>NC_142576.1:11880000-14280000 GCF_041283825.1 Pyrus communis | reverse complement strand
GAAATCATTTTATTATGCAAGTATAACATGTATGGAGATGAACCCCTTAGCCATTCTATCATCCATTCATTCCATTCCATCAAATTCGTTTTACAATCTGTTTCGTTTATTAACTTGTTTTGTTATTTCAATTTTCGTATAAATCTAAATCCCCCTTTACTTTAATGTCCAATTTAGTTAGAAATCAATTTAGTTTGTGCTTTTAAGTGTTTTGATTCATTTTATTTCCCAATTTCGTCCAAATTCACCAAAGTGCTCAAAACTGCCCAGAAAGTGATTTTAAGGCAGTTTTGAGTGTTTTGGGTGATGTTTGAGTCTTTTGGTCTGTTTTAATGTTCTAAGTGTTTAGTTTTACATTCTTTGAGTTAGTTTAGTGTTTTATATTGTGTTTTTACGTTCTTGAGTCAAGTTATTACTTAATTTCGTCCAAATTTGTGTTTGTGCTCAAATCTGCCCAGAAAGTGGTTTTTAGGCAGATTTGAGTGTGTTTGTGTTGTTTTGAGTCTTTTGGTTTGTCTTAGTGTTTTAAAGTTTAGTTTTGCATTCTTTGAGTCTAGTATAGTGTTTCATATTGTTATTTTACGTTTTTGAGTCAAATCCAAGTGGTTAACAATCCCTCCTAATCCCCGGTCCAGAACGATCCCTACTTATACATATACTACAATTTGACGAAAAGAGGGTTTAATTTGTGTGCGTATAAATCTCGCATCAAATTTTGGCGCCGTTGCCGGGGATTAGAAAATTTGCTAATCCCTTGGATTGTTTTATTTTTGTTTGTTTTTATTCCAGATTCTTAATCTTGTTTTGTTTCTTGTTTTAGGTACTAGTTCATGACTCGGAGTTCTCATCCGATTCGTGAACATATCCTGGAGTGATTGGGTTCTTCGTCCGGCTGCAAGACGTAGAAGAAAGCGCTACTTGGGAGGCAACCCAATACACTGAATAAAACAATGCATGTTCATAAAAAATAAAAAAAATAAAAAATAAAAAATAAAAAAATAAAAAAAAATACTAAACATGGAGAAAGATGGAGCTTCACAAAGGTTGTTTACGTGAAGCCCCACTACGAGGCGTCGGAGCGGAAGGCATAGTAGCGGAAGGCATCGGAGCGGAAGGCATCGAAGCGGAAGGCATCGGAGCGGGAGGCATCGGAGCTAGAGCATTCCAGGCCTCAATACTTGGCCAAGCGCTGGATGAGCCAGGAAAAAGGTGCCTCTGGAGGAAAGACGAAAACCTTTGGCGGTCACTGTGAATCCGACCTTCAGACTCTTGCAGCTCATCAAGCTTCCTCTTCATGCCTGTCGAATAGTTGTTGGCAAGCACGTGCAAACTTCTATTCTCGTACTTAAGCTGCTGGATCTCCTGCTTGAGACTTTCCACCTCTGCCATCAATGATTCCACCTGACGGGAGCGGGCAAGCAGGCGTTGGCCCATGTTGGAAACAGAACTCGCATACTGAACACTAAGTGCGAGGGACTCTTGAACGGCCAACTCATCGGACCGTCCTGACAGCAGCCTACTATCTTTTGGAGTGAGGAGGTTCCTAGCTACTATTGTAGCTGTTGTGGCGTCCTGCATCACGGAGTCTTCACCTGTGAGAGGACCGTTAGAAGATAAGAAAGAAGGGCGCCATACGTTACCTTGACGCGGCGCGCCCGTATCACTGCTAAGGCTCAATTCCAAGCTAAGGTTCGATGTGTTTGCCATTTTTCAAAAGTGTTCAAAGAAAAGGGATGGAGTTAAATTTCAAAGGGCCGGAGTCAATTTTCAAGAATGGGAAATCTTCAGAGTGTGTTTGTTGTGGTGATCGATAGCTCTATAAAAGCCAAGGCGACGCGTCAACCGATTCAAGAAGCCGGAATTTCCGGCGTAATTTAGGCGACGCTTTCTCAGCTTTTCAGAAGGCGCGTTCAACTTTGTCAAAAGATTTCTTCTTTTCAGACAACACGTGGAGGCCATCATCACAACTACACATCTTTAGCCGACAAGCGCAAAGTTCGGCGACGCTTTCTCTGCTTTTCAGAAAACGCGTGCAGCTTTGTCAAAAGGAGCCGCATCCGCACTACTACGTGTCGTTCAGAAAGCAAAGGGGCGTCGTTCAGAAATCGAAGGGGCGCCTGCTCAGAAATCGAAGAGGCGTCGTTCTGATATCGAAGAGACATTTGTCGACAAGGGTAAAAGAATAGTACCACCACTTGATATTATCTCTATATATGTCGACCTTCGTCTTTTATGGTAAGGCAAACTTGAAGAAAAATGCCCAACTCTCCCTCACCTCTGCGGGCGCACTCCCAGCAAAGCCTCTTGAAATACTCAATTTTTTCTCCCCCAAAGAAGATACCAGAAACCTGGAGCACAAATGAGGCAGAAGGAAACGGTCGATCGAAGCATGTGGAGACAACCACAACAAATACATGTGCTGCTTCATTCGCCGTTTCTTCAAAAGCAAAGGTATCTCATATCATCAAGGTCTAAAACAAAAGTATCTCATATCATGCTCTTTCCCTGTCTTTTTCTTTGTCCTTGTTCTTACTCGCATGGCAAAGTGAAAGAAGCAATCAGCCGGCACTTGGAGTCAGTCTTCCGAGTTGGAGCCAACTGCCTGGAATCTATTCCTGATTGCTTACCTAGCGTTGCTCTCGAGTAGTCATCTTCAACGGTTGATACACTTCCAGAGAAGGGACCACTTCTGCAAAGGGGAGCGAGTAAGGCAAGTGAAAATGATACAATGAAGCATGTGGAGACAAACATAGGCTGAGTTATCCTCCAACCCTTTTCAATACGAATTGGAAAGATTGAACAAAGAAACAGACCAAAGGGGTAAGCTCAGACCTTCGGGGAAGACCAAAAGAATCCTCCAGCCCAGTAGCACAAAGGAAAATCAACAAGTGGAGGAGACCAAAAGAATCATCCAACCCAGTTCAAGAGTAGGCCTGTGGAATCACAAAGATCAAAGCCTCAATGCAATCACCAAGGAGAAGAGGGAATTTACACTCCATAACCAGATTTGCGTCCCTAAACTCTTCTCTTTGTTAATTACATTCTGCCATGTTTAGTATGTTTAAATGCTTTTTGTGTGTTTACTTATGTTTTGTGTGAATCTATGCTTAAAACATTGAGGACAATGTTTGATTTAAGTGTGGGGGGGGTAACTAAGTATATTTGATGCAAATTCGTGGGATTTTATCACCCATAACTTCAAATGTTGTTCCTTGCTGTTTTAAGGTGTTTTTAAGTTGTTTTAGAGTGATTTAGTATGTTTTGTTTTTATAACTCCGAAAATCAAATAAAAATTTGAAAAACATGTTTTAAAAAGACTAAAAAGAGTGTTTTGAGTCGTTTTTGTGTGTTTGTGTCTTAGGGTACCTTCCAACACAATGATAAGGATTTGGTTTGTAATTGCATGACGGTTAAAAAGAGTTATTAACATAGAGAAAAGTTTGATTTACTCTTGGTATATGCTTGGTTATGGTTATAATGTATGACTTCACATTTAATCATAAAAGAAAAATTCGTTTTTGTAACATGCTTGAAGGAAGGAACTCAAACAAACGCTACATCCCTGTGAGATTCGAGCCATTACTTTCTTTGGAGAGTTATTTTCTGTGATTCTTTGTTGTTGCATGATCTCATTATTCCTTGCTTGGTTGCTACTTAGAATGCAATTGTATCATGATAGAACTAAATGCTAGAACTTATATCCGTTTCATTCAAAGCATGATATTGATTGCATAACATACAATAAGATGAAGTTGTTAGTCAAGCCAAAGCCAAAAAGCCTATCCCTTTTCACATGTATTGTAGGATTACCCCTTTTGAGCCTTTTCAAGCTTATTTTCTTTGTTAACCCCTTGTTCTTAAAGGATAGTGAAACATGACTTAGAATGAACTCCTTTTGATCAATATACTGCAGAAAATAAGTGTGGGGGAAGATAATAGGGCACGGCCAAAGAATGAAATAAAGAAAAAAAAAAAAAAAAAAAAAGAGTTGAAAAATAAGTGAGAATGATCTCACAAGCATTGGTTATTGAAGGAAGGGTCCAAAAGAGTGAATTTGACCCTAGTTGTTGCATGAATCTTCCCTTGTGTTTAAAAGTTGATTTCTGCCATTAAAAGTGAGTTTAAGTGTCAATTTCATTACTTCGTTTCCTATTACTTTAAGAACCTTTGTTTTACTTTACCTTTCTTTGTTAAACCATTACCCTTAGCCCCGGTACAACCCTCAACTTCTATCTTGATGTTATGTATTCAATATGTGGAGTTTGGAATTGATATGAGCTTATGGAATCACTGGTTCTCATTCTAAGTAGTAGCATTCCATTCATGAGATCATATTCATGTCATTATCGTAAATCCAGAAAATGCTTTCTTTGTTATAACATATGTGAGATACTAGTCTTTCATGTTTACATCAATCTCTCACATATAACTAGTGTAGGGTGTGTAGTCAGAAAATCTGTGTGAAAATAGAGTGCATTCTAGTAAGGAATTGAGGAAATTGTTTAAGGCATGTTACTACATTCGAAATGTGTTTTAAATGCTTAAATGCGAACTAGTATGTGATGACTATGAGTAAGAATGTACTTAAGTGTAAAGATGGCTAAAATCTGTGGGAATAATGATTTTTAACATGTCATGTGCATTGGAAATCCCTGAGACGATTGTTGGAAGGTTTAGGCTGTGTTTTACTTGTTTAGTGTCGTTTTGTTTGTTTTGTTTTTTTGTTTTGCTCGAGGACGAGCAAAAGATAAGTGTGGGGGAATTTGATAGGAGCATATTTAGGCGACTTACTTAGCTTGTTTTCGTGCCTTTATATTGTTAATTCATAGTTGTTTTAGTAGTTTAAGCCATTTTCGTGTGTTTTTAGGTTCATATGGCTAAGGAAGCAAAAAGATGCATTTTGGAGCAAATTAGAGATTGGAATGGATATCATATGCTTGGAGCCAAGAGGATGGACGAAATTGAAGGATTCCTAATCCATTGCAGCCACATGCACATTCAATCATTCACACCAAAACCTTGCACATGCTTTCCCATTTCATTATTCATTTACTTTGCAGCCACCATTCACTCTTTAATCCACATGCATTCATCATCATTCACCACACCTTGCAGCCACATGCATTCCCCTTTTATATTTCCAACCCACATGCACTTCCCCCTTTAATCATTCAAACATGCACTCCCTTTAATCACATGCATAAATCAGCCACATGCATCTCCCATCACCATATCAGATTTCCATCATATTCACATGCATTCCATCCTTTAAAACATTTCACATGCACTCCCTTTAATTAATTAAGCCACATGCACTCCCATCCATTTCATCATTGCAGCCAACACATGCTTTCACATGCATTTTCAGATTGTCCCCTTGCACATGCAGCCACATATTCATTGCACATGCAATTCTAACCCACATGCATCCTTTAATCATTCAAACATGCAGCCACATTCCCTCCTAGCTGTCATGTTCCCCCCATTTCACCTATAAATAAGCATCCATTGCATTCATTCTCATTCACTCCTCCATTTCAGAAATTCATCCATTGTACATACCACAACACAAACCCTTCCATTTTCAGAATGTAGACCATCACAAACTGCCCTTGGTGCCGTGGCCTTGAGGCACCACTCCCTTACAATCCAAACACCATCCTTCCATCTTCACCACTCCCCAAACCATTCACACCATCAAACTATCCTTAGACCTTGTGCTACAACGAAGAGGAAGAGAAGAGTGCCTAAACGTTCATACAATTCAAGTTTGAGTTGTTGGAATGTTTAGGTGTTTCTTTGATTTCAATGTTTAATTTCAATATGATAGGAGCATATTTATGCACCTTAGTTTAGCTTGTTTTTGTGCATTTATAGTGTTTTTCCTTAGTAAAGTAGTCTTTTAAGCTAGTTCTATGTGTTTTCAGGTTTTAAGGGCAAAGTATGCAAAAGGATGCATTTTGGAGCCTTTTGGAGCAAATTAGAGCTTGGAATGGACATCATATGCTTGGAGCCAAGAGGATGGACGAAATTGAAGACTTGAAGATGATGATTCCTACTTGAGCAAGGGTTCCTAGTTGAAGTAGGAAAGTCCCTAATGGAAGATGGTTTCCTAGTTGAATTAGGATTCCTAGAAGAACAAAGTTTCCTACTCAAATAAGGTTTCCTACTTGAAGTAGGAAAGTCAAAATCCAAATGGTCTCAAGAGAAGCAACAAAGAAGTTTTCCAAGTCCAAGAAGGAAAAGGAGTCCAAGATGAAGAAGGAATGATGATGACAAGGTTTCCTAATCCTAATAGGCAAAGTTTCCAAGTGCAATGAGGAGTCCTTATCCATTTAGGGCACCTTATCCATTTAGGACACCTTATCCTAATCCTATAGGGATGCCATGCACTTTACCTTATCTTGGAGGGTTTCTAGAAGCCTTAGATGCCCTATCCTATCTTTGCCGTGGGTTTTATCCAAATCCCCTTAGTTTTTAGGCTTTCTAGAAGCCCTAACATTATCCCTACAAAGGTGCCGCACCCTTATCTCTTTTTCCCTACAAATTTGGCCTTTAAAACATGATTCTAGGAACCTTATCTTATCTCCTACAAAAGTGGCGCCCCAAATCCTTCTAGAAAGCTGATTTCCCTTGCCTTGCAAGGCATTCTAGAAGCCTTATCACCTTATCTCCTTACCTGCCGCACCTAGGAAGCATTATCCCTTTCTATTTCTGATTTCTAAGCCTATTTCCTTGTGGATTTGGGTTATTCAAGTCCATATCTGATTACCCTAGGGTTTTAAGTGCCTATATATACTCATATTAACCCCTAGATCAGATCACCACCTCTCATACACATTCATTAATTCTAGAAATTCGTCCAAACCTCTCCACACCCTTGCCGCAGCCACCAAACATCTTTCTCCTTAGTTTTAAGCCTTGCCGCGTTTTCTGAAATCTTTTGACAAAGTTGAACGCGTTTTCTGAAAAGCCGAGAAAGCGTCGCCTAAATTACGCCGGAAATTCCAGCTTTTTGAATTGGTGGACGCGTCGCCTTGGCTTTTTTATTGAGCTATCGATCACCACAACAAACACACTCTGAAGATTTCCCATTCTTGAAAATCGACTCCGGGCCTTTGAAATTTAACTCCATCCCTTCTCTTTGAACACTTTTGAAAAATGGCAAACTCATCGAACCTTAGCTTGGAATTGAGCCTTAGAAGTGATACGGGCGCGCCGCGTCAAGGTAACGTATGGCGCCCTTCTTTCTTATCTTCTAACGGTCCTCTTTCAGGTGAAGACTCCGTGATGCAGGACGCCACAACAGCTACAATAGTAGCTAGGAACCTCCTCACTCCAAAAGATAGTAGGCTGCTGTCAGGACGGTCCGATGAGTTGGCCGTTCAAGAGTCGCTCGCACTTAGTGTTCAGTGTGCGAGTTCTGTGTCCAACATGGGCCAACGCCTGCTTGCCCGCTCCCGTCAGGTGGAATCATTGATGGCAGAGGTGGAGAGTCTTAAGCAAGAGATCCAGCAGCTTAAGTACGAGAATAGAAGTTTGCACGTGCTTGCCAACAACTATTCGACGGGCATGAAGAGGAAGCTTGATGAGCTGCAAGAGTCTGAAGGTCGGATTCACAGTGACCGTCAAAGGTTTTCGTCTTTCCTCCAGAGGCACCTTTTTCCTGGCTCATCCAGCGCTTGGCCAAGTATTGAGGCCTGGAATGCTCTAGCTCCGATGCCTCCCGCTCCGATGCCTTCCGCTCCGATGCCTTCCGCTTCGATGCCTTCCGCTCCGATGCCTTCTGCTTCAAAGCCTTCCGCTTCGATGCCTTCCGCTACTATGCCTTCCGCTCCGACGCCTCGTAGTGGGGCTTCACGTAAACAACCTTTGTGAAGCTCCATCTTTCTCCATGTTTAGTATCTTTTTTTTTTTTTTTTTTTTTTTTTTTTTGAACATGCTTTGTTTTATTCAGTGCATTGGGTTGCCTCCCAAGTAGCGCTTTCTTTTACGTCTTGAAGCCGGACGAAGAACCCAATCACTCCAGGATATGTTCACGAATCGGATGAGAACTCCGAGTCATGAACTAGTACCTAAAACAAGAAACAAAACAAGATTAAGAATCTGGAATAAAAACAAACGAAAATAAAACAATCCAAGGGATTAGCAAATTTTCTCATCCCCGGCAACGGCGCCAAAATTTGATGCGAGATTTATACGCACACAAATTAAACCCTCTTTTTATCAATTGTAGTATAGGTGCAAGTAGGGATCGTTCTGGACCGGGGATTAGGAGGGATTGTTAACCACTTGGATTTGACTCAAAAACGTAAAATAACAATATGAAACACTATACTAGACTCAAAGAATGCAAAACTACACTTTAAAACACTAAGACAAACCAAAAGACTCAAAACAACACAAACACACTCAAATCTGCCTAAAAACCACTTTCTGGGCAGATTTGAGCAGAAACACAAATTTGGACGAAATTAAGTAATAACTTGACTCAAGAACGTAAAAACACAATATAAAACACTAAACTAACTCAAAGAATGCAAAACTAAACTTTAAAACACTAAGACAAACCAAAAGACTCAAAACAACACAAACACACTCAAATCTGCCTAAAAACCACTTTCTGGGCAGATTTGAGCACAAACACAAATTTGGACGAAATTAAGTAATAACTTGACTCAAGAACGTAAAAACACAATATAAAACACTAAACTAACTCAAAGAATGTAAAACTAAACACTTAGAACATTAAAACAAACCAAAAGACTCAAACATCACCCAAAACACTCAAAACTGCCTTAAAATCACTTTCTGGGCAGTTTTGAGCACTTTGGTGAATTTGGACGAAATTGGGAAATAAAATGAATCAAAACACTTAAAAGCACAAACTAAATTGATTTCTAACTAAATTGGACATTAAAGTAAAGGGGGATTTAGATTTATACGAAAATTGAAATAACAAAACAAGTTAATAAACGAAACAGATTGTAAAACGAATTTGATGGAATGGAATGAATGGATGATAGAATGGCTAAGGGGTTCATCTCCATACATGTTATACTTGCATAATAAAATGATTTCCAATTGCATTTCAATAAACCATGAAACTCAACACCCCGGGTTAACCGTGATGCACTAATTAACCTTCAAATCTTCCTAACGTTATTGAATTGGATGGGTTAGCGCATACAACAATTCAAAACATTCCCCACAAGTCCTCAACATGAATGCATAGAAGAGATACAAGCAAGAATCATTACGCTCTATGAAAATTATAAGTGTTGACGAGGCATTCGTTACTATGGATTGCATGAAACTTATGCCAAGAATTCATTTAACGCGATTGTTTATGAGCAACCTCCACTACTTGTGAATATAAGTTCATAACGATTAGGTGAAACTCACTTATATTCGAGCGTCATATTCATGCATGAAAATTAAGTGTGCACTCTCAATGAACATACATAAATAAGTTATCAATCAAACAGTTAAACGAATTGAATCCACAACTTATGAAACGCAATTAGAAGTATTCAAATCAAAATGCAAGCATAAACATATATTCGAATCACCCCCTAACCAAAGGGGGGTTTAGTTCCTCATGGTACAAAACAAAGAGAATCAAAGAAACACCTAAACATTCCAACAACTCAAACTTGAATTGTATGAACGTTTAGGCACTCTTCTCTTCCATTCCTCATTCGTACAAAACAAAGAGTATTGAATTTAAACATTGAAATCAAAGAAACACCTAAACATTCCAACAACTCAAACTTGAATTGTATGAACGTTTAGGCACTCTTCTCTTCCTCTTCGTTGTAGCACAAGGTCTAGGGATAGTTTGATGGTGTGAATGGTTTGGGGAGTGGTGAAAATGGAAGGATGGTGTTTGGATTGTAAGGGAGAGCACGGCACAAGGGAGTTTTATGGTCTACATTTCTGCAATGGATGAGTGTTTATGAATGGAATGGATGGACTTGTGAAGGGCACGGCCCCAAGGGACCAATTTCTGTTGTGAAATGAATTGTGTATGAATGAGAGTGAATGAATGAGTATTTATAGGTGAAATGGGGGGAACATGACAGCTAGGTTGCATGTGCTAATGCTTGTGTGTGCATGTGAAATCTGCAATGGTGATGGAATATGCATGTGATTAAAGGGTGGAATGAATGGAATGAAATCTGAAATGCATGTGAATTAAATGGATGTGAGTGGAAATGTGGCTGCATGTGCAAGGGAATGTGCTGAAAATGCATGTGATGAAATAATTAGAGAATGAGGGGATTGATATGCACGGTTTTGGGAGATTTCTGGTGGTTGTGAGATGGAAAGCTAGGTGGAAATGCATGTGGATTAAAGCTATGTGAATGATTAGGGTGAATGTGCATGTGAAATCTGCCAAGATGCATGTGAAAGGAATGCTAGAAATCTGGAGGAGGAGCCACGGCAATGAGAGGTTTGTGCATGTGGAGTGCTTGATTGAATGAGTAATGGGACATGTGGGGTGGCTGGAACAAAGGAGGAAGCACGGCATGGGTTGTTGTTGAATGATTATGGGCTGAATGGTTTAATTAATGGGAGTGTATGTTTGAATGATTAAAGGGACATGTGGGGGTGGAAATGATTAATGAAATGCATGTGAATGACAGCTAGATATGTTGATGAATGCATGTGACTTGTTTGTGGTGAGTGAATGCATGTGCAAAGCTTTTTGGGAGAAAGGTGGATGAATGTACATGTGACTTAGGTTGTGAAATCTGATGGAATGATGAAGTGGCTGAAATGATGAAAGAATGAGGGTATGCACGGCACAAGGGAAGTGTTGGGTGATGGATGCATGTGGGTTAATTAATTAAGTGTATGATATGATAAGTGGTTGATAAGATAAGTGAATGATATGATAAGTGGTTGATAAGATAAGTGGTGAATGATATGTGATAAGTGATAAGTGATAAGTGATGATGATAAGTAATGGAAGCATGTGAGGGAATGAATAATGAATGCATGTGTATGGTTTTGGGAGAAAGGTGGAGATGCACGGCATAAGGGAAGTGTTGGGTTTAAATGTCCTAAAACTAAAGGGAACAAGGTTCCAACACTTTGGTCTTCAATTAGGTCTTCAATTTCGTCCAACACTTTGGCGCCAAGCATAAGCTATCCATCCTTAGCCCAAAAGTGCTCCAAAAGTCTCCAAAATGCATCTTTTTGCTCCTTTAGCCCTTTGGACCTACAAACACACGAAAATAGCTTAAAGGACTAAAATAACTAAAGAAACATAACGTAAATGCACGAGAACAAGCCATTTAAGTCGCATGAATATGCTCCTATCAAAGAACCTCGTAACTAGCCTTTTATCCATCCTTTTTATCCAAAAACATTCTACAATCTGTTTAGTTTAAAGTTTCTGTTTTATGTTAAATTTTCGTCCAAAACAAATCCCCCTTTAATTTGAAGTCTTAGATTAGTTAGAAAGTGTTTTGATTTGTGTTTCTAAGTATTTTGATTCAAGTTTTCACCCAATTTCGTCCAAATTAGTGTAGGTGCTCAAAACTGCCCAGAAAGTGGTTTTTAGGCAGTTTTGAGTCTTCTAGTTGCTGTTTTGGGTTTTAGGTTTGTTTAAGTGTTTTAACTTTTAGTTTTGCATTCTTTGAGTCGAGTTTAGTGTTTTAAACTTTGTTTTTGAGTTTTTAAGTCAGTTTCCAAGTGTTTAGCAATCCCTCCTAATCCCCGGTCTAGAACGATCCCTACTTACATCTTTACTACAATTTGACAAAAAGAGGGTTTAATTTGTGTGCGTATAATTCTCGCATCATATATAAACATATTTTCAGCCACAAATTCGTACAACCCCCTTATGCTATTCAGAAACCCTTGTGCCGCACCTCCATTCTCCATTCTAAGCCTCCATAGACCTCCCTACACATCCATACATCTCTGCCGCACCCTTCCCACCATAATCAACCATCCTCCATCCCTCCAAACTAGAAAACACCATCCAAAACCACCAATTCCATCACCCTAACTTTGTGCCGCAGCAAGGAGGAGGAAGAGGAGCCAATCTGTGCATCGAATCCATCTTGGAATTGCTGAGCATTTAGGTGTATTCTTTCTTATGATTTCCATGTTTAAATTCAATACTTTTTGTTGTGCAAGCATGAGGAACTAATCCCCCCTTTGGCTAGGGGGGAATTTCGAAACCATGGTTATATTTGCATGATGATTTGATTACTTTCAGTTGTGATTTCATGAATGATGAATTCAATTTACTTATCTATTTTAATTAAAACTTGCTTATGTATATGAATTGAGAGTGCACGCTTGATTTGCATGCATAAACATGATGCTAGGATATGAGGGAACTTCACCTAATCGTTTGGAACTTCACCTAATGATGCTAGGATATGGCGTATGTTCTATCCAAGGACATGCCTCCGAAAAGTGTCCTCAACTTATCGAGAATGGCGGATGGGAGAGTGCGAATGCTATTGGATTTCAAAGCCAAAATCAGTCAAGACATGATCCATACTCCAACACGTATAATCCGGGGTGGCGAGACCACCCAAATTTCAAGTGGAGGGATCCCTAGCAACCTCAGAACCAAGGAGGCTTTAGGCAACAACCCCCGGGGTTCTTTCCCAAAACCTACGGCCCACCCCAAAATCAAGCCCAATCCGGCCCAAGTGCCTCAGGTACGTCTCTTGACAAAGATGCACTTCTTAAGATACTAACTAAGTTGTCTAATGGGCAGGAAGATCAAGCGAAGGCTATGCAAAACCAAGATAAGAGGGTGGATCAACTTGAGAAACAAATTGGGCAGATTGCCGAGTTTGTAGGTAAGTTTCGAGATCCCGGACAACTCCCTAGTTCCACCATTCCAAATCCGAAGGGAGGTTTCGAATCAGCCAAAGCAATCACCCTAAGAAGTGGTAAGGAAGTTGGGGCAGTTCCTACATCAAAAACAGGTCATAACGAGGATGAAATTTTGCAAATGGAAGAGGAAGAAACAAGGTTGCCCACGGCAAAGGTGATTCCACCTTTGCCGCAAGTCCCTATGGTCCCAAATCTGTCCAATTCGGCCAATAAAGGTAAAAATGGGTCAAATTCGGTTCATACTAATGTTTTCCCTTCAAATGTGCCTTTTCCTAGTAGGTTCATGCAAACGAAGAAAGAAGAGGCAGAAAAGGATATCCTTGAAACCTTTAGGAAAGTTCAAGTTAACATACCTTTGTTAGATGCAATCAAGCAAGTTCCGAGGTATGCTAAGTTCTTGAAGGAGTTGTGTACCACTAGGAAGAGGATGTCGACTAAGGAAGTGGTAAAGGTAGGTGAGAATGTGTCCGCTATCTTGCAACGCAAACTACCTCCCAAATGCAAGGATCCAGGTAGCTTTACCATTCCTTGTGTCATTGGGAATACTAGATTTGAATCTGCCATGCTTGATTTAGGTGCTTCTATAAATGTTATGCCATATTCCATTTATGCATCTATGAACTTAGGAGCATTGAAAAATGATGGGGTAATAATACAATTGGCCGATAGATCTAACGCCTATCCAAAGGGAGTTTTGGAAGATGTTCTTGTGCAGGTTAATCATTTGGTCTTCCCGGCGGATTTCTATGTCCTTGATAGGAGCATATTCATGCGACTTAAATGGCTTGTTCTCGTGCATTTACGTTATGTTTCTTTAGTTATTTTAGTCCTTTAAGCTATTTTCGTGTGTTTGTAGGTCCAAAGGGCTAAAGGAGCAAAAAGATGCATTTTGGAGACTTTTGGAGCACTTTTGGGCTAAGGATGGATAGCTTATGCTTGGCGCCAAAATGTTGGACGAAATTGAAGACCAAAGTGTTGGAACTTTGTTCCCTTTAGTTTTAGGACATTTAAACCTTTCCAATTCCCTTATGCCGTGCATCTCCACCTTTCTCCCAAAACCATAACATGCATTCATTATTCATTCCCTCACATGCTCCCATTACTTATCATAATCACATATCATATCACTTATCATTCACCACTTATCATTCATCACTTATCATTCACCACTTATCACTTATCATATCATTCACCACTTATCATTCATCACTTATCATTCACCACTTATCACTTATCATATCATTCACCACTTATCATTCATCAAACACATGCATTCACATGTTTTCACAATCTGCCATCATTCCAACCAAAACCGTGCACATGCTATCACCATGCATTCACATGCACTTGTTCCTCCATCATTCCATCCTTTAAAACATTGCACATGCACTTTAATCATTCAACACATGCATTCACTTCATCATTGCAGCCACACATTCACCCACATGCTATCCCATTTCAGATTGCATTTCCATCATATTCACATGCATTTTCAGATTGTCCCCTTGCACATGCAGCCACTTATTCAAAGCACATGCATTTCCACCCTTTAATCACATGCATAAAGCAGCCACATGCATCTCCCATCACCATTTCAGATTTCTAGCATTTGCACATGCAACCTAGCTGTCATGTTCCCTCTCCCATCCATCCATCTCCCTATAAAAACCATACACACTTCATTCATTCTGACTCACTCTTCCATATTCCAGAAATTCATCAAAACCTCTCCACACCCTTGCAGCAGCCACCAAAACACTTTTCTCCTCCATTGCAGCCACTCCAACCACTCCCCAAACCATTCACACCATCAAACTATCCTTAGACCTTGTGCTACAACGAAGAGGAAGATAAGAGGGCCTAAACGTTCATACAATTCAAGTTTGAGTTGTTGGAATGTTTAGGTGTTTCTTTGATTTCAATGTTTAATTTCAATACTCTTTGTTTTGTACGAATGAGGAATGGAAGAGAAGAGGGCCTAAACGTTCATACAATTCAAGTTTGAGTTGTTGGAATGTTTAGGTGTTTCTTTGATTCCAATGTTTAAATTCAACTAAACCCCCCCTTTGCTAGGGGGGGATTCGAAATAAATGTTTATGCTTGCATTTTGATTTGATTACTTCTAATTGCGTTTCATAAGTTGTGGATTCAATTTGTTTAACTATTTGATTGATAACTTATTTATGTATGTTTATTGAGAGTGCACACTTAATTTTCATGCATGAATTTGACGCTAGAATATAAGTGAGTTTCACCTAATAGTTACAAACTTATATTCACAAGTAGTGGAGGTTGCTTATAAACAATCGCGTTAAACGAATTCTTGGCATAAGTTTCATGCAATCATAGTAACGAATGCCCCGTCAACACTTATAATTTTCATGGAGCGTAATGATTCTTGCTTGTATCTCTATTATGCAATCATGTAGGGAACTTGTGGGGAATGTTTTGGGTTGTCGTATGCAATCATCCAATTCAATAACGTTAGGAAGATTTGAAGGTTAATTAGTGCATCACGGTTAACTTGGGGTGTTGAGAATTAATGATTTATTGAAATGCAATTGGAAATCGTTTTATTATGCAAGTATAACATGTATGGAGATGAACCCCTTAGCTAGCCTTCATTCCATTCATTCTATCACATTCACATTTACATTTTGCTTTAATTTACAATCTGTACATTTTAGTTTAATTTCGTATAAACCTAAATCCCCCTTTACTTTGATGTCAAATTAGTTAGAAATACATTTAGTTTGTGTTTATAAGTGTTTTGTTTCAATTTGTTACATAAATTCGTCCAAAGTACTCAAGGTGCTCAAAACTGCCCAGAAAGTGTTTTTAAGGCAGTTTCGAGTGCTTTGGGTACTGTTTGAGTCTTTTGGTTTGTTTTAGTGTTTTAAAGTTTAGTTTTACATTCTTTGAGTCTAGTTTAGTGTTTTATATTACGTTTTTACGTTTGTGATTCAATTTGTTACATAAATTCGTCCAAAGTACTCAAAGTGCTCAAAACTGCCCAGAAAGTGATTTTAAGGCAGTTTTGAGTGTTTTGGGTAATGTTTGAGTCTTTTGGTTTGTTTTAGTGTTTTAAAGTTTAGTTTTGCATTCCTTGAGTCTAGTATAGTGTTTCATATTGTTATTTTACGTTTTTGAGTCAAATCCAAGTGGTTAACAATCCCTCCTAATCCCCGGTCCAGAACGATCCCTACTTATACTTATACTACAATTTGACGAAAAGAGGGTTTAATTTGTGCGCGTATAAGTCTCGCATCAAATTTTGGCGCCGTTGCCGGGGATTAGCAAATTTGCTAATCTCTTGGATTGTTTGTTTCTGTTATGTATTTTAGTTTTAGTTTTTGATTTTTGTTTTGTTTGTTGAATTCAAATACTAGAGAAGAACAACATGGCACTTGATAATGCTTCTCTTTTGTCACAGCTCATGGAAAGGTCTCAAATGCAAAGAGTTGATATATTGAATCTTCAATCAAGGAATAACGTGTTTTCCAATACTTACAATTCGGATTGGAGTGATCATTCAAACTCTATGTGGTGGGAACCTCAAAATGCTCAACAAGGAGGATATTGGCAGCCACCACAACCTCATATTCAATATGCCCAACCAAACTTAAGTTCGTCAATAGATTATAATCAAAAGCTTAACGAATTAATTTGTTTGGTACAGGGCTCACAAAATCAAGACAATGAGGCTCGACAAGAAGACAAAAGGTTGGACCACTTGGAAAAGCAAATTGGGCAGATCGCGGAGTTCGTAGGACAATTTTGCGACCAAGGCAAACTCCCTAGTTCAACCATTGTAAAACCGAAGGGAGAATTTGAAGCACCTTTGCTGGAAGCACTTATTGCTCCTACGCCATCTAATTCAAGTAAGGTTGTTCCAATTAGTTCTAACCCCATTCCACCTAATATCCCTATTCCTTGCAGGTTCATGAATTCCAAGGAAGAAGAAAGTGAAAAAGACATCTTGGAAGACCTTCCAAAGGTGCAAAGTAGGGAATTTCATGAATTCATCAAAGAGGATTTACTTGAGACAACAATGCCCAAAGAAGTTGAATTTGATGACATTGGACAAGTCATAACCATCACATGCAATCTGGCCAAGTCCAATATCCCTGAAACTTTCAAAGGAGTGGTGTTTGTCATTGAGTTCTTGTCAGACAAAACAAGTAAGTCATTTTTTTCAAATTCCATTACATTTTATACTAACTTGTTGTTTTTTTTTTAATCAGGCACCTACATTAGAATTCAAACCAATGCCGGTTCACTTCAAGTATCACCTTCCATTCAAGGACCAATTCCATGCCGTTTGATTTGATATATAAAAAAAAAAAAATAAATAAAAAAATAAAAAAATAAAAAATTATTTTTTTAAATAAATTACTAAACATGGAGAAAGATGGAGCCTTCACAGAGGTTGTTTACGTGAAGCCCCACTACGAGGCGTCGAAGCGGAAGGCATAGAAGCGGGAGGCATAGTAGCGGAAGGCATCGAAGCGGGAGGCATAGTAGCGGAAGGCATCGAAGCGGGAGGCATCGGAGCTAGAGCATTCCAGGCCTCAATACTTGGCCAAGCGCTGGATGAGCCAGGAAAAAGGTGCCTCTGGAGGAAAGATGAAAACCTTTGACGGTCACTGTGAATCCGACCTTCAGACTCTTGCAGCTCATCAAGCTTCCTCTTCATGCCCGTCGAATAGTTGTTGGCAAGCACGTGCAAACTTCTATTCTCGTACTTAAGCTGCTGGATCTCTTGCTTAAGACTCTCCACCTCTGCCATCAATGATTCCACCTGACGGGAGCTGGCAAGCAGGCGTTGGCCCATGTTGGACACAGAACTCGCACACTGAACACTAAGTGCGAGGGACTCTTGAACGGCCAACTCATCGGACCGTCCTGACAGCAGCCTACTATCTTTTGGAGTGAGGAGGTTCCTAGCTACTATTGTAGCTGTTGTGGCGTCCTGCATCACGGAGTCTTCACCTGAAAGAGGACCGTTAGAAGATAAGAAAGAAGGGCGCCATACGTTACCTTGACGCGGCGCGCCCGTATCACTGCTAAGGCTCAATTCCAAGCTAAGGTTCGATGAGTTTGCCATTTTTCAAAAGTGTTCAAAGAGAAGGGATGGAGTTAAATTTCAAAGGCCCGGAGTCGATTTTCAAGAATGGGAAATCTTCAGAGTGTGTTTGTTGTGGTGATCGATAGCTCAATAAAAAAGCCAAGGCGACGCGTCCACCAATTCAAAAAGCCGGAATTTCCGGCGTAATTTAGGCGACGCTTTCTCGGCTTTTCAGAAAACGCGTTCAACTTTGTCAAAAGATTTCTGACAAAGCTGAAAACACGTGGAGGCCATCATCGCAACTACACATCTTTAGCCGACAAGCGCAAAGTTCGGCGACGCTTTCTCTGCTTTTCAGAAAACGCGTGCAGCTTTGTCAAAAGGAGCCGCATCCGCACTACTACGTGTCGTTCAGAAAGCAAAGGGGCGTCGTTCAGAAATCGAAGGGGCGCCTGCTCAGAAATCGAAGAGGCGTCGTTCTGATATCGAAGAGACATTTGTCGACAAGGGTAAAAGAACAGTACCACCACTTGATATTATCTCTATATATGTCGACCTTCGTCTTTTATGGCAAGGCAGACCTGAAGAAAATGCCCAACTCTCCCTCACCTCTGAGGGCGCACTCCCAGCAAAGCCTTTCGAAATACTCAATTCTTTCTTCTTCCCCAAAGATGATACCAGATGCCTGGAGTACATATGACCCAGGAGGAAACGGCGGATTGAAGTGTGCTGATTCATTCACCGCTTCTTCAAAAGCAAAGGTATCTCATATCATCAAGGTCAAAAGCAAAAGTATCTCATATCATGCTCTTTCCCTGTCTTTTTCTTTGTCCTTGTTCTTACTCGCATGGCAAAGTAAAAGAAGCAATCAGCCGGCACTTGGAGTCAGTCTTCCGATCTGGAGCCAACTGCCTGGAATCTATTCCTGATTGCTTACCTAGCGTTGCTCTCGAGTAGTCATCTTCAACGGTTGATACACTTCCGGAGAAGGGACCACTTCTGCAAAGAGGAGCGAGTAAGGCAAGTGAAAATGATACATTGAAGCATGTGGAGACAAACATAGGCTGAGTTATCCTCCAACCCTTTTCAATACGAATTGGAAAGATTGAACAAAGAAACAGACCAAAGGGGTATGCTCAGACCTTCGGGGAAGACCAAAAGAATCCTACAGCCCAGTAGCACAAAGGAAAATCAACAAGTGGCGGAGACCAAAAGAATCATGCAGCCCAGTTCAAGAGTATGCCTGTGGAATCACCAAGATCAATGCCTCAATGCAATCACCAAGGAGAAGAGGGAATTTACACTCCATAACCAGATTTGCGTCCCTAAACTCTTCTCTTTGTTAATTACATTCTGCCATGTTTAGTATGTTTAGTTGTTTTTTTTGTGTGTTTACTTATGATTTGTGTGAATCTATGCTTAAAACATTGAGGACAATGTTTGATTTAAGTGTGGGGGGGGTAACTAATGTTGTTAATGCAAATTCGTGGGATTTTATCACCCATAACTTCAAATGTTGTTCCTTGCTGTTTTAAGGTGTTTCTAAATTGTTTTAGAGTGTTTTAGTGTGTTTTGTTTTATAACTCCGAAAATCACATAAAAATTTGAAAAAAATGTTTTGAAAAGCCTAAAAAGAGTGTTTTGAGTCATTTTTGTGTGTTTGTGTCTTAGGGTACCTTCCAACAAAATGATAAGGATTTGGTTTGTAATTGCATGACTGTTAAAAAGAGTTATGAACATAGAGAAAAGTTTGAATTACTCTTGGTATATGCTTGGTTATGGTTATAATGTATGACTTCACATGCAATCATAAAAGAAAAATTCGTTTTTGTAACATGCTTGAAGGAAGGAACTCAAACAAACGCTACAACCCTGTGAGACTCGAGCCATTACCTTCTTTGGAGAGTTATTTTCTGTGATTCTTTGTTTTCTAAAGTTGTTGCATGATCTCATTATTCCTTGCTTGGTTGCTACTTAGAATGCAATTGTATCATGATAGAACTAAATGCTAGAACTTATATCCGTTTCATTCAAAGCATGACATTGAATTGCATAATATATATCAAGATGAAGTTGTGTTGTTGCCACCATAGCCAAATAGCCTTACTTCCCTGATAGGAGCATATTTATGCTACTTAGTTGTGTTGTTTCCTTACACTTAGTGAGTTAATTACTATGTATTTCAGTCTTTTAAAGTATTTTCGTGTGTTTTTAGGTCCTAATGGCAAAAGGAGCAAGAAAGTGCATTTTGAGGCTATTTGGAGCATTTTTGGGCATGGATTGGATAGCTTAATCATGTAGCAATGAGGATGGACGAAATTGAAGACTAGAAGAGCTAGGAAAGGCTACAAATCTGGTGGAAGAAGTTCTACTCCAATGAAGATAAGGAAGAAGCAAGAAACAAGGAACCTTATCCAACCTTATCTTATCCTATCCTATCTCTAACATTATCCTATTCTATCCTATCCAAATCAGATTGGGACCTAAACCTAGCTACTTAGGGAGAATCAATTACACATTTAAACACCTATTTCAGTTTCTAGAAGACTCATCCATACCATTGCCGCAAATCACCATTCCTTGTAGGTTTAGGAATCACAATCCTTTTCCTACTCCTATATCACATGTCCTAGGCCCTTTAGGATTAGGAAATCTGCCTTAAACACAGTTTCTAGAACACCTAATCCTATCCCTACATGTGTGCCGCACCTAGCCTTCTAGAACTCCCTAATTCCTAGCCGAAATTCCTATTCCCATTCCCATTTAATTTCTGCCTTAACCTTTTTACAATGGGATTAGGCAATCCTTTTCCAACACTAAGTGTGCCAAAACTAGCCTATATAAACAGCCTTGCCGTGCCATTTAATCATCACCACCCCTTCACACAACATTCATACATCCCTTCAGAAATCAACCTTTGCCGTGACCTTGCAACCACCCATCCATCATTCCCCTACTTCCATACATCCATCCCAACCTCCATACACCACCATAACCCCTTGCCGCACCTCCATATATACCTAAAAACCATCCAAAATCCAGAAAATCGTCCACAAACTCACCATAGACCCTTGTGCCGTGACCTAGCAAAGAGGAGGAGAAGGAAGACCAAGCCTTGGGCGTTTGTACATTCAAGTTGGAGTGTTGGACGTGTCTAGGTGTAATCTATCTTATTTTCAATGTTTAAATCTATATTGCTTTGTTTTGTCATGAACATGAGAGGCTAAACTCGTTTTAGCCTAGGGATGCTTTGAAACCATGATTACAATTATAATATGATTTGATTAATTCCAGTTGTGATTTCATAAATTGTGAATGCAATTTACTTAACCGTTTGATGGATAACTTATTCTTGTATGTTTATTAGGGAGGCCTACTTAATTTGCATGCTTGAATTTGGGGCTAGAATATAAGGGTGTTTCACATAATCGTCACAAACTTATATTCACAAGTAGTTAAGGTTGTTTTCACAATCATGTTAAGTAAATTCCTAGCATGCGTATCATGATGTCATAGTTACAAGTGCTTTGTCAATACTTATGGTTTCCATTGAACGTAATGATCTTTAACCGTATCTCTATTATGATGTCATGTAGGGGACTTTTGAAGAATGCTTTGGGTTGTCGTATGATGTCATCCAATCCAATAACTTGAGGGAAATCTGAGGGTTAATTAGTGATGTCACGGTTAATCTGGGGTATTGAGGTTCATGGTTTATCGGAAAAGCAACTGGAAATCAATTTATGTTAGAAAGTATCATGTGTGGAGAAGTATCCCTTGGCTATCCCATCATCCATTAGTTTTTCTTATTTTCGTCCAAAATCTGTTTTAAAGTTTTAAGTCACTTGTTTTCTTTTAAATTCGTCCAAAATCAAAACCCCCTTTCTTATTTGTTCCAAATCTGTCCAAAAGAGTCTTTTTGAGTCTTTAGAGTCAAAACCAAGTGTATTTTCGTCCAAATTAAGTCATAGAGTCTAAATTGAGTCTTTTTGGTTGTTTTTGGTTGTTTTTGAGTCTTTAAAGTTTGTTTTGAGTCATATAAGTTAGTAAGAGTCTTGTGAGTCTATTTAAAGTGTTTTAAAACATATTTTCACATCTTTGAGTCAATTTTCATTAGATTAGCAATCCCTCCTAATCCCCGGCCTAGAACGATCCCTACTTATATCTATACTACAATTGTCGAAAAGAGGGTTTAATTTGTGTGCTTATATATTTCGCATCAAATTTTTGGCGCCGTTGCCGGGGATTAGCAACTTTGCTAATCCCTTGTTTCTTTTCTTTTTGGTTTAGTTGTTTCCGTTTTAGTTTCTAACTTAGTGTTGTTTTCTTTGTTTGTTGTTACTTTTGATATTTGATTTAGTTCTCTTTCTTTGATTTTAGGTACTAGAGAAGTAAGATATGGATTTTGCTAGCATTCAAGCTCAATTGGCAAATCTTACTTCTCAATTGTCGCCGTATGCCGAACGGACCACAATGCAGAGTGTCCCTACATTTGGTGCTTCATATAGGCAAGGATTTCAAGCCAATCAATGTCCACAAAGAGATTGGAAGGATCATTCAAACTCTATGTGGTGGGAAGCACAACAAGTTCAACGTGAAGCATATTGGCAGCCATATGAGGAGTTCTATTCAAGACCTATGCAGCCACCTCAACTTCATATGCAATATGCTCAATCAAATTCAAGTTCGTCAATAGATTATAATCAAATTCTTAATGAATTAAATTCTTTGGTGCAGGGGTCACAAAATCAAGCCAAGGAGGCTCAACAAGAAGCATATTGGCAACCATATGAGGAGTTCTATACAACACCTATGCAGCAACCACAACCTCCCCCACAACAATTCCAATCAAGTTCAAGTATGTCCATGGATAATGATAAAAATTTTCAATTACTAACCTCTTTGACGCAGGACGGACAAAATCAAGACAAGAAGTTGGGTGATGCGAGATTTATACGCACACAAATTAAACCCTCTTTTTATCGATTTGTAGTATAGGTGCAAGTAGGGATCGTTCTGGACCGGGGATTAGGAGGGATTGCAAAACTCTTGGAAACTGACTCAAAAACGTAAAATAAAGTTTAAAACACTAAACTAGACTCAAAGAATGCAAAATTAAAGTTTAAAACACTAAGACAAACCAAAAACTCAAAATGCTTTAAAAACACAAACTAAATTGAATTCTAACTAAAATGAACATTAAAGCAAAAGGGGGATTGAGGTTTTTACGAAAATTGAAATAACGAAACAAGTTAATAAACAGACAGAATGTAAATATGAAATTTATGGATGAATGCTAGCTAAGGGGTTCATCTCCATACATGTTACACTTGCATACAAGATTGATTCTCAGTTGGTCTTTCGATAAATTATGAAACTCAATGCTCCAAGTTAATTAGGTTCGCTTAAATTAACTTTCAGATTTCCCTAGATTCGTTGGATTGAATGGAATACGCATTACAACCAAATTATTCTTAATCAAAGTCCCTAACTATGGAATACGCATGATAGAGACATTCAACAAAGATCATTAAGTTCAACGGAAATCATAAACATCGACGAGGCATTCGTTACTATGGAATACGCATGAAACTTATGCCAAGAATTCGTTTAACGCGATTGTTTATGAGCAACCTCCACTACTTGTGAATATAAGTTCATAACGCGATTAGGTGAAACTCACTTATATTCTAGCGTCATATTCATGAATGAAAATTAAGCGTGCACTCTCAATAAACATACATAAATAGGTTATCAATCAAATAGTTAAACAAATTGAATTCACAACTTATGAAACGCAATTAGAAGTAATCAAATCAAAATGCAAGCATAAACATTTATTTCGAATTACCCCCTAGCTAAAGGGGGATTAGTTCTTCATAACATTGAAATCAAAGAAACACCTAAACATTCCAACAACTCAAACTTGAATTGTATGAACGTTTAGGCACTCTTCTCTTCCATTCCTTATACGTACAAAACAAAGAGAATTAAAATGAAACATTGAAATCAAAGAATCACCTAAACATTCCAACAACTCAAACTTGAATTGTATGAACGTTTAGGTCCTCTTCTCTTCCTCGTTGTTGTAGCATAAGGTCTAAGGATAGTTGGTTTGGGGGAATGGAAGTGTGGAATGGAGTGAGGAGTGATGGAAATGGAAAGATGGTTGGTGTTTGGATTAGTAGGGAGGGGGGACTCACGGCTAAGGAAAGAATGGGAGTGTTTGAGGGGTGTTGTGTTGTGAATGAGATGATTTGAATGATGGGAATGCAAGGGTATTTATAGGAGGAGTGGAGATGTATATGGCTATTTGTTTAAGGTGTTTGTGTGGAGGAATGATGGAGAATTGCATGTGGAATGGCTGCAATGATGAAGAATGAAAGCTGGAAAATAAAAGGGAAAGCTGGAAATCTGAAAATGCAAATGGGAATCCTGAAATGCAAAGGTGGCCACGGTTTTGAGTGTGTTTTGTGTTGGAAATGCATGTGAATGCATGTGAATGTTGTTTGTGTGAAGTGTGTGTGGGTTAAAGAGTGAATGGTGGTGTAATGATGAAGTGTGATGGCTGAAAATGTCAAGGGAAATGCATGTGATTGCATGGCAAAGAATTTCAGGATGCATGTGTGTTGAATGATTTCTTGGTGAGGGATGTGGAGTGGTTGAATGTGGTGCAATGATAATGTTTTGTGGCTGAATTGGTGGTGGAATTATGATGGGAGTGCATATGATTAAAGAGTGGGAGTGCATGTGGGTGAATGTGAAGGGAATGCATGTGTTGATAACTAGGTTAGTGGGTGGAAATCTGAAAATGGCATAAGGGAATGGGAGCTCACGGTTTTGAGTTGTTTGTTTGTGTGAAGTGTGTGTGAATGCATGTGAAGATGCTAATAAATAATGCATGTAGGGTTAGGAAATAAAATCATAACTTAAAGGGAGATGATTAAAGGGTGTTGAAAGGTTTGAAATGCATGTGTTGAATTGGTGGTTGAATGATGAAAGAATAAGTGAATGATTATGATAAGTGTATGATATGTTAAGTGATAAATGAATGATATGTTAAGTGATAAATGAATGATATGTGGTGATAAATGAATGATATGTGGTGAGTGATAAGTGAATGGAAGTGATAAGTGATAAGTGTATGATATGTTGAGTGATAAGATAAGTGGTTATTGATATGTAGATGAATGAATGATATGATAAGTAATAAATATATGATATGTGGTGATGATAAGATAAGTGTATGATATGATAAGTGGTGAATGAAGGAGTGGAATGTTGGAATGTTATGCACGACTAAGGATATAGGAAAGGTTTAAATATCCTAAAACTAAAAGGAACAAGGTTCCAACACTTTGGTCTTCAATTAGGTTTTTAATTTCGTCCAACACTTTGGCTCCAAGCATAAGCTATCCATCCTTAGCCCAAAAGTGCTCCAAACGTCTCCAAAATGCATCTTTTTGCTCCTTTAGCCCTTTTGGCCTACAAACACACGAAAATAGCTTAAAGTACTAAAATAACTAAAGAAACATAACGTAAATGCACGAGAACAAGCCATTTAAGTCGCATGAATATGCTCCTATCAAATACCCCCACACTTATCTTTTGCTAGTCCTCGAGCAAAACAAAACAAAAGAAACTAGAAACAAAACAAAACGAACAAGTAAAACACAACCTAAACCTTCCAACAAACGTCTCAGGGATTTCCAAAACACATGACAAGTTAAAAATCATTATTCACACAGATTTTAGCCATCATTACACTTAAGTACATTCTTAATCAGTCACCACATACTAGTTCACAATTAAACATTTAAAACACATTTCGAATGCAGTAACATGCCTTTAGAGAAATTGCTCAAATCCTTACAAGATATGCACTCGTTTTTCACTCAGATTTTCTAACTACACACCCTAATCTAGTCATATGTGAGAAGATTGATGTAAACATGTAGACGAACACTCACATAAGTTATAACAAGGAAAGCATTTTCTGGATTTACGATAATGACATGAATATGATCTCATGAATGGAATGCTACTACTTAGAATGAGAACCAGTGATTCCATAAGCTCATATCAATTCCAAACTCCACAAATTGAAACACATAACACTCAAGATAGAAGCATAAGGGTTGAAACGGAGCTAAAGGTGTTTGGCTAACAAAGAAGGGATATGGAAAACAAAGGTTCTTAAAGAAATAGCGAGCAAAGCATTTGAATTAACGTAGAATTCACTTTTGAATGAAAACTCAACTTTTGAACAAGGGGGAACAAGCTCTTTTTCCTTTCTTTCTTTTCTTTTCTGTTTTTCTTTTTCATATGTTTTTCACAATTTTTTTTTTTTTTTTTTCCTTTTCTCCTGACTTCTCAAAACATACATAAACACTTAAGAACAAAACATTCTCTCCCCCACACTTATTTTCTTTCATAATGTAACTCAAAAGGAATTCAATTAAGTCATGCTCACTATCTTTTAAGAACAAGGGTGGGGATTGTCCTAAACTAGGCTAGGTGAGGAAAATGTGGGTAAACAAAGAATAAAGGCTAAACAAGGCTCAACGGGGTTAAAACTTACAACATATACGAAATATGGGAAGTAAGGCTATTTGGCTATGGTGGCAACTACACAACTTCATCTTGATATATGTTATGCAATTCAATGTCATGCTTTGAATGAAACGGATATAAGTTCTAGCATTTAGTTCTATCATGATACAATTGCATTCTAAGTAGCAACCAAGCAAGGAATAATGAGATCATGCAACAACTTTAGAAAACAAAGAATCACAGAAAATAACTCTCCAAAGAAGGTAATGGCTCGAGTCTCACAGGGGTGTAGCGTTATTATGAGTTCCTTTCTTCAAGCATGTTACAAAAACGAATTTTTCTTTTATGATTGCATGTGAAGTCATACATTATAGCCATAACTAAACATATACCAAGAGTAAATCAAACTTTCATCCATGTTTATAACTCTTTTTAACCGTCATGCAATTACAAACCAAATCCTTATCATTGTGTTGGAAGGTACCCTAAGACACAAAAACAACTCAAAACACTCTTTTTAGGCTTTTCAAAAAAATGTTTTTCAAATTTTTATGTGATTTTCGGAGTTATAAAACAAAACACGCTAAAACAGTTTAAAAACACCTTAAAAATATTTAAAACAGCAAGGAACAACACTTGAAGTTATGGGTGATAAAATTCAACGAATTTGCATCAACATACTTAGTTACCCCCCCCCCCCACACTTAAATCAAACATTGTCCTCAATGTTTTAAGCATAGATTCACACAAAGCATAAGTAAATACACAAAAAGCACTTAAACATACTAAACATGGCAGAATGTAATTAACAAAGAGAAGAGTTTAGAGACGCAAATCTGGTTATAGAGTGTAAATTCCATCTTCTCCTTGGTAATTGCATTGAGGCTTTTGATCTTTGTGATTCCACAGGCTTACTCTTGAACTGGTTTCTGCCCATCGTTGATTTTCCTTTGTGCTACTTCTTGAACTGGGCAGCATAATGGTTCATTTGGTCTCCCCCGAAGGTCTGAGCTTATCCCTTTTATCTGTTTCTTTGTTCAATCTTTCCAATTCGTATTGAAAAGGGTTGGAGGATAACTCAGCCTATGTTTGTCTCCACATGCTTCAATGTATCATTTTCACTTGCCTTACTCGCTCCCCTTTGCAGAAGTGGTCCCTTCTCCGGAAGTGTATCAACCGTTGAAGATGACTACTCGAGAGCAACGCTAGGTAAGCAATCAGGAATAGATTCCAGGCAGTTGGCTCCAGATCGGAAGATTGACTCCAAGTGCCGGCTGATTGCTTCTTTTACTTTGCCATGCGAGTAAGAACAAGGACAAAGAAAAAGACAGGGAAAGAGCATGATATGAGATACTTTTGCTTTTGACCTTGATGATATGAGATACCTTTGCTTTGAAGAAGCGGTGAATGAATCAGCACATGCTTCAATCCGCCGTTTCCTCCTGGGTCATATGTACTCCAGGCATCTGGTATCATCTTTGGGGAAGAAGAAAGAATTGAGTATTTTGAAAGGCTTTGCTGGGAGTGCGCCCTCAGAGGTGAGGGAGAGTTAGGCATTTTCTTCAGGTTTGCCTTGCCATAAAAGACTACGGTCGACATATATAGAGATAATATCAAGTGGTGGTACCATCCTTTTACCCTTGTCGACAGACGTTTTGATCCCGCAAATCCGGCTTTTTGAAATAGTGGCGCCTCTTCGATCTTTGAATTCGCCTCTTCGATTTCTGAGCAGGCGCCCCTTCGATTTCTGAACGACGCCCCTTCGATTTCTGAACGACGCCCCTTCGCTTTCTGAACGACGCCCCTTCGCTTTCTGAATGACACGTGGTAGTGCAGATGCGGCTCCTTTTGACAAAGCTGCACGCGTTTTCTGAAAAGCAGAGAAAGCGTCGCCGAACTTTGCGCTTGTCGGCTAAAGAGGTGTAGTTGCGATGATGGCCTCCACGTGCGTCTTCTGAAAAGCCGAGAAAACGTCGCCTAAATTACGCCGAAAAATCCGGCTCTTTGAATCGGTGGACGCGTCGCCTTGGCATTTTATAGAGCTATCGATCACCGCCAACATACACACTCTGAAGATTTCCCATTCCTGAAACTCGACTCCGGCCCTTTGTGAAATTTTTAACTCCATCCACCCCTTCTCTTTGAACACTTTTGAAAAAAATGGCAAACTCATCGAACCTTAGCTTAGATTTGAGTCTCAGCAGCGATCCGGTTGCGCCCCGTCAAGGTAATGTATGGCGCCCTTCTTTTTTATCTTCTAACGGTCCTCTTTCAGGTGAAGACTCTGTGATGCAGGACGCCACAACAGCTACAATAGTAGCTAAAAACCTCCTCACTCCAAAAGATAGTAGGCTGCTGTCAGGACGGTCCGATGAGTTGGCCGTTCAAGAGTCCCTCGCACTTAGTGTTCAGTGTGCGAGCTCTGTGTCCAACATGGGCCTACGCCTGCTTGCCCGCTCTCGTCAGGTGGAATCGTTGATGGCAGAGGTGGAAAGACTTAAGCAAGAGATCCAGCAGCTTAAGTACGAGAATAGAAGTTTGCATGTGCTTGCAAATAACTATTCGTCGGGGATGAAGAGGAAGATTGATGAGCTGCAAGAATCTGAGGGTCGAATTCACAGTGACCGTCAAAGGCTTGCGTCTTATCTCCAGAGGCACCTTTTTCCTGGGTCATCCAGCGCTTGGCCAAGTATTGAGGCCTGGAATGCTCTAGCTCCGATGCCTCCCGCTCCGATGCCTTCCGCTTCGATGCCTCCCGCTTCTATGCCTTCCGCTTCTGCGCCTTCCGCCTCTGCGCCTCGTAGTGGGACTTCACGCAAACAACCTTTGTGAAGCTCCACCTTTCTCCATGTTTAGTATCTTTCTTTTTTTCTTTTTCTTTTTTTTTTTTTTTTTTTTTTTTTTTTTCTTATTAACATAAATAAAATCAAACGGCATGGAATTTATCTTTGAATGGGCGGTGATACTTGAAATGATCCAGTAATAGTTTAAATTCCAGATTGGGTGCCTGAATCATTAACCACATGTTAGTATAAAAGAAAATTGAAATTCGGGGAGGCGGCTTACCTGTGTGCTCCAAAATGAACTCCAGAATAAACACCCCTTCGAAAGTTATGACTTGTCCCGTGTCATAAAATCCAACTTCCTTGGGAATTGTGGTTTCAAATTTGTCCTCTTTGATGCCTTCTACATCTTCTCCATCCACTACCTTCTCTTGAATCATTCTTCTTGGTGTACAAAGTCCTTTGAAGAATTCAACACCATCTAAAACTTGTTGTGTTGCACCAAGAATTTGAATAGCATTTTGCACCTTTGGGAAGGCTTCCACGATGTCCTTTTTACTCTCTTCTTGGTTGGGAATCAAAAACCTGCTAGGAAAAGGGACATTGGGTGGAATAACATCAGAATAACATGGAATTGGGACGTCCTTACTGGTGGTGGGTGGTTTAGAGGGCTTAGGGGGCTGCGGCAAGGGTTGTTCTACCCTTGCCGTGTGCATGTCTTCTTCCTCCTCCTCAATTAGCAGCTCTTCATCCACTTCTAGGCTATGTTTGGACATTTTTAGGTCAGCTCCAACCTCCATAGCACTTCCCAAAGTGATAGCATTATGGATTTCAAAATCTTCCTTCGAGTTTTCAATAGTTGAGTTGGAAAGTTCACTTTGCTCTTGAATTTGTTTCATGAACTCCATAATCTGCCCAAATTGCTCGTCCAATTTACCCAACTTCTTGTCTTGATTTTGTTCGTCCTGCGTCAAAGAGGTTAGTAATTGAAAATTTTTATCATTATCCATGGACATACTTGAACTTGATTGGAATTGTTGTGGGGGAGGTTGTGGTGGCTGCATAGGTGTTGTATTAAACTCCTCATATGGTTGCCAATATGCTTCTTGTTGAGCCTCCTTGGCTTGATTTTGTGACCCCTGCGCCAAAGAATTTATTTCATTAAGAATTTGAATATAATCTATTGGCGAACTTGAATTTAATTGAGCATATTGCATATGAAGTTGTGGTGGCTGCATAGTGATAAGTCACATTTTGCATGCATTTAAATCTTCCTTATTTGGTGTCTTTGTGATTGTTTTGGATTAAACTAGTTGCGTTTTACATTGTTTTGTGTTAGTGTGCAGCCAAGTGTGTAATAAGATCAATTGGAAGGCAAATGAAGTAAAAACATTCCTTTTGGTAGCTGAGCATTATTCCAAACATGGAAAGGGTTCTTGGGAATTAATTTGAAGTCCAAATATGTGAAATCTAAGACTAATATGGCGGAGGAAATTCAAGAGAAGATGTGATTAGGAAAGTGGTGCTTTGAAGTCACATTGGATGGTTCTAAACAAGGCAAAAACATGCAGATTTCTTATTATTCCACATGACTTATGCCGTGGATTCCATTGCTTTCTCCATTTCATCTGTGCAAGAAATCCACATGCATGATTCAATTAAAATAGCTACATGCTTGGACATTGCCCATTCCGTGCATCCATTCATCCCATCATTCCATGTGATTCCAAGGCAGAAATCCACATGCATCCCCATTAAACATTCCATACCATTTCAGCACTCCTTCAAGTCCATCCCGTGCATTTCCATTCCCATGCCCAGATTATTATAACCAAGTCAGATTGTCCACTCACTTGTGGCAGCAAGAGCATGTGCTTCTTTGAATACATTAACATTTCCTTGGACATTGCACATGCCGTGAGTCTTCCATCTCAGAAACACAATCATTTCCATCACTTAAGCTCTGCCATCTGAGTTAAAAAAAAGCTAAGATCCAATCTGATTGTCTCCCCATCATTAGACTCATTCAGAAATTCACCAAGGGGGGCAGATTGCTTTTTCGGATTCATTGGATCACACACACTCTATTTGCTCTAATTTCTGTCCATCATTCACTCTCATTCCCCCTCTCCATTCCATTGCATGCGACATTATTTTCCTTACACAGAAACTGCCCACATTTCCTTTCCCATCCGCAAGTTTTCTTCTTGAACCATAGCATTACACACGGCTCATTGGGGCTCCAATCTCTGTCCATTTGTTACTCTCACATCCTCCCCAATCCATACCATTCGACATTAGTTTTCTCCACCCTCACTTACAAACACATTTGGGAGCTCCAACACCGAAGGCACTCTTCAAGGAATTCAACATCAGTTTTGCTTCAAGGGTTCCTTCTACTTCATTCTATGTTCATTCATGTTGTGTACCTTTATGTTAAACATTTTGTAAACATGAATTCTAACTAATCCTCCTCTAGGGATTCGATGTAACCTTGCAAAGTTTGCCATGTAATTAAGTTAGAATGCTCATTTTGTCCATCTATTTCTTGTTTCATTTTCTGTTTTAATGGTGACTTAATGTATTGATTTTAATGTTTGATCATCATTTGAATTAATCACTAAGTTGTGTAGCCAAGATTAAAGCACACATCATGCATAATCTTGGTAGATATGTGAATGAATGAAGGGAGTGTTTAGCACACATCCTGCCGAGTTACTCCCTTTGGTTTTATGAAAGTTTCTTGTACATTGCATAATCTTGATTATGAACCAAAGTTGCACATCACAATTAGGCTCATGATTAGAGACATTTGATCAAATCCACACATCATATGGTTGATCATATCCAAGTGAAACAAACTCAAGAAATAGGTAGATGAATGAGTATAAACTAACTTGACAAACATGGATTTAATTGAGCAATGGTGAAATCGAATCCCTAGTTTCATTTCCATTGATACTATCTCGTTATATTGGTTGTTGATTCATTTAGTTGTGTTTACTTCTTTTATTTATGCTTTTAAGTAACAACAACAAATCTGCTCAATTTGATTAGTTTGATTCATTTCTTAGATTTCTTGCAAACAAGTAGTTACATAGGTCCAATTAGTCCCTGTGGATTCGACACCCTTGCTTATGCCATTATACTAAATATATTCTGCCATTAAGAAAGGAATTATACATCAACAAAAATGGTTGATAAGTCACATTTTGCATGCATTTAAATCTTCCTTATTTGGTGTCTTTGTGATTGTTTTGGATTAAACTAGTTGCGTTTTACATTGTTTTGTGTTAGTGTGCAGCCAAGTGTGTAATAAGATCAATTGGAAGGCAAATGAAGTAAAAACATTCCTTTTGGTAGCTGAGCATTATTCCAAACATGGAAAGGGTTCTTGGGAATTAATTTGAAGTCCAAATATGTGAAATCTAAGACTAATATGGCGGAGGAAATTCAAGAGAAGATGTGATTAGGAAAGTGGTGCTTTGAAGTCACATTGGATGGTTCTAAACAAGGCAAAAACATGCAGATTTCTTATTATTCCACATGACTTATGCCGTGGATTCCATTGCTTTCTCCATTTCATCTGTGCAAGAAATCCACATGCATGATTCAATTAAAATAGCCACATGCTTGGACATTGCCCATTCCGTGCATCCATTCATCCCATCATTCCATGTGATTCCAAGGCAGAAATCCACATGCATCCCCATTAAACATTCCATACCATTTCAGCACTCCTTCAAGTCCATCCCGTGCATTTCCATTCCCATGCCCAGATTATTATAACCAAGTCAGATTGTCCACTCACTTGTGGCAGCAAGAGCATGTGCTTCTTTGAATACATTAACATTTCCTTGGACATTGCACATGCCGTGAGTCTTCCATCTCAGAAACACAATCATTTCCATCACTTAAGCTCTGCCATCTGAGTTAAAAAAAAGCTAAGATCCAATCTGATTGTCTCCCCATCATTAGACTCATTCAGAAATTCACCAAGGGGGGCAGATTGCTTTTTCGGATTCATTGGATCACACACACTCTATTTGCTCTAATTTCTGTCCATCATTCACTCTCATTCCCCCTCTCCATTCCATTGCATGCGACATTATTTTCCTTACACAGAAACTGCCCACATTTCCTTTCCCATCCGCAAGTTTTCTTCTTGAACCATAGCATTACACACGGCTCATTGGGGCTCCAATCTCTGTCCATTTGTTACTCTCACATCCTCCCCAATCCATACCATTCGACATTAGTTTTCTCCACCCTCACTTACAAACACATTTGGGAGCTCCAACACCGAAGGCACTCTTCAAGGAATTCAACATCAGTTTTGCTTCAAGGGTTCCTTCTACTTCATTCTATGTTCATTCATGTTGTGTACCTTTATGTTAAACATTTTGTAAACATGAATTCTAACTAATCCTCCTCTAGGGATTCGATGTAACCTTGCAAAGTTTGCCATGTAATTAAGTTAGAATGCTCATTTTGTCCATCTATTTCTTGTTTCATTTTCTGTTTTAATGGTGACTTAATGTATTGATTTTAATGTTTGATCATCATTTGAATTAATCACTAAGTTGTGTAGCCAAGATTAAAGCACACATCATGCATAATCTTGGTAGATATGTGAATGAATGAAGGGAGTGTTTAGCACACATCCTGCCGAGTTACTCCCTTTGGTTTTATGAAAGTTTCTTGTACATTGCATAATCTTGATTATGAACCAAAGTTGCACATCACAATTAGGCTCATGATTAGAGACATTTGATCAAATCCACACATCATATGGTTGATCATATCCAAGTGAAACAAACTCAAGAAATAGGTAGATGAATGAGTATAAACTAACTTGACAAACATGGATTTAATTGAGCAATGGTGAAATCGAATCCCTAGTTTCATTTCCATTGATACTATCTCGTTATATTGGTTGTTGATTCATTTAGTTGTGTTTACTTCTTTTATTTATGCTTTTAAGTAACAACAACAAATCTGCTCAATTTGATTAGTTTGATTCATTTCTTAGATTTCTTGCAAACAAGTAGTTACATAGGTCCAATTAGTCCCTGTGGATTCGACACCCTTGCTTATGCCATTATACTAAATATATTCTGCCATTAAGAAAGGAATTATACATCAACAAAAATGGCGCCGTTGCCGGGGACTGATTTCAGTCCCTTGTAATTGCTTGTTTGCTTGTTTGCTATTTTGATTAGTGTCAAGGTTCATAACTTGTCAAATTGATAACTGGAAGTTGATTTAAGTTGCATACATTTCAGGTGTGGAAAAGAGTCCCTTAGCCATTCCATTATCCATTGATTTACATCAATTTGCTTTACAATCTGATTTCGTTATAATCTGTCCATTTGATTGCATTTCGTCCAAATACAATTTCTCCCCAAATTTTGTTAAGTTTTAGGCTTAGAATCTGTCTTATCTTGTGTTTTGAAGCATTTTGAGTCAAGTCCAAACCTAATTTTCGTCCAAATTTGAGTTTAGTGTCAAAACTGCCCAATTTGTGTTTTTAGGCAGTTTTGAGAGTTTTTAGCTTGTTTTGAGTCTTGTGAATCTGTTTTGAGTCTTTTGAGTCTTTGTTCGTCCAAATTAGTTAGAAGGTGTTTTGATTTGTGTTTATAAGTGTTTTGATTCAAGTTTCCATCCAATTTCGTCCAAATTAGTGTAGGTGCTCAAAACTGCCCAGAAAGTGGTTTTTAGGCAATTTTGAGTCTTCTAGTTGCTGTTTTGGGTTTTAGGTTTGTTTAAGTGTTCTAAGCGTTTAGTTCCACATCCCTTGAGTCTTTTCAAACGTTTTTAAGTTTGTTTTTTTTTTTTTTTTTTTTTGTTCATTTCATTGTTGTTGCTAGTAGATTTTCATTCACACTTGTGTTATTTTATTTAAGGTAGTATATGTCAAATAGACTTGTTGAGTTAGGCCAAAGAATTGAACGGTTGAAGGGCCACACTTTGGACAACTTTGTGCCATCAAGTTCATCCCTAATCCGTGAGGAAGAGGAAAGGACTTCACCTAGTTCAACAAGTAAAGGATCTGAGCAATTTGATTGGGAAAGAGAGGAAGAGATGGCGGGCAACCAAGATGAACTTAGAGCTTTGGAGGACTTTGCTCAACCAATCATACCAAATTCACCTTCATGCATCTTGCTGCCCACAGAAGCAAGATGAACTTGAGAGTTTTTGGATTGTTTTATTTTCGTTTGTTCTTTTTATTCCAGATTCTTAATCTTGTTTTGTTTCTTGTTTTAGGTACTAGTTTATGATTCGGAGTTTTCATCCGATTCGTGAACATATCCTGGAGTGATTGGGTTCTTCGTCCGGCTGCAAGACGTAAAAGAAAGCGCTACTTGGGAGGCAACCCAATGCACTGAATAAACAAAGCATGTCAAAAAAAAAAAAAAAAAAAAAAAAAAAAAAAAAAAAATACTAAACATGGAGAAAGGTGGAGCTTCACAAAGGTTGTTTACGTGAAGCCCCACTACGAGGCGTCGAAGCAGAAGGCTTTGAAGCAGAAGGCTTTGAAGCAGAAGGCATCGGAGCGGGAGGCATCGGAGCGGAAGGCATCGGAGCGGGAGGCATCGGAGCTAGAGCATTCCAGGCCTCCATACTTGGCCAAGCGCTGGATGAGCCAGGAAAAAGGTGCCTCTGGAGGAAAGACGAAAACCTTTGTCGGTCACTGTGAATCCGACCTTCAGACTCTTGCAGCTCATCAAGCTTCCTCTTCATGCCCGTCGAATAGTTGTTGGCAAGCACGTGCAAACTTCTATTCTCGTACTTAAGCTGCTGGATCTCCTGCTTGAGACTTTCCATCTCTGCCATCAATGATTCCACCTGACGGGAGCGGGCAAGCAAGCGTTGGCCCATGTTGGACACAGAACTCGCACACTGAACACTAAGTGCGAGGGACTCTTGAACGGCCAACTCATCGGACCGTCCTGACAGCAGCCTACTATCTTTTGGAGTGAGGAGGTTCTTAGCTACTATTGTAGCTGTTATGGCGTCCTGCATCACAGAGTCTTCACCTGTAAGAAGACCGTTAGAAGATAAAAAAGAAGGGCGCCATACATTACCTTGACGGGGCGCAACCGGATCGCTGCTGAGACTCAAATCTAAGCTAAGGTTCGATGAGTTTGCCATTTTTCAAAAGTGTTCAAAGAGAAGGGATGGAGTTAAATTTCAAAGGCCCGGAGTCGATTTTCAAGAATGGGAAATCTTCAGAGTGTGTTTGTTGTGGTGATCGATAGCTCAATAAAAAGCCAAGGCGACCCGTCCACCAATTCAAAAAGCCGGAAATTCCGGCGTAATTTAGGCAACGCTCCCTCAACTTTTCAGAAAACGCGTTCAACTTTGTCAAAAGATTTCTGACAAAGCTGACAACACGTGGAGGCCATCACCGCAACTACACATCTTTAGCCGACAAGCGCAAAGTCCGGCGACGCTTTCTCTGCTTTTCAGAAAACGCGTGCAGCTTTGTCAAAAGGAGCCGCATCCGCACTACTACGTGTCGTTCAGAAAGAAAAAGGGCGTCGTTCAGAAATCGAAGGGGCGCCTGCTCAGAAATCGAAGAGACGTCTTCAAAGATCGAGGAGGCGCCACTATTTCAAAAAGCCGGATTTGCGGGATCAAAAACGTTTGTCGACAAGGGTAAAAGAAGAGTACCACCACTTGATATTATCTCTATATATGTCGACCTTCGTCTTTTATGGCAAGGAAAACCTGAAGAAAATTGCCCAACTCTCCCTCACCTCTGAGGGCGCACTCCCAGCAAAGCCTTTCGAAATACTCAATTCTTTCTTCTTCCCCAACGATGATACCAGATGCCTGGAGTACATATGACCCAGGAGGAAACAGCACAACAAATACATGTGCTGAATCATTCACCGCTTCTTCAAAAGCAAAGGTATCTCATATCATAAAGGTCAAAAGCAAAAGTATCTCATATCATGCTCTTTCCCTGTCTTTTTCTTTGTCCTTGTTCTTACTCGCATGGCAAAGTAAAAGAAGCAATCAGCCGGCACTTGGAGTCAGTCTTCCGATCTGGAGCCAACTGCCTGGAGTCTATTCCTGATTGCTTACCTAGCGTTGCTCTCGAGTAGTCATCTTCAACGGTTGATACACTTCCAGAGAAGGGACCACTTCTGCAAAGGGGAGCGAGTAAGGCAAGTGAAAATGATACATTGAAGCATGTGGAGACAAACTTAGGCTGAGTTATCCTCCAACCCTTTTCAATACGAATTGGAAAGATTGAACAAAGAAACAGACCAAAGGAGTAAGCTCAGACCTTCGGGGGAGACCAATTGAATCCTGCTGCCCAGTTCAAGATTATATAGCACAAAGGAAAATCAATGATGGGCGGAAACCAGTTCAAGAGAAAGCCTGTGGAATCACCAAGATCAATGCCTCAATGCAAGGAGAAGAGGGAATTTACACTCCATAACCAGATTTGCGTCCCTAAACTCTTCTCTTTGTTAATTACATTCTGCCATGTTTAGTATGTTTAAATTGCTTTTTGTGTGTTTACTTATGTTTTGTGTGAATCTATGCTTAAAACATTGAGGACAATGTTTGATTTAGGTTTGGGGGTATTGGGTAACTAAAGTGTTTTGATGCAAATTCGTAGGGTTTTATCCACCATAACTTCTAATGTTGTTCCTTGCTTTTTTTAAGGTGTTTTTAAGTTGTTTTAGAGTGTTTTAGTGTGTTTTGTTTTATAACTCCGAAAATCACATAAAAATTTGAAAAACTTGTTTTAAAAAGCCTAAAAAGAGTGTTTTGAGTCGTTTTTGTGTGTTTGTGTTTGTTTGAGGTGTTAGTTTTGGTTAAGAGTGTTTTTGCATGCTAATATGAATGTATATGAGGACTATGTTTGAAAACAAACGATTGGGTTGCTATGGAAAAGAGTTGCATCTTATTGTCATTTATAAAGTTATAACTCTTGAAATTATGATCATGGAGGTACCATACTCAAATTGTGGAAGAAGAATAGTGGAGACTACCCTAGTGAGTTATTTTGAGCCTAATTGCTTCTTTGAGAGGGTTTAAATTGTTTCTACTCCTATCGTTTTCTTTCATTTTCACTTTAAATGATCTCATTACTTCTATTTCGTTTGGATGCTAAGAATCATTCTTCTTTGCAGATACCATGTATTTAGTATCATTCATGAATGAACTCAATGAGATGATGTTAGGCTATGCATGTTTAACTACTAAAAGGCTTAATTCCTACCCCTTTGTGTGCTCCATTCACCCTTGTTGCAGCCAAACACTTTAGCCCAATTCTTTCAGCACCCACACCATACTCTACCCATTCTAGCCCATTACAAGCCATACCTTATAGTTTGGGGAATACCAAGGTGATGAAGACTAAAGGTAAATTGAGCTTAGAACAAGATTATGGCATGTACCGAGGTATCCTATGTTGAAGATGCTTCTAAAAAAAAAAGTTATAAAAAAAAAAGAGAAGAGAATCAAAGTGGATACAAGTTCCAAATCTCCTCATGATAAGACATAGGGCCTGGATGCCAAAAACAAAGAAGAAAGAAAACAAATGCAAGTGAAGAGCATGATCCTCAAGGACACTCTGGTATGCCCCAAGCTCTAGTATTTCATATCACTTCTTTCGTAACCTATAACCTAAGCCTTACATTACAATCTTGAGAAAAGACCTAGCTGATCATTGAGGATGTATTCATGAGGTGATGGTAAGTGTGTGTGTTATCTATATTCTTAGCATTTGATTTATTTCATGAGATCTACTCAGAAATTGTGCGTTCATTTCAGATTTCATATGTGAGAATTTGGATTCCATTTACATAATTTCACTCACATATGGTTGTGGAGAGATTAAACATTAGGATCTGAGTGAAAATTTGAGTGAAATCTGTGAGGAGTAGAGTTGAGGCGAATTCTATCTTAAGCATTTGGGTATGGTGACCTTGAAGTTGTAAGACATGGAGAAATATCTTTATACGTTACAATTGATACGATTCTTTGAAGTGACAATCTTTTGAGTTGAATGAATGACAAAATCTTCATTGGCTCTTATTAGTTTGTTTAAAGCATGTTTTAACCAAGTTATTTGCAGATTTGGTAAATGTTTGTGGGTGTCATCACTGTAAACCCTCAGGAGACACAACTCCTCCAACTAGGGACACCTAGGGGTTCAAAGGCTTGTTGCACATGCTCAGTGCAATCGTTTGGCCAGCGAAAGTGGTTTAGTTAGATGTTTGTATTTTGTGTGTTTTAGTTTTAAGTTTGCTCGAGGACTAGCAAAAACCAGGTTTGGGGGTATTTGATAAGTCACATTTTGCATGCATTTAAATCTTCCTTATTTGGTGTCTTTGTGATTGTTTTGGATTAAACTAGTTGCGTTTTACATTGTTTTGTGTTAGTGTGCAGCCAAGTGTGTAATAAGATCAATTGGAAGGCAAATGAAGTAAAAACATTCCTTTTGGTAGCTGAGCATTATTCCAAACATGGAAAGGGTTCTTGGGAATTAATTTGAAGTCCAAATATGTGAAATCTAAGACTAATATGGCGGAGGAAATTCAAGAGAAGATGTGATTAGGAAAGTGGTGCTTTGAAGTCACATTGGATGGTTCTAAACAAGGCAAAAACATGCAGATTTCTTATTATTCCACATGACTTATGCCGTGGATTCCATTGCTTTCTCCATTTCATCTGTGCAAGAAATCCACATGCATGATTCAATTAAAATAGCCACATGCTTGGACATTGCCCATTCCGTGCATCCATTCATCCCATCATTCCATGTGATTCCAAGGCAGAAATCCACATGCATCCCCATTAAACATTCCATACCATTTCAGCACTCCTTCAAGTCCATCCCGTGCATTTCCATTCCCATGCCCAGATTATTATAACCAAGTCAGATTGTCCACTCACTTGTGGCAGCAAGAGCATGTGCTTCTTTGAATACATTAACATTTCCTTGGACATTGCACATGCCGTGAGTCTTCCATCTCAGAAACACAATCATTTCCATCACTTAAGCTCTGCCATCTGAGTTAAAAAAAAGCTAAGATCCAATCTGATTGTCTCCCCATCATTAGACTCATTCAGAAATTCACCAAGGGGGGCAGATTGCTTTTTCGGATTCATTGGATCACACACACTCTATTTGCTCTAATTTCTGTCCATCATTCACTCTCATTCCCCCTCTCCATTCCATTGCATGCGACATTATTTTCCTTACACAGAAACTGCCCACATTTCCTTTCCCATCCGCAAGTTTTCTTCTTGAACCATAGCATTACACACGGCTCATTGGGGCTCCAATCTCTGTCCATTTGTTACTCTCACATCCTCCCCAATCCATACCATTCGACATTAGTTTTCTCCACCCTCACTTACAAACACATTTGGGAGCTCCAACACCGAAGGCACTCTTCAAGGAATTCAACATCAGTTTTGCTTCAAGGGTTCCTTCTACTTCATTCTATGTTCATTCATGTTGTGTACCTTTATGTTAAACATTTTGTAAACATGAATTCTAACTAATCCTCCTCTAGGGATTCGATGTAACCTTGCAAAGTTTGCCATGTAATTAAGTTAGAATGCTCATTTTGTCCATCTATTTCTTGTTTCATTTTCTGTTTTAATGGTGACTTAATGTATTGATTTTAATGTTTGATCATCATTTGAATTAATCACTAAGTTGTGTAGCCAAGATTAAAGCACACATCATGCATAATCTTGGTAGATATGTGAATGAATGAAGGGAGTGTTTAGCACACATCCTGCCGAGTTACTCCCTTTGGTTTTATGAAAGTTTCTTGTACATTGCATAATCTTGATTATGAACCAAAGTTGCACATCACAATTAGGCTCATGATTAGAGACATTTGATCAAATCCACACATCATATGGTTGATCATATCCAAGTGAAACAAACTCAAGAAATAGGTAGATGAATGAGTATAAACTAACTTGACAAACATGGATTTAATTGAGCAATGGTGAAATCGAATCCCTAGTTTCATTTCCATTGATACTATCTCGTTATATTGGTTGTTGATTCATTTAGTTGTGTTTACTTCTTTTATTTATGCTTTTAAGTAACAACAACAAATCTGCTCAATTTGATTAGTTTGATTCATTTCTTAGATTTCTTGCAAACAAGTAGTTACATAGGTCCAATTAGTCCCTGTGGATTCGACACCCTTGCTTATGCCATTATACTAAATATATTCTGCCATTAAGAAAGGAATTATACATCAACACATAGGTCTTGAATAGAACTCCTCATATGGTTGCCAATATGCTTCACGTTGAACTTGTTGATCTTCCCACCATATAGAGTTTGAATGATCCCTCCAATCTCTTTGTGGACATTGATTGGCTTGAAATCCTTGCCTATATGAAGCACCAAATGTAGGGACACTCTGCATTGTGGTCCTTTCGGCATACGGCGACAATTTAGAAGTAAGATTTGCCAATTGAGCTTGAATGCTAGCAAAATCCATATCTTACTTCTCTAGTACCTAAAATCAAAGAAAGAGAACTAAATCAAATATCAAAAGTAACAACAAACAAAGAAAACAACACTAAGTTTAGAAACTAAAACGAAAACAACTAAACAAAAAAAAAAAGAAAAGAACCAAGGGATTAGCAAAGTTGCTAATCCCCGGCAACGGCGCCAAAATTTGATGCGAGATTTATACGCACACAAATTAAACCCTCTTTTTATCGATTTGTAGTATAGGTGCAAGTAGGGATCGTTCTGGACCGGGGATTAGGAGGGATTGCAAAACTCTTGGAAACTGACTCAAAAACGTAAAATAAAGTTTAAAACACTAAACTAGACTCAAAGAATGCAAAATTAAAGTTTAAAACACTAAGACAAACCAAAAACTCAAAATGCTTTAAAAACACAAACTAAATTGAATTCTAACTAAAATGAACATTAAAGCAAAAGGGGGATTGAGGTTTTTACGAAAATTGAAATAACGAAACAAGTTAATAAACAGACAGAATGTAAATATGAAATTTATGGATGAATGCTAGCTAAGGGGTTCATCTCCATACATGTTACACTTGCATACAAGATTGATTCTCAGTTGGTCTTTCGATAAATTATGAAACTCAATGCTCCAAGTTAATTAGGTTCGCTTAAATTAACTTTCAGATTTCCCTAGATTCGTTGGATTGAATGGAATACGCATTACAACCAAATTATTCTTAATCAAAGTCCCTAACTATGGAATACGCATGATAGAGACATTCAACAAAGATCATTAAGTTCAACGGAAATCATAAACATCGACGAGGCATTCGTTACTATGGAATACGCATGAAACTTATGCCAAGAATTCGTTTAACGCGATTGTTTATGAGCAACCTCCACTACTTGTGAATATAAGTTCATAACGCGATTAGGTGAAACTCACTTATATTCTAGCGTCATATTCATGAATGAAAATTAAGCGTGCACTCTCAATAAACATACATAAATAGGTTATCAATCAAATAGTTAAACAAATTGAATTCACAACTTATGAAACGCAATTAGAAGTAATCAAATCAAAATGCAAGCATAAACATTTATTTCGAATTACCCCCTAGCTAAAGGGGGATTAGTTCTTCATAACATTGAAATCAAAGAAACACCTAAACATTCCAACAACTCAAACTTGAATTGTATGAACGTTTAGGCACTCTTCTCTTCCATTCCTTATACGTACAAAACAAAGAGAATTAAAATGAAACATTGAAATCAAAGAATCACCTAAACATTCCAACAACTCAAACTTGAATTGTATGAACGTTTAGGTCCTCTTCTCTTCCTCGTTGTTGTAGCATAAGGTCTAAGGATAGTTGGTTTGGGGGAATGGAAGTGTGGAATGGAGTGAGGAGTGATGGAAATGGAAAGATGGTTGGTGTTTGGATTAGTAGGGAGGGGGGACTCACGGCTAAGGAAAGAATGGGAGTGTTTGAGGGGTGTTGTGTTGTGAATGAGATGATTTGAATGATGGGAATGCAAGGGTATTTATAGGAGGAGTGGAGATGTATATGGCTATTTGTTTAAGGTGTTTGTGTGGAGGAATGATGGAGAATTGCATGTGGAATGGCTGCAATGATGAAGAATGAAAGCTGGAAAATAAAAGGGAAAGCTGGAAATCTGAAAATGCAAATGGGAATCCTGAAATGCAAAGGTGGCCACGGTTTTGAGTGTGTTTTGTGTTGGAAATGCATGTGAATGCATGTGAATGTTGTTTGTGTGAAGTGTGTGTGGGTTAAAGAGTGAATGGTGGTGTAATGATGAAGTGTGATGGCTGAAAATGTCAAGGGAAATGCATGTGATTGCATGGCAAAGAATTTCAGGATGCATGTGTGTTGAATGATTTCTTGGTGAGGGATGTGGAGTGGTTGAATGTGGTGCAATGATAATGTTTTGTGGCTGAATTGGTGGTGGAATTATGATGGGAGTGCATATGATTAAAGAGTGGGAGTGCATGTGGGTGAATGTGAAGGGAATGCATGTGTTGATAACTAGGTTAGTGGGTGGAAATCTGAAAATGGCATAAGGGAATGGGAGCTCACGGTTTTGAGTTGTTTGTTTGTGTGAAGTGTGTGTGAATGCATGTGAAGATGCTAATAAATAATGCATGTAGGGTTAGGAAATAAAATCATAACTTAAAGGGAGATGATTAAAGGGTGTTGAAAGGTTTGAAATGCATGTGTTGAATTGGTGGTTGAATGATGAAAGAATAAGTGAATGATTATGATAAGTGTATGATATGTTAAGTGATAAATGAATGATATGTTAAGTGATAAATGAATGATATGTGGTGATAAATGAATGATATGTGGTGAGTGATAAGTGAATGGAAGTGATAAGTGATAAGTGTATGATATGTTGAGTGATAAGATAAGTGGTTATTGATATGTAGATGAATGAATGATATGATAAGTAATAAATATATGATATGTGGTGATGATAAGATAAGTGTATGATATGATAAGTGGTGAATGAAGGAGTGGAATGTTGGAATGTTATGCACGACTAAGGATATAGGAAAGGTTTAAATATCCTAAAACTAAAAGGAACAAGGTTCCAACACTTTGGTCTTCAATTAGGTTTTTAATTTCGTCCAACACTTTGGCTCCAAGCATAAGCTATCCATCCTTAGCCCAAAAGTGCTCCAAACGTCTCCAAAATGCATCTTTTTGCTCCTTTAGCCCTTTTGGCCTACAAACACACGAAAATAGCTTAAAGTACTAAAATAACTAAAGAAACATAACGTAAATGCACGAGAACAAGCCATTTAAGTCGCATGAATATGCTCCTATCATTGGGTAAATTGGAGGAGCAAATTGGGCAGATTATGGAGTTCATGAAACAAGTTCAAGAGCAAAGTGAACTCTCCAACTCAAGTATTGAAAACTCGAAGGTAGATTTTGAAATCCATAATGCTATCACTTTGGGAAGTGCTATGGAGGTTGGAGCTGACCTAATAATGTCCAAACATAGTCTAGAAGTGGATGAGGAACTGCTAATTGAGGAGGAGGAAGAAGACATGCACACGGCAAGGGTAGAACAACCCTTGCCGCAGCCCCCTAAGCCCTCTAAATCACCCACCACAAGTAAGGACGTCCCAATTCCATGTTATTCTGATGTTATTCCACCCAATGTCCCTTTTCCTAGCAGGTTTTTGATTCCCAACCAAGAAGAGAGTAAAAAGGACATCGTGGAAGCCTTCCCAAAGGTGCAAAATGCTATTCCAATTCTTGGTGCAACACAACAAGTTTTAGATGGTGTTGAATTCTTCAAAGGACTTTGTACACCAAGAAGAATGATTCAAGAGAAGGTAGTGGCTGGAGAAGATGTAGAAGGCATCAAAGAGGACATATTTGAAACCACAAAACCCAAAGAAGTTGAATTTGATGACATTGGACAAGTCATAACCATCACATACAATCTGGCCAAGTCCAATATCCCTGAAACTTTCAAAGGAGTGGTGTTTGTCATTGAGTTCTTGTCGGACAAAACAAGTAAGTCATCTTCTCCAAATTCCATTACATTTTATACTAACTGGCTGATTTTGATGAATCAGGCACCTACACTAGAATTCAAACCAATGCCGGTTCACTTCAAGTATCACCTTCCATTCAAGGATCCATTCTATGCCGTGGGCTCCAAATGAGGATAAGAAGAAGGTTCGTCCGGCTGCACGACGTTAAAGAAAGCGCTTCTTGGGAGGCAACCCATGCATTCAACGAGAGAGGATGTGGGCAATTCACCAATTCAAGCTACAAAATCAGATTTGCGTTCCTCAATCTCTATCTCTTTATTATTTTTATTTTGTCATGTTAGTTCGTTTATATTGTTTGTTTGGATGTGAGTCTTTGTGCGAAACATTGAGGACAATGTTTGATTTAAGTGTGGGGGGGTAAACAAAGTGTTTTTCATGCAAATTCGTGGGATTTTATCACCCATCATTTCTAATGTTGTTTCACACTGTTTTTAAGTGTTTTTAGAGTGTTTTGAAGTGTTTTTATGTCTTTTGGTCAGAAAATCCGAAAATTTACAAAACAATTACAAAATAGTTTTGAAAAACCCAAAAAGAGTTGTTTTTAAGTTGTTTTTGTGTGTTTGTTTGTGTCTTAGGTCACCTTCCAACACAATGATGAGGATTTGGTTTTTAATTGCATAACTATTAAAGAATGTTGTAAACATGGCTGGAAGTTGATTTATGCTTTGGTTTATGCTTGGTTATGGTTATAATTTATGAATTCACATGTAATTACAAAGATAAAATCAGTTTTTGTAACATGCTTGAAGGAAGAAACTCAAACTAACGCTACATCCTTGAGAGACTTGAGCCTATAAACGTTCTTTGGAGAGTATAATCTGTGATTTCTTGTTTTCTAAAGTCGTTGCATGATCTCATCATTCTTTGCTTGGTTGCTATTTAGAATGCATTTCATTATAGTTCCAAATACTAGAACTCATGCCCATTTCATTCAAAGCATGATATTGATTGCATAACATACAATAAGATGAAGTTGTTAGTCAAGCCAGAGCCAAAAAGCCTATCCCTTTTCATATGTATTGTAGGATTAACCCTCTTGAGCCTTTTCAAAACCTATTTTCGTTGTTAGCCACATTATCCTCACCTAGCCTAGAATAGGACTTTCCATACCTTTGTTCTTAAAGGATAGTGAAGCACGACTTAGAGAGAACTCCTTTGGTCAATATATGGTGGAAAACGAGTGTGGGGGAAGATGATAGGGCACGAAAAAGAAAAAAAAAGAGAAAAAAAAAAAAAAGAAAAAAAGAGAAAAAGAGAAGGAAAGAAGAGAAATTCGTAGAAAAATCAAAAGAAAATAGAAAAGTGTTCAAAAGAAAGAAAAGGAGTTGAAAAATAAGTGAGAATGAACTCACAAGTATTGGTTGTTGAAGGAAGGGTCCAAAAGAGTGAATTTGACCCTAAATGTTGCATGAATCTTCCCTTGTGTTTAAAAGTTGGTTTTTGCCATTTGAAGTGAGTTTAAGTGTCAATTTCATTACTTTGCTTACTATTGCTTTAAGAACGTTTGTTTATCCTTACCTTTCTTTGTTAGCCAATACCTTAGCCTCGTTACAACCCTCAACTTCTATCTTGATGTTATGTGTTCAATATGTGGAGTTTGAATTTGGTATGAGCATATGGAATCACTGGTTCTCGTTCTAAGTAGTAGCATTCCATTCATGAGATCATATTCATGTCATTGTCGTAAATCCAGAAAATGCTTTCTTTGATATAACATATGTGAGTATTAGTCTTCATATTTACATCAATCTTCTCACATATAACTAGTGTAGGGTGTGAAGTTAGAAAATCTGTGTGAAAATAGAGTGCACTCTAGTGAGGAATTGAGGGAATTCTCTAAGGCATGTTACTACATTCGAAACATTGTTTTAATTGATTATATGTGAACGAATAGGTAGTAACTATGATTAAGTGTTTGTTAAAGTGAAAAGAAAGCTAAAAACCGTGGGGATGATGTTCTCTAATGTGTCATGTTCGTTGGGAATCCCTGAGATACATGTTGGAAGGTTTAGAATGTGTTTTGTTTTGTTTTGTTTTTATTTCGTTTTGCTTGAGGACTAGCAAAAGCTAAGTGTGGGGGAATTTGATAGGAGCATATTTATGCTACTTAGTTGTGTTGTTTCCTTACACTTAGTGAGTTAATTACTATGTATTTCAGTCTTTTAAAGTATTTTCGTGTGTTTTTAGGTCCTAATGGCAAAAGGAGCAAGAAAGTGCATTTTGAGGCTATTTGGAGCATTTTTGGGCATGGATTGGATAGCTTAATCATGTAGCAATGAGGATGGACGAAATTGAAGACTAGAAGAGCTAGGAAAGGCTACAAATCTGGTGGAAGAAGTTCTACTCCAATGAAGATAAGGAAGAAGCAAGAAACAAGGAACCTTATCCAACCTTATCCAACCTTATCCAACCTTATCTTATCTTATCCTAGAAACCCTATCCTATCCTATCTCTAACATTATCCTATTCTATCCTATCCAAATCAGATTGGGACCTAAACCTAGCTACTTAGGGAGAATCAATTACACATTTAAACACCTATTTCAGTTTCTAGAAGACTCATCCATACCATTGCCGCAAATCACCATTCCTTGTAGGTTTAGGAATCACAATCCTTTTCCTACTCCTATATCACATGTCCTAGGCCCTTTAGGATTAGGAAATCTGCCTTAAACACAGTTTCTAGAACACCTAATCCTATCCCTACATGTGTGCCGCACCTAGCCTTCTAGAACTCCCTAATTCCTAGCCGAAATTCCTATTCCCATTCCCATTTAATTTCTGCCTTGAGTTAACCTTTTTACAATGGGATTAGGCAATCCTTTTCCTACACTAAGTGTGCCAAAACTAGCCTATATAAACAGCCTTGCCGTGCCATTTAATCATCACCACCCCTTCACACAACATTCATACATCCCTTCAGAAATCAACCTTTGTCGTGACCTTGCAACCACCCATCCATCATTCCCCTACTTCCATACATCCATCCCAACCTCCATACACCACCATAACCCCTTGCCGCACCTCCATATATACCTAAAAACCATCCAAAATCCAGAAAATCGTCCACAAACTCACCATAGACCCTTGTGCCGTGACCTAGCAAAGAGGAGGAGAAGGAAGACCAAGCCTTGGGCGTTTGTACATTCAAGTTGGAGTGTTGGACGTGTCTAGGTGTAATCTATCTTATTTTCAATGTTTAAATCTATATTGCTTTGTTTTGTCATGAACATGAGAGGCTAAACTCGTTTTAGCCTAGGGATGCTTTGAAACCATGATTACAATTATAATATGATTTGATTAATTCCAGTTGTGATTTCATAAATTGTGAATGCAATTTACTTAACCGTTTGATGGATAACTTATTCTTGTATGTTTATTAGGGAGGCCTACTTAATTTGCATGCTTGAATTTGGGGCTAGAATATAAGGGTGTTTCACATAATCGTCACAAACTTATATTCACAAGTAGTTAAGGTTGTTTTCACAATCATGTTAAGTAAATTCCTAGCATGCGTATCATGATGTCATAGTTACAAGTGCTTTGTCAATACTTATGGTTTCCATTGAACGTAATGATCTTTAACCGTATCTCTATTATGATGTCATGTAGGGGACTTTTGAAGAATGCTTTGGGTTGTCGTATGATGTCATCCAATCCAATAACTTGAGGGAAATCTGAGGGTTAATTAGTGATGTCACGGTTAATCTGGGGTATTGAGGTTCATGGTTTATCGGAAAAGCAACTGGAAATCAATTTATGTTAGAAAGTATCATGTGTGGAGAAGTATCCCTTGGCTATCCCATCATCCATTAGTTTTTCTTATTTTCGTCCAAAATCTGTTTGAAAGTTTTAAGTCACTTGTTTTCTTTTAAATTCGTCCAAAATCAAAACCCCCTTTCTTATTTGTTCCAAATCTGTCCAAAAGAGTCTTTTTGAGTCTTTAGAGTCAAAACCAAGTGTATTTTCGTCCAAATTAAGTCATAGAGTCTAAATTGAGTCTTTTTGGTTGTTTTTGGTTGTTTTTGAGTCTTTAAAGTTTGTTTTGAGTCATATAAGTTAGTAAGAGTCTTGTGAGTCTATTTAAAGTTTTTTAAAACATATTTTCACATCTTTGAGTCAATTTTCATTAGATTAGCAATCCCTCCTAATCCCCGGCCTAGAACGATCCCTACTTATATCTATACTACAATTGTCGAAAAGAGGGTTTAATTTGTGTGCTTATATATTTCGCATCATTCCCATATTTCGTATATATTAGTTTTAACCCCGTTGAGCCTCGTTTAGCCTATTTTCTTTGCTAACCACATCACCCCTTACCTAGTCTAGAGTAGGACTTTCCTATACCCTTGTTCTTGAAGTATAGTGAGCATGACTTAAATGAATTCCTTTTGATTAATATGTTGCAGAAAATAAGTGTGGGGGAAGGGATTTTTGTGTGTATGTATGTGCCTAAGTCTTAAAGGAAGCACGGGAAAAAGAAAAAAAAATGTGAGAAAAAGAAGAAGAAAAGAAAGAAAAAGAGTGAAAATAAGTGAGAATGGACTCACAAGTGTGATTGTTGAAGAAAGGGCCCAAAAAGTTTGAATATGGCCCTAAGTTTTGTGTGACTTCCCCTTGGGTGTTCAAAGTTGACTTCTGCGTTCTAAAGGGAATTCTAAGTGCCTAATTCAATACTTTGCTCACTATTGCTTAAAGAACGTTTGTTTTCCCTATCCTTTCTTTGTTAGCCAAACACCTTTAGCCCCGTTTCAACCCTTATGCTTCTATCTTGATCGTTATGTGTTCAATATGTGGAGTATGGAATTGATATGAGCTTATGGAATCACTGGTTCTCATTCTAAGTGATGCGAAAATTAACTTAACACACAAATTAACCCTCTTTTGACAATTGTAGCATATAAATAAGTAGGGATCGTTCTAAACCGGGGATTAGGAGGGATTGCTAAATCACTTGGAAACTGACTCAAAAACGTAAAACAAAGGTTAAAACACTAAACTAGACTCAAAGAATGCAAAGCTAAACAATAAAAACACTAAAACAAACCCAAAGACTCAAAACAGCCCCAAAACACTCAAAACTGCCTTAAAAACACTTTCTGGGCAGTTTTGAGCACTTTCACTAATTTGGACGAATTTGGGTAACAACTTGAATCAAAACACTCAAAAACACAATCTAAAACATATTCTAACTAATTAGACACTCTAAGACACTTGGGGATTTGGTTTTTGACGAAAATCAAACAAACAAAACAAATATGTAAAATAGGCAGATTCTGACGAAATTGGTGAAATTAAGTGGATGGTGAGATGGCTAGGAGGTTTTTCTCCACACATGGCATACTTGCATACAAAATAATCTCCAGTTGCTTATTCGATGAATTTATGAACCTCAACACCCCAAGTTAATTAGGTACGCTTAAATTAACTCTCAGATTTCCCTTAGGTCATTGAATTGAATGGAATTAGCGCATTGCAATCAAATTATTCCTTAAAAGTTTTCTATATGAAAGCGCATGATAGAAAGACAATCAAAGATCATTAGGTTCTATGGAAATCATAGGTGTTGACGAGGCATTCGTAACTATGAAAGCGCATGATACTTATACCAAGAATTTACTTAACATAATTGCGACCAACAATCTTAACTACTCATGGATGTGAGTTCCCAACGATTAGGTGAAGTTCCCTCATATCCTAGCATCATGTTTATGCATGCAAATCAAGCGTGCACTCTCAATTCATATACATAAGCAAGTTTTAATTAAAATAGATAAGTAAATTGAATTCATCATTCATGAAATCACAACTGAAAGTAATCAAATCATCATGCAAATATAACCATGGTTTCGAAATTCCCCCCTAGCCAAAGGGGGGATTAGTTCCTCATGCTTGCACAACAAAAAGTATTGAATTTAAACATGGAAATCATAAGAAAGAATACACCTAAATGCTCAGCAATTCCAAGATGGATTCGATGCACAGATTGGCTCCTCTTCCTCCTCCTTGCTGCGGCACAAAGTTAGGGTGATGGAATTGGTGGTTTTGGATGGTGTTTTCTAGTTTGGAGGGATGGAGGATGGTTGATTATGGTGGGGAAGGGTGCGGCAGAGATGTATGGATGTGTAGGGAGGTCTATGGAGGCTTAGAATGGAGAATGGAGGTGCGGCACAAGGGTTTCTGAATAGCATAAGGGGGTGGTACGAATTTGTGGCTGAAAATATGTTTATATAGTCCTAGGGTTTATTAGATTAGGGTTTACTTAGCAGATTTGGTGGATTAGGGCCCTAGAATTCGGCCATGGTGATTCAAATCCACTTAGGAGAAGGTTTTGGCCCACATAGTTCTATAAACTGATTTGTATACCCAAATCCACAAGGATTAGGCCTTGGAATTCAGAATCCCAAAGGGATTGGGCCTAGGAAGGTGCGGCTGATTTAGGGGAGAGGGTAGCTTGCCTTGCAAGGCAAGGTAAAGCCTTCTAGAAAGGTTTGGGCGCCACTTTTCTAGGGTTTCTAGAAAGAATAGGTTTTGTGGCAGATTTGGCCCTTCTAGACTAGGATGCTTCTAGAAATAGGTTCTAGAATGATCCATTTAGGTCCCCATGTAATTAGGAGTAAGACATGATAAGGTTTGGATAAGATAAGATGAGATAAGGTTTGGATAATGTTTTGGATAATTGGATAATGTTGGATAAGGTTGGATAATGTTTAGATAATGTTTTGGATAAGGTTTCCTCTTTTCTTGCACTTTCCTTATCCACTTTGTCCAAAGCTTAGTTCCTTCCTCTTCTTATCACATTTCCACCTTCTTGACGTCCAAATTCGTCCATCCATGTTAGCCCACATGCAAGCTCACCACCTAGTGTCCAAAATAGCTCCAAAATGCACCAAAATGCACTTTCTTGATACTTTAACCCATAGGACCTACAAACACACGAAATTGAGTTGTAATACGACCTTAACTAAGAAATAATAGCACAAATGCACAAGAATAAGCTAGTTAAGTCGCCTAAATATGCTCCTATCAAATTCCCCCACACTTATCTTTTGCTAGTCCTCGAGCAAAACAAATAAACAAAAGAAACAAAACATAACTCTAAACCTTCCAACGTTGCCTCAGGGATTTCCAATGAAACATAACATGTTAAAGATCACCACTCACATAGATTTAAGCAATCCTTACCCTCGAGCATACTTAATCATAGTCACAATTCACTAGCTCGCATTTAATCAATTAAAACAACATTTTGAATGTAGTAACATGCCTTAGAGAATTCCCTCAATTCCTTACTAGATGTACTCTCAATTTTCACACAGATTTTCTAACTACACTCCCTACACTAGGTATATGTGAGAAGATTGATGTAAACATGTAGACGAACACTCACATATGTTATAACAAGGAAAGCACTTTCTAGAATTATTAACATGTATGTATATGATCTCATGAATGGAATGCTACTACCTAGATACGAGAACCAGGGATACCATATGCTCCAAACCCACTTTAAACTCCACATATTGAAACACATAACAATCAAGATAGAAGTCAAAGGGTTGTAACGAGGCTAGGGTATTGGCTAACAACGAAAGGTAAAGGATAACAAACATTCTTAAAGCAATAATGAGCAAAGTATTGGATTAGGCACTTAGAATTCCCTTTATAACGCGGAAGTCAACTTTGATCACCCAAGGGGGAATCACACAAAACTTAGGGCCATATTCAAACTTTTTGGACCCTTTCTTCAACAATCAACACTGGTGAGTTCATTCTCACTTATTTTCACTCTTTTTCTTTCTTTTCTTCTTCTTTTTTCTTCTTTTTCACAATTTTTTTTCTTTTCGTTTTTTTTTTTTTTTCTTTCTTTTCTCGTGCCCCTTTTAAGACATTGGCACACACACACTCACAAAATCCCTTCCCCCACACTCGTTTTCTGCACAAATGTCACTCAAAAGGAATTCCTTCTACATTATGCTCCACTATACTTTAAGAACAAAGGTATGGGAAGTCCTATTCTAGGCTAGGTAAGGATGATGTGGTTAACAGGAAAATAGGCTAAATAAGGCTCAAAGGGGTTTAAACCTACAATACAAGTGACAAGGGTGGATTCGGCTATTTGGCTATGGTGGTGACTACTACACAACTTCATCTTGTTATTTGTTATGCTAATCAATTTCATGCTTTGAATAAAACGGGTATGAGTTCTAGTATTTGGAACTACAGTGATGAAACGCATTCTAAGTAGCAACCAAGCAAAGAATAATGAGATCATGCAACGACTTTTAGAAAACAAGAATGCACAGATTAATAACTCTCCAAATAAACGTTTAGGCTCAAGTCTCTCAGGGATGTAGCGTTTGTTTGAGTTCCTTCCTTCAAGCATGTTACAAAAACTGATTTTTTCCTTTGTGATTACATGTGAATTCGTAAACTATAACTACAACCAAGCATAAACCAAAGAGCAAATCAAACTTCCATCATTGTTTGTAACTCTCTTTAACAGTCATGCATTAAAAACCAAATCCTCATCATTGTGTTGGAAGGTACCCTAAGACACAAACAAACACACAAAAACAACTCTTTTTGGCTTTTTCAAAACACTTTTTTCAATTTTTTTCAAATTTTCGGATTTTTACTTCAACACACACCAAAATAGCTCAAAATGCATTAAAAACACTTAAAAACAGTGAGAAACAACATTAGAAGTGATAGGTGATAGAATCCCACGAATTTTGCATAAAAAACACTTGTTTACCCCCCCACACTTAAATCAAACATTGTCCTCAATGTTTCACACAAAGACTCACATAAAAGCAAACAAATAATAAGCAACTAAGCATGAGAAAATAAACAGCAAGGAGAAGGGTTTAGAAACGCAAATCTGGGTTTGGAATGGAAGTTCCATCTTCTCCTTGTCGAATACATGGGTTGCCTCCCAAGAAGCGCTTGCTTTAACGTCTTCCAGCCAGACGAATACGCCATGCTAAGCTTCACTAGTAGTACCCACGGCATGGAGGGGTACATCATCCACCACATGCTCCTCGAAGTTCTCGTAGTAGGGCTTTAATCGATGGCCATTCACCGTGAACTCTTGTCCTGTTTTCAAGCTTTGAACTTGGACTGCACCATAAGGAAAAACATTAGTAATAACAAACGGGCCAACCCACTTAGAACGCAACTTACCAGGAAACAAGCGAAGGCGGGAATTAAAGAGTAGCACTTTCTGCCCAATAGAGAATGATTTGCCTCGAATCATCTTATCATGAAAAGCCTTTGTCTTTTCCTTGTAAATTCGAGCGTTGTCATACGCCTCGTTCCTAATCTCTTCTAATTCATTCAATTGGAGCTTCCTGTGAAGTCCAGCCGCATCAATGTCCATGTTGAATGTCTTGATGGCCCAATGCGCCTTGTGCTCCAATTCCACGGGAAGATGGCATGGTTTGCCATAAATGAGCCGAAATGGGGACATGCCCAGGGGGGTCTTGTAAGCCGTGCGATATGCCCACAACGCATCCTCCAACCGTACACTCCAATCCTTCCTTGTAGGGCCCACGGTTTTTTCTAGAATCTGCTTAATCTCCCTATTTGAAACCTCGGCTTGCCCATTGGTCTGAGGATGATAAGGTGTTGAAACCTTATGCGTGACGTTGTACTTCTTGAGCAAAGCCTCAATGGTTCGATTGCAAAAGTGAGATCCTCCATCACTTATGATCACTCGTGGCATTCCAAACCTTGCAAATAGGTTAGTTCTAATGAAATCTGCAACCACTCGAGAATCATTAGTTCGGGTGGCTTTTGCTTCCACCCATTTCGATACATAATCCACAGCAAGTAAGATATACAAGAAACCATGTGAGGAAGGAAAAGGACCCATAAAATCAATACCCCAAACATCAAAAATTTCAACCGGGAGAATAACATTTTGCGGCATTTGATCCTTTGCACTAATGTTGCCCATTCTTTGGCAACGATCACAAGACATACAAAAGTTTCTAGCATCCTTAAATAAAGTTGGCCAATAGAATCCACATTCTAAAACCTTAAGGGCTGTGCGTTGTGTCCCAAAGTGTCCCCCACATGCATAAGTGTGACAAAATGTTAAAATAGAAGTGAATTCCATGTCATGCACACACTTACGTATAATCTGATCCGAGCAATATTTCCACAAGTATGGATCATCCCAAACATAAAACCTAGCGTCTTTTTTCAATTTATCACGTTGGTTTCTAGTTAAAGTGGTAGGAACTTGTTTAGTCACCAAATAATTTACCAAATCCGCATACCAAGGCTCACTTACCTTAATGGATAACAATTGCTCGTCAGGGAATGTTTCTACAATAGGGTACGGCTCCTCCTCATGTATCATGCGGCTTAGGTGGTCAGCCACCACATTTTCACTTCCCTTTTTGTCCTTGATTTCGATGTCAAACTCTTGAAGAAGTAGCATCCATCGAATTAACCGTGGTTTGGCTTCCTTCTTCGTGAACAAGTACTTTAAAGCTGCATGATCAGTGAAAATAATAACCTTAGTACCAAGTAAATATGATCGAAATTTATCTAAAGCAAAGACAATGGCAAGAAGTTTTTTTTCAGTGGTTGAATAGTTCAATTGAGCGTCATTCAACGTCCGAGATGCGTAGTAGATGACATGCGGCTTCTTGTCCTTCCTTTGGCCTAAAACAGCCCCTAACGCATAGTCGGATGCATCACACATTAGCTCGAACGGAAGACTCCAATCTGGTGGCACAATGATGGGTGCCGTGGTTAGCATGTCCTTGAGGAGTTGGAAAGCTGCCGTGCATTCCTTGGTGAAGTCGAAAGGTGCATCTTTTTGTAGGAGGCGGCATAAAGGTTGGGAGATCTTCGAGAAATCCTTGATGAACCTCCTATAAAAACCTGCATGTCCAAGGAACGAACGAACCTCTCTAACCGAAGTAGGAGAGGGTAAGTGACGCACAAGATCTATTTTTGATTTATCTACCTCAATACCTTTTTCAGAAATAATATGACCTAAAACTATGCCTTGTTTAACCATGAAATGACATTTCTCCCAATTTAACACAAGGTTAGTTTCAATGCATCGTTTTAAAATCAAACTAAGATTATTCAAACAACCATCAAATGAATCACCAAAAACGCTGAAATCATCCATAAAAACTTCAATAATTTTCTCAACGTAATCTGAAAATATGCTCATCATGCATCTTTGAAATGTGGCAGGTGCATTACATAAACCAAATGGCATACGACGATAAGCAAATGTACCAAAAGGGCATGTGAAAGTGGTTTTTTCTTGATCTTCTGGGGCTATCACAATTTGATTATAACCTGAATACCCATCAAGAAAACAATAAAACGCATAACCCGCTAACCTTTCAAGCATTTGATCAATGAATGGCAAGGGAAAATGATCTTTCCTTGTCGTGGCATTGAGCTTCCTATAGTCAATACAAACCCTCCAACCTGTTTGGATTCGCGTAGGAACAAGCTCATTTTCGGCATTTGTCACCACAGTTACTCCGGATTTCTTTGGGACACATTGCACCGGAGACACCCACCGACTGTCTGAAATTGGATAGATCACTCCACAATCCAAGAGCTTGATTATCTCCTTCTTCACAACTTCCATCATTGGAGGGTTGAGTCGGCGTTGAGCCTCTCGAGATGCTTTGGTCCCCTCCTCCAAAAGTATACGATGCATGCACGTGGTTGGGCTTATTCCCTTGATGTCGGCCAACGTCCAACCAATCGCAGTTTTGTACTCCTTTAACACCCTCACTAACTTACCTTCTTCTTGTGCCGTGAGTGAGGAGGATATGATGACAGGCAAGGTCTCTTGGTCTCCCAAGAAAACATACTTCAAATGGCTTGGCAATGGTTTAAGTTCAAGGGAAGGTGGCTGCACAACTGAAGGAATGGGCTTATTAGTCGAAATTGGAATTGAAATTAGGTCCGAAGACTTACCAGATTGTAGTGGCATTGACTCAAGGGCAGCCACTATCTCAACCATGTCAACACTAGGGGGCACGGCATGGTGCTCACCATGCATGCCGTGGGTATGCAATTGCCCTACTTCCTTGTCTTTCAGTTCCATTCCTCTTGTAATGACCAATTCAAGTGCATCTTCGTTCAATTGTTCAAAATGGTCCTGCGCCAACGAATCAAGTACATCAATAGCAAAACATGAATGATCATCAAGAGGGTACTTAATAGATTCAGAAAGATTGAAATTAATAACTTCCCCATCAAATTCCATTGTCAAAGTCCCATTAAACACATCAATCTTCGTGCGGGCTGTTTTCATAAATGGGCGGCCAAGAAGAATTGGCAATGACGGGGCATGGTTTGATTCTTCCATTTCCAACACGTAGAAATCCGCCGGAAAGATTAGATGATTAACCTGCACTAAAACGTCTTCCAAAACACCCTTTGGATAGGCATTAGATCTATCGGCCAATTGAATAATCACACCATCATTTTTTAACTCACCTAGGTTCATAGATGCATAAATGGAGTAAGGCATAACATTAATAGATGCACCTAAGTCTAGCATAGCATGTTCAAACCGATTATTGCCAATAACACAAGGAATCGTAAAACTACCCGGATCTTTGCATTTAGGGGGCAATTTACGTTGCAAGATGGCTGAGACATTCTCACTTACCTTTACAACCTCTTTGTTTGAAATTCTCTTCCTAGTAGTACAAAGTTCTTTTAAAAACTTAGCATACCTCGGAACTTGTTTAATTGCATCCAAAAGTGGTATATTGACTTGTACTTTTCTAAACGTCTCTAAAATGTCCTTCTCAGCCTCCTCCTTCTTTGTTTGCATGAATCTACGAGGAAAAGGTACATTTGGAGGAATAGCATTAGAAATAACCGAATTTGGAACATCCTTACCCTTAGAAGCCGAGTGGTGTACTTTGGGTGGCTGCGGCATGGTGTCTCCCACCCTTGCCGTGGCTTGCTCATGCTCCCCCTCTTCAAATTGCAACTTTTCATCCTCCATTGGGGCTGAATTAGAAGGTTGTGAAGCCGTTCCAACTTGTTTTCCACTTCGCAACATGATTGCTTTCGCAGATTCGAATCCTCCTTTCGGGTTGACCACTGTTGAGCTAGGCAACCTTCCTTGCTCACGAAATTGCCCCATGAATTCGGCAATCTGTCCCACTTGCTTCTCCAAGTTGTCCACCCTCTTGTCTTGGATTTGCCTCTCTTTGTTTTGAGTTTGGACTTCCTGCGTCAAAGTAGTAAGTAATTGAAAAATCTTATCATTTTCACTTGAATTACCTACATTGCTTTGGGCAGGTTGTGCTTGGGCTTGTGGTGGTGCCAACGGCTTTTGATAGAAACCCGGGGGTTGTTGCCTAAATCCGCTTTGTTGTTGACCTTGTTGGGGGTCTCGCCATTTGAAATTCGGATGATCACGCCAACCGGGATTGTAAGTATTAGAGAACGGATCACCACGTGATTGGTATTGGTTGCCATATCCCACGGCATTGAGTGTCTCCCACCCTCCATTCTCGATTAATTGTGGGCACTTGTCTGTAGGGTGTTCTTGCATGGAGCATACGCCACAAGAAGCTACGGTTTTGACTTTTGGACCTTCCACCACCTGAGAAAGCAACGTAGTAAGGTTAGCCATTTGATTTTGAAGTTCGGTTATGGCACTTACCTCATTGACTTGGTGTTGCCGTGGGGTACTCCTCTGTCCAACGCCTTCGTATTGTTGAGCGTTCAATGCTCGATTAGCAATCAAGGACTTTGCAGCCGTGGGGGTCTTGTCCACCAATGCTCCTCCCGCTGAGGCATCTAGCATTTGACGTTCAATAGGTAGAAGTCCCTCGTAAAAGTATTGTAGAAGTAGTTCCTCCTTCATTTGATGCTGTGGACATGAAGCAACAAGAGATTTAAAACGTTCATAATAAGTAGGAAAGGATTCACCTTCATCTTGTTGGATTCCACTTATCCTTTTTCGTAGGAGGATGACTCGAGAAGTTGGGAAAAACTTCTCCAAGTAAGCTCGTTTCATGCTCTCCCATGATGTGACCGTTCCGGGAGCCAACTCGTACAACCAATCTTTCGCTTTCTCTTGGAGAGAAAAGGGAAAGGCCTTCATCTTCAAGATGCTCTCATCCACGTTCACCGGAGTCATGCTTGAGCAAACGACTTCAAACTCCTTCAAGTGCTTGTTCGGATCTTCCATGGACAGCCCATGGTACTTCGGAATGTGATGTAACAGGCTTGACTTCAATTCGAACTCAGCAGTCTTGTCTTGAGCCGCCCTTGGGTATTGGATGCACAAGGGTGCGGCATTGGCCAATCCCGAAGCGGAAAGCTCCTTGATTGTTCGGTTGTCCGCTGCCATGTCTTCCACTTCCTCTTCAAATTCAGAAACGGACTCGGAACTTGCACTTGATTCACTAGGTTCCGGGTTCTTCCTCTTACGTCTCAACTCACGCTCAAAATCGTCGTCAAAGTCTAAAATATGTTCGTGAACCGGATTAGAACTCCGAGTCATAAACAAGTACCTAAAACAAGAAACAAAATAACATAAGAATCTGATCTAATAAGAAAAACGAAAATAACAATCCAAGAGATTAGCAAACTTTGCTAATCCCCGGCAACGGCGCCAAAATTTGATGCGAAAATTAACTTAACACACAAATTAACCCTCTTTTGACAATTGTAGCATATAAATAAGTAGGGATCGTTCTAAACCGGGGATTAGGAGGGATTGCTAAATCACTTGGAAACTGACTCAAAAACGTAAAACAAAGGTTAAAACACTAAACTAGACTCAAAGAATGCAAAGCTAAACAATAAAAACACTAAAACAAACCCAAAGACTCAAAACAGCCCCAAAACACTCAAAACTGCCTTAAAAACACTTTCTGGGCAGTTTTGAGCACTTTCACTAATTTGGACGAATTTGGGTAACAACTTGAATCAAAACACTCAAAAACACAATCTAAAACATATTCTAACTAATTAGACACTCTAAGACACTTGGGGATTTGGTTTTTGACGAAAATCAAACAAACAAAACAAATATGTAAAATAGGCAGATTCTGACGAAATTGGTGAAATTAAGTGGATGGTGAGATGGCTAGGAGGTTTTTCTCCACACATGGCATACTTGCATACAAAATAATCTCCAGTTGCTTATTCGATGAATTTATGAACCTCAACACCCCAAGTTAATTAGGTACGCTTAAATTAACTCTCAGATTTCCCTTAGGTCATTGAATTGAATGGAATTAGCGCATTGCAATCAAATTATTCCTTAAAAGTTTTCTATATGAAAGCGCATGATAGAAAGACAATCAAAGATCATTAGGTTCTATGGAAATCATAGGTGTTGACGAGGCATTCGTAACTATGAAAGCGCATGATACTTATACCAAGAATTTACTTAACATAATTGCGACCAACAATCTTAACTACTCATGGATGTGAGTTCCCAACGATTAGGTGAAGTTCCCTCATATCCTAGCATCATGTTTATGCATGCAAATCAAGCGTGCACTCTCAATTCATATACATAAGCAAGTTTTAATTAAAATAGATAAGTAAATTGAATTCATCATTCATGAAATCACAACTGAAAGTAATCAAATCATCATGCAAATATAACCATGGTTTCGAAATTCCCCCCTAGCCAAAGGGGGGATTAGTTCCTCATGCTTGCACAACAAAAAGTATTGAATTTAAACATGGAAATCATAAGAAAGAATACACCTAAATGCTCAGCAATTCCAAGATGGATTCGATGCACAGATTGGCTCCTCTTCCTCCTCCTTGCTGCGGCACAAAGTTAGGGTGATGGAATTGGTGGTTTTGGATGGTGTTTTCTAGTTTGGAGGGATGGAGGATGGTTGATTATGGTGGGGAAGGGTGCGGCAGAGATGTATGGATGTGTAAGGAGGTCTATGGAGGCTTAGAATGGAGAATGGAGGTGCGGCACAAGGGTTTCTGAATAGCATAAGGGGGTGGTACGAATTTGTGGCTGAAAATATGTTTATATAGTCCTAGGGTTTATTAGATTAGGGTTTACTTAGCAGATTTGGTGGATTAGGGCCCTAGAATTCGGCCATGGTGATTCAAATCCACTTAGGAGAAGGTTTTGGCCCACATAGTTCTATAAACTGATTTGTATACCCAAATCCACAAGGATTAGGCCTTGGAATTCAGAATCCCAAAGGGATTGGGCCTAGGAAGGTGCGGCTGATTTAGGGGAGAGGGTAGCTTGCCTTGCAAGGCAAGGTAAAGCCTTCTAGAAAGGTTTGGGCGCCACTTTTCTAGGGTTTCTAGAAAGAATAGGTTTTGTGGCAGATTTGGCCCTTCTAGACTAGGATGCTTCTAGAAATAGGTTCTAGAATGATCCATTTAGGTCCCCATGTAATTAGGAGTAAGACATGATAAGGTTTGGATAAGATAAGATGAGATAAGGTTTGGATAATGTTTTGGATAATTGGATAATGTTGGATAAGGTTGGATAATGTTTAGATAATGTTTTGGATAAGGTTTCCTCTTTTCTTGCACTTTCCTTATCCACTTTGTCCAAAGCTTAGTTCCTTCCTCTTCTTATCACATTTCCACCTTCTTGACGTCCAAATTCGTCCATCCATGTTAGCCCACATGCAAGCTCACCACCTAGTGTCCAAAATAGCTCCAAAATGCACCAAAAAATGCACTTTCTTGATACTTTAACCCATAGGACCTACAAACACACGAAATTGAGTTGTAATACGACCTTAACTAAGAAATAATAGCACAAATGCACAAGAATAAGCTAGTTAAGTCGCCTAAATATGCTCCTATCACTAAGTAGTAGCATTCCATTCATGAGATCATATTCATGTCATTATCGTAAATCCAGAAAATGCTTTCTTTGTTATAACATATGTGAGATACTAGTCTTTCATGTTTACATCAATCTCTCACATATAACTAGTGTAGGGTGTATAGTCAGAAAATCTATGTGAAAATAGAGTGCATTCTAGTAAGGAATTGAGGAAATTCTCTAAGGCATGTTACTACATTCGAAATGGTTTTAAATGCTTAAATGTGAACTAGTATGTGGTGACTATGATTAAGAATGTACTTAAGTGTAAAGATGGCTAAAATCTGTGGGAATAATGATTTTTAACTTGTCATGAGCATTGGAAATCCGTGAGACGATTGTTGGAAGGTGTAGGTTGTGTTTTGTTCGTTTTCTCTAGTTTCGTGTTCTTTTGTTGTTTTGTTTTGCTCGAGGACTAGCAAAAGATAAGTGTGGGGGTATTTGATAGGAGCATATTCATGCGACTTAAATGGCTTGTTCTCGTGCATTTACGTTATGTTTCTTTAGTTATTTTAGTCCTTTAAGCTATTTTCGTGTGTTTGTAGGTCCAAAGGGCTAAAGGAGCAAAAAGATGCATTTTGGAGACTTTTGGAGCACTTTTGGGCTAAGGATGGATAGCTTATGCTTGGCGCCAAAATGTTGGACGAAATTGAAGACCAAAGTGTTGGAACTTTGTTCCCTTTAGTTTTAGGACATTTAAACCTTTCCAATTCCCTTATGCCGTGCATCTCCACCTTTCTCCCAAAACCATAACATGCATTCATTATTCATTCCCTCACATGCTCCCATTACTTATCATAATCACATATCATATCACTTATCATTCACCACTTATCATTCATCACTTATCATTCACCACTTATCACTTATCATATCATTCACCACTTATCATTCATCACTTATCATTCACCACTTATCACTTATCATATCATTCACCACTTATCATTCATCAAACACATGCATTCACATGTTTTCACAATCTGCCATCATTCCAACCAAAACCGTGCACATGCTATCACCATGCATTCACATGCACTTGTTCCTCCATCATTCCATCCTTTAAAACATTGCACATGCACTTTAATCATTCAACACATGCATTCACTTCATCATTGCAGCCACACATTCACCCACATGCTATCCCATTTCAGATTGCATTTCCATCATATTCACATGCATTTTCAGATTGTCCCCTTGCACATGCAGCCACTTATTCAAAGCACATGCATTTCCACCCTTTAATCACATGCATAAAGCAGCCACATGCATCTCCCATCACCATTTCAGATTTCTAGCATTTGCACATGCAACCTAGCTGTCATGTTCCCTCTCCCATCCATCCATCTCCCTATAAAAACCATACACACTTCATTCATTCTGATTCACTCTTCCATATTCCAGAAATTCGTCAAAACCTCTCCACACCCTTGCAGCAGCCACCAAAACACTTTTCTCCTCCATTGCAGCCACTCCAACCACTCCCCAAACCATTCACACCATCAAACTATCCTTAGACCTTGTGCTACAACGAAGAGGAAGATAAGAGGGCCTAAACGTTCATACAATTCAAGTTTGAGTTGTTGGAATGTTTAGGTGTTTCTTTGATTTCAATGTTTAATTTCAATACTCTTTGTTTTGTACGAATGAGGAATGGAAGAGAAGAGGGCCTAAACGTTCATACAATTCAAGTTTGAGTTGTTGGAATGTTTAGGTGTTTCTTTGATTCCAATGTTTAAATTCAACTAAACCCCCCCTTTACTAGTGGGGGATTCGAAATAAATGTTTATGCTTGCATTTTGATTTGATTACTTCTAATTGCGTTTCATAAGTTGTGGATTCAATTTGTTTAACTATTTGATTGATAACTTATTTATGTATGTTTATTGAGAGTGCACACTTAATTTTCATGCATGAATTTGACGCTAGAATATAAGTGAGTTTCACCTAATAGTTACAAACTTATATTCACAAGTAGTGGAGGTTGCTTATAAACAATCGCGTTAAACGAATTCTTGGCATAAGTTTCATGCAATCATAGTAACGAATGCCCCGTCAACACTTATAATTTTCATGGAGCGTAATGATTCTTGCTTGTATCTCTATTATGCAATCATGTAGGGAACTTGTGGGGAATGTTTTGGGTTGTCGTATGCAATCATCCAATTCAATAACGTTAGGAAGATTTGAAGGTTAATTAGTGCATCACGGTTAACTTGGGGTGTTGAGCATCATAGATAATGAAAAGCAATTGGAGAATCGATTCATATATAAATGTGTCATGTGTGGAGAATGGACCTCTAACTAATCCATCCATCATCTTGTTTCTCAAATCCGTTTATACAATCTGCCTAGTTTATTAACTTGTTTTATTTAATTTAATTTCGTCAAAACCTTAATCCCCCTTTACTTTAATGTCCAATTTAGTTAGAAATCAATTTAGTTTGTGCTTTTAAGTGTTTTGATTCATTTTATTTCCCAATTTCGTCCAGATTCACCAAAGTGCTCAAAACTGCCCAGAAAGTGATTTTAAGGCAGTTTTGAGTGTTTTGGGTGATGTTTGAGTCTTTTGGTTTGTTTTAATGTTTTAAGTGTTTAGTTTTACATTCTTTGAGTTAGTTTAGTGTTTTATATTGTGTTTTTACGTTCTTGAGTCAAGTTATTACTTAATTTCGTCCAAATTTCTGTTTGTGCTCAAATCTGCCCAGAAAGTGGTTTTTAGGCAGATTTGAGTGTGTTTGTGTTGTTTTGAGTCTTTTGAGTCAATTTCACATTGATTAGCATCCCTAGTTAATCCCCGGTCTAGAACGATCCCTATTTGCTCATTTACTACAATTGTCATCCATAGGGTTAATTTGTGTGTTTAACTATTTTCGCATCAAATTTTGGCGCCGTTGCCGGGGATCTGCCCAATTTGCTTTTCCAAGTGGTCCAACCTTTTGTCTTCTTGTCGAGCCTCATTGTCTTGATTTTGTGAGCCCTGTACCAAACAAATTAATTCGTTAAGCTTTTGATTATAATCTATTGACGAACTTAAGTTTGGTTGGGCATATTGAATATGAGGTTGTGGTGGCTGCCAATATCCTCCTTGTTGAGCATTTTGAGGTTCCCACCACATAGAGTTTGAATGATCACTCCAATCCGAATTGTAAGTATTGGAAAACACGTTATTCCTTGATTGAAGATTCAATATATCAACTCTTTGCATTTGAGACCTTTCCATGAGCTGTGACAAAAGAGAAGCATTATCAAGTGCCATGTTGTTCTTCTCTAGTATTTGAATTCAACAAACAAAACAAAAATCAAAAACTAAAACTAAAATACATAACAGAAACAAACAATCCAAGAGATTAGCAAATTTGCTAATCCCCGGCAACGGCGCCAAAATTTGATGCGAGACTTATACGCGCACAAATTAAACCCTCTTTTCGTCAAATTGTAGTATAAGTATAAGTAGGGATCGTTCTGGACCGGGGATTAGGAGGGATTGTTAACCACTTGGATTTGACTCAAAAACGTAAAATAACAATATGAAACACTATACTAGACTCAAGGAATGCAAAACTAAACTTTAAAACACTAAAACAAACCAAAAGACTCAAACATTACCCAAAACACTCAAAACTGCCTTAAAATCACTTTCTGGGCAGTTTTGAGCACTTTGAGTACTTTGGACGAATTTATGTAACAAATTGAATCACAAACGTAAAAACGTAATATAAAACACTAAACTAGACTCAAAGAATGTAAAACTAAACTTTAAAACACTAAAACAAACCAAAAGACTCAAACAGTACCCAAAGCACTCGAAACTGCCTTAAAAACACTTTCTGGGCAGTTTTGAGTGCTTTGGGTACTGTTTGAGTCTTTTGGTTTGTTTTAGTGTTTTAAAGTTTAGTTTTACATTCTTTGAGTCTAGTTTAGTGTTTTATATTACGTTTTTACGTTTGTGATTCAATTTGTTACATAAATTCGTCCAAAGTACTCAAAGTGCTCAAAACTGCCCAGAAAGTGATTTTAAGGCAGTTTTGAGTGTTTTGGGTAATGTTTGAGTCTTTTGGTTTGTTTTAGTGTTTTAAAGTTTAGTTTTGCATTCCTTGAGTCTAGTATAGTGTTTCATATTGTTATTTTACGTTTTTGAGTCAAATCCAAGTGGTTAACAATCCCTCCTAATCCCCGGTCCAGAACGATCCCTACTTATACTTATACTACAATTTGACGAAAAGAGGGTTTAATTTGTGCGCGTATAAGTCTCGCATCAGTCCTCGAAATGGATGAATCGGACCATGCTCCTTCGCTGCCCATTCTACTTGGAAGGCCATTCATGAAGACGGCCCGGACGAAGATTGACGTGTATTGTGGAACTTTGTCCATGGAATTCGATGGGGAAGTTGTTAATTTTAATCTTTCTGATTCCATTAAATACCCTAGTGAGGACCATTCATGCTTTTCTATTGATATAATTGACTCTTTGGCGCAGGGATATCTCGACGATTTGAATGACGATGCGCTTGAAAAAGTCATTACACGAGGCATGGAAGTCAAAACAAAGGGGGCAGATTGCATGCATGCCCACGGCATACAAGAGTCATCCCATGCCGTGCCCCCTAGTGAGGAATTACTTGAAGTTGTGGCTGCCCTTGAGTCCTCACCTAAGCTTGATGGTAAGTATACTAACCGTGAGTCCATTCCCATTTCGACTAACAAATTGCTTCCATCTATAGTTCAGGCACCTACCCTTGATCTCAAACCATTACCGGGCCATTTGAAGTACATTTTCTTGGGGGAAAAGGAGACATTACCGGCCATCATTTCTTCATCACTCACGGCACAAGAAGAGGAGAAACTAGTGCGTGTTTTGAAGGAATTCAAATCTGCCCTAGGTTGGACATTGGCCGATATCAAAGGTATTAGTCCCGCCACATGCATGCATCATATATTTCTTGAGGAGGGGGCCAAACCAACTAGAGAGGCTCAACGCCGTCTTAACCCTCCGATGATGGAAGTTGTGAAGAAGGAGATAATCAAGCTGTTAGATTGTGGAGTTATCTATCCTATCTCGGATAGTAAGTGGGTTTCACCGATCCAATGTGTGCCAAAGAAATCTGGAGTGACGGTTGTGGAAAACGCGGAGAATGAGCTAGTGCCCACTCGAATCCAAACCGGTTGGCGTGTATGCACTGATTATAGGAAGATAAACGCCACCACGAGGAAGGACCACTTCCCATTGCCGTTCCTAGATCAAATGTTGGAAAGGTTAGCGGGTCATTCATTTTATTGTTTTCTTGATGGATACTCTGGTTATAATCAAATTGTTATTGCCCCGGATGATCAAGAAAAGACCACTTTTACATGCCCCTTTGGTACATTTGCTTATCGTCGCATGCCATTTGGTTTATGTAATGCACCTGCTACATTTCAAAGATGCATGATGAGCATATTTTCAGATTATGTTGAGAAAATTATTGAGGTTTTTATGGATGATTTCAGTGTGTTTGGTAATTCATTTGATGGTTGCTTGAGTAATCTTAGTTTGATTTTGCAACGTTGTGTTGAAACAAATCTTGTGCTTAATTGGGAAAAATGTCACTTCATGGTTAAACAAGGTATTGTTCTAGGACATATTATTTCTGAAAAAGGCATTGAAGTAGATAAATCTAAGGTAGACCTTGTTCGTCACTTACCCTCTCCAACTTCGGTTAGAGAGGTTCGTTCGTTTCTTGGTCACGCAGGTTTTTATAGGCGGTTCATAAAGGATTTCTCAAAGATTGCACAGCCACTATGCCGATTGCTGCAAAAAGAGGTGGCGTTTGAGTTTGATGATGCATGCTCCACGGCATTCAAGCACCTCAAGGAGGCTCTCACTTCGGCTCCCATTATCACACCTCCAGATTGGAGCCTTCCATTCAAGTTGATGTGCGATGCTTCGGACTATGCGATTGGTGCTGTTTTGGGGCAGCGAAAGGACAAACAACCTCATGTTATTTATTATGCTTCTAGAACATTAAATGATGCTCAATTAAATTACTCAACAACTGAAAAAGAATTACTTGCTGTGGTATTTGCATTAGATAAGTTTCGGTCATATTTACTTGGGACTAAAGTTATTATTTTTACTGATCATGCAGCTCTCAAGTATTTGCTTACAAAAAAAGAGGCCAAGCCTAGACTAATTCGATGGCTATTGCTTCTACAAGAGTTTGACATTGAGATTCGGGATAAGAAGGGCGTGGAGAATGTGGTGGCTGACCACCTAAGCCGCATGGTGCATAATGAGGAGTCCCTACCCATTGCAGAGACATTCCCCGATGAACAATTGCTGTCCATAAAGGTTAGTACACCGTGGTATGCTGATATAGTTAATTTTTTGGTGTCAAAACGTATTCCAAGTGAGTTCAATAGGCACCAACGTGACAAACTTAGGCATGATGCACGGTTTTATGTGTGGGATGATCCATACTTATGGAAATTTTGTCCCGATCAGATTATACGTCGATGTGTGCATGATTCTGAATGTCATTCAATTTTGAGTTTTTGTCATACATATGCATGTGGAGGGCACTTTGGCACACAACGCACGGCCCTCAAAGTGTTACAATGTGGATTTTATTGGCCTAGTATTTTTAAGGATGCTAGAACGTTTTGCTTAACATGTGATAAATGCCAAAGAATGGGTGGCATTAGTGCAAAGGACCAAATGCCGCAGGTTTCTATCCTAAATGTTGAAATTTTTGATGTTTGGGGTATTGATTTTATGGGTCCCTTCCCTTCATCGTATGGTTTCATGTATATTTTGCTTGCGGTTGATTATGTGTCAAAATGGGTGGAAGCCAAGGCCACCCGGACTAATGATTCTAAAGTGGTTGCAGATTTTATTAGAACTAACATTTTTGCAAGGTTTGGAATGCCACGAGTGATCATTAGTGATGGAGGGTCACACTTTTGCAATCGGACCATTGAAGCGTTATTGAGGAAATACCATGTCACCCATAAGGTTTCTACACCTTACCATCCTCAAACGAATGGCCAAGCCGAGGTTTCCAACCGAGAGATCAAGCAAATACTTGAGAAGACCGTTGGGCCAACAAGGAAGGATTGGAGCTTACGGTTAGATGATGCACTTTGGGCGTATCGTACGGCGTACAAAACCCCCATTGGGATGTCCCCTTTTCGACTTGTCTATGGCAAGGCGTGCCATCTTCCCGTTGAATTGGAGCACAAAGCACTTTGGGCCATCAAGAAGTTTAACATGAACCTCGGTGAAGCGGGAAGTCAAAGGAGATGGCAATTAAATGAGCTTGATGAGATAAGGTACGAGGCGTATGATAATGCAAGCATTTACAAGCAAAAGACCAAAGCTTTCCATGACAATGATAGGAGCATATTCATGCGACTTAAATGGCTTGTTCTCGTGCATTTACGTTATGTTTGTTTAGTTATTTTAGTACTTTAAGCTATTTTCGTGTGTTTGTAGGTCCAAAGGGCTAAAGGAGCAAAAAGATGCATTTTGGAGACTTTTGGAGCACTTTTGGACTAAGGATGGATAGCTTATGCTTGGAGCCAAAGTGTTGGACGAAATTGAAGACCTAATTGAAGACCAAAGTGTTGGAACCTTGTTCCCTTTAGTTTTAGGACATTTAAACCTTTCCTAATCCCATTCATCAACACATGCATCCACATGCATTCACCCTTTAAACCATTAAATCCACATGCTTTCCTATTCAATTAAATCAGCCACATGCATTCATCATCATAACCTAGCTGTCATTCCACTTCATTGCACATGCATCTTCAAATAAATCAGCCATTCCACATGCATATTCAACCTAGCTGTCATTGCACATGCATTCACTCTTTAATTCACATGCATTTACTCTTTAATTCACATGCAAAACATCCCATTCCATCTCCCATCAGATTTCCATCATATTCACATGCATTCCATCCTTTAAAACATTGCACATGCACTCCCTTTAATTAATTAAGCCACATGCACTCCCATCCATTTCATCATTGCAGCCAACACATGCTTTCACATGCATTTTCAGATTGTCCCCTTGCACATGCAGCCACATATTCATTGCACATGCAATTCCAACCCACATGCATCCTTTAATCATTCAAACATGCAGCCACATTCCCTCCTAGCTGTCATGTTCCCCCCATTTCACCTATAAATAAGCATCCATTGCATACACATTTCATTCATTCACTCTTCCATATTCCAGAAATTCGTCAAAACCTCTCCACACCCTCATTGCAGCCACCAAAACACTTTTCTCCTCCATTGCAGCCACTCCAACCACTCCCCAAACCATTCACACCATCAAACTATCCTTAGACCTTGTGCTACAACGAAGAGGAAGAGAAGAGTGCCTAAACGTTCATACAATTCAAGTTTGAGTTGTTGGAATGTTTAGGTGTTTCTTTGATTTCAATGTTTAATTTCAATACTCTTTGTTTTGTACGTATGAGGAATGGAAGAGAAGAGTGCCTAAACGTTCATACAATTCAAGTTTGAGTTGTTGGAATGTTTAGGTGTTTCTTTGATTTCAATGTTTAAATTCAACTAAACCCCCCTTGGCTAGGGGGGAATTCGAAATATATGTTTATGCTTGCATTTTGATTTGATTACTTCTAATTGCGTTTCATAAGTTGTGGATTCAATTTGTTTAACCGTTTGATTGATAACTTATTTATGTATGTTTATTGAGAATGCGCGCTTAATTTTCATGCATGAATATGACGCTAGAATATAAGTGAGTTTCACCTAATAGTTACGAACTTATATTCACAAGTAGTGGAGGTTGCTTATAAACAATCGCGTTAAACAAATTCTTGGCATAAGTTTCATGCAATCATAGTAACGAATGCCTCGTCAACACTTATAATTTTCATAGAGCGTAATGATTCTTGCTTGTACCTCTTCTATGCATTCATGTTGAGGACTTGTGGGGAATGTTTTGAATTGTCGCATGCATCATCCAATTCAATAACGTTAGGAAGATTTGAAGGTTAATTAGTGCATCACGGTTAACTTGGGGTGTTGAGTATCATAGTTTATTGAAATGCAATTGGAAATCATTTTATTATGCAAGTATAACATGTATGGAGATGAACCCCTTAGCTAGCCTTCATTCCATTCAATTCTATCACACATTCACATTTACATTTTGCTTTTACTTACAATCTGTTCTTTTAGTTTAAATTCGTCAAAACCTAACCCCCCCTTTACTTTCTTGTTCTTTAGTGTTTAGACTTTGTTTAGTTTATGTTTTAAAGTGTTTTGATTCAATTTATTTCCCAATTTCGTCCAAAATCACCAAAGTGCTCAAAACTGCCCAGAAAGTGATTTTAAGGCAGTTTTGAGTGTTTTGGGTGATGTTTGAGTCTTTTGGTTTGTTTTAATGTTTTAAGTGTTTAGTTTTACATTCTTTGAGTTAGTTTAGTGTTTTATATTGTGTTTTTACGTTTGAATCAAACCATAATCTTAAATTCGTCCAACATTGGGTTTAAGGTCAGAAACTGCCTAGTTAGTGTTTTTAGGCAGTTTTGAGTCTTTTGAACTTGTTTTGAGTCCTTTGAGTCTTTGTGAACGTTTTTAACTTTATTTTACGTTTTTGAGTCAGTTTCCAAGTGATTTGCAATCCCTCCTAATCCCCGGTTAAGAACGATCCCTACTTATACTTATACTACAATTGACAAAAAGAGGGTTTAATTTGTGTGCGTATAAATCACGCATCAAATTTTGGCGCCGTTGCCGGGGATTAGCAAAATTGCTAATCTCTTGGATTGTTTGTTTCTGTTATGTATTTTAGTTTTAGTTTTTGATTTGTGTTTTGTTTGTTGAATTCAAATACTAGAGAAGAACAACATGGCACTTGATAATGCTTTTCTTTTGTCACAGCTCATGGAAAGGTCTCAAATGCAAAGAGTTGATATATTGAATCTTCAATCAAGGAATAACGTGTTTTCCAATACTTACAATTCGGATTGGAGTGATCATTCAAACTCTATGTGGTGGGAACCTCAAAATGCTCAACAAGGAGGATATTGGCAGCCACCACAACCTCATATTCAATATGCCCAACAAAACTTAAGTTCGTCAATAGATTATAATCAAAAGCTTAACGAATTAATTTGTTTGGTGCAGGGCTCACAAAATCAAGACAATGAGGCTCGACAAGAAGACAAAAGGTTGGACCACTTGGAAAAGCAAATTGGGCAGATCGCGGAGTTCGTAGGACAATTTTGCGACCAAGGCAAACTCCCTAGTTCAACCATTGTAAAACCGAAGGGAGAATTTGAAGCACCTTTGCTGGAAGCACTTATTGCTCCTGCGCCATCTAATTCAAGTAAGGTTGTTCCAATTAGTTCTAACCCCATTCCACCTAATATCCCTATTCCTTGCAGGTTCATGAATTCCAAGGAAGAAGAAAGTGAAAAAGACATCTTGGAAGACCTTCCAAAGGTGCAAAGTAGGGAATTTCATGAATTCATCAAAGACGATATACTTGAGACAACAATGCCCAAAGAAGTTGAATTTGATGACATTGGACAAGTCATAACCATCACATGCAATCTGGCCAAGTCCAATATCCCTGAAACTTTCAAAGGAGTGGTGTTTGTCATTGAGTTCTTGTCAGACAAAACAAGTAAGTCATTTTTTTCAAATTCCATTACATTTTATACTAACTTCTTGTTTTTTATGAATCAGGCACCTACATTAGAATTCAAACCAATGCTGGTTCACTTCAAGTATCACCTTCCATTCAAGGACCAATTCCATGCCGTTTGATTTTATTTATGTTAAAAAAAAAAAATTAAAAAAAAAAATAAAAAAAAATGAAAGAAAGATACTAAACATGGAGAAAGGTGGAGCTTCACAAAGGTTGTTTGCGTGAAGCCCCAGTACGAGGCGCAGAAGCGAAAGGCGCAGAAGCGGGAGGCATAGAAGCGGGAGGCATAGAAGCGGGAGGCATCGGAGCGGAAGCCATCGGAGCGGGAGGCATCGGAGCTAGAGCATTCCAGGCCTCAATACTTGGCCAAGCGCTGGATGACCCAGGAAAAAGGTGCCTCTGGAGATAAGACGCAAACCTTTGACGGTCACTGTGAATTCGACCCTCAGATTCTTGCAGCTCATCAAGCTTCCTCTTCATCCCCGACGAATAGTTATTTGCAAGCACATGCAAACTTCTATTCTCGTACTTAAGCTGCTGGATCTCTTGCTTAAGTCTTTCCACTTCTGCCATCAATGATTCCACCTGACGGGAGCGGGCAAGCAGGCGTTGGCCCATGTTGGACACAGAACTCGCACACTGAACACTAAGTGCGAGGGACTCTTGAACGGCCAACTCATCGGACCGTCCTGACAGCAGCCTACTATCTTTTGGAGTGAGGAGGTTCCTAGCTACTATTGTAGCTGTTGTGGCGTCCTGCATCACGGAGTCTTCACCTGTAAGAAGACCGTTAGAAGATAAGAAAGAAGGGCGCCATACGTTACCTTGACGCGGCGCGCCCGTATCACTGCTAAGGCTCAATTCCAAGCTAAGGTTCGATGAGTTTGCCATTTTTCAAAGGTGTTCAAAGATAAGGGGATGGAGTTAAATTTCAAAGGGCCGGAGTCGATTTTCAAGAATGGGAAATCTTCAGAGTGTGTTTGTTGTGGTGATCGATAGCTCAATAAAAAAGCCAAGGCGACGCGTCCACCGATTCAAAAAGCCGGAATTTCCGGCGTAATTTTGGCGACGCTTTCTCGGCTTTTCAGAAGACGCGTTCAACTTTGTCAAAAGATTTCTGACAAAGCTGAAAACACGTGGAGGCCATCATCGCAACTACACGTCTTTAGCCGACAAGCGCAAAGTTCGGCGACGCTTTCTCTGCTTTTCAGAAAACGCGTGCAGCTTTGTCAAAAGAAGCCGCATCTGCACTACCACGTGTCGTTCAGAAAGAGAAGGGGCGTCGTTCAGAAATCGAAGGGACGTCCGCTCAGAAATCGAAGAGGCGTCGTTCAGAAATCGAAGGGGCGCCACTATTTCAAAAAGCCGGATTTGCGGGATCAAAACGTTTGTCGACAAGGGTAAAAAAAAACAGTATCACCACTTGATATTATTTCTATATATGTCGACCTTCGTCTTTTATGGCAAGGCAAACCTGAAGAAAATGCCCAACTCTCCCTCACCTCTGAGGGCGCACTCCCAGCAAAGCCTTTCGAAATACTCAATTCTTTCTTCTTCCCCAAAGATGATACCAGATGCCTGGAGTACAGATGACCCAGGAGGAAATGGCGGATTGAAGTGTGCTGATTCATTCACCGCTTCTTCAAAAGCAAAGGTATCTCATATCATCAAGGTCAAAAGCAAAAGTATCTCATATCATGCTCTTTCCCTGTCTTTTTCTTTGTCCTTGTTCTTACTCGCATGGCAAAGTAAAAGAAGCAATCAGCCGGCACTTGGAGTCAGTCTTCCGATCTGGAGCCAACTGCCTGGAATCTATTCCTGATTGCTTACCTAGCGTTGCTCTCGAGTAGTCATCTTCAACGGTTGATACACTTCCAGAGAAGGGACCACTTCTGCAAAGGGGAGCGAGTAAGGCAAGTGAAAATGATACATTGAAGCATGTGGAGACAAACATAGGCTGAGTTATCCTCCAACCCTTTTCAATACGAATTGGAAAGATTGAACAAAGAAACAGACCAAAGGGGTATGCTCAGACCTTCGGGGGAGACCAAAAGAACCATCATGCTGCCCAGTTCAAGAAGTAGCACAAAGGAAAATCAACGATGGGCAGAAACCAGTTCAAGAGTAAGCCTGTGGAATCACAAAGATCAAAAGCCTCAATGCAATTACCAAGGAGAAGATGGAATTTACACTCTATAACCAGATTTGCGTCTCTAAACTCTTCTCTTTGTTAATTACATTTTGCCATGTTTAGTATGTTTAAGTGCTTTTTGTGAGTTTACTTATGTTTTGTGTGAATCTATGCTTAAAACATTGAGGACAATGTTTGATTTAAGTGTGGGGGGGTAACTAAGTATATTTAATGCAAATTCGTGGGATTTTATCACCCATTACTTCAAATGTTGTTCCTTGCTGTTTTAAGGTGTTTTTAAGTTGTCTTAGAGTGTTTTTAGTATGTTTTGTTTTATAACTTCGAAAATCACATAAAAAGTTGAAAAACATGTTTTAAAAAGCCTAAAAAGAGTGTTTTGAGTCGTTTTTGTGTGTTTGTGTCTTAGGGTACCTTCCAACACAATGATAAGGATTTGGTTTGTAATTGCATGACTGTTAAAGAGAGTTATAAACATGGATGAAAGTTTGATTTACTCTTGGTATATGCTTGGTTATGGTTATAATGTATGACTTCACATGCAATCATAAAAGAAAAATTCGTTTTTGTAACATGCTTGAAGGAAGAAACTCATAATAACGCTACATCCCTGTGAGACTCGAGCCATTACTTTCTTTGGAGAGTTATTTTCTGTGATTCTTTGTTTTCTAAAGTTGTTGCATGATCTCATTATCCTTGCTTGGTTGCTACTTAGAATGCAATTGTATCATGATAGAACTAAATGCTAGAACTTATATCCGTTTCATTCAAAGCATGACATTGAATTGCATAACATATATCAAGATGAAGTTGTGTAGTTGCCACCATAGCCAAATAGCCTTACTTCCCATATTTCGTATATGTTGTAAGTTTTAACCCCGTTGAGCCTTGTTTAGCCCATGTTCTTTGTTAACCCATATCATCCTCACCTAGCCTAGATTAGGACCATCCGTACCCTTGTTCTTGAAGCATAGTAAGCATGACGGATAATGAATTCCTTTTGATTAATATGTTGCAGAAAATAAGTGTGGGGGAAGGGATTTTTGTGTGTATGTATGTGCCTAAGTCTTAAAGGAGGCACGGGAAAAAGAAAAAAAAAAATGTGAGAAAAAGAAGAAGAAAAGAAAGAAAAAGAGTGAAAATAAGTGAGAATGGACTCACAAGTGTGATTGTTGAAGAAAGGGCCCAAAAAGTTGAATATGGCCCGAAGTTTTGTGACTTCCCCTTGGGTGTTCAAAGTTGACTTCTGCGTTCTAAAGGGAATTCTAAGTACCTAATTCAATACTTTGCTCACTATTGCTTTAAGAATGTTTGCTTATCCTTCACCTTTCATTGTTAGCCAATTGCCTAGCCTCGTTACAACCCTTTGACTTCTATCTTGATTGTTATGTGTTTCAATTTGTGGAGTTTGAACTTGGTATAAGCTTATGGTGTCACTGGTTCTCGCTTCTAAGTAGTAGCATTCCATTCATGAGATCATACCTAAACATGCTTATTAACTCCAGAAATTGCTCTCTTTATGATACATATATGTGAGTGTTCGTTTTCATGTTTACATCAATCTTCTCACATATAACTAGTGTAGGGTGTGAAGTTAGAAAATCTGTGTGAAAAACGAGAGTACATCTAGTAAGGAATTGAGGGAATTCTCTAAGGCATGTTACTACATTCAAAACATGGTTTTAAATGCTTAATTGTGAACTAGTATGTGGTGACTATGATTAAAAATGTACTTAAGTGTAAAGATGGCTAAAATCTGTGGGAATAATGATTTTTAACTTGTCATGTGCATTGGAAATCCCTGAGACGATTGTTGGAAGGTATAGGTTGTGTTTTGTTCGTTTTGTTTTGTTTTTGGTTTCTTTTGTTTTGTTTTGCTCGAGGACTAGCAAAAGATAAGTGTGGGGGTATTTGATAGGAGCATATTCATGCGACTTAAATGGCTTGTTCTCGTGCATTTACGTTATGTTTGTTTAGTTATTTTAGTACTTTAAGCTATTTTCGTGTGTTTGTAGGTCCAAAGGGCTAAAGGAGCAAAAAGATGCATTTTGGAGACTTTTGGAGCACTTTTGGACTAAGGATGGATAGCTTATGCTTGGAGCCAAAGTGTTGGACGAAATTGAAGACCTAATTGAAGACCAAAGTGTTGGAACCTTGTTCCCTTTAGTTTTAGGACATTTAAACCTTTCCTAATCCCATTCATCAACACATGCATCCACATGCATTCACCCTTTAAACCATTAAATCCACATGCTTTCCTATTCAATTAAATCAGCCACATGCATTCATCATCATAACCTAGCTGTCATTCCACTTCATTGCACATGCATCTTCAAATAAATCAGCCATTCCACATGCATATTCAACCTAGCTGTCATTGCACATGCATTCACTCTTTAATTCACATGCATTTACTCTTTAATTCACATGCAAAACATCCCATTCCATCTCCCATCAGATTTCCATCATATTCACATGCATTCCATCCTTTAAAACATTGCACATGCACTCCCTTTAATTAATTAAGCCACATGCACTCCCATCCATTTCATCATTGCAGCCAACACATGCTTTCACATGCATTTTCAGATTGTCCCCTTGCACATGCAGCCACATATTCATTGCACATGCAATTCCAACCCACATGCATCCTTTAATCATTCAAACATGCAGCCACATTCCCTCCTAGCTGTCATGTTCCCCCCATTTCACCTATAAATAAGCATCCATTGCATACACATTTCATTCATTCACTCTTCCATATTCCAGAAATTCGTCAAAACCTCTCCACACCCTCATTGCAGCCACCAAAACACTTTTCTCCTCCATTGCAGCCACTCCAACCACTCCCCAAACCATTCACACCATCAAACTATCCTTAGACCTTGTGCTACAACGAAGAGGAAGAGAAGAGTGCCTAAACGTTCATACAATTCAAGTTTGAGTTGTTGGAATGTTTAGGTGTTTCTTTGATTTCAATGTTTAATTTCAATACTCTTTGTTTTGTACGTATGAGGAATGGAAGAGAAGAGTGCCTAAACGTTCATACAATTCAAGTTTGAGTTGTTGGAATGTTTAGGTGTTTCTTTGATTTCAATGTTTAAATTCAACTAAACCCCCCTTGGCTAGGGGGGAATTCGAAATATATGTTTATGCTTGCATTTTGATTTGATTACTTCTAATTGCGTTTCATAAGTTGTGGATTCAATTTGTTTAACCGTTTGATTGATAACTTATTTATGTATGTTTATTGAGAATGCGCGCTTAATTTTCATGCATGAATATGACGCTAGAATATAAGTGAGTTTCACCTAATAGTTACGAACTTATATTCACAAGTAGTGGAGGTTGCTTATAAACAATCGCGTTAAACAAATTCTTGGCATAAGTTTCATGCAATCATAGTAACGAATGCCTCGTCAACACTTATAATTTTCATAGAGCGTAATGATTCTTGCTTGTACCTCTTCTATGCATTCATGTTGAGGACTTGTGGGGAATGTTTTGAATTGTCGCATGCATCATCCAATTCAATAACGTTAGGAAGATTTGAAGGTTAATTAGTGCATCACGGTTAACTTGGGGTGTTGAGTATCATAGTTTATTGAAATGCAATTGGAAATCATTTTATTATGCAAGTATAACATGTATGGAGATGAACCCCTTAGCTAGCCTTCATTCCATTCAATTCTATCACACATTCACATTTACATTTTGCTTTTACTTACAATCTGTTCTTTTAGTTTAAATTCGTCAAAACCTAACCCCCCCTTTACTTTCTTGTTCTTTAGTGTTTAGACTTTGTTTAGTTTATGTTTTAAAGTGTTTTGATTCAATTTATTTCCCAATTTCGTCCAAAATCACCAAAGTGCTCAAAACTGCCCAGAAAGTGATTTTAAGGCAGTTTTGAGTGTTTTGGGTGATGTTTGAGTCTTTTGGTTTGTTTTAATGTTTTAAGTGTTTAGTTTTACATTCTTTGAGTTAGTTTAGTGTTTTATATTGTGTTTTTACGTTTGAATCAAACCATAATCTTAAATTCGTCCAACATTGGGTTTAAGGTCAGAAACTGCCTAGTTAGTGTTTTTAGGCAGTTTTGAGTCTTTTGAACTTGTTTTGAGTCCTTTGAGTCTTTGTGAACGTTTTTAACTTTATTTTACGTTTTTGAGTCAGTTTCCAAGTGATTTGCAATCCCTCCTAATCCCCGGTTAAGAACGATCCCTACTTATACTTATACTACAATTGACAAAAAGAGGGTTTAATTTGTGTGCGTATAAATCACGCATCAGACAACATGATCCGTGGGAAATCATTCTCAATTGGGCAGAAAGTGTTATTGTTCAATTCCCGATTACGTTTGTTTCCCGGTAAGCTACGTTCTAAGTGGATTGGACCATTTGTTATTACTAATGTTTTTGTTCATGGTGCAGTCCAAATCCAAAGCTTGAAAACGGGACATGAATTCAAGGTGAACGGGCATCGTTTGAAGCCCTATTATGACACCTTTGTGGAGCATGCCGTGGATGACATACCCTTGGAAGCCGTGGGCCCTAGTAAGGAGTGAATGAGGTCTTGGTCCGGCTGTACGACGTAAAAGCAAGCGCTACTTGGGAGGCAACTCATGCATTCAACAAAGGAAGACCTAGAAAGCGCTCCACACTCAGATTTGCGTCCCTAAACCCTTTCCTTTGTTGCTTACTTTATGTTATGTGTAATGTGTTTAATTGTGTCTAAAACATTGAGGACAATGTTTAGTTTAAGTGTGGGGGGGTAACATTCTGTTTTGAGATATTTTTGCATGAAATTCGTAGGGTATTACCACCTAACATGTCTAAACTTGTTTCCCACTGTTTTTAAGTGTTTTAAGCTATTTTAGAGTGTTTTAGAGTGTGTTGACCTTAAAAATCCGAAAATACCATAAAAATTTGAAAAATTGTTTTGAAAAACCCAAAAAGAGTTGTTTTTGTGTGTTTGTTTGTGTCATAGGTCACCTTCCAACGCAATGATGAGGATTTGGTTTTTAATTGCATGATGGTTAAAGAATGTTACAAACATGGATGGACGTTTGATATACTCTTTGGTTTATGCTTGGTTGTAGTTATAATTTACAAATGCACATGTAATCACAAATGATAAAAATCAGTTTTTGTAACATGCTTGAAGGAATGAACTCAAACTAACGCTACATCCTTGTGAGACTTGAGCCTAAACGTTTATTTGGAGAGTTAAAATCTGTGCATTCTTTGTTTTCTAAAGTCGTTGCATGATCTCATTATTCGTTGCTTGGTTGCTACTTAGAAGGCGTTTCATCATTTAGTTCCAAATGCTAGAACTCATACCCATTTCATTCAAAGCATGTTATTGATTTGCATAACACACATTCAAGATGAAGTTGTGTAGTGACCACCACCTTAGCCAAAAAGCCGTGTGCCCTATGTCATTATGTTTTGTAGGTTTTTAACCCCATTGAGCCTTGTTAGCCTTCATTATTTGTTAACTCATGTTTTCTTCACCTAGCCTAGATTAGGACTATCCATACTCTTGTTCTTGAAGCATAGCAAAGCATGATTCAAATTGAAGTCCTTTTGATTTATGTTGGCAGAAAACAAGTGTGGGGGAAGTGTTTTTCATGAGGAATTGTGTGCTATAGGCACGGAAAAAAAAAAAAAAAAATTTCGTGGAAAAAGAAAAAAAAAAAATGAAGAAAAAGTTGAAAAGTTGAGAAAAAGAGTTCCAAAGTATTGTGTGTTGAAGTAAGGGTCCAAAACAATGAATTCGGCCCTAAGGAGTTGTCTAAATCTTTCCCTTGTGATTTAAAGTTAATTTCTGCAATCTAAGTGAATTCTAAGTCTCAATTTCATTGCTTTGCTTACTATTGCTTGAAGAACGTTTGTTTTCCCTATCCTTTCCTTGTTAACCAACACCCCAAGCCCCATTACAACCCTTAACTTCTATCTTGAGTGTTATGTGTGTCAATTTGTGGAGTTTGAATTTGGTATGAGCATATGGTGTCACTGGTTCTCGCATCTAAGTAGTAGCATTCCATTCATGAGATCATATCTAAACATGCTTCTTAACTCTAGAAATTGCATTCGTTGTGAAACATATATGTGAGCATTCGTTTTCATATCTACATCAATCTTCTCACATATAACTAGTGTAGGGTGTGTAGTCAGAAAATCTGAGTGAAAATTGAGTGCGTAACTAGTGAGGAATTGAGGGAATTCTCTAAGGCATGTTACTACATTCAAAATGTGTTTTAATTGATTAAATGTGAATGGTGACTATGACTAAGTATGTGCTTGAGGGGAAGGAAGACTAAAAACTATGTGAGTAATGATCTTTGACAAATCATGTTCATTGGAAATCCCTGAGGCAAACGTTGGAAGGTTTAGGTTATGTTTTGTTTGTTTTGTTTCGTCTTGTTTACTTTAGTTGTTTTGTTTTGCTCGAGGACTAGCAAAAGCTAAGTGTGGGGGAATTTGATAGGAGCATATTTATGCGCCTTAGTTAGCTAGTTCTTATGCATTTTTGTTATGTTTTCTTCGTTAAAGTAGTCTTTTAAGCTACTTTCATGTGTTTTCAGGTTTAAAGGACATATTACATGAAATGATGCAATTTGGAGCTTTTGGAGCAAAACTGAGCTGGAATGTGGTGTATGCAAATGGAGCACGAGGAATGGATGAGGTTGAAGGTCAAAGGAGCTTAAGAAATGAAGAAATGAAAGTGAAGAGCAAAGAAGTCGGAATTGGCAACCAAAGTTTCTAAAGTTGGAAGTTTCTATTCTTGGAGGTTTCCATTTTCGTGAGTTTCTATTCTTGGCTTTGGGCTTTTAGATGACCTAAACCCTAATCCTAGCCCACTTAATCAGCCGCACCCTAGGGCCTAATCATTTAATTTCTGCCAAGTTAAACCCTAATCCATCTACCCTAAGCCCATGCCGCACCTAATGTTCTAGAAACCCTATTTTCTGGTGGATTTCCAACCCTTGCCGCACCCAAACCCTAGCCCATTTGTCTAACCTGATTTCTTTAGGGTTTGGCTGCCTATATATATATGTTTTACCACCTTGCCGCATATACCACCCTCTCCACAAATCAGAAATTCGTCAAAATATATTCAGCCCCCTTGCCGCAGCCTTCCTCCACCAATCTGCCATATTTTCACACTTTGCCGCAACCCCCATGTCCCCTAAACACTACCATATCATTCCTTACCTACTCATCCATCTAAATAACCCCTAGAACCTGTCCTAGTTCTTGTGCCGCAGACAAGAGGAGGAGAAAAAGCTTGGGACGTTCATGCCATTCTATTGAGGATTGCTGGAACGTTTTAGGTGTTGTCTTTCCGTTGAATTCCATGTTTAATTTTGATATTCTTTGTGTTGTGAGTATGAGGAACTAAACCCCCTTGGATAGGGGGGAATTCGAAACCATGTGCATGCTTGCAATATGATTTGATTACATTCAGTTGTTATTTCATAAGTTATGGATTCAATTCGTTCATCTATTTGATTGATAACTTATTTGTGTATGTTGATTGAGAGTGCATGCTTAGTTTTCATGCATGAATATGATGCTAGATTATGAGGGAGTTTCACCTAATAGTTACAATCTTATAATCATAAGTAGTGAAGGTTGCTTGAAAACAATCGCGTTGAATGAATTCTTAGCATAAGTTTCATGCAATTCATAGTAACGAATGCTTCGTCAATGCTTATGTTTTTCATAGAACTTAATGATTCTTGCTTGTATCTCTATTATGCAATTCATGTAGGGAACTTGTAGGGAATGTTTTGAGTTGTCGTATGCAATCATCCAACTTAATAACTTGTGGAAAAACTGAGGGTTAATTAGTGCAATTCACGGTTAATCTGGGGCGTTGAGTATTTATAATTTATTGGAAGAACAACTGAAAATCGTTTTGTTTGCAAGTGTGACATGTGTGGAGAAGAACCTCCTAACTAGCCTTTTATCCATCCTTTTTATCCAAAAACATTCTACAATCTGTTTAGTTTAAAGTTTCTGTTTTATGTTAAATTTTCGTCCAAAACAAATCCCCCTTTAATTTGAAGTCTTAGATTAGTTAGAAAGTGTTTTGATTTGTGTTTCTAAGTATTTTGATTCAAGTTTTCACCCAATTTCGTCCAAATTAGTGTAGGTGCTCAAAACTGCCCAGAAAGTGGTTTTTAGGCAGTTTTGAGTCTTCTAGTTGCTGTTTTGGGTTTTAGGTTTGTTTAAGTGTTTTAACTTTTAGTTTTGCATTCTTTGAGTCGAGTTTAGTGTTTTAAACTTTGTTTTTGAGTTTTTAAGTCAGTTTCCAAGTGTTTAGCAATCCCTCCTAATCCCCGGTCTAGAACGATCCCTACTTACATCGTTACTACAATTTGACAAAAAGAGGGTTTAATTTGTGTGCGTATAATTCTCGCATCATATATAAACATATTTTCAGCCACAAATTCGTACAACCCCCTTATGCTATTCAGAAACCCTTGTGCCGCACCTCCATTCTCCATTCTAAGCCTCCATAGACCTCCCTACACATCCATACATCTCTGCCGCACCCTTCCCACCATAATCAACCATCCTCCATCCCTCCAAACTAGAAAACACCATCCAAAACCACCAATTCCATCACCCTAACTTTGTGCCGCAGCAAGGAGGAGGAAGAGGAGCCAATCTGTGCATCGAATCCATCTTGGAATTGCTGAGCATTTAGGTGTATTCTTTCTTATGATTTCCATGTTTAAATTCAATACTTTTTGTTGTGCAAGCATGAGGAACTAATCCCCCCTTTGGCTAGGGGGGAATTTCGAAACCATGGTTATATTTGGATGATGATTTGATTACTTTCAGTTGTGATTTCATGAATGATGAATTCAATTTACTTATCTATTTTAATTAAAACTTGCTTATGTATATGAATTGAGAGTGCACGCTTGATTTGCATGCATAAACATGATGCTAGGATATGAGGGAACTTCACCTAATCGTTGGGAACTCACATCCATGAGTAGTTAAGATTGTTGGTCGCAATTATGTTAAGTAAATTCTTGGTATAAGTATCATGCGCTTTCATAGTTACGAATGCCTCGTCAACACCTATGATTTCCATAGAACCTAATGATCTTTGATTGTCTTTCTATCATGCGCTTTCATATAGAAAACTTTTAAGGAATAATTTGATTGCAATGCGCTAATTCCATTCAATTCAATGACCTAAGGGAAATCTGAGAGTTAATTTAAGCGTACCTAATTAACTTGGGGTGTTGAGGTTCATTGATAGGAGCATATTTATGCACCTTAGTTTAGCTTGTTTTTGTGCATTTATAGTGTTTTTCCTTAGTAAAGTAGTCTTTTAAGCTAGTTCTATGTGTTTTCAGGTTTTAAGGGCAAAGTATGCAAAATGATGCATTTTGGAGCCTTTTGGAGCAAATTAGAGCTTGGAATGGACATCATATGCTTGGAGCCAAGAGGATGGACGAAATTGAAGACTTGAAGATGATGATTCCTACTTGAGCAAGGGTTCCTAGTTGAAGTAGGAAAGTCCCTAATGGAAGATGGTTTCCTAGTTGAATTAGGATTCCTAGAAGAACAAAGTTTCCTACTCAAATAAGGTTTCCTACTTGAAGTAGGAAAGTCAAAATCCAAATGGTCTCAAGAGAAGCAACAAAGAAGTTTTCCAAGTCCAAGAAGGAAAAAGAGTCCAAGATGAAGAAGGAATGATGATGACAAGGTTTCCTAATCCTAATAGGCAAAGTTTCCAAGTGCAATGAGGAGTCCTTATCCATTTAGGGCACCTTATCCATTTAGGACACCTTATCCTAATCCTATAGGGATGCCATGCACTTTACCTTATCTTGGAGGGTTTCTAGAAGCCTTAGATGCCCTATCCTATCTTTGCCGTGGGTTTTATCCAAATCCCCTTAGTTTTTAGGCTTTCTAGAAGCCCTAACATTATCCCTACAAAGGTGCCGCACCCTTATCTCTTTTTCCCTACAAATTTGGCCTTTAAAACATGATTCTAGGAACCTTATCTTATCTCCTACAAAAGTGGCGCCCCAAATCCTTCTAGAAAGCTGATTTCCCTTGCCTTGCAAGGCATTCTAGAAGCCTTATCACCTTATCTCCTTACCTGCCGCACCTAGGAAGCATTATCCCTTTCTATTTCTGATTTCTAAGCCTATTTCCTTGTGGATTTGGGTTATTCAAGTCCATATCTGATTACCCTAGGGTTTTAAGTGCCTATATATACTCATATTAACCCCTAGATCAGATCACCACCTCTCATACACATTCATTAATTCCAGAAATTCGTCCAAACCTCTCCACACCCTTGCCGCAGCCACCAAACATCTTTCTCCTTAGTTTTAAGCCTTGCCGCACCATCCCCTTCCCCTAAACACTACTACATCCCTCCATAACCATGCATCCATACACCTAAGGCCCTAAACCTGTCCCTAGACCTTTGCCGCACCAAGGAGGAGGAGAAGGAAGCTCGGGAGTTCATGCAATTCGAGTTCGCGTCGCTGGAATTTCTAGGTGTTTCTTTTCCTTTGATTTCAATGTTTAATTTCAATTCTCTTTGTTTTGTGCGTATGAGGAACTAAACCCCCCCTTGGCTAGGGGGGGATTCGAAACCATGAACATACTTGCTATATGATTTGATTACTTCTAATTGCGTTTCATAAGTTGTGAATTCAATTTACTTATCTATGTGAATTACATTGATTTGTGTGTGTTGGTTGAGAGTGCACGCTTAATTATCATGCATAAATTGGATGCTAGGATATAAGGAAATTTCACCTAATCGTTATGGAATTATATTCACAAGTAGTAAAGGTTGATGATCTCAATCGCGTTAAGTAAATTCTTGGCATAAGTTTCATGCAATCATAGTAACAAGTGCTTCGTCAATGCTTATGGTTTTCATAGAACTTAATGATTCTTGCTTGTATCTCTATTATGCAATCATGTAGGGGACTTGTGGGGAATGTTTTGGGTTGTCGTATGCAATCATCCAATTCAATAACGTTAGGAAAATCTGAAGGTTAATTTAAGCGAACCTAATTAACTTGGGGCGTTGAGAATTCATGGGTAATTGAAAAGCAATTGGAAATCGTTTTATATGCAAGTATAACATGTGTGGAGATGAACCCCTAGCTAGCTTCCCATCCATTCAATTCCATCAAATTCGTTTTTACAATCTGTTCTAATTTAAAAAGTTTGTTTTGTTTTTAAATTCGTCCAAAACCAATCCCCCTTTACTTTGTTGAGTCATAGTAGTTAGAAATCACTTTAGTTTGTGTTTTTAAGTGTCTTAGGTCAAAGTAAAACCAATTTTCGTCCAAAGTTGTGTCTAGTGTTCAAAACTGCCCAGATTGTGTTTTTAAGGCTGTTTTGAGTGTTTTGGTGCTGTTTTGAGTCTTTTGGTTTGTTTTGGTGTTTTAAAGTTTAGTTTTGCATTCTTTGAGTCTAGTATAGTGTTTTAAACTTGTTTTTACATATTTGAGTCAGTTTCCAAGTGATTAACAATCCCTCCTAATCCCCGGTCCAGAACGATCCCTACTTACATTCTTCACTACAATTGATAAAAAGAGGGTTTAATTTGTGTGCGTATAATTCTCGCATCATTCATAAATTCATCGAATAAGCAACTGGAGATTATTTTGTATGCAAGTATGCCATGTGTGGAGAAAAACCTCCTAGCCATCTCACCATCCACTTAATTTCACCAATTTCGTCAGAATCTGCCTATTTTACATATTTGTTTTGTTTGTTTGATTTTCGTCAAAAACCAAATCCCCAAGTGTCTTAGAGTGTCTAATTAGTTAGAATATGTTTTAGATTGTGTTTTTGAGTGTTTTGATTCAAGTTGTTACCCAAATTCGTCCAAATTAGTGAAAGTGCTCAAAACTGCCCAGAAAGTGTTTTTAAGGCAGTTTTGAGTGTTTTGGGGCTGTTTTGAGTCTTTGGGTTTGTTTTAGTGTTTTTATTGTTTAGTTTTGCATTCTTTGAGTCTAGTTTAGTGTTTTAACCTTTGTTTTACGTTTTTGAGTCAGATTCCAAGTGATTTAGCAATCCCTCCTAATCCCCGGTTTAGAACGATCCCTACTTATTTATATGCTACAATTGTCAAAAGAGGGTTAATTTATGTGTTTAGTTAATTTTCGCATCAAATTTTGGCGCCGTTGCCGGGGATTAGCAAAGTTTGCTAATCCCTTGGATTGTTATTTTCGTTTTTCTTATTAGATCAGATTCTTATGTTATTTTGTTTCTTGTTTTAGGTACTTGTTTATGACTCGGAGTTCTAATCCGGTTCACGAACATATTTTAGACTTTGACGACGATTTTGAGCGTGAGTTGAGACGTAAGAGGAAGAACCCGGAACCTAGTGAATCAAGTGCAAGTTCCGAGTCCGTTTCTGAATTTGAAGAGGAAGTGGAAGACATGGCAGCGGACAACCGAACAATCAAGGAGCTTTCCGCTTCGGGATTGGCCAATGCCGCACCCTTGTGCATCCAATACCCAAGGGCGGCTCAAGACAAGACTGCTGAGTTCGAATTGAAGTCAAGCCTGTTACATCACATTCCGAAGTACCATGGGCTGTCCATGGAAGATCCGAACAAGCACTTGAAGGAGTTTGAAGTCGTTTGCTCAAGCATGACTCCGGTGAACGTGGATGAGAGCATCTTGAAGATGAAGGCCTTTCCCTTTTCTCTCCAAGAGAAAGCGAAAGATTGGTTGTACGAGTTGGCTCCCGGAACGGTCACATCATGGGAGAGCATGAAACGAGCTTACTTGGTGAAGTTTTTCCCAACTTCTCGAGTCATCCTCCTATGAAAAAGGATAAGTGGAATCCAACAAGATGAAGGTGAATCCTTTCCTACTTATTATGAACGTTTTAAATCTCTTGTTGCTTCATGTCCACAGCATCAAATGAAGGAGGAACTACTTCTACAATACTTTTACGAGGGACTTCTACCTATTGAACGTCAAATGCTAGATGCCTCAGCGGGAGGAGCATTGGTGGACAAGACCCCACGGCTGCAAAGTCCTTGATTGCTAATCGAGCATTGAACGCTCAATGGTGCGAGATTTATACGCACACAAATTAAACCCTCTTTTCGTCAAATTGTAGTATATGTATAAGTAGGGATCGTTCTAGACCGGGGATTAGGAAGGATTGTTAACCACTTGGATTTGACTCAAAAACGTAAAATAACAATATGAAACACTATACTAGAATCAAAGAATGCAAAACTAAACTTTAAAACACTAAGACAAACCAAAAGACTCAAAACAACACAAACACACTCAAATCTGCCTAAAAACCACTTTCTGGGCAGATTTGAGCACAAACACAAATTTGGACGAAATTAAGTAATAACTTGACTCAAGAACGTAAAAACACAATATAAAACACTAAACTAACTCAAAGAATGTAAAACTAAACTTTTAAAACATTAAAACAAACCAAAAGACTCAAACATCACCCAAAACACTCAAAACTGCCTTAAAATCACTTTCTGGGCAGTTTTGAGCACTTTGGTGAATTTGGACGAAATTGGGAAATAAAATTGAATCAAAACACTTTAAAACATAAACTAAACAAATTCTAAACACTAAAGAACAAGAAAGTAAAGGGGGGGGTTTTAAATTGACGAGAATTGAAATAACGAAAGAAGTTAATAAACTAGACAGAATGTAAAGATGAATTTGATGGAATTGAATGGATGGGAACCTAGCTAAGGGGTTCATCTCCATACATGTTATACTTGCATAATAAAATGATTTCCAATTGCATTTCAATAAACTATGATACTCAACACCCCAAGTTAACCGTGATGCACTAATTAACCTTCAAATCTTCCTAACGTTATTGAATTGGATGATGCATGCGACAATTCAAAACATTCCCCACAAGTCCTCAACATGAATGCATAGAAGAGGTACAAGCAAGAATCATTACGCTCTATGAAAATTATAAGTGTTGACGAGGCATTCGTTACTATGATTGCATGAAACTTATGCCAAGAATTTGTTTAACGCGATTGTTTATAAGCAACCTCCACTACTTGCGAATATAAGTTCGTAACTATTAGGTGAAACTCACTTATATTCTAGCGTCATATTCATGCATGAAAATTAAGCGCGCATTCTCAATAAACATACATAAATAAGTTATCAATCAAACGGTTAAACAAATTGAATCCACAACTTATGAAACGCAATTAGAAGTAATCAAATCAAAATGCAAGCATAAACATATATTTCGAATCCCCCCCCTAGCCAAGGGGGGTTTAGTTGAATTTAAACATTGGAATCAAAGAAACACCTAAACATTCCAACAACTCAAACTTGAATTGTATGAATGTTTAGGCCCTCTTCTCTTCCATTCCTCATTCGTACAAAACAAAGAGCATTGAAATTAAACATTGAAATCAAAGAAACACCTAAACATTCCAACAACTCAAACTTGAATTGTATGAACGTTTAGGCACTCTTATCTTCCTCTTCGTTGTAGCACAAGGTCTAAGGATAGTTTGGTGGTGTGAATGGTTTGGGTAGTGGTGGAGGAATGGAAGGATGGTGTTTGGATTTGTAGGGGAGAGTCACGGCACAAAGGGGGGTTTATGGTCTACATTTCTGCAATGGATGAAGTGTATGAATGGAATGGATGGACTTTGTGAAGAGCACGGCCCCAAGGGACCAATTTCTGTTGTGAAATGAATTGTGTATGAATGAGTGTGAATGAATGAGTATTTATAGGTGAAATGGGGGGAACATGACAGCTAGGTTGCATGTGCACATGTTGGTTGAATGATTATGAGTGCATGTGGCTGAAATAGCATGTGGAATGGCTGGAAATGCAAGGAGAAGGCATGTGCACGGTTTTGGGAGAGAATGGGAGTGCAAGTGGCTGAAATGTTAGAGGAACAAGTGCATGTGGCTGCATTGTGGTGCAATGATGGAGGAACAATCTGAAAATGCAAGGTATGGCTGGAATGATTGTGTTTGTTTGAATGTGCATGTGATTAAATTAAAGGATGCAAAGTAAATAAATAATGAATGCATGTGTTGAATTATGAAGATGCATGTGCAATGAAGTGGAATGACAATCTGAAATGGGATAGGTACCCACGGCAATGATGATTTCTGGTGGTGTTTTGGGTGCATGTGGAATGAATGATTTCTTGGTGAGTGGATGCATGTGTTGATTAAAGGGGGAATGCAAAGGAAAAGCTAGAAATGCATGTGGAGTGGCTGCAAGGTGAATGAATAATGAAATGGGAAAGCATGTGCAAGGTTTTGGTGTGAATGATTGAATGTGCATGTGGCTGCAATGGAGGAGGAATCCTTCAATTTCGTCCATCCTCTTGGCTCCAAGCATATGATATCCATTCCAATCTCTAATTTGCTCCAAAAGGCTCCAAAAGGCATCCTTTTGCATACTTTGCCCTTAGAACCTGAAAACACACAAAAGAAGCATAAAGGACTAAAATAACTAAAGAAACATAACGTAAATGCACGAGAACAAGCCATTTAAGTCGCATGAATATGCTCCTATCACTCAACAATACGAAGGCGTTGGACAGAGGAGTACCCCACGGCAACACCAAGTCAATGAGGTAAGTGCCATAACCGAACTTCAAAATCAAATGGCTAACCTTACTACGTTGCTTTCTCAGGTGGTGGAAGGTCCAAAAGTCAAAACCGTAGCTTCTTGTGGCGTATACTCCATGCAAGAACACCCTACAGACAAGTGCCCACAATTAATCGAGAATGGAGGGTGGGAGACACTCAATGCCGTGGGATATGGCAACCAATACCAATCACGTGGTGATCCGTTCTCTAATACTTACAATCCCGGTTGGCGTGATCATCCGAATTTCAAATGGCGAGACCCCCAACAAGGTCAACAACAAAGCGGATTTAGGCAACAACCCCCGGGTTTCTATCAAAAGCCGTTGGCACCACCACAAGCCCAAGCACAACCTGCCCAAAGCAATGTAGGTAATTCAAGTGAAAATGATAAGATTTTTCAATTACTTACTACTTTGACGCAGGAAGTCCAAACTCAAAACAAAGAGAGGCAAATCCAAGACAAGAGGGTGGACAACTTGGAGAAGCAAGTGGGACAAATTGCCGAATTCATGGGGCAATTTCGTGAGCAAGGAAGGTTGTCTAGCTCAACAGTGGTCAATCCAAAAGGAGGTTTTGAAACCGCTAAGGCTATCACCTTGAGAAGTGGCAAACAAGTTGAAACGACCTCACAACCCTCTAAATCAGCCCCAACGGAGGATGAACAGTTGCAATTTGAGGGGGGGGAGCAAGAACAAGCCACGGCAAGGGTAGAAAGTACCATGCCGCAGCCACCTAACCTACACCATTCGGCTTCCAAGGGTAAGAATGTTCCAAGTTCGATTATTTCTAATGTTATTCCTCCAAATGCACCATTTCCTCGTAGATTCATGCAAACAAAGAAGGAGGAAGCTGAAAAGGACATCTTGGAGACATTTAGAAAAGTACAAGTCAATATACCACTTTTGGATGCAATTAAGCAAGTTCCAAGGTATGCTAAGTTTTTAAAAGAACTTTGCACTACTAGGAAGAAAATTTCGAACAAAGAGGTTGTAAAGGTAAGTGAAAATGTCTCAGCCATCTTGCAACGTAAATTACCCCCTAAATGCAAAGATCCGGGTAGTTTTACAATTCCCTGTGTTATTGGCAATAATCGTTTTGAACATGCCATGCTAGACTTAGGTGCATCTATTAATGTTATGCCTTACTCAATTTATGCATCTATGAACCTAGGTGAGTTAAAAAATGATAGTGTGGTTATTCAATTGGCCGATAGATCTAATGCCTATCCAAAGGGTGTTTTGGAAGATGTTTTAGTGCAGGTTAATGATTTAATCTTTCCGGCTGATTTTTATGTACTTGAAATGGAAGACTCGGTTCATTCTCCACCCTTGCCACTCCTACTTGGAAGACCATTCATGAAAACAGCTCAAACGAAGATTGATGTGGCCAAGGGAGTATTAACAATGGAGTTTGGTGGTGATATAATTAAATTCAATGTTTATGATTCTATTAAGAAGCCTAATGATGTTCGTTCTTGTTTTGCCATTGATGTGCATAAGGATATAGGGCAGGAACAATCCACACCTATCAAGAAGGATGCATAAAAAACCACCATTGAAGAGGGAATTGGAGTGGTTGCCCTAAAACCATCCAATCTGGCCGAGAGTAGCCATAGTGACTTTGTTGATATGGCTGCCAAATAGCCGAATCCACCCTTGTCACTTGTATTGTAGGTTTAAACCCCTTTGAGCCTTATTTAGCCTATTTTCTTGTTAACCACATCATCCTTACCTAGCCTAGAATAGGACTTCCCATACCTTTGTTCTTAAAGTATAGTGGAGCATAATGTAGAAGGAATTCCTTTTGAGTGACATTTGTGCAGAAAACGAGTGTGGGGGAAGGGATTTTGTGAGTGTGTGTGTGCCAAAGTCTTAAAAGGGGCACGGGAAAAAGAAAGAAAAAACGAAAAAAAAAAAATTTGTGAAAAAGAAGAAAAGGAAGAAGAAAAGAAAGAAAAGGAGTTGAAAATAAGTGAGAATGAACTCACAAGTGTGGTTGTTGAAGAAAGGGTCCAAAAAGTTTGAATATGGCCCTAAGTGTTGTGTGACTTCCCCTTGGGTGTTCAAAGTGGACTTCCGCGTTCTAAAGGGAATTCTAAGTGCCTAATTCAATACTTTGCTCACTATTGCTTTAAGAATGTTTGTTTATCCTTTACCTTTCGTTGTTAGCCAATACCCTATCCCCGTTACAACCCTTTGACTTCTATCTTGATTGTTATGTGTTTCAATATGTGGAGTTTAAAATGGGTTTGAGCATATGGTATCCCTGGTTCTCGCGTCTAAGTAGTGGCATTCCATTCATGAGATTATATATATATACATGTTAATAATTCCAGAAAGTGCTTTCCTTGTTATAACATATGTGAGTGTTCGTCTGCATGTTTACATCAATCTTCTCACATATACCTAGTGTAGGGAGTGTAGTTAGAAAATCTGTGTGAAAAATTGAGAGTACATCTAGTAAGGAATTGAGAGAATTCTCTAAGGCATGTTACTACATACAAAATGTTGTTTTAATTGATTAAATGCGAGCTAGTGAATGGTGACTATGATTAAGTATGCTCGAGGGTAAGGATTGCTTAAATCTATGTGAGTAGTGACCTTTAACATGTTATGTTTCATTGGAAATCCCTGAGGCAACGTTGGAAGGTTTAGAGTTATGTTTTGTTTCTTTTGTTTATTTGTTTTGCTCGAGGACTAGCAAAAGATAAGTGTGGGGGAATTTGATAGGAGCATATTTAGGCGACTTAACTAGCTTATTCTTGTGCATTTGTGCTATTATTTCTTAGTTAATGTCGTATTACAACTCAATTTCGTGTGTTTGTAGGTCCTATGGGTTAAAGTATCAAGAAAGTGCATTTTGGTGCATTTTGAAGCTATTTTGGACACTAGGTGGTGAGCTTGCATGCGGGCTAACATGGATGGACGAATTTGGACTTCAAGAAGGTGGAAATGTGATAAGAAGAGGAAGGAACTAAGCTTTGGACAAAGTGGATAAGGAAAGTGCAAGAAAAGAGGAAACCTTATCCAAAACATTATCTAAACATTATCCAACCTTATCCAACATTATCCAATTATCCAAAACATTATCCAAACCTTATCTCATCTTATCTTATCCAAACCTTATCATGTCTTACTCCTAATTACATGGGGACCTAAATGGATCATTCTAGAACCTATTTCTAGAAGCATCCTAGTCTAGAAGGGCCAAATCTGCCACAAAACCTATTCTTTCTAGAAACCCTAGAAAAGTGGCGCCCAAACCTTTCTAGAAGGCTTTACCTTGCCTTGCAAGGCAAGCTACCCTCTCCCCTAAATCAGCCGCACCTTCCTAGGCCCAATCCCTTTGGGATTCTGATTTCCAAGGCCTAATCCTTGTGGATTTGGGTATACAATTCGTTTTATAAAACTATGTGGGCCAAAAACCTCTTCCTAGGTGGATTTGACAACCCATGGCCGAATTCTAGGGCCCTAATCCACCAAATCTGCTAAGTAAACCCTAATCTAATAAACCCTAGGACTATATAAACATATTTTCAGCCACAAATTCGTACAACCCCCTTATGCTATTCAGAAACCCTTGTGCCGCACCTCCATTCTCCATTCTAAGCCTCCATAGACCTCCCTACACATCCATACATCTCTGCCGCACCCTTCCCACCATAATCAACCATCCTCCATCCCTCCAAACTAGAAAACACCATCCAAAACCACCAATTCCATCACCCTAACTTTGTGCCGCAGCAAGGAGGAGGAAGAGGAGCCAATCTGTGCATCGAATCCATCTTGGAATTGCTGAGCATTTAGGTGTATTCTTTCTTATGATTTCCATGTTTAAATTCAATACTTTTTGTTGTGCAAGCATGAGGAACTAATCCCCCCTTTGGCTAGGGGGGAATTTCGAAACCATGGTTATATTTGCATGATGATTTGATTACTTTCAGTTGTGATTTCATGAATGATGAATTCAATTTACTTATCTATTTTAATTAAAACTTGCTTATGTATATGAATTGAGAGTGCACGCTTGATTTGCATGCATAAACATGATGCTAGGATATGAGGGAACTTCACCTAATCGTTGGGAACTCACATCCATGAGTAGTTAAGATTGTTGGTCGCAATTATGTTAAGTAAATTCTTGGTATAAGTATCATGCGCTTTCATAGTTACGAATGCCTCGTCAACACCTATGATTTCCATAGAACCTAATGATCTTTGATTGTCTTTCTATCATGCGCTTTCATATAGAAAAATTTTAAGGAATAATTTGATTGCAATGCGCTAATTCCATTCAATTCAATGACCTAAGGGAAATCTGAGAGTTAATTTAAGCGTACCTAATTAACTTGGGGTGTTGAGGTTCATAAATTCATCGAATAAGCAACTGGAGATTATTTTGTATGCAAGTATGCCATGTGTGGAGAAAAACCTCCTAGCCATCTCACCATCCACTTAATTTCACCAATTTCGTCAGAATCTGCCTATTTTACATATTTGTTTTGTTTGTTTGATTTTCGTCAAAAACCAAATCCCCAAGTGTCTTAGAGTGTCTAATTAGTTAGAATATGTTTTAGATTGTGTTTTTGAGTGTTTTGATTCAAGTTGTTACCCAAATTCGTCCAAATTAGTGAAAGTGCTCAAAACTGCCCAGAAAGTGTTTTTAAGGCAGTTTTGAGTGTTTTGGGGCTGTTTTGAGTCTTTGGGTTTGTTTTAGTGTTTTTATTGTTTAGTTTTGCATTCTTTGAGTCTAGTTTAGTGTTTTAACCTTTGTTTTACGTTTTTAAGTCAGATTCCAAGTGATTTAGCAATCCCTCCTAATCCCCGGTTTAGAACGATCCCTACTTATTTATATGCTACAATTGTCAAAAGAGGGTTAATTTGTGTGTTAAGTTAATTTTCGCATCACATGTGGATGTGGCTGATTTGATTTATGGAAGATGCAAAGAAACATAATGTAAATGCACGAGAACAAGCCATTTAAGTCTCATGAATATGCTCCTATCACCTTGTTCCCTTTAGTTTTAGGACATTTAAACCTTTCCAATTTCCTTAGCCGTGCATAACATTCCTACATTCCACTCCTTCATTTCAGCCACACTCCCACATATCATTACTTATCATATCATAACCACATATCATATCACTCATCACTTATCACTTATCACTTATCATCATCACTTATCATCATCACTTATCACTTATCACTTATCATCATCACTTATCACTTATCACTTATCATCATCACTTATCACTTATCACTTATCATCATCACTTAACATGCATAACACACATCCATTCTAACACATTGTCATTGCACATGCATTTCCTTCATTAATTAACCCACATGCACCCTTTATTCTTTCATCATTTCAGCCATCTTCCACACCCTTTAATCATTCACCCACATGCAACCTAATCACACACCCACACAATCTGCAATCATTCAAACAAACACCATCATTGCCATGCATCCCATTCCATCTCCCATTTCAGATTGCATTTCATTCATTCCAACCAAGCCACATGCACTCCCTTTAAATATATTCAACCTAGCTGTCATTCCACTTCATTGCACATGCATTCCCTTCATAAATAATTCCACATGCATTTGCACATGCATTCCCTCACCAAGAAATCATTCAACACATGCATTCACTCTTTAATCACATGCACCACCAATTCAGCCACTTTCACACACCAACAACACCACTCATTGCACATGCACTCCCACCCTTTAATCACATGCATAAATCAGCCACATGCATCTCCCATCACCATTTCAGAATTCCATCATATTCACTTGCATTCCATCCTTTAAAACATTTCACATGCACTCCCTTTATTTAATTAAGCCACATGCACTCCCATCCATTTCATCATTGCAGCCAACACATGCTTTCACATGCATTTTCAGATTGTCCCCTTGCACATGCAGCCACATATTCATTGCACATGCAATTCCAACCCACATGCATCCTTTAATCATTCAAACATGCAGCCACATTCCCTCCTAGCTGTCATGTTCCCCCCATTTCACCTATAAATAAGCATCCATTGCATTCATTCTTCCATTCACTCTTCCATATTCCAGAAATTCGTCAAAACCTCTCCACACCCTTGCAGCAGCCACCAAAACACTTTTCTCCTCCATTGCAGCCACTCCAACCACTCCCCAAACCATTCACACCATCAAACTATCCTTAGACCTTGTGCTACAACGAAGAGGAAGATAAGAGGGCCTAAAAGTTCATACAATTCAAGTTTGAGTTGTTGGAATGTTTAGGTGTTTCTTTGATTTCAATGTTTAATTTCAATACTCTTTGTTTTGTACGAATGAGGAATGGAAGAGAAGAGGGCCTAAACGTTCATACAATTCAAGTTTGAGTTGTTGGAATGTTTAGGTGTTTCTTTGATTCCAATGTTTAAATTCAACTAAACCCCCCTTGGCTAGGGGGGGGATTCGAAATATATGTTTATGCTTGCATTTTGATTTGATTACTTCTAATTGCGTTTCATAAGTTGTGGATTCAATTTGTTTAACCGTTTGATTGATAACTTATTTATGTATGTTTATTGAGAATGCGCGCTTAATTTTCATGCATGAATATGATGCTAGAATGCAAGTATAACATGTATGGAGATGAACCCCTTAGCTAGGTTCCCATCCATTCAATTCCATCAAATTCATCTTTACATTCTGTCTAGTTTATTAACTTCTTTCGTTATTTCAATTCTCGTCAATTTAAAACCCCCCTTTACTTTCTTGTTCTTTAGTGTTTAGACTTTGTTTAGTTTATGTTTTAAAGTGTTTTGATTCAATTTATTTCCCAAAATTCGTCCAAATTCACCAAAGTGCTCAAAACTGCCCAGAAAGTGATTTTAAGGCTGTTTTGAGTGTTTTGGGTGATGTTTGAGTCTTTTGGTTTGTTTTAGTGTTTTAAAGTTTAGTTTTGCATTCTTTGAGTCTAGTATAGTGTTTTATATTGTGTTTTTACGTTTGAATCAAACCATAATCTTAAATTCGTCCAACATTGGGTTTAAGGTCAGAAACTGCCTAGTTAGTGTTTTTAGGCAGTTTTGAGTCTTTTGAACTTGTTTTGAGTCCTTTGAGTCTTTGTGAACATTTTTAACTTTATTTTACGTTTTTGAGTCAGTTTCCAAGTGATTTGCAATCCCTCCTAATCCCCGGTTAAGAACGATCCCTACTTATACTTATACTACAATTGACAAAAAGAGGGTTTAATTTGTGTGCGTATAAAACTCGCATCATACGCATGCTAGGAATTTACTTAACATGATTGTGAAAACAACCTTAACTACTTGTGAATATAAGTTTGTGACGATTATGTGAAACACCCTTATATTCTAGCCCCATATTCAAGCATGCAAATTAAGTAGGCCTCCCTAATAAACATACAAGAATAAGTTATCCATCAAACGGTTAAACAAATTGCGTTCACGACTCATGAAATCACAACTGGACTTAATCAACTTATATTATAATTGTAATCATGGTTTCAAAGCATCCCTAGGCTAAAACGAGTTTAGCCTCTCATGTTCATGACAAAACAACGCTATATAGATTTAAACATTGAAAATAAAAGATAGATTACACCTAAAAACGTCCAACACTCCAACTTGAATGCACAAACGTCCAAGGCTTGGTCTTCCTTCTCCTTCTCCTTGCTAAGTCACGGCACAAGGTCTATGGTGGGTTTGTGGATGATTTTCTGGGTTTTGGATGGATTTAGGTATGTATGGTGGTGCGGCAAGGGATGATGGTGGTGTATGGAGGTTGGGATGGAGGTGTGGAAGTAGGGGAATGATGGATGGGTGGTTGCAAGGTCACGGCAAAGGGTTGATTTCTGAAGGAATGTATGAATGTTGTGTGAAGGGGTGGTGAACTAAATGGTGCGGCAGGGGCTGCTTATATAGGCTAGTTTGGCACACTTAGTGAAGGAAAAGGATTGCCTAATCCTATTGAAAAAGGGTCAATTCAAGGCAGAAATCAAGTGGGATTGGGAATAGGAATTTCGGCTAGGATTTAGGGAGTTCTAGAAGGCTAGGTGCAGCACACATGTAGGGATAGGATAAGGTGTTCTAGAAACTATGTTTAAGGCAGATTCCTAATCCTAAAGGGCCTAGGACATGTGATATAAGAGTAGGAAAAGGATTGTGATTCCTCAACCTACAAGGAATGGTGTTTTGCGGCATTGGTATGGATAAGTCTTCTAGAAACTGAAATAGGTGTTTATATGTGTAATTGATTCCCCCTAATTAGCTAGGTTTAAGTCCCAATCTGATTTGGATAGGATAGAATAGGATAATGTTAGAGTTAGGATAGGATAAGATAAGGTTGGATAAGTGATGCGTGAATTATACGCACACAAATTAAACCCTCTTTTTATCAATTGTAGTAAGTATGTAAGTAGGGATCGTTCTGGACCGGGGATTAGGAGGGATTGTTAATCACTTGGATTTGACTTAAAAACGTAAAAACACAAACTAAAACACTATACTAAACTCGAAGAATTCAAAACTAAAAATAAGAAAGATTAAGACTAAGACTTAAACGAAATATGGGGGGATTGATTTTGGACGAATTTAAACTAAAATGGATAGATTGTAAAGAAAACAAATTGTAAATATGAAATTGACGGAAATGAATGGATGGTATGGCTAGCTAAGGGGTTCATCTCCATACATGTTACACTTGCATAATAAAATGATTTCCAATTGCATTTCAACAAACCATGAATTCTCAACACCCCGGGTTAATTAGGTCCGCTTAAATTAACCGTCAAGTTTTCCTTAAGTTAATGAATTGGATGATTGCATACGACAATCCAAAGCATTCCTCACAAGTTCCCTACATGAATTGCATAATAGAGATACAAGCAAGAATCATTAAGCATCATGAAAACTATAAGTGTTGACGAGGCATTCGTTACTATGATTGCATGAAACTTATGCCAAGAATTTGTTTAACGCGATTGTTTATAAGCAACCTCCACTACTTGTGAATATAAGTTCATAACTATTACGTGAAACTCACTTATATTCTAGCGTCAAATTCATGCATGAAAATTAAGCGTTCATTCTTAATAAACATACATAAATAGGTTATCAATCAAACAGTTAAACAAATTGAATTCACAATTTATGAAACGTAATTAAAAGTAATCAAATCAAAATGCAAGCATAAACATATATTTCGAATCCCCCCCTAGCTAAAGGGGGGTTTAGTTCCTCATACAAAACAAAGAGAATTGAAATTAAACATTGAAATCAAAGAAACGCCTAAACATTCCAACAACTCAAACTTGAATTGTATGAACGTTTAGGCCCTCTTCTCTTCCTCTTTATTGTAGCATAAGGTCTAGGGATAATTGGTTTGGGGGATGGAAGTGTGGAATGGAAAAGGAATTATGGAAATAGGTGAGGAGTGGTGGAGAAAATGGTGCAGAAAATGGAGAGAAACTCACGGCTAGAGAAGGAATGGAGTGTTTGTGTTGTGGTATCTACAATGGAATGAGATGTTTTTTGAATGAATGAATGCAAGGGTATTTATAGGAGTAATGGAGGGAACATGACAGCTAGGAGGTGGGTGGAAATGTGGCTGCAAGTTTGGTGAATGATTATGAGTGAATGCATGTGAATGTGGCTAGGTTGGAAAGCTGGAAATCTGAAAATGCAAATGGGAATGCTGAAATGCAAAGGTGACCACGGTTTTGAGTGTGTTTTGTGTTGGAAATGCATGTGAATGCATGTGAATGTTGTTTGTGTGAAGTGTGTGTGGGTTAAAGAGTGAATGGTGGTGTAATGATGAAGTATGATGGCTGAAAATGTCAAGGGAAATGCATGTGATTACAAGGCAAAGAATTTCAGGATGCATGTGTGTTGGTGTGTTGTGTGATTTGTTTTGTGGTTAATGGGAATGTGGTTGAATGATTAAATGGACATGTGGGGTGTAATTGCAAAGGGAATGCAAAGTGAATGAATAATGAATGCATGTGCACTGTTTTTGGGAGAAAGGTGGCTGAATGTGCATGTGAATTAGGTTGTGAAAACATGTGGAATGTGGCTGGAATTGATGAGTAATGCACGGTTTTGTTGTTGGTTCTTTGGTGATGAATGCAATGATGAAATGGATGGGAGTGCATGTGTGTTAGGTGGTGTAATGATGAAGTGGGAAGTGGAAGAATGTGGTTGGAAATGGCTAAGGGGATGCACGGCTAGGAAGAAGAATGAATGATGTGCATGTGTGTGAATGCATGTGTTTAAATGGTTGAAATGTGTAGATGATTATGAGTATGATAAGTGATAAGTGAATGATATGTTAAGTGATAAATGAATGATATGTTAAGTGATAAATGAATGATATGTGGTAAGTGATAAGTGAATGGAAGTGATAAGTGAATGGTTTGATAAGTGATAAGTGAGTGGAAGTGATAAGTGATAAATGAATGATATGTTAAGTGATAAATGAATGATATGTGGTGAGTGATAAGTGAATGATATGATAAGTGAATGCTTTAAGTGTTTAAAATAGGGAACAAAGCCCTTCCTTGCATGGCAAGGAAGGGGGACACAAGGAAACACACGACAATGTCCTAAGGTTGCAAGGAATGTTGTTTTTGTGTTCTAAAATGCGTAGGAGTCTTCAATGATGCTTAAACATGAGGTCTTTTAGGATTTAACTTTCCTACTTCAAGTCTTTAATTTCGTCCATCCTCTTGGCTCCAAGCATATGATATCCATTCCAATCTCTAATTTGCTCCAAAAGGCTCCAAAAGGCATTCTTTTGCATACCTTGCCCTTAGAACCTGAAAACACACAAAAGAAGCATAAAGGACTAAAATAACTAGAGAAACATAACGTAAATGCACGAGAACAAGCCATTTAAGTCGCATGAATATGCTCCTATCAAATACCCCCACACTTATCTTTTGCTAGTCCTCGAGCAAAACAGAAAGAAAAACAAAACAAAACCAAACGAAACAAAACAAAACATAATCTTAAACCTTCCAACGTTGCCTCAGGGATTTCCAATGCACATGACAAGTTAAAAATCATTATTCCCACAGATTTTGGTTATCTTTACACTTAAGTACATACTTAATCATAGTCACCACATACTAATTCACAATTAAGCATTTAAAACTATATATTGAATGTAGTAACATGCCTTAGAGAATTTGCTCAATTCCTTACAAGATATGTACTCAATTTTCACTCAGATTTTCTGACTACACACCCTAATCTAGTTACATGTGAGAAGATTGATGTAAATTTGAAAACGAACACTCACATATATGTATCATAAAGAGAGCAACTTCTGGAGTTAATAAGCATGTTTAGATATGATCTCATGAATGGAATGCTACTACTTAGAATGAGAACCAGTGATTCCATAAGCTCATATCAATTCCAAACTCCACATATTGAACACATAACGATCAAGATAGAAGCATAAGGGTCGAAACGGGGCTAAAGGTGTTTGGCTAACAAAGAAAGGATAGGGAAAACAAACGTTCTTTAAGCAATAGTGAGCAAAGTATTGAATTAGGCACTTAGAATTCCCTTTAGAACGCAGAAGTCAACTTTGAACACCCAAGGGGAAGTCACACAAAACTTAGGGCCATATTCAAACTTTTTGGGCCCTTTCTTCAACAATCACACTTGTGAGTCCATTCTCACTTATTTTCACTCTTTTTCTTTCTTTTCTTCTTCTTTTTCTCACATTTTTTTTTCTTTTTCCCGTGCCTCCTTTAAGACTTAGGCACATACATACACACAAAAATCCCTTCCCCCACACTTATTTTCTGCAACATATTAATCAAAAGGAATTCTTTTAAGTCATGCTCACTATACTTCAAGAACAAGGGTATAGGAAAGTCCTACTCTAGGTTAGGTAAGGGGTGATGTGGTTAGCAAAGAAAATAGGCTAAACGAGGCTCAACGGGGTTAAAACTAATATATACGAAATATGGGAAGTAAGGCTATTTGGCTATGGTGGCAACAACTTCATCTTGATATATATTATGCAATCAATATCATGCTTTGAATGAAACGGATATAAGTTCTAGCATTTAGTTCTATCATGATACAATTGCATTCTAAGTAGCAACCAAGCAAGGAATAATGAGATCATGCAACAACTTTAGAAAACAAAGAATCACAGAATATAACTCTCCAAAGAAGGTAATGGTTCGAGTCTCACAGGGATGTAGCGTTATTATGAGTTCCTTCCTTCAAGCATGTTACAAAAACGAATTTTTCTTTTATGATTGCATGTGAAGTCATACATTATAACCATAACTAAACATATACCAAGAGTAAATCAAACTTTCATCCATGTTTATAACTCTTTTTAACAGTCATGCAATTACAAACCAAATCCTCATCATAACGTTGGAAGGTTCCCTAAGACACAAAAACAACTCAAAACACTCTTTTTAGGCTTTTCAAAAAAATGTTTTTCAAATTTTTATGTGATTTTCGGAGTTATAAAACAAAACACGCTAAAACAGTTTAAAAACACCTTAAAAACATTTAAAACAGCAAGGAACAACACTTGAAGTTATGGGTGATAAAATTCAACGAATTTGCATCAACATACTTAGTTACCCCCCCACACTTAAATCAAACATTGTCCTCAATGTTTTAAGCATAGATTCACACAAAGCATAAGTAAATACACAAAAAAAACACTTTAAACATACTAAACATGGCAGAATGTAATTAACAAAGAGAAGAGTTTAGAGACGCAAATCTGGTTATAGAGTGTAAATTCCATCTTCTCCTTGGTAATTGCATTGAGGCTTTTGATCTTTGTGATTCCACAGGCTTACTCTTGAACTGGTTTCTGCCCATCGTTGATTTTCCTTTGTGCTACTTCTTGAACTGGGCAGCATGATGGTTCTTTTGGTCTCCCCCGAAGGTCTGAGCTTATCCCTTTTATCTGTTTCTTTGTTCAATCTTTCCAATTCGTATTGAAAAGGGTTGGAGGATAACTTAGCCTATGTTTGTCTCCACATGCTTCAATGTATCATTTTCACTTGCCTTACTCGCTCCCCTTTGCAGAAGTGGTCCCTTCTCCGGAAGTGTATCAACCGTTGAAGATGACTACTCGAGAGCAACGCTAGGTAAGCAATCAGGAATAGATTCCAGGCAGTTGGCTCCAGATCGGAAGATTGACTCCAAGTGCCGGCTGATTGCTTCTTTTACTTTGCCATGCGAGTAAGAACAAGGACAAAGAAAAAGACAGGGAAAGAGCATGATATGAGATACTTTTGCTTTTGACCTTGATGATATGAGATACCTTTGCTTTGAAGAAGCGGTGAATGAATCAGCACATGCTTCAATCCGCCGTTTCCTCCTGGGTCATATGTACTCCAGGCATCTGGTATCATCTTTGGGGAAGAAGAAAGAATTGAGTATTTTGAAAGGCTTTGCTGGGAGTGCGCCCTCAGAGGTGAGGGAGAGTTGGGCATTTTCTTCAGGTTTTCCCTGCCATAAAAGACGAAGGTCGACATATATAGAGATAATATCAAGTGGTGGTACTTTTTACCTTTGTCGACAAACGTTTTGATCCCGCAACTCCGGCTTTTTGAAATAGTGGCGCCTCTTCGATCTTTGAATTCGGCTCTTCGATTTCTGAGCAGGCGCCCCTTCGATTTCTGAACGACGCCCCTTCGCTTTCTGAACGACACGTGGTAATGCAGATGCGGCTCCTTTTGACAAAGCTGCACGCGTTTTCTGAAAAGCAGAGAAAGCGTCGCCGAACTTTGCGCTTGTCGGCTAAAGACGTGTAGTTGCGATGATGGCCTCCACGTGTTTTCAGCTTTGTCAGAAATCTTTTGACAAAGTTGAACGCGTTTTCTGAAAAGCCGAGGGAGCGTCGCCTAACTTACGCCGGAAAATCCGGCTCTTTGAATCGGTGGACGCGTCGCCTTGGCATTTTATAGAGCTATCGATCACCGCCAACATACACACTCTGAAGATTTCCCATTCCTGAAACTCGACTCCGGCCCTTTGTGAAATTTTTAACTCCATCCACCCCTTCTCTTTGAACACTTTTGAAAAAAATGGCAAACTCATCGAACCTTAGCTTAGATTTGAGTCTCAGCAGCGATCCGGTTGCGCCCCGTCAAGGTAATGTATGGCGCCCTTCTTTTTTATCTTCTAACGGTCCTCTTTCAGGTGAAGACTCTGTGATGCAGGACGCCACAACAGCTACAATAGTAGCTAAAAACCTCCTCACTCCAAAAGATAGTAGGCTGCTGTCAGGACGGTCCGATGAGTTGGCCGTTCAAGAGTCCCTCGCACTTAGTGTTCAGTGTGCGAGCTCTGTGTCCAACATGGGCCTACGCCTGCTTGCTCGGTCCCGCCAAGTGGAATCGTTGATGGCAGAGGTGGAAAGTCTTAAGCAGGAAATCAAACAGCTTAAGTACGAGAATAGAAGTTTGCATGTGCTTGCAAATAACTATTCGGCGGGCATGAAGAGGAAGCTTGATGAGCTGCAAGAATCTGAGGGTCGAATTCACAGTGACCGTCAAAGGCTTGCGTCTTATCTCCAGAGGCACCTTTTTCCTGGGTCATCCAGCGCTTGGCCAAGTATTGAGGCCTGGAATGCTCTAGCTCCGATGCCTCCCGCTCCGATGCCTTCCGCTTCGATGCCTCCTGCTTCTATGCCTCCCGCTTCTGCGCCTTCCGCTTCTGCGCCTCGTAGTGGGACTTCACGCAAACAACCTTTGTGAAGCTCCACCTTTCTCCATGTTTAGTATCTTTTTTTTTTTTTTTTTTTTTTTTTTTTTTTTACATAAATAAAATCAAACGGCATGGAATTTATCTTTGAATGGGCGGTGATACTTGAAATGATCCGGTAATAGTTTAAATTCCAGATTGGGTGCCTGAATCATTAACCACATGTTAGTATAAAAGAAAATTGAAATTCGGGGAGGCGGCTTACCTGTGTGCTCCAAAATGAACTCCAGAATAAACACCCCTTCGAAAGTTATGACTTGTCCCGTGTCATAAAATCCAACTTCCTTGGGAATTGTGGTTTCAAATATGTCCTCTTTGATGCCTTCTACATCTTCTCCAGCCACTACCTTCTCTTGAATCATTCTTCTTGGTGTACAAAGTCCTTTGAAGAATTCAACACCATCTAAAACTTGCTGTGTTGCACCAAGAATTGGAATAGCATTTTGCACCTTTGGGAAGGCTTCCACGATGTCCTTTTTACTCTCTTCTTGGTTGGGAATCAAAAACCTGCTAGGAAAAGGGACATTGGGTGGAATAACATCAGAATAACATGGAATTGGGACGTCCTTACTGGTGGTGGGTGGTTTAGAGGGCTTAGGGGGCTGCGGCAAGGGTTGTTCTACCCTTGCCGTGTGCATGTCTTCTTCCTCCTCCTCAATTAGCAGCTCTTCCACTTCTAGGCTATGTTTGGACATTTTTAGGTCAGCTCCAACCTCCATAGCACTTCCCAAAGTGATAGCATTATGGATTTCAAAATCTTCCTTCGAGTTTTCAATAGTTGAGTTGGAAAGTTCACTTTGCTCTTGAATTTGTTTCATGAACTCCATAATCTGCCCAAATTGCTCGTCCAATTTACCCAACTTCTTGTCTTGATTTTGTTCGTCCTGCGTCAAAGAGGTTAGTAATTGAAAATTTTTATCATTATCCATGGACATACTTGAACTTGATTGGAATTGTTGTGGGGGAGGTTGTGGTGGCTGCATAGGTGTTGTATTGAACTCCTCATATGGTTGCCAATATGCTTCTTGTTGAGCCTCCTTGGCTTGATTTTGTGACCCCTGCGCCAAAGAATTTATTTCATTAAGAATTTGAATATAATCTATTGGCGAACTTGAATTTAATTGAGCATATTGCATATGAAGTTGTGGTGGCTGCATAGGTCTTGAATAGAACTCCTCATATGGTTGCCAATATGCTTCACGTTGAACTTGTTGATCTTCCCACCATATAGAGTTTGAATGATCCCTCCAATCTCTTTGTGGACATTGATTGGCTTGAAATCCTTGCCTATATGAAGCACCAAATGTAGGGACACTTTGCATTGTGGTCCTTTCGGCATACGGCGACAATTTAGAAGTAAGATTTGCCAATTGAGCTTGAATGCTAGCAAAATCCATATCTTACTTCTCTAGTACCTAAAATCAAAGAAAGAGAACTAAATCAAATATCAAAAGTAACAACAAACAAAGAAAACAACACTAAGTTAGAAACTAAAACGAAAACAACTAAACAAAAAAAAAAAAAAAAAAAAAAAAAAAAGAAAAGAACCAAGGGATTAGCAAAGTTGCTAATCCCCGGCAACGGCGCCAAAATTTGATGCGTGAATTATACGCACACAAATTAAACCCTCTTTTTATCAATTGTAGTAAGTATGTAAGTAGGGATCGTTCTGGACCGGGGATTAGGAGGGATTGTTAATCACTTGGATTTGACTTAAAAACGTAAAAACACAAACTAAAACACTATACTAAACTCGAAGAATTCAAAACTAAAAATAAGAAAGATTAAGACTAAGACTTAAACGAAATATGGGGGGATTGATTTTGGACGAATTTAAACTAAAATGGATAGATTGTAAAGAAAACAAATTGTAAATATGAAATTGACGGAAATGAATGGATGGTATGGCTAGCTAAGGGGTTCATCTCCATACATGTTACACTTGCATAATAAAATGATTTCCAATTGCATTTCAACAAACCATGAATTCTCAACACCCCGGGTTAATTAGGTCCGCTTAAATTAACCGTCAAGTTTTCCTTAAGTTAATGAATTGGATGATTGCATACGACAACCCAAAGCATTCCTCACAAGTTCCCTACATGAATTGCATAATAGAGATACAAGCAAGAATCATTAAGCATCATGAAAACTATAAGTGTTGACGAGGCATTCGTTACTATGATTGCATGAAACTTATGCCAAGAATTTGTTTAACGCGATTGTTTATAAGCAACCTCCACTACTTGTGAATATAAGTTCATAACTATTACGTGAAACTCACTTATATTCTAGCGTCAAATTCATGCATGAAAATTAAGCGTTCATTCTTAATAAACATACATAAATAGGTTATCAATCAAACAGTTAAACAAATTGAATTCACAATTTATGAAACGTAATTAAAAGTAATCAAATCAAAATGCAAGCATAAACATATATTTCGAATCCCCCCCTAGCTAAAGGGGGGTTTAGTTCCTCATACAAAACAAAGAGAATTGAAATTAAACATTGAAATCAAAGAAACGCCTAAACATTCCAACAACTCAAACTTGAATTGTATGAACGTTTAGGCACTCTTCTCTTCCTCTTTATTGTAGCATAAGGTCTAGGGATAATTGGTTTGGGGGATGGAAGTGTGGAATGGAAAAGGAATTATGGAAATAGGTGAGGAGTGGTGGAGAAAATGGTGCAGAAAATGGAGAGAAACTCACGGCTAGAGAAGGAATGGAGTGTTTGTGTTGTGGTATCTACAATGGAATGAGATGTTTTTTGAATGAATGAATGCAAGGGTATTTATAGGAGTAATGGAGGGAACATGACAGCTAGGAGGTGGGTGGAAATGTGGCTGCAAGTTTGGTGAATGATTATGAGTGAATGCATGTGAATGTGGCTAGGTTGGAAAGCTGGAAATCTGAAAATGCAAATGGGAATGCTGAAATGCAAAGGTGACCACGGTTTTGAGTGTGTTTTGTGTTGGAAATGCATGTGAATGCATGTGAATGTTGTTTGTGTGAAGTGTGTGTGGGTTAAAGAGTGAATGGTGGTGTAATGATGAAGTATGATGGCTGAAAATGTCAAGGGAAATGCATGTGATTACAAGGCAAAGAATTTCAGGATGCATGTGTGTTGGTGTGTTGTGTGATTTGTTTTGTGGTTAATGGGAATGTGGTTGAATGATTAAATGGACATGTGGGGTGTAATTGCAAAGGGAATGCAAAGTGAATGAATAATGAATGCATGTGCACTGTTTTTGGGAGAAAGGTGGCTGAATGTGCATGTGAATTAGGTTGTGAAAACATGTGGAATGTGGCTGGAATTGATGAGTAATGCACGGTTTTGTTGTTGGTTCTTTGGTGATGAATGCAATGATGAAATGGATGGGAGTGCATGTGTGTTAGGTGGTGTAATGATGAAGTGGGAAGTGGAAGAATGTGGTTGGAAATGGCTAAGGGGATGCACGGCTAGGAAGAAGAATGAATGATGTGCATGTGTGTGAATGCATGTGTTTAAATGGTTGAAATGTGTAGATGATTATGAGTATGATAAGTGATAAGTGAATGATATGTTAAGTGATAAATGAATGATATGTTAAGTGATAAATGAATGATATGTGGTAAGTGATAAGTGAATGGAAGTGATAAGTGAATGGTTTGATAAGTGATAAGTGAGTGGAAGTGATAAGTGATAAATGAATGATATGTTAAGTGATAAATGAATGATATGTGGTGAGTGATAAGTGAATGATATGATAAGTGAATGCTTTAAGTGTTTAAAATAGGGAACAAAGCCCTTCCTTGCATGGCAAGGAAGGGGGACACAAGGAAACACACGACAATGTCCTAAGGTTGCAAGGAATGTTGTTTTTGTGTTCTAAAATGCGTAGGAGTCTTCAATGATGCTTAAACATGAGGTCTTTTAGGATTTAACTTTCCTACTTCAAGTCTTTAATTTCGTCCATCCTCTTGGCTCCAAGCATATGATATCCATTCCAATCTCTAATTTGCTCCAAAAGGCTCCAAAAGGCATTCTTTTGCATACCTTGCCCTTAGAACCTGAAAACACACAAAAGAAGCATAAAGGACTAAAATAACTAGAGAAACATAACGTAAATGCACGAGAACAAGCCATTTAAGTCGCATGAATATGCTCCTATCAATAAGGTTCCTTGTTTCTTGCTTCTTCCTTATCTTCATTGGAATAGAACTTCTTCCACCAGATTTGTAGCCTTTCCTAGCTCTTCTTGTCTTCAATTTCGTCCATCCTCTTTGCTCCATGGTTAAGCTATCCAATCCATGCCCAAAAATGCTCCAAATAGCCTCAAAATGCACTTTCTTGCTCCCTTTGCCATTAGAACCTAAAAACATACGAAAATGTCTTAAAATACTAAAACAACTACGAATTAGCAACATAAATGCACGAAAAGAAGCTAAGTAAGTCGCCTAAATATGTGAAGCGAGATTTATACGCACACAAATTAAACCCTCTTTTCGTCAAATTGTAGTATATGTATAAGTAGGGATCGTTCTGGACCGGGGATTAGGAGGGATTGTTAATCACTTGGATTTGACTCAAAAACGTAAAAACGTAATATAAAACACTAAACTAGACTCAAAGAATGTAAAACTAAACTTTAAAACACTAAAACAAACCAAAAGACTCAAAACAACACAAACACACTCAAATCTGCCTAAAAACCACTTTCTGGGCAGATTTGAGCACAAACACAAATTTGGACGAAATTAAGTAATAACTTGACTCAAGAACGTAAAAACACAATATAAAACACTAAACTAACTCAAAGAATGTAAAACTAAACACTTAAAACATTAAAACAAACCAAAAGACTCAAACATCACCCAAAACACTCAAAACTGCCTTAAAATCACTTTCTGGCCAGTTTTGAGCACTTTGGTGAATTTGGACGAAATTGGGAAATAAAATTGAATCAAAGCACTTTAAAACATAAACTAAACAAATTCTAAACACTAAAGAACAAGAAAGTAAAGGGGGGTTTTAAATTGACGAGAATTGAAATAACAAAACAAGTTAATAAACTAAACAGATTGTAAAACGAATGGATGATAGAGTGGCTAAGGGGTTCATCTCCATACATGTTATACTTGCATAATAAAATGATTTCCAATTGCATTTCAATAAACCATGAAACTCAACACCCCGGGTTAACCGTGATGCACTAATTAACCTTCAAATCTTCCTAACGTTATTGAATTGGATGGGTTAGCGCATACAACAATTCAAAACATTCCCCACAAGTCCTCAACATGAATGCATAGAAGAGATACAAGCAAGAATCATTACGCTCTATGAAAATTATAAGTGTTGACGAGGCATTCGTTACTATGGATTGCATGAAACTTATGCCAAGAATTTGTTTAACGCGATTGTTTATAAGCAACCTCCACTACTTGTGAATATAAGTTCATAACGATTAGGTGAAACTTACTTATATTCTAGCGTCATATTCATGCATGAAAATTAAGCGCGCATTCTCAATAAACATACATAAATAAGTTATCAATCAAACGGTTAAACAAATTGAATCCACAACTTATGAAACGCAATTAGAAGTATTCAAATCAAAATGCAAGCATAAACATATATTCGAATCACCCCCTAACCAAGGGGGGTTTAGTTCCTCATGGTACAAAACAAAGAGAATCAAAGAAACACCTAAACATTCCAACAACTCAAACTTGAATTGTATGAACGTTTAGGACCTCTTATCTTCCATTCCTCATTCGTACAAAACAAAGAGCATTGAAATTAAACATTGAAATCAAAGAAACACCTAAACATTCCAACAACTCAAACTTGAATTGTATGAACGTTTAGGCACTCTTCTCTTCCTCTTCGTTGTAGCACAAGGTCTAGGGATAGTTTGATGGTGTGAATGGTTTGGGGAGTGGTGGAGGAATGGAAGAGGAGTGGTGGAATATGGAAGGATGGTGTTTGGATTGTAAGGGAGAGCACGGCACAAGGGAGTTTTATGGTCTACATTTCTGCAATGGATGAGTGTTTATGAATGGAATGGATGGACTTGTGAAGGGCACGGCCCCAAGGGACCAATTTCTGTTGTGAAATGAATTGTCTTAATGAGAATGAATGAATGAGTATTTATAGGTGAAATGGGGGGAACATGACAGCTAGGTTGCATGTGCACATGTTGGTTGAATGATTATGAGTGCATGTGGCTGAAATAGCATGTGGAATGGCTGGAAATGCAAGGAGAAGGCATGTGCACGGTTTTGGGAGAGAATGGGAGTGCAAGTGGCTGAAATGTTAGAGGAACAAGTGCATGTGGCTGCATTGTGGTGCAATGATGGAGGAACAATCTGAAAATGCAAGGTATGGCTGGAATGATTGTGTTTGTTTGAATGTGCATGTGATTAAATTAAAGGATGCAAAGTAAATAAATAATGAATGCATGTGTTGAATTATGAGGATGCATGTGCAATGAAGTGGAATGACAATCTGAAATGGGATAGGTACCCACGGCAATGATGATTTCTGGTGGTGTTTTGGGTGCATGTGGAATGAATGATTTCTTGGTGAGTGGATGCATGTGTTGATTAAAGGGGGAATGCAAAGGAAAAGCTAGAAATGCATGTGGAGTGGCTGCAAGGTGAATGAATAATGAAATGGGAAAGCATGTGCAAGGTTTTGGTGTGAATGATTGAATGTGCATGTGGCTGCAATGGAGGAGGAATCCTTCAATTTCGTCCATCCTCTTGGCTCCAAGCATATGATATCCATTCCAATCTCTAATTTGCTCCAAAAGGCTCCAAAAGGCATCCTTTTGCATACTTTGCCCTTAGAACCTGAAAACACACAAAAGAAGCATAAAGGACTAAAATAACTAAAGAAACATAACGTAAATGCACGAGAACAAGCCATTTAAGTCGCATGAATATGCTCCTATCAATATGCTCCTATCAAATTCCCCCCACACTTAGCTTTAGCTAGTCCTCGAGCAAAACGAAATAAACCAAAACAAACAAAACACATCCTAAACCTTCCAACATGTACCTCAGGGATTTCCAACGAACATGACACATTAATGAACATCATTCCCACGGTTTTTAGCTTTCTTTACACTTCAACAAACACTTAATCATAGTTACTACTTATTAGTTCACATATAATCAATTAAAACAATGTTTTGAATGTAGTACTAAATCGGCATACCAAGGTTCACATACCTTAATGGACAACAATTGTTCATCAGGGAAAGTCTCTTGGATGGGTAAGGGGTCCTCATTGCACACAAAATGACTTAAATGGTCAGCCACTACGTTCTCACTCCCTTTCTTGTCTCGAATTTCAATATCAAACTCTTGGAGAAGAAGCATCCATCTAATGAGCCGTGGTTTAGCCTCCTTTTTAGTGAATAAGTACCTAAGAGCTGCATGGTCATAAAATACAATCACTTTAGTGCCAAGTAAATATGAACGAAACTTATCTAAAGCAAACACAACGGCAAGAAGTTCTTTTTCCGTGGTAGAGTAGTTTAATTGAGCATCATTCAAGGTCCTAGAAACATAGTAGATGGCGTGGGATTGCTTATTCTTCCTTTGACCCAAAACAGCCCCTATTCCATAATCGGATGCATCACACATGAGCTCAAAAGGCAATGTCCAATCAGGTGGAAGGATGATAGGTGCCGTGGTAAGCTTGTCCTTGAGAAGCTTGAATGCCTTCTCACACTCCTCGTTGAACTCAAACGCCACTTCTTTTTGTAGGAGACGGCATAGGGGTTGTGCAATCTTGGAGAAATCCTTGATAAATCGCCTATAGAATCCTGCATGGCCAAGAAAAGAACGAACCTCTCTAACCGAAGTAGGAGAGGCTAAGTAGCGTACAAGATCTATTTTAGACTTATCAACTTCAATTCCTTTTTCAGAGATGATATGACCCAAAACTATGCCTTGTTTAACCATAAAATGACATTTTTCCCAATTCAAAACAAGGTTAGTTTCCATGCATCTTTTCAAGATTAAAGTAAGATTATGCAAGCAATCATCAAATGAGTCCCCAAAGACACTAAAATCGTCCATAAATACTTCAATTATCTTTTCAACATAATCTGAGAAGATACTTACCATGCATCGTTGGAAAGTGGCGGGTGCATTGCATAAACCAAATGGCATACGACGATATGCAAAAGTACCAAATGGACAAGTAAAAGGTGGTCTTTTCTTGATCATCCGGAGCGATGACAATTTGATTATAACCCGAATAACCATCAAGAAAGCAATAAAAAGAATGACCGGCTAACCTTTCAAGCATTTGATCGATGAATGGCAAAGGGAAGTGATCTTTCCTTGTTGCGGCATTTAGCTTCCTATAGTCAATGCATACCCTCCAACCGGTTTGAATGCGTGTAGGCACGAGTTCATCTTCTTCATTCTTCACCACCGTGACTCCGGACTTCTTGGGAACCACTTGGACCGGTGAAACCCAACAACTATCTGAGATGGGATAGATGACGCCACAATAAAGCTATTTGATGATTTCCTTCTTCACTACTTCCATCATTGGTGGGTTGAGTCGACGTTGGGCTTCCCTTAATGGTTTGGCACCTTCTTCCATGAGCATTCGATGCATGCACGTGGTAGGACTTATACCCTTGATATCGGCCAAAGTTCACCCAATGGCCGTCTTGTGCTCTTTGAGAACCCTCACCAATTTCTCCTCCTCTTGTGCCGTGAGTGATGAAGCTATAATGACGGGCAATGTGTCTTGCTCGCCCAAAAACACATACTTCAAGTGATTTGGCAATGGTTTGAGCTCAAGCGTAGGTGGTTGTTCTATAGAAGGAAGCAACTTATTAGTCGAAATTGGAATTGAAATTGGACTAGGGGACTTACCTTGGAGCCGTGGCAATGACTCTAGGGCTGCCACGGTCTCAATTACATCTTCATCCCAGGCCACGGCATGGGTGTTCAATTGTGTGCCGTGGGTTGCTATGGTGGCAGCCATGTGATCCTTCAATTCTATGCCATTTGTAATGACCGTTTCAAGTGCATCGCCATGTAATTGATCAAGGTGTGCCTGCGCCAAGGAATCAAGAATATCAATAGAGAAACATGAGTGATCATCATTAGGAAATCTCATAGTTTCAGAAATATTAAAATCAATCACTTCCCCATCGAATTCCATTGTTAGAGTGCCTTTAAACACGTCTATCTTAGTTCGGGCCGTCTTCATGAATGGCCTCCCAAGAAGAATCGGCAAGGATGGAGCATGGGTGGTTTCCTCCATTTCAAGGACATAGAAATCCGCCGGGAAGATCAAATTATTCACCTGCACTAAGATATCTTCCAATACGCCATTTGGATAGGCATTAGATCTATCGGCTAATTGAATAATCACACCATCATGTTTCAATTCACCAAGGTTCATTGAAGCATAAATAGAGTATGGCATGACTTTAATTGAAGCTCCTAAGTCTAACATAGCATGTTCGAATTTAGTTTGACCAATAATACAAGGGATTGTAAAGTTACCTAGATCTTTGCACTTTGGTGGTAACTTTCTTTGTAAAACAGCGGAAACATTCTCACTTACCCTTACTACCTCTTTATGTGACGCCCTCTTCCTTGTAGTGCACAATTCCTTCAAGAACTTAGCGTATTTGGGCACTTGCTTTATGGCATCTAGGAGCGGGATATTGACTTGAACTTTCCTAAACGTCTCAAGAATGTCCTTCTCATGCTCCTCTTTCTTTGTTTGCAAAAATCTGTGAGGAAAAGGCACATTGGGTGGAACGGGGTTAGAATTAATCAAATTTGAACCCAACTTACCTTTGGTGGCCGAATGGGATGGCATGATGAGTTTTTGTCCTTTTGGGCTTGCGGCAATGGATGTTGTGTCTGATGCGAGATTTATACGCACACAAATTAAACCCTCTTTTTATCAATTGTAGTAAGTATGTAAGTAGGGATCGTTCTGGACCGGGGATTAGGAGGGATTGTTAATCACTTGGATTTGACTCAAAAACATAAAAACAAAGTTAAAAACGTTCACAAAGACTCAAAGGACTCAAAACAAGTTCAAAAGACTCAAAACTGCCTAAAAACACTAACTAGGCAGTTTCTGACCTTAAACCCAATGTTGGACGAATTTAAGATTATGGCTTGATTCAAACGTAAAATAACAATATAAAACACTATACTAGACTCAAAGAATGCAAAACTAAACTTTAAAACACTAAAACAAACCAAAAGACTCAAAACAACACAAACACACTCAAATCTGCCTAAAAACCACTTTCTGGGCAGATTTGAGCACAAACACAAATTTGGACGAATTTGTGTAACAAAATGACTCAAAACTCTTATAAACACAAACTAAGACACTTTCTAACTAAATTAGACAATAAAGTAAAGGGGGATTTTAATTTGACGAAAATTGAAATAACGAAACAAGTTTAATAAACTAGACAGAATGTAAATATGAATGCGATGAAAATGAATGGATGAATGCTAGCTAGAAGGTTCTTCTCCACACATGTTACACTTGCATAATAAAATGATTTCCAATTGCATTTCAAGAAACCATGAATTCTCAACACCCCAAGTTAACCGTGATGCACTAATTAACCTTCAAATCTTCCTAACGTTATTGAATTGGATGGGTTAGCGCATACAACAATTCAAAACATTCCCCACAAGTCCCCTACATGATTGCATAATAGAGATACAAGCAAGAATCATTACGCTCTATGAAAATTATAAGTGTTGACGAGGCATTCGTTACTATGGAATACGCATGAAACTTATGCCAAGAATTCGTTTAACGCGATTGTTTATAAGCAACCTCCACTACTTGTGAATATAAGTTCGTGATAGGAGCATATTTATGCTACTTAGTTATGTTGTTTCCTTACACTTAGTGAGTTAATTACTATGTATTTCAGTCTTTTAAAGTATTTTCGTGTGTTTTTAGGTCCTAATGGCAAAAGGAGCAAGAAAGTGCATTTTGAGGCTATTTGGAGCATTTTTGGGCATGGATTGGATAGCTTAATCATGTAGCAATGAGGATGGACGAAATTGAAGACTAGAAGAGCTAGGAAAGGCTACAAATCTGGTGGAAGAAGTTCTATTCCAATGAAGATAAGGAAGAAGCAAGAAACAAGGGATCTTATCCAAACCTTATCTTATCTTATCCAAACCTTATCCTATCCTATCTCTAACATTATCCTATTCTTTCCTATCCAAATTAGGTGGGGACTTAAACTTAGCTATTTAGGTGGGATTAGATATATATCTAAACACTTAGAACAGGTTCTAGACCCTCATTCCTTTGTATGCCGCATGTACACCACTCCTAGTAGGTTTAGGAGTTGAAAACCTTATCCTACTTTTATATCACATGTTCATATCCCTTTAGGATTAGGAATCTGTTCTAAACCCTTCTTTTTAGAAGCCTTATCTTATCCCTACAGCCCTTGCCGCACATATACTTCTAGAATCCCTAAATCCTAGCTGAATTCCCTATTCCAAATCCCACTTAATTTCTGCCTTGAGTTAACCTTTTTCCAATGGGATTAGGCAATCCTTTTCCTACACTAAGTGTGCCAAAACTAGCCTATATAAACAGCCTTGCCGTGCCATTTAATCATCACCATCCCTTCACACAACATTCATACATCCCTTCAGAAATCAACCTTTGCCGTGACCTTACAACCACCCATCCATCATTCCCCTACTTCCATACATCCATCCCTACCTCCATACACCACCATAACCCCTTGCCGCACCACCATATATACCTAAAACCATCCAAAATCCAGAAAATCATCCACAAACTCACCATAGACCCTTGTGCCGTGACCTAGCAAGGAGGAGGAGAAGGAAGACCAAGCCTTGGGCGTTTGTACATTCAAGTTGGAGTGTTGGACGTGTCTCGGTGTAATCTATCTTTTATTTTCAATGTTTAAATCTATATTGCTTTGTTTTGTCATGAACATGAGAGGCTAAACTCGTTTTAGCCTAGGGATGCTTTGAAACCATGATTACAATTATAATATGATTTGATTAATTCCAGTTGTGATTTCATAAATTGCGAATGCAGTTTACTTAACCGTTTGATGGATAACTTATTCTTGTATGTTTATTAGGGAGGCCTACTTAATTTGCATGCTTGAATTTGGGGCTAGAATATAAGGGTGTTTCACATAATCGTCACAAACTTATATTCACAAGTAGTTAAGGTTGTTTTCACAATCATGTTAAGTAAATTCCTAGCATGCGTATCATGATGTCATAGTTACAAGTGCTTTGTCAATACTTATGGTTTCCATTGTTGTATGCGCTAACCCATCCAATTCAATAACGTTAGGAAGATTTGAAGGTTAATTAGTGCATCACGGTTAACCCGGGGTGTTGAGTTTCATGGTTTATTGAAATGCAATTGGAAATCATTTTATTATGCAAGTATAACATGTATGGAGATGAACCCCTTAGCCATTCTATCATCCATTCATTCCATTCCATCAAATTCGTTTTACAATCTGTTTAGTTTATTAACTTGTTTTGTTATTTCAATTCTCGTCAATTTAAAACCCCCCTTTACTTTCTTGTTCTTTAGTGTTTAGAATTTGTTTAGTTTATGTTTTAAAGTGTTTTGATTCTATTTTATTTCCCAGTTTCGTCCAAATTCACCAAAGTGCTCAAAACTGCCCAGAAAGTGATTTTAAGGCAGTTTTGAGTGTTTTGGGTGATGTTTGAGTCTTTTGGTTTGTTTTAATGTTTTAAGTGTTTAGTTTTACATTCTTTGAGTTAGTTTAGTGTTTTATATTGTGTTTTTACGTTCTTGAGTCAAGTTATTACTTAATTTCGTCCAAATTTGTGTTTGTGCTCAAATCTGCCCAGAAAGTGGTTTTTAGGCAGATTTGAGTGTGTTTGTGTTGTTTTGAGTCTTTTGGTTTGTCTTAGTGTTTTAAAGTTTAGTTTTGCATTCTTTGAGTCTAGTATAGTGTTTCATATTGTTATTTTACGTTTTTGAGTCAAATCCAAGTGGTTAACAATCCCTCCTAATCCCCGGTCTAGAACGATCCCTACTTATACATATACTACAATTTGACGAAAAGAGGGTTTAATTTGTATGCGTATAAATCTCGCATCACCAAGGGAGGAAGAAGAACCCACGGCACAAGAGGAAGAAACCATGGCAGTGGACAACCGTACAATCAAGGAGCTTTCGGCTTCGGGAATGGCCAATGCTGCACCCTTGTGCATCCAATACCCAAGGGCGGCTCAAGACAAGACCGACGAATTTGAATTGAAGTCAAGCTTGTTGCACCACATTCCAAAATTCCATGGATTATCCATGGAAGATCCCAACAAGCATTTGAAGGAGTTCGAGGTAATGTGTTCAAGCATGACTCCAGTTAACGTTGATGGTAGCATTTTGAAGATGAAGGCTTTCCCGTTCTCACTTTTGGAGAAGGCCAAGGATTTGTTATACGAGCTAGCACCCGGAACGGTCACCTCTTGGGAGAGCATGAAGAGGGCGTTTCTTGAAAAGTTCTTTCCTACTTCAAGAGTCATTCTCTTGAGAAAGAAGATTAGTGGAATTCAACAAAGTCAAGGGGAGTCTTTTCCAACATACTATGAGCGTTTTAAAACCCTTGTTGCATCATGTCCTCAACATCAAATGAAAGAGGAGCTTCTACTTCAATACTTCTATGAAGGTCTTCTTCCCATTGAAAGACAAATGCTTGATGCTTCGGCGGGAGGAGCGTTGGTGGATAAAACCCCTATGGCAGCCAAGAACCTTATTGCAAACCGGGCTCTCAATGGACAACAATACGAAGGAATTGGGCAAAGGGACCCCCCACGGCAACAAGTGAATGAGGTAAGTTCTCAATCCGACATTCAAACTCAATTAGCTAATCTTACTTCTCTTGTGTCTCAGATGGCCGAAGGAATGAAGATCCAAAGTCCAATTGTATGTGGCGTATGTTCTATTCAAGGTCATCCTTCGGAAAAGTGCCCTCAATTGATTGAGAATGGGGGATGGGAGAGTGCAAACGCCATTGGATTTCCAAGCCAAAATCAGCCAAGGAATGATCCATATTCCAATACATACAATCCGGGTTGGAGAGACCATCCAAATTTCAAATGGAGGGAGCCTCAACAACCTTACCAACAAGGAGGCTTTAGGCAGCAACCCCCGGGGTTTTACACCAAACCCCACGGCCAAGACCAAAACCAACCCCAATCCGCCCAAAACCATCAAGGTACATCTTTAGATAATGCTACAATTCTTAAGTTACTTACTAGTTTGTCTCAGGGGCAAGAAAATCAAAACAAGGCAATGCAAAACCAAGACAAAAGGGTGGACCACTTAGAAAAGCAAATAGGGCAGATTGCGGAGTTTGTGGGACAATTCCGAGACCAAGGCAAGCTTCCAAGTTCAACCATTGTCAATCCAAAGGGAGGGTTCGAATCTGCCAAAGCAATTACTTTGAGGAGTGGAAAAGAAGTTGGCACTACATCCACACCACCCAAAACAAGTCCTAATGAAGATGAGACGTTGCAACATGAAGAGAAGGCTCCAAACATGCCCACGGCAAGGACACAACATCTATTGCCGCAAGCATCTAAGGACACTACTTCATCCAATACATCCCATTCGGCCACCAAAGGTAAGTTAGGTTCAAACCTTAACTTATCTTATCCAAACCTTATCTTATCTTATCCAAACCTTATCCTATCCTATCTCTAACATTATCCTATTCTTTCCTATCCAAATTAGGTGGGGACTTAAACTTAGCTATTTAGGTGGGATTAGATATATATCTAAACACTTAGAACAGGTTCTAGACCCTCATTCCTTTGTATGCCGCATGTACACCACTCCTAGTAGGTTTAGGAGTTGAAAACCTTATCCTACTCTTATATCACATGTTCATATCCCTTTAGGATTAGGAATCTGTTCTAAACCCTTCTTTTTAGAAGCCTTATCTTATCCCTACAGCCCTTGCCGCACATATACTTCTAGAATCCCTAAATCCTAGCTGAATTCCCTATTCCAAATCCCACTTAATTTCTGCCTTGAGTTAACCTTTTTCCAATGGGATTAGGCAATCCTTTTCCTACACTAAGTGTGCCAAAACTAGCCTATATAAACAGCCTTGCCGTGCCATTTAATCATCACCATCCCTTCACACAACATTCATACATCCCTTCAGAAATCAACCTTTGCCGTGACCTTACAACCACCCATCCATCATTCCCCTACTTCCATACATCCATCCCTACCTCCATACACCACCATAACCCCTTGCCGCACCACCATATATACCTAAAACCATCCAAAATCCAGAAAATCATCCACAAACTCACCATAGACCCTTGTGCCGTGACCTAGCAAGGAGGAGGAGAAGGAAGACCAAGCCTTGGGCGTTTGTACATTCAAGTTGGAGTGTTGGACGTGTCTAGGTGTAATCTATCTTTTATTTTCAATGTTTAAATCTATATTGCTTTGTTTTGTCATGAACATGAGAGGCTAAACTCGTTTTAGCCTAGGGATGCTTTGAAACCATGATTACAATTATAATATGATTTGATTAATTCCAGTTGTGATTTCATAAATTGCGAATGCAGTTTACTTAACCGTTTGATGGATAACTTATTCTTGTATGTTTATTAGGGAGGCCTACTTAATTTGCATGCTTGAATTTGGGGCTAGAATATAAGGGTGTTTCACATAATCGTCACAAACTTATATTCACAAGTAGTTAAGGTTGTTTTCACAATCATGTTAAGTAAATTCCTAGCATGCGTATCATGATGTCATAGTTACAAGTGCTTTGTCAATACTTATGGTTTCCATTGAACGTAATGATCTTTAACCGTATCTCTATTATGATGTCATGTAGGGGACTTTTTGAAGAATGCTTTGGGTTGTCGTATGATGTCATCCAATCCACTAACTTAAGGGAAATCTGAGGGTTAATTAGTGATGTCACGGTTAATCTGGTGTGTTGAGGTTCATGGTTTATCGGAAAAGCAACTGGAAATCAATTTATGTTAGAAAGTATCATGTGTGAAGAAGTATCCCTTGGCTATCCCATCATCCATTAGTTTTTCTTATTTTCGTCCAAAATCTGTTTTAAAGTTCTAAGACACTTGTTTCTTTTAAAATTGGTCCAAAATCAAAACCCCCTTTCTTATTTGTTCCAAATCTGTCCAAAAGAGTCTTTTTGAGTCTTTAGAGTCAAAACCAAGTGTATTTTCGTCCAAATTAAGTCATAGGGTCTAAATTAAGTCTTTTTGGTTGTTTTTGGTTGTTTTGAGTCTTTAAAGTTTGTTTTGAGTCATATAAGTTAGTAAGAGTCTTGTGAGTCTATTAAAAGTGTTTTAAAACATATTTTCACATCTTTGAGTCAATTTTCATTAGATTAGCAATCCCTCCTAATCCCCCGCCTAGAACGATCCCTACTTATATCTATACTACAATTGTCGAAAAGAGGGTTTAATTTGTGTGCTTATATATTTCGCATCAGTTCGTAACTATTAGGTGAAACTCACTTATATTCTAGCGTCATATTCATGCATGAAAATTAAGCGTGCACTCTCAATAAACATACATAAATAAGTTATCAATCAAACGGTTAAACAAATTGAATCACAACTTATGAAACGCAATTAGAAGTAATCAAATCAAAATGCAAGCATAAACATATATTTCGAATTTCCTCATAACTTTGAAATCAAAGAAACACCTAAACATTCCAACAACTCAAACTTGAATTGTATGAACGTTTAGGCACTCTTCTCTTCCTCTTCTCATACGTACAAAACAAAGAGTATTGAAATTAACATTGAAATCAAAGAAACACCTAAACATTCCAACATCTCAAACTTGAATTGTATGAACGTTTAGGCACTCTTCTCTTCCTCTTCGTTGTAGCACAAGGTCTAAGGATAGTTTGATGGTGTGAATGGTTTGGGGAGTGGTGAAAATGGAAGGATGGTGTTTGGATTGTAAGGGAAACTCACGGCACAAAGGGGGAAGTGTTGGTGGTATGTACAATGGAATGGAAGTGTTTATGGAATGGATGAATTTCTGGCACAAAGGCCTTATTTCTGTGGTGAATGGCTCCCCCCCTTTGTGGCTGCAATGAAGGTTTATTTATAGGTGAAATGGGGGGAACATGACAGCTAGGAACTTGGTGGAAATCTGGAATGGTGATTGGAGATGCATGTGGCTGATTTATGCATGTGATTAAAGGGTGGAAATGCATGTGCAATGTTGGAAATCTGATGGGAGAAAGGTGGATGCATGTGTTGGCTGATTTAAAGAATGTGAGGGAATGATGAAAGAATAAAGGGTGCATGTGGGTTAATTAATTAAAGGGAGTGCATGTGCAATGTTGTTGTTGGTGCAATGATGGAGGAACAAGTGCATGTGGCTGAAATGTGGAAGGTGTGTGGCTACTTCAAGTAGGAATCCTTGTGACATCAACTCTTCAATTTCGTCCATTCCTTTTGCTCCAAGTATAAGTTATCCCTTCCAAGTCCAATTTTGCTCCAAAATGCTCCAAAATGCATCTTTTTGCTTCCTTAGCCACATGAACCTAAAAACACACGAAAATGGCTTAAACGCCAAAAACAACTATGAATTAACAAAATAAATGCACGAAAACAAGCTAAGTAAGTCGCCTAAATATGCTCCTATCAAATTCCCCCACACTTAGCTTTTGCTAGTCCTCGAGCAAAACAAAACAAAAGAAACCAAAAACAAAACAAAACGAACAAAACACAACCTACACCTTCCAACAATCGTCTCACGGATTTCCAATGCACATGACAAGTTAAAAATCATTAGTCCCATAGATTTTAGTCATCTTCACACTTGAGTACATTCTTAATCATAGTCACCACATACTATTTCACAATTAAGCATTTAAAACCATGTTTTGAATGTAGTAACATGCCTTAGAGAATTTGCTCAATTCCTTACTAGATGTACTCTCGTTTTTCACACAGATTTTCTAACTTCACACCCTACACTAGTTATATGTGAGAAGATTGATGTAAACATGAAAGGTGAAGGATAAACAAACATTCTTAAAGCAATAGTGAGCAAAGTATTGAATTAGGCACTTAGAATTCCCTTTAGAACGCAGAAGTCAACTTTGAACACCCAAGGGGAAGTCACAAAACTTAGGGCCATATTCAAACTTTTTGGGCCCTTTCTTCAACAATCACACTTGTGAGTCCATTCTCACTTATTTTCACTTTTTTTTCTTTTCTTTTCTTTCTTTTCTTCTTCTTTTTCTCACATTTTTTTTTCTTTTTCCCGTGCCTCCTTTAAGACTTAGGCACATACATACACACAAAAATCCCTTCCCCCACACTTATTTTCTGCAACATATTAATCAAAAGGAATTCATTATCCGTCATGCTTACTATGCTTCAAGAACAAGGGTACGGATGGTCCTAATCTAGGCTAGGTAAGGGGTGATGTGGTGTGGTTAGCAAAGAAAATAGGCTAAACGAGGCTCAACGGGGTTAAAACTAATAACAAATACGAAATATGGGAAGTAAGGCTATTTGGTTATGGTGGCAATTACACAACTTCATCTTGATATGTGTTATGCAATTCAATGTCATGCTTTGAATGAAACGGATATAAGTTCTAGCATTTAGTTCGATCATGATACAATTGCATTCTAAGTAGCAACCAAGCAAGGAATAATGAGATCATGCAACAACTTTAGAAAACAAAGAATCACAGAAAATAACTCTCCAATGAAGGTAATGGCTCGAGTCTCACAGGGTTGTAGCGTTTGTTTGAGTTCCTTCCTTCAAGCATGTTACAAAAACGAATTTTTCTTTTATGATTGCATGTGAAGTCATACATTATAACCATAACCAAGCATATACCAAGAGTAAATCAAACTTTTATCCATGTTTATAACTCTTTTTAACAGTCATGCAATTACAAACCAAATCCTTATCATTGTGTTGGAAGGTACCCTAAGACACAAACACACAAAAACGACTCAAAACATTCTTTTTAGGCTTTTTAAAACAAGTTTTTCAAATTTTTATGTGATTTTCGGAGTTATAAAAACAAAACATACTAAAACACTCTAAAACAACTTAAAAACACCTTAAAACAGCAAGGAACAACATTTGAAGTAATGGGTGATAAAATCCAACGAATTTGCATTAAATATACTTAGTTACCCCCCCACACTTAAATCAAACATTGTCCTCAATGTTTTAAGCATAGATTCACACAAAACATAAGTAAACACACAAAAAACACTTAAACATACTAAACATGGCATAATGTAATTAACAAAGAGAAGAGTTTAGGGACGCAAATCTGGTTATGGAGTGTACATTCCCTCTTCTCCTTGGTGATTGCATTGAGGCATTGATCTTGGTGATTCCACAGGCATACTCTTGAACTGGGCTGCATGATTCTTCTGGTCTCCTCCACTTGTTGATTTTCCTTTGTGCTACTGGGCTGGAGGATTCTTTTGGTCTTCCCCGAAGGTCTGAGCTTACCCCTTTGGTCTGTTTCTTTGTTCAATCTTTCCAATTCGTATTGAAAAGGGTTGGAGGATAACTCAGCCTATGTTTGTCTCCACATGCTTCAATGTATCAATTTCACTTGCCTTACTCGCTCCCTTTTGCAGAAGTGGTCCCTTCTCCGGAAGTGTATCAACCGTTGAAGATGACTACTCGAGAGCAACGCTAGGTAAGCAATCAGGAATAGATTCCAGGCAGTTGGCTCCAGATCGGAAGACTGACTCCAAGTGCCGGCTGATTGCTTCTTTTACTTTGCCATGCGAGTAAGAACAAGGACAAAGAAAAAGACAGGGAAAGAGCATGATATGAGATACTTTTGCTTTTGACCTTGATGATATGAGATACCTTTGCTTTTGAAGAAGCGGTGAATGAATCAGCACACTTCAATCTGCCGTTTCCTCCTGGGTCATATGTACTCCAGGCATCCGGTATCATCTTTGGGGAAGAAGAAAAAATTGAGTATTTCAAAAGGCTTTGCTGGGACTGCGCCCTCAGAGGTGAGGGAGAGTTGGGCATTTTCTTCAGGTTTGCCTTGCCATAAAAGACGAAGGTCGACATATATAGAGATAATATCAAGTGGTGGTACTCTTCTTTTACCCTTGTCGACAAACGTTTTGATCCCGCAAATCTGGCTTTTTGAAATAGTGACGCCTCTTCGATTTCTGAACGACGCCCCTTCGATTTCTGAGCAGGCGCCCCTTTTCTTTCTGAACGACACGTAGTAGTGCGGATGCGGCTCCTTTTGACAAAGCTGCACGCGTTTTCTGAAAAGCAGAGAAAGCGTCGCCGGACTTTGCGCTTGTCGGCTAAAGATGTGTAGTTGCGATGATGGCCTCCACGTGTTTTCTGAAAAGAAGAAATCTTTTGACAAAGTTGAACACGTCTTCTGAAAAGCCGAGAAAGCGTCGCCAAAATTACGCCGGAAATTCCGGCTTTTTGAATCGGTGGACGCGTCGCCTTGGCTATCATAGAGGTATCGATCACCGCCAACATACACACTCTGAAGAATTCCCATTCTTGAACATCGACTCCGGCCCTTTGAGAATTAACTCCATCCACCCCATCTCTTTGAACACTTTTGAAAAATGGCAAACCCATCGAACCTTAGCTTAGAATTGAGTCTCAGCAGTGATACGGCCGCGCCGCGTCAAGGTAACGTATGGCGCCCTTCTTTCTTATCTTCTAACGGTCCTCTTTCAGGTGAAGACTCTGTGATGCAGGACGCCACAACAGCTACAATAGTATCTAGGAACCTCCTCACTCCAAAAGATAGTAGGCTGCTATCAGGACGGTCTGATGAGTTGGCCGTTCAAGAGTCCCTCGCACTTAGTGTTCAGTGTGCGAGCTCTGTGTCCAACATGGGCCAACGCCTGCTTGCTCGGTCCCGCCAAGTGGAATCGTTGATGGGAGAGGTGGAAAGTCTTAAGCAGGAGATCAAACAGCTTAAGTACGAGAATAGAAGTTTGCATGTGCTTGCAAATAACTATTCGGCGGGCATGAAGAGGAAGCTTGATGAGCTGCAAGAATCTGAAGGTCGGATTCAAAGTGACCGTCAAAAGCTTGCTGCTTATCTCCAGAGGCACCTTTTTCCTGGGTCATCCAGCGTTCCACCTAGTATTGAGGCTTGGAATGCTCTAACTCCGATGCCTCCCTCTCCGATGCTTTCCGCTTCTATGCCTTCCGCTTCTATGCCTCCCGCTTCTACGCCTCGTAGTGGGGCTTCACGTAGACAACCTCTGTGAAGGCTCCATCTTTCTCCATGTTTAGTATCTTTTTTTTTTTTTTTTTTTTTTTTTAAGAATGCATGCTTTGTTTTATTCAATGCATTGGGTTGCCTCCCAAGTAGCACTTTCTTTTACGTCTTGCAGCTGGACGAAGAATCCAATCACTCCAGGATGTGTTCACGAATCGGATGAGATCTCCGAGTCATAAACTAGTACCTAGAACAAGAAACAAAACAAGATTAAGAAACTGGAATAAAATAAAAACAAACGAAAATAAAACAATCCAAGGAATTAGCAAATTTTCTAATCCCCGGCAACGGCGCCAAAATTTGATGCGAGATTTATACGCACACAAATTAAACCCTTTTTTTATCAATTGTAGTAAGTATGTAAGTAGGGATCGTTCTGGACCGGGGATTGTTAATCACTTGGATTTGACTCAAAAACATAAAAACAAAGTTAAAAACGTTCACAAAGACTCAAAGGACTCAAAACAAGTTCAAAAGACTCAAAACTGCCTAAAAACACTAACTAGGCAGTTTCTGACCTTAAACCCAATGTTGGACGAATTTAAGATTATGGCTTGATTCAAACGTAAAATAACAATATAAAACACTATACTAGACTCAAAGAATGCAAAACTAAACTTTAAAACACTAAAACAAACCAAAAGACTCAAAACAACACAAACACACTCAAATCTGCCTAAAAACCACTTTCTGGGCAGATTTGAGCACAAACACAAATTTGGACGAAAGATTTATACGCACACAAATTAAACCCTCTTTTCGTCAAATTGTAGTATATGTATAAGTAGGGATCGTTCTGGACCGGGGATTAGGAGGGATTGTTAATCACTTGGAAACTGACTCAAAAACGTAAAATAAAGTTTAAAACACTAAAACAAACCAAAAGACTCAAAACAACACAAACACACTCAAATCTGCCTAAAACCCACTTTCTGGGCAGATTTGAGCACAAACACAAATTTGGACGAATTTGTGTAACAAAATGACTCAAAACTCTTATAAACACAAACTAAGACACTTTCTAACTAAATTAGACAATAAAGTAAAGGGGGATTTTAATTTGACGAAAATTGAAATAACGAAACAAGTTTAATAAACTAGACAGAATGTAAATATGAATGCGATGAAAATGAATGGATGAATGCTAGCTAGAAGGTTCTTCTCCACACATGTTACACTTGCATAATAAAATGATTTCCAATTGCATTTCAATAAACCATGAATTCTCAACACCCCAAGTTAACCGTGATGCACTAATTAACCTTCAAATCTTCCTAACGTTATTGAATTGGATGGGTTAGCGCATACAACAATTCAAAACATTCCCCACAAGTCCCCTACATGATTGCATAATAGAGATACAAGCAAGAATCATTACGCTCTATGAAAATTATAAGTGTTGACGAGGCATTCGTTACTATGGAATACGCATGAAACTTATGCCAAGAATTCGTTTAACGCGATTGTTTATAAGCAACCTCCACTACTTGTGAATATAAGTTCGTAACTATTAGGTCAAACTCACTTATATTCTAGCGTCATATTCATGCATGAAAATTAAGCGTGCACTCTCAATAAACATACATAAATAAGTTATCAATCAAACGGTTAAACAAATTGAATCACAACTTATGAAACGCAATTAGAAGTAATCAAATCAAAATGCAAGCATAAACATATATTTCGAATTTCCTCATAACTTTGAAATCAAAGAAACACCTAAACATTCCAACAACTCAAACTTGAATTGTATGAACGTTTAGGCACTCTTCTCTTCCTCTTCTCATACGTACAAAACAAAGAGTATTGAAATTAACATTGAAATCAAAGAAACACCTAAACATTCCAACAACTCAAACTTGAATTGTATGAACGTTTAGGCACTCTTCTCTTCCTCTTCGTTGTAGCACAAGGTCTAAGGATAGTTTGATGGTGTGAATGGTTTGGGGAGTGGTGAAAATGGAAGGATGGTGTTTGGATTGTAAGGGAAACTCACGGCACAAAGGGGGAAGTGTTGGTGGTATGTACAATGGAATGGAAGTGTTTATGGAATGGATGAATTTCTGGCACAAAGGCCTTATTTCTGTGGTGAATGGCTCCCCCCCTTTTGTGGCTGCAATGAAGGTTTATTTATAGGTGAAATGGGGGGAACATGACAGCTAGGAACTTGATGGAAATCTGGAATGGTGATGGGAGATGCATGTGGCTGATTTATGCATATGATTAAAGGGTGGAAATGCATGTGCAATGTTGGAAATCTGATGGGAGAAAGGTGGATGCATGTGTTGGCTGATTTAAAGAATGTGAGGGAATGATGAAAGAATAAAGGGTGCATGTGGGTTAATTAATTAAAGGGAGTGCATGTGCAATGTTGTTGTTGGTGCAATGATGGAGGAACAAGTGCATGTGGCTGAAATGTGGAAGGTGTGTGGCTACTTCAAGTAGGAATCCTTGTGACATCAACTCTTCAATTTCGTCCATTCCTTTTGCTCCAAGTATAAGTTATCCCTTCCAAGTCCAATTTTGCTCCAAAATGCTCCAAAATGCATCTTTTTGCTTCCTTAGCCACATGAACCTAAAAACACACGAAAATGGCTTAAACGCCAAAAACAACTATGAATTAACAAAATAAATGCACGAAAACAAGCTAAGTAAGTCGCCTAAATATGCTCCTATCAGTGTCCTTGCCGTGGGCTTCCCTTCATCCTCCTCTTCATGTTGCAATGTTTCTTCTTCGTTAGGACTTGTTTTGGGTGGCGTGGATGTGGTGCCAACTTCTTTTCCACTCCTCAAAGTGATTGCTTTGGCAGATTCGAACCCTCCCTTTGGATTGACAATGGTTGAACTTGGAAGCTTGCCTTGGTCTCGGAATTGTCCCACAAACTCCGCAATCTGCCCTATTTGCTTCTCTAAGTGGTCCACCCTTTTGTCTTGGTTTTGCATTGCCTTTTCTTGGTTTTGCAATACTTTGTTTTGATTTTCTTGCCCTTGAGACAAACTAGTAAGTAACTTAAGAATTGTAGCATTATCTAAAGACGTACCTTGATGGTTTTGGCCGGATTGGGGTTGGTTTTGGTCTTGGCCGTGGGTTTTGGTGTAGAACCCCGGGGGTTGCTGCCTAAAGCCTCCTTGTTGGTAAGGTTGTTGAGGCTCCCTCCACTTGAAATTTGGATGGTCTCTCCAACCCGGATTGTATGTATTGGAATATGGATCATTCCTTGGCTGATTTTGGCTTGGAAATCCAATGGCGTTTGCACTCTCCCATCCCCCATTCTCAATCAATTGAGGGCACTTTTCCGAAGGATGACCTTGAATAGAACATACGCCACATACAATTGGACTTTGGATCTTCATTCCTTCGGCCATCTGAGACACAAGAGAAGTAAGATTAGCTAATTGAGTTTGAATGTCGGATTGAGAACTTACCTCATTCACTTGTTGCCGTGGGGGGTCCCTTTGCCCAATTCCTTCGTATTGTTGTGCATTGAGAGCCCGGTTCGCAATAAGGTTCTTGGCTGCCATAGGGGTTTTATCCACCAACGCTCCTCCCGCCGAAGCATCAAGCATTTGCCTTTCAATGGGAAGAAGACCTTCATAGAAGTATTGAAGTAGAAGCTCCTCCTTCATTTGATGTTGAGGACATGATGCAACAAGGGTTTTAAAACGCTCGTAGTATGTTGGAAAAGACCCCCCTTGACTTTGTTGAATTCCGCTAATCTTCTTTCTCAATAGAATGACCCTTGTAGTAGGAAAGAACTTTTCAAGAAACGCCCTCTTCATGCTTTCCCAAGAAGTGACCGTTCCGGGTGCTAACTCGTATAACCAATCTTTGGCCTTCTCCAATAGTGAGAACGGGAAAGCCTTCATCTTCAAAATACTACCATCAACGTTGATTGGAGTCATGCTCGAACATACCACCTCGAACTCTTTCAAATGCTTGTTGGGATCCTCCATGGACAGTCCATGGAACTTCGGAATGTGGTGCAACAAACTTGACTTCAATTCAAATTCATCGGTCTTGTCTTGAGCCGCCCTTGGGTATTGGATGCACAAGGGTGCGGCATTGTCCATTCCCGAAGCGGAAAGCTCCTTGATTGTACGATTGTCCGCTGCCATGGTGCGGACCTCTTCTTCCTCCCTTGCCGTGGGTTCTCCTTCCTTCTCAAGATTGGAAGCCGAACTAGAACTTGTTGTCTTCAATTTCGTCCATCCTCTTTGCTCCATGGTTAAGCTATCCAATCCATGCCCAAAAATGCTCCAAATAGCCTCAAAATGCACTTTCTTGCTCCCTTTGCCATTAGAACCTAAAAACATACGAAAATGTCTTAAAATACTAAAACAACTATGAATTAACAACATAACAAGCTAAGTAAGTCGCCTAAATATGCTCCTATCAACCAAATCCCCAATTGTCTTAGAGTGTCTAATTAGTTCAAATATGTTTTAGATTGTGTTTTTAAGAGTTTTGAGTCAAGTTAGAACCAATTTTCGTCCAAGTTTGTGTTTAGGCTCAAAACTGCCCAGTTTGTGTTTTTAAGGCAGTTTTGAGTGTTTTTAGCCTATTTTGAGTCTTGTGAACGTGTTTGAGTCTTTTTAAGTGAGTTAAGTGTTTTAAAGGTCAGTTTTATTAGTTTGAGTCAGTTTAGAGTGTTTAGCAATCCCTCCTAATCCCCGGTGTAAGAACGATCCCTACTTATTTATATGCTACAATTGTCAAAAGAGGGTTAATTTGTGTGTTAAGTTAATTTTCGCATCCCGTTTGACGCATGATGTGAAAATTAACTTGACACACAAATTAAACCCTATTTGTGACAATTATAGTATATATGCAAGTAGGGATCGTTCTAACCGGGGATTAACTGGGGATGCTAATCTACTCTGAACTGACTTAAAAACACAAAACTAAACTTTAAAACACTTAACTAGACCTATATGACTCAAAACATATTAAAAAGACTCAAACCAGCACAAAACACTCAAATAGACTCAAACTAGACTCTAAAGGGTGATTTGGACAAAATTTAACTAACTTAGACTCAAAACACTGATTTGGACAGATTCAAACACTTTTCTAACTAATCTAACACACTTAATAAAAGGGGGAATTGATTTGGACTAAATTAATTAAATTGGACAGATTGTAAACTAAACAGATTAGGCACTAAATTGGGTGAATTGAATGGGAAAAAGGCTAGTTAGAGGGTCCTTCTCCACACATGCACATACATAACACAAATTGATTTCCAGATTTTATCCCTTCAAACCATGAATGACAATGCCCCAAATTAATTGTGAAAAGCACAAATTAACTTTCAGATTTTCCTAGTTTCATTGAATTGGATGGAAAACGCATCGACAATCAAATTATTCTTATCAAATTCCCTACATGAACTGCATAATAGAGATAAAATCAAAGATCATTAAGCTTTTTGAAAACCCTAAGCATTGCCTAGGCATTCATAACTATGAATTGCATAATACTCTTGCCTAGAATTTACTTAATACAATCATGACTGATAGGAGCATATTTATGCGACTTAATTGGTTTGTTCTCGTGCATTTACGTTGTGTTTCTTTAGTTATTTTAGTCCTTTATGCCATTTTCGTGTGTTTCTAGGTTCATATGGTATCCCTGGTTCTCGTGTCTAGGTAGTAGCATTCCATTCATGAGATCATATACATACATGTTAATAATTCCAGAAAATGCTTTTCTTGTTCTAACATATGTGAGTGTTCGTCTACATGTTTACATCAATCTTCTCACATATACCTAGTGTAGGGAGTGTAGTCAGAAAATCTGAGTGAAAACAGAGAGTATATCCGGTGAGGAATTGAGGAAATTCTCTAAGGCATGTTACTACATTCAAAATGTTGTTTTAATTGATTAAATGCGAGCTAGTGAATTGTGACTATGATTAAGTATGCTCGAGGGTAAGGATTGCTTAAATCTATGTGAGTGGTGATCTTTGACATGTCATGTTTCATTGGAAATCCCTGAGACGAACGTTGGAAGGTTTAGATTATATGTTTTGTTTCTTTTGTTTATTTGTTTTGCTCGAGGACTAGCAAAAGATAAGTGTGGGGGAATTTGATAGGAGCATATTTAGGCGACTTAACTACCTTATTCTTGTGCATTTGTGCTATTATTTCTTAGTTAATGTCGTATTACAACTCAATTTCGTGTGTTTGTAGGTCCTATGGGTCAAAGTATCAAGAAAGTGCATTTTGGTGCATTTTGGAGCTATTTTGGACACTATGGGGATAGCTTGCATATGGGCTAACATGGATGGACGAATTTGAACTTCAAGAGGCTAGATATGTGATAAGAAGAGGAAGGAACTAAGCTAAGGACAAAGTGGATAAGGAAGGAGCTCAAAAGAGGAAACCTTATCCAAAACATTATCTAAACATTATCCAACCTTATCCAACATTATCCAATTATCCAAAACATTATCCAAACCTTATCTCATCTTATCTTATCCAAACCTTATCATGTCTTAATCCTAATTGCATGGGGACCTAAATGGATAATTCTAGAACCTATTTCTAGAAACATCCTATTCTAGAAGGCCCAAATCTGCCACAAAACCTATTCTTTCTATAAGCCCTAGAAAAGTGGCGCCCCAATCCATTCTAGAAGGCTTTGGCTTGCCTTGCAAGCCAAGCAACCCTCTCCCCTAAGTCAGCCGCACCTCCCTAGGCCCAATCCCTTTGGGATTCTGATTTCCAAGGCCTAATCCTTGTGGATTTGGGTATACAATTCCTTTTATAAAACTATGTGGGCCAAAAACCTCTTCCTAGGTGGATTTGACAACCCATGGCCGAATTCTAGGGCCCTAATCCACCAAATCTGCTAAGTAAACCCTAATCTAATAAACCCTAGGACTATATAAACATATTTTCAGCCACAAATTCGTACCACCCCCTTATGCTATTCAGAAACCCTTGTGCCGCACCTCCATTCTCCATTCTACACATCCATAGACCTCCCTCCACATCCATACACCTCTGCCGCACCCTTGCCCACCATAATCAACCATCCTCCATCCCTCCAAACTAGAAAACACCATCCAAAACCACCAATTCCATCACCCACACTTTGTGCCGCAACAAGGAGGAGGAAGAGGAGCCAATCTGTGCATCAAATCCATCTTGGAATTGCTGAACGTATAGGTGTATTCTTTCTTATGATTTCAATGTTTAAATTCAATACTTTTTGTTGTGCAAGCATGAGGAACTAATCCCCCCTTTGGCTAGGGGGAAATTCGAAACCATGGTTATATTTGCATGATGATTTGATTACTTTTAGTTGTGATTTCATGAATGATGAATTCAATTTGCTTATCTGTTTTAATTAAAACTTGCTTATGTATATGAATTGAGAGTGCACGCTTGATTTGCATGCATAAACATGATGCTAGGATATGAGGGAACTTCACCTAATCGTTGGGAACTCATATCCATGAGTAGTTAAGATTGTTGGTCGCAATTATGTTAAGTAAATTCTTGGCATAAGTATCATGCGCTTTCATAGTTACGAATGCCTCGTCAACACCTATGATTTCCATAGAACCAAATGATCTTTGATTGTCTTTCAGTATGCGCTTTCATATAGAAAACTTTTAAGGAATAATTTGATTGCAATGCGCTAATTCCATTCAATTCAATGACCTAAGGGAAATCTGATAGTTAATTTAAGCGTACCTAATTAATTTGGGGTGTTGAGGTTCATGAATTCATTGATTAAGCAACTGGAAATTGTATTATGTGCAAGTATGCCATGTGTGGAGAAAAACCTCCTAGCCATCTCACCATCCACTTAATTCTATCAATTTCGCCTGAATCTGCCTATTTTACATATTTGTTTTGTTTGTTTGATTTTCGTCAAAAACCAAATCCCCAAGTGTCTTAGAGTGTCTAATTAGTTAGAATATGTTTTAGATTGTGTTTTTGAGTGTTTTGATTCAAGTTGTTACCCAAATTCGTCCAAATTAGTGAAAGTGCTCAAAACTGCCCAGAAAGTGTTTTTAAGGCAGTTTTGAGTGTTTTGGGGCTGTTTTGAGTCTTTTGGTTTGTTTTAGTGTTTTTATTGTTTAGTTTTGCATTCTTTGAGTCTAGTTTAGTGTTTTAACCTTTGTTTTACGTTTTTGAGTCAGTTTCCAAGTGATTTAGCAATCCCTCCTAATCCCCGGTTTAGAACGATCCCTACTTATTTATATGCTACAATTGTCAAAAGAGGGTTAATTTGTGTGTTAAGTTAATTTTCGCATCATCCTATAACAGAAAACCTTAGAAAAATTCGAAAAAGTTTGAAAAATACCAAAAAGAGTCGTTTTTGAGTCATTTTTGTGTTTTAGGGTACCTTCCAACACAATGATGAGGATTTGGTTTTAAATTACATGACTATTATAGAATGTTGTAAACATGGCTGGAAGTTGATTTATGCTTTGGTTTATGCTTGGTTATGGTTATAGCTTATGAATTCACATGTAATTACAAAGAGAAAATCTGTTTTTGTAACATGCTTGAACGAAGGAACTGAAACTAAAGCTACATCCTTGTGAGACTTGAGCCTATAACGTTCTTTGGAGAGTATAATTCTGTGATTTCTTGTTTTCTAAAGTCGTTGCATGATCTCATCATTCTTTGCTTGGTTGCTACTTGGAATGCATTTCATTATAGTTCCAAATACTAGAACTCATGCCCAATTCATTCAAAGCATGATATTGATTGCATAACATACAATAAGATGAAGTTGTTAGTCAAACCAAAGCCAAAAAGCCTATCCCTTTTCACATGTATTGTAGGATTACCCCTTTTTAGCCTTTTCAAGCTTATTTTCTTTGTTAACCACATTATCCTCACCTAGCTTAGATTAGGACTTTCCATACCCTTGTTCTTAAAGGATAGTGAAGCATGACTTAGAATGAACTCCTTTTGATCAATATATTGCAGAAAATAAGTGTGGGGGAAGATAATAGGGCACGGCCAAAGAATGAAATAAAGAAAAAGAAAAGAAAAAAAAAATTCGTGGAAAAATAAAATGAAATTAGAAAAGTGTAGAAAAGAAAGAAAAAGAGTTGAAAAATAAGTGAGAATGATCTCACAAGTATTGGTTATTGAAGGAAGGGTCCAAAAGAGTGAATTTGACCCTAATTGTGCATGAATCTTCCCTTGTGTTTAAAAGTTGATTTCTGCCATTAAAAGTGAGTTTAGGTGTCAATTTCATTACTTTGCTTCCTATTGCTTTAAGAACCTTTGTTTTACTTTACCTTTCTTTGTTAAACCATTACCCTTAGCCCCGTTACAACCCTCAACTTCTATCTTGATGTTATGTGTTCAATTTGTGGAGTTTGAATTTGGTATGAGCATATGGAATCACTGGTTCTCATTCTAAGTAGTAGCATTCCATTCATGAGATCATATTCATGTCATTGTCGTAAATCCAGAAAATGCTTTCTTTGATATAACATATGTGAGTGTTAGAATTCATATTTACATCAATCTCCTCACATATACCTAGTGTAGGGTGTGGAGTTAGAAAATCTGTGTGAAAATTGAGTGCATTCTAGTAAGGAATTGAGGGAATTCTCTAAGGCATGTTACTACATTCAAAATGATGTTTTAATTGATTAAATGTGAAATAATAAGTGGTAACTATGATTAAGTGTTTGTTGAAGTGTAAAGTAAGCTAAATGTTGTGGGAATGATGTTCTATATTGTGTCATGTTCGTTTGAAATCCCTGAGATACATGTTGGAAGGTTTAGAATGTGTTTTGGTTTGTTTTTAGTTTCTTTCGTTTTGTTTTGCTCGAGGACTAGCAAAAGCTAAGTGTGGGGGAATTTGATAGGAGCATATTTATGCGACTTAATTGGTTTGTTCTCGTGCATTTACGTTGTGTTTCTTTAGTTATTTTAGTCCTTTATGCCATTTTCGTGTGTTTCTAGGTTCATATGGCTAAGGAAGCAAAAAGGTGCATTTTGGAGCAAAATTGGGCTTGGAATGGATAGCTTATGTTTGGAGTCAAGGTGTTGGACGAAATTGAGGCACTTTAGGACACAAAACAATGGCCCTAGCCCAATTACATAACCTTGCCATGGCTTATCCCTTCTCCCCTTCCCTTGCCATGCAAACCACCCTATTTTAGGCCCATTCTATGTACTTAAACCTTAGCCCTTTAACCTTGCAGCCATATCCCCTCTTTTATCCACATGCATTCATAATCATTCATAATCATTCACCACCAATTCAGCCACATGCACTTGTTCTTTCATCATTACACCACAATCCTTTACCATTGCAGCCACATGCACTTCCCCCTTTCTTTAATCCATTGCAGCCACATGCACTTCCCCCTTTACCATTGCAGCCACATGCACTTCCCCCTTCATCATTTCAGCCACCAAACACCCACATGCACTCCCACTCCAGATTTTCAGCCATCCCAATTCATCATTGCACATCAACACATTCTATCATTTCCACATGCATTCCCCTTACAAATTCAGCCACTCCACATGCATTTCCAGCTTTCCACCAAGTTCCTAGCTGTCATGTTCCCTCTTTTTCACCTATAAATAAGCATCCATTGCAGCCACAAATCACTAACTCTTCCATATTCAGAAAACCATCTCATATACACATTCATTCACGCCAGAAATTCATTCCCTCTCTCTAACACTGCCATACTTCACCATTCTTCATATTTTCTGCCCAAAAACACTCCTTGCCTTCCCCTACATCCATCCCTACCCTAAACACATCATTCTACATCATCCATAACCCCCAAAACTCACCAAAACCCCTTGTGCTGCAGCAACTAGAGGAGAAGAGGCCTAAACGTTCATACAATTCAAGATTGAGTTGTTGGGATTTTTAGGTGTTCTTCGTTCTTGTTTTCAATGTTTAATTTGTTATTACTCTCTAAGTTTGTTGTAATCATGAGTGGCTAAACCCCTAATTAGTTAGGGGAAAGTTTGAAACCATGGACATATGTTGGTTATGATTTGATTTACTCCAGTTATGAATTCATGAACTTTAAATGTGGTTTACTTTTCTGTTTTGATTAAGAACTTGTTTATTTATGTGGGTTGAGGGTCGACACTTAATTTGCATGCCTAAACTTGATGCTAGGATATAAGGGAATTTCACCTAATCGTTATGAACTTATATTCATGAGTAGTAAAAATCGCTAGTCACGATTGTGTTTAGTAAACCCTAGGCTGGATTAACATGCGTATTCCATAGTTATGAATGCCTAGTCAATGTTTATGATTTCCGTTGAACTTAATGATCTTTGTTGAATGTCTCTATCATGCGTATTCCATAGTTAGGGACTTTGATTAGGAATAATTTGGTTGTAATGCGTATCCCATTCAATCCAATGAATCTAGGGAAATCTGAAAGTTAATTTAAGCGGACCTAATTAACTTGGAGCCTTGTCATTCATCGTTTGTTGAAGTCATAACTGGGAATCAAATTATATGCATATGTTCATGTGTGGATAAGGAACCCTCTAACTAGTTTCTCATCATTCTATTTCATCAATTTTGTTTTTACAATCTGTTTTAATTAGAATCTGTGCATTTAGTTTAATTTCGTCCAAAACTCAATCCCCCTTTACTTTATTGTCCAATTTAGTTAGAAAGTGTCTTAGTTTATGTTTCTAAGTGTTTTGATTCAATTTATTACACAAATTCGTCCAAATTCACCAAAGTGCTCAAAACTGCCCAGAAAGTGTTTTTAAGGCAGTTTTGAGTGTTTTGGGTGATGTTTGAGTCTTTTGGTTTGTTTTAGTGTTTTAAGCGTTTAGTTTCGCACTCTTTGAGTCTAGCTTAGTGTTTTAAACTTTATTTTACGTTCTTGAGTCAATTTCACATTGATTAGCATCCCTAGTTAATCCCCGGTCTAGAACGATCCTTATTTGCTCATATACTACAATTGTCATCCATAGGGTTTAATTTGTGTGTCAAGTTAATTTTCACATCAATGACTAGTGATTTTCACTACTTGTGAATATAAGTTCATAACGATTAGATGAAATTCCCTTATATCCTAGCATCAAATTCATGTATGAAAACTAAGTATGCATCCTTAATCAACACACAAGAACAAGTTCTCAATAAATCAATTAAGTAAATCACATTCACAATTCAAGAAACAAAATCTGGAGGAAATCAATTCGTATAAAACATATGTCCATGGCTTTGAATTCACCTCTAACTAAGAAAAACTTAGTTACAATGTTCATAACAATTGAAAAGCAAATTAAAATAAACATGGAAACGAAATGAGGGAAGAAAGAACTCCCAAAGTCTCCAATGGATGCAGATTCTTGCGGCACAAGGGTCTCCTTCTCCTATGGAAGCCACGGCACTCCTTCTTCTCCCTAGGATTTGTGGCACAAGGGTGTATTTTCTGAATGGATGGTGTGTGTGTGAATGAATGAACGAATTGAATGATGAATGGCTACCTAGGGTGTGTAAGGGGGTGTGGCAACTTAAGGTCCCTTTATATAGTAATTGGCCAAAACCGTAGCAATCAGAATTTAGGGTTAAACCTAGCAGAAATAAGTGATTAGGGCCCCTAGGGTTTGCAGCAAAGGTTGGGAACTTAAGTCCTAGCCCAATTGGTTTCAGATATGGACTTATACAATCCAAATCCAAGAGGAAAAGGGCCAAATCCACCAAGCCCGGAACCTGACCTCGAAGAACAAGTTCTAGAAGAGGAGGAGGAACCCACGGCAAGGGTTTTTGAAGAACCACAAGTCATGGCCATGGACAATCGGATGACGCGTAATTTATACGCACACAAATTAAACCCTCTTTTTATCAATTGTAGTATAGGTGCAAGTAAGGATCGTTCTGGACCGGGGATCAGGAGGGATTGTTAATCACTTGGATTTGACTCAAAAACGTAAAAACACAAAATAAAATACTATACTAGACTCAGAAAATGCAAAACTAAACTTTAAAACACTAAAACAAACCAAAAGACTCAAACATCACCCAAAACACTCAAAACTGCCTTAAAAGCACTTTCTGGGCAGTTTTGAACACTTTGGTGAATTTGGACGAATTTGGGAAATAAACTTAATCAAAACACTTATAAACACAAACTAAAGGTATTTCTAACTAATCTAACACTTTAAAAGAAATGGGGGAAAGGTTTTGACGAAATTAAAATAACGAAACAAAAACTTTGGAAACAAAACAGATTGTACAAACGAAATTGATGGAATAGAATAAATGAAAAACTAGTTAGAGGGTTCCTTATCCACACATGAACATAAGCATATAATTTGACTCCCAGTTATGACTTCAACAAACGATGAATGACAATGCTCCAAGTTAATTAGGTTCGCTTAAACTAACTTTCAGATTTCCCTAGATTCATTGGATTGAATGGGATACGCATTACAACCAAATTATTCCTAATCAAAGTCCCTAACCATGGAATACGCATGATAGAGACATTCAACAAAGATCATTAAGTTCAACGGAAATCATAAACATCGACTAGGCATTCATAACTATGGAATACGCATGTTAATCCAGCCTAGGGTTTACTAAACACAATCGTGACTAGCGATCTTTACTACTCATGAATATAAGTTCATAACGATTAGGTGAAATTCCCTTATATCCTAGCATCAAGTTTAGGCATGCAAATTAAGTGTCGACCCTCAACCCACATACATAAACAAGTTCTTAATCAAAACAGAAAAGTAAACCACATCTAAAGTTCGTGAATTCATAACTGGAGTAAATCAAATCATAACCAACATATGTTCATGGCTTCAAATTCGCCTCTAACTAAAAAGAAATTAGTTCCACATGTTTAACATAATTGAATAACAAGTAAAATTAAACATGAAAACAGAAACAAGAAAAGAAAGAACAAATTGATGGAATTGAATGGATGGAAAGTTAGCTACGGGGTTCATCTCCACATATGTTATACTTGCATAATAAAACGATTTCCAATTGCATTTCAACAAATCATTAATTGTCAACACTCCAAGTTAATTAGATCCGCTTAAATTAACCTTCAAATCTTCCTAACGTTATTGAATTGGATGATTGCATACGACAACCCAAAACATTCCCCACAAGTCCCCTACATGATTGCATAATAGAGATACAAGCAAGAATCATTACGCTCTATGAAAATTATAAGTTTTGACGAGGCATTCGTTACTATGGAATACGCATGAAACTTATGCCAAGAATTCGTTTAACGCGATTGTTTATAAGCAACCTCCACTACTTGTGAATATAAGTTCGTAACTATTAGGTGAAACTCACTTATATTCTAGCGTCATATTCATGCATGAAAATTAAGGGTGCACTCTCAATAAACATACATAAATAAGTTATCAATCAAACGGTTAAACAAATTGAATCCACAACTTATGAAACGCAATTAGAAGTAATCAAATCAAAATGCAAGCATAAACATATATTTTGAATCTCCTCATAACTTTGAAATCAAAGAAACACCTAAACATTCCAACAACTCAAACTTGAATTGTATGAACGTTTAGGCACTCTTCTCTTCCATTCCTCATACGTACAAAACAAAGAGTATTGAAATTAAACATTGAAATCAAAGAAACACCTAAACATTCCAACAACTCAAACTTGAATTGTATGAACGTTTAGGCCCTCTTATCTTCCTCTTCGTTGTAGCACAAGGTCTAAGGATAGTTTGATGGTGTGAATGGTTTGGGGAGTGGTGAAAATGGCAGGATGGTGTTTGGATTGTAAGGGAGAGCATGGCAAGGGTGGTTTGATGTCTACATTCTGAAATGGAAGAGTGTTTTTGACTGAAATGTGTATGAATGCTTATTTATAGGTGAAATGGGGGGAACATGACAGCTAGGAGGTGGGTGGAAATCTGAAATGGTGATGGGAGATGCATGTGGCTGATTTATGCATGTGATTAAAGGGTGGGAATGCATGTGCTTTGACAGAAATGAAAGGGAATGCATGTGCAATGAGTGTGGAGTGAATGATTGAATGCATGTGGCTGATTTATGAATGTGATTAAAGCTAGAGTGATGATGATGAATGCATGTGCAAAGGAAGTGGATTTTCTGCAAATGCAAGATGAATGTGCATGGCTGAAAATGCATGTGAAAGCATGTGAATTAAATGGATGTGGGTGGCTGCAATGATGAAGTGAATAAAGGGTGCATGTGGGTTAATTAATTAAAGGGAGTGCATGTGGGTGCAAGGTGTGAATGATTATGAGTGCATGTGCAATGTTTTAAAGGATGGAATGCATGTGAATGGTTTTGGGAGAAAGGTGATAAGTGGTGATGATAAGTAATGATATGTGATTATGATAAGTGATAAGTGGTGATGATAAGTAATGATATGATAAGTGAATGATATGTTAAGTGAATGATATGATAAGTGAATGATATGTGGTGAATGATATGTTAAGTGAATGATATGATAAGTGAATGATATGTGGTGAATGGTTTAAGTGTTTAAAATAGGGAACAAAGCCCTTCCTTGCATGGCAAGGAAGGGAGACACAAGGAAACACACGACAATGTCCTAAGGTTGCAAGGAATGTTGTTTTTGTGTTCTAAAATGCGTAGGAGCCTTCAATGATGCTCAAACATGAGGTCTTTTAGGATTTAACTTTCCTACTTCAAGTCTTCAATTTCGTCCATCCTCTTGGCTCCAAGCATATGATATCCATTCCAATCTCTAATTTGCTCCAAAAGGCTCCAAAAGGCATCCTTTTGCATACCTTGCCCTTAGAACCTACAAACACACGAAAATAGCTTAAAGTACTAAAATAACTAAAGAAACATAACGTAAATGCACGAGAACAAGCCATTTAAGTCGCATGAATATGCTCCTATCAAATACCCCCACACTTATCTTTTGCTAGTCCTCGAGCAAAACAAAACAAAAGAAACCAAAAACAAAACGACACTGAACAAGAAAAACACAACCTAAACCTTCCAACAATCGTCTCAGGGATTTCCAATGCACATGACAAGTTAAAAATCATTAGTCCCATAGATTTTAGTCATCTTCACACTTAAATACATTCTTAATCATAGTCACCACATATTATTTCACAATTAAGCATTTAAAACCATGTTTTGAATGTAGTAACATGCCTTAGAGAATTTGCTCGAATCCTAACAAGATATGCACTCGTTTTTCACACAGATTTTCTGACTACACTCCCTACACTAGGTATATGTGAGAAGATTGATGTAAACATGTAGACGAACACTCACATAGGTTATAACAAGGAAAGTGATAAGAGCATATTCATGCGACTTAAATGGCTTGTTCTCGTGCATTTACGTTATGTTTCTTTAGTTATTTTAGTCCTTTATGCTTCTTTTGTGTGTTTTCAGGTTCTAAGGGCAAAGTATGCAAAAGGATGCCTTTTGGAGCCTTTTGGAGCAAATTAGAGATTGGAATGGATATCATATGCTTGGAGCCAAGAGGATGGACGAAATTGAAGGATTCCTCCTCCATTGCAGCCACATGCACATTCAATCATTCACACCAAAACCTTGCACATGCTTTCCCATTTCATTATTCATTCACCTTGCAGCCACTCCACATGCATTTCTAGCTTTTCCTTTGCATTCCCCCTTTAATCAACACATGCATCCACTCACCAAGAAATCATTCATTCCACATGCACCCAAAACACCACCAGAAATCATCATTGCCGTGGGTACCTATCCCATTTCAGATTGTCATTCCACTTCATTGCACATGCATCTTCATAATTCAACACATGCATTCATTATTTATTTACTTTGCATCCTTTAATTTAATCACATGCACATTCAAACAAACACAATCATTCCAGCCATACCTTGCATTTTCAGATTGTTCCTCCGTCATTGCACCACAATGCAGCCACATGCACTTGTTCCTCTAACATTTCAGCCACTTGCACTCCCATTCTCTCCCAAAACCGTGCACATGCCTTCTCCTTGCATTTCCAGCCATTCCACATGCTATTTCAGCCACATGCACTCATAATCATTCAACCAACATGTGCACATGCAACCTAGCTGTCATGTTCCCCCCATTTCACCTATAAATACTCATTCATACACAATTCATTTCACAACAGAAATTGGTCCCTTGGGGCCGTGCCCTTCACAAAGTCCATCCATTCCATTCATACACTTCATCCATTGCAGAAATGTAGACCATAAACCCCCCTTTGTGCCGTGACTCTCCCCTACAAATCCAAACACCATCCTTCCATTCCTCCACCACTACCCAAACCATTCACACCACCAAACTATCCTTAGACCTTGTGCTACACGAAGAGGAAGATAAGAGTGCCTAAACGTTCATACAATTCAAGTTTGAGTTGTTGGAATGTTTAGGTGTTTCTTTGATTTCAATGTTTAATTTCAATGCTCTTTGTTTTGTACGAATGAGGAATGGAAGATAAGAGGGCCTAAACGTTCATACAATTCAAGTTTGAGTTGTTGGAATGTTTAGGTGTTTCTTTGATTCTCTTTGTTTTGTACCATGAGGAACTAAACCCCCCTTGGTTAGGGGGTGATTCGAATATATGTTTATACTTGCATTTTGATTTGAATACTTCTAATTGCGTTTCATAAGTTGTGGATTCAATTCGTTTAACTGTTTGATTGATAACTTATTTATGTATGTTTATTGAGAATGCGCGCTTAATTTTCATGCATGAATATGACGCTAGAATATAAGTGAGTTTCACCTAATAGTTACGAACTTATATTCGCAAGTAGTGGAGGTTGCTTATAAACAATCGCGTTAAACAAATTCTTGGCATAAGTTTCATGCAATCATAGTAACGAATGCCTCGTCAACACTTATAATTTTCATAGAGCGTAATGATTCTTGCTTGTATCTCTTCTATGCATTCATGTTGAGGACTTGTGGGGAATGTTTTGAATTGTTGTATGCGCTAACCCATCCAATTCAATAACGTTAGGAAGATTTGAAGGTTAATTAGTGCATCACGGTTAACCCGGGGTGTTGAGTTTCATGGTTTATTGAAATGCAATTGGAAATCATTTTATTATGCAAGTATAACATGTATGGAGATGAACCCCTTAGCCATTCTATCATCCATTCATTCCATTCCATCAAATTCATTTTTATATTCTGCCTAGTTTATTAACTTGTTTTGTTATTTCAATTTTCGTATAAATCTAAATCCCCCTTTACTTTAATGTCCAATATTAGTTAGAAAGTGTCTTAGTTTGTGCTTTTAAGTGTTTTGATTCATTTTATTTCCCAATTTCGTCCAAATTCACCAAAGTGCTCAAAACTGCCCAGAAAGTGATTTTAAGGCAGCTTTGAGTGTTTTGGGTGATGTTTGAGTCTTTTGGTTTGTTTTAATGTTTTAAGTGTTTAGTTTTACATTCTTTGAGTTAGTTTAGTGTTTTATATTGTGTTTTTACGTTCTTGAGTCAAGTTATTACTTAATTTCGTCCAAATTTGTGTTTGTGCTCAAATCTGCCCAGAAAGTGGTTTTTAGGCAGATTTGAGTGTGTTTGTGTTGTTTTGAGTCTTTTGGTTTGTCTTAGTGTTTTAAAGTTTAGTTTTGCATTCTTTGAGTCTAGTATAGTGTTTCATATTGTTATTTTACGTTTTTGAGTCAAATCCAAGTGGTTAACAATCCCTCCTAATCCCCGGTCTAGAACGATCCCTACTTATACATATACTACAATTTGACGAAAAGAGGGTTTAATTTGTGTGCGTATAAATCTCGCATCAAATTTTGGCGCCGTTGCCGGGGATTAGAAAATTTGCTAATCCCTTGGATTGTTTTATTTTCGTTTGTTTTTATTTTATTCCAGATTCTTAATCTTGTTTTGTTTCTTGTTTTAGGTACTTGTTCATGACTCGGAGTTCTCATCCGATTCGTGAATATATCCTGGAGTGATTGGATTCTTCGTCCGGCTGCAAGACGTAAAAGAAAGCGCTTCTTGGGAGGCAACCCAATGCACTGAATAAACAAAGCATGTTCAAAAAAAAAAAAAAAAAAAAAAAAAAAAAAAAGATACTAAACATGGAGCTTCACAAAGGTTGTTTACGTGAAGCCCCACTACGAGGCATCGGAGCGGAAGGCATAGTAGCGGAAGGCATAGTAGCGGAAGGCATCGAAGCGGAAGGCTTTGAAGCGGAAGGCATCGGAGCGGAAGGCATCGAAGCGGAAGGCATCGAAGCGGAAGATATCGGAGCGGGAGGCATCGGAGCTAAAGCATTCCAGGCCTCAATACTTGGCCAAGCGCTGGATGAGCCAGGAAAAAGGTGCCTCTGGAGGAAAGACGAAAACCTTTGACGGTCACTGTGAATCCGACCTTCAGACTCTTGCAGCTCATCAAGCTTCCTCTTCATGCCCGTCGAATAGTTGTTGGCAAGCACGTGCAAACTTCTATTCTCGTACTTAAGCTGCTGGATCTCTTGCTTAAGACTTTCCACCTCTGCCATCAATGATTCCACCTGACGGGAGCGGGCAAGCAGGCGTTGGCCCATGTTGGACACAGAACTCGCACACTGAACACTAAGTGCGAGGGACTCTTGAACGGCCAACTCATCGGACCGTCCTGACAGCAGCCTACTATCTTTTGGAGTGAGGAGGTTCCTAGCTACTATTGTAGCTGTTGTGGCGTCCTGCATCACGGAGTCTTCACCTGTAAGAAGACCGTTAGAAGATAAGAAAGAAGGGCGCCATACGTTACCTTGACGCGGTGCGCCCGTATCACTGCTAAGGCTCAATTCCAAGCTAAGGTTCGATGAGTTTGTGATGCGAGATTTATACGCACACAAATTAAACCCTCTTTTTGTCAATTGTAGTATAAGTATAAGTAGGGATCGTTCTGGACCGGGGATTAGGAGGGATTGTTAACCACTTGGATTTGACTCAAAAACGTAAAATAACAATATGAAACACTATACTAGACTCAAGGAATGCAAAACTAAACTTTAAAACACTAAAACAAACCAAAAGACTCAAACATTACCCAAAACACTCAAAACTGCCTTAAAATCACTTTCTGGGCAGTTTTGAGCACTTTGAGTACTTTGGACGAATTTATGTAACAAATTGAATCACAAACGTAAAAACGTAATATAAAACACTAAACTAGACTCAAAGAATGTAAAACTAAACTTTAAAACACTAAAACAAACCAAAAGACTCAAACAGTAACCAAAGCACTCGAAACTGCCTTAAAAACACTTTCTAGGCAGTTTTGAGCACCTTGAGTACTTTGGACGAATTTGGGTAACAAAATGAAACAAAACACTTATAAACACAAACTAAATGTATTTCTAACTAATTTGACATTAAGGTAAAGGGGGATTTAGGTTTATACGAAATTAAACTAAAATGTACAGATTGTAAATTAAAGCAAAATGTAAATGTGAATGTGATAGAATGAATGGAATGAAGGCTAGCTAAGGGGTTCATCTCCATACATGTTATACTTGCATAATAAAACGATTTCCAATTGCATTTCAATAAATCATTAATTCTCAACACCCCAAGTTAACCGTGATGCACTAATTAACCTTCAAATCTTCCTAATGTTATTGAATTGGATGGGTTAGCGCATACAACAATTCAAAACATTCCCCACAAGTCCCCTACATGATTGCATAATAGAGATACAAGCAAGAATCATTAAGCTCTATGAAAATTATAAGTATTGACGAGGCAATTGTAACTATGAATGCATGATACTCTTGCCAAGAATTCATTTAACGCGATTGTTTATAAGCAACCTCCACTACTTGTGAATATAAGTTCGTAACTATTAGGTGAAACTCACTTATATTCTAGCGTCATATTCATGCATGAAAATTAAGTGTGCACTCTTAATAAACATACATAAATAAGTTATCAATCAAATAGTTAAACAAATTGAATCCACAACTTATGAAACGCAATTAGAAGTAATCAAATCAAAACGCAAGCATAAACATATATTTCAAATTACCCCCTAGCCAAGGGGGGTTTAGTTCCTTATGATACAAAACAAAGAGAATCAAAGAAACACCTAAACATTCCAACAACTCAAACTTGAATTGTATGAACGTTTAGGCACTCTTTTCTTCCATGCCTCATTCGTACAAAACAAAGAGTATTGAAATTAAACATAGAAATCAAAGAAACACCTAAACATTCCAACAACTCAAACTTGAATTGTATGAACGTTTAGGCACTCTTATCTTCCTCTTCGTTGTAGCACAAGGTCTAAGGATAGTTTGATGGTGTGAATGGTTTGGGTAGTGGTGGAGGAATGGAAGGATGGTGTTTGGATTTGTAGGGGAAGACTCACGGCACAAAGGTGGTTTATGGTCTACATTTCTGCAATGGATGAAGTGTATGAATGGAATGGATGGACTTTGTGAAGGGCACGGCCCCAAGGGACCAATTTCTGTTGTGAATGAATTGTGCTTCAATGAGAATGAATGAATGAGTATTTATAGGTGAAATGGGGGGAACATGACAGCTAGGTTGCATGTGCTAATGCTTGTGTGTGCATGTGAAATCTGCCAAGATGCATGTGAAAGTGTATGAATGTGCACGGCATGGGATGTTTGTGGAGTGGATTGTGCATGTGGGTTGCTGGAACAAAGATGGAATGCATGTGATTAAAGGGTGGAATGAATGGAATGCAATCTGAAATGCATGTGAATTAAAACTAGAGTGATGATGATGAATGCATGTGCAAAGGAAGTGGATTTTCTGCAAATGCAAGGTGAATGTGCATGGCTGAAAATGCATGTGAAAGCATGTGAATTAAATGGATGTGAGTGGAAATGTGGCTGCAATGATGAAGTGAATGCATGTGGAATGGATGCAAAGGGAATTAGGCTCGGCAATGATGGTGTTTTTCTGTGGTGAATGGTAATGCAATGTGTTTGCATGTGAATTAAAGCTATGTGAATGATTAAGGTGAGTGTACATGTGCTTTGACAGCTAGGATGAATTAATTAAAGGAAGTGCATGTGATTGCAAAATGTGAATGATTATGAGTGTGTGTGAGTGAATTAAAGGATGGAATGCATGTGAAATGAATGAAATGCAATCTGAAATGGGATAGCATGTGGGTGAATGTGTGGCTGCAATGATGAAGTGAATGCATGTGTTGAATGATTAAAGTGCATGTGCAATGTTTTAAAGGATGGAATGATGGAGGAACAAGTGCATGTGAATGCATGGTGATAGCATGTGCACGGTTTTGGTTGGAATGATGGCAGATTGTGAAAACATGTGAATGCATGTGTTTGATGAATGATAAGTGGTGAATGATATGATAAGTGATAAGTGGTGAATGATAAGTGATGAATGATAAGTGGTGAATGATATGATAAGTGATAAGTGGTGAATGATAAGTGATGAATGATAAGTGGTGAATGATATGATAAGTGATAAGTGGTGAATGATAAGTGATGAATGATAAGTGGTGAATGATATGATAAGTGGTGAATGATAAGTGATATGATATGTGATTATGATAAGTAATGGGAGCATGTGAGGGAATGAATAATGAATGCATGTGTATGGTTTTGGGAGAAAGGTGGAGATGCACGGCATAAGGGAATTGGAAAGGTTTAAATGTCCTAAAACTAAAGGGAACAAAGTTCCAACACTTTGGTCTTCAATTTCGTCCAACATTTTGGCGCCAAGCATAAGCTATCCATCCTTAGCCCAAAAGTGCTCCAAAAGTCTCCAAAATGCATCTTTTTGCTCCTTTAGCCCTTTGGACCTACAAACACACGAAAATAGCTTAAAGGACTAAAATAACTAAAGAAACATAACGTAAATGCACGAGAACAAGCCATTTAAGTCGCATGAATATGCTCCTATCAGTTTGCCATTTTTCAAAAGTATTCAAAGAGAAGGGATGGAGTTAAATTTAAAAGGGCCGGAGACGATGTTCAAGAATGGGAAATCTTCAGAGTATGTGTGTTGGCGGTGATCGATACCTCTATAAGAAGCCAAGGCGACGCGTCCACCGATTCAAAAAGCCGGAATTTCCGGCGTAATTTAGGCGACGCTTTCTCGGCTTTTCAGAAGACGCGTTCAACTTTGTCAAAAGATTTCTTCTTTTCAGACAACACGTGGAGACCATCATCGCAACTACACATCTTTAGCCGACAAGCGCAAAGTTCGGCGACGCTTTCTCTGCTTTTCAGAAAACGCGTGCAGCTTTGTCAAAAGAAGCCGCATCCGCACTACTACGTGTCGTTCAGAAAGCAAAGGGGCGTCGTTCAGAAATCGAAGGGGCGCCTGCTCAGAAATCGAAGAGGCGTCGTTCTGATATCGAAGAGACATTTGTCGACAAGGGTAAAAGAACAGTACCACCACTTGATATTATCTCTATATATGTCGACCTTCGTCTTTTATGGCAAGGCAAACCTGAAGAAAATGCCCAACTCTCCCTCACCTCTGAGGGCGCACTCCCAGCAAAGCCTTTCGAAATACTCAATTCTTTCTTCTTCCCCAAAGATGATACCAGATGCCTGGAGTACAGATGACCCAGGAGGAAACGGCGGATTGAAGTATGCTGATTCATTCACCGCTTCTTCAAAAGCAAAGGTATCTCATATCATCAAGGTCAAAAGCAAAAGTATCTCATATCATGCTCTTTCCCTGTCTTTTTCTTTGTCCTTGTTCTTACTCGCATGGCAAAGTAAAAGCAGCAATCAGCCGGCACTTGGAGTCAGTCTTCCGATCTGGATCCAACTGCCTGGAATCTATTCCTGATTGCTTACCTAGCGTTGCTCTCGAGTAGTCATCTTCAACGGTTGATACATGATAGGAGCATATTCATGCGACTTAAATGGCTTGTTCTCGTGCATTTACGTTATGTTTCTTTAGTTATTTTAGTACTTTAAGCTATTTTCGTGTGTTTGTAGGTCCAAAGGGCTAAAGGAGCAAAAAGATGCATTTTGGAGACTTTTGGAGCACTTTTGGACTAAGGATGGATAGCTTATGCTTGGAGCCAAAGTATTGGACGAAATTGAAGACCTAATTGAAGACCAAAGTGTTGGAACCTTGTTCCCTTTAGTTTTAGGACATTTAAACCTTTCCTAATCCCATTCATCAACACATGCATCCACATGCATTCACCCTTTAAACCATTAAATCCACATGCTTTCCTATTCAATTAAATCAGCCACATGCATTCATCATCATAACCTAGCTGTCATTCCACTTCATTGCACATGCATCTTCAAATAAATCAGCCATTCCACATGCATATTCAACCTAGCTGTCATTGCACATGCATTCACTCTTTAATTCACATGCATTTACTCTTTAATTCACATGCAAAACATCCCATTCCATCTCCCATCAGATTTCCATCATATTCACATGCATTCCATCCTTTAAAACATTGCACATGCACTCCCTTTAATTAATTAAGCCACATGCACTCCCATCCATTTCATCATTGCAGCCAACACATGCTTTCACATGCATTTTCAGATTGTCCCCTTGCACATGCAGCCACTTATTCAAAGCACATGCATTTCCACCCTTTAATCACATGCATAAAGCAGCCACATGCATCTCCCATCACCATTTCAGATTTCTAGCATTTGCACATGCAACCTAGCTGTCATGTTCCCTCTCCCATCCATCCATCTCCCTATAAAAACCATACACACTTCATTCATTCTCATACACTCTTCCATATTCCAGAAATTCGTCAAAACCTCTCCACACCCTCATTGCAGCCACCAAAACACTTTTCTCCTCCATTGCAGCCACTCCAACCACTCCCCAAACCATTCACACCATCAAACTATCCTTAGACCTTGTGCTACAACGAAGAGGAAGAGAAGAGTGCCTAAACGTTCATACAATTCAAGTTTGAGTTGTTGGAATGTTTAGGTGTTTCTTTGATTTCAATGTTTAATTTCAATACTCTTTGTTTTGTACGTATGAGGAATGGAAGAGAAGAGTGCCTAAACGTTCATACAATTCAAGTTTGAGTTGTTGGAATGTTTAGGTGTTTCTTTGATTCCAATGTTTAAATTCAACTAAACCCCCCTTGGCTAGGGGGGAATTCGAAATATATGTTTATGCTTGCATTTTGATTTGATTACTTCTAATTGCGTTTCATAAGTTGTGGATTCAATTTGTTTAACCGTTTGATTGATAACTTATTTATGTATGTTTATTGAGAATGCGCGCTTAATTTTCATGCATGAATATGACGCTAGAATATAAGTGAGTTTCACCTAATAGTTACGAACTTATATTCACAAGTAGTGGAGGTTGCTTATAAACAATCGCGTTAAACAAATTCTTGGCATAAGTTTCATGCAATCATAGTAACGAATGCCTCGTCAACACTTATAATTTTCATAGAGCGTAATGATTCTTGCTTGTACCTCTTCTATGCATTCATGTTGAGGACTTGTGGGGAATGTTTTGAATTGTCGCATGCATCATCCAATTCAACAACGTTAGGAAGATTTGAAGGTTAATTAGTGCATCACGGTTAACTTGGGGTGTTGAGTATCATAGTTTATTGAAATGCAATTGGAAATCATTTTATTATGCAAGTATAACATGTATGGAGATGAACCCCTTAGCTAGCCTTCATTCCATTCAATTCTATCACACATTCACATTTACATTTTGCTTTTACTTACAATCTGTTCTTTTAGTTTAAATTCGTCAAAACCTAACCCCCCCCCCCCTTTACTTTCTTGTTCTTTAGTGTTTAGACTTTGTTTAGTTTATGTTTTAAAGTGTTTTGATTCAATTTATTTCCCAAAATTCGTCCAAATTCACCAAAGTGCTCAAAACTGCCCAGAAAGTGATTTTAAGGCTGTTTTGAGTGTTTTGGGTAATGTTTGAGTCTTTTGGTTTGTTTTAGTGTTTTAAAGTTTAGTTTTGCATTCCTTGAGTCTAGTATAGTGTTTCATATTGTTATTTTACGTTTTTGAGTCAAATCCAAGTGGTTAACAATCCCTCCTAATCCCCGGTCCAGAACGATCCCTACTTATACTTATACTACAATTGACAAAAAGAGGGTTTAATTTGTGTGCGTATAAATCACGCATCAAATTTTGGCGCCGTTGCCGGGGATTAGCAACTTTGCTAATCCTTTGGATTGTTATTTTCGTTTTCTTATTAGTTCTAGTTTTCGTTTCTGTTATATATTTTAGTTTTAGTTTGTGATTTGTGTTTTGTTTATTGAATTCAAGTACTAGAGAAGCATAACATGGCACTTGATAATGCTTCTCTTTTGTCACAGCTCATGGAAAGGTCCCAAATGCAAAGCATTGATATATTTGATCTTCAATCAAGGAATAACGTGTTTTCCAATACTTACAATTCGGATTGGAGTGATCATTCAACTTCTATGTGGTGGGAACCTCAAAATGTTCAACAAGAAGGATATTGGCAACCACCTCATATTCAATATGCCCAACCAAACTCAAGTTCGTCAATAGATTATAATCAAAAGCTTAATGAATTAATTTGTTTGGTGCAGGGCTCACAAAATCAAGTCAAGGAGGGCCAAAATCAAGACAAAAGGTTGGACCACTTGGAAATACAAATTGGGCAGATCGCGGAGTTCGTAGGACAGTTTCGAGACCAAGGCGAACTCCCTAGTTCAACCATTGCAAATCCGAAGGGAGAATTTGAAACTGCCAAGGAAATCATGTTGAGAAGTGACAAAGAGGTTGGAACGGACCCTCAACCATCAAAATCAAATCACAAGGAAGAGGAATACACCCAACCCACGGAAAGGGTGGAAACACCTTTACCGGAGGCACCTATTGCTCCTATGCCATCTAATTCAGGTATGGTTGTTCCAAATTTCATTATTTTTAACCCCGTTCCAACAAATATCCCTATTCCTTGCAGATTCATGACTTCCAAGGAAGAAGAAGGTGAAAAAGACATCTTGGAACCCCTTCCAAAGGTGCAAAATAGGGAATTTCATGAAGGCATCAAAGAGGACATATTTGCAACCACAATTCCCAAGGAAGTTGGATTTTATGACACGGGACAAGTCATAACTTTCGAAGGGGTGTTTATTCTTAAGTTCTTGTCGGAACACAAAGGTAAGACGCCTCCCCGAATTTCAATTTTCTTTTATACTAATATGTCGTTAATGATTCAGGCATCCACTCTAGAATTTAAACTATTACCGGATCATTTCAAGTATCACCGCCCATTCAAAGACCAATTCCATGCCGTTTGATTTGAAAAAAAAAAAAAAAAAAAAAAAAAATAGAGATAAGAAGAAAAATAAAGCAGATGTAGCCTTCACAGAGGTTGTTTGCTTGAAGCCCCACTACGTGGCAATACTCTTGAAGCGGAAGGCGTAGGAGCAGAAGGCACCGGAACAGAAGGCACCGGAACGGAAGGCATCGAAGCGGAAGGCATCGGAGCAGAAGGCATCGGAGCGGAAGGCATCGGAGCGGGAGGCATCGGAGCTAGAGCATTCCAGGCCTCAATACTTGGCCAAGCGCTGGATGAGCCAGGAAAAAGGTGCCTCTGGAGGAAAGACGAAAACCTTTGACGGTCACTGTGAATCCGACCTTCAGACTCTTGCAGCTCATCAAGCTTCCTTTTCATGCCCGTCGAATAGTTGTTGGCAAGCACATGCAAACTTCTATTCTCGTACTTAAGCTGCTGGATCTCCTGCTTGAGACTTTCCACCTCTGCCATCAATGATTCCACCTGACGGGAGCGGGCAAGCAGGCGTTGGCCCATGTTGGACACAGAACTCGCACACTGAACACTAAGTGCGAGGGACTCTTGAACGGCCAACTCATCGGACCGTCCTGACAGCAGCCTACTATCTTTTGGAGTGAGGAGGTTCCTAGCTACTATTGTAGCTGTTGTGGCGTCCTGCATCACGGAGTCTTCACCTGTAAGAGGACCGTTAGAAGATAAGAAAGAAGGGCGCCATACGTTACCTTGACGCGGAGCAACCGGATCGCTGCTGAGACTCAAATCTAAACTAAGGTTCGATGAGTTTGCCATTTTTCAAAAGTGTTCAAAGAGAAGGGGTGGATGGAGTTAAAATTTCAAAGGGCCGGAGACGATGTTCAAGAATGGGAGGTCTTCAGAGTGTGTTTGTTGTGGTGATCGATAGCTCAATAAAAAAGCCAAAGCGACGCGTCCACCGATTCAAAAAGCCGGAATTTCCGGCATAATTTAGGCAACGCTTTCTCGGCTTTTCAGAAAACGCGTTCAACTTTGTCAAAAGATTTCTGACAAAGCTGAAAACACGTGGAGGCCATCATCGCAACTACACGTCTTTAGCCGACAAGCGCAAAGTTCGGCGACGCTTTCTCTGCTTTTCAGAAAACGCGTGCAGCTTTGTCAAAGGAGCCGCATCCGCACTACCACGTGTCGTTCAGAAAGCAAAGGGGCGTCGTTCAGAAATCGAAGGGGCGCCTGCTCAGAAATCGAAGAGGCGTCGTTCTGATATCGAAGAGACATTTGTCGACAAGGGTAAAAGAATAGTACCACCATTTGATATTATCTCTATATATGTCGACGTTCGTCTTTTATGGCAAGGCAAACCTGAAGAACCATGCCCAACTCTCTCTCACCTCTGAGGGCGCACTCCCAGCAAAGCCTTTCGAAATACTCAATTCTTTCTTCTTCCCCAAAGATGATACCAGATGCCTGGAGTACAGATGACCCAGGAGGAAACGGCGGATTGAAGTGTGCTGATTCATTCACCGCTTCTTCAAAAGCAAAGGTATCTCATATCATCAAGGTCAAAAGCAAAAGTATCTCATATCATGCTCTTTCCCTGTCTTTTTCTTTGTCCTTGTTCTTACTCGCATGGCAAAGTGAAAGAAGCAATCAGCCGGCACTTGGAGTCAGTCTTTCGATCTGGAGCCAACTGCCTGGAATCTATTCCTGGTTGCTTACCTAGCGTTGCTCTCGAGTAGTCATCTTCAACGGTTGATACACTTCCAGAGAAGGGACCACTTCTGCAAAGGGGAGCGAGTAAGGCAAGTGAAAATGATACATTGAAGCATGTGGAGACAAACATAGGCTGAGTTATCCTCCAACCCTTTTCAATACGAATTGGAAAGATTGAACAAAGAAACAGACCAAAGGGGTATGCTCAGACCTTCGGGGAAGACCAAAAGAATCCTCCAGCCTAGTAGCACAAAGGAAAATCAACAAGTGGCGGAGACCAAAAGAATCATGCAGCCCAGTTCAAGAGTATGCCTGTGGAATCACCAAGATCAATGCCTCAATGCAATCACCAAGGAGAAGAGGGAATTTACACTCCATAACCAGATTTGCGTCCCTAAACTCTTCTCTTTGTTAATTACATTCTGCCATGTTTAGTATGTTTAGTTGTTTTTTTTGTGTGTTTACTTATGATTTGTGTGAATCTATGCTTAAAACATTGAGGACAATGTTTGATTTAAGTGTGGGGGGGTAACTAATGTTGTTAATGCAAATTCGTGGGATTTTATCACCCATAACTTCAAATGTTGTTCCTTGCTGTTTTAAGGTGTTTTTAAATTGTTTTAGAGTGTTTTAGTGTGTTTTGTTTTATAACTCCGAAAATCACATAAAAATTTGAAAAAAATGTTTTGAAAAGCCTAAAAAGAGTGTTTTGAGTCATTTTTGTGTGTTTGTGTCTTAGGGTACCTTCCAACAAAATGATAAGGATTTGGTTTGTAATTGCATGACTGTTAAAAAGAGTTATGAACATAGAGAAAAGTTTGAATTACTCTTGGTATATGCTTGGTTATGGTTATAATGTATGACTTCACATGCAATCATAAAAGAAAAATTCGTTTTTGTAACATGCTTGAAGGAAGGAACTCAAACAAACGCTACAACCCTGTGAGACTCGAGCCATTACCTTCTTTGGAGAGTTATTTTCTGTGATTCTTTGTTTTCTAAAGTTGTTGCATGATCTCATTATTCCTTGCTTGGTTGCTACTTAGAATGCAATTGTATCATGATAGAACTAAATGCTAGAACTTATATCCGTTTCATTCAAAGCATGACATTGAATTGCATAACATATATCAAGATGAAGTTGTGTAGTTGCCACCATAGCCAAATAGCCTTACTTCCCATATTTCGTATTTGTTATTAGTTTTAACCCCGTTGAGCCTCGTTTAGCCTATTTTCTTTGCTAACCACATCACCCTTTACCTAGCCTAGATTAGGACCATCCGTACCCTTGTTCTTGAAGCATAGTAAGCATGACGGATAATGAATTCCTTTTGATTAATATGTTGCAGAAAATAAGTGTGGGGGAAGGGATTTTTGTGTGTATGTATGTGCCTAAGTCTTAAAGGAGGCACGGGAAAAAGAAAATAAAAAAAAAAACAAAAAAATGTGAGAAAAAGAAGAAGAAAAGAAAGAAAAAGAGTGAAAATAAGTGAGAATGGACTCACAAGTGTGATTGTTGAAGAAAGGGCCCAAAAAGTTTGAATTTGGCCCTAAGTTTTGTGACTTCCCCTTGGGTGTTCAAAGTTAACTTCTGCGTTCTAAAGGGAATTCTAAGTGCCTAATTCAATACTTTGCTCACTATTGCTTTAAGAATGTTTGTTTATCCTTCACCTTTCATTGTTAGCCAATACCCTAGCCCCGTTACAACCCTTTGACTTCTATCTTGAGTGTTATGTGTTTCAATTTGTGGAGTTTGAACTTGGTATGAGCGTATGGTGTCACTGGTTCTCGCATCTAAGTAGTGGCATTCCATTCATGAGATCATATATTTACATGTTAATAATTCCAGAAAATGCTTTCCTTGTTATAACATATGTGAGTGTTCGTCTACATGTTTACATCAATCTTCTCACATATACCTAGTGTAGGGAGTGTAGTCAGAAAATCTGTGTGAATAACGAGTGCATATCTTGTAAGGATTTGAGCAAATTCTCTAAGGCATGTTACCACATTCAAAACATGGTTTTAAATGCTTAATTGTGAAATAATATGTGGTGACTATGAGTAAGAATGTACTTAAGTGTGAAAATGACAAAAATCTATGGGACTAATGATTTTTAACTTGTCATGTGCATTGGAAATCCCTGAAACAATTGTTGGAAGGTTTAGGTTGAGTTTTTCTTGTTTAGTGTCATTTTGTTTTTGGTTTCTTTTGTTTTGTTTTGCTCGAGGACTAGCAAAAGATAAGTGTGGGGGTATTTGATAGGAGCATATTCATGCGACTTAAATGGCTTGTTCTCGTGCATTTACGTTATGTTTCTTTAGTTATTTTAGTACTTTAAGCTATTTTCGTGTGTTTGTAGGTCCAAAGGGCTAAAGGAGCAAAAAGATGCATTTTGGAGACTTTTGGAGCACTTTTGGACTAAGGATGGATAGCTTATGCTTGGAGCCAAAGTATTGGACGAAATTGAAGACCTAATTGAAGACCAAAGTGTTGGAACCTTGTTCCCTTTAGTTTTAGGACATTTAAACCTTTCCTAATCCCATTCATCAACACATGCATCCACATGCATTCACCCTTTAAACCATTAAATCCACATGCTTTCCTATTCAATTAAATCAGCCACATGCATTCATCATCATAACCTAGCTGTCATTCCACTTCATTGCACATGCATCTTCAAATAAATCAGCCATTCCACATGCATATTCAACCTAGTTGTCATTGCACATGCATTCACTCTTTAATTCACATGCATTTACTCTTTAATTCACATGCAAAACATCCCATTCCATCTCCCATCAGATTTCCATCATATTCACATGCATTCCATCCTTTAAAACATTGCACATGCACTCCCTTTAATTAATTAAGCCACATGCACTCCCATCCATTTCATCATTGCAGCCAACACATGCTTTCACATGCATTTTCAGATTGTCCCCTTGCACATGCAGCCACTTATTCAAAGCACATGCATTTCCACCCTTTAATCACATGCATAAAGCAGCCACATGCATCTCCCATCACCATTTCAGATTTCTAGCATTTGCACATGCAACCTAGCTGTCATGTTCCCTCTCCCATCCATCCATCTCCCTATAAAAACCATACACACTTCATTCATTCTCATACACTCTTCCATATTCCAGAAATTCGTCAAAACCTCTCCACACCCTCATTGCAGCCACCAAAACACTTTTCTCCTCCATTGCAGCCACTCCAACCACTCCCCAAACCATTCACACCATCAAACTATCCTTAGACCTTGTGCTACAACGAAGAGGAAGAGAAGAGTGCCTAAACGTTCATACAATTCAAGTTTGAGTTGTTGGAATGTTTAGGTGTTTCTTTGATTTCAATGTTTAATTTCAATACTCTTTGTTTTGTACGTATGAGGAATGGAAGAGAAGAGTGCCTAAACGTTCATACAATTCAAGTTTGAGTTGTTGGAATGTTTAGGTGTTTCTTTGATTCCAATGTTTAAATTCAACTAAACCCCCCTTGGCTAGGGGGGAATTCGAAATATATGTTTATGCTTGCATTTTGATTTGATTACTTCTAATTGCGTTTCATAAGTTGTGGATTCAATTTGTTTAACCGTTTGATTGATAACTTATTTATGTATGTTTATTGAGAATGCGCGCTTAATTTTCATGCATGAATATGACGCTAGAATATAAGTGAGTTTCACCTAATAGTTACGAACTTATATTCACAAGTAGTGGAGGTTGCTTATAAACAATCGCGTTAAACAAATTCTTGGCATAAGTTTCATGCAATCATAGTAACGAATGCCTCGTCAACACTTATAATTTTCATAGAGCGTAATGATTCTTGCTTGTACCTCTTCTATGCATTCATGTTGAGGACTTGTGGGGAATGTTTTGAATTGTCGCATGCATCATCCAATTCAATAACGTTAGGAAGATTTGAAGGTTAATTAGTGCATCACGGTTAACTTGGGGTGTTGAGTATCATAGTTTATTGAAATGCAATTGGAAATCATTTTATTATGCAAGTATAACATGTATGGAGATGAACCCCTTAGCTAGCCTTCATTCCATTCAATTCTATCACACATTCACATTTACATTTTGCTTTTACTTACAATCTGTTCTTTTAGTTTAAATTCGTCAAAACCTAACCCCCCCCCCCCTTTACTTTCTTGTTCTTTAGTGTTTAGACTTTGTTTAGTTTATGTTTTAAAGTGTTTTGATTCAATTTATTTCCCAAAATTCGTCCAAATTCACCAAAGTGCTCAAAACTGCCCAGAAAGTGATTTTAAGGCTGTTTTGAGTGTTTTGGGTAATGTTTGAGTCTTTTGGTTTGTTTTAGTGTTTTAAAGTTTAGTTTTGCATTCCTTGAGTCTAGTATAGTGTTTCATATTGTTATTTTACGTTTTTGAGTCAAATCCAAGTGGTTAACAATCCCTCCTAATCCCCGGTCCAGAACGATCCCTACTTATACTTATACTACAATTGACAAAAAGAGGGTTTAATTTGTGTGCGTATAAATCACGCATCAATACACTTCCAGAGAAGGGACCACTTCTGCAAAGGGGAGCGAGTAAGGCAAGTGAAAATGATACATTGAAGCATGTGGAGACAAACATAGGCTGAGTTATCCTCCAACCCTTTTCAATACGAATTGGAAAGATTGAACAAAGAAACAGACCAAAGGGGTAAGCTCAGACCTTCGGGGAAGACCAAAAGAATCCTGCTGCCCAGTTCAAGAGTAGCACAAAGGAAAATCAATGATGGGCGGAAACCAGTTCAAGAGTAAGCCTGTGGAGTCACTATGATCAAAGCCTCAATGCAATTACCAAGGAGAAGAGGGAATTTACACTCCATAACCAGATTTGCGTCCCTAAACTCTTCTCTTTGTTAATTACATTCTGCCATGTTTAGTATGTTTAAATGCTTTTTGTGTGTTTACTTATGTTTTGTGTGAATCTATGCTTAAAACATTGAGGACAATGTTTGATTTAAGTGTGGGGGGGGGGGGGGGGGGGTAACTAAGTATATTTAATGCAAATTCGTGGGATTTTATCACCCATTACTTCAAATGTTGTTCCTTGCTGTTTTAAGGTGTTTTTAAGTTGTTTTAGAGTGTTTTAGTATGTTTTGTTTTTATAACTCCGAAAATCACATAAAAATTTGAAAAACATGTTTTGAAAAGCCTAAAAAGAGTGTTTTGAGTCGTTTTTGTGTGTTTGTGTCTTAGGGTACCTTCCAACACAATGATAAGGATTTGGTTTATAATTGCATGACGGTTAAAAAGAGTTATTAACATAGAGAAAAGTTTGATTTACTCTTGGTATATGCTTGGTTATGGTTATAATGTATGACTTCACATGCAATCATAAAAGAAAAAATTCGTTTTTGTAACATGCTTGAAGGAAGGAACTCAAACAAACGCTACAACCCTGTGAGACTCGAGCCATTACCTTCTTTGGAGAGTTATTTTCTGTGATTCTTTGTTTTCTAAAGTTGTTGTATGATCTCATTATTCCTTGCTTGGTTGCTACTTAGAATGCAATTGTATCATGATAGAACTAAATGCTAGAACTTATATCCGTTTCATTCAAAGCATGATATTGATTGCATAACATACAATAAGATGAAGTTGTTAGTCAAGCCAAAGCCAAAAAGCCTATCCCTTTTCACATGTATTGTAGGATTACCCCTTTTGAGCCTTTTCAAGCTTAGTTTCTTTGTTAACCCCTTGTTCTTAAAGGATAGTGAAGCATGACTTAAAATGAACTCCTTTTGATCAATATACTGCAGAAAATAAGTGTGGGGGAAGATAATAGGGCACGGCCAAAGAATGAAATAAAGAAAAGAAAAAAAAAAGAGTTGAAAAATAAGTGAGAATGATCTCACAAGCATTGGTTATTGAAGGAAGGGTCCAAAAGAGTGAATTTGACCCTAGTTGTTGCATGAATCTTCCCTTGTGTTTAAAAGTTGATTTCTGCCATTAAAAGTGAGTTTAAGTGTCAATTTCAATACTTCGCTTCCTATTACTTTAAGAACCTTTGTTTTACTTTACCTTTCTTTGTTAAACCATTACCCTTAGCCCCGTTACAACCCTCAACTTCTATCTTGATGTTATGTATTCAATATGTGGAGTTTGGAATTGATATGAGCTTATGGAATCACTGGTTCTCATTCTAAGTAGTAGCTTTCCATTCATGAGATCATATTCATGTCATTATCGTAAATCCAGAAAATACTTTCTTTGATTTAACATATGTGAGTGTTAGAATTCATATTTACATCAATCTTCTCACATATAACTAGTGTAGGGTGTGTAGTCAGAAAATCTGTGTGAAAACGAGTGCATATCTTGTAAGGATTTGAGCAAATTCTCTAAGGCATGTTACTACATTCGAAATGTGTTTTAAATGCTTAATTGTGAACTAGTATGTGGTGACTATGATTAAGAATGTACTTAAGTGTAAAGATGGCTAAAATCTATGGGAATAATGATTTTTAACTTGTCATGTGCATTGGAAATCCGTGAGACGATTGTTGGAAGGTGTAGGTTGTGTTTTGTTCGTTTTGTCTAGTTTCGTGTTCTTTTGTTGTTTTGTTTTGCTCGAGGACTAGCAAAAGATAAGTGTGGGGGTATTTGATAGGAGCATATTCATGCGACTTAAATGGCTTGTTCTCGTGCATTTACGTTATGTTTCTTTAGTTATTTTAGTCCTTTATGCTTCTTTTGTGTGTTTTCAGGTTCTAAGGGCAAAGTATGCAAAAGGATGCCTTTTGGAGCCTTTTGGAGCAAATTAGAGATTGGAATGGATATCATATGCTTGGAGCCAAGAGGATGGACGAAATTGAAGGATTCCTCCTCCATTGCAGCCACATGCACATTCAATCATTCACACCAAAACCTTGCACATGCTTTCCCATTTCATTATTCATTCACCTTGCAGCCACTCCACATGCATTTCTAGCTTTTCCTTTGCATTCCCCCTTTAATCAACACATGCATCCACTCACCAAGAAATCATTCATTCCACATGCACCCAAAACACCACCAGAAATCATCATTGCCGTGGGTACCTATCCCATTTCAGATTGTCATTCCACTTCATTGCACATGCATCTTCATAATTCAACACATGCATTCATTATTTATTTACTTTGCATCCTTTAATTTAATCACATGAACATTCAAACAAACACAATCATTCCAGCCATACCTTGCATTTTCAGATTGTTCCTCCGTCATTGCACCACAATGCAGCCACATGCACTTGTTCCTCTAACATTTCAGCCACTTGCACTCCCATTCTCTCCCAAAACCGTGCACATGCCTTCTCCTTGCATTTCCAGCCATTCCACATGCTATTTCAGCCACATGCACTCATAATCATTCAACCAACATGTGCACATGCAACCTAGCTGTCATGTTTCCCCCATTTCACCTATAAATACTCATTCATACACAATTCATTTCACAACAGAAATTGGTCCCTTGGGGCCGTGCCCTTCACAAAGTCCATCCATTCCATTCATACACTTCATCCATTGCAGAAATGTAGACCATAAACCCCCCTTTGTGCCGTGACTCTCCCCTACAAATCCAAACACCATCCTTCCATTCCTCCACCACTACCCAAACCATTCACACCACCAAACTATCCTTAGACCTTGTGCTACAACGAAGAGGAAGATAAGAGTGCCTAAATGTTCATACAATTCAAGTTTGAGTTGTTGGAATGTTTAGGTGTTTCTTTGATTTCAATGTTTAATTTCAATGCTCTTTGTTTTGTACGAATGAGGAATGGAAGATAAGAGGGCCTAAACGTTCATACAATTCAAGTTTGAGTTGTTGGAATGTTTAGGTGTTTCTTTGATTCTCTTTGTTTTGTACCATGAGGAACTAAACCCCCCTTGGTTAGGGGGTGATTCGAATATATGTTTATACTTGCATTTTGATTTGAATACTTCTAATTGCGTTTCATAAGTTGTGGATTCAATTCGTTTAACTGTTTGATTGATAACTTATTTATGTATGTTTATTGAGAATGCGCGCTTAATTTTCATGCATGAATATGACGCTAGAATATAAGTGAGTTTCACCTAATAGTTACGAACTTATATTCGCAAGTAGTGGAGGTTGCTTATAAACAATCGCGTTAAACAAATTCTTGGCATAAGTTTCATGCAATCATAGTAACGAATGCCTCGTCAACACTTATAATTTTCATAGAGCGTAATGATTCTTGCTTGTATCTCTTCTATGCATTCATGTTGAGGACTTGTGGGGAATGTTTTGAATTGTTGTATGCGCTAACCCATCCAATTCAATAACGTTAGGAAGATTTGAAGGTTAATTAGTGCATCACGGTTAACCCGGGGTGTTGAGTTTCATGGTTTATTGAAATGCAATTGGAAATCATTTTATTATGCAAGTATAACATGTATGGAGATGAACCCCTTAGCCATTCTATCATCCATTCATTCCATTCCATCAAATTCATTTTTATATTCTGCCTAGTTTATTAACTTGTTTTGTTATTTCAATTTTCGTATAAATCTAAATCCCCCTTTACTTTAATGTCCAATATTAGTTAGAAAGTGTCTTAGTTTGTGCTTTTAAGTGTTTTGATTCATTTTATTTCCCAATTTCGTCCAAATTCACCAAAGTGCTCAAAACTGCCCAGAAAGTGATTTTAAGGCAGCTTTGAGTGTTTTGGGTGATGTTTGAGTCTTTTGGTTTGTTTTAATGTTTTAAGTGTTTAGTTTTACATTCTTTGAGTTAGTTTAGTGTTTTATATTGTGTTTTTACGTTCTTGAGTCAAGTTATTACTTAATTTCGTCCAAATTTGTGTTTGTGCTCAAATCTGCCCAGAAAGTGGTTTTTAGGCAGATTTGAGTGTGTTTGTGTTGTTTTGAGTCTTTTGGTTTGTCTTAGTGTTTTAAAGTTTAGTTTTGCATTCTTTGAGTCTAGTATAGTGTTTCATATTGTTATTTTACGTTTTTGAGTCAAATCCAAGTGGTTAACAATCCCTCCTAATCCCCGGTCTAGAACGATCCCTACTTATACATATACTACAATTTGACGAAAAGAGGGTTTAATTTGTGTGCGTATAAATCTCGCATCAGAAAGCATTTTCTGGATTTACGATAACGACATGAATATGATCTCATGAATGGAATGCTACTACTTAGAATGAGAACTAGTGATTCCATAAGCTCATATCAATTCCAAACTCCACATTATTGAACACATAACGATCAAGATAGAAGCATAAGGGTTGAAACGGGGCTAAAGGTGTTTGGCTAACAAAGAAGGGATATGGAAAACAAAGGTTCTTAAAGAAATAGCGAGCAAAGCATTTGAATTAACATAGAATTCACTTTTGAATGAAAACTCAACTTTTGAACAACAAGGGGGAACAAGCTCTTTTTCCTTTCTTTTCTGTTTTTCTTTTTCAAATGTTTTTCTTTTTTTTTTTTTTTTTTTTTTCTTTTGAATCTCAAAACATACATATAAACTTAAGAACAAACATTCCTTCCCCCACACTTATTTTCTTGCATAATGTAACTCAAAAGGAATTCATTTAAGTCATGCTCACTATCTTTTAAGAACAAGGGTGTGGACAGTCCTAAACTAGGCTAGGTTAGGATAATGTGGGTTAACAATGAATAAAGGCTAACAAAGCTCAACGGGGTTAAAACTTACAACAAGTACGAAAAATGGGAAGTAAGGCTATTTGGCTATGGTGGCAACTACACAACTTCATCTTGATATATGTTATGCAATTCAATGTCATGCTTTGAATGAAACGGATATAAGTTCTAGCATTTAGTTCTATCATGATACAATTGCATTCTAAGTAGCAACCAAGCAAGGAATAATGAGATCATGCAACAACTTTAGAAAACAAAGAATCACAGAATATAACTCTCCAAAGAAAGTAATGGCTCGAGTCTCACAGGGATGTAGCGTTATTATGAGTTTCTTCCTTCAAGCATGTTACAAAAACGAATTTTTCTTTTATGATTGCATGTGAAGTCATACATTATAACCATAACCAAGCATATACCAAGAGTAAATCAAACTTTCATCCATGTTTATAACTCTCTTTAACAGTCATGCAATTACAAACCAAATCCATGTCATTTTGTTGGAAGGTACCCTAAGACACAAACACACAAAAACGACTCAAAACACTCTTTTTAGGCTTTTTAAAACATGTTTTTCAAATTTTTATGTGATTTTCGGAGTTATAAAAACAAAACATACTAAAACACGCTAAAACAACTTAAAAACACCTTAAAACAGCAAGGAACAACATTTGAAGTTATGGGTGATAAAATCCCACGAATTTGTATCAAATATACTTAGTTACCCCCCCCACACTTAAATCAAACATTGTCCTCAATGTTTTAAGCATAGATTCACACAAAACATAAGTAAACACACAAACAACAACTAAACATACTAAACATGGCAGAATGTAATTAACAAAGAGAAGAGTTTAGGGACGCAAATCTGGTTATGGAGTGTAAATTCCTTCTTCTCCTTGGTGATTGCATTGAGGCATTGATCTTGGTTATTCCACAGGCATACTATTGAACTGGGCTGCATGATTCTTTTGGTCTCCTCCACTTGTTGATTTTCCTTTGTGCTACTGGGCTGGAGGATTCTTTTGGTCTTCCCCGAAGGTCTGAGCTTACCCCTTTGGTCTGTTTCTTTGTTCAATCTTTCCAATTCGTATTGAAAAGGGTTGGAGGATAACTCAGCCTATGTTTGTCTCCACATGCTTCAATGTATCATTTTCACTTGCCTTACTCGCTCCCCTTTGCAGAAGTGGTCCCTTCTCCGGAAGTGTATCAACCGTTGAAGATGACTACTCGAGAGCAACGCTAGGTAAGCAAACAGGAATAGATTCCAGGCAGTTGGCTCCAGATCGGAAGACTGACTCCAAGTGCCGGCTGATTGCTTCTTTTACTTTGCCATGCGAGTAAGAACAAGGACAAAGAAAAAGACAGGGAAAGAGCATGATATGAGATACTTTTGCTTTTGACCTTGATGATATGAGATACCTTTGCTTTTGAAGAAGCGGTGAATGAATCAGCACACTTCAATCTGCCGTTTCCTCCTGGGTCATCTGTACTCCAGGCATCCGGTATCATCTTTGGGGAAGAAGAAAAAATTGAGTATTTCAAAAGGCTTTGCTGGGAGTGCGCCCTCAGAGGTGAGGGAGAGTTGGGCATTTTCTTCAGATTTGCCTTGCCATAAAAGACGAAGGTCGACATATATAGAGATAATATCAAGTGGTGGTACTCTTCTTTTACCCTTGTCGACAAACGTTTTGATCCCGCAAATCCGGCTTTTTGAAATAGTGACGCCTCTTCGATTTCCGAACGACGCCTCTTCGATTTCTGAACGACGCCTCTTCGATTTCTGAACGACGCGTAGTAGTGCGGATGCGGCTCCTTTTGACAAAGCTGCACGCGTTTTCTGAAAAGCAGAGAAAGCGTCGCCGGACTTTGCGCTTGTCGGCTAAAGATGTGTAGTTGCGATGATGGCCTCCACGTGTTTTCTGAAAAGAAGAAATCTTTTGACAAAGTTGAACACGTCTTCTGAAAAGCCGAGAAAGCGTCGCCAAAATTACGCCAGAAATTTCGGCTTTTTGAATCGGTGGACGCGTCGCCTTGGCTTCTTATAGAGATATCGATCACCGCCAACATACACACTCTGAAGAATTCCCATTCTTGAACATCGTCTCCGGCCCTTTGAAATTTTAACTCCATCCACCCCTTCTCTTTGAACACTTTTGAAAAATGGCAAACCCATCGAACCTTAGCTTAGAATTGAGTCTCAGCAGTGAAACGGGCGCGCCGCGTCAAGGTAACGTATGACGCCCTTCTTTCTTATCTTCTAACGGTCCTCTTTCAGGTGAAGACTCTGTGATGCAGGACGCCACAACAGCTACAATAGTAGCTAGGAACCTCCTCACTCCAAAAGATAGTAGGCTGCTGTCAGGACGGTCCGATGAGTTGGCCGTTCAAGAGTCCCTCGCACTTAGTGTTCAGTGTGCGAGTTCTGTGTCCAACATGGGCCAACGCCTGCTTGCCCGCTCCCGTCAGGTGGAATTGATAGGAGCATTTTTATGCGACTTAATTGGCTTGTTCTCATGCATTTATGTTGTTTTTCCTTAGTTAGTTTAAGTGTTTAAAGTCATTTTCGTGCAATTTCAGGTTTTAGTGTCAAAGTATGCAAAAAGAAGCAATTTGGAGCATTCTAGAGCATTTTTGGGCCAAGATTGGATAGTGCAAGCATGGAGGCATGAGGATGGACGAATTTGAAGGCTTGAATTCAGTTAGGGAGCTGCAAGGGGGCCTAAAAAAAACCTTATTTCTAGAAGGCTTTATCTATTCACACATGGTGCCTAATTCCTAGCTTGTCTCCTAGCCGTCCTAGCTTGTCTCCTAGCCGTCCTAGCTTGTCACTAGCCGTCCTACCTTGTCTCCTAGCCGTCCTACCTTGTCTCCTAGCCGTCCTAGCTTGTCTCCTAGCCGTCCTAGCTTGTCACTAGCCGTCCTACCTTGTCTACTAGCCGTCCTACCTTGTCACTAGCCGTCCTACCTTGTCTCCTAGCCGTCACTAGCCGTCCTACCTTGTCTCCTAGCCGTCCTATCTTGTCTCCTACCTTGTCCAAGCTACACACATATATCCTTTAAGTGTTTCATGTATAGAATTTCTGGTACAAAAAACCTTTTGGTTTCAACTAAGTTCAAAACCTTTCCTAGCCCTATAAATAAGGCTTTGCAGCAAGGCACTTGGGGGATCACTCATTCACCCAATTTTCGTCCATTCATCTAGCCACACCACTCTACACATCCTAAAATCCTAAAAACACAATTCCAGCCAAACACTACACCTTGTCGTGCCTATCCTCCATCCAATTCCATAATCCCTGATCCTAAAACACATCCCAACCATCTGATGCGAGATTTATACGCACACAAATTAAACCCTCTTTTCGTCAAATTATAGTATATGTATAAGTAGGGATCGTTCTGGACCGGGGATTAGGAGGGATTGTTAATCACTTGGATTTGACTCAAAAACGTAAAAACACAATATAAAACATTAAACTAGACTCAAAGAATGTAAAACTAAACTTTAAAACACTAAGACAAACCAAAGACTCAAAATGCTTTTAAAAACACAAACTAAAATGATTTCTAACTAAATTGACATTAAAGTAAAGGGGGATTTAAGTTTATACGAAAATTGAAATAACGAAACAAGTTAAATAAACTAGACAGAATGTAAATATGAAATTGATGAAATGGAATGAATGGATGATAGAATAGCTAAGGGGGTCATCTCCACATATGTTACACTTGCATAATAAAAAGATTTCCAGTTGATCTTTCGATAAATTATGAAACTCATCACCCCGGGTTAATTAGGTCCGTTTAAATTAACCGTCAAGTTTTCCTTAAGTTAATGAATTGGATGGGTTAGCGCAACGCAATTCACAACATTCTCCAAAAGTCCTTTATGTGAACAGCACAATAAAGATACAATCAAAGATCATTAAGCATTATGAAAACTATAAGTGTTGAAGAGGCATTCGTTACTATGATGAGCATGAAACTCGTGCCAAGAATTCATTTAACGCGATTGTTTATAAGCAACCTCCACTACTTGTGAATATAAGTTCATAACGATTAGGTGAAAATCACTTATATTCTAGCGTCATATTCATGCATGAAAATTAAGCGCGCATTCTTAATAAACATACATAAATAAGTTATTAATCAAACGGTTAAACAAATTGAATCAACAACTTATGAAATGCAATTAGAAGTAATCAAATCAAAATGCAAGCATAAACATATATTTCGAATCACCCCCTAGCTAAGGGGGGGTTTAGTTCCTCATACAAAACAAAGAGAATTAAAATTAAACATTGAAATCAAAGAAACACCTAAACATTCCAACAACTCAAACTTGAATTGTATGAACGTTTAGGCCCTCTTCTCTTCCTCTTTATTGTAGCATAAGGTCTAAGGATAGTTGGTTTGGGGGAATGGAAGTGTGGAATGGAGTGAGGAGTGATGGAAATGGAAAGATGGTTTTTTGGATTCTAAGGGAGACTCACGGCTAAGAGAGAAAGGGATGTGTTTGTGGTGTGTTGTGTATGAAATGAGATGTCCATGAATGAATGAATGCAAGGGTATTTATAGGAGTAGTGGAGGGAACATATGGCTATGTCATTTGTAGGTGAAGTAAGTGTGTGAGGTTGGTGAAGTAAGTGGAGGTTGTAGGTGAAGTAGGTGGATGTTGTAGGTGAAGTAGGTGGATGTTGTAGGTGAAGTACATGTGTTTAAATGGTTGAAATGTGTAGATGATTATGAGTGATAAGTGATAAGTGTATGATATGTTAAGTGATAAGTGAATGATTATGATAAGTGATAAATGAATGTATGATATGATAAGTGGTGAATGATATGTGGTTATGATAAGTGATAAGTGGTGATGATATGTGATAAGTAATGAGTGGTGATGATAAGTATGGAGCATGTGAATTAACTAATGAAGGAAATGCATGTGCAATGACAATGTGTTAGAATGGATGTGTGTTATGCATGGCATGATTGGGATTAGGAAAGGTTTTAAATGTCCTAAAACTAAAGAGAACAAGGTTCCAACACTTTGGTCTTCAATTAGGTCTTCAATTTCGTCCAACACTTTGGCGCCAAGCATAAGCTATCCATCCTTAGCCCAAAAGTGCTCCAAAAGTCTCCAAAATGCATCTTTTTGCTCCTTTAGCCCTTTGGACCTATAAACACACGAAAATAGCTTAAAGTACTAAAATAACTAAAGAAACATAACGTAAATGCACGAGAACAAGCCATTTAAGTCGCATGAATATGCTCCTATCAAATACCCCCACACTTAGCTTTTGCTAGTCCTCGAGCAAAACAAAACAACAAGAGAACACGAAACTAGACAAAACGAACAAAACACAACCTACACCTTCCAACAATCGTCTCACGGATTTGCAATGCACATGACAAGTTAAAAATCATTAGTCCCATAGATTTTAGTCATCTTCACACTTGAGTACATTCTTAATCATAGTCACCACATACTATTTCACAATTAAGCATTTAAAACCATGTTTTGAATGTAGTAACATGCCTTAGAGAATTTGCTCAATTCCTTACAAGATATGCACTCGATTTTCACTCAGAATTTCTAACTACACACCCTAATCTAGTCATATGTGAGAAGATTGATGTAACATGAAAACGAACACTCACATATATGTATCACAAAGAACGCAATTTCTGGAGTTAATAAGCATGTTTAGATATGATCTCATGAATGGAATGCTACTACTTAGACGCGAGAACCAGTGACACCATATGCTCATACCAAGTTCAAACTCCACAAATTGAAATACACAACACTCAAGATAGAAGTCAAGGGTTGTAACGGGGCTTGAGGTATGTGGATAACAAAGAAGGGATATGGAAAACAAAGGTTCTTAAAGAAATAGTGAGCAAAACATTTGAATCAACTTAGAATTCACTTTTGAATGAAAACTCAACTTTTGAACAAAAAGGGAGAATTTAGACAATTTACGCCCAGAATTGGTGTTTTGGAACCTTTCTTCAATCACTTATTCTTTCATTTTTTTTTTTCAAGCTCTTTTTTTCTTTCTCTCTTTCTTTTCTCTTTTTTTTTTCTTTTCTTTTTCTTTTCTTTTGAATCTCAAAACATCAACACTTAAACATTCTCTCCCCCACACTTATTTTCTTTCATAATGTAACTCAAAAGGAATTCAATTAAGTCATGCTCACTATCTTTTAAGAACAAGGGTGGGGATTGTCCTAAACTAGGCTAGGTGAGGAAAATGTGGGTAAACAAAGAATAAAGGCTAAACAAGGCTCAACGGGGTTAAAACTTACAACATATACGAAGTATGGGAAGTAAGGCTATTTGGCTATGGTGGTGGTCACTACACAACTTCTTCTTGAATATGTGTTATGCAAATCAATAACATGCTTTGAATGAAATGGGCATGAGTTCTAGCATTTAGTTCTATCATGATACAATTGCATTCTAAGTAGCAACCAAGCAAGGAATAATGAGATCATGCAACAACTTTAGAAAATAAAGAATCACAGAAAATAACTCTCCAAAGAAAGTAATGGCTCGAGTCTCACAGGGATGTAGCGTTTGTTTGAGTTTCTTCCTTCAAGCATGTTACAAAAACGAATTTTTCTTTTATGATTGCATGTGAAGTCATACATTATAACCATAACCAAGCATATACCAAGAGTAAATCAAACTTTTCTCTATGTTTATAACTCTTTCTAACCGTCATGCAATTATAAACCAAATCCTTATCATTGTGTTGGAAGGTACCCTAAGACACAAACACACAAAAACGACTTTTAAAACAACTCTTTTTGGGTTTTTCAAAACAATTTTTCAAATTTTTATGGGATTTTCGAATTATAAAACAAAACACACTAAAACACTCTAAAACAACTTAAAAACACCTTAAAACAGCAAGGAACAACATTAGAAGTTATGGTGGATAAAACCCTACGAATTTGCATCAAAACACTTTAGTTACCCCCCCCCACACTTAAATCAAACATTGTCCTCAATGTTTTAAGCATAGATTCACACAAAACATAAGTAAACACACAAAAAGCAACTAAACATATTAAACATGGCATAATGTAATTAACAAAGAGAAGAGTTTAGGGACGCAAATCTGGTTATGGAGTGTAAATTCCCTCTTCTCCTTGGTGATTGCATTGAGGCTTTGATCTTTGTGATTCCACAGGCTTACTCTTGAACTGGTTTCTGCCCATCGTTGATTTTCCTTTGTGCTACTTCTTGAACTGGGCAGCAAGATGGTTCTTTTGGTTTCCCCCGAAGGTCTGAGCTTATCCCTTTTATCTGTTTCTTTGTTCAATCTTTCCAATTCGTATTGAAAAGGGTTGGAGGATAACTCAGCCTATGTTTGTCTCCACATGCTTCAATGTATCATTTTCACTTGCCTTACTCGCTCCCCTTTGCAGAAGTGGTCCCTTCTCCGGAAGTGTATCAACCGTTGAAGATGACTACTCGAGAGCAACGCTAAGTAAGCAATCAGGAATAGGTTCCAGGCAGTTGGCTCCAGATCGGAAGATTGACTCCAAGTGCCGGCTGATTGCTTCTTTTACTTTGCCATGCGAGTAAGAACAAGGACAAAGAAAAAGACAGGGAAAGAGCATGATATGAGATACTTTTGCTTTTGACCTTGATGATATGAGATACCTTTGCTTTTGAAGAAGCGGTGCATGAATCAGCACATGTATTTCCTTCTGGGTCATCTTTACTCCAGGCATCTGGTATCATCTTTGGGGAAGAAGAAAAAATTTAGTATTTCGAAAGGCTTTGCTGGGAGTGCGCCCTCAAAGGTGAGGGAGAGGTGGGCATTTTCTTCAGGTTTGCCCTGCCATAAAAGACGAAGGTCGACATATATAGAGATAATATCAAGTGGTGGTACTTTTTACCCTTGTCGACAAACGTTTTGATCCCGCAATTCCGGCTTTTTGAAATAGTGGCGCCTCTTCGATCTCTGAATACGCCTCTTCGATTTCTGAGCAGGCGCCCCTTCGATTTCTGAACGACGCCCCTTCGCTTTCTGAACGACACGTGGTAGTGCAGATGCGGCTCCTTTTGACAAAGCTGCACGCGTCTTCTGAAAAGCAGAGAAAGCGTCGCCGAACTTTGCGCTTGTCGGCTAAAGATATGTAGTTGCGGTGATGGCCTCCACGTGTTGTCTGAAAAGAAGAAATCTTTTGACAAAGTTGAACGCGTCTTCTGAAAAGCCGAGAAAGCGTCGCCAAAATTACGCCGGAAATTCCGGCTTTTTGAATTGGTGGACGCGTCGCCTTGGCTTTTTTATTGAGCTATCGATCACCACAACAAACACACTCTGAAGATTTCCCATTCTTGAAGATCGACTCCGGCCCTTTGAAATTTAACTCCATCCCTTTTCTTTGAACACTTTTGAAAAATGGCAAACTCATCGAACCTTAGCTTGGAATTGAGCCTTAGCAGTGATACGGGCGCGCCGCGTCAAGGTAACGTATGGCGCCCTTCTTTCTTATCTTCTAACGGTCTTCTTACAGGTGAAGACTCCGTGATGCAGGACGCCACAACAGCTACAATAGTAGCTAGGAACCTCCTCACTCCAAAAGATAGTAGGCTGCTGTAAGGACGGTCCGATGAGTTGGCCGTTCAAGAGTCCCTCGCACTTAGTGTTCAGTGTGCGAGTTCTGTGTCCAACATGGGCCAACGCCTGCTTGCTCGGTCCCGCCAAGTGGAATCGTTGATGGCAGAGGTGGAAAGACTTAAGCAAGAGATCCAGCAGCTTAAGTACGAAAATAGAAGTTTGCATGTGCTTGCAAATAACTATTCATCGGGGATGAAGAGGAAGCTTGATGAGCTGCAAGAATCTGAGGGTCGAATTCACAGTGACCGTCAAAGGCTTTCGTCTTATCTCCAGAGGCACCTTTTTCCTGGGTCATCCAGCGCTTGGCCAAGTATTGAGGCCTGGAATGCTCTAGCTCCGATGCCTCCCGCTCCGATGGCTTCCGCTCCGATGCCTCCTGCTTCTATGCCTCCCGCTTCTGCGCCTTCTGCTTCTGCGCCTCGTAGTGGGGCTTCACGCAAACAACCTTTGTGAAGATCCACCTTTCTCCATGTTTAGTATCTTTTTTTTTTTTTTTTTTTTTATTTATTTTTTATTTTTTATTAACATAAATAAAATCAAACGGCATGGAATTGGTCCTTGAATGGAAGGTGATACTTGAAGTGAACCGGCATTGGTTTGAATTGTAATGTAGGTGCCTGATTCATAAAAAACAACAAGTTAGTATAAAATGTAATGAAATTTGGAAAAAATGACTTACTTGTTTTGTCTGACAAGAACTCAATGACAAACACCACTCCTTTGAAAGTTTCAGGGATATTGGACTTGGCCAGATTGCATGTGATGGTTATGACTTGTCCAATGTCATCAAATTTAACTTCTTTGGATTTTGTGGTTTCAAGAACGTCCTCTTTGATGAATTCATGACATTTCCTACTTGTCACCTTTGGAATGGCTTCCAAGATGTCTTTTTCACCTTCTTCTTCCTTGGAAGTCATGAATCTGCAAGGAATAGGGATACTTGTTGGAACGGGGTTAAAAATAATGAAATTTGGAACAACCATACCTGTATTAGATGGCATAGGAGCAATAGGTGCCTCCGGTAAAGGTGTTTCCACCCTTTCCGTGGGTTGGGTGTATTCCTCTTCCTTGTGATTTGATTTTGATGGTTGAGGATCCGTTCCAACCTCCTTGTCACTTCTCAACATGATAGCATTGGTGGTTTCAAATTCTCCCTTCTGATTTGCAATGGTTGAACTAGGGAGTTCGCCTTGGTCGCAAAATTGTCCTTCGAACTCCGCTATCTGCCCAATTTGCTTTTCCAGAGTAGTAAGTAATTGAAAAATCGTATCATTTTCATTTGAATTACCTACATTACTTTGGGCAGGTTGTGGTGGCTGCATAGGCGTTGAATAGAACTCCTCATACGGCTGCCAATATCCTTCTTGTTGAGCCTCATTGTCTTGATTTTGTGAGCCCTGCACCAAACAAATTAATTCATTAAGCTTTTGATTATAATCTATTGACGAACTTAAATTTGGTTGGGCATATTGAATATGAGGTTGTGGTGGCTGCCAATATCCTTCTTGTTGAACATGTTGAGGTTCCCACCACATAGAGTTTGAATGATCACTCCAATCCGAATTGTAAGTATTGGACAACACGTTATTCCTTGATTGAAGATTAAATATATCAACTCTTTGCATTTGGGACCTTTGCATGAGCTGTGACAAAAGAGAAGCGTTATCAAGTGCCATGTTGTTCTTAACAAACAAAACACAAATAAAAAAAAAACTAAATCTAAAAGACAATACAGAAACAAATAATCCAAGGGATTAGCAAATTTTCTAATCCCCGGCAACGGCGCCAAAAATTGATGCGAGATTTATACGCACACAAATTAAACCCTCTTTTCGTCAAATTATAGTATATGTATAAGTAGGGATCGTTCTGGACCGGGGATTAGGAGGGATTGTTAATCACTTGGATTTGACTCAAAAACGTAAAAACACAATATAAAACATTAAACTAGACTCAAAGAATGTAAAACTAAACTTTAAAACACTAAGACAAACCAAAGACTCAAAATGCTTTTAAAAACACAAACTAAAATGATTTCTAACTAAATTGACATTAAAGTAAAGGGGGATTTAAGTTTATACGAAAATTGAAATAACGAAACAAGTTAAATAAACTAGACAGAATGTAAATATGAAATTGATGAAATGGAATGAATGGATGATAGAATAGCTAAGGGGGTCATCTCCACATATGTTACACTTGCATAATAAAAAGATTTCCAGTTGATCTTTCGATAAATTATGAAACTCATCACCCCGGGTTAATTAGGTCCGTTTAAATTAACCGTCAAGTTTTCCTTAAGTTAATGAATTGGATGGGTTAGCGCAACGCAATTCACAACATTCTCCAAAAGTCCTTTATGTGAACAGCACAATAAAGATACAATCAAAGATCATTAAGCATTATGAAAACTATAAGTGTTGAAGAGGCATTCGTTACTATGATGAGCATGAAACTCGTGCCAAGAATTCATTTAACGCGATTGTTTATAAGCAACCTCCACTACTTGTGAATATAAGTTCATAACGATTAGGTGAAAATCACTTATATTCTAGCGTCATATTCATGCATGAAAATTAAGCGCGCATTCTTAATAAACATACATAAATAAGTTATTAATCAAACGGTTAAACAAATTGAATCAACAACTTATGAAATGCAATTAGAAGTAATCAAATCAAAATGCAAGCATAAACATATATTTCGAATCACCCCCTAGCTAAGGGGGGGTTTAGTTCCTCATACAAAACAAAGAGAATTAAAATTAAACATTGAAATCAAAGAAACACCTAAACATTCCAACAACTCAAACTTGAATTGTATGAACGTTTAGGCCCTCTTCTCTTCCTCTTTATTGTAGCATAAGGTCTAAGGATAGTTGGTTTGGGGGAATGGAAGTGTGGAATGGAGTGAGGAGTGATGGAAATGGAAAGATGGTTTTTTGGATTCTAAGGGAGACTCACGGCTAAGAGAGAAAGGGATGTGTTTGTGGTGTGTTGTGTATGAAATGAGATGTCCATGAATGAATGAATGCAAGGGTATTTATAGGAGTAGTGGAGGGAACATATGGCTATGTCATTTGTAGGTGAAGTAAGTGTGTGAGGTTGGTGAAGTAAGTGGAGGTTGTAGGTGAAGTAGGTGGATGTTGTAGGTGAAGTAGGTGGATGTTGTAGGTGAAGTACATGTGTTTAAATGGTTGAAATGTGTAGATGATTATGAGTGATAAGTGATAAGTGTATGATATGTTAAGTGATAAGTGAATGATTATGATAAGTGATAAATGAATGTATGATATGATAAGTGGTGAATGATATGTGGTTATGATAAGTGATAAGTGGTGATGATATGTGATAAGTAATGAGTGGTGATGATAAGTATGGAGCATGTGAATTAACTAATGAAGGAAATGCATGTGCAATGACAATGTGTTAGAATGGATGTGTGTTATGCATGGCATGATTGGGATTAGGAAAGGTTTTAAATGTCCTAAAACTAAAGAGAACAAGGTTCCAACACTTTGGTCTTCAATTAGGTCTTCAATTTCGTCCAACACTTTGGCGCCAAGCATAAGCTATCCATCCTTAGCCCAAAAGTGCTCCAAAAGTCTCCAAAATGCATCTTTTTGCTCCTTTAGCCCTTTGGACCTATAAACACACGAAAATAGCTTAAAGTACTAAAATAACTAAAGAAACATAACGTAAATGCACGAGAACAAGCCATTTAAGTCGCATGAATATGCTCCTATCACCATCCCATCCACCTTTGTGCCGTAGCAAGGAGAAAGAAGGAAAGACTCTTGGATGCTCAAGCTTCGTCGTTGGTGCATTCTAGGTGTAATTCGTTTTATGATTTCAATGTTTAATTTATTTTCCTTTCATTTTGCTATGAACATGGGTGGCTAAACCCCTATTGGTTAGGGGTGATTTCGAAGCCATAACTATGTGTGCAAGTTGATTTGATAAATTCCAGTTATGAGTTCTTGAATCGTGAATGCAATTGGCTTAACTGTGCGAGTAATAACGTATTTGTGTTTGTTAATTAGGGGTCAACACTTAATTGGCTTGCATGAATATGATGCTAGAATATAAGTTTGTTTCACATAATTGTCACACACTTATATTCACAAGTAGTGAAGGTTGCTAGTCACAATCGCGTTAAGTTCAATTCCTAGCATAAGTGTCATGATGTCATAGTCACAAGTGCTTTGTCAATGCTTATAGTTTTCATTGAACGTAATGATCTTTGATTGTATCTTTATTATGATGTCATGTAAGGAACTTTTGAAGAATGCTTTGGGTTGTCGTATGATGTCATCCAATTCAATAACACAAGGAAAACTTGAGAATTAACTAGTGATGTCACGGTTAATTTGGGGCATTGTCATTCATAATTCTATGAAGGAATAACTGGAAATCGAGTCATTTGCATACTTGTCATGTGTGGAGAAAGAACCCCTAACTAGTTCATCATCCATTAAAAACCCCAAAAACGTTTCAAAATCAGTTTTACTTTGTAATCTGTTTTCTCAACTTTAATTTCGTCCAAATCAAATCCCCCTTTACTTTGAAGTCTCAATTTAGTTAGAAATTATTTTGGTTCATGTTTTTAAGTGTTTTGAGTCAAGTTTTCAACCAATTTCGTCCAAATTAGTGTAGGTGCTCAAAACTGCCCAGAAAGTGGTTTTTAGGCAGTTTTGAGTCTTCTAGTTGCTGTTTTGAGTTTTTGTTTTGTTTTAGTGTTTTAACTTTGGTTTTTCATTCTTTGAGTCCAAATTAGTGTTTTTAACTTTGTTTTGGAGTTCTTAGGTCAGTTTTCAAGAGTTTAGCAATCCCTCCTAATTCCCGGTTTTGAACGATCCCTACTTACATACTTTGCTAGGAATCATTGATGGCAGAGGTGGAAAGTCTCAAGCAGGAGATCCAGCAGCTTAAGTACGAGAATAGAAGTTTGCATGTGCTTGCAAATAACTATTCGTCGGGCATAAAGAGGAAGCTTGATGAGCTGCAAGAATCTGAGGGTCGAATTCAAAGTGACCGTCAAAGGCTTGCGACTTATCTCCAGAGGCACCTTTTTCCTGGGTCATCCAGCGCTTGGCCAAGTATTGAGGCCTGGAATGCTCTAGCTCCGATGCCTCCCGCTCCGATGCCTTCCGCTCCGATGCCTTCCGCTTCTATGCCTTCCGCTTCTATGCCTTCCGCTCCGACACCTCGTAGTGGGGCTTCACGTAAACAACCTTTGTGAAGCTCCATCATTCTGCCATGTTTTATTTTTTTCTTTTTATTTTTTTATTTTTTATTTTTTATTTTTTTTTTATGAACATGCTTTGTTTATTCAGTGCATTGGGTTGCCTCCCAAGTAGCGCTTTCTTTTACGTCTTGCAGCCGGACGAAGAACCCAATCACTCCAGGATATGTTCACGAATCGGATGAGAACTCCGAGTCATAAACTGGTACCTAGAACAAGAAACAAAATAACATAAGAATCTGGAATAAAATAAAAACAAACGAAAATAAAACAATCCAAGGGATTAGCAAATTTTCTAATCCCCGGCAACGGCGCCAAAATTTGACGCGTGATTTATACGCACACAAATTAAACCCTCTTTTTGTCAAATTGTAGTATAAGTATAAGTAGGGATCGTTCTGGACCGGGGATTAGGAGGGATTGTTAATCACTTGGATTTGACTCAAAAACGTAAAAACACAATATAAAACACTATACTAGACTCAGAAAATGCAAAACTAAACTTTAAAACACTAAAACAAACCAAAAGACTCAAACATCACCCAAAACACTCAAAACTGCCTTAAAAGCACTTTCTGGGCAGTTTTGAACACTTTGGTGAATTTGGACGAATTTGGGAAATAAACTTAATCAAAACACTTATAAACACAAACTAAAGGTATTTCTAACTAATCTAACACTTTAAAAGAAATGGGGGAAAGGTTTTGACGAAATTAAAATAACGAAACAAAAACTTTGGAAACAAAACAGATTGTACAAACGAAATTGATGGAATAGAATAAATGAAAAACTAGTTAGAGGGTTCCTTATCCACACATGAACATAAGCATATAATTTGACTCCCAGTTATGACTTCAACAAACGATGAATGACAATGCTCCAAGTTAATTAGGTTCGCTTAAACTAACTTTCAGATTTCCCTAGATTCATTGGATTGAATGGGATACGCATTACAACCAAATTATTCCTAATCAAAGTCCCTAACCATGGAATACGCATGATAGAGACATTCAACAAAGATCATTAAGTTCAACGGAAATCATAAACATCGACTAGGCATTCATAACTATGGAATACGCATGTTAATCCAGCCTAGGGTTTACTAAACACAATCGTGACTAGCGATCTTTACTACTCATGAATATAAGTTCATAACGATTAGGTGAAATTCCCTTATATCCTAGCATCAAGTTTAGGCATGCAAATTAAGTGTCGACCCTCAACCCACATACATAAACAAGTTCTTAATCAAAACAGAAAAGTAAACCACATCTAAAGTTCGTGAATTCATAACTGGAGTAAATCAAATCATAACCAACATATGTTCATGGCTTCAAATTCGCCTCTAACTAAAAAGAAATTAGTTCCACATGTTTAACATAATTGAATAACAAGTAAAATTAAACATGAAAACAGAAACAAGAAAAGAAAGAACAAATTGATGGAATTGAATGGATGGAAAGTTAGCTACGGGGTTCATCTCCACATATGTTATACTTGCATAATAAAACGATTTCCAATTGAATTTCAACAAATCATTAATTGTCAACACTCCAAGTTAATTAGATCCGCTTAAATTAACCTTCAAATCTTCCTAACGTTATTGAATTGGATGATTGCATACGACAACCCAAAACATTCCCCACAAGTCCCCTACATGATTGCATAATAGAGATACAAGCAAGAATCATTACGCTCTATGAAAATTATAAGTTTTGACGAGGCATTCGTTACTATGGAATACGCATGAAACTTATGCCAAGAATTCGTTTAACGCGATTGTTTATAAGCAACCTCCACTACTTGTGAATATAAGTTCGTAACTATTAGGTGAAACTCACTTATATTCTAGCGTCATATTCATGCATGAAAATTAAGGGTGCACTCTCAATAAACATACATAAATAAGTTATCAATCAAACGGTTAAACAAATTGAATCCACAACTTATGAAACGCAATTAGAAGTAATCAAATCAAAATGCAAGCATAAACATATATTTTGAATCTCCTCATAACTTTGAAATCAAAGAAACACCTAAACATTCCAACAACTCAAACTTGAATTGTATGAACGTTTAGGCACTCTTCTCTTCCATTCCTCATACGTACAAAACAAAGAGTATTGAAATTAAACATTGAAATCAAAGAAACACCTAAACATTCCAACAACTCAAACTTGAATTGTATGAACGTTTAGGCCCTCTTATCTTCCTCTTCGTTGTAGCACAAGGTCTAAGGATAGTTTGATGGTGTGAATGGTTTGGGGAGTGGTGAAAATGGCAGGATGGTGTTTGGATTGTAAGGGAGAGCATGGCAAGGGTGGTTTGATGTCTACATTCTGAAATGGAAGAGTGTTTTTGACTGAAATGTGTATGAATGCTTATTTATAGGTGAAATGGGGGGAACATGACAGCTAGGAGGTGGGTGGAAATCTGAAATGGTGATGGGAGATGCATGTGGCTGATTTATGCATGTGATTAAAGGGTGGGAATGCATGTGCTTTGACAGAAATGAAAGGGAATGCATGTGCAATGAGTGTGGAGTGAATGATTGAATGCATGTGGCTGATTTATGAATGTGATTAAAGCTAGAGTGATGATGATGAATGCATGTGCAAAGGAAGTGGATTTTCTGCAAATGCAAGATGAATGTGCATGGCTGAAAATGCATGTGAAAGCATGTGAATTAAATGGATGTGGGTGGCTGCAATGATGAAGTGAATAAAGGGTGCATGTGGGTTAATTAATTAAAGGGAGTGCATGTGGGTGCAAGGTGTGAATGATTATGAGTGCATGTGCAATGTTTTAAAGGATGGAATGCATGTGAATGGTTTTGGGAGAAAGGTGATAAGTGGTGATGATAAGTAATGATATGATAAGTGAATGATATGTTAAGTGAATGATATGATAAGTGAATGATATGTGGTGAATGATATGTTAAGTGAATGATATGATAAGTGAATGATATGTGGTGAATGGTTTAAGTGTTTAAAATAGGGAACAAAGCCCTTCCTTGCATGGCAAGGAAAGGAGACACAAGGAAACATACGACAATGTCCTAAGGTTGCAAGGAATGTTGTTTTTGTGTTCTAAAATGCGTAGGAGTCTTCAATGATGCTCAAACATGAGGTCTTTTAGGATTTAACTTTCCTACTTCAAGTCTTCAATTTCGTCCATCCTCTTGGCTCCAAGCATATGATATCCATTCCAATCTCTAATTTGCTCCAAAAGGCTCCAAAAGGCATCCTTTTGCATACCTTGCCCTTAGAACCTACAAACACACGAAAATAGCTTAAAGTACTAAAATAACTAAAGAAACATAACGTAAATGCACGAGAACAAGCCATTTAAGTCGCATGAATATGCTCCTATCATCGGACACTCAAGGAGCTTTTGGCCTCGGGATTGGATAATGCCGCACCCTTGTGTATCCAATATCCCCCACCTGCCCAAGGGAAGACCGAAGAGTTCAAGTTGAAGTCAAGTTTGCTCCACCATATTCCGAAATACCATGGGTTGTCCATGGAGGATCCGAACAAGCATCTGAACAAGCATCTTTTAGTTACTTGTTTTTATCTTAAAGTCGTCAAAAACCCAATCCCCTTTATTTAGTTGTGTCAAATCTGTCCTAATTAGTGTTTTTGAGTGTTTTGAGTCAAAACCAATTCTATTTTCGTCAAAATTGAGTCCTAGAGTCTAGTTTGAGTCTTTTTGATTGTTCTGTGTTGTTTTGAGTCTTTTAAGTTTGTTTTGAGTCATATAAGTTTAGTTAAGAGTCTTTTGAGTTTGTTTAAGTGTTTTGAAGCATATTTTTGTATCTTTGAGTCAGTTTTCATTAGATTAGCAATCCCTCCTAATCCCCAGCCTAGAACGATCCCTACTTATATCTATACTACAATTGTCAAAAAGAGGGTTAAATTTTTGCTAATCCCCCGTTGTTTCCCTTTGTTTCTGTTATGTATTTTAGTTTTAGTTTCTGATTTGTGTTTTGTTTTGTTTTGTTGATGATAGGAGCATATTTAGGCGACTTACTTAGCTTGTTTTCGTGCATTTATATTGTTAATTCATAGTTGTTTTAGTAGTTTAAGCCATTTTCGTGTGTTTTTAGGTTCATATGGCTAAGGAAGCAAAAAGATGCATTTTGGAGCATTTTAGAGCGAAATTGGACTTGGAATGGATAACTTATGTTTGGAGCAAAAGGAATGGACGAAATTGAAGGATTCCTAATCCATTGCAGCCACATGCACATTCAATCATTCACACCAAAACCTTGCACATGCTTTCCCATTTCATTATTCATTCACTTTGCAGCCACCATTCACTCTTTAATCCACATGCATTCATCATCATTCACCCTAGCTTTAATTCACATGCAAACACATTCATTTTCAGCACCAAACACCATCATTGCCGTGCATCCCATTCCATCTCCCACTCTTTAATCCATTGCAGCCACATGCACTCCCTTTAATTAATTCAACCTAGCTGTCAAAGCACATGCACATTCACCCTTTGATAAGTCTCATTTTGCATGCATTTATATATTCCTTATTTGGCGTCTTTGTGATGTTTTTGATTGAACTAGTTGCATTTTACATTATTTGGTGTTAGTGTGCAGTCAAGTGTGTATTTGGATCAAAGGGAAGGCAAATGAAGTAAAAACCATTCCTTTTGGTAGCTGAGCATTATTCCAAACGTGGAGAGGATTCTAGGGAGTTAAATTGAAGTCCAAATGAAGAACCTAGGAAACTTTTGACTGCTGGAATTTCAGGAAATGATGTGGAAGTGTTAAGTGGTGCAATTCGGCCATATTGGGTGATTCTAAACAAGGCAAAAACATTGAAGTCAGATTATGTGGTTCCAACACCAAAACATGCAGTCACATGCATGATCACAACCTGGCCGTGCACTCCCATGTGATTCCAAGTCAGATTATGCACTTCTAATACCAAAACATGCATTCACATGCATGATTTACAATCTGACCGTGCATTCCATTACCTTTCTCCACTTCATCTTTGCAGAAATCCACATGCATCTCAATTAAATAAACCCCATGCTTGCACATTTCCCTTTTGCCATGCACCCATTATTCCAGAAAACCACTCATCCCATCATTCCATGCCATTCCAGCGCTCCTTTTGTCCATGCCGTGTGATTTCTTCCCCTTTCCAGATTTGTACAACCAATTCCAGGTTGTCCAATTCATCTTTGCAGCCAATACACATGCATGATTCAATTAAAATAGCCACATGCTTGGACATTGCTGATGTGAAAATTAACTTGACACACAAATTAAACCCTATTTGTGACAATTGTAGTAGATATGTAAGTAGGGATCGTTCTAGACCGGGGATTAAGTAGGGATGCTAATCTATGTAAATAAGACTCAAAAACACTAAATTAGACTCTATGGACTCAAAACTAACTTTAGACACTTAAAACAGCAACCAAAACTCAAAAAGACTCACTTTTAGACTCAATAAAGGTTTTGGACGAAAATAGGACTTGACTAGACTTAAAAGACTCAAGGAAAACAAGTTTTCACTCAAATATGAAGACTAAATAACATGGGGATTGTTTTTGACGAAAATAAAACTTAACACAAAAACTTAGTAGAAAACACTTTTGAAAAACGAATTTAGGTAAAACAAATGGGTAAGAGGCTAGTTAGAGGATCCTTCTCCACACATGATATATGCATACAAACCAATGTCCAGTTATTACTCCTTTAGACCATGAATGACAACGCCCCAAATTAGTTGCATCGCACAACTAACTCTCAAGTTGTCCTTATTTCATTGAATTGAATGAAAACGCATTACAACCAAATTATCTTTTTCAAGTTCTTTATATGAGATGCATACAAAGATACATATCAAAAGTCATTAAGCTTTGTGAAAACTATAAGCGTTGACAAGGCATTCATCACTATGAAACGCATGAGACTTATGCCAAGGATTTACTTAACGCGATTGTGACTAGCAACCTCCACTACTTGTGAGTATAAGTGAATAACTATTACGTGAAACCCTCCTAGACTCTAGCATCAAGTTTATGCATGCAAATTAAGTGTTAACCCCCAACCCACATACATAAGCCAGTTTTAATAACTTAGATAAGCAAATCACATTCATGCCTTAAGTAATAATAACCGGACGTACTTAATTCATATAAAACATATAATCATGGCTTCAAATTCTCCTCTAACTAAAGAGAAGTTAGTTCCTCATGTTCGCAAAACAAAGATAATTAAATTTAAACATTGACTAAGACTAAGGATAGAAAGCACCAAGAAAAACGCTCCACACTCCAATGGCATGCACGGCACTCCCTTGGATGACAGGTTGCACAATTCCTCCTTTCCTTGCTTCCTTGCTTGCGGCACTAGGGTGTTATAGAATGGATTGTGGTGTTTGATGGATGAAAGTATGAATGAATGAATGTGTGAGTGGATGATTGAATGGTGCGGCATAGGGCTGTTTATATAGGCTTTAATTAGGCACACTTAGTGAAGGAAAAGGATTGCACAATCCCATTGAAAAAGGGTTAATTCAAGGCAGAAATCAAATGGGAATTGGATTAGGGAGTTCGGCTAGGATTTAGGAATTCTAGAAGGTTTTGGTGCGGCATGTGCATAGGGCTGAGATAAGGTTTCTAGAAGGGATGGTTTAGGGCAGATTCCTAGACCTAAAGGGCCAAGGATACATGATATTTGTGTAGGAGAAGGATTTGCAATTCCTAAACCTACAAGGAAATGAGTTCTTGCGGCAATTGAGTGGATAAGGTTTCTAGGATCTGACTTAGGTGTTTAAATGTGTAATTAGTTCCCTCTAATTAGCTAGGTTTAAGTCCTAACCTGATTTGGATAGGATAGAATAGGATAATGTTGGAGATAGGATAGGATAAGGTTTCTAGGATAGGATAAGATAAGGTTGGATAAGGTTGGATAAGGTTCCTTGTTTCTTGCTTCTTCCTTATCCTCTTTGCATTTGAACTTCCTCCACCAGATTTGTAGCCTTTCCTAGCCCTTCTTGACTTCAATTTCGTCCATCCTCTTTGCTCCATGGTTAAGCTATCCAATCCATGCCCAAAAATGCTCCAAATAGCCTCAAAATGCACTTTCTTGCTCCTTTTGCCATTAAAACCTACAAACATACGAAAATAACTTAAAAGACTGAAATAAATAGTAATTAACTTCATAAATGCAAGGAAACAACATAACTAAGTAGCATAAATATGCTCCTATCAAATTCCCCCACACTTAGCTTTTGCTAGTCCTCGAGCAAAACGAAATAAACAAAACACAACCTAGACCTTCCAACATGTACCTCAGGGATTTCCAATGAACATGACACATTTAAAGAGTACCACATTCATAGATTTTAGTTATCCCTACCCTCGAGCATATACTTAACCATAGTTATCACTCACTAGCTCGCATTTAATCAATTAAAACATGATTTTGAAGGTAGTAACATGCCTTAGAGAATTCCCTCAATTCCTCACTGGATATACTCTCTATTTTCACACAGATTTTCTGACTACACTCCCTACACTAGGTATATGTGAGAAGATTGATTTAAATATGAAAACTAATACTCACATATGTCATAACAAAGAAGGCATTTTCCGGAATTGTTAACATGTATATGATCTCATGAATGGAATGCTACTACTTAGATACGAGAACCAGGGATACCATATGCTCAAACCAATTTTAAACTCCACATATTGAAACACATAACAATCAAGATCGAAGTCTAAGGGTTGTAACGGGGCTAGGGTATTGGCTAACAAAGAAAGGTAAGGATAAACAAAAGTTCTTAAAGCAATAGTAAGCAAAGTAATGAAATAAACACTTAGAATTCACTTTTGAATGCAAAAACCAACTTTGAACACCAAGGGAAGAATCACACAAAACTTAGGGTCAAATTCAAACTTTTGGACCCTTTCTTCAACAATCAATCTTTGTGAGTTCATTCTCACTTATTTTCAACTTCTTTTCTTCTTTTTCTTCTTCTTTTTCAAGATTTTTTCTTTTTTTTTTTTTTTTTTTTTTTTTTCCTTTTTTTTTTTCTTCTTCCGTGCCTTATTATTTCTTTGGCACACAAACATACTACTCCATGAATTCCTACGAAAATCCCTTCCCCCACACTTGTTTTTCTGCAACTTTTAGATCAAAATGAATTCCCTCTAAGTCATGCTTTACTATCCTTTAAGAATAAGGGTTTGGATAATCCTAATCTAGGCTAGGTAAGGATTATGTGGTTAACAAAGAAAATAGGCTAAATAAGGCTCAAAGTGGGTTTAAACCTACAATACATACGTAAAAGGGTAAGGCTTTTTGGGCTCTGGGTTTAAACTAACCAACTTCATCTTATTATTTGTTATGCTAATCAATTTTATGCTTTGAATGAAATGGGCGTGAGTTCTAGTATTTGGAACTATAGTGATGAAACACATTCTAAGTAGCAACCAAGCAAAGAATAATGAGATCATGCAACGACTTTAGAAAACAAAAACATCAAGATTACTAACTCTCCAAAGAACGTTTAGGCTCAAATCTCTCAGGGTTGTAGCGTTAGTTTGAGTTTCTTCCTTCAAGCATGTTACAAAAACTGATTTTTTATTTGTGATTACATGTGAATTCGTGCATATCAACTATAACCAAGCATAAACCAAAAAGCATATCAAACTTCCATCCATGTTTGTAACTTTCTTTAATAGTCATGCAATTAAAAACCAAATCCTCATCATTGTGTTGGAAGGTACCCTAAGACACAAACACAAAAACAAAACGACTCGAAAAACGACTCTTTTTGGATTTTTAAAACACCATTTTTCTATTTTTTTTTCAAATTTTCGGATTTTCTGTTTAAGACACATAAAAACACTTCAAAACACTCTAAAAACACTTAAAAACAGTGAAAAACAACTTTAGAAATGATAGGTGATAAAATCCCACGAATTTGCATGAAAAACACTTTGTTTACCCCCCCCCCCCCCCACACTTAAACCAAACATTGTCCTCAATGTTTTAAGTATAGACTCACAAACAAACAAACACATAACACAACTAACAAACACGACAAACATGGCAAAATAAAAGCAATAAAGAGTAGGGTTTAGGAACGCAAATCTGGTTATGGAGTGCTGGAGCTTCCTAGTTCTTCTTTATTTGCATGGGTTGCCTCCCAAGAAGCGCTTGCTTTAACGTCTTCCAGCCGGACGATCCTTCTTCTTAACCTTCAATTGGGCCCACGGCATGGAAGCTTTCTCCATCCACGACATGCTCTTTAAAGTTCTCATAGTATGGCTTCAAACGATGTCCGTTGACTTTGAACTCTTGGCCGGTCTTTAAGCTTTGAATTTGGATTGCACCATAAGGAAATACATTAATAACAACAAACGGGCCAATCCACTTAGAACGTAACTTACCTGGAAACAAATGAAGGCGGGAATTGAAGAGTAGCACTTTCTGCCCTAGAACAAATGTCTTGCCACGAATCATCTTGTCATGGAATGCCTTTGACTTCTCCTTGTAAATCAACGCGTTCTCGTATGCTTCATGCCTTATCTCCTCAAGCTCGTTCAGTTGAAGCTTCCTATGGATTCCAGCGGCATCAATGTCCATGTTGAATGTTCTGACGGCCTAATGTGCTTTGTGCTCCAACTCAACGGGAAGATGACATGGTTTCCCATAGATGAGCCGAAATGGGGACATTCCAATTGGTGTTTTGTAGGCCGTACGATATGCCCACAATGCATCATTTAAACGCAAGCTCCAATCCTTCCGGTTTGGCCCAACGGTCTTCTCCAAAATTTGCTTGATCTCCCGATTAGAAACCTCGGCTTGCCCACTTGTTTGAGGATGGTAAGGTGTTGCCACCTTATGTGTGACGTTATATCTCTTGAGCAAGGCTTCAATGGTTCGATTGCAAAAATGTGATCCTCCATCACTTATAAGAACTCTTGGCATTCCAAATCTAGCAAATATGTTAGTTTTGACAAAATCTGCAACCACTTTAGAATCATTAGTACGGGTGGCTTTTGCTTCCACCCATTTCGACACATAATCAACCACAAGTAAAATATAAAGGAAACCATGAGATGAAGGAAAAGGACCCATAAAATCAATACCCCAAACATCAAAAATTTCGACACCATGGATAGGTGTCTGCGGCATTTGGTCCTTTGGACCTATATTTCCGGTTCTTTGGCATCTATCACATGTTATGCAAAAAGTTCTTGCATCCTTAAATATAGTAGGCCAATAAAAACCACATTCGAGTACTTTACGTGCCGTCCTTTGAGTGCCAAAGTGACCTCCACATGCATAAGTGTGACAAAACGTTAAAATTGAATTAAACTCCGATTCATGCACACACCTACGAATGATTTGATCCGCACAATATTTCCACAAATAAGGATCATCCCACACATAAAACCGAGCCTCCTTTTTAAGTTTATCACGTTGGTGTTTATTTAGGTCGCTTGGAATTTGTTTAGACACCAAATAATTCACTAAATCGGCATACCATGGCTCACTTACCTCGACGAACATCAATTGCTCATCTGGGAATGTCTCTGGGATAGGTACGGCCTCTTCTTCATGTACCATGGGGCTCAAGTGGTCAGCCACCACATTTTCACTTCCTTTCTTGTCCCGGATTTCGATATCGAACTCTTGAAGTAGAAGCATCCAACGAAAGCCTTGGTTTAGCCTCCTTTTTGGTGAGTAAGTACTTCAACGCTGCATGATCAGTGTAAATGATAACTTTAGTACCAAGTAAATAAGAACGAAATTTATCTAAAGCAAAAACAACAGCAAGAAGTTCTTTTTCCGTTGTGGAGTAGTTCAATTGGGCATCATTCAAGGTCCGGGATGCATAATAGATGACATGTGGCTGCTTGTTCTTCCTTTGGCCTAAAACGGCTCCTAATGCATAATCCGAGGCATCGCACATAACCTCGAAAGGAAGGCTCCAATCTGGTGGAATAATGATGGGGGCCGAAGTGAGCATTTCCTTGAGGTGTTTGAAGGCTTTCTCACACTCCTCATCGAACTTGAATGGCACATCCTTGGTAAGTAACTTAAGAAGTGTAGCATTATCTAAAGACGTACCTTGATTATTTTGGGCGGATTGGGGTGGTATTGGATCATTGCCGTAGGTTTTAGTGTAAAATCCCTGGGGTTGTTGCCTAAAGCCTCCTTGTTGTTGAGTTTGTTGAGGCTCCCTCCACTTGAAGTTTGGATGGTCTCTCCACCCTGGATTGTATGTGTTGGAAGATGGATCATTCCTTGGTTGATTTTGGCTTGGAAATCCAATGGCATTTGCATTCTCCCATCCCCCATTCTCAATCAATTGAGGGCACTTGTCCGAAGGATGTCCTTGGATAGAACATACACCGCATACACTTGGACCTTGAATCCTCATTCCTTCGGCCATCTGAGACACAATAGAAGTAAGATTAGCTAATTGAGATTGAATGTCGGATTGGGAACTTACCTCATTCACTTGCTGCCGTGGGGTGTCTCTTTGACCAACACCTTCATATTGTTGTGCATTCAATGCTCTATTTGCAATTAAAACCTTGGCATCCACGGGTGTTTTGTCCACCAAAGCACCTCCCGCCGAGGCATCTAGCATTTGTCTCTCTATTGGAAGAAGCCCCTCGTAGAAATATTGAATTAAAAGTTCTTCCTTCATTTGATGTTGAGGGCATGATGCAACTAGAGTCTTGAAACATTCATAATATGCCGGAAAGGACTCCCCTTGGTTTTGTTGAATGCCACTTATTTTCTTCCTCAAAAGAATCACTCTTGAAGTTGGGAAGAATTTCTCTAAGAATGCCCGCTTCATGCTTTCCCAAGAAGTGACGGTTCCGGGTGCCAATTCGTATAGCCAATCTTTAGCCTTTTCTAGAAGAGAGAATGGAAAGGCCTTCATCTTCAAAATGTTCCCATCGACATACTCGAACATACCACTTCAAACTCCTTAAGATGCTTGTTTGGATCTTCCATGGACAACCCATGGTATTTGGGAATGTGATGCAACAAGCTAGACTTCAATTCGAACTCATCGGTCTTGCCTTGGGCAGCCATAGGATATTGAATGCACAAAGGTACGGCATTGTCTAGTCCCGAGGCCGAAAGTTCTTTGATTGTTCTATTGTCCGCCGCCATGCTTTCTTCTTCTTCAAATTCAGATTCGGAATCTGAACTTGAACTAGGTGGATAAGGTTCCGGTTGCTTCCTCTTTCTTCTCAAAGTTCGTTCAAAATCGTCGTCAAAATCCAATATGTTTGCACGAATAGGTTGAGAACGACGAGTCATAAACTAGTACCTGAAAATAAAGAACACAACCAAATCAGCAATCTATAGGCACGGCACACTAAAAAAAAAACAACACAAAGACAACAAAAAGACACTAAAAAAAAAACACGACACAAACACAAGGGATTAGCAAGTTTGCTAATCCCCGGCAACGGCGCCAAAATTTGATGTGAAAATTAACTTGACACACAAATTAAACCCTATTTGTGACAATTGTAGTAGATATGTAAGTAGGGATCGTTCTAGACCGGGGATTAACTAGGGATGCTAATCTATGTAAATAAGACTCAAAAACACTAAATTAGACTCTATGGACTCAAAACTAACTTTAGACACTTAAAACAGCAACCAAAACTCAAAAAGACTCACTTTTAGACTCAATAAAGGTTTTGGACGAAAATAGGACTTGACTAGACTTAAAAGACTCAAGGAAAACAAGTTTTCACTCAAATATGAAGACTAAATAACATGGGGATTGTTTTTGACGAAAATAAAACTTAACACAAAAACTTAGTAGAAAACACTTTTGAAAAACGAATTTAGGTAAAACAAATGGGTAAGAGGCTAGTTAGAGGATCCTTCTCCACACATGATATATGCATACAAACCAATGTCCAGTTATTACTCCTTTAGACCATGAATGACAACGCCCCAAATTAGTTGCATCGCACAACTAACTCTCAAGTTGTCCTTATTTCATTGAATTGAATGAAAACGCATTACAACCAAATTATCTTTTTCAAGTTCTTTATATGAGATGCATACAAAGATACATATCAAAAGTCATTAAGCTTTGTGAAAACTATAAGCGTTGACAAGGCATTCATCACTATGAAACGCATGAGACTTATGCCAAGGATTTACTTAACGCGATTGTGACTAGCAACCTCCACTACTTGTGAGTATAAGTGAATAACAATTACGTGAAACCCTCCTAGACTCTAGCATCAAGTTTATGCATGCAAATTAAGTGTTAACCCCCAACCCACATACATAAGCCAGTTTTAATAACTTAGATAAGCAAATCACATTCATGCCTTAAGTAATAATAACCGGACGTACTTAATTCATATAAAACATATAATCATGGCTTCAAATTCTCCTCTAACTAAAGAGAAGTTAGTTCCTCATGTTCGCAAAACAAAGATAATTAAATTTAAACATTGACTAAGACTAAGGATAGAAAGCACCAAGAAAAACGCTCCACACTCCAATGGCATGCACGGCACTCCCTTGGATGACAGGTTGCACAATTCCTCCTTTCCTTGCTTCCTTGCTTGCGGCACTAGGGTGTTATAGAATGGATTGTGGTGTTTGATGGATGAAAGTATGAATGAATGAATGTGTGAGTGGATGATTGAATGGTGCGGCATAGGGCTGTTTATATAGGCTTTAATTAGGCACACTTAGTGAAGGAAAAGGATTGCACAATCCCATTGAAAAAGGGTTAATTCAAGGCAGAAATCAAATGGGAATTGGATTAGGGAGTTCGGCTAGGATTTAGGAATTCTAGAAGGTTTTGGTGCGGCATGTGCATAGGGCTGAGATAAGGTTTCTAGAAGGGATGGTTTAGGGCAGATTCCTAGACCTAAAGGGCCAAGGATACATGATATTTGTGTAGGAGAAGGATTTGCAATTCCTAAACCTACAAGGAAATGAGTTCTTGCGGCAATTGAGTGGATAAGGTTTCTAGGATCTGACTTAGGTGTTTAAATGTGTAATTAGTTCCCTCTAATTAGCTAGGTTTAAGTCCTAACCTGATTTGGATAGGATAGAATAGGATAATGTTGGAGATAGGATAGGATAAGGTTTCTAGGATAGGATAAGATAAGGTTGGATAAGGTTGGATAAGGTTCCTTGTTTCTTGCTTCTTCCTTATCCTCTTTGCATTTGAACTTCCTCCACCAGATTTGTAGCCTTTCCTAGCCCTTCTTGACTTCAATTTCGTCCATCCTCTTTGCTCCATGGTTAAGCTATCCAATCCATGCCCAAAAATGCTCCAAATAGCCTCAAAATGCACTTTCTTGCTCCTTTTGCCATTAAAACCTACAAACATACGAAAATAACTTAAAAGACTGAAATAAATGGTAATTAACTTCATAAATGCAAGGAAACAACATAACTAAGTAGCATAAATATGCTCCTATCAATTGCCCATGCCGTGCGTCCACCACCTCAGAAACCCATTCATTCCAGCTCATTTATGCACTCCCATCTCACATGTGCAATTCCAGCTCAATTCTTAATGATGGCAGTGACATTTCCCTTCTATAAAACCATGCACATTTCACACAACAAGGCTTCTTGGAGGATTCCATGATTCACACTCATAACCACTCTATTTCACTCCATCTCTGACCATTTGTTCTCCCAAGTGCAGAAACCATTCAACCATAGCCAATCTACCTTCATTTTCATCACACTTGGAGAACCACCACCGAAGGCACTCTTAAGGGATTTCGACATCAGTTTTGCTTCAAGGGTTTCTTCTTATTAATTCTATGTTCACTCATGTTTTATATTTTTTATGTCAAACCTTTTGTAAACATGAAGTGTAACTAATCTCCCTCTAGGGATTTGATGTAGCCTTGCAAAGTTTACCATGTAATTAAGTTAGAATGCTCAGTTTGTCCATCTATTTCTTGTTTCATTCTCTGATTTAATTGTGACTTTGTGGGTTGATTTTAATGTTTGATCACCATTTGAATTAACCACAGGTTGTTTAGCCAAGATTAGAGCACACATCATGCATATTCTTGGTAGATATGTGAATGGATGAAGGGAATACTTTGCAAACAACCTGCCAAGTGTTACCTTTGGTTTTATGAAAGTTTCTTGTTCGTAACACCTTCTTGATTAGGAACCAAAGTTGCACATCACAACTAGGCTCATGATTAAGGACATGTGATCAAATCCACACATCATATGGTTGATCATATCTAAGTGAAGCAAACTCAAGAAATAGGTAGATAGCTGAGTATAAACTAACTTAACAAACATGGACTTGGTTTAAGCAATGGTGAAACCGAATCCCTAGCTTCATCTCCATTGGTGCTATCCCATTTTATTAGTTGTTGATTCATTTAATTGTGTTTACTTCATTTTCTAGTGTTTTCAAGTTACAATAACAAATCTGCCTAATTTGATTAGTTTTATTCATTTCATATAGTTCTTGCAAAACAAGTGATTATATAGGATCAATTAGTCCCTGTGGATTCGACACCCTTACTTGTGCCATTATACTAAACATATTCTAGCATTAGGAAGGAATTAACTCAACAAAAATGGCGCCGTTGCCGGGGACTGATTTCAGTCCCTTGTAATTGCTTGTTTGCTATTTAAACTTTGTTCTTTTCATTGTAGGTAGATTCTTGATTTTCATTCAAACTTGTGTTATTTTGTTTCAGGTAGTATATGTCAAATAGACTTGTGGAGCTAGGCCAAAGAATTGAACGGTTAAAGGGCCACACTTTGGACAACTTTGTGCCATCAAGTTCCTCCATTATCCGTGAAGAAGAGGAAGGGAATTCACCTAGTTCAACAAGTAAAGAATCTGAGCAATTTAATTGGGAAAGAGAAGAAGAGATGGCAGGCAACCAAGATGAGCTTCGAGCTTTGGAGGACTTTGCTCAACCAATCATACCAAATTCACCTTCATGCATCTTGCTGCCCACAGAAGCTAGAAACTATGATCTTAAATCTTCACATTTCCATATGTTTCCCTCTTTTTATGGCTTACCTAATGAAGACCCTTTAGCTCATATTAAAGAGTTTTACAATGTTGTGAGTGGTTTGCCTTTGCAGGGAGTAAGTGAAGCAAATTTGAGGATGAGAGTGTTTCCTTACACCTTGAAAGATAAGGCCAAGAGTTGGTTGATGACTCTAACACCAGGTTCCCTCACCACATGGGATGCCGTGGCTAAGAAGTTCTTGGAGAAGTTCTTTTCCACTCAAAAGACAGCCACATTAAGGGGACAAATCTTCAACTTCAAACAAGATGATGGAGAACCTTTCAATGAGTGTTGGGAGCGCTTTAAAGGCCTTTTGCTGCAATGTCCACACCATGGGTTACCTTTTCACTTACAAATGCAAATTTTCTATGATGGACTAACCCAAACATGTCAATCGACTGTTGATAATGCAGCAGGTGGAGCATTGAAGAAAAAGAATGCTCAAGAGTCATATAACATTTATGAGATGTTGGGGTCTAATGCTCAACACAAAGATTTAAGGGGTAAGAAAGTTGGAGTCTATGAAACAAGCTCTAATCATGATCTTTTGTTGCAGGTAGCTAACCTAGAAAGAAAGATTGAATCCGTGCTCAACATGGTGCTAAAAGCAAATGAAGTGTGTGCCATTTGCAGCATACCAAGCCATCCTACTCATCAATGTCCATCTAGGGAGGCTGATGTGAGATTTATACGCACACAAATTAAACCCTCTTTTTGTCAATTGTAGTATAAGTATAAGTAGGGATCGTTCTGGACCGGGGATTAGGAGGGATTGTTAATCACTTGGATTTGACTCAAAAACGTAAAAACACAATATAAAACACTACACTAGACTCAAAGAATGCAAAACTAAACTTTAAAACACTCAAACAAACCAAAAGACTCAAACATCACCCAAAACACTCAAAACTGCCTTAAAAACACTTTCTGGGCAGTTTTGAGCACTTTGGTGAATTTGGACGAAATTGTGTAACAAATTGAATCAAAACACTTATAAACACAAACTAAGACACTTTCTAACTAAATTGGACAATAAAGTAAAGGGGGATTGAGTTTTGGACGGAAATAAACTAAATGCACAGATTCTAATTAAAACAGATTGTAAAAATGAATTTGATGGAATGGAATGAATGGATGATAGAATAGCTAAGGGGTTCATCTCCATACATGTTACACTTGCATAATAAAATGATTTCCAATTGCATTTCAATAAACCATTAATTCTCAACGCTCCAAGTTAATTAGGTCCGCTTAAATTAACCGTCAAGTTCTCCTTAAGTTAATGAATTGGATGGGTTAGCGCAACGCAATTCACCACATTCTCCAAAAGTCCTTTACGTGAAAAGCACAATAAAGATACAATCAAAGATCATTAAGCATTATGAAAACTATAAGTGTTGACGAGGCATTCGTTACTATGGAATACGCATGAAACTTATGCCAAGAATTCGTTTAACGCGATTGTTTATAAGCAACCTCCACTACTAATGAATATAAGTTCGTAACTATTAGGTGAAACTCACTTATATTCTAGCGTCATATTCATGCATGAAAATTAAGTGTGCACTCTCAATAAACATACATAAATAAGTTATCAATCAAACAGTTAAACGAATTGAATCCACAACTTATGAAACACAATTAGAAGTAATCAAATCAAAATGCAAGCATAAACATATATTTCGAATTCCCCCCTAGCCAAAGGGGGTTTAGTTCCTCATGGTACAAAACAAAGAGAATCAAAGAAACACCTAAACATTCCAACAACTCAAACTTGAATTGTATGAACGTTTAAGCACTCTTTTCTTCCATTCCTCAAACATACAAAACAAAGAGAATTGAATTTAAACATTGAAATCAAAGAAACACCTAAACATTCCAACAACTCAAACTTGAATTGTATGAACGTTTAGGCCCTCTTATCTTCCTCTTCGTTGTAGCACAAGGTCTAAGGATAGTTTGATGGTGTGAATGGTTTGGGGAGTGATGGAAATGGAAGAGGAGTGGTGTTTGGATTTGTAGGGAAACTCACGGCCAAGGGGATGTTTCTTGGTGTGAATGGATGATTTTCTGAAATGTGAAAGAATCAATTTTGTGGCTGCAATGGATGCTTATTTATAGGTGGAGAAAGGGGTGAATGTGCATGTGGCTGATTTGTGGTGCAATGATGAAAGGAAAAGTGCATGTGGCTGATTTGTGATGCAATGATGAAAGGCAAAATGCATGTGGCTGATTTGTGGTGAGTGGGAATGCAATCTGAAATGGGAGAGCATGTGGATTAAAGGGGGAATGCATGTGGCTGCAATGGATGTTTATTTATAGGTGAAAAAGAGGGAATATGACAGCTAGGAGGTTGGTGGAAAGCTGGAAATGCATGTGGAGTGGCTGCAAGGTGTGAATGATTATGAATGCATGTGCAATGTTTTGGGAGAAAATGGGAGTGCATGTCAATGATGGTGTTTGGTGCTGAAAATGAATGTGTTTGCATGTGAATTAAAGCTAGGGTGAATGATGATGAATGCATGTGGATTAAAGAGTGAATGGTGGCTGCAAAGTGAATGAATAATGAAATGGGAAAGCATGTGCAAGGTTTTGGTGTGAATGATTGAATGTGCATGTGGCTGCAATGGATTAGGAATCCTTTAATTTCGTCCATCCTCTTGGCTCCAAGCATATGATATCCATTCCAATCTCTAATTTGCTCCAAAAGGCTCCAAAACGCATCATTTTGCATACTTTGCCCTTAGAACCTGAAAACACACAAAAGAAGCATAAAGGACTAAAATAACTAAAGAAACATAACGTAAATGCACGAGAACAAGCCATTTAAGTCGCATGAATATGCTCCTATCAGAGGCTTATCCCGAGTATGTCCAAGAGCAAGTGAACCTCATGAATTCTTACAATCAAAGGCTAAGGAATGATGTGTATTCCAATACATATAACTCAAGTTGGAGAGATCATCCCAACCTTTCATGGAAGAACAACAATCAATTCCAAAATTTCCAACCAAAACCTGCCACTACCCTTGAGGATACGGTTAAATTGTTAGCCCAAAACACCTTGCAATTCCAACATTCCACAAATAGCACTCTCCAACAACATTCAGCAGCTCTAACCAAAATGGAGACACAATTGGCGCAGATTGCAGATGCCTTGAACCAAAGAGAGGTTGGAAAGTTTCCAAGCCAACCCGTGATACTCCAAAGGAACCAAGAGCAAGCCAAAGCAATCACTACACTTAGAAGTGGTAAGGTTATTGATAATAGAGTTGGCAAGGAAGTTACTAATGAATATGATCATGTGAATGCAGGTGTTACTCAAGGGGAAAATGAGAAACCAAATGAGGAACCAAGCCATGCTAATTCCTCACTTGAAGCACTAAATCTTCACAAGGCCGAGAAACCTTACACTCCACCAATACCATTCCCTGGAAGACTTGCCAAGAGCAAGCAGGATAAGTCATTCAAGGAAATTTTTGATATACTAAGCAAAGTGAATGTTAACTTACCTTTTCTTGATGTCATTAGGAACATGCCAGCATATGGGAAGTTCTTCAAGGGGTTAAACAGCTACAAAAGGAAGTATGGACCACATGAGAAGGTAGTGGTGTCTGAGAATGTGAGTGCAGTTTTGCAAAGAAAACTTCCACCAAAGCTCAAGGATCCAGGAAGTTTCTCTATCAACATCACCATAGGGGATAAGAAAGTAGAGAAGGTGATGCTTGATTTGGGTGCTAGCATCAACTTAATGCCCTATTCCGTGTACCTTCAACTAGGTTTGGGAGATTTGAAAGCCACCACCATTTCATTACAACTTGCAGACAGATCCGTGAAATATCCAAGAGGTATGGTAGAAGATATTCTAGTTCAAGTTGATAAACTAATCTTGCCTGCAGATTTTGTAGTGTTGGACATGGAAGAAGCTCATATACATGACCGAGAGTTGCCTATATTGCTTGGGAGACCTTTTCATGGCCACGGCCAAGACCATCATTGATGTGCAAAATGGACTCCTCACTATGACAGTGTTAGGAGAGACAGTTCAATTCAAAGTGTTTGAATCTCTTTCTCATCCTTCTTCATCTCTTGATTGTTATGCCATTGATGTGCTTGATTCACTTGTATTCTCTAAGTTCTTACAGGCACAATCAAATGAACCATTACAAACTGTTTTGAGTCAATCTCAAGATGAGTTTGATGAGGAAGATGCACTCATGGAAGAAGTAGCTGCCTGGGAAGCATTAGCATTGTATCCTTTGAATGTTTCACCTCTTTTAGAGCCTTTAGAATCATCAATGTCACATCTAACTCCTTCCACTGTTAAGGCACCAAAACTTGAACTTAAACCACTCCCACCACATCTAAAATATGCATATCTAGCTGAATTTGAAACTCTTCCAGTTATCATAGCTTCTGACCTCACCCCAAATGAAGAAGATAAACTAATTAGGGTGTTAAAAGAGTTCAAATCGGTTTTTGGTTGGTCTATTGCAGATATCAAGGGAATAAGCCCTACCATGTGCATGCATAGGATTCTTTTAGAGGAAGGAGCAAAGTCAACCCGTGAACCACAAAGAAGGCTCAATCCACACATGAAGGAAGTTGTTAGGAATGAGGTGTTGAAATTGTTAGATGTGGGGATCATATATCCCATTTCTGATAGCAAATGGGTGAGTGCTATTCAAGTGGTACCTAAGATGGTGGGAATCACAGTAATGAGGAATGAAAACAATGAGCTTGTGCCCACAAAGCCCACGGCTAGTTGGCGTGTTTGCACCGATTACAGGAAGTTGAATTCTAGCACTAGAAAAGATTACTTTCCTATGCCTTTCATAGATCAAATGCTTGAGAGATTGGCGGGTTACTCACATTATTGTTTTCTGGACGGTTACTTGATAGGAGCATATTTATGCGACTTAAATGGCTTGTTCTCGTACATTTACGTTATGTTTCTTTATTTATTTTAGTTCTTTATGCTTCTTTTGTGTGTTTTCAGGTTCTAAGGGCAAAGTATGCAAAAGGATGCCTTTTGGAGCCTTTTGGAGCAAATTAGAGATTGGAATGGATATCATATGCTTGGAGCCAAAAGGATGGACGAAATTGAAGACTTGAAGTAGGAAAGTTAAATCCTAAAAAGACCTCATGTTTGAGCATCATTGAAAACTCCTACGCATTTTAGAACACAAAAACAACATTCCTAGCAACCTTAGGACATTGTCGTGTGTTTCCTTGTGTCTCCCTTCCTTGCCATGCAAGGAAGGGCTTTGTTCCCTATTTTAAATACTTAAACACTACCACTTATCATTCACCACATATCATTCACCACTTATCATATCATACATTCATTTATCACTTATCATAATCATTCACTTATCACTTAACATATCATACACTTATCACTTATCACTCATAATCACCTACAACATCCACCTACTTCACCTACAACATCCACCTACTTCACCTACAAATGACATAGCCATATGTTCCCTCCACTACTCCTATAAATACCCTTGCATTCATTCATTCATGCACATCTCATTTCATACACAACACATTACAAACACACTCTCCCTTCCCTAGCCGTGAGCTTCCCATCCATTCCCTTATAATCCAAACACCACTCCTCATCCATTTCCATAATCCCCCAAACCTCACCTTAGACCTTGTGCTACAACAACGAGGAAGATAAGAGGGCCTAAACGTTCATACAATTCAAGTGTGAGTTGTTGGAATGTTTAGGTGTTTCTTTGATTTCAATGTTTAATTTCAATGCTCTTTGTTTTGTACGAATGAGGAATGGAAGATAAGAGGGCCTAAACGTTCATACAATTCAAGTTTGAGTTGTTGGAATGTTTAGGTGTTTCTTTGATTTCAAAGTTATGAGGAACTAAACCCCCTTTAGCTAGGGGGTGATTCAAAATACATGTTTATGCTTGCATTATGAATTGATTACTTTTGGTTGGAATTTAATAAGTTGTGGATTCAATTTGTTTAACCGTTTGATTGATAACTTATTTATGAATGTTTATTAAGAATGCGCGCTTAATTTTCATGCATAAATATGACGCTAGAATATAAGTGAATTTCACCTAATCGTAATGAACTTATATTCACAAGTAGTGGAGGTTGCTTATAAACAATCGCATTAAACGAATTCTTGGCATAAGTTTCATGCGTATTCCATAGTAACGAATGCCTCGTCGATGTTTATGATTTCCGTTGAACTTAATGATCTTTGTTGAATGTCTCTATCATGCGTATTCCATAGTTAGGGACTTTGATTAAGAATAATTTGGTTGTAATGCGTATTCCATTCAATCCAACGAATCTAGGGAAATCTGAAAGTTAATTTAAGCGGACCTAATTAACTTGGAGCATTGAGTTTCATAATTTATCGAAAGACCAACTGAGAATCAATCTTGTATGCAAGTGTAACATGTGTGGAGAAGAACCCCTTGGCTATTCCATCATCCATATTTTATTCACATTCATATTTACATTCTGTTTTAATTGCAATTTGTTCATTTAGTTTAATTTTGTCAAAACCTAAATCCCCCTTTACTTTAATGTCAAATTAGTTAGAAATCAATTTAGTTTGTATTTTTAAGAGTTTTGAGTCTTTTGAACTTGTTAGAATCTGTTTAGTTTATGTTTTAAAGTATTTTTGAATTCTTTGAGTATAGTTTAGTGTTTTATATTGTTTTTACGTTTTTAAGTCAGTTTCCAAGAGATTAACAATCCCTCCTAATCCCCGGTCCAGAACGATCCCTACTTGCACCTATACTACAATTTGACGAAAAGAGGGTTTAATTTGTGTGCGTATAATAATCGCATCAAATTTTGGCGCCGTTGCCGGGGATTAGCAACTTTGCTAATCCCTTGGTTCTTTTCTTTTTTTTGGTTTAGTTGTTTTCATTTTAGTTTCTAACTTAGTGTTGTTTTCTTTGTTTGTTGTTACTTTTGATATTTGATTTAGTTCTCTTTCTTTGATTTTAGGTACTAGAGAAGTAAGATATGGATTTTGCTAGCATTCAAGCTCAATTGGCAAATCTTACTTCTAAATTGTCGCCGTATGCCGAAAGGACCACAATGCAGAGTGTCCCTACATTTGGTGCTTCATATAGGCAAGGATTTCAAGCCAATCAATGTCCACAAAGAGATTGGAGGGATCATTCAAACTCTATATGGTGGGAAGATCAACAAGTTCAACGTGAAGCATATTGGCAACCATATGAGGAGTTCTATTCAAGACCTATGCAGCCACCACAACTTCATATGCAATATGCTCAATTAAATTCAAGTTCGCCAATAGATTATAATCAAATTCTTAATGAAATAAATTCTTTGGCGCAGGGGTCACAAAATCAAGCCAAGGAGGCTCAACAAGAAGCATATTGGCAACCATATGAGGAGTTCAATACAACACCTATGCAGCCACCACAACCTCCCCCACAACAATTCCAATCAAGTTCAAGTATGTCCATGGATAATGATAAAAATTTTCAATTACTAACCTCTTTGACGCAGGACGAACAAAATCAAGACAAGAAGTTGGGTAAATTGGACGAGCAATTTGGGCAGATTATGGAGTTCATGAAACAAATTCAAGAGCAAAGTGAACTCTCCAACTCAACTATTGAAAACTCGAAGGAAGATTTTGAAATCCATAATGCTATCACTTTGGGAAGTGCTATGGAGGTTGGAGCTGACCTAAAAATGTCCAAACATAGCCTAGAAGTGGATGAAGAGCTGCTAATTGAGGAGGAGGAAGAAGACATGCACACGGCAAGGGTAGAACAACCCTTGCCGCAGCCCCCTAAGCCCTCTAAACCACCCACCACCAGTAAGGACGTCCCAATTCCATGTTATTCTGATGTTATTCCACCCAATGTCCCTTTTCCTAGCAGGTTTTTGATTCCCAACCAAGAAGAGAGTAAAAAGGACATCGTGGAAGCCTTCCCAAAGGTGCAAAATGCTATTCAAATTCTTGGTGCAACACAGCAAGTTTTAGATGGTGTTGAATTCTTCAAAGGACTTTGTACACCAAGAAGAATGATTCAAGAGAAGGTAGTGGCTGGAGAAGATGTAGAAGGCATCAAAGAGGACATATTTGAAACCACAATTCCCAAGGAAGTTTGATTTTATGACACGGGACAAGTCATAACTTTCGAAGGGGTGTTTATTCTGGAGTTCATTTTGGAGCACACAGGTAAGCCGCCTCCCCGAATTTCAATTTTCTTTTATACTAACATGTGGTTAATGATTCAGGCACCCAATCTGGAATTTAAACTATTACCGGATCATTTCAAGTATCACCGCCCATTCAAAGATAAATTCCATGCCGTTTGATTTTATTTATGTAAAAAAAAAAAAAAAAAAAAAAAAAAAAAAGAAGATACTAAACATGGAGAAAGATGGAGCCTTCACAGAGGATGTTTACGTGAAGCCCCGCTACGAGGCGTCGAAGCAGAAGGAATAGAAGCGGAAGGCATAGGAGCGGAAGGCGCAGAAGCGGGAGGCATCGGAGCGGAAGCCATCGGAGCTAGAGCATTCCAGGCCTCAATACTTGGCCAAGCGCTGGATGACCCAGGAAAAAGGTGCCTCTGGAGACAAGCCGCAAGCCTTTGACGGTCACTGTGAATTCGACCCTCAGATTCTTGCAGCTCATCAAGCTTTCTCTTCATGCCCGACGAATAGTTATTTGCAAGCACATGCAAACTTCTATTCTCGTACTTAAGCTGCTGGATCTCTTGCTTAAGACTCTCCACCTCTGCCATCAATGATTCCACCTGACGGGAGCGGGCAAGCAGGCGTTGGCCCATGTTGGACACAGAACTCGCACATTGAACACTAAGTGCGAGGGACTCTTGAACGGCCAACTCATCGGACCGTCCTGACAGCAGCCTACTATCTTTTGGAGTGAGGAGGTTCCTAGCTACTATTGTAGCTGTTGTGGCGTCCTGCATCACGGAGTCTTCACCTGTAAGAAGACCGTTAGAAGATAAGAAAGAAGGGCGCCATACGTTACCTTGACGCGGCGCACCCGTATCACTGCTAAGGCTCAATTCCAAGCTAAGGTTCGATGAGTTTGCCATTTTTCAAAAGTGTTCAAAGAAAAGGGATGGAGTTAAATTTCAAAGGGCCGGAGTCGATCTTCAAGAATGGGAAATCTTCAGAGAGTGTTTGTTGTGGTGATCGATAGCTCAATAAAAAAGCCAAGGCGACGCGTCCACCGATTCAAAAAGCCGGAATTTCCGGCGTAATTTTGGCGACGCTTTCTCGGCTTTTCAGAAGACGCGTTCAACTTTGTCAAAAGATTTCTTCTTTTCAGACAACATGTGGAGGCCATCACCGCAACTACATATCTTTAGCCGACAAGCGCAAAGTTCGGCGACGCTTTCTCTGCTTTTCAGAAGACGCGTGCAGCTTTGTCAAAAGGAGCCGCATCTGCACTACCACGTGTCGTTCAGAAAGCGAAGGGGCGTCGTTCAGAAATCGAAGGGGCGCCTGCTCAGAAATCGAAGAGGCGTATTCAGAGATCGAAGAGGCGCCACTATTTCAAAAAGCCGGAATTGCGGGATCAAAACGTTTGTCGACAAGGGTAAAAAGTACCACCACTTGATATTATCTCTATATATGTCGACCTTCGTCTTTTATGGCAGGGCAAACCTGAAGAAAATGCCCAACTCTCCCTCAACTCTGAGGGCGCACTCCCAGCAAAGCCTTTCGAAATACTAAATTTTTTCTTCTTCCCCAAAGATGATACCAGATGCCTGGAGTAAAGATGACCCAGGAGGAAATACATGTGCTGATTCATGCACCGCTTCTTCAAAAGCAAAGGTATCTCATATCATCAAGGTCAAAAGCAAAAGTATCTCATATCATGCTTTTTCCCTGTCTTTTTCTTTGTCCTTGTTCTTACTCTCATGGCAAAGTAAAAGAAGCAATCAGCCGGCACTTGGAGTCAATCTTCCGATCTGGAGCCAACTGCCTGGAACCTATTCCTGATTGCTTACCTAGCGTTGCTCTCGAGTAGTCATCTTCAACGGTTGATACACTTCCGGAGAAGGGACCACTTCTACAAAGGGGAGCGAGTAAGGCAAGTGAAAATGATACATTGAAGCATGTGGAGACAAACATAGGCTGAGTTATCCTCCAACCCTTTTCAATACGAATTGGAAAGATTGAACAAAGAAACAGATAAAAGGGATAAGCTCAGACCTTCGGGGGAGACCAAATGAACCATCATGCTGCCCAGTTCAAGAAGTAGCACAAAGGAAAATCAACGATGGGCGGAAACCAGTTCAAGAGTAAGCCTGTGGAATCACAAAGATCAAAGCCTCAATGCAATCACCAAGGAGAAGAGGGAATTTACACTCCATAACCAGATTTGCGTCCCTAAACTCTTCTCTTTGTTAATTACATTCTGCCATGTTTAGTATGTTTAAATGTTTTTTGTGTGTTTACTTATGTTTTGTGTGAACCATATGCTTAAAACATTGAGGACAATGTTTGATTTAAGTGTGGGGGGGTAACTAAGTTTATTTAATGCAAATTCGTGGGATTTTATCACCCATAACTTCAAATGTTGTTCCTTGCTGTTTTAAGGTGTTTTTAAGTTGTTTTAGAGTGTTTTTGTGTGTTTTGTTTTATAACTCCGAAAATCACATAAAAATTTGAAAAACTTGTTTTAAAAACCCTAAAAGGAGTGTTTTGAGTCGTTTTTGTGTGTTTGTGTCTTAGGGTACCTTCCAACACAATGATAAGGATTTGGTTTATAATTGCATGACGGTTAGAAAGAGTTATAAACATAGAGAAAAGTATGATTTACTCTTGGTATATGCTTGGTTATGGTTATAATGTATGACTTCACATGCAATCATAAAAGAAAAAAAATTCGTTTTTGTAACATGCTTGAAGGAAGGAACTCAAACAAACGCTACAACCCTGAGAGACTTGAGCCTATAACGTTCTTTGGAGAGTTTAATCTGTGATTTCTTGTTTTCTAAAGTCGTTGCATGATCTCATTATTCTTTGCTTGGTTACTACTTAGAAGGCGTTTCATCATATAGTTCCAAATGCTAGAACTCATGCCCATTTCATTCAAAGCATGTTATTGATTTGCATAACACATATTCAAGAAGAAGTTGTGTAGTGACCACCACCATAGCCAAATAGCCTTACTTCCCATACTTCGTATATGTTGTAAGTTTTAACCCCGTTGAGCCTTGTTTAGCCTTTATTCTTTGTTTACCCACATTTTCCTCACCTAGCCTAGTTTAGGACAATCCCCACCCTTGTTCTTAAAAGATAGTAAGCATGACTTAATTGAATTCCTTTTGAGTTACATTATGAAAGAAAATAAGTGTGGGGGAGAGAATGTTTAAGTGTTGATGTTTTGAGATTCAAAAGAAAAGAAAAAAAAAAAAAAAAAAAAAATGAAAGAATAAGTGATTGAAGAAAGGTTCCAAAACACCAATTATGGGTGTAAATTGTCTAAACTCTCCCTTTTTGTTCAAAAGTTGAGTTTTCATTCAAAAGTGAATTCTAAGTTGATTCAAATGCTTTGCTCACTATTTCTTTAAAAACCTTTGTTTTCCATATCCCTTCTTTGTTATCCACATACCCCAAGCCCCGTTACAACCCTTGACTTCTATCTTGAGTGTTGTGTATTTCAATTTGTGGAGTTTGAACTTGGTATGGGCTTATGGTGTCACTGGTTCTCGCGTCTAAGTAGTAGCATTCCATTCATGAGATCATATCTAAACATGCTTATTAACTCCAGAAAATGCTTTCCTTATTATAACATATGTGAGTGTTCGTCTACATGTTTACATCAATCTTCTCACATATACCTAGTGTAGGGTGTGTAGTCAGAAAATCTGTGTGAAAAACGAGAGTACATCTAGTAAGAAATTGAGGGAATTCTCTAAGGCATGTTACTACATTCAAAACATGGTTTTAAATGCTTAATTGTGAACTAGTATGTGGTGACTATGAGTAAGAATGTACTTAAGTGTAAAGATGGCTCAAATCTGTGAGAATAATGATTTTTAATTTGTCATGTGCATTGGAAGTCCCTGATACGATTGTTGGAAGGTGTAGGTTGTGTTTTGTTCTTTTTGTTTTGTTTTTCTGTTTTGCTCGAGGACTAGCAAAAGCTAAGTGTGGGGGTATTTGATAGGAGCATATTTATGCGACTTAAATGGCTTGTTCTCGTACATTTACGTTATGTTTCTTTAGTTATTTTAGTTCTTTATGCTTCTTTTGTGTGTTTTCAGGTTCTAAGGGCAAAGTATGCAAAAGGATGCCTTTTGGAGCCTTTTGGAGCAAATTAGAGATTGGAATGGATATCATATGCTTGGAGCCAAAAGGATGGACGAAATTGAAGACTTGAAGTAGGAAAGTTAAATCCTAAAAAGACCTCATGTTTGAGCATCATTGAAAACTCCTACGCATTTTAGAACACAAAAACAACATTCCTAGCAACCTTAGGACATTGTCGTGTGTTTCCTTGTGTCTCCCTTCCTTGCCATGCAAGGAAGGGCTTTGTTCCCTATTTTAAATACTTAAACACTACCACTTATCATTCACCACTTATCATATCATACATTCATTTATCACTTATCATAATCATTCACTTATCACTTAACATATCATACACTTATCACTTATCACTCATAATCACCTACAACATCCACCTACTTCACCTACAACATCCACCTACTTCACCTACAAATGACATAGCCATATGTTCTCTCCACTACTCCTATAAATACCCTTGCATTCATTCATTCATGCACATCTCATTTCATACACAACACATTACAAACACATTCTCCCTTCCCTAGCCGTGAGCTTCCCATCCATTTCCATAATCCCCCAAACCTCACCTTAGACCTTGTGCTACAACAACGAGGAAGATAAGAGGGCCTAAACGTTCATACAATTCAAGTGTGAGTTGTTGGAATGTTTAGGTGTTTCTTTGATTTCAAAGTTTAAATTTAATTCTCTTTGTTTTGTACGTATGAGGAATGGAAGAGAAGAGTGCCTAAACGTTCATACAATTCAAGTTTGAGTTGTTGGAATGTTTAGGTGTTTCTTTGATTTCAAAGTTATGAGGAACTAAACCCCCTTTAGCTAGGGGGTGATTCAAAATACATGTTTATGCTTGCATTATGAATTGATTACTTTTGGTTGGAATTTAATAAGTTGTGGATTCAATTTGTTTAACCGTTTGATTGATAACTTATTTATGAATGTTTATTAAGAATGCGCGCTTAATTTTCATGCATAAATATGACGCTAGAATATAAGTGAATTTCACCTAATCGTAATGAACTTATATTCACAAGTAGTGGAGGTTGCTTATAAACAATCGCGTTAAACGAATTCTTGGCATAAATTTCATGCGTATTCCATAGTAACGAATGCCTCGTCGATGTTTATGATTTCCGTTGAACTTAATGATCTTTGTTGAATGTCTCTATCATGCGTATTCCATAGTTAGGGACTTTGATTAAGAATAATTTGGTTGTAATGCGTATTCCATTCAATCCAACGAATCTAGGGAAATCTGAAAGTTAATTTAAGCGGACCTAATTAACTTGGAGCATTGAGTTTCATAATTTATCGAAAGACCAACTGAGAATCAATCTTGTATGCAAGTGTAACATGTGTGGAGAAGAACCCCTTGGCTATTCCATCATCCATATTTTATTCACATTCATATTTACATTCTGTTTTAATTGCAATTTGTTCATTTAGTTTAATTTTGTCAAAACCTAAATCCCCCTTTACTTTAATGTCAAATTAGTTAGAAATCAATTTAGTTTGTGTTTTTAAGAGTTTTGAGTCTTTTGAACTTGTTAGAATCTGTTTAGTTTATGTTTTAAAGTATTTTTGAATTCTTTGAGTCTAGTTTAGTGTTTTATATTGTTTTTACGTTTTTAAGTCAGTTTCCAAGAGATTAACAATCCCTCCTAATCCCCGGTCCAGAACGATCCCTACTTGCACCTATACTACAATTTGACGAAAAGAGGGTTTAATTTGTGTGCGTATAAATCTCGCATCATTACTCAGGTTACAATCAAATTGCAATTGCTCCGGAGGATCAAGAGAAAACTACCTTTACTTGCCCCTTTGGCACATTTGCATATAGGAGAATGCCTTTTGGACTTTGCAATGCTCCAGCAACATTCCAAAGATGCATGTTGGCCATCTTTTCTGACATGGTAGAAAGATTCATTGAGGTATTTATGGATGACTTCTCAGTGTTTGGTTCCTCTTTTGATGAATGTCTTAACCATCTCTCCTTAGTACTTCAAAGATGTTAGGAAACAAATTTGGTTCTCAATTGGGAAAAGTGCCAATTTATGGTGAAACAAGGAATTGTGTTAGGACATGTAATCTCTAGCAAAGGAATGGAGGTGGACAAAGCCAAAATTGACGTCATCACCAATATGGTAGCCCCCACCACTGTGAAGGGAGTAAGAAGTTTTTTGGGACATGCGGGTTTTTATCGTCGTTTCATTAAGAACATTTCAATGATCACTCGTCCATTATGCAATCTGTTAGCTAAAGATGTTGCATTTCATTTTGATAAGGCTTGTATGGATGCATTCAATACTTTGAAATATGAACTAACCTCAGCCCCTATTATTATGGCACCAGATTGGTCTTTACCTTTTGAATTGATGTGTGATGCCTCTGACTATGCTATTGGTGCAGTTTTAGGGCAAAGGGTGAACAAGCTTCCACATGTGATCTACTATGCAAGCCGGACTCTACATGATGCTCAACTTAACTATTCCACTACTGAAAAGGAGTTGCTTGCTGTTGTTTTTGCCTTAGAAAAGTTTAGATCATATCTTGTGGGATCTAAAGTTATTGTGTTTTCTGATCATGCAGCCCTTAGGTGTTGATGTATTATTCCTTCCTAATGCTAGAATATATTTAGTATAATGGCACAAGCAAGGGTGTCGAATCCTCAGGGACTAATTGGACCTATGTAATTACTTGTTTTGCAAGAACTCTATGAAATGAATCAAACTAAACAGAATAGGCAGATTTGTTGTTGTAACTTGAAAGTATAAGAAAGTGAAGTAAACACAAATAAATGACTCAACAACTAATAAAATGAGATAGTACCAATGGAGATGAAGCTAGGGATTCGGTTTCACCATTGCTAAACCAAGTCCATGTTTGTTAAGTTAGTTTGTACTCATTCATCTACCTATTTCTTGAGTTTGTTTCACTTGGACATGATCAACCATATGATGTGTGGATTTGATCAAATGTCTCTAATCATGAACCTAGTTGTGATGTGCAACTTTGGTTCATAATCAAGAGTATGTAATGCACAAGAAACTTTCATAAAACCAAAGGGAATAACTCGGCAGGATGTTTGCTAAACATTCCCTTCATTCATTCACATATCTACCAAGATTATGCATGATGTGTGTTTTAATCTTGGCTACACAACTTAGTGATTAATTCAAATGATGATCAAACATTAAAATCAACACACTAAGTCACCATTAAATCAGAGAATGAAACAAGAAATAGATGGACAAACTGAGCATTCTAATTTAATTACATGGCAAACTTTGCAAGGTTACATCGAATCCCTAGAGGAGGATTAGTTACAATTCATGTTTACAAAAGATTTAACATAAAAATATAAAACATGAATGAACATAGAATTAATAAGAAGAAACCCTTGAAGCAAAACTGATGTTGAATTCCTTGAAGAGTGCCTTCGGTGTTGGTTTTCCAAATGTGGTGCGGATGAAGGTAGATTGGTTATGGTTGAATGGTTTCTGCCCTTGGGACAGAAATGGACAGAAAATGAAGTGAAATGGGAGAAGTTATGCGTGTGTAATGGACTGAGTGAAGAAGAAAAATGCCGAACCCCTGTTGTGTGAAGTGAGACTTGTTTTATAGAAAGGAATGTGGCTCCAACACTCAGATTGGATCTCCATCTGCACAAGTGAGATGGAATAGCATAAAATGAGCTGGAATTGATGGGTTTCTGAGGTAGTGGACGCATGGCATGGACAAGATCTGCAAGTATGTGTTAATGTATTCAAAGAAGCATGTGCCCTTGCTTCAACAAGTGAGTGGAACCTGCAAAGGTGAATTGGCCATTTGAAATTGTTTGTACAAATCTGGAAAGGGGAAGAAAGCACACGGCATGGACAAAGGGGGCTGGAATCACATGGAATGATGGGATGAAATGGATTTCTGAAATGATGGCTGCAAGGAGTGGACATGATCTGCAGGTATGTGGTTTGTTTAATCAAAATGCATGTGGATTTCTGCAAAGATAAAATGGAGAAAGGTAATGGAATGCACGGTCAGGTTGTGGACATGCATGTGAATGCATGTTTCGATGTTTTAGAAATGCATAATCTGACTTGGAACCACATGGGATTTGCATGACATGATTGTGTTTGTTGGTGGAAATATGGCTGAATGTTTTAGTTAATGGGAATGGGTGTTTTTGGTGCAAAATGGAGCTGGGCAAGGCAAGGGAATACACGGCACAAGTTATGTGGAATAACAAGGTGTCCACATGTTTTTGCCTTGTTTAGAACCACCCAATGTTACTCCAATGCACCACTTTCCTAATCACATCTTCTCTTGAATTTCCTCCGCCATATTAGTCTTAGATTCCTCATATTTGGACTTCAAATTAATTCCCAAGAACCCTTTCCACGTTTGGAATAATGCTCAGCTACCAAAAGGAATGTTTTTACTTCATTTGCCTTCCCATTGATCCAAATTCACCCTTGGCTGCACACTAACACCAAATAATGTAAAATGCAACTAGTTTAATCCAAAACAATCACAACGACGCCAAATAAGGAAGATAAAAATGCATGCAAAATGTGACTTATCATTAGGTACTTGATGACAAAGAAGGATGCTAAACCACGCTTAATTAGATGGATACTCTTACTACAAGAGTTTGACTTGGAAATTCGAGATAAGAAGGGAAGTGATAATGTTGTGGCTGACCATTTGTCAAGGCTTAATGAAAACCATGGAGTTGGACAACCTTTGCCTCTAAATGAATCATTTCCAGATGAACAACTCCTTGTCATTCAAGAAAAAGAACCATGGTATGCAGATTTTGTTAATTATCTTGCTTGTGGTATAATTAGAAATGACCTTTCTTTTCAGGAAAGAAAGAAGTTCCTTGCCATGGTAAAGCACTACGTTTGGGACGAACCATATTTGTTTAAATATTGCCCTGACCAAATCATTAGGAGATGTGTCCCAGAGAGTGAGCAACAAAGCATTCTAACATTTAGCCATACATTAGCATGTGGAGGACATTTTGGTGCCAAAAGACATCTCTAAAGGTTTTACAATCTGGTTTCTTTTGGCCTACTTTATTCAAAGATGCTTTTGATTTTTGTTCTAAGTGTGATAGGTGCCAGAAAATGGGGAACATTAGCCGAAGAAATGAGATGCCATTGAACAACATTTTGGTGGTGGAGCTCTTTGATGTTTGGGGAATCGATTTCATGGGACCATTTCCATCCTCTTTTGGCCACTTATACATATTAGTGCCAGTAGATTATGTATCCAAATGGGTTGAAGCCATTGCTACAAGAACTAATGATCATAAGGTTGTTTTGAATTTTCTTAAAGATGTGATTTTTTGTAGGTTTGGAACCCCAAGAGCTATTATTAGTGATGGTGGCAGCCATTTCTGCAACAAACCCTTTGAATCCTTGATGAAGAAGTACAACATCAACCACAAAGTGGCAACCCCGTACCATCCTCAAACCTCGGGACAAGTGGAGATTAGCAATAGGGAGATCAAGAACATCTTGATGAAGACTGTAAGCCCTACAAGGAAGGATTGGTCATTGAGGTTAAATGATGCACTATGGGCATATAGAACAGCATACAAGACCCCCATTGGCATGAGTCCTTATCGCCTTGTGTTTGGGAAAGCTTGTCATTTGCCAATGGAGCTTGAACACCGTGCATATTGGGCCATCAAGAAGTTCAACTTTGATTACAAGGATGCTGGAATAGCAAGGAAGCTCCAACTTAATGAGTTGGAAGAACTTAGAAATGAGGCATATGAGAATGCCAAAATCTACAAGGAACGGACTAAGCTCTATCATGACATGGCCATCCTAAGGAAGGAGTTTTACCAAGGTATGAAAGTACTTTTGTATGACTCACGTTTGAGACTTTTTCCAGGTAAATTGAAGTCTAGGTGGGTGGGACCATTCAAAGTGCTACAAACATTTCCCCACGGAGCTGTGGAGATAGAGAACATTAAGAATGGCACCTCTTTTAAAGTCAATGGGCAGCGATTGAAACCATACTTGGATAAAGTGGAGGAAGAGCAAGTGTATCAAGTCGTAGATGTTCTTGAATTTACAACACCATGAACAAGCTACCATGTCTTGCCTAGACATTAAATAAAGCGCTTACTAGGAGGCAACCTAGTGTGGTTTGTGTTCTTTCTTTATGTTGTATTATATTGTTACCATTCCATCTTCTTTGCCTACTTGCATTGCATACAATTGTAAACATCGAGGACAATGTTTAGGTTAGGTTTGGGGGTATGGAAGGGAAGGTTTGGGTTGTTTGTTTTTGTGTTTGTTTTAGGTGTTAGTTTTGGTTAAGGGTGTTTTTGCTTACTAATATGAATGTATATGAGGGCTATGTTTGAAAACCAAACGATTGGGTTGCTATGAAAAAGTGTTGCATCTTGTTGTCATGTATAAAGCTTTAACTCTTGAAATTATGATCATGGAGGTACCATACTCAAATTCTGGAAGAAGAATAGTGGAGACTACCCTAGTGAGTTATTTTGAGCCTAATTGCTTCTTTGAGAGGGTTTAAAGTGTTTCTACTCCTATCTTTTTCTTTCAATTTCACTTTAAATGATCTCATTACTTCTATTTTGTTTGGATACTAAGAATTACTCTCCGTTGCAGATACCATGTGTTTAGTATCATTCATGAATGAACTCAATGAGATGATGTTAGGCTATGCATGTTTTAACTACTAAAAGGCTTAAATCCTACCCATTTGTGTGCTCCATTCACCCTTGTTGCAGCCAAACACTTTAGCCTAATTCTTTCATCACCTACACCATACTCTACCATTCTAGCTCATTACAAGCCATACCTTATAGTTTGGGGAATACCAACGTGATGAAGACTAAAGGTAAATTGAGTTTTGGAACAAGATTGTGGCATGTACCGAGGGCACCTATGTTGAAGATGCTTCTAAAAAAAAAGTTATAAAAAAAAAAAAAAGAGAATTAAAGTGGATACAAGTTCCAAATCTCCTCATTATAAGACATAGGGCCTGGATGCCAAAAACAAAGAAGAAAGAAGACAAACGCAAGCCAAGAGCATGATCCTCAAGGACATTTTGGTATGCCCCAAGCTCTAGTATTTCATATCAATTCTTTCGTAACCTATACCCTAAACCTTGCATTACAATCTTGAGAAAGACCTAGCTGATCATTGAGGATGTATTCATGGGTGATGGTAAGTGTGTGTGTTATCTATATTCTTAGCATTTGATTCATTTCATGAGATCTACTCAGAAACTGTACTTCCATTTCAGATTTCATATGTGAGAATTTTGATTCCCTTTACATAATTTCACTCATATATGTTGTGGAGAGACTAAACCTTAGGATCTGAGTGAGAACTTGAGTGGAAGCTGTGAGGAGTAGAGTTGAGGCAAATTCTATCTTAAAGCAATTGGGTATGGTGACCTTGAAGTTGTAAGACATGGAGAAATATCTTTATACGTTACAATTGATACGATTCTTTGAAGTGGCAAACTTTTGAGTTTGAATGTATGACAAAATCTTCATTGGTTATTATTAGTTTGTTCAAAGCATGTATTAGCCAAGTTGTTTGCAGATTTTGTAGATGTTTGTGGGTTCATCACTGTAAACCCTCAGGAGACACAACTCCTCCAACTAGGGACACCTAGGGGTTCAAAGGCTTGTTGCACATGCTCAGTGCAATCGTTTGGCCAGCGAAAGTGGTTTAGTTAGATGTTTGTGTTTTGTGTGTTTTAGTTTTAAGTTTGCTCGAGGACTAGCAAAAACCAGGTTTGGGGGTATTTGATAAGTCTCATTTTGCATGCATTTATATATTCCTTATTTGGCGTCTTTGTGATGTTTTTGATTGAACTAGTTGCATTTTACATTATTTGGTGTTAGTGTGCAGTCAAGTGTGTATTTGGATCAAAGGGAAGGCAAATGAAGTAAAAACCATTCCTTTTGGTAGCTGAGTGATAGGAGCATATTTAGGCGACTTACTTAGCTTGTTTTCGTGCATTTATATTGTTAATTCATAGTTGTTTTTGGCGTTTAAGCCATTTTCGTGTGTTTTTAGGTTCATGTGGCTAAGGAAGCAAAAAGATGCATTTTGGAGCATTTTGGAGCAAAATTGGAATTGGAAGGGATAACTTATACTTGGAGCAAAAGGAATGGACAAAATTGAAGAGTTGATGTCATAAGGATTCCTACTTGAAGTAGCCACACACCTTCCACATTTCAGCCACATGCACTTGTTCCTCCATCATTGCACCAACAACAACATTGCACATGCACTCCCTTTAATTAATTAACCCACATGCACCCTTTATTCTTTCATCACTCCAGCCACTCCACATCCCTCACCAAGAAATCATTCAACACATGCATCCATAATCATTTCTCCACACCAAAACCGTGCACATGCATTCCCCTTGTGCAATTCCATCATTCCACACCTCCATGGCAGCCACCAACCAACCTAGCTGTCATGTTTCCCCTTTAATCATTCAAACATTCACCCACATGCATTTCTAACCCACATGCACCCTAGATTCTAATTATCCATTCACATTTAATCATTCATTCCCATTAGATTTCTAGCATATTCACATGCATTCATCCTAGCTGTCATGTTTTCCCTTTCATCATTCCCTCACATTCTTTAAATCAGCCAACACATGCATCCACCTTTCTCCCATCAGATTTCCAACATTGCACATGCATTCCCCTTACAATTTCAGCCATCCTAGCTGTTTTGCACATGCATTCACTTAACCTAGCTGTCATGTTCCCTCTCCCATCCATTCATCTCCCTATAAAAACCATACACACTTCACACAACATTCATTCATACTCATTCATACACATTTCAGTCACAAACACCTCAATTCTCTCTTCCATTTCAGAATGTAGACATCACAAACTGCCCTTGGTGCCGTGGCCTTGAGGAACCACTCCCTATCAATCCAAACACCATCCCCCTTCCATTTTCACCATTCCCCAAACCATTCACACCATCAAACTATCCTTAGACCTTGTGCTACGACGAAGAGGAAGAGAAGAGTGCCTAAACGTTCATACAATTCAAGTTTGAGTTGTTGGAATGTTTAGGTGTTTCTTTGATTTCTATGTTTAATTTCAATACTCTTTGTTTTGTACGAATGAGGCATGGAAGAGAAGAGGGCCTAAACGTTCATACAATTCAAGTTTGAGTTGTTGGAATGTTTAGGTGTTTCTTTGATTCTCTTTCTTTTGTACCATGAGGAACTAAAACTCCCCTTTAGCTAGGGGGTGATTTGAATATATGTTTATGCTTGCATTTTGATTTGATTACTTCTAATTGCGTTTCATAAGTTGTGGATTCAATTTGTTTAACCGTTTGATTGATAACTTATTTATGTATGTTTATTGAGAATGCGCGCTTAATTTTCAGGCATGAATATGACGCTAGAATATAAGTGAGTTTCACCTAATAGTTACGAACTTATATTCGCAAGTAGTGGAGGTTGCTTATAAACAATCGCGTTAAACGAATTCTTGGCATAAGTTTCATGCGTATTCCATAGTAACGAATGCCTCGTCAATACTTATAATTTTCATGATGCTTAATGATCTTTGATTGTATCTTTATTGTGCTGTTCACGTAAAGGACTTTTGGAGAATGTTGTGGATTGCGTTGCGCTAACCCATCCAATTCATTAACTTAAGGAGAACTTGACGGTTAATTTAAGCGGACCTAATTAACCCGGGGTGTTGGGTTTCATGGTTTATTGAAATGCAATTGGAAATCATTTTATTATGCAAGTGTAACATGTGTGAGATGAACCCCTTAGCTAGCATTCATCCATTTCAATTCCATTCATTCTATTTCAATTTCATATTTACTTTCTGTCTACTTTATTGACTTGTTTATGTTTTCATGTTTAATTTAACTTGTTGTTCAAATTATGTTAAACATGTGGAACTAATTTCTTTTTTTTAGTTAGAGGCGAATTTGAAGCCATTTACATATGTTGGTTATGATTTGATTTACTCCAGTTATGAATTCACGAACTTTAGATGTGGTTTACTTTTCTGTTTTGATTAAGAACTTGTTTATGTATGTGGGTTGAGGGTCGACACTTAATTTGCATGCCTAAACTTGATGCTAGGATATAAGGGAATTTCACCTAATCGTTATGAACTTATATTCATGAGTAGTAAAAATCGCTAGTCACGATTGTGTTTAGTAAACCCTAGGCTGGATTAACATGCGTATTCCATAGTTATGAATGCCTAGTCGATGTTTATGTTTCCATTGAACTTAATGATCCTTGTTGAATGTCTCTATCATGCGTATTCCATGGTTAGGGACTTTGATTAGGAATAATTTGGTTGTAATGCGTATCCCATTCAATCCAATGAATCTAGGGAAATCTGAAAGTTAGTTTAAGTCAACCTAATTAACTTGGAGCATTGTCATTCATCGTTCGTTGAAGTCATAACTGGGAGTCAAATTATATGCTTATGTTCATGTGTGGATAAGGAACCCTCTAACTAGTTTCTCATCATTTTATTTCATCCATTTCGTTTTTAGAATCTGTTTTAATTCTAAGTTTCTGTTTTAATTTTAAATTCGTCAAAACCTTTCCCCCATTTCTTTTAAAGTGTTAGATTAGTTAGAAATACATTTAGTTTGTGTTTCTAAGTGTTTTGAATCAATTTATTTCCCAATTTCGTCCAAATTCACCAAAGTGCTCAAAACTGCCCAGAAAGTGTTTTTAAGGCAGTTTTGAGTGTTTTGGGTGATGTTTGAGTCTTTTGGTTTGTTTTAGAGTTTTAAAGTTTAGTTTTACATTCTTTGAGTCTAGTTTAGTGTTTTATATTGCGTTTCTACGTTTTTGAATCAGTTTCCAAGTGATTAACAATCCCTCCTAATCCCCGGTCCAGAACGATCCCTACTTGCACCTATACTACAATTGATAAAAAGAGGGTTTAATTTGTGTGCGTATAAATCACCCATCACTGAGCATTATTCCAAACGTGGAGAGGATTCTAGGGAGTTAAATTGAAGTCCAAATGAAGAACCTAGGAAACTTTTGACTGCTGGAATTTCAGGAAATGATGTGGAAGTGTTAAGTGGTGCAATTCGGGCATATTGGGTGATTCTAAACAAGGCAAAAACATTGAAGTCAGATTATGTGGTTCCAACACCAAAACATGCAGTCACATGCATGATCACAACCTGGCCGTGCACTCCCATGTGATTCCAAGTCAGATTATGCACTTCTAATACCAAAACATGCATTCACATGCATGATTTACAATCTGACCGTGCATTCCATTACCTTTCTCCACTTCATCTTTGCAGAAATCCACATGCATCTCAATTAAATAAACCCCATGCTTGCACATTTCCCTTTTGCCATGCACCCATTATTCCAGAAAACCACTCATCCCATCATTCCATGCCATTCCAGCGCTCCTTTTGTCCATGCCGTGTGATTTCTTCCCCTTTCCAGATTTGTACAACCAATTCCAGGTTGTCCAATTCATCTTTGCAGCCAATACACATGCATGATTCAATTAAAATAGCCACATGCTTGGACATTGCCCATGCCGTGCGTCCACCACCTCAGAAACCCATTCATTCCAGCTCATTTATGCACTCCCATCTCACATGTGCAATTCCAGCTCAATTCTTAATGATGGCAGTGACATTTCCCTTTTATAAAACCATGCACATTTCACACAACAAGGCTTCTTGGAGGATTCCATGATTCACACGCATAACCACTCTATTTCACTCCATCTCTGACCATTTGTTCTCCCAAGTGCAGAAACCATTCAACCATAGCCAATCTACCTTCATTTTCATCACACTTGGAGAACCACCACCGAAGGCACTCTTAAGGGATTTCGACATCAGTTTTGCTTCAAGGGTTTCTTCTTATTAATTCTATGTTCACTCATGTTTTATATTTTTTATGTCAAACCTTTTGTAAACATGAAGTGTAACTAATCTCCCTCTAGGGATTCGATGTAGCCTTGCAAAGTTTGCCATGTAATTAAGTTAGAATGCTCAGTTTGTCCATCTATTTCTTGTTTCATTCTCTGATTTAATTGTGACTTTGTGGGTTGATTTTAATGTTTGATCACCATTTGAATTAACCACAGGTTGTTTAGCCAAGATTAGAGCACACATCATGCATATTCTTGGTAGATATGTGAATGGATGAAGGGAATACTTTGCAAACAACCTGCCAAGTGTTACCTTTGGTTTTATGAAAGTTTCTTGTTCGTAACACCTTCTTGATTAGGAACCAAAGTTGCACATCACAACTAGGCTCATGATTAAGGACATGTGATCAAATCCACACATCATATGGTTGATCATATCTAAGTGAAGCAAACTCAAGAAATAGGTAGATAGCTGAGTATAAACTAACTTAACAAACATGGACTTGGTTTAAGCAATGGTGAAACCGAATCCCTAGCTTCATCTCCATTGGTGCTATCCCATTTTATTAGTTGTTGATTCATTTAATTGTGTTTACTTCATTTTCTAGTGTTTTCAAGTTACAATAACAAATCTGCCTAATTTGATTAGTTTTATTCATTTCATATAGTTCTTGCAAAACAAGTGATTATATAGGATCAATTAGTCCCTGTGGATTCGACACCCTTACTTGTGCCATTATACTAAACATATTCTAGCATTAGGAAGGAATTAACTCAACACCCTTCATTCCAGCCATTCCACATGCATTTCCAACCCACATGCACCCTTTAATCATTCAACCATGCAGCCACACATTCACCCACATGCATTCCCCCTTTAATCCACATGCTCTTCCATTTCAGATTGCATTCCCACTCACCACAAATCAGCCACATGCATTCACTCTTCATAAATCAGCCACATGCATTCATCATCATAATGATGCGTGAATTATACGCGCACAAATTAAACCCTCTTTTCGTCAAATTGTAGTATATGTATAAGTAGGGATCGTTCTAGACCGGGGATTAGGAGGGATTGTTAACCACTTGGATTTGACTCAAAAACGTAAAATAACAATATGAAACACTATACTAGACTCAAAGAATGCAAAACTAAACTTTAAAACACTAAAACAAACCAAAAGACTCAAACAGCACCAAAACACTCAAAACTGCCTTAAAACACAATCTGGGCAGTTTTGAGCACCTTGAGTACTTTGGACGAATTTGGGAAACAAAATGAATCAAAACACTTATAAACACAAACTAAATGTATTTCTAACTAATCTAACACTTTAAAATAAATGGGGGATTGGTTTTGGATGAATTTAAACTAAAACAGAAACTTGGAATTAAAACAGATTCTAAAAACGAAATTAATGAAATAGAATGATGAAAAACTAGTTAGAGGGTTCCTTATCCACACATGAACATAAGCATATAAATTGACTCCCAGTTATGACTTCAACAAACGATGAATGACAATGCTCCAAGTTAATTAGGTCCGCTTAAATTAACTTTCAGATTTCCCTAGATTCATTGGATTGGATGATTGCATACGACAATCCAAAGCATTCCTAATCAAAGTCCCTAACCATGGAATACGCATGATAGAGACATTCAACAAAGATCATTAAGTTCAACGGAAATCATAAACATCGACTAGGCATTCATAACTATGGAATACGCATGTTAATCTAGCCTAGGGTTTACTAAACACAATCGTGACTAGCGATCTTTACTACTCATGAATATAAGTTCATAACGATTAGGTGAAATTCCCTTATATCCTAGCATCAAGTTTAGGCATGCAAATTAAGTGTCGACCCTCAACCCACATACATAAACAAGTTCTTAATCAAAACAGAAAAGTAAACCACATCTAAAGTTCATGAATTCATAACTGGAGTAAATCAAATCATAACCAACATATGTCCATGGCTTCAAATTCACCTCTAACTAAAAAGAAATTAGTTCCACATGTTTAACATAATTGAACAACAAGTTAAATTAAACATGAAAACAGAAACAAGAAAAGAAAGAACAAATTGATGGAAAGTTAGCTACGGGGTTCATCTCCACATATGTTATACTTGCATAATAAAAAGATTTCCAATTGCGTTTCAATAAACCATTAATTCTCAACACTCCAAGTTAATTAGATCCGCTTCAATTAACCTTCAAATCTTCCTAACGTTATTGAATTGGATGATTGCATACGACAACCCAAAACATTCCCCACAAGTCCCCTACATGATTGCATAATAGAGATACAAGCAAGAATCATTACGCTCTATGAAAATTATAAATGTTGACGAGGCATTCGTTACTATGTAATACGCATGAAACTTATGCCAAGAATTCGTGATGCGTGATTTATACGCACACAAATTAAACCCTCTTTTTGTCAATTGTAGTATAAGTATAAGTAGGGATCGTTCTGGACCGGGGATTAGGAGGGATTGTTAATCACTTGGATTTGACTCAAAAACATAAAAACAAAGTTAAAAACGTTCACAAAGACTCAAAGGACTCAAAACAAGTTCAAAAGACTCAAAACTGCCTAAAAACACTAACTAGGCAGTTTCTGACCTTAACCCCAATGTTGGACGAATTTAGGATTATGGCTTGATTCAAACGTAAAATAACAATATAAAACACTATACTAGACTCAAAGAATGCAAAACTAAACTTTAAAACACTAAAACAAACCAAAAGACTCAAACATCACCCAAAACACTCAAAACAGCCTTAAAATCACTTTCTGGGTAGTTTTGAGCACTTTGGTGAATTTGGACGAATTTTGGGAAATAAATTGAATCAAAACACTTTAAAACATAAACTAAACAAAGTCTAAACACTAAAGAACAAGAAAGTAAAGGGGGGGGGGTTAGGTTTTGACGAATTTAAACTAAAAGAACAGATTGTAAGTAAAAGCAAAATGTAAATGTGAATGTGTGATAGAATTGAATGGAATGAAGGCTAGCTAAGGGGTTCATCTCCATACATGTTATACTTGCATAATAAATGATTTCCAATTGCATTTCAATAAATCATGATACTCAACACCCCAAGTTAACCGTGATGCACTAATTAACCTTCAAATCTTCCTAACGTTATTGAATTGGATGATGCATGCGACAATTCAAAACATTCCCCACAAGTCCTCAACATGAATGCATAGAAGAGGTACAAGCAAGAATCATTACGCTCTATGAAAATTATAAGTGTTGACGAGGCATTCGTTACTATGATTGCATGAAACTTATGCCAAGAATTTGTTTAACGCGATTGTTTATAAGCAACCTCCACTACTTGCGAATATAAGTTCGTAACTATTAGGTGAAACTCACTTATATTCTAGCGTCATATTCATGCATGAAAATTAAGCGCGCATTCTCAATAAACATACATAAATAAGTTATCAATCAAACGGTTAAACAAATTGAATCCACAACTTATGAAACGCAATTAGAAGTAATCAAATCAAAATGCAAGCATAAACATATATTTCGAATCCCCCCCCTAGCCAAGGGGGGTTTAGTTGAATTTAAACATTGGAATCAAAGAAACACCTAAACATTCCAACAACTCAAACTTGAATTGTATGAACGTTTAGGCACTCTTCTCTTCCATTCCTCATACGTACAAAACAAAGAGTATTGAAATTAAACATTGAAATCAAAGAAACACCTAAACATTCCAACAACTCAAACTTGAATTGTATGAACGTTTAGGCACTCTTCTCTTCCTCTTCGTTGTAGCACAAGGTCTAAGGATAGTTTGATGGTGTGAATGGTTTGGGGAGTGGTTGGAGTGGCTGCAATGGAGGAGAAAAGTGTTTTGGTGGCTGCAATGAGGGTGTGGAGAGGTTTTGACGAATTTCTGGAATATGGAAGAGTGTATGAATGAAATGTGTATGCAATGGATGCTTATTTATAGGTGAAATGGGGGGAACATGACAGCTAGGAGGGAATGTGGCTGCATGTTTGAATGATTAAAGGATGCATGTGGGTTGGAATTGCATGTGCAATGAATATGTGGCTGCATGTGCAAGGGGACAATCTGAAAATGCATGTGAAAGCATGTGTTGGCTGCAATGATGAAATGGATGGGAGTGCATGTGGCTTAATTAATTAAAGGGAGTGCATGTGCAATGTTTTAAAGGATGGAATGCATGTGAATATGATGGAAATCTGATGGGAGATGGAATGGGATGTTTTGCATGTGAATTAAAGAGTAAATGCATGTGAATTAAAGAGTGAATGCATGTGCAATGACAGCTAGGTTGAATATGCATGTGGAATGGCTGATTTATTTGAAGATGCATGTGCAATGAAGTGGAATGACAGCTAGGTTATGATGATGAATGCATGTGGCTGATTTAATTGAATAGGAAAGCATGTGGATTTAATGGTTTAAAGGGTGAATGCATGTGGATGCATGTGTTGATGAATGGGATTAGGAAAGGTTTAAATGTCCTAAAACTAAAGGGAACAAGGTTCCAACACTTTGGTCTTCAATTAGGTCTTCAATTTCGTCCAACACTTTGGCTCCAAGCATAAGCTATCCATCCTTAGTCCAAAAGTGCTCCAAAAGTCTCCAAAATGCATCTTTTTGCTCCTTTAGCCCTTTGGACCTACAAACACACGAAAATAGCTTAAAGTACTAAAATAACTAAAGAAACATAACGTAAATGCACGAGAACAAGCCGTTTAAGTCGCATGAATATGCTCCTATCAAATACCCCCACACTTATCTTTTGCTAGTCCTCGAGCAAAACAAAACAAAAGAAACCAAAAACAAAACAAAACGAACAAAACACAACCTATACCTTCCAACAATCGTCTCAGGGATTTCCAATGCACATGACAAGTTAAAAATCATTAGTCCCACAGATTTTAGCCATCTTTACACTTAAGTACATTTTTAATCATAGTCACCACATACTAGTTCACAATTAAGCATTTAAAACCATGTTTTGAATGTAGTAACATGCCTTAGAGAATTCCCTCAATTCCTTACTAGATGTACTCTCGTTTTTCACACAGATTTTCTAACTTCACACCCTACACTAGTTATATGTGAGAAGATTGATGTAAACATGAAAACGAACACTCACATATATGTATCATAAAGAGAGCAATTTCTGGAGTTAATAAGCATGTTTAGGTATGATCTCATGAATGGAATGCTACTACTTAGAAGCGAGAACCAGTGACACCATAAGCTTATACCAAGTTTAAACTCCACAAATTGAAACACATAACAATCAAGATAGAAGTCAAAGGGTTGTAACGAGGCTAGGCTATTGGCTAACAATGAAAGGTGAAGGATAAGCAAACATTCTTAAAGCAATAGTGAGCAAAGTATTGAATTAGGTACTTAGAATTCCCTTTAGAACGCAGAAGTCAACTTTGAACACCCAAGGGGAAGTCACAAAACTTAGGGCCATATTCAACTTTTTGGGCCCTTTCTTCAACAATCACACTTGTGAGTCCATTCTCACTTATTTTCACTCTTTTTCTTTCTTTTCTTCTTCTTTTTCTCACAGTTTTTTTTTCTTTTTCCCGTGCCTCCTTTAAGACTTAGGCACATACATACACACAAAAATCCCTTCCCCCACACTTATTTTCTGCAACATATTAATCAAAAGGAATTCATTATCCGTCATGCTTACTATGCTTCAAGAACAAGGGTACGGATGGTCCTAATCTAGGCTAGGTGAGGATGATATGGGTTAACAAAGAACATGGGCTAAACAAGGCTCAACGGGGTTAAAACTTACAACATATACGAAATATGGGAAGTAAGGCTATTTGGCTATGGTGGCAACTACACAACTTCATCTTGATATATGTTATGCAATTCAATGTCATGCTTTGAATGAAACGGATATAAGTTCTAGCATTTAGTTCTATCATGATACAATTGCATTCTAAGTAGCAACCAAGCAAGGATAATGAGATCATGCAACAACTTTAGAAAACAAAGAATCACAGAAAATAACTCTCCAAAGAAAGTAATGGCTCGAGTCTCACCGGGATGTAGCGTTATTATGAGTTTCTTCCTTCAAGCATGTTACAAAAACGAATTTTTCTTTTATGATTGCATGTGAAGTCATACATTATAACCATAACCAAGCATATACCATGAGTAAATCAAACTTTCATCCATGTTTATAACTCTCTTTAACAGTCATGCAATTACAAACCAAATCCTTATCATTGTGTTGGAAGGTACCCTAAGACACAAACACACAAAAACGACTCAAAACACTCTTTTTAGGCTTTTCGAAACATGTTTTTCAAATTTTTATGTGATTTTCGGAGTTATAAAACAAAACATACTAAAACACTCTAAAACAACTTAAAAACACCTTAAAACAGCAAGGAACAACATTTGAAGTTATGGGTGATAAAATCCCACGAATTTGCATCAAAACACTTTAGTTACCCCCCCACACTTAAATCAAACATTGTCCTCAATGTTTTAAGCATAGATTCACACAAAACATAAGTAAACACACAAAAAGCAACTAAACATATTAAACATGGCATAATGTAATTAACAAAGAGAAGAGTTTAGGGACGCAAATCTGGTTATGGAGTGTAAATTCCCTCTTCTCCTTGGTGATTGCATTGAGGCTTTGATCTTTGTGATTCCACAGGCTTACTCTTGAACTGGTTTCTGCCCATCGTTGATTTTCCTTTGTGCTACTTCTTGAACTGGGCAGCAGGATGGTTCTTTTGGTTTCCCCCGAAGGTCTGAGCTTCCTCCTGTTATCTGTTTCTTTGTTCAATCTTTGCAGGAGTGGTCCCGTCTCTGGAAGTGTAACAACCGTTGAAGATGACTACTCGAGAGCAACGCTAGGTAAGCAACCAGGAATAGATTCCAGGCAGTTGGCTCCAGATCGAAAGACTGACTCCAAGTGCCGGCTGATTGCTTCTTTCACTTTGCCATGCGAGTAAGAACAAGGACAAAGAAAAAGACAGGGAAAGAGCATGATATGAGATACTTTTGCTTTTGACCATGATGATATGAGATACCTTTGCTTTTGAAGAAGCGGTGAATGAATCAGCACACTTCAATCCGCCATTTCCTCCTGGGTCATCTGTACTCCAGGCATCTGGTATCATCTTTCGGGAAGAAGAAAGAATTGAGTATTTCGAAAGGCTTTGCTGGGAGTGCGCCCTCAGAGGTGAGGGAGAGTTGGGCATTTTCTTCAGGTTTGCCTTGCCATAAAAGACGAAGGTCGACATATATAGAGATAATATCAAGTGGTGGTACTGTTCTTTTACCCTTGTCGACAAATGTCTCTTCGATATCAGAACGACGCCTCTTCGATTTCTGAGCAGGCGCCCCTTCGATTTCTGAACGACGCCCCTTTGGTCTTTCTGAACGACACGTGGTAGTGCAGATGCGGCTCCTTTTGACAAAGCTGCACGCGTTTTCTGAAAAGCAGAGAAAGCGTCGCCGAACTTTGCGCTTGTCGGCTAAAGACGTGTAGTTGCGATGATGGCCTCCACGTGTTTTCAGCTTTGTCAGAAATCTTTTGACAAAGTTGAACGCGTTTTCTGGAAAGCCGAGAACGCGTCGCCTAAATTACGCCGGAAATTCCGGTTTTTTTGAATTGGTGGACGCGTCGCCTTGGCTTCTTATAGAGCTATCGATCACCACAACAAACACACTCTGAAGAATTCCCATTCTTGAAAATCGACTCCGACCCTTTGAAAATTTACTCCATCAACCCTTATCTTTGAACACCTTTGAAAAATGGCAAACTCATCAAACCTTAGCTTGGAATTGAGCCTTAGCAGTGATACGGGCGCGCCGCGTCAAGGTAACGTATGGCGCCCTTCATTCTTATCTTCTAACGGTCTTCTTACAGGTGAAGACTCCGTGATGCAGGACGCCACAACAGCTACAATAGTAGCTAGGAACCTCCTCACTCCAAAAGATAGTAGGCTGTTGTCAAGACGGTCCGATGAGTTGGCCGTTCAAGAGTCCCTCGCACTTAGTGTTCAGTGTGCGAGCTCTGTGTCCAACATGGGCCAACGCCTGCTTGCCCGCTCCCGTCAGGTGGAATCATTGATGGCAGAGGTGGAAAGTCTTAAGCAAGAGATCCAGCAGCTGAAGTATGAGAATAGAAGTTTGCACGTGCTTGCAAACAACTATTCGACGGGCATGAAGAGGAAGCTTGATGAGCTGCAAGAGTCTGAAGGTCGGATTCAAAGCGACCGTCAGAGGTTTTCGGGTTATCTTCAGAGGCACCTTTTTCCTGGGTCATCCAGCGTTTGGCCAAGTATTGAGGCCTGGAATGCTCTAGCTCCGATGCCTCCCGCTCCGATGCCTTCCGTTCCTATGTCTTCTGCTCCGATGCCTTCCGTTCCGATGCCTTCTGTTCCTACACCTTCCGCTTCAAGAGTAAAGCCACGTAGTAGGGCCTCAAGCAAACAACCTCTGTGAAGGCTACATCTGCTTTATTTTTATTTTTTTTTTTTATTTTTTTGTTTTTTTTATTTTTTTTTTCTGAATCAATCGGCATGGAATTTATCTTTGAATGGGCGGTGATACTTGAAATGATCCGGTAATGGTTTAAATTCAAGATTGGATGCCTGAATCATTAACAACATGTTAGTATAAAAGAAAATTGAAATCGGAGGAGGTGGCTTACTTATGTGCTCCGACATGAACTCAAGGATAAACACATCTTCTTTGAACATTTCAGGAACTTTGCCCTTGGACAGATTTGATGTGAGGATTGGTCCTTGTCTTGTGTCATAAAATTCAACTTCTTTGGGGTTGTTTGCCTCAAGAACGTCCTCTTTGATGAATTCATGATATTCCCTACTTTGCACCTTTGGAAGGGCTTCCAAGATGTCTATTTCACTTTCTTCTTCCTTGGAATTCATGAACCTGCAAGGAATAGGGATATTAGGTGGAATGGGGTTAGAATTAATTAAATTTGGAACAACCTTACTTGAATTAGATGGCGTAGGAGCAATAGGTGCCTCCGGCAAAGGTGTTTCCACCCTTGCCGTGGGTTGGGTGTATTCCTCTTCCTCAAATTGCAACTCCTCATCCACTTCTAGGCTATATTTGGACATTTTTAGGTCAGCTCCAACCTCCATAGCACTTCCCAAAGTGATAGCATTATGGATTTCAAAATCTTCCTTCGAGTTTTCAATGGTTGAACTAGGGAGTTCGACTTGGTCTCGAAACTGTCCTACGAACTCCGCGATCTGCCCAATTTGCTTTTCCAAGAGGTCCAACCTTTGTGGTGTCTGCATAGGCGTTGAATAGAACTCCTCATATGGCTGCCAATATCCTTCTTGTTGAGCCTCATTCTCTTGATTTTGTGAGCCCTGCACCAAACAAATTAATTCATTAAGCTTTTGATTATAATCTATTGACGAACTTGAATTTGGTTGGGCATATTGAATATGAGGTTGTGGTGGCTGCCAATATCCTTCTTCTTGAACATGTTGAGCTTCCCACCACATAGAGTTTGAATGATCACTCCAATCTGAATTGTAAGTATTGGAAAACACGTTATTCCTTGATTGAAGATCAAATATATCAACGCTTTGCATTTGGGACCGTTCCATGAGCTGTGACAAAAGAGAAGCATTATCAAGTGCCATGTTGTTCTTCTCTAGTACTTAAAATCAACAAACAAAACACAAATCAAAAACTAAAACTAAAATACAAAACAGAAACGAACAATCCAAGAGATTAGCAAATTTACTAATCCCCGGCAACGGCGCCAAAATTTGATGCGTGATTTATACGCACACAAATTAAACCCTCTTTTTGTCAATTGTAGTATAAGTATAAGTAGGGATCGTTCTGGACCGGGGATTAGGAGGGATTGTTAATCACTTGGATTTGACTCAAAAACATAAAAACAAAGTTAAAAACGTTCACAAAGACTCAAAGGACTCAAAACAAGTTCAAAAGACTCAAAACTGCCTAAAAACACTAACTAGGCAGTTTCTGACCTTAACCCCAATGTTGGACGAATTTAGGATTATGGCTTGATTCAAACGTAAAATAACAATATAAAACACTATACTAGACTCAAAGAATGCAAAACTAAACTTTAAAACACTAAAACAAACCAAAAGACTCAAACATCACCCAAAACACTCAAAACAGCCTTAAAATCACTTTCTGGGTAGTTTTGAGCACTTTGGTGAATTTGGACGAATTTTGGGAAATAAATTGAATCAAAACACTTTAAAACATAAACTAAACAAAGTCTAAACACTAAAGAACAAGAAAGTAAAGGGGGGGGGTTAGGTTTTGACGAATTTAAACTAAAAGAACAGATTGTAAGTAAAAGCAAAATGTAAATGTGAATGTGTGATAGAATTGAATGGAATGAAGGCTAGCTAAGGGGTTCATCTCCATACATGTTATACTTGCATAATAAATGATTTCCAATTGCATTTCAATAAATCATGATACTCAACACCCCAAGTTAACCGTGATGCACTAATTAACCTTCAAATCTTCCTAACGTTATTGAATTGGATGATGCATGCGACAATTCAAAACATTCCCCACAAGTCCTCAACATGAATGCATAGAAGAGGTACAAGCAAGAATCATTACGCTCTATGAAAATTATAAGTGTTGACGAGGCATTCGTTACTATGATTGCATGAAACTTATGCCAAGAATTTGTTTAACGCGATTGTTTATAAGCAACCTCCACTACTTGCGAATATAAGTTCGTAACTATTAGGTGAAACTCACTTATATTCTAGCGTCATATTCATGCATGAAAATTAAGCGCGCATTCTCAATAAACATACATAAATAAGTTATCAATCAAACGGTTAAACAAATTGAATCCACAACTTATGAAACGCAATTAGAAGTAATCAAATCAAAATGCAAGCATAAACATATATTTCGAATCCCCCCCCTAGCCAAGGGGGGTTTAGTTGAATTTAAACATTGGAATCAAAGAAACACCTAAACATTCCAACAACTCAAACTTGAATTGTATGAACGTTTAGGCACTCTTCTCTTCCATTCCTCATACGTACAAAACAAAGAGTATTGAAATTAAACATTGAAATCAAAGAAACACCTAAACATTCCAACAACTCAAACTTGAATTGTATGAACGTTTAGGCACTCTTCTCTTCCTCTTCGTTGTAGCACAAGGTCTAAGGATAGTTTGATGGTGTGAATGGTTTGGGGAGTGGTTGGAGTGGCTGCAATGGAGGAGAAAAGTGTTTTGGTGGCTGCAATGAGGGTGTGGAGAGGTTTTGACGAATTTCTGGAATATGGAAGAGTGTATGAATGAAATGTGTATGCAATGGATGCTTATTTATAGGTGAAATGGGGGGAACATGACAGCTAGGAGGGAATGTGGCTGCATGTTTGAATGATTAAAGGATGCATGTGGGTTGGAATTGCATGTGCAATGAATATGTGGCTGCATGTGCAAGGGGACAATCTGAAAATGCATGTGAAAGCATGTGTTGGCTGCAATGATGAAATGGATGGGAGTGCATGTGGCTTAATTAATTAAAGGGAGTGCATGTGCAATGTTTTAAAGGATGGAATGCATGTGAATATGATGGAAATCTGATGGGAGATGGAATGGGATGTTTTGCATGTGAATTAAAGAGTAAATGCATGTGAATTAAAGAGTGAATGCATGTGCAATGACAGCTAGGTTGAATATGCATGTGGAATGGCTGATTTATTTGAAGATGCATGTGCAATGAAGTGGAATGACAGCTAGGTTATGATGATGAATGCATGTGGCTGATTTAATTGAATAGGAAAGCATGTGGATTTAATGGTTTAAAGGGTGAATGCATGTGGATGCATGTGTTGATGAATGGGATTAGGAAAGGTTTAAATGTCCTAAAACTAAAGGGAACAAGGTTCCAACACTTTGGTCTTCAATTAGGTCTTCAATTTCGTCCAACACTTTGGCTCCAAGCATAAGCTATCCATCCTTAGTCCAAAAGTGCTCCAAAAGTCTCCAAAATGCATCTTTTTGCTCCTTTAGCCCTTTGGACCTACAAACACACGAAAATAGCTTAAAGTACTAAAATAACTAAAGAAACATAACGTAAATGCACGAGAACAAGCCGTTTAAGTCGCATGAATATGCTCCTATCAATTCGTTTAACACGATTGTTTATAAGCAACCTCCACTACTTGTGAATATAAGTTCGTAACTATTAGGTGAAACTCACTTATATTCTAGCGTCATATTCATGCATGAAAATTAAGTGTGCACTCTCAATAAACATACATAAATAAGTTATCAATCAAACAGTTAAACGAATTGAATCCACAACTTATGAAACGCAATTAGAAGTAATCAAATCAAAATGCAAGCATAAACATATATTTCGACTTCCCTCATAACTTTGAAATCAAAGAAACACCTAAAAATTCAAACAACTCAAACTTGAATTGTATGAACGTTTAGGCACTCTTCTCTTCCATTCCTCATACGTACAAAACAAAGAGTATTGAAATTAAACATTGAAATCAAAGAAACACCTAAACATTCCAACAACTCAAACTTGAATTGTATGAACGTTTAGGCCCTCTTATCTTTCTCTTCGTTGTAGCACAAGGTCTAAGGATAGTTGATGGTGTGAATGGTTTGGGGAGTGGTGAAAATGGAAGGATGGTGTTTGGATTGTAAGGGAGAGCACGGCACAAGGGAGTTTGATGGTCTACATTCTGAAATGGAAGAGTTTTGTGACTGAAATGTGTATGAATGAGAATGAATGCAATGGATGCTTATTTATAGGTGAAATGGGGGGAACATGACAGCTAGGAGGGAATGTGGCTGCATGTTTGAATGATTAAAGGATGCATGTGGGTTGGAATTGTATGTGCAATGAATATGTGGCTGCATGTGCAAGGGGACAATCTGAAAATGCATGTGAAAGCATGTGTTGGCTGCAATGATGAAATGGATGGGAGTGCATGTGACTTAATTAATTAAAGGGAGTGCATGTGCAATGTTTTAAACGATGGAATGCATGTGAATATGATGGAAATCTGATGGGAACTCACGGCAATGATGGTGTTTGTTTGAATGATTGCAGATTGTGTGGGTGAGTGATTAGGTTGGAAATGCATGTGAATGCAAGGTGTGAATGATTATGAGTGCATGTGGGTGAATTAAAGGATGGAATGCATGTGAATTAGGTTGGAAATCTGATGGGAACTCACGGGATTGATGGAAATGAATGATTAAATGTGCATGGCTGAAATATGAATGGAATGCATGGAATTAGGCACGGCACAAAAGGAGTTTTCTGTGGTGAATGGGAATGCATGTGAAAATGCATGTGAAAGCATGTGAATTAAATGGATGTGGGTGGAAATGTGGCTGCAATGATGAAGTGAATGCATGTGTTGATTTATGAAGATGCATGTGCAATGAAGTGGAATGGATTTACACGGCTAAGGAAAGGTTTAAATGTCCTAAAACTAAAGGGAACAAGGTTCCAACACTTTGGTCTTTAATTAGGTCTTCAATTTCGTCCAACACTTTGGCTCCAAGCATAAGCTATCCATCCTTAGCCCAAAAGTGCTCCAAAAGTCTCCAAAATGCATCTTTTTGCTCCTTTAGCCCTTTGGACCTACAAACACACGAAAATAGCTTAAAGTACTAAAATAACTAAAGAAACATAACGTAAATGCACGAGAACAAGCCATTTAAGTCGCATGAATATGCTCCTATCACATAACCTAGCTGTCATGTTCCCTCTCCCATCCATTCATCTCCCTATAAAAACCATACACACTTCACACAACATTCATTCATTCATTCATTTCATTCTGCCATTTCAGAAATTCACCCATTCACACATCAAAACTGCCCTTTGGCCGTGAGTTCCCTATTAATCCAAACACCACCAGAAATTCAGCCATTCCACCACTCCCCAAACCATTCACACCATCAAACTATCCTTAGACCTTGTGCTACAACAAAGAGGAAGAGAAGAGTGCCTAAACGTTCATACAATTCAAGTTTGAGTTGTTGGAATGTTTAGGTGTTTCTTTGATTTCAATGTTTAATTTCAATACTCTTTGTTTTGTACGAATGAGGAATGGAAGAGAAGAGTGCCTAAACGTTCATACAATTCAAGTTTGAGTTGTTGGAATGTTTAGGTGTTTCTTTGATTCTCTTTATTTTGTACGTATGAGGAACTAAACCCCCCCTTGGCTAGGGGGGGATTCGAAATATATGTTTATGCTTGCATTTTGATTTGATTACTTCTAATTGCATTTCATAAGTTGTGGATTCAATTTGTTTAACTGTTTGATTGATAACTTATTTATGTATGTTTATTGAGAGTGCACGCTTAATTTTCATACATGAATATGACGCTAGATGATAGGAGCATTTTTAGGCGACTTACTTAGCTTGTTTTCGTGCATTTATATTGTTAATTCATAGTTGTTTTAGTAGTTTAAGCCATTTTCGTGTGTTTTTAGGTTCATATGGCTAAGGAAGCAAAAAGATGCATTTTGGAGCATTTTGGAGCAAAATTGGACTTGGAATGGATAGCTTATGTTTGGAGCAAAAGGAATGGACGAAATTGAAGGATTCCTAATCCATTGCAGCCACATGCACCCATAATCATTCACACCTTGCAGCCACATGCATTCACTCTTCATAAATCAGCCACATGCACATTCAATCATTCACACCAAAACCTTGCACATACTTTCCCATTTCATTATTCATTCACTTTGCAGCCACCATTCACTCTTTAATCCACATGCATTCATCATCATTCACCCTAGCTTTAATTCACATGCTTTCCCAACAAATAAAACAGCCAACACATGCACTCCCTTTAATTAATTCAACCTAGCTGTCAAAGCACATGCACATTCACCCTTCATTCCAGCCATTCCACATGCATTTCCAACCCACATGCACCCTTTAATCATTCAACCATGCAGCCACACATTCACCCACATGCATTCCCCCTTTAATCCACATGCTCTCCCATTTCAGATTGCATTCACATTCACTCACCACAAATCAGCCACATGCACTTTGCCTTTCATCATTGCACCACAAATCAGCCACATGCACATTCACCCATTTCTCTCCCTATAAAACCATGCAATGCATTCATTCCATTGACAACATTCTTCCATTTCAGAAATTCACCCATTCACACATCAAAACTGCCCTTTGGCCGTGAGTTCCCTATTAATCCAAACACCACCAGAAATTCAGCCATTCCACCACTCCCCAAACCATTCACACCATCAAACTATCCTTAGACCTTGTGCTACAACGAAGAGGAAGATAAGAGGGCCTAAACGTTCATACAATTCAAGTTTGAGTTGTTGGAATGTTTAGGTGTTTCTTTGATTTCAATGTTTAATTTCAATACTCTTTGTTTTGTACGAATGAGGAATGGAAGAGAAGAGTGCCTAAACGTTCATACAATTCAAGTTTGAGTTGTTGGAATGTTTAGGTGTTTCTTTGATTCTCTTTATTTTGTACGTATGAGGAACTAAACCCCCCCTTGGCTAGGGGGGGATTCGAAATATATGTTTATGCTTGCATTTTGATTTGATTACTTCTAATTGCGTTTCATAAGTTGTGGATTCAATTTGTTTAACTGTTTGATTGATAACTTATTTATGTATGTTTATTGAGAGTGCACGCTTAATTTTCATGCATGAATATGACGCTAGAATATAAGTGAGTTTCACCTAATAGTTACGAACTTATATTCACAAGTAGTGGAGGTTGCTTATAAACAATCGCGTTAAATGAATTCTTGGCATAAGTTTCATGCGTATTCCATAGTAACGAATGCCTCGTCGATGTTTATGATTTCCGTTGAACTTAATGATCTTTGTTGAATGTCTCTATCATGCGTATTCCATAGTTAGGGACTTTGATTAGGAATAATTTGGTTGTAATGCGTATTCCATTCAATCCAATGAATCTAGGGAAATCTGAAAGTTAATTTAAGCGGACCTAATTAACTTGGAGCATTGAGAATTCATGGTTTATTGAAATGCAATTGGAAATTGTTTTATTATGCAAGTGTAACATGTGTGGAGATGAACCCCTTAGCTATTCTATCATCCATTCATTCCATTTCATCAATTTCATATTTACATTCTGTTTTAATTGCAATTTGTTCATTTAATTTAACTTCGTATAAACCTAAATCCCCCTTTACTTTAATGTCAAATTAGTTAGAAATCAATTTAGTTTGTGTTTTTAAGAGTCTTGAGTCAAGTTACAACTTAATTTCGTCCAAATTTGTGTTTATACTCAAAACTGCCCAGAAAGTGGTTTTTAGGCAGATTTGAGTGTGTTTGTGCTGTTTTGAGTCTTTTAGTTTGTTTGAGTGTTTTAAAGTTTAGTTTTGCATTCTTTGAGTCTAGCATAGTGTTTTATATTGTGTTTTTACGTTTTTGAGTCGAATCCAAGTGATTAACAATCCCTCCTAATCCCCGGTCCAGAACGATCCCTACTTATACTTATAATACAATTGTCAAAAAGAGGGTTTAATTTGTGTGCGTTTAATTCTCGCAAAAAATTTTGGCGCCGCTGTCGGGGATTAGCAAATTTGCTAATCTCTTGGATTGTTCGTTTCTGTTATGTATTTTAATTTTAGTTTTTGATTTGTGTTTTGTTTGTTGAAATCAAGTACTAGAGAAGCACAACATGGCACTTGATAATGCTTCTCTTTTGTCACAGCTCATGGAAAGGTCTCAAATGCAAAGCGTTGATATATTTGATCTTCAATCAAGGAATAACGTGTTTTCCAATACTTACAATTCAGATTGGAGTGATCATTCAAACTCTATGTGGTGGGAACCTCAACAGGCTCAACAAGGAGAATATTGGCAGCTATATGAGGAGTCCTATACAACACCTATGCAACCTGCCCAGACAAATTCAAGTACGTCTTTCTATAATGATATGTTTACTAAGTTACTCACCAATTTGTCTCAGGGGCTAGAGGATCAAGACAAAGAGAGGCAAAATCAAGACAAAAGGTTGGACAACTTGGAAAAGCAAATTGGGCAGATCGCGGAGTTCGTAGGATAGTTTCGAGACCAAGGCGAACTCCCTAGTTCAACCATTGCAAATCCGAAGGGAGGATTTGAAACTGCCAAGGAAATCATCCTGAGAAGTGGCAAGGAGGTTGGAACGGACCCTCAACCATCAAATCACAAGGAAGATGAAAGATTGCAATTTGAGGAAGTGGAAACACCTTTGCCGGAGGCACCTATTGCTCCTACGCCATCTAATTCAGGTAAGGTTGTTCCAAATTTCATTATTTCTGACCCCGTTCCAACAAATATCCCTATTCCTTGCAGGTTCATGAATTCCAAGGAAGAAGAAAGTGAAAAAGTCATCTTAGAAGCCCTTCCAAAGGTGCAAAGTATGGAATATCATGAATTCATCAAAGAGGATATACTTGAGACAACAATTCCCAAAGAAGTTGGATTTTATGACACGGGACAAGTCATAACTTTCGAAGGGGTGTTTATTCTTAAGTTCATGTCGGAGCACACAGGTAAGCCGCCTCCCCGAATTTCAATTTTCTTTTATACTAATTTGTTGTTGATGATTCAGGCACCCAATCTTGAATTTAAACTATTACCGGATCATTTCAAGTATCACCGCCCATTCAAAGATAAATTCCATGCCATTTGATTTGCTTTAAAAAAAAAAAAAAAAGAATGTAACTTTCACAAAGGTTGTTTGCTTGAAGCCCCACTACTTGGCAAAACTCTCGGAGCGGGAGGCATCGAAGCGGGAGGCATCGGAGCTAGATCATTCGAGGCCACAATGCTTGGTGGAACGTGATAGGAGCATATTCATGCGACTTAAATGGCTTGTTCTCGTGCATTTACGTTATGTTTCTTTAGTTATTTTAGTACTTTAAGCTATTTTCGTGTGTTTGTAGGTCCAAAGGGCTAAAGGAGCAAAAAGATGCATTTTGGGGACTTTTGGAGCACTTTTGGGCTAAGGATGGATAGCTTATGCTTGGAGCCAAAGTGTTGGACAAAATTGAAGACCTAATTGGAGCCAAAGTGTTGGAACCTTGTTCTCTTTAGTTTTAGGACATTTAAACCTTTCCTAATCCCAATCATGCCATGCATCCATTCTAACACATTGTCATTGCACATGCATTTCCTTCATTAGTTAACCCACATGCTCCCATTACTTATCATCACCACTTATCACTTATCACTTATCATCACCACTTATCACTTATCATTCACCACTTATCAATCATTCATCACTTATCTTATCAACCACTTATCATATCATTCACTTATCTTATCATTCACCACTTATCATATCATACACTTATCATTCACTTATCATATCATACACTTAATTAATTAACCCACATTTACACTTTAATCATTCAACCACATTCACACATCACCCATTCACCTTTGTGCCGTGAGTTCCCATTGCATTTCCAGCTTTGCACATGCATTCACTCACCACAAACAAGTCACATGCATTCCTCAACATATTGATGCGAGATTTATACGCACACAAATTAAACCCTCTTTTTGTCAATTGTAGTATAAGTATAAGTAGGGATCGTTCTTAACCGGGGATTAGGAGGGATTGCAAATCACTTGGAAACTGACTCAAAAACGTAAAATAAAGTTAAAAACGTTCACAAAGACTCAAAGGACTCAAAACAAGTTCAAAAGACTCAAAACTGCCTGAAAACACTAACTAGGCAGTTTCTGACCTTAAACCCAATGTTGGACGAATTTAAGATTATGGCTTGATTCAAACGTAAAATAACAATATAAAACACTATACTAGACTCAAAGAATGTAAAACTAAACTTTAAAACACTAAAACAAACCAAAAGACTCAAAACAACACAAACACACTCAAATCTGCCTAAAAACCACTTTCTGGGCAGATTTGAGCACAAACACAAATTTGGACGAATTTGTGTAACAAAATGACTCAAAACTCTTATAAACACAAACTAAGACACTTTCTAACTAAATTAGACAATAAAGTAAAGGGGGATTTTAATTTGACGAAAATTGAAATAACGAAACAAGTTTAATAAACTAGACAGAATGTAAATATGAATGCGATGAAAATGAATGGATGAATGCTAGCTAGAAGGTTCTTCTCCACACATGTTACACTTGCATAATAAAATGATTTCCAATTGCATTTCAATAAACCATGAATTCTCAACACCCCAAGTTAACCGTGATGCACTAATTAACCTTCAAATCTTCCTAACGTTATTGAATTGGATGGGTTAGCGCATACAACAATTCAAAACATTCCCCACAAGTCCCCTACATGATTGCATAATAGAGATACAAACAAGAATCATTACGCTCTATGAAAATTATAAGTGTTGACGAGGCATTCGTTACTATGGAATACGCATGAAACTTATGCCAAGAATTCGTTTAACGCGATTGTTTATAAGCAACCTCCACTACTTGTGAATATAAGTTCGTAACTATTAGGTGAAACTCACTTATATTCTAGCGTCATATTCATGCATGAAAATTAAGCGTGCACTCTCAATAAACATACAAAAATAAGTTATCAATCAAACGGTTAAACAAATTGAATCACAACTTATGAAACGCAATTAGAAGTAATCAAATCAAAATGCAAGCATAAACATATATTTCGAATTTCCTCATAACTTTGAAATCAAAGAAACACCTAAACATTCCAACAACTCAAACTTGAATTGTATGAACGTTTAGGCACTCTTCTCTTCCATTCCTCATACGTACAAAACAAAGAGTATTGAAATTAACATTGAAATCAAAGAAACACCTAAACATTCCAACAACTCAAACTTGAATTGTATGAACGTTTAGGCACTCTTCTCTTCCTCTTCGTTGTAGCACAAGGTCTAAGGATAGTTTGATGGTGTGAATGGTTTGGGTAGTGGTGGAGATGGAAGGATGGTGTTTGGATTGTAAGGGAAACTCACGGCACAAAGGGGGAAGTGTTGGTGGTATGTACAATGGAATGGAAGTGTTTATGGAATGGATGAATTTCTGGCACAAAGGCCTTATTTCTGTGGTGAATGGATCCCCCTGGTTGTGGCTGCAATGAAGGTTTATTTATAGGTGAAATGGGGGGAACATGACAGCTAGGAACTTGGTGGAAATCTGGAATGGTGATGGGAGATGCATGTGGCTGATTTATGCATGTGATTAGAGGGTGGAAATGCATGTGCAATGTTGGAAATCTGATGGGAGAAAGGTGGATGCATGTGTTGGCTGATTTAAAGAATGTGAGGGAATGATGAAAGGGGAAACATGACAGCTAGGATGAATGCATGTGAATATGCTAGAAATCTGATGGGAATGAATGATTAAATGTGAATGGCTGATTAGAATCTAGGGTGCATGTGGGTTAGAAATGCATGTGGGTGAATGTTTGAATGATTAAAGGGGAAACATGACAGCTAGGTCGGTTGGTGGCTGCCATGGAGGTGTGGAATGATGGAATTGCATAAGGGGAATGCATGTGCACGGTTTTGGTGTGGAGAAATGATTATGGATGCATGTGTTGAATGATTTCTTGGTGAGGGATGTGGAGTGGCTGGAATGATGAAAGAATAAAGGGTGCATGTGGGTTAATTAATTAAAGGGAGTGCATGTGCAATGTTGTTGTTGGTGCAATGATGGAGGAACAAGTGCATGTGGCTGAAATGTGGAAGGTGTGTGGCTACTTCAAGTAGGAATCCTTGTGACATCAACTCTTCAATTTCGTCCATTCCTTTTGCTCCAAGTATAAGTTATCCCTTCCAAGTCCAATTTTGCTCCAAAATGCTCCAAAATGCATCTTTTTGCTTCCTTAGCCACATGAACCTAAAAACACACGAAAATGGCTTAAACGCCAAAAACAACTATGAATTAACAATATAAATGCACGAAAACAAGCTAAGTAAGTCGCCTAAATATGCTCCTATCAAATTCCCCCACACTTAGCTTTTGCTAGTCCTCGAGCAAAACAAAACAAAAGAAACCAAAAACAAAACAAAACGAACAAAACACAACCTACACCTTCCAACAATCGTCTCACGGATTTCCAATGCACATGACAAGTTAAAAATCATTAGTCCCATAGATTTTAGTCATCTTCACACTTGAGTACATTCTTAATCATAGTCACCACATACTATTTCACAATTAAGCATTTAAAACCATGTTTTGAATGTAGTAACATGCCTTAGAGAATTTGCTCAATTCCTTACTAGATGTACTCTCGTTTTTCACACAGATTTTCTAACTTCACACCCTACACTAGTTATATGTGAGAAGATTGATGTAAACATGAAAACGAACACTCACATATATGTGTCATAAAGAGAGCAATTTCTGGAGTTAATAAGCATGTTTAGGTATGATCTCATGAATGGAATGCTACTACTTAGAAGCGAGAACCAGTGACACCATAAGCTTATACCAAGTTCAAACTCCACAAATTGAAATACATAACACTCAAGATAGAAGCATAAGGGTTGAAACGGGGCTAGGGTATTGGCTAACAATGAAAGGTGAAGGATAAACAAACATTCTTAAAGCAATAGTTAGCAAAGTATTGAATTAGGCACTTAGAATTCCCTTTAGAACGCAGAAGTCAACTTTGAACACCCAAGGGGAAGTCACAAAACTTAGGGCCATATTCAAACTTTTTGGGCCCTTTCTTCAACAATCACACTTGTGAGTCCATTCTCACTTTTTTTCACTTTTTTTTTTTCTTTTCTTTCTTTTCTTCTTCTTTTTCTCACTTTTTTTTTTCTTTTTCCCGTGCCTCCTTTAAGACTTAGGCACATACATACACACAAAAATCCCTTCCCCCACACTTATTTTCTGCAACATATTAATCAAAAGGAATTCATTATCCGTCATGCTTACTATGCTTCAAGAACAAGGGTACGGATGGTCCTAATCTAGGCTAGGTAAGGGGTGATGTGGTTAGCAAAGAAAATAGGCTAAACGAGGCTCAACGGGGTTAAAACTAATAACAAATACGAAATATGGGAAGTAAGGCTATTTGGTTATGGTGGCAATTACACAACTTCATCTTGATATGTGTTATGCAATTCAATGTCATGCTTTGAATGAAACGGATATAAGTTCTAGCATTTAGTTCTATCATGATACAATTGCATTCTAAGTAGCAACCAAGCAAGGAATAATGAGATCATGCAACAACTTTAGAAAATAAAGAATCACAGAAAATAACTCTCCAAAGAAGGTAATGGCTCGAGTCTCACAGGGTTGTAGCGTTTGTTTGAGTTCCTTCCTTCAAGCATGTTACAAAAACGAATTTTTCTTTTATGATTGCATGTGAAGTCATACATTATAACCATAACCAAGCATATACCAAGAGTAAATCAAACTTTTATCCATGTTTATAACTCTCTTTAACAGTCATGCAATTACAAACCAAATCCTTATCATTGTGTTGGAAGGTACCCTAAGACACAAACACACAAAAACGACTCAAAACACTCTTTTTAGGCTTTTTAAAACATGTTTTTCAAATTTTTATGTGATTTTCGGAGTTATAAAAACAAAACATACTAAAACACTCTAAAACAACTTAAAAACACCTTAAAACAGCAAGGAACAACATTTGAAGTTATGGGTGATAAAATCCCACGAATTTGCATCAAATATACTTAGTTACCCCCCCACACTTAAATCAAACATTGTCCTCAATGTTTTAAGCATAGATTCACACAAAACAGAAGTAAACACACAAAAAGCACTTAAACATACTAAACATGGCAGAATGTAACTAACAAAGAGAAGAGTTTAGGGACGCAAATCTGGTTATGGAGTGTATATTCCCTCTTCTCCTTGGTGATTGTATTGAGGCATGATCTTGGTGATTCCACAGGCTTACTCTTGAACTGGTTTCCGCCCATCATTGATTTTCCTTTGTGCTACTCTTGAACTGGGCAGCAGGATTCTTTTGGTCTTCCCCGAAGGTCTGAGCTTACTCCTTTGGTCTGTTTCTTTGTTCAATCTTTCCAATTCGTATTGAAAAGGGTTGGAGGATAACTCAGCCTAAGTTTGTCTCCACATGCTTCAATGTATCATTTTCACTTGCCTTACTCGCTCCCCTTTGCAGAAGTGGTCCCTTCTCCGGAAGTGTATCAACCGTTGAAGATGACTACTCGAGAGCAACGCTAGGTAAGCAATCAGGAATAGGTTCCAGGCAGTTGGCTCCAGATCGGAAGACTGACTCCAAGTGCCGACTGATTGCTTCTTTTACTTTGCCATGCGAGTAAGAACAAGGACAAAGAAAAAGACAGGGAAAGAGCATGATATGAGATACTTTTGCTTTTGACCTTGATGATATGAGATACCTTTGCTTTTGAAGAAGCGGTGAATGAATCAGCACACTTCAATTCGCCGTTTCCTCCTGGGTCATCTGTACTCCAGGCATCTGGTATCATCTTTGGGGAAGAAGAAAAAATTGAGTATTTCAAAATGCTTTGCTGGGAGTGCGCCCTCAGAGGTGAGGGAGAGTTGGGCATTTTCTTCAGGTTTGCCTTGCCATAAAAGACGAAGGTCGACATATATAGAGATAATATCAAGTGGTGGTACTCTTCTTTTACCCTTGTCGACAAACGTTTTGATCCCGCAAATCCGGCTTTTTGAAATAGTGGCGCCTCTTCGATTTCTGAACGACGCCCCTTCGATTTCTGAGCAGGTGCCCCTTTGCTTTCTGAACGACACGTAGTAGTGCGGATGCGGCTCCTTTTGACAAAGCTGCACGCGTTTTCTGAAAAGCAGAGAAATCGTCGCCGGACTTTGCGCTTGTCGGCTAAAGATGTGTAGTTGAGATGATGGCCTCCACGTGTTTTCTGAAAAGAAGAAATCTTTTGACAAAGTTGAACACGTCTTCTGAAAAGCCGAGAAAGCGTCGCCAAAATTACGCCGGAAATTCCGGCTTTTTGAATCGGTGGACGCGTCGCCTTGGCTTCTTATAGAGGTATCGATCACCGCCAACATACACACTTTGAAGAATTCCTATTCTTGAACATCGTCTCCGGCCCTTTGAAATTTTAACTCCATCCACCCCTTCTCTTTGAACACTTTTGAAAAATGGCAAACCCATCGAACCTTAGCTTAGAATTGAGTCTCAGCAGTGAAACGGGCGCGCCGCGTCAAGGTAACGTATGGCGCCCTTCTTTCTTATCTTCTAACGGTCCTCTTTCAGGTGAAGACTCTGTGATGCAGGACGCCACAACAGCTACAATAGTAGCTAGGAACCTCCTCACTCCAAAAGATAGTAGGCTGCTGTCAGGATGGTCCGATGAGTTGGCCGTTCAAGAGTCCCTCGCACTTAGTGTTCAGTGTGCGAGTTCTGTGTCCAACATGGGCCAACGCCTGCTTGCCCGCTCCCGTCAGGTGGAATCATTGATGGCAGAGGTGGAAGGTCTTAAGCAAGAGATCCAGCAGCTTAAGTATGAGAATAGAAGTTTGCACGTGCTTGCAAACAACTATTCGACGGGCATGAAGAGGAAGCTTGATGAGCTGCAAGAGTCTGAAGGTCGGATTCAAAGTGACCGTCAAAGGTTTTCGTCTTTCCTCCAGAGGCACCTTTTTCCTGGATCATCCAGCGTTTGGCCAAGTATTGAGGCCTGGAATGCTCTAGCTCCGTTGCCTTCCGCTCCGATGCCTTCCGCTCCGATGCCTCCCGCTTCTATGCCTTCCGCACCGACGCCTCGTAGTGGGGCTTCACTTAAACAACCTCTGTGAAGGCTCCATCTTTCTCCATGTTTAGTATCTTGTTTTTTTTTATGAACATGCATTGGGTTGCCTCCCAAGTAGCGCTTTCTTTTACGTCTTGCAGCCGGACGAAGAACCCAATCACTCCAGGATATGTTCACGAATCGGATGAGAACTCCGAGTCATAAACTGGTACCTAGAACAAGAAACAAAATAACATAAGAATCTGGAATAAAATAAAAACAAACGAAAATAAAACAATCCAAGGGATTAGCAAATTTTCTAATCCCCGGCAACGGCGCCAAAATTTCATGCGAGATTTATACGCACACAAATTAAACCTAGTATAAGTATAAGTAGGGATCGTTCTTAACCGGGGATTAGGAGGGATTGCAAATCACTTGGAAACTGACTCAAAAACGTAAAATAAAGTTAAAAACGTTCACAAAGACTCAAAGGACTCAAAACAAGTTCAAAAGACTCAAAACTGCCTGAAAACACTAACTAGGCAGTTTCTGACCTTAAACCCAATGTTGGATGAATTTAAGATTATGGCTTGATTCAAACGTAAAATAACAATATAAAGCACTATACTAGACTCAAAGAATGTAAAACTAAACTTTAAAACACTAAAACAAACCAAAAGACTCAAAACAACACAAACACACTCAAATCTGCCTAAAAACCACTTTCTGGGCAGATTTGAGCACAAACACAAATTTGGACGAATTTGTGTAACAAAATGACTCAAAACTCTTATAAACACAAACTAAGACACTTTCTAACTAAATTAGACAATAAAGTAAAGGGGGATTTTAATTTGACGAAAATTGAAATAACGAAACAAGTTTAATAAACTAGATAGAATGTAAATATGAATGCGATGAAAATGAATGGATGAATGCTAGCTAGAAGGTTCTTCTCCACACATGTTACACTTGCATAATAAAATGATTTCCAATTGCATTTCAACAAACCATGAATTCTCAACACCCCAAGTTAACCGTGATGCACTAATTAACCTTCAAATCTTCCTAACGTTATTGAATTGGATGGGTTAGCGCATACAACAATTCAAAACATTCCCCACAAGTCCCCTACATGATTGCATAATAGAGATACAAGCAAGAATCATTACGCTTTATGAAAATTATAAGTGTTGACGAGGCATTCGTTACTATGGAATACGCATGAAACTTATGCCAAGAATTCGTTTAACGCGATTGTTTATAAGCAACCTCCACTACTTGTGAATATAAGTTCATAACGATTAGGTGAAACTCACTTATATTCTAGCGTCATATTCATGCATGAAAATTAAGCGTGCACTCTAAATAAACATACATAAATAAGTTATCAATCAAACAGTTAAACAAATTGAATCACAACTTATGAAACGCAATTAGAAGTAATCAAATCAAAATGCACGCATAAACATATATTTCGAATTTCCTCATAACTTTGAAATCAAAGAAACACCTAAACATTCCAACAACTCAAACTTGAATTGTATGAACGTTTAGGCACTCTTCTCTTCCATTCCTCATACGTACAAAACAAAGAGTATTGAAATTAACATTGAAATCAAAGAAACACCTAAACATTCCAACAACTCAAACTTGAATTGTATGAACGTTTAGGCACTCTTCTCTTCCTCTTCGTTGTAGCACAAGGTCTAAGGATAGTTTGATGGTGTGAATGGTTTGGGGAGTGGTGATGCGAAATATATAAGCACACAAATTAAACCCTCTTTTCGACAATTGTAGTATAGATATAAGTAGGGATCGTTCTAGGCCGGGGATTAGGAGGGATTGCTAATCTAATGAAAATTGACTCAAAGATGTGAAAATATGTTTTAAAACACTTTAAATAGACTCACAAGACTCTTACTAACTTATATGACTCAAAACAAACTTTAAAGACTCAAAACAACCAAAAACAACCAAAAAGACTCAATTTAGACTCTATGACTTAATTTGGACGAAAATACACTTGGTTTTGACTCTAAAGACTCAAAAAGACTCTTTTGGACAGATTTGGAACAAATAAGAAAGGGGGTTTTGATTTTGGACGAATTTAAAAGAAACAAGTGTCTTAAAACTTTAAAACAGATTTTGGACGAAAATAAGAAAAACTAATGGATGATGGGATAGCCAAGGGATACTTCTCCACACATGATACTTTCTAACATAAATTGATTTCCAGTTGCTTTTCCGATAGACCATGAACCTCAACACCCCAGATTAACCGTGACATCACTAATTAACCCTCAGATTTCCCTTAAGTTAGTGGATTGGATGACATCATACGACAACCCAAAGCATTCTTCAAAAAGTCCCCTACATGACATCATAATAGAGATACGGTTAAAGATCATTACGTTCAATGGAAACCATAAGTATTGACAAAGCACTTGTAACTATGACATCATGATACGCATGCTAGGAATTTACTTAACATGATTGTGAAAACAACCTTAACTACTTGTGAATATAAGTTTGTGACGATTATGTGAAACACCCTTATATTCTAGCCCCAAATTCAAGCATGCAAATTAAGTAGGCCTCCCTAATAAACATACAAGAATAAGTTATCCATCAAACGGTTAAGTAAATTGCATTCACAATTTATGAAATCACAACTGGAATTAATCAAATCATATTATAATTGTAATCATGGTTTCAAAGCATCCCTAGGCTAAAACGAGTTTAGCCTCTCATGTTCATGACAAAACAAAGCAATATAGATTTAAACATTGAAAATAAAAGATAGATTACACCTAGACACGTCCAACACTCCAACTTGAATGTACAAACGCCCAAGGCTTGGTCTTCCTTCTCCTTCTCCTTGCTAGGTCACGGCACAAAGGTCTATGGTGAGTTTGTGGACGATTTTCTGGATTTTGGATGGTTTGAGGTATATATGGTGGTGCGGCAAGGGGTTATGGTGGTGTATGGAGGTTGGGATGGATGTATGGAAGTAGGGGAATGATGGATGGGTGGTTGCAAGGTCACGGCAAAGGTTGATTTTTGAAGGGATGTATGAATGTTGTGTGAAGGGATGGTGGTGATTAAATGGCACGGCAAAGCTGTTTATATAGGCTAGTTTTGGCACACTTAGTGTAGGAAAAGGATTGCCTAATCCCATTGGAAAAAGGTTAACTCAAGGCAGAAATTAAGTGGGATTTGGAATAGGGAATTTAGCTAGGATTTAGGGATTCTAGAAGTATATGTGCGGCAAGGGCTATAGGGATAAGATAAGGCTTCTAAAAAGAAGGGTTTAGAACAGATTCCTAATCCTAAAGGGATATGAACATGTGATATAAGAGTAGGATAAGGTTTTCAATTCCTAAACCTACTAGGAGTGGTGTACATGCGGCATACAAAGGAATGAGGGTCTAGAACCTGTTCTAAGTGTTTAGATATATATCTAATCCCACCTAAATAGCTAAGTTTAAGTCCCCACCTGATTTGGATAGGAAAGAATAGGATAATGTTTAGAGATAGGATAGGATAAGGTTTGGATAAGATAAGGTTTGGATAAGATCCCTTGTTTCTTGCTTCTTCCTTATCTTCATTGGAATAGAACTTCTTCCACCAGATTTGTAGCCTTTCCTAGCTCTTCTAGTCTTCAATTTCGTCCATCCTCATTGCTACATGATTAAGCTATCCAATCCATGCCCAAAAATGCTCCAAATAGCCTCAAAATGCACTTTCTTGCTCCTTTTGCCATTAGGACCTAAAAACACACGAAAATACTTTAAAAGACTGAAATACATAGTAATTAACTCACTAAGTGTAAGGAAACAACACAACTAAGTAGCATAAATATGCTCCTATCAAGTGGTGAAAATGGAAGGATGGTGTTTGGATTGTAAGGGAAACTCACGGCACAAAGGGGGAAGTGTTGGTGGTATGTACAATGGAATGGAAGTGTTTATGGAATGGATGAATTTCTGGCACAAAGGCCTTATTTCTGTGGTGAATGGATCCCCCTGGTTGTGGCTGCAATGAAGGTTTATTTATAGGTGAACTGGGGGGAACATGACAGCTAGGAACTTGGTGGAAATCTGGAATGGTGATGGGAGATGCATGTGGCTGATTTATGCATGTGATTAAAGGGTGGAAATGCATGTGCAATGTTGGAAATCTGATGGGAGAAAGGTGGATGCATGTGTTGGCTGATTTAAAGAATGTGAGGGAATGATGAAAGGGGAAACATGACAGCTAGGATGAATGCATGTGAATATGCTAGAAATCTGATGGGAATGAATGATTAAATGTGAATGGCTGATTAGAATCTAGGGTGCATGTGGGTTAGAAATGCATGTGGGTGAATGTTTGAATGATTAAAGGGGAAACATGACAGCTAGGTTGGTTGGTGAATGCCATGGAGGTGTGGAATGATGGAATTGCACAAGGGGAATGCATGTGCACGGTTTTGGTGTGGAGAAATGATTATGGATGCATGTGTTGAATGATTTCTTGGTGAGGGATGTGGAGTGGCTGGAATGATGAAAGAATAAAGGGTGCATGTGGGTTAATTAATTAAAGGGAGTGCATGTGCAATGTTGTTGTTGGTGCAATGATGGAGGAACAAGTGCATGTGGCTGAAATGTGGAAGGTGTGTGGCTACTTCAAGTAGGAATCCTTGTGACATCAACTCTTCAATTTCGTCCATTCCTTTTGCTCCAAGTATAAGTTATCCCTTCCAAGTCCAATTTTGCTCCAAAATGCTCCAAAATGCATCTTTTTGCTTCCTTAGCCACATGAACCTAAAAACACACGAAAATGGCTTAAACGCCAAAAACAACTATGAATTAACAATATAAATGCACGAAAACAAGCTAAGTAAGTCGCCTAAATATGCTCCTATCACATATCTAGCTGTCATTCACATGCATTTCATTCATCATTTCCACCCCCACATGTCCCTTTAATCATTCAAACATGCACACTCCCATTAATTAAACCATTCAGCCACATTTACACCAAAACACATCCATGCCGTGGCCTACCTTCCATTTCCAGCTTTCACATGCCTTCACATTCATTTCCAACAACAATCACTTCAAAAGCCATACATTCACATGCATTTCCAGCAAGAAATCATCATTGCCGTGGCTCCTCCTCCAGATTTCTAGCATCCCATAATCATTCACACCCCTTTAATCCACATGCAATCTTCCACATCCCTCACCAAGAAATCATTCAACACATGCACCCATAATAATTTCTTCATCCTTGCCGTGGGTTCCTATCCCATTTCAGATTGTCATTCCATTTCATTGCACATGCATCTTCATAAATCAACACATGCATTCATTATTCATTTACTTTGCATCCTTTAATTTAATCACATGCACATTCAAACAAACACAATCATTTCAGCCAACACATGCACTTTAATCATCCACCACATATTCCCTTGCACACTCCACCTAGCCGTGCACATTCATACACTTCCATTTTCCATATTTTCCCCCATCTTGGCAGATTTCACATGCACACACATGCAATTCCAGCTTTCACATGCTTTCCTAGCTGTCATGTTCCCCCCATTTCATCTATAAATAAGCATCCATTGCATTCATTCTCATACACACTCATTCATACACATTTCAATCACACAATTCATCCATTGCAGAAATGTAGACCATCAAACCATCTTTGTGCCGTGAGTCTCCCTTACAATCCAAACACCATCCTTCCATTTCCACCACTCCTCTTCCATTCCTCCACCACTCCCCAAACCATTCACACCATCAAACTATCCTTAGACCTTGTGCTACAACGAAGAGGAAGAGAAGAGTGCCTAAACGTTCATACAATTCAAGTTTGAGTTGTTGGAATGTTTAGGTGCTTCTTTGATTTCAATGTTTAAATTCAATACTCTTTGTTTTGTACGAATGAGGAATGGAAGAGAAGAGTGCCTAAACGTTCATACAATTCAAGTTTGAGTTGTTGGAATGTTTAGGTGTTTCTTTGATTCTCTTTATTTTGTACGTATGAGGTACTAAACCCCCCTTGGCTAGGGGGGGATTTGAAATAAATGTTTATGCTTGCATTTTGATTTGATTACTTCTAATTGTGTTTCATAAGTTGTTGATTCAATTTGTTTAACCGTTTGATTGATAACTTATTTATGTATGTTTATTAAGAATGCGCGCTTAATTTTCATGCATGAATATGACGCTAGAATATAAGTGAGTTTCACCTAATCGTTATGAACTTATATTCACAAGTAGTGGAGGTTGCTTATAAACAATCGCGTTAAATGAATTCTTGGCACGAGTTTCATGCTCATCATAGTAACGAATGCCTCGTCAACACTTATAGTTTTCATAATGCTTAATGATCTTTGATTGTATCTTTATTGTGCTGTTCACGTAAAGGACTTTTGGAGAATGTAGTGAATTGCGTTGCGCTAACCCATCCAATTCATTAACTTAAGGAAAACTTGACGGTTAATTTAAGCGGACCTAATTAACTTGGAGCGTTGAGAAGTCATGGTTTATTGAAATGCGAATGCCTCGTCAACACTTATAGTTTTCATAATGCTTAATGATCTTTGATTGTATCTTTATTGTGCTGTTCACGTAAAGGACTTTTGGAGAATGTAGTGAATTGCGTTACGCTAACCCATCCAATTCATTAACTTAAGGAAAACTTGACGGTTAATTTAAGCGGACCTAATTGACCTGGGGCGTTGAGTTTAATAATTTATTGAAATGCAATTGGAAATCGTTTTATTATGCAAGTATAACATATGTGGAGATGAACCCCGTAGCTAACTTTCCATTCCATCAATTTGTTCTTTCTTTTCTTGTTTCTGTTTTCATGTTTAATTTAACTTGTTGTTCAATTATGTTAAACATGTGGAACTAATTTCTTCTTAGTTAGAGGCGAATTTGAAGCCATGTATATATGTTGATTTGATTTGATTTACTCCAGTTATGAATTCATGAACTTTAGATGTGGTTTACTTTTCTGTTTTGATTAAGAACTTGTTTATGTATGTGGGTTGAGGGTCGACACTTAATTTGCATGCCTAAACTTGATGCTAGGATATAAGGGAATTTCACTTAATCGTTATGAACTTATATTCATGAGTAGTAAAGATCGCTAGTCACGATTGTGTTTAGTAAACCCTAGGCTGGATTAACATGCGTATTCCATAGTTATGAATGCCTAGTCGATGTTTATGATTTCCGTTGAACTTAATGATCTTTGTTGAATGTCTCTATCATGCGTATTCCATGGTTAGGGACTTTGATTAGGAATAATTTGGTTGTAATGCGTATCCCATTCAATCCAATGAATCTAGGGAAATCTGAAAGTTAGTTTAAGCGAACCTAATTAACTTGGAGCATTGTCATTCATCGTTTGTTGAAGTCATAACTGGGAGTCAAATTATATGCTTATGTTCATGTGTGGATAAGGAACCCTCTAACTAGTTTCTCATCATTTTATTTCATCCATTTCGTTTTTAGAATCTGTTTTAATTCTAAGTTTCTGTTTTAATTTTAAATTCGTCAAAACCTTTCCCCCATTTATTTTAAAGTGTTAGATTAGTTAGAAATACATTTAGTTTGTGTTTATAAGTGTTTTGATTAATTTTGTTTCCCAAATTCGTCCAAAGTACTCAAGGTGCTCAAAACTACCCAGAAAGTGATTTTAAGGCAGTTTTGAGTGTTTTGGGTAATGTTTGAGTCTTTTGGTTTGTTTTAGTGTTTTAAAGTTTAGTTTTGCATTCCTTGAGTCTAGTATAGTGTTTCATATTGTTATTTTACATTTTTGAAAAAAATCCAAGTGGTTAACAATCCCTCCTAATCCCCGGTCCAGAACGATCCCTACTTATACATATACTACAATTTGACGAAAAGAGGGTTTAATTTGTGTGCGTATAAAATCACGCATCAGAACGCTAGATGACCCAGGAAAGAGGTGCCTCTGGAGATAAGCCGCAAACCTTTGACGGTCACTTTGAATCCGACCTTCAGATTCTTGCAGCTCATCAAGCTTCCTCTTCATGCCCGTCGAATAATTGTTGGCAAGCACTGATGCGAGAATTATACGCACACAAATTAAACCCTCTTTTTGTCAATTGTAGTATAAGTATAAGTAGGGATCGTTCTTAACCGGGGATTAGGAGGGATTGCAAATCACTTGGAAACTGACTGAAAAACGTAAAATAAAGTTAAAAACGTTCACAAAGACTCAAAGGACTCAAAACAAGTTCAAAAGACTCAAAACTGCCTAAAAACACTAACTAGGCAGTTTTTGACCTTAAACACAATGTTGGACGAATTTAAGATTATGGTTTGATTCAAACGTAAAAACACAATATAAAACACTATACTAGACTCAAAGAATGCAAAACTAAACTTTAAAACACTAAAACAAACCAAAAGATTCAAACATCACCCAAAACACTCAAAACAGCCTTAAAATCACTTTCTGGGCGGTTTTGAGCACTTTGGTGAATTTGGACGAATTTTGGGAAATAAATTGAATCAAAACACTTTAAAACATAAACTAAACAAAGTCTAAACACTAAAGAACAAGAAAGTAAAGGGGGGTTTTAAATTGACGAGAATTGAAATAACGAAAGAAGTTAATAAACTAGACAGAATGTAAAGATGAATTTGATGGAATTGAATGGATGGGAACCTAGCTAAGGGGTTCATCTCCATACATGTTATACTTGCATAATAAAATGATTTCCAATTGTATTTCAATAAATCATTAATTCTCAACACTCCAAGTTAACCGTGATGCACTAATTAACCTTCAAATCTTCCTAACGTTATTGAATTGGATGATTGCATACGACAACCCAAAACATTCCCCACAAGTCCCCTACATGATTGCATAATAGAGATACAAGCAAGAATGATAGGAGCATATTCATGCGACTTAAATGGCTTGTTCTCGTGCATTTACATTATGTTTCTTTAGTTATTTTAGTACTTTAAGCTATTTTCGTGTGTTTGTAGGTCCAAAGGGCTAAAGGAGCAAAAAGATGCATTTTGGAGACTTTTGGAGCACTTTTGGGCTAAGGATGGATAGCTTATGCTTGGCCCCAGAGTGTTGGACGAAATTGAAGACCTAATTGAAGACCAAAGTGTTGGAACCTTGTTCCCTTTAGTTTTAGGACATTTAAACCTTTCCAATTTCCTTAGCCGTGCATAACATTCCAACATTCCACTCCTTCATTTCAGCCACACTCCCACATATCATTACTTATCATCACCACTTATCATATCATAACCACATATCATATCACTCATCACTTATCACTTATCACTTATCATCATCACTTATCATAATCACTTATCACTTATCACTTATCACTTAACATGCATAACACACATCCATTCTAACACATTGTCATTGCACATGCATTTCCTTCATTAATTAACCCACATGCACCCTTTATTCTTTCATCATTTCAGCCATCTTCCACACCCTTTAATCATTCAAACATTCACCCACATGCATTTCTAACCCACATGCACCCTAGATTCTAATCACCCATTCACATTTAATCATTCATTCCCATCAGATTTCTAGCATATTCACATGCATTCCATCCTTTAAAACATTGCACATGCACTCCACATGCATTCATCCTAGCTGTCATGTTTCCCCTTTCATCATTCCCTCACATTCTTTAAATCAGCCAACACATGCATCCACCTTTCTCCCATCAGATTTCCAACATTGCACATGCATTCCCCTTACAATTTCAGCCATCCTAGCTGTTTTGCACATGCATTCACTTAACCAAGCTGTCATGTTCCCTCTCCCATCCATTCATCTCCCTATAAAAACCATACACACTTCACACAACATTCATTCACACTCATTCACACACAATTCACTCTTCCATATTCCAGAAATTCGTCAAAACCTCTCCACACCCTTGCAGCAGCCACCAAAACACTTTTCTCCTCCATTGCAGCCACTCCAACCACTCCCCAAACCATTCACACCATCAAACTATCCTTAGACCTTGTGCTACAACGAAGAGGAAGATAAGAGGGCCTAAACGTTCATACAATTCAAGTTTGAGTTGTTGGAATGTTTAGGTGTTTCTTTGATTTCAATGTTTAATTTCAATACTCTTTGTTTTGTACGAATGAGGAATGGAAGAGAAGAGGGCCTAAACGTTCATACAATTCAAGTTTGAGTTGTTGGAATGTTTAGGTGTTTCTTTGATTCCAATGTTTAAATTCAACTAAACCCCCCTTGGCTAGGGGGGGGATTCGAAATATATGTTTATGCTTGCATTTTGATTTGATTACTTCTAATTTCGTTTCATAAGTTGTGGATTCAATTTGTTTAACCGTTTGATTGATAACTTATTTATGTATGTTTATTGAGAATGCGCGCTTAATTTTCATGCATGAATATGACGCTAGAATATAAGTGAGTTTCACCTAATAGTTACGAACTTATATTCGCAAGTAGTGGAGGTTGCTTATAAACAATCGCGTTAAACAAATTCTTGGCATAAGTTTCATGCAATCATAGTAACGAATGCCTCGTCAACACTTATAATTTTCATAGAGCGTAATGATTCTTGCTTGTACCTCTTCTATGCATTCATGTTGAGGACTTGTGGGGAATGTTTTGAATTGTCGCATGCATCATCCAATTCAATAACGTTAGGAAGATTTGAAGGTTAATTAGTGCATCACGGTTAACTTGGGGTGTTGAGTATCATAGTTTATTGAAATGCAATTGGAAATCATTTTATTATGCAAGTATAACATGTATGGAGATGAACCCCTTAGCTAGGTTCCCATCGATTCAATTCCATCAAATTCATCTTTACATTCTGTCTAGTTTATTAACTTCTTTCGTTATTTCAATTCTCGTCAATTTAAAACCCCCCTTTACTTTCTTGTTCTTTAGTGTTTAGACTTTGTTTAGTTTATGTTTTAAAGTGTTTTGATTCAATTTATTTCCCAAAATTCGTCCAAATTCACCAAAGTGCTCAAAACTGCCCAGAGAATGATTTTAAGGCTGTTTTGAGTGTTTTGGGTGATGTTTGAGTCTTTTGGTTTGTTTTAGTGTTTTAAAGTTTAGTTTTGCATTCTTTGAGTCTAGTATAGTGTTTTATATTGTTATTTTACGTTTGAATCAAGCCATAATCTTAAATTCGTCCAACATTGGGTTTAAGGTCAGAAACTGCCTAGTTAGTGTTTTTAGGCAGTTTTGAGTCTTTTGAACTTGTTTTGAGTCCTTTGAGTCTTTGTGAACGTTTTTAACTTTGTTTTTATGTTTTTGAGTCAAATCCAAGTGATTAACAATCCCTCCTAATCCCCGGTCCAGAACGATCCCTACTTATACTTATACTACAATTGTCAAAAAGAGGGTTTAATTTGTGTGCGTATAAATCTCGCATCAAATTTTGGCGCCGTTGCCGGGGATTAGCAAATATGCTAATCTCTTGGATTGTTTGTTTCTGTTATGTATTTTAATTTTAGTTTTTGATTTTTGTTTTGTTTGTTGAATTCAAGTACTAGAGAAGAACAACATGGCACTTGATAATGCTTCTCTTTTGTCACAGCTCATGGAAAGGTCCCAAATGCAAAGAGTTGATATATTTAATCTTCAATCAAGGAATAACGTGTTTTCCAATACTTACAATTCGGATTGGAGTGATCATTCAAACTCTATGTGGTGGGAACCTCAAAATGCTCAACAAGGAGGATATTGGCAGCCACCACAACCTCATATTCAATATGCCCAACCAAACTCAAGTTCGTCAATAGATTATAATCAAAAGCTTAATGAATTAATTTGTTTGGTGCAGGGCTCACAAAATCAAGACAATGAGGCTCAACAAGAAGGATATTGGCAGCCATATGAGGAGTTCTATTCAACGCCTATGCAGCCACCACAAGGGTTGGACCATTTGGAAATGCAAATTGGGCAGATCGCGGAGTTCGTAGGACAGTTTTGAGACCAAGGCGAACTCCCTAGTTCAACCATTGCAAATCCGAAGGGAGAATTTGAAACTGCCAAGGAAATCATGTTGAGAAGTGACAAGGAGGTTGGAACGGACCCTCAACCATCAAAATCAAATCACAAGGAAGAGGAATACACCCAACCCACGGCAAGGGTGGAAACACCTTTACCGGAGGCACCTATTGCTCCTATGCCATCTAATACAGGTATGGTTGTTCCAAATTTCATTATTTTTAACCCCGTTCCAACAAGTATCCCTATTCCTTGCAGATTCATGACTTCCAAGGAAGAAGAAGGTGAAAAAGACATCTTGGAAGCCCTTCCAAAGGTGACAAGTAGGGAATGTCATGAATTCATCAAAAAGGACGTTCTTGAAACCACAAAATCCAAAGAAGTTAAATTTGATGACATTGGACAAGTCATAACCATCACTTGCAATCTGGCCAAGTCCAATATCCCTGAAAATTTCAAAGGAGTGGTGTTTGTCATTGAGTTCTTGTCGGACAAAACAAGTAAGTCCTCTTTTCCAAATTCCAATACATTTTATACTAACTTCTTGTTTTTTATGAATCAGGCACCTACACTAGAATTCAAACCAATGCCGGTTCACTTCAAGTATCACCTTCCATTCAAGGACCAATTCCATGCCGTTTGATTTTATTTATGTTCATAAAAAAAAAAAACAAAAAAAAAAAAAAAAAAATTTATTTAGTAAATAAAATACTAAACATGGAGAAAGATGGAGCCTTCACAGAGGTTGTTTACGTGAAGCCCCACTACGAGGCGTCGAAGCGGAAGGCATAGAAGCGGAAGGCATAGAAGCGGAAGGCATCGGAGCAGAAGACATAGGAGCGGAAGGCATCGGAGCGGGAGGCATCGGAGCTAGAGCATTCCAGGCCTCAATACTTGGCCAAACGCTGGATGACCCAGGAAAAAGGTGCCTCTGGAGATAAGCCGCAAACCTTTGACGGTCACTTTGAATTCGACCCTCAGATTCTTGCAGCTCATCAAGCTTCCTCTTCAAGCCCGACGAATAGTTATTTGCAAGCACATGCAAACTTCTATTCTCGTACTTAAGCTGCTGGATCTCTTGCTTAAGACTTTCCACCTCTGCCATCAATGATTCCACCTGACGGGAGCGGGCAAGCAGGCGTTGGCCCATGTTGGACACAAAGCTCGCACACTGAACACTAAGTGCGAGGGACTCTTGAACGGCCAACTCATCGGACCGTCCTGACAACAGCCTACTATCTTTTGGAGTGAGGAGGTTCCTAGCTACTATTGTAGCTGTTGTGGCGTCCTGCATCACGGAGTCTTCACCTGTAAGAAGACCGTTAGAAGATAAAAAAGAAGGGCGCCATACATTACCTTGACGGGGCGCAACCGGATCGCTGCTGAGACTCAAATCTAAGCTAAGGTTCGATGAGCTAGTCATTTTTCAAAGGTGTTCAAAGATAAGGGTTGATGGAGTAAATTTTCAAAGGGCCGGAGTCGATTTTCAAGAATGGGCAATCTTCAGAGTGTGTATGTTGGCGGTAATCGATAGCTCTATAAAAAGCCAAGGCGACGCGTCCACCGATTCAAAGAGCCGGATTTTCCGGCGTAAGTTAAGCGACGCTCCCTCGGCTTTTCAGAAAACGCGTTCAACTTTGTCAAAAGATTTCTGACAAAGCTGAAAACACGTGGAGGCCATCATCGCAACTACACGTCTTTAGCCGACAAGCGCAAAGTTCGGCGACGCTTTCTCTGCTTTTCAGAAAACGCGTGCAGCTTTGTCAAAAGGAGCCGCATCTGCACTACCACGTGTCGTTCAGAAAACGAAGGGGCACCTGCTCAGAAATCGAAGAGGCGTCGTTCAGAAATCAAAGAGGCGTATTCAGAAATCGAAGAGGCGCCACTATTTCAAAAAGCCGGATTTGCGGGATCGAAGAGACGTTTGTCGACAAGGGTAAAAGAACAGTACCATCACTTGATATTATCTCTATATATGTCGACCTTCATCTTTTGTGGCAAGGCAGACATGAAGAAAATGCCCAACTCTTCCTTAACTCTGAGGGCGCACTCCCAGCAAAGCCTTTCGAAATACTCAAATTCCTCTTCTTCCCCAAAGATGATACCGGATGCCTGGAGTACAGATGACCCAGGAGGAAACGGCAGATTGAAGTGTGCTGATTCATTCACCGCTTCTTCAAAAGCAAAGGTATCTCATATCATCAAGGTCAAAAGCAAAAGTATCTCATATCATGCTCTTTCCCTGTCTTTTTCTTTGTCCTTGTTCTTACTCGCATGGCAAAGTAAAAGAAGCAATCAGCCGGCACTTGGAGTCAGTCTTCCGATCTGGAGCCAACTGCCTGGAATCTATTCCTGATTGCTTACCTAGCGTTGCTCTCGAGTAGTCATCTTCAACGGTTGATACACTTCCGGAGAAGGGACCACTTCTGCAAAGGGGAGCGAGTAAGGCAAGTGAAAATGATACATTGAAGCATGTGGAGACAAACATAGGCTGAGTTATCCTCCAACCCTTTTCAATACGAATTGGAAAGATTGAACAAAGAAACAGACCAAAGGGGTAAGCTCAGACCTTCGGGGAAGACCAAAAGAATCCTCCAGCCCAGTAGCACAAAGGAAAATCAACAAGTGGAGGAGACCAAAAGAATCATTGATGCGTAATTTATACGCGCACAAATTAAACCCTCTTTTCGTCAAATTGTAGTATATGTATAAGTAGGGATCGTTCTGGACCGGGGATTAGGAGGGATTGTTAATCACTTGGATTTGACTCAAAAACGTAAAAACACAATATAAAACACTATACTAGACTCAAAGAATGCAAAACTAATCTTTAAAACACTAAGACAAACCAAAGACTCAAAATGCTTTTAAAAACACAAACTAAAATGATTTCTAACTAAATTGACATTAAAGTAAAGGGGGATTTAAGTTTATACGAAATTAAATTTAATGAACAAATTAAAACAGAATATAAGTATAAAATTGATGAAATAGAATGGATGAATGCTAGCTAAGGGGGTCATCTCCACATATGTTACACTTGCATAATAAAAAAATTTCCAATTGCATTTCAATAAACCATTAATTCTCAACGCTCCAAGTTAATTAGGTCCGCTTAAATTAACCGTCAAGTTCTCCTTAAGTTAATGAATTGGATGGGTTAGCGCAACGCAATTCACCACATTCTCCAAAAGTCCTTTACGTGAAAAGCACAATAAAGATACAATCAAAGATCATTAAGCATTATGAAAACTATAAGTGTTGACGAGGCACTCGTTACTATGGAATACACATGAAACTTATGCCAAGAATTCGTTTAACGCGATTGTTTATAAGCAACCTCCACTACTTGTGAATATAAGTTCGTAACTATTAGGTGAAACTCACTTATATTCTAGCGTCATATTCATGCATGAAAATTAAGCGTGCACTCTCAATAAACATACATAAATAAGTTATCAATCAAACGGTTAAACAAATTGAATTCACAACTTATGAAACGCAATTAGAAGTAATCAAATCAAAATGCAAGCATAAACATTTATTTCGAATTACCCCCTAGCTAAAGGGGGTTTAGTTCCTCATAACTTTGAAATCAAAGAAACACCTAAACATTTCAACAACTCAAACTTGAATTGTATTAACGTTTAGGCACTCTTCTCTTCCATTCCTCATACTTACAAAACAAAGAGAATTGAATTTAAACTTTGAAATCAAAGAAACACCTAAACATTCCAACAACTCAAACTTGAATTGTATGAATGTTTAGGCCCTCTTATCTTCCTCGTTGTTGTAGCACAAGGTCTAAGGTGAGGTTTGGGGGATTATGGAAATGGATGAGGAATGGTGGAAGGGGGACTCACGGTTTTGGATTCTAAGGGGAAGTGTTTGTGTTAGTTGTGGTGTGAGAAATGGAGAGATGGAGTGGGGAGTGAATGAATTTCTCAATGAATGCATGGGTTTTTATAGGGGGAATGGGAGAATATGTTGTTGATTGTTTAAGAGTGCATGTGGCTCTTATGATTGTTGTGCAATGATGAAAGGCAAAGTGCATGTGCAATGTTGGAGGATGAATGTGTGATGGTGTGATTGAATGATTTAAAGGGGCATGTGGGTGAATTAAAGGATGGAATGCATGTGAATTAGGTTGCAAAGAGAAGGAGAAAAGCTGGAAAATGGAATGGGATACATGGCAAGGTGTGTTTGGTGTTGGAAATGCATGTGTTTGCATGTGAATTAAAACTAGAGTGAATGATGATGAATGCATGTGGATTAAAGAGGTGTGAATGCATGTGAAGATGCTAATAAATAATGCATGTAGGGTTAGGAAATAAAATCATAACTTAAAGGGGAATGATTAAAGGGTGTTGAAAGGTTTTGCATGGCTTTGAAGTGATTGTGGATTGGGCTAGGGTTTAAGTACATGAAATGGACCCAAATTGCTCCCCCTTCCATGGCAAGGAATGGTGTTTGTGTTAAGCCCAAGGCAAGGTGAATGTAATTGGGTTAGGGCCATTGTTTTATGTCCTCAAGTGCTTACAAGGCCTTCAATTTCATCCAACACTTGGGCTCCAAGCATAAGCTATCCATCCTTAGCCCAATAGTGCTCCAAAACACTCCACAATGCATCCTTTCGTCAAACACGTCTTATTATCCTGAAAACACACAAAAGAAGCATAAAGGACTAAACTAACTAAAGAAACATAACGTAAATGTACGAGAACAAGCCATTTAAGTCGCATGAATATGCTCCTATCAAATACCCCCACACTTAGCTTTTGCTAGTCCTCGAGCAAAACAGAAAAACAAAATAAAACGAAACGAAACAAACCAAACACAATCTTAAACCTTCCAACGTTGCCTCAGGGATTTCCAATGCACATGACATGTTAAAAATCATTATTCCCACAGATTTTGGTTATCTTTACACTTAAGTACATACTTAATCATAGTCACCACATACTAATTCACAATTAAGCATTTAAAACTATATTTTGAATGTAGTAACATGCCTTTAGAGAATTTGCTCAATTCCTTACAAGATATGTACTCAATTTTCACTCAGATTTTCTGACTACACACCCTAATCTAGTTACATGTGAGAAGATTGATGTAAATATGAAAACGAACACTCACATATATGTATCATAAAGAGAGCAATTTCTGGAGTTAATAAGCATGTTTAGATATGATCTCATGAATGGAATGCTCCTACTTAGATGCAAGAACCAGTGACACCATATGCTCATACCAAGTTCAAACTCCACAAATTGAAACACATAACACTCAAGATTGAAGTCACGCGTTGTAATGGGGCTTGGGGTAATTGGCTAAAAATGAAATGTAAGGATAACAAACGTTCTTTAAGCAATAGTGAGCAAAGTATTGAATTAGGCACTTAGAATTCCCTTTAGAATGCAGAAGTCAACTTTGATCACCCAAGGGGGAATTACACAAAACTTAGGGCCATATTCAACTTTTTTGGACCCTTTCTTCAACCATCAACGCTCGTGAGTTCATTCTTACTTATTTTCACTCCTCTTTTTTTTTTTTTCTTTTTCTTTTCTTCTTCTTTTTCTTTTGAATCTCAAAACATACATATAAACGTAAGAACAAACTTTTACTCCCCCACACTTATTTCCTTGCATAATGTAACTCAAAAGGAATTCATTTAAGTCATGCTCACTATACTTTAAGAACAAGGGTATAGGAAAGTCCTACTCTAGGCTAGGTAAGGGGTGATGTGGTTAGCAAAGAAAATAGGCTAAACGAGGCTCAACGGGGTTAAAACTAATATATACGAAATATGGGAAGTAAGGCTATTTGGCTATGGTGGCAACTACACAACTTCATCTTGATATATGTTATGCAATTCAATGTCATGCTTTGAATGAAACGGATATAAGTTCTAGCATTTAGTTCTATCATGATACAATTGCATTCTAAGTAGCAACCAAGCAAGGAATAATGAGATCATGCAACAACTTTAGAAAACAAAGAATCACAGAATATAACTCTCCAAAGAAGGTAATGGCTCGAGTCTCACAGGGATGTAGCGTTATTATGAGTTCCTTCCTTCAAGCATGTTACAAAAACGAATTTTTCTTTTATGATTGCATGTGAAGTCATACATTATAACCATAACTACGCATATACCAAGAGTAAATCAAACTTTCATCCATGTTTATAACTCTTTTTAACAGTCATGCAATTACAAACCAAATCCTCATCATAACGTTGGAAGGTTCCCTAAGACACAAAAACAACTCAAAACACTCTTTTTAGGCTTTTCAAAAAAATGTTTTTCAAATTTTTATGTGATTTTTGGAGTTATAAAACAAAACACGCTAAAACAGTTTAAAAACACCTTAAAAACATTTAAAACAGCAAGGAACAACACTTGAAGTTATGGGTGATAAAATTCAACGAATTTGCATCAACATACTTAGTTACCCCCCCACACTTAAATCAAACATTGTCCTCAATGTTTTAAGCATAGATTCACACAAAGCATAAGTAAATACACAAAAAGCACTTAAACATACTAAACATGGCAGAATGTAATTAACAAAGAGAAGAGTTTAGAGACGCAAATCTGGTTATAGAGTGTAAATTCCATCTTCTCCTTGGTAATTGCATTGAGGCTTTGATCTTTGTGATTCCACAGGCTTACTCTTGAACTGGTTTCTGCCCACCGTTGATTTTCCTTTGTGCTACTTCTTGAACTGGGCAGCAGGATGGTTCTTTTGGTCTCCCCCGAAGGTCTGAGCTTACCCCTTTGGTCTGTTTCTTTGTTCAATCTTTCCAATTCGTATTGAAAAGGGTTGGAGGATAACTCAGCCTATGTTTGTCTCCACATGCTTCAATGTATCATTTTCACTTGCCTTACTCGCTCCCCTTTGCAGAAGTGGTCCCTTCTCCGGAAGTGTATCAACCGTTGAAGATGACTACTCGAGAGCAACGCTAGGTAAGCAATCAGGAATAGATTCCAGGCAGTTGGCTCCAGATCGGAAGACTGACTCCAAGTGCCGGCTGATTGCTTCTTTTACTTTGCCATGCGAGTAAGAACAAGGACAAAGAAAAAGACAGGGAAAGAGCATGATATGAGATACTTTTGCTTTTGACCTTGATGATATGAGATACCTTTGCTTTTGAAGAAGCGGTGAATGAATCAGCACATGTATTTGTTGTGTTGTTTCCTCCTGGGTCATCTATACTCCAGGCATCTGGTATCATCTTTGGGGAAGAAGAAAGAATTGAGTATTTTGAAAGGTTTTGCTGTGAGTGCGCCCTCAGAGGTGAGGGAGAGTTGGGCATTTTCTTCAGGTTTGCCCTGCCATAAAAGACGAAGGTCGACATATATAGAGATAATATCAAGTGGTGGTACTTTTTACCCTTGTCGACAAACGTTTTGATCCCGCAAATCCGGCTTTTTGAAATAGTGGCGCCTCTTCGATCTTTGAATACGCCTCTTCGATTTCTGAGCAGGCGCCCCTTCGATTTCTGAACGACGCCCCTTCGCTTTCTGAACGACACGTGGTAGTGCAGATGCGGCTCCTTTTGACAAAGCTGCACGCGTTTTCTGAAAAGCAGAGAAAGCATCGCCGAACTTTGCGCTTGTCGGCTAAAGAGGTGTAGTTGCGATGATGGCCTCCACGTGCGTCTTCTGAAAAGCCGAGAAAACGTCGCCTAAATTACGCCGGAAAATTCGGCTCTTTGAATCGGTGGACGTGTCGCCTTGGCTTTTTATAGAGCTATCGATCACCGCCAACATACACACTCTGAAGATCTCCCATTCTTGATAATCGTCTCCGGCCCTTCGAAATTTAACTCCATCCACCCCTTCTCTTTGAACACTTTTGAAAGAAAATGGCAAACTCATCGAACCTTAGCTTAGATTTGAGTCTCAGCAGCGATCCGGTTGCGCCCCGTCAAGGTAATGTATGGCGCCCTTCTTTTTTATCTTCTAACGGTCCTCTTTCAGGTGAAGACTCTGTGATGCAGGACGCCACAACAGCTACAATAGTAGCTAGGAACCTCCTCACTCCAAAAGATAGTAGGCTGCTGTCAGGACGGTCCGATGAGTTGGCCGTTCAAGAGTCCCTCGCACTTAGTGTTCAGTGTGCGAGCTCTGTGTCCAACATGGGCCTACGCCTGCTTGCTCGGTCCCGCCAAGTGGAATCGTTGATGGCAGAGGTGGAAAGTCTTAAGCAAGAAATCAAACAACTTAAGTACGAGAATAGAAGTTTGCATGTGCTTGCAAATAACTATTCGGCGGGCATGAAGAGGAAGCTTGATGAGCTGCAAGAATCTGAGGGTCGAATTCACAATGACCGTCAAAGGCTTGCGTCTTATCTCCAGAGGCACCTTTTTCCTGGGTCATCCAGCGCTTGGCCAAGTATTGAGGCCTGGAATGCTCTAGCTCCGATGCCTCACGCTCCGATGGCTTCCGCTCCGATGCCTCCCGCTTCTATGCCTCCCGCTTCTGCGCCTTCCGCTTCTGCACCTCGTAGTGGGGCTTCACGCAAACAACCTTTGTGAAGCTCCACCTTTCTCCATGTTTAGTATCTTTCTTTTTTTCTTTTTTTTTTTTTATTTATTTATTTATTTTTTTATTAACATAAATAAAATCAAACGGCATGGAATTGGTCCTTGAATGGAAGGTGATACTTGAAGTGAACCGGCATTGGTTTGAATTCTAGTGTAGGTGCCTGATTCAAAAAAAATAGCAAGTTAGTATAAAATCTAATGGAATTTGGAATTAAAAACTTACTTGTTTTGTCCGATAAGAACTCAATGACAAACACCACTCCTTTGAAAGTTTCAGGGATATTGGACTTGGCCAGATTGCAAGTGATGGTTATGACTTGTCCAATGTCATCAAATTCAACTTCTTTGGGCATTGTTGTCTCAAGTATATCCTCTTTGATGAATTCATGAAATTCCCTACTTTGCACCTTTGGAAGGTCTTCCAAGATGTCTTTTTCACTTTCTTCTTCCTTGGAATTCATGAACCTGCAAGGAATAGGGATATTAGGTGGAATGGGGTTAGAACTAATTGGAACAACCTTACTTGAATTAGATGGCGTAGGAGCAATAAGTGCTTCCGGCAAAGGTGCTTCAAATTCTCCTTTCGGATTTACAATGGTTGAACTAGGGAGTTTGCCTTGGTCGCAAAATTGTCCTACGAACTCCGCTATCTGCCCAATTTGCTTTTCCAAGTGGTCCAACCTTTTGTCTTCTTGTCGAGCCTCATTGTCTTGATTTTGTGAGCCCTGCACCAAACAAATTAATTCGTTCAGCTTTTGATTATAATCTATTGACGAACTTAAATTTGGTTGGGCATATTGAATATGAGGTTGTGGTGGCTGCCAATATCCTCCTTGTTGAGCATTTTGAGGTTCCCACCACATAGAGTTTGATTGATCACTCCAATCCGAATTGTAAGTATTGGAAAACACGTTATTCCTTGATTGAAGATTAAATATATCAACTCTTTGCACTTGGGACCTTTCCATGAGTTGTGACAAAAGAGAAGTATTATCAAGTGCCATCAAGTACTTGAATTCAACAAACAAAACACAAATAAAAAAAATAAAAAAAATAAAAAAACTAAATCTAAAATATATAACAGAAACAAACAATCCAAGGGATTAGCAAATTTTCTAATCCCCGGCAACGGCGCCAAAATTTGATGCGTAATTTATACGCGCACAAATTAAACCCTCTTTTCGTCAAATTGTAGTATATGTATAAGTAGGGATCGTTCTGGACCGGGGATTAGGAGGGATTGTTAATCACTTGGATTTGACTCAAAAACGTAAAAACACAATATAAAACACTATACTAGACTCAAAGAATGCAAAACTAATCTTTAAAACACTAAGACAAACCAAAGACTCAAAATGCTTTTAAAAACACAAACTAAAATGATTTCTAACTAAATTGACATTAAAGTAAAGGGGGATTTAAGTTTATACGAAATTAAATTTAATGAACAAATTAAAACAGAATATAAGTATAAAATTGATGAAATAGAATGGATGAATGCTAGCTAAGGGGGTCATCTCCACATATGTTACACTTGCATAATAAAAAAATTTCCAATTGCATTTCAATAAACCATTAATTCTCAACGCTCCAAGTTAATTAGGTCCGCTTAAATTAACCGTCAAGTTCTCCTTAAGTTAATGAATTGGATGGGTTAGCGCAACGCAATTCACCACATTCTCCAAAAGTCCTTTACGTGAAAAGCACAATAAAGATACAATCAAAGATCATTAAGCATTATGAAAACTATAAGTGTTGACGAGGCACTCGTTACTATGGAATACACATGAAACTTATGCCAAGAATTCGTTTAACGCGATTGTTTATAAGCAACCTCCACTACTTGTGAATATAAGTTCGTAACTATTAGGTGAAACTCACTTATATTCTAGCGTCATATTCATGCATGAAAATTAAGCGTGCACTCTCAATAAACATACATAAATAAGTTATCAATCAAACGGTTAAACAAATTGAATTCACAACTTATGAAACGCAATTAGAAGTAATCAAATCAAAATGCAAGCATAAACATTTATTTCGAATTACCCCCTAGCTAAAGGGGGTTTAGTTCCTCATAACTTTGAAATCAAAGAAACACCTAAACATTTCAACAACTCAAACTTGAATTGTATTAACGTTTAGGCACTCTTCTCTTCCATTCCTCATACTTACAAAACAAAGAGAATTGAATTTAAACTTTGAAATCAAAGAAACACCTAAACATTCCAACAACTCAAACTTGAATTGTATGAATGTTTAGGCCCTCTTATCTTCCTCGTTGTTGTAGCACAAGGTCTAAGGTGAGGTTTGGGGGATTATGGAAATGGATGAGGAATGGTGGAAGGGGGACTCACGGTTTTGGATTCTAAGGGGAAGTGTTTGTGTTAGTTGTGGTGTGAGAAATGGAGAGATGGAGTGGGGAGTGAATGAATTTCTCAATGAATGCATGGGTTTTTATAGGGGGAATGGGAGAATATGTTGTTGATTGTTTAAGAGTGCATGTGGCTCTTATGATTGTTGTGCAATGATGAAAGGCAAAGTGCATGTGCAATGTTGGAGGATGAATGTGTGATGGTGTGATTGAATGATTTAAAGGGGCATGTGGGTGAATTAAAGGATGGAATGCATGTGAATTAGGTTGCAAAGAGAAGGAGAAAAGCTGGAAAATGGAATGGGATACATGGCAAGGTGTGTTTGGTGTTGGAAATGCATGTGTTTGCATGTGAATTAAAACTAGAGTGAATGATGATGAATGCATGTGGATTAAAGAGGTGTGAATGCATGTGAAGATGCTAATAAATAATGCATGTAGGGTTAGGAAATAAAATCATAACTTAAAGGGGAATGATTAAAGGGTGTTGAAAGGTTTTGCATGGCTTTGAAGTGATTGTGGATTGGGCTAGGGTTTAAGTACATGAAATGGACCCAAATTGCTCCCCCTTCCATGGCAAGGAATGGTGTTTGTGTTAAGCCCAAGGCAAGGTGAATGTAATTGGGTTAGGGCCATTGTTTTATGTCCTCAAGTGCTTACAAGGCCTTCAATTTCATCCAACACTTGGGCTCCAAGCATAAGCTATCCATCCTTAGCCCAATAGTGCTCCAAAACACTCCACAATGCATCCTTTCGTCAAACACGTCTTATTATCCTGAAAACACACAAAAGAAGCATAAAGGACTAAACTAACTAAAGAAACATAACGTAAATGTACGAGAACAAGCCATTTAAGTCGCATGAATATGCTCCTATCAATCATGCAGCCCAGTTCAAGAGTATGCCTGTGGAATCACCAAGATCAATGCCTCAATGCAATCACCAAGGAGAAGAGGGAATTTACACTCCATAACCAGATTTGTGTCCCTAAACTCTTCTCTTTGTTAATTACATTCTGCCATGTTTAGTATGTTTAAGTGTTTTTTGTGTATTTACTTATGCTTTGTGTGAATCTATGCTTAAAACATTGAGGACAATGTTTGATTTAAGTGTGGGGGGGGGTAACTAAGTATATTTGATGCAAATTCGTGGGATTTTATCACCCATTACTTCAAATGTTGTTCCTTGCTGTTTTAAGGCTTTTTAAGTTGTTTTAGAGTGTTTTAGTATGTTTTATTTTTATAACTCCGAAAATCACATAAAAATTTGAAAAACATGTTTTAAAAAAGCCTAAAAAGAGTGTTTTGAGTCGTTTTTGTGTGTTTGTGTCTTAGGGTACCTTCCAACACAATGATAAGGATTTGGTTTGTAATTGCATGACGGTTAAAAAGAAGTTATAAACATAGAGAAAAGTTTGATTTACTAGGTATATGCTTGGTTATGGTTATAATGTATGACTTCACATGCAATCATAAAAGAAAAATTCGTTTTTGTAACATGCTTGAAGGAAGGAACTCAAACAAACGCTACAACCCTGTGAGACTCGAGCCATTACCTTCGTTGGAGAGTTATTTTCTGTGATTCTTTGTTTTCTAAAGTTGTTGCATGATCTCATTATTCCTTGCTTGGTTGCTACTTAGAATGCAATTGTATCATGATAGAACTAAATGCTAGAACTTATATCCGTTTCATTCAAAGCATGACATTGAATTGCATAACATATATCAAGATGAAGTTGTGTAGTTGCCACCATAACCAAATAGCCTTACTTCCCATATTTCGTATTTGTTATTAGTTTTAACCCCGTTGAGCCTCGTTTAGCCTATTTTTCTTTGCTAACCACATCACCCCTTACCTAGCCTAGATTAGGACCATCCGTACCCTTGTTCTTGAAGCATAGTAAGCATGACGGATAATGAATTCCTTTTGATTAATATGTTACAGAAAATAAGTGTGGGGGAAGGGATTTTTGTGTGTATGTATGTGCCTAAGTCTTAAAGGAGGCACGGAAAAAAGAAAAAAAAAATGTGAGAAAAAGAAGAAGAAAAGAAAGAAAAAAAAAAAAGAGTGAAAATAAGTGAGAATGGACTCACAAGTGTGATTGTTGAAGAAAGGGCCCAAAAAGTTTGAATATGGCCCTAAGTTTTGTGACTTCCCCTTGGGTGTTCAAAGTTGAGTTCTGCGGTCTAAAGGGAATTCTAAGTGCCTAATTCAATACTTTGCTCACTATTGCTTGAAGAATGTTTGTTTATCCTTCACCTTTCATTGTTAGCCAAACACCTTTAGCCCCGTTTCAACCCTTATGCTTCTATCTTGAGTGTTATGTGTTTCAATTTGTGGAGTTTGGAATTGATATGAGCTTATGGAATCACTGGTTCTCATTCTAAGTAGTAGCATTCCATTCATGAGATCATATTCATGTCATTATCATAAATCCAGAAAATGCTTTCCTTGTTATAACATATGTGAGTGTTCGTCTACATGTTTACATCAATCTTCTCACATATACCTAGTGTAGGGTGTGTAGTCAGAAAATCTGTGTGAAAATTGAGTGCATATCTTGTAAGGATTTGAGCAAATTCTCTAAGGCATGTTACTACATTCAAATCATGGTTTTAAATGCTTAATTGTGAACTAGTATGTGGTGACTATGAGTAAGAATGTACTTAAGTGTAAAGATGGCTAAAATCTGTGGGAATAATGATTTTTAACTTGTCATGTGCATTGGAAATCCCTGAGACGATTGTTGGAAGGTGTAGGTTGTGTTTTGTTCGTTTTGTCTAGTTTCGTGTTCTTTTGTTGTTTTGTTTTGCTCGAGGACTAGCAAAAGATAAGTGTGGGGGTATTTGATAGGAGCATATTCATGCGACTTAAATGGCTTGTTCTCGTGCATTTACATTATGTTTCTTTAGTTATTTTAGTACTTTAAGCTATTTTCGTGTGTTTGTAGGTCCAAAGGGCTAAAGGAGCAAAAAGATGCATTTTGGAGACTTTTGGAGCACTTTTGGGCTAAGGATGGATAGCTTATGCTTGGCCCCAAAGTGTTGGACGAAATTGAAGACCTAATTGAAGACCAAAGTGTTGGAACCTTGTTCCCTTTAGTTTTAGGACATTTAAACCTTTCCAATTTCCTTAGCCGTGCATAACATTCCAACATTCCACTCCTTCATTTCAGCCACACTCCCACATATCATTACTTATCATCACCACTTATCATATCATAACCACATATCATATCACTCATCACTTATCACTTATCACTTATCATCATCACTTATCATAATCACTTATCACTTATCATCATCACTTAACATGCATAACACACATCCATTCTAACACATTGTCATTGCACATGCATTTCCTTCATTAATTAACCCACATGCACCCTTTATTCTTTCATCATTTCAGCCATCTTCCACACCCTTTAATCATTCAAACATTCACCCACATGCATTTCTAACCCACATGCACCCTAGATTCTAATCACCCATTCACATTTAATCATTCATTCCCATCAGATTTCTAGCATATTCACATGCATTCCATCCTTTAAAACATTGCACATGCACTCCACATGCATTCATCCTAGCTGTCATGTTTCCCCTTTCATCATTCCCTCACATTCTTTAAATCAGCCAACACATGCATCCACCTTTCTCCCATCAGATTTCCAACATTGCACTAGCATTCCCCTTACAATTTCAGCCATCCTAGCTGTTTTGCACATGCATTCACTTAACCAAGCTGTCATGTTCCCTCTCCCATCCATTCATCTCCCTATAAAAACCATACACACTTCACACAACATTCATTCACACTCATTCACACACAATTCACTCTTCCATATTCCAGAAATTCGTCAAAACCTCTCCACACCCTTGCAGCAGCCACCAAAACAGTTTTCTCCTCCATTGCAGCCACTCCAACCACTCCCCAAACCATTCACACCATCAAACTATCCTTAGACCTTGTGCTACAACGAAGAGGAAGATAAGAGGGCCTAAACGTTCATACAATTCAAGTTTGAGTTGTTGGAATGTTTAGGTGTTTCTTTGATTTCAATGTTTAATTTCAATACTCTTTGTTTTGTACGAATGAGGAATGGAAGAGAAGAGGGCCTAAACGTTCATACAATTCAAGTTTGAGTTGTTGGAATGTTTAGGTGTTTCTTTGATTCCAATGTTTAAATTCAACTAAACCCCCCTTGGCTAGGGGGGGGATTCGAAATATATGTTTATGCTTGCATTTTGATTTGATTACTTCTAATTGCGTTTCATAAGTTGTGGATTCAATTTGTTTAACCGTTTGATTGATAACTTATTTATGTATGTTTATTGAGAATGCGCGCTTAATTTTCATGCATGAATATGACGCTAGAATATAAGTGAGTTTCACCTAATAGTTACGAACTTATATTCGCAAGTAGTGGAGGTTGCTTATAAACAATCGCGTTAAACAAATTCTTGGCATAAGTTTCATGCAATCATAGTAACGAATGCCTCGTCAACACTTATAATTTTCATAGAGCGTAATGATTCTTGCTTGTACCTCTTCTATGCATTCATGTTGAGGACTTGTGGGGAATGTTTTGAATTGTCGCATGCATCATCCAATTCAATAACGTTAGAAAGATTTGAAGGTTAATTAGTGCATCACGGTTAACTTGGGGTGTTGAGTATCATAGTTTATTGAAATGCAATTGGAAATCATTTTATTATGCAAGTATAACATGTATGGAGATGAACCCCTTAGCTAGGTTCCCATCCATTCAATTCCATCAAATTCATCTTTACATTCTGTCTAGTTTATTAACTTCTTTCGTTATTTCAATTCTCGTCAATTTAAAACCCCCCTTTACTTTCTTGTTCTTTAGTGTTTAGACTTTGTTTAGTTTATGTTTTAAAGTGTTTTGATTCAATTTATTTCCCAAAATTCGTCCAAATTCACCAAAGTGCTCAAAACTGCCCAAAAAGTGATTTTAAGGCTGTTTTGAGTGTTTTGGGTGATGTTTGAGTCTTTTGGTTTGTTTTAGTGTTTTAAAGTTTAGTTTTGCATTCTTTGAGTCTAGTATAGTGTTTTATATTGTTATTTTACGTTTGAATCAAGCCATAATCTTAAATTCGTCCAACATTGGGTTTAAGGTCAGAAACTGCCTAGTTAGTGTTTTTAGGCAGTTTTGAGTCTTTTGAACTTGTTTTGAGTCCTTTGAGTCTTTGTGAACGTTTTTAACTTTGTTTTTATGTTTTTGAGTCAAATCCAAGTGATTAACAATCCCTCCTAATCCCCGGTCCAGAACGATCCCTACTTATACTTATACTACAATTGTCAAAAAGAGGGTTTAATTTGTGTGCGTATAAATCTCGCATCAAAGAATCATTACGCTCTATGAAAATTATAAGTGTTGACGGGGCATTCGTTACTATGATTGCATGAAACTTATGCCAAGAATTCGTTTAACGCGATTGTTTATAAGCAACCTCCACTACTTGTGAATATAAGTTCATAACGATTAGGTGAAACTCACTTATATTCTAGCGTCATATTCATGCATGAAAATTAAGCGCGCATTCTCAATAAACATACATAAATAAGTTATCAATCAAACGGTTAAACAAATTGAATCCACAACTTATGAAACGCAATTAGAAGTAATCAAATCAAAATGCAAGTATAAACATATATTTTGAATCACCCCCTAGCTAAGGGGGGTTTAGTTCTTCATAATATTGAAATCAAAGAAACACCTAAACATTCCAACAACTCAAACTTGAATTGTATGAACGTTTAGGCACTCTTCTCTTCCATTCCTCATACGTACAAAACAAAGAGTATTGAAATAAAACATTGAAATCAAAGAAACACCTAAACATTCCAACAACTCAAACTTGAATTGTATGAACGTTTAGGCACTCTTCTCTTCCTCTTCGTTGTAGCACAAGGTCTAAGGATAGTTTGATGGTGTGAATGGTTTGGGGAGTGATGGAAATGGAAGAGGAGTGGTGTTTGGATTTGTAGGGAATTGGTGGATTTGCACGGCAAAGGGGGAGGGGTTTTGGTGAATTTCTGAATATGGAAGAATGAATATATGTTTGTGTGAAGTGTGTATGGTTTTTATAGGGAGATGGATGGATGGGAGAGGGAACATGACAGCTAGGTTGCATGTGCAAATGCTGGTATTCTGAAATGGTGATGGGAGATGCATGTGGCTGATTTATGCATGTGATTAAAGGGTGGGAGTGCATGTGCAATGAGTGGTGTTGTTGGTGTGTGAAAGTGGCTGAATTGGTGGTGCATGTGATTAAAGAGTGAATGCATGTGTTGAATGATTTCTTGGTGAGGGAATGCATGTGCAAATGCATGTGGAATTATTTATGAAGGGAATGCATGTGCAATGAAGTGGAATGACAGCTAGGTTGAATATATTTAAAGGGAGTGCATGTGGCTTGGTTGGAATGAATGAAATGCAATCTGAAATGGGGGATGGAATGGGATGCATGGCAATGATGGTGTTTGTTTGAATGATTGCAGATTGTGTGGGTGTGTGATTAGGTTGCATGTGGGTGAATGATTAAAGGGTGTGGAAGATGGCTGAAATGATGAAAGAATAAAGGGTGCATGTGGGTTAATTAATGAAGGAAATGCATGTGCAATGACAATGTGTTAGAATGGATGTGTGTTATGCATGTTAAGTGATAAGTGATAAGTGATGATGATAAGTGATAAGTGATAAGTGATGATGATAAGTGATAAGTGATTATGATAAGTGATGATGATAAGTGATAAGTGATAAGTGATGAGTGATATGATATGTGGTTATGATATGATAAGTGGTGATGATAAGTAATGATATGTGGGAGTGTGGCTGAAATGAAGGAGTGGAATGTTGGAATGTTATGCACGGCTAAGGAAATTGGAAAGGTTTAAATGTCCTAAAACTAAAGGGAACAAGGTTCCAACACTTTGGTCTTCAATTAGGTCTTCAATTTCGTCCAACACTTTGGGGCCAAGTGATGCGAGATTTACTTGACACTCAAATTAAACCCTCGTTTGACAATTGTAGTAGAATGGATAAGTGAGGGATCGTTCTAGACCGGGGATTAGGAGGGCTTGCTAAAACCTTCTAAATTGACTTAAAAACATAAAAACTAAATTAAAATACTCTTAACAAGACTACTATGACTCAGAATGGCTTTGAAAAACTCAAATTGTCTAAAACAATCAAATTGACTCAAATAGAAGCTAGAACTTGATTTAGACGAATTTGCAAGTGTTTATGACTCTAAAAGCTTAAAGATACAAAAATAAAACAAATACGAATGATTAAGACTCAACGAAATATGGGGGAAATGTGTTTGGACGATATTAAATTAAAAAGACAGAATATAATTAAAGGCAAAATGTAAATATGAATGTGATGAAAAATATGGATGATGGAATAGCCAAGGGGTTCTTCTCCACACATGTTACACTTGCATACAAAATTGATTCTCAGTTGGTCTTTCGATAAGTTGTGAAACTCAATGCTCCAAGTTAATTAGATCCGCTTAGATTAACTTTCAGATTTCCCTAAATTCGTTGGATTGAATGGAATACGCATTACAACCAAATTATTCTTAATCAAAGTCCCTAACAATGGAATACGCATGATAGAGACATTCAACAAAGATCATTAAGTTCAACGGAAATCATAAACATCGACGAGGCATTCGTTACTATGGAATACGCATGAAACTTATGCCAAGAATTCGTTTAACGCGATTGTTTATAAGCAACCTCCACTACTTGTGAATATAAGTTCATAACGATTAGGTGAAATTCACTTATATTCTAGCGTCATATTTATGCATGAAAATTAAGCTTGCAATCTCAATGAACATACATAAATAAGTTATCAATCAAACAGTTAAACGAATTGAATCCACAACTTATGAAATTCCAACCAAAAGTAATCAATTCATATTGCAAATATAAACATAGTTTCGAATCACCCCCTAGCTAAAGGGGGATTAGTTCCTCATAACTTTGAAATCAAAGAAACACCTAAACATTCCAACAACTCAAACTTGAATTGTATGAACGTTTAGGCACTCTTCTCTTCCTCTTCGTTGTGGCACAAGGTCTAAGGAGATGTTAAGGGCTTTAGGTGTATGTGGAATGGAGTAGGGAGTGGTTGGAGATGGAAGAATGAAGAGAAAATATGCAGAAAATGAAGGGATATGCACGGCAAGAATGTGTTTGTTGCTTGGTGTTTGTAACTGAAAATGTGTATGGAAGAGTGAATGCATTTTGAGGAGTGTTGGATGCTTATTTATAGGTGAATGAAGGAAGGAAAGAGGGAATATTGCAGCTAGGAGGGAATGAATGATTATGGGTGCATGTGATTGGAATAATGAAGGGGGAATGTATGTAATAAAATAGCTAGGAAAAGTTGTGGAAAGCTGGAAATGGGAGTGGGAACTCACGGCAAGAATGTTTTCAGGATGCATGTGTGTGTAGGCCACGGCATGGTTGAATGATTTATATGTGTTAAATGATTTAAAGGGTGCATGTGTTGGTGGTTTTTGCATATGAATTAGAGGGGGAAGTGGGAGTGAAAGCCACGGCAAAGGGGATTTTTGGTGGTGTAAATGCATGTGTTTGTGGAGATGTAAAGCAAATGATGTTTGGTGAATGATGGCAGGTTTTGTGATGGTGTTGTTGTGCATGTGTTTGCATTTGAAAGCTGGAATTTAAAGAAAAGAAAACATGTGCACGGCAAAGGGTTTGGTAAAGGGGAAGATGGTGTGTGTATGTGGCTTAATGATTAAGTGGGAAAGCTTGGAAAGCATGTGGATTAGAAATGATGATGATGCATGTGATTGGTGGGAACAAAGGGGGAAACAAGGCACAAGGGTGCTTGAGTGAATGATTGAATGTGCATGTGGATTAATGAATGAATGGTGGTGTAATGATGAAGTGAAATGGCTAGAAAAATGTGAGTGAATGATGTGCATGTGTGTGAATGCATGTGGAATAAAGAAGAGTATGGAAGTGAATAAATCATAATATGGCTAGTTTAAAGGGCTAGGGTTTAAGTACATAGAATGGGCCTAAAAATAGGTTGGTTTGCATGGCATAGAATGTTTGATTTGGGCTAGAGGTTTTCCATGGCTCAAAGGATTTGTTTGATTGGGCTAGGCCCTTTGTTTTATGTCCCCAAAGAGCATACAAGGCTTCAATTTCGTCCATCCTCTTTGCACCATGATTAAGGTATCCAATCCATGCCCAAAAGTGCCCCAAATAGCCTCAAAATGCACTTTCTTGCTCCCTAAGCCCTTAGAACCTGAAAACACACAAAAGAAGCATAAAGGACTAAAATAACTAAAGAAACATAACGTAAATGCACGAGAACAAGCCATTTAAGCCACTTGGTAATTGCATTGAGGCTTTGATCATAGTGACTCCACAGGCATACTCTTGAACTGGGCTGCATGATTCTTTTTGGTCTCCTCCACTTGTTGATTTTCCTTTGTGCTACTGGGCTGGAGGATTCTTTTGGTCTTCCCCGAAGGTCTGAGCTTACCCCTTTGGTCTGTTTCTTTGTTCAATCTTTCCAATTCGTATTGAAAAGGGTTGGAGGATAACTCAGCCTATGTTTGTCTCCACCATGATTTGAATGTAGTAACATGCCTTAGAGAATTTGCTCAATTCCTTACAAGATATGCACTCAATTTTCACACAGATTTTCTGACTACACACCCTACACTAGGTATATGTGAGAAGATTGATGTAAACAAGTAGACGAACACTCACATATGTTATAACAAGGAAAGCATTTTCTGGATTTACGATAATGACATGAATATGATCTCATGAATGGAATGCTACTACTTAGAATGAGAACCAGTGATTCCATAAGCTCATATCAATTCCAAACTCCACAAATTGAAACACATAACACTCAAGATAGAAGCATAAGGGTTGAAACGGGGCTAAAGGTGTTTGGCTAACAATGAAAGGTGAAGGATAAACAAACATTCTTAAAGCAATAGTGAGCAAAGTATTGAATTAGGCACTTAGAATTCCCTTTAGACCGCAGAAGTCAACTTTAAACACCCAAGGGGAAGTCACAAAACTTAGGGCCATATTCAAACTTTTTGGGCCCTTTCTTCAACAATCACACTTGTGAGTCCATTCTCACTTATTTTCACTCTTTTTTTTTTCTTTCCTTTCTTTTCTTCTTCTTTTTCTCACATTTTTTTTTCTTTTTTCCGTGCCTCCTTTAAGACTTAGGCACATACATACACACAAAAATCCCTTCCCCCACACTTATTTTCTGCAACATATTAATCAAAAGGAATTCATTATCCGTCATGCTTACTATGCTTCAAGAACAAGGGTACGGATGGTCCTAATCTAGGCTAGGTAAGGGGTGATGTGGTTAGCAAAGAAAAATAGGCTAAACGAGGCTCAACGGGGTGAAAACTAATAACAAATACGAAATATGGGAAGTAAGGCTATTTGGTTATGGTGGCAACTACACAACTTCATCTTGATATATGTTATGCAATTCAATGTCATGCTTTGAATGAAACGGATATAAGTTCTAGCATTTAGTTCTATCATGATACAATTGCATTCTAAGTAGCAACCAAGCAAGGAATAATGAGATCATGCAACAACTTTAGAAAACAAAGAATCACAGAAAATAACTCTCCAATGAAGGTAATGGCTCGAGTCTCACAGGGTTGTAGCGTTTGTTTGAGTTCCTTCCTTCAAGCATGTTACAAAAACGAATTTTTCTTTTATGATTGCATGTGAAGTCATACATTATAACCATAACCAAGCATATACCAAGAGTAAATCAAACTTTTCTCTATGTTTATAACTTCTTTTTAACCGTCATGCAATTACAAACCAAATCCTTATCATTGTGTTGGAAGGTACCCTAAGACACAAACACACAAAAACGACTCAAAACACTCTTTTTAGGCTTTTTTAAAACATGTTTTTCAAATTTTTATGTGATTTTCGGAGTTATAAAAATAAAACATACTAAAACACTCTAAAACAACTTAAAAACGCCTTAAAACAGCAAGGAACAACATTTGAAGTTATGGGTGATAAAATCCCACGAATTTGCATCAAATATACTTAGTTACCCCCCCCCCCCCCACACTTAAATCAAACATTGTCCTCAATGTTTTAAGCATAGATTCACACAAAGCATAAGTAAATACACAAAAAACACTTAAACATACTAAACATGGCAGAATGTAATTAACAAAGAGAAGAGTTTAGGGACGCAAATCTGGTTATGGAGTGTAAATTCCCTCTTCTCCTTGGTGATTGCATTGAGGCATTGATCTTGGTGATTCCACAGGCATACTCTTGAACTGGGCTGCATGATTCTTTTGGTCTCCTCCACTTGTTGATTTTCCTTTGTGCTACTGGGCTGGAGGATTCTTTTGGTCTTCCCCGAAGGTCTGAGCTTACCCCTTTGGTCTGTTTCTTTGTTCAATCTTTCCAATTCGTATTGAAAAGGGTTGGAGGATAACTCAGCCTATGTTTGTCTCCACATGCTTCAATGTATCATTTTCACTTGCCTTACTCGCTCCCCTTTGCAGAAGTGGTCCCTTCTCCGGAAGTGTATCAACCGTTGAAGATGACTACTCGAGAGCAACGCTAGGTAAGCAATCAGGAATAGATTCCAGGCAGTTGGCTCCAGATCGGAAGACTGACTCCAAGTGCCGGCTGATTGCTTCTTTTACTTTGCCATGCGAGTAAGAACAAGGACAAAGAAAAAGACAGGGAAAGAGCATGATATGAGATACTTTTGCTTTTGACCTTGATGATATGAGATACCTTTGCTTTTGAAGAAGCGGTGAATGAATCAGCACACTTCAATATGCCGTTTCCTCTTGGGTCATCTGTACTCCAGGCATCCGGTATCATCTTTGGGGAAGAAGAGGAATTTGAGTATTTCGAAAGGCTTTGCTGGGAGTGCGCCCTCAGAGTTGAGGAAGAGTTGGGCATTTTCTTCATGTCTGCCTTGCCACAAAAGATGAAGGTCGACATATATAGAGATAATATCAAGTGGTGGTACTGTTCTTTTACCCTTGTCGACAAACGTCTCTTCGATCCCGCAAATCCGGCTTTTTGAAATAGTGGCGCCTCTTCGATTTTTGAATACGCCTCTTTGATTTCTGAACAACGCCTCTTCGATTTCTGAGTAGGCGCCCCTTCGTTTTCTGAACGACACGTGGTAGTGCAGATGCGGCTCCTTTTGACAAAGCTGCACGCGTTTTCTGAAAAGCAGAGAAAGCGTCGCCGAACTTTGCGCTTGTCGGCTAAAGACGTGTAGTTGCGATGATGGCCTCCACGTGGAAATCTTTTGACAAAGTTGAACGCGTTTTCTGAAAAGCCGAGGGAGCGTCGCTTAACTTACGCCGGAAAATCCGGCTCTTTGAATCGGTGGACGCGTCGCCTTGGCTTTTTATAGAGCTATCGATCACCGCCAACATCGGACCGTCCTGAAAGCAGCCTACTATCTTTAGGAGTGAGGAGGTTCCTAGCTACTATCGTAGCTGTTGTTGCATCCGTCATCATGGAGTCTTCACCTGTAAGAGGACCGTTAGAAGATAAGAAAGAAGGGCGCCATACATTACCTTGACGGGGCGCAACTGGATCGCTGCTGAGACTCAAATCTAAGCAAAGGTTCGATGGGTTAGTCATTTTTTCAAAGGTGTTCAGAGAGAAGGGTTGGATGGAGTAAAATTTCAAAGGGCCGGAGACGATTTTCAAGAATGGGCAATCTTCAGAGTGTGTATGTTGTGGTGATCGATACCTCTATAAAAGGCCAAGGCGTCGCGACCACCGATTCAAAAAGACGGAATTTCCTGCGTAAATTACGGCGACGCTCCCTCGGCTTTTCAGAAAACGCGTTCAACTTTGTCAAAAGATATCATCGCAACTACACGTTGATGCGAGATTTATACGCACACAAATTAAACCCTCTTTTCGTCAAATTGTAGTATATGTATAAGTAGAGATCGTTCTGGACCGGGGATTAGGAGGGATTGTTAATCACTTGGATTTGACTCAAAAACGTAAAAACACAAAATAAAATACTATACTAGACTCAAATATTGCAAAACTAAACTTTAAAGCACTAAAACAAACCAAAAGACTCAAACAGTACCCAAAGCACTCGAAACTGCCTTAAAAACACTTTCTGGGCAGTTTTGAGCACCTTGAGTACTTTGGACGAATTTGGGAAACAAAATGAATCAAAACACTTATAAACACAAACTAAATGTATTTCTAACTAATCTAACACTTTAAAATAAATGGGGGATTGGTTTTGACGAATTTAAAACTAAAACAGAAACTTGGAAATAAAACAGATTCTAAAAACGAAATTAATGAAATAAAATGATGAGAAACTAGTTAGAGGGTTCCTTATCCACACATGAACATAAGCATATAATTTGACTCCCAGTTATGACTTCAACAAACGATGAATGACAATGCTCCAAGTTAATTAGGTCCGCTTAAATTAACTTTCAGATTTCCCTAGATTCATTGGATTGAATGGGATACGCATTACAACCAAATTATTCCTAATCAAAGTCCCTAACATGGAATACGCATGATAGAGACATTCAACAAAGATCATTAAGTTCAACGGAAATCATAAACATCGACTAGGCATTCATAACTATGGAATACGCATGTTAATCCAGCCTAGGGTTTACTAAACACAATCGTGACTAGCGATTTTTACTACTCATGAATATAAGTTCGTAACGATTAGGTGGAATTCCCTTATATCCTAGCATCAAGTTTAGGCATGCAAATTAAGTGTCGACCCTCAACCCACATACATAAACAAGTTCTTAATCAAAACAGAAAAGTAAACCACATCTAAAGTTCATGAATTCATAACTGGAGTAAATCAAATCATAACCAACATATGTCCATGGCTTCAAATTCACCTCTAACTAAAAAGAAATTAGTTTCACATGTTTAACATAATTGAACAACAAGTTAAATTAAACATGAAAACAGAAACAAGAAAAGAAAGAACAAATTGATGGAAAGTTAGCTACGGGGTTCATCTCCACATATGTTATACTTGCATAATAAAAAGATTTCCAATTGCGTTTCAATAAACCATTAATTCTCAACGCTCCAAGTTAATTAGGTCCGCTTAAATTAACCGTCAAGTTCTCCTTAAGTTAATGAATTGGATGGGTTAGTGCAACGCAATTCACCACATTCTCCAAAAGTCCTTTACGTGAAAAGCACAATAAAGATACAATCAAAGATCAATAAGCATTATGAAAACTATAAGTGTTGACGAGGCATTCGTTACTATGGAATACGCATGAAACTTATGCCAAGAATTCGTTTAACGCGATTGTTTATAAGCAACCTCCACTACTTGTGAATATAAGTTCGTAACTATTAGATGAAACTAACTTATATTCTAGCGTCATATTCATGCATGAAAATTAAGTGTGCACTCTCAATAAACATACATAAATAAGTTACCAATCAAACAGTTAAACGAATTGAATCCACAACTTATGAAACGCAATTAGAAGTAATCAAATCAAAATGCAAGCATAAACATATATTTCGAATTCCCCCCTAGCCAAGGGGGGTTTAGTTCCTCATGGTACAAAACAAAGAGAATCAAAGAAACACCTAAACATTCCAACAACTCAAACTTGAATTGTATGAACGTTTAGGTCTGATAGGAGCATATTTAGGCGACTTACTTAGCTTGTTTTCGTGCATTCATATTGTTAATTCATAGTTGTTTTAGTAGTTTAAGCCATTTTCGTGTGTTTTTAGGTTCATATGGCTAAGGAAGCAAAAAGATGCATTTTGGAGCATTTTGGAGCAAAATTGGACTTGGAATGGATAGCTTATGTTTGGAGCAAAAGGATTGGACGAAATTGAAGGATTCCTAATCCATTGCAGCCACATGCACCCATAATCATTCACACCTTGCAGCCACATGCATTCACTCTTCATAAATCAGCCACAAGCACATTCAATCATTCACACCAAAACCTTGCACATGCAATCCCTTTAATTAATTCAACCTAGCTGTCATTGCACATGCATTCACTCTTTAACCCACATGCATTTCCACCCACATGCACTCTCATTCTTTAATCCATTCAGCCACAAGACATTATCATTGCACCACATTCAGCCATTCCATCTCCCATTTCAGATTGCATTCCAATCATTCCAACCAAATCACATGCACTCCCACCCTTTAAATCACATGCATTCCCTTCATAAATCAGCCACATGCACTCATAATCATTCAACCAACCTAGCTGTCATGTTTCCCCTTTCATCATTCCCTCACATTCTTTAATTCAGCTAACACATGCTTACACATGCATTTCCAACCCACATGCATCCTTTAATCATTCAAACATGCAGCCACATTCCCTCCTAGCTGTCATGTTCCCCCCATTTCACCTATAAATAAGCATGCATTACACCTCAATTCATGGAATTCGTCCATATTCAGAAAATCATCCAAAACACCACCAGAAATCATCCCCTTGTGCCGTGAGTATCCCTACTAATCCAAACACCACTCCAACCACTCCCCATCCCTCCAAAACACTTCACACTATCCCAAAACACACCTTAGACCTTGTGATACAACAACGAGGAAGAGAAGAGCGCCTAAACGTTCATACAATTCAAGTTTGAGTTGTTGGAATGTTTAGGTGTTTCTTTGATTTCAATGGTTAAATTCAATTCTCTTTGTTTTGTACGTATGAGGAATGGAAGAGAATAGTGCCTAAACGTTCATACAATTCAAGTTTGAGTTGTTGGAATGTTTAGGTGTTTCTTTGATTTCAAAGTTATGAGGAACTAAACCCCCCCTTGGCTAGGGGGGGATTCGAAATATATGTTTATGCTTTCATTTTGATTTGATTACTTCTAATTGCGTTTCATAAGTTGTGGATTCAATTTGTTTAACCGTTTGATTGATAACTTATTTATGTATGTTTATTGAGAGTGCACACTTAATTTTCATGCATGAATATGACGCTAGAATATAAGTGAGTTTCACCTAATAGTTACGAACTTATATTCACAAGTAGTGGAGGTTGCTTATAAACAATCGCGTTAAACAAATTCTTGGCATAAGTTTCACGCGTATTCCATAGTAACGAGTGCCTCGTCGATGTTTATGATTTCCGTTGAACTTAATGATCTTTGTTGAATGTCTCTATCATGCGTATTCCATTGTTAGGGACTTTGATTAGGAATAATTTGGTTGTAATGCGTATTCCATTCAATCCAATGAATCTAGGGAAATCTGAAAGTTAATTTAAGCGGACCTAATTAACTTGGAGCATTGAGAATTCATGGTTTATTGAAATGCAATTGGAAATCGTTTTATTATGCAAGTATAACATGTATGGAGATGAACCCCTTAGCTAGCCTTCATTCCATTCAATTCTATCACACATTCACATTTACATTTTGCTTTTACTTACAATCTGTTCTTTTAGTTTAAATTCGTCAAAACCTAAATCCCCCTTTACTTTCTTGTCAAATTAGTTAGAAATCAATTTAGTTTGTGTTTATAAGTGTTGTGATTCAATTTGTTACATAAATTCGTCCAAAGTACTCAAAGTGCTCAAAACTGCCCAGAAAGTGATTTTAAGGCAGTTTTGAGTGTTTTGGGTAATGTTTGAGTCTTTTGGTTTGTTTTAGTGTTTTAAAGTTTAGTTTTGCATTCCTTGAGTCTAGTATAGTGTTTCATATTGTTATTTTACGTTTTTGAGTCAAATCCAAGTGATTAACAATCCCTCCTGATGCGAGATTTATACGCACACAAATTAAACCCTCTTTTTATCAATTGTAGTATAGGTGCAAGTAGGGATTGTTCTGGACCGGGGATTAGGAGGGATTGTTAATCACTTGGAAACTGACTCAAAAACGTAGAAACACAATATAAAACACTAAACTAGACTCAAAGAATGTAAAACTAAACTTTAAAACTCTAAAACAAACCAAAAGACTCAAACATCACCCAAAACACTCAAAACTGCCTTAAAAACACTTTCTGGGCAGTTTTGAGCACTTTGGTGAATTTGGACGAAATTGGGAAATAAATTGATTCAAAACACTTAGAAACACAAACTAAATGTATTTCTAACTAATCTAACACTTTAAAAGAAATGGGGGAAAGGTTTTGACGAATTTAAAATTAAAACAGAAACTTAGAATTAATACAGATTCTAAAAACGAAATGGATGAAATAAAATGATGAGAAACTAGTTAGAGGGTTCCTTATCCACACATGAACATAAGCATATAATTTGACTCCCAGTTATGACTTCAACGAACGATGAATGACAATGCTCCAAGTTAATTAGGTTCGCTTAAACTAACTTTCAGATTTCCCTAGATTCATTGGATTGAATGGGATACGCATTACAACCAAATTATTCCTAATCAAAGTCCCTAACCATGGAATACGCATGATAGAGACATTCAACAAAGATCATTAAGTTCAACGGAAATCATAAACATCGACTAGGCATTCATAACTATGGAATACGCATGTTAATCCAGCCTAGGGTTTACTAAACACAATCGTGACTAGCGATTTTTACTACTCATGAATATAAATTCATAACGATTAGGTGAAATTCCCTTATATCCTAGCATCAAGTTTAGGCATGCAAATTAAGTGTCGACCCTCAACCCACATACATAAACAAGTTCTTAATCAAAACAGAAAAGTAAACCACATCTAAAGTTCATGAATTCATAACTGGAGTAAATCAAATCATAACCAACATATGTAAATGGCTTCAAATTCGCCTCTAACTAAAAAAAGAAATTAGTTCCACATGTTTAACATAATTGAACAACAAGTTAAATTAAACATGAAAACATAAACAAGTTAATAAACTAGACAGAAAGTAAATATGAAATTGAAATAGAATGAATGGAATTGAAATGGATGAATGCTAGCTAAGGGGTTCATCTCACACATGTTACACTTGCATAATAAAATGATTTCCAATTGCATTTCAATAAACCATGAAACTCAATTAGAAGTAATCAAATCAAAATGCAAGCATAAACATATATTCAAATCACCCCCTAGCTAAAGGGGAGTTTAGTTCCTCATGGTACAAAACAAAGAGAATCAAAGAAACACCTAAACATTCCAACAACTCAAATTTGAATTGTATGAACGTTTAGGCCCTCTTCTCTTCCATGCCTCATTCGTACAAAACAAAGAGTATTGAAATTAAACATAGAAATCAAAGAAACACCTAAACATTCCAACAACTCAAACTTGAATTGTATGAACGTTTAGGCACTCTTCTCTTCCTCTTCGTTGTAGCACAAGGTCTAAGGATAGTTTGATGGTGTGAATGGTTTGGGGAGTGGTGAAAATGGAAGGGGGATGGTGTTTGGATTGTAAGGGAGAGTCACGGCAAGGGTGGTGTTATGGTCTACATTCTGAAAATGGAGAGTGTGAGATAGAAATCTGTATGAATGAGAATGAATGAGTGTGAATGAATGTTGTGTGAAGTGTGTATGGTTTTTATAGGGAGATGAATGGATGGGAGAGGGAACATGACAGCTAGGTTAAGTGAATGCATGTGCAAAACAGCTAGGATGGCTGAAATTGTAAGGGAAATGCATGTGCAATGTTGGAAATCTGATGGGAGAAAGGTGGATGCATGTGTTGGCTGATTTAAAGAATGTGAGGGAATGATGAAAGGGGAAACATGACAGCTAGGATGAATGCATGTGGAGTGCATGTGCACTGTTTTAAAGGATGGAATGCATGTGAATATGCTAGAAATCTGATGGGAATGAATGATTAAATGTGAATGGCTGATTAGAATCTAGGGTGCATGTGGGTTAGAAATGCATGTGGGTGAATGTTTGAATGATTAAAGGGGAAACATGACAGCTAGGTTGGTTGGTGGCTGCCATGGAGGTGTGGAATGATGGATTTGCACAAGGGGAATGCATGTGCACGGTTTTGGTGTGGAGAAATGATTATGGATGCATGTGTTGAATGATTTCTTGGTGAGGGATGTGGAGTGGCTGGAATGATGAAAGAATAAAGGGTGCATGTGGGTTAATTAATTAAAGGGAGTGCATGTGCAATGTTGTTGTTGGTGCAATGATGGAGGAACAAGTGCATGTGGCTGAAATGTGGAAGGTGTGTGGCTACTTCAAGTAGGAATCCTTGTGACATCAACTCTTCAATTTCGTCCATTCCTTTTGCTCCAAGTATAAGTTATCCCTTCCAATTCCAATTTTGCTCCAAAATGCTCCAAAATGCATCTTTTTGCTTCCTTAGCCACATGAACCTAAAAACACACGAAAATGGCTTAAACGCCAAAAACAACTATGAATTAACAATATAAATGCACGAAAACAAGCTAAGTAAGTCGCCTAAATATGCTCCTATCACCTCCTAATCCCCGGTCCAGAACGATCCCTACTTACATACTTACTACAACTGATAAAAAGAGGGTTTAATTTGTGCGCGTATAATTTACGCATCAAATTTTGGCGCCGTTGCCGGGGATTAGAAAATTTGCTAATCCCTTGGATTGTTTGTTTCTGTTATGTATTTTAGATTTAGTTTTTTTTATTTGTGTTTTGTTTGTTGAATTCAAGTACTAGAGAAGAAGAACATGGCACTTGATAATGCTTCTTTTTTGTCACAGCTCATGGAAAGGTCCCAAATGCAAAGAGTTGATATATTTAATCTTCAATCAAGGAATAACGTGTTTTCCAATACTTACAATTCGGATTGGAGTGATCATTCAAACTCTATGTGGTGGGAACCTCAAAATGCTCAACAAGGAGGATATTGGCAGCCACCACAACCTCATATTCAATATGCCCAACCAAACTCAAGTTCGTCAATAGATTATAATCAAAAGCTTAATGAATTAATTTGTTTGGTGCAGGGCTCACAAAATCAAGACAATGAGGCTCAACAAGAGGGATATTGGCAGCCATATGAGGAGTTCTATTCAATGCCTATGCAGCCACCACAAGGGTTGGACCATTTGGAAATGCAAATTGGGCAGATCGCGGAGTTCGTAGGACAGTTTCGAGACCAAGGCGAACTCCCTAGTTCAACCATTGCAAATCCGAAGGGAGAATTTGAAACTGCCAAGGAAATCATGTTGAGAAGTGACAAGGAGGTTGGAACGGACCCTCAACCATCAAAATCAAATCACAAGGAAGAGGAATACACCCAACCCACGGCAAGGGTGGAAACACCTTTACCGGAGGCACCTATTGCTCCTATGCCATCTAATACAGGTATGGTTGTTCCAAATTTCATTATTTTTAACCCCGTTCCAACAAGTATCCCTATTCCTTGCAGATTCATGACTTCCAAGGAAGAAGAAGGTGAAAAAGACATCTTGGAAGCCCTTCCAAAGGTGACAAGTAGGGAATGTCATGAATTCATCAAAAAGGACGTTCTTGAAACCACAAAATCCAAAGAAGTTAAATTTGATGACATTGGACAAGTCATAACCATCACTTGCAATCTGGCCAAGTCCAATATCCCTGAAAATTTCAAAGGAGTGGTGTTTGTCATTGAGTTCTTGTCGGACAAAACAAGTAAGTCCTATTTTCCAAATTCCATTACATTTTATACTAACTTGTTGTTTTTTATGAATCAGGCACCTACACTAGAATTCAAACCAATGCCAGTTCACTTCAAGTATCACCTTCCATTCAAGGACCAATTCCATGCCGTTTGATTTTATTTATGTTCATAAAAAAAAAAAAAAAAACAAAAAAAAAAAAAAAAAATTTATTTAGTAAATAAAATACTAAACATGGAGAAAGATGGAGCCTTCACAGAGGTTGTTTACGTGAAGCCCCACTACGAGGCGTCGAAGCAGAAGGCATAGAAGCGGAAGGCATAGAAGCGGAAGGCATAGAAGCGGAAGACATCGGAGCAGAAGACATAGGAGCGGAAGGCATCGGAGCGGGAGGCATCGGAGCGGGAGGCATCGGAGCTAGAGCATTCCAGGCCTCAATACTTGGCCAAACGCTGGATGACCCAGGAAAAAGGTGCCTCTGGAGATAAGCCGCAAACCTTTGACGGTCACTTTGAATTCGACCCTCAGATTCTTGCAGCTCATCAAGCTTCCTCTTCATGCCCGACGAATAGTTATTTGCAAGCACATGCAAACTTCTATTCTTGTACTTAAGCTGCTGGATCTCTTGCTTAAGACTTTCCACCTCTACCATCAATGATTCCACCTGACGGGAGCGGGCAAGCAGGCGTTGGCCCATGTTGGACACAGAGCTCGCACACTGAACACTAAGTGCGAGGGACTCTTGAATGGCCAACTCATCGGACCGTCCTGACAGCAGCCTACTATCTTTTGGAGTGAGGAGGTTCCTAGCTACTATTGTAGCTGTTGTGGCGTCCTGCATCACGGAGTCTTCACCTGTAAGAAGACCGTTAGAAGATAAAAAAGAAGGGCGCCATACATTACCTTGACGGGGCGCAACCGGATCCCTGCTGAGACTCAAATTTAAGCTAAGGTTCGATGAGTTAGTCATTTTTCAAAGGTGTTCAAAGATAAGGGTTGATGGAGTAAATTTTCAAAGGGCCGGAGTCGATTTTCAAGAATGGGCAATCTTCAGAGTGTGTATGTTGGCGGTGATCGATAGCTCTATAAAAAGACAAGGCGACGCGTCCACCGATTCAAAGAGCCGGATTTTCCGGCATAAGTTAAGCGACGTTCCCTCGGCTTTTCAGAAAACGCGTTCAACTTTGTCAAAAGATTTCTGACAAAGCTGAAAACACGTGGAGGCCATCATCGCAACTACACGTCTTTAGCCGACAAGCGCAAAGTTCGGCGACGCTTTCTCTGCTTTTCAGAAAACGCGTGCAGCTTTGTCAAAAGGAGCCGCATCTGCACTACCACGTGTCGTTCAGAAAACGAAGGGGCGCCTGCTCAGAAATCGAAGAGGCGTCGTTCAGAAATCAAAGAGGCGTATTCAGAAATCGAAGAGGCGCCACTATTTCAAAAAGCCGGATTTGCGGGATCGAAGAGACGTTTGTTGATGCGAAAATTAGCTTAACACACAAATTAACCCTCTTTTGACAATTGTAGCATATAAATAAGTAGGGATCGTTCTTACACCGGGGATTAGGAGGGCTTGCTAAACACTCTAAATTGACTCAAATAAATAAAACTAACCTTTAAAACACTTAAACTCACTTAAAAAGACTCAAACACGTTTACAAAACTCAAAATAGGCTAAAAACACTCAAAACTGCCTTAAAAACACAATCTGGGCAGTTTTGAGCCTAAACACAAACTTGGACGAAAATTGATTCTAACTTGACTCAAAACTCTAAAAAACACAATCTAAAACATATTTGGACCAATTAGACACTCTAAGACAATTGGGGATTTGGTTTTTGACGAAAATCAAACAAACAAAACAAATATGTAAAATAGGCAGATTCTGACGAATTTGATAAAATTAAGTGGATGGTGAGATGGCTAGGAGGTTTTTCTCCACACATGGCATACTTGCATACAAAATAATCTCCAGTTGCTTATTCGATGAATTTATGAACCTCAACACCCCAAGTTAATTAGGTACGCTTAAATTAACTCTCAGATTTCCCTTAGGTCATTGAATTGAATGGAATTAGCGCATTGCAATCAAATTATTCCTTAAAAGTTTTCTATATGAAAGCGCATAATAGAAAGACAATCAAAGATCATTAGGTTCTATGGAAATCATAGGTGTTGACGAGGCATTCGTAACTATGAAAGCGCATGATACTTATGCCAAGAATTTACTTAACATAATTGCGACCAACAATCTTAACTACTCATGGATATGAGTTCCCAACGATTAGGTGAAGTTCCCTCATATCCTAGCATCATGTTTATGCATGCAAATCAAGCGTGCACTCTCAATTCATATACATAAACTAGTTTTAATTAAAATAGATAAGTAAATTGAATTCATCATTCATGAAATCACAACTGAAAGTAATCAAATCATCATGCAAATACAACCATGGTTTCGAATTTCCCCCCTAGCCAAAGGGGGGATTAGTTCCTCATGCTTGCACAACAAAAAGTATTGAATTTAAACATTGAAATCATAAGAAAGAATACACCTAAATGCTCAGCAATTCCAAGATGGATTCGATGCACAGATTGGCTCCTCTTCCTCCTCCTTGCTGCGGCACAAAGTGTGGGTGATGGAATTGGGGGTTTTGGATGGTGTTTTCTAGTTTGGAGGGATGGAGGATGGTTGATTATGGTGGGGAATGGTGCGGCAGAGATGTATGGATGTGTAGGGAGGTCTATGGAGGCTTAGAATGGAGAATGGAGGTGCGACACAAGGGTTTTCTGTCTAGCATAAGGGGTCTCCGAATTTGTGGCTGAAAATATGTTTATATAGTCCTAGGGTTTATTAGATTAGGGTTTACTTAGCAGATTTGGTGGATTAGGGCCCTAGAATTCGGCCATGGGTTGTCAAATCCACCTAGGAAGAGGTTTTTGGCCCACATAGTTTTATAAAACGAATTGTATACCCAAATCCACAAGGATTAGGCCTTGGAAATCAGAATCCCAAAGGGATTGGGCCTAGGGAGGTGCGGCTGACTTAGGGGAGAGGGTTGCTTGGCTTGCAAGGCAAGCCAAAGCCTTCTAGAATGGATTGGGGCGCCACTTTTCTAGGGCTTATAGAAAGAATAGGTTTTGTGGCAGATTTAGGCCTTCTAGAATAGGATGCTTCTAGAAATAGGTTCTAGAATTATCCATTTAGGTCCCCATGCAATTAGGATTAAGACATGATAAGGTTTGGATAAGATAAGATTAGATAAGGTTTGGATAATGTTTTGGATAATTGGATAATGTTGGATAAGGTTGGATAATGTTTAGATAATGTTTTGGATAAGGTTTCCTCTTTTGAGCTCCTTCCTTATCCACTTTGTCCTTAGCTTAGTTTCTTCCTCTTCTTATCACATATCTAGCCTCTTGAAGTTCAAATTCGTCCATCCATGTTAGCCCATATGCAAGCTATCCCTATAGTGTCCAAAATAGCTCCAAAATGCACCAAAATGCACTTTCTTGATACTTTGACCCATAGGACCTACAAACACACGAAATTGAGTTGTAATACGACATTAACTAAGAAATAATAGCACAAATGCACAAGAATAAGGTAGTTAAGTCGCCTAAATATGCTCCTATCATTTGTCGACAAGGGTAAAAGAACAGTACCACCACTTGATATTATCTCTATATATGTCGACCTTCATCTTTTGTGGCAAGGCAGACATGAAGAAAATGCCCAACTCTTCCTCAACTCTGAGGGCGCACTCCCAGCAAAGCCTTTCGAAATACTCAAATTCCTCTTCTTCCCCAAAGATGATATCGGATGCCTGGAGTACAGATGACCCAGGAGGAAACGGCAGATTGAAGTGTGCTGATTCATTCACCGCTTCTTCAAAAGCAAAGGTATCTCATATCATCAAGGTCAAAAGCAAAAGTATCTCATATCATGCTCTTTCCCTGTCTTTTTCTTTGTCCTTGTTCTTACTCGCATGGCAAAGTAAAAGAAGCAATCAGCCGGCACTTGGAGTCAGTCTTCCGATATGGTGCCAACTGCCTGGAATCTATTCCTGATTGCTTACCTAGCGTTGCTCTCGAGTAGTCATCTCCAACGGTTGATACACTTCCGGAGAAGGGACCACTTCTGCAAAGGGGAGCGAGTAAGGCAAGTGAAAATGATACATTGAAGCATGTGGAGACAAACATAGGCTGAGTTATCCACCAACCCTTTTCAATACGAATTGGAAAGATTGAACAAAGAAACAGACCAAAGGGGTAAGCTCAGACCTTCGGGGAAGACCAAAAGAATCCTCCAGCCCAGTAGCACAAAGGAAAATCAACAAGTGGAGGAGACCAAAAGAATCATGCAGCCCAGTTCAAGAGTATGCCTGTGGAATCACCAAGATTGATGCGAGATTTATACGCACACAAATTAAACCCTCTTTTTATCAATTGTAGTAAGTATTTAAGTAGGGATCGTTCTGGACCGGGGATTAGGAGGGATTGTTAATCACTTGGATTTGACTCAAAAACATAAAAACAAAGTTAAAAACGTTCACAAAGACTCAAAGGACTCAAAACAAGTTCAAAAGACTCAAAACTGCCTAAAAACACTAACTAGGCAGTTTCTGACCTTAAACCCAATGTTGGACGAATTTAAGATTATGGCTTGATTCAAACGTAAAATAACAATATAAAACACTATACTAGACTCAAAGAATGCAAAACTAAACTTTAAAACACTAAAACAAACCAAAAGACTCAAAACAACACAAACACACTCAAATCTGCCTAAAAACCACTTTCTGGGCAGATTTGAGCACAAACACAAATTTGGACGAATTTGTGTAACAAAATGACTCAAAACTCTTATAAACACAAACTAAGACACTTTCTAACTAAATTAGACAATAAAGTAAAGGGGGATTTTAATTTGACAAAAATTGAAATAACGAAACAAGTTTAATAAACTAGACAGAATGTAAATATGAATGCAATGAAAATGAATGGATGAATGCTAGCTAGAAGGTTCTTCTCCACACATGTTACACTTGCATAATAAAATGATTTCCAATTGCATTTCAATAAACCATGAATTCTCAACACCCCAAGTTAACCGTGATGCACTAATTAACCTTCAAATCTTCCTAACATTATTGAATTGGATGGGTTAGCGCATACAACAATTCAAAACATTCCCCACAAGTCCCCTACATGATTGCATAATAGAGATACAAGCAAGAATCATTACGCTCTATGAAAATTATAAGTGTTGACGAGGCATTCGTTACTATGGAATACGCATGAAACTTATGCCAAGAATTCGTTTAACGCGATTGTTTATAAGCAACCTCCACTACTTGTGAATATAAGTTCGTAACTATTAGGTGAAACTCACTTATATTCTAGCGTCATATTCATGCATGAAAATTAAGCGTGCACTCTCAATAAACATACATAAATAAGTTATCAATCAAACGGTTAAACAAATTGAATCACAACTTATGAAACGCAATTAGAAGTAATCAAATCAAAATGCAAGCATAAACATATATTTCGAATTTCCTCATAACTTTGAAATCAAAGAAACACCTAAACATTCCAACAACTCAAACTTGAATTGTATGAACGTTTAGGCACTCTTCTCTTCCATTCCTCATACGTACAAAACAAAGAGTATTGAAATTAACATTGAAATCAAAGAAACACCTAGACATTCCAACAACTCAAACTTGAATTGTATGAACGTTTAGGCACTCTTCTCTTCCTCTTTGTTGTGGCACAAGGTCTAAGGTGAGTTTGATGGTGTGAATGGTTTGGGGAGTGGTGAAAATGGAAGGATGGTGTTTGGATTGTAAGGGAAACTCACGGCACAAAGGGGGAAGTGTTGGTGGTATGTACAATGGAATGGAAGTGTTTATGGAATGGATGAATTTCTGGCACAAAGGCCTTATTTCTGTGGTGAATGGATCCCCCCCTTTGTGGCTGCAATGAAGGTTTATTTATAGGTGAAATGGGGGGAACATGACAGCTAGGAACTTGGTGGAAATCTGGATTGGTGATGGGAGATGCATGTGGCTGATTTATGCATGTGATTAAAGGGTGGAAATGCATGTGCAATGTTGGAAATCTGATGGGAGAAAGGTGGATGCATGTGTTGGCTGATTTAAAGAATGTGAGGGAATGATGAAAGGGGAAACATGACAGCTAGGATGAATGCATGTGAATATGCTAGAAATCTGATGGGAATGAATGATTAAATGTGAATGGCTGATTAGAATCTAGGGTGCATGTGGGTTAGAAATGCATGTGGGTGAATGTTTGAATGATTAAAGGGGAAACATGACAGCTAGGTTGGTTGGTGGCTGCCATGGAGGTGTGGAATGATGGAATTGCACAAGGGGAATGCATGTGCACGGTTTTGGTGTGGAGAAATGATTATGGATGCATGTGTTGAATGATTTCTTGGTGAGGGATGTGGAGTGGCTGGAATGATGAAAGAATAAAGGGTGCATGTGGGTTAATTAATTAAAGGGAGTGCATGTGCAATGTTGTTGTTGGTGCAATGATGGAGGAACAAGTGCATGTGGCTGAAATGTGGAAGGTGTGTGGCTACTTCAAGTAGGAATCCTTGTGACATCAACTCTTCAATTTCGTCCATTCCTTTTGCTCCAAGTATAAGCTATCCCTTCCAAGTCCAAATTTGCTCCAAAATGCTCCAAAATGCATCTTTTTGCTTCCTTAGCCACATGAACCTAAAAACACACGAAAATGGCTTAAACGCCAAAAACAACTATGAATTAACAATATAAATGCACGAAAACAAGCTAAGTAAGTCGCCTAAATATGCTCCTATCAAAGATCAATGCCTCAATGCAATCACCAAGGAGAAGAGGGAATTTACACTCCATAACCAGATTTGCGTCCCTAAACTCTTCTCTTTGTTAATTACATTCTGCCATGTTTAGTATGTTTAAGTGTTTTTTGTGTATTGACTTATGCTTTGTGTGAATCTATGCTTAAAACATTGAGGACAATGTTTGATTTAAGTGTGGGGGGGTAACTAAGTATATTTGATGCAAATTCGTGGGATTTTATCACCCATTACTTCAAATGTTGTTCCTTGCTGTTTTAAGGTGTTTTTAAGTTGTTTTAGAGTGTTTTAGTATGTTTTGTTTTTATAACTCCGAAAATCACATAAAAATTTGAAAAACATGTTTTAAAAAGCCTAAAAAGAGTATTTTGAGTCGTTTTTGTGTGTTTGTGTCTTAGGGTACCTTCCAACACAATGATAAGGATTTGGTTTGTAAATGCATGACGGTTAAAAAGAGTTATAAACATAGAGAAAAGTTTGATTTACTCTTGGTATATGCTTGGTTATGGTTATAATGTATGACTTCACATGCAATCATAAAAGAAAAATTCGTTTTTGTAACATGCTTGAAGGAAGGAACTCAAACAAACACTACAACCCTGTGAAACTCGAGCCATTACCTTCTTTGGAGAGTTATTTTCTGTGATTCTTTGTTTTCTAAAGTTGTTGCATGATCTCATTATTCCTTGCTTGGTTGCTACTTAGAATGCAATTGTATCATGATAGAACTAAATGCTAGAACTTATATCCGTTTCATTCAAAGCATGACATTGAATTGCATAACATATATCAAGATGAAGTTGTGTAGTTGCCACCATAACCAAATAGCCTTACTTCCCATATTTCGTATTTGTTGTAAGTTTTAACCCCATTGAGCCTCGTTTAGCCTAGTTTCTTTGCTAACCACATCACCCCTTACCTAGCCTAGAGTAGGACTTTCTTATACCCTTGTTCTTAAAGTATAGTGAGCATGACTTAAATGAATTCCTTTTGAGTTACATTATGCAAGAAAATGAGTGTGGGGGAGTAAAAGTTTGTTCTTACGTTTATATGTATGTTTTGAGATTCAAAAGAAAAAGAAGAAGAAAAAAAAAAAAAAGGAGTGAAAATAAGTAAGAATGAACTCACGAGCGTTGATGGTTGAAGAAAGGGTCCAAAAAGTTGAATATGGCCCTAAGTTTTGTGTGACTTTCCCTTGGGTGTTCAAAGTTGACTTCTGCGTTCTTAAGGGAATTCTAAGTGCCTAATTCAATACTTTGCTCACTATTGCTTTAAGAATGTTTGTTTATCCCTTCTTTGTTAGCCAAACACCTTTAGCCCCGTTTCAACCCTTATGCTTCTATCTTGATCGTTATGTGTTCAATAATGTGGAGTTTGGAATTGATATGAGCTTATGGAATCACTGGTTCTCATTCTAAGTAGTAGCATTCCATTCATGAGATCATATTCATGTCATTATCGTAAATCCAGAAAATGCTATCCTTGTTATAACATATGTGAGTGTTCGTCTACATGTTTACATCAATCTCTCACATATAACTAGTGTAGGGTGTGTAGTCAGAAAATCTGTGTGAAAATAGAGTGCATTCTAATAAGGAATTGAGGAAATTCTCTAAGGCATGTTACAACATTCAAATCATGGTTTTAAAATGCTTAATTGTGAACTAGTATGTGGTGACTATGAGTAAGAATGTACTTAAGTGTAAAGATGGCTAAAATCTGTGGGAATAATGATTTTTAACTTGTCATGTGCATTGGAAATCCCTGAGACGATTGTTGGAAGGCTTAGGTTGTGTTTTACTTGTTTAGTGTCGTTTTGTTTGTTTTGTTTTTCTGTTTTGCTCGAGGACGAGCAAAAGATAAGTGTGGGGGAATTTGATAGGAGCATATTTAGGCGACTTACTTAGCTTGTTTTCGTGCATTCATATTGTTAATTCATAGTTGTTTTAGTAGTTTAAGCCATTTTCGTGTGTTTTTAGGTTCATATGGCTAAGGAAGCAAAAAGATGCATTTTGGAGCATTTTGGAGCAAAATTGGACTTGGAATGGATAGCTTATGTTTGGAGCAAAAGGAATGGACGAAATTGAAGGATTCCTAATCCATTGCAGCCACATGCACCCATAATCATTCACACCTTGCAGCCACATGCATTCACTCTTCATAAATCAGCCACATGCACATTCAATCATTCACACCAAAACCTTGCACATGCAATCCCTTTAATTAATTCAACCTAGCTGTCATTGCACATGCATTCACTCTTTAACCCACATGCACTCTCATTCTTTAATCCATTCAGCCACAAGACATTATCATTGCACCACATTCAGCCATTCCATCTCCCATTTCAGATTGCATTCCAATCATTCCAACCAAATCACATGCACTCCCACCCTTTAAATCACATGCATTCCCTTCATAAATCAGCCACATGCACTCATAATCATTCAACCAACCTAGCTGTCATGTTTCCCCTTTCATCATTCCCTCACATTCTTTAATTCAGCCAACACATGCTTACACATGCATTTCCAACCCACATGCATCCTTTAATCATTCAAACATGCAGCCACATTCCCTCCTAGCTGTCATGTTCCCCCCATTTCACCAATAAATAAGCATGCATTACACCTCAATTCATGGAATTCGTCCATATTCAGAAAATCATCCAAAACACCACCAGAAATCATCCCCTTGTGCCGTAAGTATCCCTACTAATCCAAACACCACTCCAACCACTCCCCATCCCTCCAAAACACTTCACACTATCCCAAAACACACCTTAGACCTTGTGATACAACAACGAGGAAGAGAAGAGCGCCTAAACGTTCATACAATTCAAGTTTGAGTTGTTGGAATGTTTAGGTGTTTCTTTGATTTCAATGGTTAAATTCAATTCTCTTTGTTTTGTACGTATGAGGAATGGAAGAGAAGAGTGCCTAAACGTTCATACAATTCAAGTTTGAGTTGTTGGAATGTTTAGGTGTTTCTTTGATTTCAAAGTTATGAGGAACTAAACCCCCCCTTGGCTAGGGGGGGATTCGAAATATATGTTTATGCTTGCATTTTGATTTGATTACTTCTAATTGCGTTTCATAAGTTGTGGATTCAATTTGTTTAACCGTTTGATTGATAACTTATTTATGTATGTTTATTGAGAGTGCACACTTAATTTTCATGCATGAATATGACGCTAGAATATAAGTGAGTTTCACCTAATAGTTACGAACTTATATTCACAAGTAGTGGAGGTTGCTTATAAACAATCGCGTTAAACGAATTCTTGGCATAAGTTTCATGCGTATTCCATAGTAACGAGTGCCTCGTCGATGTTTATGATTTCCGTTGAACTTAATGATCTTTGTTGAATGTCTCTATCATGCGTATTCCATAGTTAGGGACTTTGATTAGGAATAATTTGGTTGTAATGCGTATTCCATTCAATCCAATGAATCTAGGGAAATCTGAAAGTTAATTTAAGCGGACCTAATTAACTTGGAGCATTGAGAATTCATGGTTTATTGAAATGCAATTGGAAATCGTTTTATTATGCAAGTATAACATGTATGGAGATGAACCCCTTAGCTAGCCTTCATTCCATTCAATTCTATCACACATTCACATTTACATTTTGCTTTTACTTACAATCTGTTCTTTTAGTTTAAATTCGTCAAAACCTAAATCCCCCTTTACTTTCTTGTCAAATTAGTTAGAAATCAATTTAGTTTGTGTTTATAAGTGTTGTGATTCAATTTGTTACATAAATTCGTCCAAAGTACTCAAAGTGCTCAAAACTGCCCAGAAAGTGATTTTAAGGCAGTTTTGAGTGTTTTGGGTAATGTTTGAGTCTTTTGGTTTGTTTTAGTGTTTTAAAGTTTAGTTTTGCATTCCTTGAGTCTAGTATAGTGTTTCATATTGTTATTTTACGTTTTTGAGTCAAATCCAAGTGATTAACAATCTCTCCTAATCCCCGGTCCAGAACGATCCCTACTTACATACTTACTACAACTGATAAAAAGAGGGTTTAATTTGTGCGCGTATAATTTACGCATCAAGGTCCTCTTCTCTTCCATTCCTTATTCGTACAAAACAAAGAGTATTGAAATTAAACATTGAAATCAAAGAAACACCTAAACATTCCAACAACTCAAACTTGAATTGTATGAACGTTTAGGCCCTCTTATCTTCCTCTTCGTTGTAGCACAAGGTCTAAGGATAGTTTGATGGTGTGAATGGTTTGGGGAGTGGTGGAGGAATGGAAGAGGAGTGGTGGAAATGGAAGGATGGTGTTTGGATTGTAAGGGAGACTCACGGCACAAAGGGGGAAGTGTTTGTGGTATGTACAATGGATGAATTTCTGAAATGGAAGTGTCTATGAATTGAGGTGTGTATGAATGAGTGTGAATGAATTGTGGCTGAAATGCATACTTATTTATAGGTAAATAAGAGGGAACATGACAGCTAGGAGGTGGGTGGAAATCTGAAATGGTGATGGGAGATGCATGTGGCTGATTTATGCATGTGATTAAAGCTAGAGTGATGATGATGAATGCATGTGCAAAGGAAGTGGATTTTCTGCAAATGCAAGATGAATGTGCATGGCTGAAAATGCATGTGAAAGCATGTGAATTAAATGGATGTGGGTGGCTGCAATGATGAAGTGAATAAAGGGTGCATGTGGGTTAATTAATTAAAGGGAGTGCATGTGGGTGCAAGGTGTGAATGATTATGAGTGCATGTGCAATGTTTTAAAGGATGGAATGCATGTGAATGGTTTTGGGAGAAAGGTGATAAGTGGTGATGATAAGTAATGATATGTGATTATGATAAGTGATAAGTGGTGATGATAAGTAATGATATGATAAGTGAATGATATGTGGTGAATGATATGTTAAGTGAATGATATGTGGTGAATAGTTTAAGTGTTTAAAATAGGGAACAAAGCCCTTCCTTGCATGGCAAGGAAGGGAGACACAAGGAAACACACGACAATGTCCTAAGGTTGCAAGGAATGTTGTTTTTGTGTTCTAAAATGCGTAGGAGTCTTCAATGATGCTCAAACATGAGGTCTTTTAGGATTTAACTTTCCTACTTCAAGTCTTCAATTTCGTCCATCCTCTTGGCTCCAAGCATATGATATCCATTCCAATCTCTAATTTGCTCCAAAAGGCATCCTTTTGCATACCTTGCCCTTAGAACCTACAAACACACGAAAATAGCTTAAAGTACTAAAATAACTAAAGAAACATAACGTAAATGCACGAGAACAAGCCATTTAAGTCGCATGAATATGCTCCTATCAAATACCCCCACACTTATCTTTTGCTAGTCCTCGAGCAAAACAAAACAACAAAAGAACACGAAACTAGACAAAACGAACAAAACACAACCTACACCTTCCAACAATCGTCTCAGGGATTTCCAATGCACATGACATGTTAAAATCATTATTCCCACAGATTTTAGCCATCTTTACACTTAAGTACATTCTTACTCATAGTCACCACATACTAGTTCACAATTAAGCATTTAAAACCATGTTTTGAATGTAGTAACATGCCTTAGAGAATTCCCTCAATTCCTTACTAGAATGCACTCTATTTTCACACAGATTTTCTAACTACACACCCTACACTAGTTATATGTGAGAGATTGATGTAAACATGAAAGACTAGTATCTCACATATGTTATAACAAAGAAAGCATTTTCTGGATTTACGATAATGACATGAATATGATCTCATGAATGGAATGCTACTACTTAGAATGAGAACCAGTGATTCCATAAGCTCATATCAATTCCAAACTCCACATTTTGAAACACATAACGATCAAGATAGAAGCATACGGGTTGAAACGGGGCTAAAGGTGTTTGGCTAACAGAGAAGGGATATGGAAAACAAAGGCTCTTAAAGAAATAGCGAGCAAAGCATTTGAATTAACGTAGAATTCACTTTTGAATGAAAACTCAATCTTTTGAACAACAAGGGGGAACAAGCTCTTTTTTTTTTTCCTTTCTTTCTTTTCTTTTCTGTTTTTCTTTTTCATATGTTTTTCACAATTTTTTTTCTTTTCTTTTGACTCTCAAAACATACATAAACACTTAAGAACAAAACATTCTCTCCCCCACACTCATTTTCTTTCATAATGTACTCAAAAGGAATTCATTTAAGTCATGCTCACTATCTTTTAAGAACAAGGGTGTGGACTGTCCTATACTAGGCTAGGTGAGGATAATGTGGTTAAACAAAGAATAAAGGCTAAACAAGGCTCAACGGGGTTAAAACTTACAACAAATACGAAATATGGGAAGTAAGGCTATTTGGCTATGGTGGCAACTACACAACTTCATCTTGATATATGTTATGCAATTCAATGTCATGCTTTGAATGAAACGGATATAAGTTCTAGCATTTAGTTCTATCATGATACAATTGCATTCTAAGTAGCAACCAAGCAAGGAATAATGAGATCATGCAACAACTTTAGAAAACAAAAAATCACAGATTATAACTCTCCAAAGAAAGTAATGGCTCGAGTCTCACAGGGATGTAGCGTTATTATGAGTTTCTTCCTTCAAGCATGTTACAAAAACGAATTTTTCTTTTATGATTGCATGTGAAGTCATACATTATAACCATAACCAAGCATATACCAAGAGTAAATCAAACTTTCATCCATGTTTATAACTCTCTTTAACAGTCATGCAATTACAAACCAAATCCATGTCATTTTGTTGGAAGGTACCCTAAGACACAAACACACAAAAACGACTCAAAACACTCTTTTTAGGCTTTTTAAAACATGTTTTTCAAATTTTTATGTGATTTTCGGAGTTATAAAAACAAAACATACTAAAACACGCTAAAACAACTTAAAAACACCTTAAAACAGCAAGGAACAACATTTGAAGTTATGGGTGATAAAATCCCACGAATTTGTATCAAATATACTTAGTTACCCCCCCACACTTAAATCAAACATTGTCCTCAATGTTTTAAGCATAGATTCACACAAAACATAAGTAAACACACAAACAACAACTAAACATACTAAACATGGCAGAATGTAATTAACAAAGAGAAGAGTTTAGGGACGCAAATCTGGTTATGGAGTGTAAATTCCCTCTTCTCCTTGGTGATTGCATTAAGGCATTGATCTTGGTGATTCCACAGGCATACTCTTGAACTGGGCTGCATGATTCTTTTGGTCTCCTCCACTTGTTGATTTTCCTTTGTGCTACTGGGCTGGAGGATTCTTTTGGTCTTCCCCGAAGGTCTGAGCTTACCCCTTTGGTCTGTTTCTTTGTTCAATCTTTCCAATTCGTATTGAAAAGGGTTGGAGGATAACTCAGCCTATGTTTGTCTCCACATGCGTCAATGTATCATTTTCACTTGCCTTACTCGCTCCCCTTTGCAGAAGTGGTCCCTTCTCCGGAAGTGTATCAACCGTTGAAGATGACTACTCGAGAGCAACGCTAGGTAAGCAAGCAGGAATAGATTCCAGGCAGTTGGCTCCAGATCGGATGATTGACTCCAAGTGCCGACTGATTGCTTCTTTTACTTTGCCATGCGAGTAAGAACAAGGACAAAGAAAAAGACAGGGAAAGAGCATGATATGAGATACTTTTGCTTTTGACCTTGATGATATGAGATACTGATAGGAGCATATTCATGCGACTTAAATGGCTTGTTCTCGTGCATTTACGTTATGTTTCTTTAGTTATTTTAGTACTTTAAGCTATTTTCGTGTGTTTGTAGGTCCAAAGGGCTAAAGGAGCAAAAAGATGCATTTTGGAGACTTTTGGAGCACTTTTGGGCTAAGGATGGATAGCTTATGCTTGGCCCCAAAGTGTTGGACGAAATTGAAGACCTAATTGAAGACCAAAGTGTTGGAACCTTGTTCCCTTTAGTTTTAGGACATTTAAACCTTTCCAATTTCCTTAGCCGTGCATAACATTCCAACATTCCACTCCTTCATTTCAGCCACACTCCCACATATCATTACTTATCATCACCACTTATCATATCATAACCACATATCATATCACTCATCACTTATCACTTATCACTTATCATCATCACTTATCATATCACTTATCATAATCACTTATCACTTATCATCATCACTTGTCACTTATCACTTATCACTTAACATGCATAACACACATCCATTCTAACACATTGTCATTGCACATGCATTTCCTTCATTAATTAACCCACATGCACTCTTTATTCTTTCATCATTTCAGCCATCTTCCACACCCTTTAATCATTCACCCACATGCAACCTAATCACACACCCACACAATCTGCAATCATTCAAACAAACACCATCATTGCCATGCATCCCATTCCATCTCCCATTTCAGATTGCATTTCATTCATTCCAACCAAGCCACATGCACTCCCTTTAAATATATTCAACCTAGCTGTCATTCCACTTCATTGCACATGCATTCCCTTCATAAATAATTCCACATGCATTTGCACATGCATTCCCTCACCAAGAAATCATTCAACACATGCATTCACTCTTTAATCACATGCACCACCAATTCAGCCACTTTCACACACCAACAACACCACTCATTGCACATGCACTCCCACCCTTTAATCACATGCATAAATCAGCCACATGCATCTCCCATCACCATTTCAGAATTCCAGCATTTGCACATGCAACCTAGCTGTCATGTTCCCTCTCCCATCCATCCATCTCCCTATAAAAACCATACACACTTCACACAAACATTCATAAATTCGTCCATATTAAGAAAATCATCCAAAACACCACTCCAACCACTCCCCATCCCTCCAAAACACTTCACACTATCCCAAAACACACCTTAGACCTTGTGATACAACAACGAGGAAGAGAAGAGTGCCTAAACGTTCATACCATTCAAGTTTGAGTTGTTGGAATGTTTAGGTGTTTCTTTGATCTCAATGTTTAAATTCAATTATCTTTGTTTTGTACGTATGAGGAATGGAAGAGAAGAGTGCCTAAACGTTCATACAATTCAAGTTTGAGTTGTTGGAATGTTTAGGTGTTTCTTTGATTTCAAAGTTATGAGGAACTAAACCCCCCCTTGGCTAGGGGGGGATTCGAAATATATGTTTATGCTTGCATTTTGATTTGATTACTTCTAATTGCGTTTCATAACTTATTTATGTATGTTTATTGAGAATGCGCGCTTAATTTTCATGCATGAATATGACGCTAGAATATAAGTGTGTTTCACCTAATAGTTACGAACTTATATTCACTAGTAGTGGAGGTTGCTTATAAACAATCGCGTTAAATGAATTCTTGGCATAAGTTTCATGCGTATTCCATAGTAACGAATGCCTCGTCGATGTTTATGATTTCCGTTGAACTTAATGATCTTTGTTGAATGTCTCTATCATGCGTATTCCATAGTTAGGGACTTTGATTAGGAATAATTTGGTTGTAATGCGTATTCCATTCAATCCAATGAATCTAGGGAAATCTGAAAGTTAATTTAAGCGGACCTAATTAACTTGGAGCGTTGAGAATTAATGGTTTATTGAAATGCAATTGGAAATCGTTTTATTATCCAAGTGTAACATGTATGGAGATGAACCCCTTAGCTATTTTATCATCCATTCATTCCATTTCATCAATTTCATATTTACAATCTGTTTTAATTAGAATCTGTGCATTTAGTTTAAATTCGTCCAAAACTCAATCCCCCTTTACTTTATTGTCCAATTTAGTTAGAAAGTGTCTTAGTTTATGTTTCTTAGTGTTTTCATTCAATTTATTACACAAATTCGTCCAAATTCACCAAAGTGCTCAAAACTGCCCAGAAAGTGTTTTTAAGGCAGTTTTGAGTGTTTTGGGTGATGTTTGAGTCTTTTGGTTTGTTTTAGTGTTTTAAAGTTTAGTTTTGCATTCTTTGAGTCTAGTTTAGTGTTTTATATTGTGTTCTTACGTTTTTGAGTCAATTTCCAAGTGATTTGCAATCCCTCCTAATCCCCGGTTAAGAACGATCCCTACTTATACATATACTACAATTTGACAAAAAGAGGGTTTAATTTGTGTGCGTATAAATCTCGCATCAGATGCCTTTGCTTTTGAAGAAGCGGTGAATGAATCAGCACACTTCAATCTGCCGTTTCCTCCTGGGTCATCTGTACTCCAGGCATCCGGTATCATCTTTGGGGAAGAAGAAAAAATTGAGTATTTCAAAAGGCTTTGCTGGGAGTGCGCCCTCAGAGGTGAGGGAGAGTTGGGCATTTTCTTCAGGTTTGCCTTGCCATAAAAGACGAAGGTCGACATATATAGAGATAATATCAGGTGGTGGTACTCTTCTTTTACCCTTGTCGACAAACGTTTTGATCCCGCAAATCCGACTTTTTGAAATAGTGGCGCCTCTTCGATCTTTGAAGACGCCTCTTCGATTTCTGAGCAGGCGCCCCTTCGATTTCTGAATGACGCCCCTTCGCTTTCTGAACGACACGTAGTAGTGCGGATGCGGCTCTTTTGACAAAGCTGCACGCGTTTTCTGAAAAGCAGAGAAAGCGTCGCCGAACTTTGCGCTTGTCGGCTAAAGACGTGTAGTTGCGATGATGGCCTCCACGTGTTTTCTGAAAAGAAGAAATCTTTTGACAAAGTTGAACACGTCTTCTGAAAAGCCGAGAACATGTCGCCTAAATTAAGCCGGAAATTCCGGCTTTTTGAATCAGTGGACGCGTCGCCTTAGCTTTTTATAGAGCTATCGATCACCACAACAAACACACTCTAAAGATTTCCCATTCTTGAAAATCGACTCCGGCTCTTTGAGAATTAACTCCATCCACCCCATCTCTTTGAACACTTTTGAAAAATGGCAAACCCATCGAACCTTAGCTTAGAATTGAGTCTCAGCAGTGATACGGCCGCGCCACGTCAAGGTAACGTATGGCGCCCTTCTTTCTTATCTTCTAACGGTCCTCTTTCAGGTGAAGACTCTGTGATGCAGGACGCCACAACAGCTACAATAGTAGCTAGGAACCTCCTTACTCCAAAAGATAGTAGGCTGCTGTCAGGACGGTCCGATGAGTTGGCCGTTCAAGAGTCCCTTGCACTTAGTGTTCAGTGTGCGAGCTCTGTGTCCAACATGGGCCAACGCCTGCTTGCTCGGTCACGCCAAGTGGAATCGTTGATGGGAGAGGTGGAAAGTCTTAAGCAGGAGATCAAACAGCTTAAGTACGAGAATAGAAGTTTGCATGTGCTTGCAAATAACTATTCGGCGGGCATGAAGAGGAAGCTTGATGAGCTGCAAGAATCTGAAGGTCGGATTCAAAGTGACCGTCAAAAGCTTGCTGCTTATCTCCAGAGGCACCTTTTTCCTGGGTCATCCAGTGCTTGGCCAAGTATTGAGGCCTGGAATGCTCTAGCTCCGATGCCTCCCGCTCTGATGCCTTCCGCTTCTATGCCTCCCGCTTCTATGCCTTCCGCTTCTATGCCTCCCGCTTCTATGCCTTCCGCTTCGACGCCTCGTAGTGGGGCTTCACGTAAACAACCTTTGTGAAGCTCCATCATTCTGCCATGTTTTATTTTATTTTTATTTTTATTTTTTTTATGAACATGCTTTGTTTATTCAGTGCATTGGGTTGCCTCCCAAGTAGCGCTTTCTTTTACGTCTTGCAGCCGGACGAAGAACCCAATCACTCCAGGATATGTTCACGAATCGGATGAGAACTCCGAGTCATAAACTGTTACCTAGAACAAGAAACAAAATAACATAAGAATCTGGAATAAAATAAAAATAAACGAAAATAAAACAATCCAAGGGATTAGCAAATTTTCTAATCCCCGGCAACGGCGCCAAAATTTGATGCGAGATTTATACGCACACAAATTAAACCCTCTTTTCGTCAAATTGTAGTATATGTATAAGTAGGGATCGTTCTGGACCGGGGATTAGGAGGGATTGTTAATCACTTGGATTTGACTCAAAAACGTAAAAACACAAAATAAAATACTATACTAGACTCAAATATTGCAAAACTAAACTTTAAAGCACTAAAACAAACCAAAAGACTCAAACAGTACCCAAAGCACTCGAAACTGCCTTAAAAACACTTTCTGGGCAGTTTTGAGCACCTTGAGTACTTTGGACGAATTTGGGAAACAAAATGAATCAAAACACTTATAAACACAAACTAAATGTATTTCTAACTAATCTAACACTTTAAAATAAATGGGGGATTGGTTTTGACGAATTTAAAACTAAAACAGAAACTTGGAAATAAAACAGATTCTAAAAACGAAATTAATGAAATAAAATGATGAGAAACTAGTTAGAGGGTTCCTTATCCACACATGAACATAAGCATATAATTTGACTCCCAGTTATGACTTCAACAAACGATGAATGACAATGCTCCAAGTTAATTAGGTCCGCTTAAATTAACTTTCAGATTTCCCTAGATTCATTGGATTGAATGGGATATGCATTACAACCAAATTATTCCTAATCAAAGTCCCTAACATGGAATACGCATGATAGAGACATTCAACAAAGATCATTAAGTTCAACGGAAATCATAAACATCGACTAGGCATTCATAACTATGGAATACGCATGTTAATCCAGCCTAGGGTTTACTAAACACAATCGTGACTAGTGATTTTTACTACTCATGAATATAAGTTCGTAACGATTAGGTGAAATTCCCTTATATCCTAGCATCAAGTTTAGGCATGCAAATTAAGTGTCGACCCTCAACCCACATACATAAACAAGTTCTTAATCAAAACAGAAAAGTAAACCACATCTAAAGTTCATGAATTCATAACTGGAGTAAATCAAATCATAACCAACATATGTCCATGGCTTCAAATTCACCTCTAACTAAAAAGAAATTAGTTTCACATGTTTAACATAATTGAACAACAAGTTAAATTAAACATGAAAACAGAAACAAGAAAAGAAAGAACAAATTGATGGAAAGTTAGCTACGGGGTTCATCTCCACATATGTTATACTTGCATAATAAAAAGATTTCCAATTGCGTTTCAATAAACCATTAATTCTCAACGCTCCAAGTTAATTAGGTCCGCTTAAATTAACCGTCAAGTTCTCCTTAAGTTAATGAATTGGATGGGTTAGCGCAACGCAATTCACCACATTCTCCAAAAGTCCTTTATGTGAAAAGCACAATAAAGATACAATCAAAGATCAATAAGCATTATGAAAACTATAAGTGTTGACGAGGCATTCGTTACTATGGAATACGCATGAAACTTATGCCAAGAATTCGTTTAACGCGATTGTTTATAAGCAACCTCCACTACTTGTGAATATAAGTTCGTAACTATTAGGTGAAACTAACTTATATTCTAGCGTCATATTCATGCATGAAAATTAAGTGTGCACTCTCAATAAACATACATAAATAAGTTATCAATCAAACAGTTAAACGAATTGAATCCACAACTTATGAAACGTAATTAGAAGTAATCAAATCAAAATGCAAGTGTTGATGTAATATTCCTTCCTAATGCTAGAATATGTTTAATATAATGGCACAAGTAAGGGTGTCGAATCCACAGGGACTAATTGGACCTATGTAATCACTTGTTTGGCAAGAACTCTATGAAATGAATCAAACTAATCAAATTGAGCAGATTTGTTGTTGTTACTTAAAAGCATAAATAAAAGAAGTAAACACAACTAAATGAATCAACAACTAATAGAATAGGATAGTATCAATGGAAATGAAGCTAGGGATTCGGTTTCACCATTGCTCAACTAAGTCCATGTTTGTCAAGTTAGTTTATACTCATTCATCTACCTATTTCTTGAGTTTGTTTCACTTGGATATGATCAACCATATGATGTGTGGATTTGATCAAATGTCTCTAATCATGAACCTAATTGTGATGTGCAACTTTGGTTCATAATCAAGATTATGTAATGTACAAGAAACTTTCATAAAACCAAAGGGAGTAACTCGGCAGGATGTGTGCTAAACACTCCCTTCATTCATTCACATATCTACCAAGATTATGCATGATGTGTGCTTTAATCTTGGCTACACAACTTAGTGATTAATTCAAATGATGATCAAACATTAAAATCAATACATTAAGTCACCATTAAAACAGAAAATGAAACAAGAAATAGATGGACAAACTGAGCATTCTAACTTAATTACATGGCAAACTTTGCAAGGTTACATCGAATCCCTAGAGGAAGATTAGTTACAATTCATGTCTACAAAAGATTTGACATAAAAGTATAAAACATGAATGAACATAGAATTGATAAGAATGAACCCTTGAAGCAAAACTGATGTTGAAGTCCTTGAAGAGTTCCTTGGTGTTGCTTCTCCAAATGTGGTGCGGATGAAATAGATTGGTTTGGTTTGGATGGTTTCTGCCCTTAGGACAGAAATGGAGAGAAAATGGAGTGAAATGGGAGAGGTTTTAGGGTGTGTAATGGACTGGATGATGAATAAGACTTGCGGATGGGAAAGGGAGAGAATATGGACAGTTTCTGTCAAAGGGAAAGAATGTAGAATGCCATGGAATAATGGAGAGAATGTGTGCGGATGAAGGACAGAAAAATGGAGCCCATTGAGTGTGTAATGATCCCCCAACATTCAGATTGGATCTAGCCTTTGTTTACTCAGATGGCAGAGCATAATATAGATGGAATGATGGGTTTCTGAGTGTAGTGGACGCATGGCTTGGACAACTCTGCAAGTATGTGTTTTGTTTAATCAAAATGCATGTGTAAAGTCTGCCACAAGTGAGTGGACAATCTGAAACTAATTAGAATAATCTGGAATTGGGTGTGGACATGCACGAGCTGGACATGAAGGGATGAGTTGGATTTCTGAAATGATGAAGTGGAGAAGGGAAATGGGATGCACGGCACAAGGTATGAACATGCATGTGAATGCATGTTTTGATGTTTTAGAAGTGCATAATCTGATTTGGAACCAAATGGGAGTGCACGGGCAGGTTGTGGACATGCATGTGATTGCATGTTTTTGCCTTGTTTAGAACCACCCAAAGTGACTCCAATGCATCACTTTCTGTTTAGAACCATCCAATGTGGTCGAATTACACCCTTGGCTGCACACTAACACAAAACAATGTAAAACGCAACTAGTTTAATCCAAAACAATCACAAAGACACCAAATAAGGAAGATATAAATGCATGCAAAATGTGACTTATCAAATACCCCCAAACCTGGTTTTTGCTAGTCCTCGAGCAAACTTAAAACTAAAACACACAAAATACAAACATCTAACTAAACCACTTTCGCTGGCCAAACGATTGCACTGAGCATGTGCAACAAGCCTTTGAACCCCTAGGTGTCCCTAGTTGGAGGAGTTGTGTCTCCTGAGGGTTTACAGCGATGAACCCACAAACATCTACAAAAACTGCAAACAACTTGGTTAAAACATGCTTTAAACAAACTAATAAGAACCAATGAAGATTTTGTCATATATTCAAACTCAAAAGTTTTCCACTTCAAAGAATCGTATCAATTGTAACGTATAAAGATATTTCTCCATGTCTTACGACTTCAAAGTCACCATACCCAAATGCTTAAGATAGAATTCGCCTCAACTCTACTCCTCACAGCTTCCACTCAAGTTTTCACTCAGATCTTAAGGTTTAGTCTCTCAACAACATATATGAGTGAAAATATGCAAAGGAAATCAAAATTCTCACATATGAAATCTGAAATGGAAGCACAATTTCTGAGTAGATCTCATGAAATGAATCAAATGCTAAGAATATAGATAACACACACCTTTACCATCACCCATGAATACATCCTCAATGATCAGCTAGGTCTTTCTCAAGGTTGTAATGCAAGGCTTAGGGTATAGGTTACGAAATAAGTGATATGAAATACTAGAGCTTGGGACATACCAAAGTGTTCTTGAGGATCATGCTCTTCACTTGCATTTGTTTTCTTTCTTCTTTGTTTTTGGCATCCAGGCCCTACGTCTTATAATGAGGGGATTTGGAACTTGTATCCACTTTAATTCTCTTCTTTTTTTTTTTATAACCCTTTTTTTTTTTTAGAAGAATCTTCAACATAGGTGCCCTCGGTACATGCCACAATCTTGTTCTAAGCTCAATTTACCTTTAGTCTTCATCACCTTGGTATTCCCCAAACTATAAGGTATGGCTTGTAATGGGCTAGAATGGGTAGAGTATGGTGTGGGTGATGAAAGAATTAGGCTAAAGTGTTTGGCCGCAACGAGGGTGAATGGAGCACACAATTGGGTAGGATTTAAGCCTTTTAGTAGTTAAACATGCATAGCCTAACATCATTTCATTCAGTTCATTCATGAATGATACTAAACACATGGTATCTGCAAAGAGAGAATGATTCTTAACATCCAAACGAAATAGAAGTAATGAGATCATTTAAAGTGAAAATGAAAGAAAAAGATAGGAGTAGAAACACTTTAAACCCTCTCAAAGAAGCAATTAGGCTCAAAATAACTCACTAGGGTAGTCTCCACTATTCTTCTTCCAGAATTTGAGTATGGCACCTCCATGATCATAATTTCAAGAGTTATAACTTTATAAATGACAATAAGATGCAACTCTTTTCCATAGCAACCCAATCGTTTGTTTTCAAACATAGTCCTCATATACATTCATATTAGCATGCAAAAACACTCTTAACCAAAACTAACACCTCAAACAACCACAAACACAAAACAACCTTAAAAACAACTCTTTTTGGGTTTTTCAAAACAATTTTTCAAATTTTTATGGGATTTTCGAATTATAAAACAAAACACCTTAAAACAGCAAGGAACAACATTAGAAGTTATGGTGGATAAAACCCTACGAATTTGTATCAAAACACTTTAGTTACCCCCCCCCCACACTTAAATCAAACATTGTCCTCAATGTTTTAGGCATAGATTCACACAAAACATAAGTAAACACACAAAAAGCAACTAAACATATTAAACATGGCAGAATGTAATTAACAAAGAGAAGAGTTTAGGGACGCAAATCTGGTTATGGAGTGTAAATTCCCTCTTCTCCTTGGTGATTGCATTGAGGCATTGATCTTGGTGATTCCACAGGCTTTCTCTTGAACTGGTTTCCGCCCATCATTGATTTTCCTTTGTGCTACTGTTGAACTGGGCAGCAGGATTCATTTGGTCTTCCCCGAAGGTCTGAGCTTACCCCTTTAGTCTGTTTCTTTGTTCAATCTTTCCAATTCGTATTGAAAAGGGTTGGAGGATAACTCAGCCTATGTTTGTCTCCACATGCTTCAATGTATCATTTTCACTTGCCTTACTCGCTCCCCTTTGCAGAAGTGGTCCCTTCTCCGGAAGTGTATCAACCGTTGAAGATGACTACTCGAGAGCAACGCTAGGTAAGCAATCAGGAATAGATTCCAGGCAGTTGGCTCCAGATCGGAAGATTGACTCCAAGTGCCGGCTGATTGCTTCTTTCACTTTGCCATGCGAGTAAGAACAAGGACAAAGAAAAAGACAGGGAAAGAGCATGATATGAGATACTTTTGCTTTTGACCTTTATGATATGAGATACCTTTGCTTTTGAAGAAGCGGTGAATGATTCAGCACATGTATTTGTTGTGCTGTTTCCTCCTGGGTCATATGTACTCCAGGCATCTGGTATCATCTTTGGGGAAGAAGAAAGAATTGAGTATTTCGAAAGGCTTTGCTGGGAGTGCGCCCTCAGAGGTGAGGGAGAGTTGGGCATTTTCTTCAGGTTTTCCTTGCCATAAAAGACGAAGGTCGACATATATAGAGATAATATCAAGTGGTGGTACTCTTCTTTTACCCTTGTCGACAAACGTTTTGATCCCGCAAATCCGGCTTTTTGAAATAGTGGCGCCTCCTCGATCTTTGAAGACGTCTCTTCGATTTCTGAGCAGGCGCCCCTTCGATTTCTGAACGACGCCCTTTTTCTTTCTGAACGACACGTAGTAGTGCGGATGCGGCTCCTTTTGACAAAGCTGCACGCGTTTTCTGAAAAGCAGAGAAAGCGTCGCCGGACTTTGCGCTTGTCGGCTAAAGATGTGTAGTTGCGGTGATGGCCTCCACGTGTTGTCTGAAAAGAAGAAATCTTTTGACAAAGTTGAACGCGTCTTCTGAAAAGCCGAGAAAGCGTTGCCTAAATTACGCCGGAAATTCCGGCTTTTTGAATTGGTGGACGCGTCGCCTTGGCTTTTTATTGAGCTATCGATCACCACAACAAACACACTCTGAAGTTTTCCCATTCTTGAAAATCGACTCCGGGCCTTTGAAATTTAACTCCATCCCTTCTCTTTGAACACTTTTGAAAAATGGCAAACTCATCGAACCTTAGCTTGGAATTGAGCCTTAGCAGTGATACGGGCGCGCCGCGTCAAGGTAACGTATGGCGCCCTTCTTTCTTATCTTCTAACGGTCCTCTTACAGGTGAGGACTCCGTGATGCAGGACGCCACAACAGCTACAATAGTAGCTAGGAACCTCCTCACTCCAAAAGATAGTAGGTGATAGGAGCATATTTATGCGACTTAAATGGCTTGTTCTCGTACATTTACGTTATGTTTCTTTAGTTATTTTAGTACTTTAAGCTATTTTCGTGTGTTTGTAGGTCCAAAGGGCTAAAGGAGCAAAAAGATGCATTTTGGAGACTTTTGGAGCACTTTTGGGCTAAGGACGGATAGCTTATGCTTGAAGCCAAAGTGTTGGACGAAATTGAAGACCTAATTGGAGCCAAAGTGTTGGAACCTTGTTCTCTTTAGTTTTAGGACATTTAAACCTTTCCTAATCCCAATCATGCCATGCATAACACACATCCATTCTAACACATTGTCATTGCACATGCATTTCCTTCATTAGTTAACCCACATGCACTTATCACTTATCATCACCACATATCATATCACTTAATCACTTATCACTTATCATCACCACTTAACCACTTATCATATCATAACCACATATCATATCACTTATCACTTATCACTTAACATATCATCCACCTACTTCACCTACAACATCCACTTCACCTACAACATCCACCTACTTCACCTACAACATCCACCTACTTCACCTACAACATCCACTTCACCTACAACATCCACCTACTTCACCTACAACATCCACCTACTTCACCTACAACATCCACCTACTTCACCTACAAATGACATAGCCATATGTTCCCTCCACTACTCCTATAAATACCCTTGCATTCATTCATTCAAAGGAGATCTCATTTTCATACACAACACACCACAAACACTTCCATCTTCTCCCTAGCCGTGAGTCTCTCCATTTTCTGCACCATTCCCTTCCCTTTCTCCTCCATTTCTTCCATTTCCATAATCCCCCAATCCATTCAACACACCAACAACATCCCTTAGTCCTTGTGCTACAACGAAGACGAAGAGAAGAGTGCCTAAACGTTCATACAATTCAAGTTTGAGTTGTTGGAATGTTTACGCGTTTCTTTGATTTCAATGTTTAAATTCAATTCTCTTTGTTTTGTAATATGAGGAATGGAAGAGAAGAGTGCCTAAACGTTCATACAATTCAAGTTTGAGTTGTTGGAATGTTTAGGTGTTTCTTTGATTTCAAAGTTATGAGGAACTAAACCCTTTTTGGCTAGGGGTGATTTCAATACCATGATTATTTATGTGATATGAATTGATGAATTCCGGTTATGAACTCTTGATTCGTGAATGCAATTGGCTTAACTATTTGATGATTAACTTATTTGTGTTTGTTGATTGAGGGTCGACACTTAATTAGCATGCATGAATATGTGGCTAAAGTTTAAGAAGGTTTCACATAATCGTTACTAACTTATACTTGAAAGTAGTGAAGGTCGCTTGTCACGATCGCGTTAAGTTTAATTCTTAGCATGAGTAACATGATGTCATAGTTGCAAATGCTTTGTCAATGCTTATGGTTTTCATTATTCTTAATGATCTTCGATTGTATCTCTATTATGATGACATGTAGGGAACTTTTGAGAATGTTTTGGGTTGTCGAATGATGCCATCCAATCCAATAATATAAGGAAAATCTGAGGGTTAACTAGTGATGTCACGGTTAATTTGGGGCATTGTCGTTCATAATTCAATGAAGGAATAACTGGAAATTGTTTCATATGCATAAATATCATGTGTAGAGAAAGAACCCTTAGCTAGCTTCCCATCCATTCATTTCCGTCAAATCCATATTTACAATTTGTTTTGTTTCCAAGTATTCATTTTAGTTTAAATTCGTCCAAATCCAATTCCCCCCTATTTCGTTGAAGTCTTAGTCTTAATCTTTCTTATTTTTAGTTTTGCTTTCTTCGAGCATTAAATAGTGTTTTATATTGTGTTTTTATGTTTTTAAGTCAATTTAGAAGGTTTTAGCAAGCCCTCCTAATCCCCGGTCTAGAACGATCCCTCACTTATCCATTCTACTACAATTGTCAAACGAGGGTTTAATTTGAGTGTGCGTATAAATCTCGCATTAGTAGGCTGCTGTCAGGACGGTCCGATGAGTTGGCCGTTCAAGAGTCCCTCGCACTTAGTGTTCAGTGTGCGAGTTCTATGTCCAACATGGGCCAACGCCTGCTTGCCCGCTCCCGTCAGGTGGAATCATTGATGGCAGAGGTGGAAAGTCTCAAACAGGAGATCCAGCAGCTTAAGTACGAGAATAGAAGTTTGCACGTGCTTGCCAACAACTATTCGACGGGCATGAAGAGGAAGCTTGATGAGCTGCAAGAGTCTGAAGGTAGGATTCACAGTGACCGTCAAAGGTTTTCGTCTTTCCTCCAGAGGCACCTTTTTCCCGGCTCATCCAGCGCTTGGCCAAGTATTGAGGCCTGGAATGCTCTAGCATCGATGCCTCCCGCTCCAATGCCTTCCGCCCCGATGCCTTCCGCTCCGATGCCTTCTGCTTCAAAGCCTTCTGCTTCGACGCCTCGTAGTGGGGCTTCACGTAAACAACCTTTGTGAAGCTCCACCTTTCTCCATGTTTAGTATCTTTTTTTTTTTTTTTTTTTTTTTTTTTTTTTTTTTTGAACATGCTTTGTTTATTCAGTGCATTGGGTTGCCTCCCAAGTAGCGCTTTCTTTTACGTCTTGCAGCCGGACGAAGAACCCAATCACTCCAGGATATGTTCACGAATCGGATGAAAACTCCGAGTCATAAACTAGTACCTAAAACAAGAAACAAAACAAGATTAAGAATCTGGAATAAAAAGAACAAACGAAAATAAAACAATCCAAAAACTCTCAAGTTCATCTTGCTTCTGTGGGCAGCAAGATGCATGAAGGTGAATTTGGTATGATTGGTTGAGCAAAGTCCTCCAAAGCTCTAAGTTCATCTTGGTTGCCCGCCATCTCTTCCTCTCTTTCCCAATCAAATTGCTCAGATCCTTTACTTGTTGAACTAGGTGAAGTCCTTTCCTCTTCCTCACTGATTAGGGATGAACTTGATGGCACAAAGTTGTCCAAAGTGTGGCCCTTCAACCTTTCAATTCTTTGGCCTAACTCAACAAGTCTATTTGACATAAACTACCTTAAATAAAATAACACAAGTGTGAATGAAAATCTACTAGCAAACAACAATGAAATGAACAAAAATAAACTTAAAAACGTTTGAAAGGACTCAAGGGATGTGGAACTAAACGCTTAGAACACTTAAACAATCCTAAAACCCAAAACAGCAACTAGAAGACTCAAAATTGCCTAAAAACCACTTTCTGGGCAGTTTTGAGCACCTACACTAATTTGGACGAAATTGGATGGAAACTTGAATCAAAACACTTTCTAACTAATTTGGACAAAACAAAGACTCAAAGGACTCAAAACAAGCTAAAAACTCTCAAAACTGCCTAAAAACACAAACTGGGCAGTTTTGACACTAAACTCAATTTTGGACGAAAATTAGGTTTGAGCTTGACTCAAAATGCTTCAAAACACAAGATAAGACAGATTCTAAGCCTAAAACTTAACAAAATATGGGGGAAATTGTATTTGGACGAAATGCAATTAAATGGTCAGATTATAACAAAAGCAGATTGTAAAGCAAGTTGATGTAAACCAATGGATAATGGAATGGCTAAGGGATTCTTTTCCACACCTGAAATGTATGCAACTTAAATCAACTTCCAATTATCAAATCGACAAGTTATGAACCTTGACACTAATCAAAATAGCAAACAAGCAAACAAGCAATTACAAGGGACTGAAATCAGTCCCCGGCAACGGCGCCATTTTTGTTGATGTAATATTCCTTCCTAATGCTAGAATATGTTTAATATAATGGCACAAGTAAGGGTGTCGAATCCACAGGGACTAATTGGACCTATGTAATCACTTGTTTGGCAAGAACTCTATGAAATGAATCAAACTAATCAAATTGAGCAGATTTGTTGTTGTTACTTAAAAGCATAAATAAAAGAAGTAAACACAACTAAATGAATCAACAACTAATAGAATAGGATAGTATCAATGGAAATGAAGCTAGGGATTCGGTTTCACCATTGCTCAACTAAGTCCATGTTTGTCAAGTTAGTTTATACTCATTCATCTACCTATTTCTTGAGTTTGTTTCACTTGGATATGATCAACCATATGATGTGTGGATTTGATCAAATGTCTCTAATCATGAACCTAATTGTGATGTGCAACTTTGGTTCATAATCAAGATTATGTAATGTACAAGAAACTTTCATAAAACCAAAGGGAGTAACTCGGCAGGATGTGTGCTAAACACTCCCTTCATTCATTCACATATCTACCAAGATTATGCATGATGTGTGCTTTAATCTTGGCTACACAACTTAGTGATTAATTCAAATGATGATCAAACATTAAAATCAATACATTAAGTCACCATTAAAACAGAAAATGAAACAAGAAATAGATGGACAAACTGAGCATTCTAACTTAATTACATGGCAAACTTTGCAAGGTTACATCGAATCCCTAGAGGAAGATTAGTTACAATTCATGTCTACAAAAGATTTGACATAAAAGTATAAAACATGAATGAACATAGAATTGATAAGAATGAACCCTTGAAGCAAAACTGATGTTGAAGTCCTTGAAGAGTTCCTTGGTGTTGCTTCTCCAAATGTGGTGCGGATGAAATAGATTGGTTTGGTTTGGATGGTTTCTGCCCTTAGGACAGAAATGGAGAGAAAATGGAGTGAAATGGGAGAGGTTTTAGGGTGTGTAATGGACTGGATGATGAATAAGACTTGCGGATGGGAAAGGGAGAGAATATGGACAGTTTCTGTCAAAGGGAAAGAATGTAGAATGCCATGGAATAATGGAGAGAATGTGTGCGGATGAAGGACAGAAAAATGGAGCCCATTGAGTGTGTAATGATCCCCCAACATTCAGATTGGATCTAGCCTTTGTTTACTCAGATGGCAGAGCATAATATAGATGGAATGATGGGTTTCTGAGTGTAGTGGACGCATGGCTTGGACAACTCTGCAAGTATGTGTTTTGTTTAATCAAAATGCATGTGTAAAGTCTGCCACAAGTGAGTGGACAATCTGAAACTAATTAGAATAATCTGGAATTGGGTGTGGACATGCACGGGCTGGACATGAAGGGATGAGTTGGATTTCTGAAATGATGAAGTGGAGAAGGGAAATGGGATGCACGGCACAAGGTATGAACATGCATGTGAATGCATGTTTTGATGTTTTAGAAGTGCATAATCTGATTTGGAACCAAATGGGAGTGCACGGGCAGGTTGTGGACATGCATGTGATTGCATGTTTTTGCCTTGTTTAGAACCACCCAAAGTGACTCCAATGCATCACTTTCTGTTTAGAACCATCCAATGTGGTCGAATTACACCCTTGGCTGCACACTAACACAAAACAATGTAAAACGCAACTAGTTTAATCCAAAACAATCACAAAGACACCAAATAAGGAAGATATAAATGCATGCAAAATGTGACTTATCAGCAAGCATAAACATATATTTCGAATTCCCCCCTAGCCAAGGGGGGTTTAGTTCCTCATGGTACAAAACAAAGAGAATCAAAGAAACACCTAAACATTCCAACAACTCAAACTTGAATTGTATGAACGTTTAGGTCCTCTTCTCTTCCATTCCTCATTCGTACAAAACAAAGAGTATTGAAATTAAACATTGAAATCAAAGAAACACCTAAACATTCCAACAACTCAAACTTGAATTGTATGAACGTTTAGGCCCTCTTATCTTCCTCTTCGTTGTAGCACAAGGTCTAAGGATAGTTTGATGGTGTGAATGGTTTGGGGAGTGGTGGAGGAATGGAAGAGGAGTGGTGGAAATGGAAGGATGGTGTTTGGATTGTAAGGGAGACTCACGGCACAAAGGGGGAAGTGTTTGTGGTATGTACAATGGATGAATTTCTGAAATGGAAGTGTCTATGAATTGAGGTGTGTATGAATGAGTGTGAATGAATTGTGGCTGAAATGCATGCTTATTTATAGGTAAATAAGAGGGAACATGACAGCTAGGAGGTGGGTGGAAATCTGAAATGGTGATGGGAGATGCATGTGGCTGATTTATGCATGTGATTAAAGCTAGAGTGATGATGATGAATGCATGTGCAAAGGAAGTGGATTTTCTGCAAATGCAAGATGAATGTGCATGGCTGAAAATGCATGTGAAAGCATGTGAATTAAATGGATGTGGGTGGCTGCAATGATGAAGTGAATAAAGGGTGCATGTGGGTTAATTAATTAAAGGGAGTGCATGTGGGTGCAAGGTGTGAATGATTATGAGTGCATGTGCAATGTTTTAAAGGATGGAATGCATGTGAATGGTTTTGGGAGAAAGGTGATAAGTGGTGATGATAAGTAATGATATGTGATTATGATAAGTGATAAGTGGTGATGATAAGTAATGATATGATAAGTGAATGATATGTTAAGTTAATGATATGTGGTGAATGGTTTAAGTGTTTAAAATAGGGAACAAAGCCCTTCCTTGCATGGCAAGGAAGGGAGACACAAGGAAACACACGACAATGTCCTAAGGTTGCAAGGAATGTTGTTTTTGTGTTCTAAAATGCGTAGGAGTCTTCAATGATGCTCAAACATGAGGTCTTTTAGGATTTAACTTTCCTACTTCAAGTCTTCAATTTCGTCCATCCTCTTGGCTCCAAGCATATGATATCCATTCCAATCTCTAATTTGCTCCAAAAGGCATCCTTTTGCATACCTTGCCCTTAGAACCTACAAACACACGAAAATAGCTTAAAGTACTAAAATAACTAAAGAAACATAACGTAAATGCACGAGAACAAGCCATTTAAGTCGCATGAATATGCTCCTATCACACGTGGAGGCCATCATCGCAACTACACATCTTTAGCCGACAAGCGCAAAGTTCGGCGACGCTTTCTCTGCTTTTCAGAAAACGCGTGCAGCTTTGTCAAAAGGAGCCGCATCCGCACTACTACGTGTCGTTCAGAAAGCGAAGGGGCGTCGTTCAGAAATCCAAGGGGAGTCGTTCAGAAATCGAAGAGGCGCCACTATTTCAAAAATCCGGATTTGCAACGTTTGTCGACAAGGGTAAAAGAACAGTACCACCACTTGCTATTATCTCTATATATGTCGACCTTCATCTTTTATGGCAAGGCAGACCTGAAGAAATTGCCCAACTTTTCCTCACCTCTGAGGGCGCACTCTCAGCAAAGCCTTTCGAATTACTCATTTTTTTCTTCTTCCCCAAAGATGATACCAGATGCCTGGAGTACAGATGACCCAGGAGGAAACGGCAGATTGAAGCATGTGCTGATTCATTCACCGCTTCTTCAAAAGCAAAGGTATCTCATATCATCAAGGTCAAAAGCAAAAGTATCTCATATCATGCTCTTTCCCTGTTTTTTTCTTTGTCCTTGTTCTTACTCGCATGGCAAAGTGAAAGAAGCAATCAGCCGGCACTTGGAGTCAGTCTTTCGATCTGGAGCCAACTGCCTGGAATCTATTCCTGGTTGCTTACCTAGCGTTGCTCTCGAGTAGTCATCTTCAACGGAGCAAGTAAGGCAAGTGAAAATGATACATTGAAGCATGTGGAGACAAGCAACAACTGCATATGCTGAGCTATCCTCTAACCCTCTTCAATACGAATTGGAAAGATTGAACAAAGAAACAGATAAAAGGAGGAAGCTCAGACCTTCGGGTGAGACCAAAAGAATCCTGCTGCCCAGTTCAAGAGTAGCACAAAGGAAAATCAACGAGTGGAGGAGACCAAAAGAATCCTCCAGCCCAGTTCAAGAGTAGCCTGTGGAAAATCAACGATGGGAGAAAACCAGTTCAAGATGAAGCCTGTGGAATCACCAAGATCAACCCATACATTCAACAAAGGAAGACCGAGAAAGCACTCCAATTCCAGATTTGCGTCTCCAAACTCTTCTCTTTGTTAGTTACATTCTGCCATGTTTAGTATGTTTAAGTGTTTTTTGTGTATTTACTTATGCTTTGTGTGAATCTATGCTTAAAACATTGAGGACAATGTTTGATTTAAGTGTGGGGGGGTAACTAAGTATATTTGATGCAAATTCGTGGGATTTTATCACCCATAACTTCAAATGTTGTTCCTTGCTGTTTTAAGGTGTTTTTAAGTTGTTTTAGAGTATTTTAGTATGTTTTGTTTTTATAACTCCGAAAATCACATAAAAATTTGAAAAACATGTTTTGAAAAGCCTAAAAAGAGTGTTTTGAGTCGTTTTTGTGTGTTTGTGTCTTAGGGTACCTTCCAACACAATGATAAGGATTTGGTTTGTAATTGCATGACTGTTAAAAAGAGTTATAAACATGGATGAAAGTTTGATTTACTCTTGGTATATGCTTGGTTATTGTTATAATGTATGACTTCACATGCAATCATAAAAGAAAAATTCGTTTTTGTAACATGCTTGAAGGAAGGAACTCAAACAAACGTTACAACCCTGTGAGACTCGAGCCATTACCTTCTTTGGAGAGTTATAATCTGTGATTCTTTGTTTTCTAAAGTTGTTGCATGATCTCATTATTCCTTGCTTGGTTGCTACTTAGAATGCAATTGTATCATGATAGAACTAAATGCTAGAACTTATATCCGTTTCATTCAAAGCATGACATTGAATTGCATAACACATATCAAGATGAAGTTGTGTAGTTGCCACCATAGCCAAAGAGCCTTACTTCCCATATTTCGTATTTGTTGTAAGTTTTAACCCCGTTGAGCCTTGTTTAGCCTTGTTTAGCCTTTATTCTTTGTTAACCCACATTATCCTCACCTAGCCTAGTTTAGGACAGTCCACACCCTTGTTCTTAAAAGATAGTGAGCATGACTTAAATGAATTCCTTTTGAGTTACATTATGAAAGAAAATGAGTGTGGGGGAGAGAATGTTTTGTTCTTAAGTGTTTATGTATGTTTTGAGAGTCAAAAGAAAAGAAAAAATTGTGAAAAACATATGAAAAAAAAAGAAAAACAGAAAAGAAAAGAAAGAAAGAAAGAAAAAAGAGCTTGTTCTCCCTTTTTGTTCAAAAGTTGAGTTTTCATTCAAAAGGGAATTCTAAGTGCCTAATTCAATACTTTGCTCACTATTGCTTTAAGAATGTTTGTTTATCCTTCACCTTTCATTGTTAGCCAATACCCTAGCCCCGTTACACCCCTTTGACTTCTATCTTGATCGTTATGTGTTCAATAATGTGGAGTTTGGAATTGATATGAGCTTATGGAATCACTGGTTCTCATTCTAAGTAGTAGCATTCCATTCATGAGATCATATTCATGTCATTATCGTAAATCCAGAAAATGCTTTCTTTGTTATAACATATGTGAGATACTAGTCTTTCATGTTTACATCAATCTCTCACATATAACTAGTGTAGGGTGTGTAGTCAGAAAATCTGTGTGAAAATAGAGTGCATTCTAGTAAGGAATTGAGGAAATTCTCTAAGGCATGTTACTACATTCGAAATGTGTTTTAAATGCTTAATTGTGAACTAGTATGTGGTGACTATGATTAAGAATGTACTTAAGTGTAAAGATGGCTAAAATCTGTGGGAATAATGATTTTTAACTTGTCATGTGCATTGGAAATCCCTGAGACGATTGTTGGAAGGTTTAGGTTGTGTTTTACTTGTTTAGTGTCATTTTGTTTGTTTTGTTTTTCTGTTTTTACTCGAGGACGAGCGAAAGCTAAGTGTGGGGGAATTTGATAGGAGCATATTTAGGCGACTTACTTAGCTTGTTTTCGTGCATTTATATTGTTAATTCATAGTTGTTTTAGTAGTTTAAGCCATTTTCGTGTGTTTTTAGGTTCATATGGCTAAGGAAGCAAAAAGATGCATTTTGGAGCATTTTGGAGCAAAATTGGACTTGGAATGGATAGCTTATGTTTGGAGCAAAAGGAATGGACGAAATTGAAGGATTCCTAATCCATTGCAGCCACATGCACCCATAATCATTCACACGTTGCAGCCACATGCATTCACTCTTCATAAATCAGCCACATGCACATTCAATCATTCACACCAAAACCTTGCACATATTTTCCCATTTCATTATTCATTCACTTTGCAGCCACCATTCACTCTTTAATCCACATGCATTCATCATCATTCACCCTAGCTTTAATTCACATGCTTTCCCAACAAATAAAACAGCCAACACATGCACTCCCTTTAATTAATTCAACCTAGCTGTCAAAGCACATGCACATTCACCCTTCATTCCAGCCATTCCACATGCATTTCCAACCCACATGCACCCTTTAATCATTCAACCATGCAGCCACACATTCACCCACATGCATTCCCCCTTTAATCCACATGCTCTCCCATTTCAGATTGCATTCACATTCACTCACCACAAATCAGCCACATGCACTTTGCCTTTCATCATTGCACCACAAATCAGCCACATGCACATTCACCCCTTTCTCTCCCTATAAAAGCATGCAATGCATTCATTCCATTGACAACATTCTTCCATTTCAGAAATTCACCCATTCACACATCAAAACTGCCCTTTGGCCGTGAGTTCCCTATTAATCCAAACACCACCAGAAATTCAGCCATTCCACCACTCCCCAAACCATTCACACCATCAAACTATCCTTAGACCTTGTGCTACAACGAAGAGGAAGATAAGAGGGCCTAAACGTTCATACAATTCAAGTTTGAGTTGTTGGAATGTTTAGGTGTTTCTTTGATTTCAATGTTTAATTTCAATACTCTTTGTTTTGTACGAATGAGGAATGGAAGAGAAGAATGCCTAAACGTTCATACAATTCAAGTTTGAGTTGTTGGAATGTTTAGGTGTTTCTTTGATTCTCTTTATTTTGTACGTATGAGGAACTAAACCCCCCCTTGGCTAGGGGGGGATTCGAAATATATGTTTATGCTTGCATTTTGATTTGATTACTTCTAATTGCGTTTCATAAGTTGTGGATTCAATTTGTTTAACTGTTTGATTGATAACTTATTTATGTATGTTTATTGAGAGTGCACGCTTAATTTTCATGCATGAATATGACGCTAGAATATAAGTGAGTTTCACCTAATAGTTACGAACTTATATTCACAAGTAGTGGAGGTTGCTTATAAACAATCGCGTTAAACGAATTCTTGGCATAAGTTTCATGCGTATTCCATAGTAACGAATGCCTCGTCGATGTTTATGATTTCCGTTGAACTTAATGATCTTTGTTGAATGTCTCTATCATGCGTATTCCATAGTTAGGGACTTTGATTAGGAATAATTTGGTTGTAATGCGTATTCCATTCAATCCAATGAATCTAGGGAAATCTGAAAGTTAATTTAAGCGGACCTAATTAACTTGGAGCATTGAGAATTCATGGTTTATTGAAATGCAATTGGAAATTGTTTTATTATGCAAGTGTAACATGTGTGGAGATGAACCCCTTAGCTATTCTATCATCCATTCATTCCATTTCATCAATTTCATATTTACATTCTGTTTTAATTGCAATTTGTTCATTTAATTTAACTTCGTATAAACCTAAATCCCCCTTTACTTTAATGTCAAATTAGTTAGAAATCAATTTAGTTTGTGTTTTTAAGAGTCTTGAGTCAAGTTACAACTTAATTTCGTCCAAATTTGTGTTTATACTCAAAACTGCCCAGAAAGTGGTTTTTAGGCAGATTTGAGTGTGTTTGTGCTGTTTTGAGTCTTTTAGTTTGTTTGAGTGTTTTAAAGTTTAGTTTTGCATTCTTTGAGTCTAGCATAGTGTTTTATATTGTGTTTTTACGTTTTTGAGTTGAATCCAAGTGATTAACAATCCCTCCTAATCCCCGGTCCAGAACGATCCCTACTTACATACTTACTACAATTTGACAAAAAGAGGGTTTAATTTATGTGCGTATAAAACTCGCATCACTAGAATATAAGTGAGTTTCACCTAATAGTTACGAACTTATATTCACAAGTAGTGGAGGTTGCTTATAAACAATCGCGTTAAATGAATTCTTGGCATAAGTTTCATGCGTATTCCATAGTAACGAATGCCTCGTCGATGTTTATGATTTCCGTTGAACTTAAGGATCTTTGTTGAATGTCTCTATCATGCGTATTCCATAGTTAGGGACTTTGATTAGGAATAATTTGGTTGTAATGCGTATTCCATTCAATCCAATGAATCTAGGGAAATCTGAAAGTTAATTTAAGCGGACCTAATTAACTTGGAGCGTTGAGAAGTCATGGTTTATTGAAATGCAATTGGAAATCATTTTATTATGCAAGTTTAACATGTATGGAGATGAACCCCTTAGCTATTCTATCATCCATTCATTCCATTTCATCAATTTCATATTTACATTCTGTTTTAATTGCAATTTGTTCATTTAATTTAATTTCGTATAAACCTAAATCCCCCTTTACTTTAATCTCAAATTAGTTAGAAAGTGTCTTAGTTTATGTTTCTAAGTGTTTTGATTCAATTTATTACATAATTTCGTCCAAATTCACCAAAGTGCTCAAAACTGCCCAGAAAGTGTTTTTAAGGCAGTTTTGAGTGTTTTGGGTGATGTTTGAGTCTTTTGGTTTGTTTTAGTGTTTTAAAGTTTAGTTTTGCATTCTTTGAGTCTAGTATAGTGTTTTATATTGTGTTTTTACATTTTTGAGTCAAATCCAAGTGATTAACAATCCCTCCTAATCCCCGGTCCAGAACGATCCCTACTTATACTTATACTACAATTGACAAAAGAGGGTTTAATTTGTGTGCGTATAATTCTCGCATCAGTTGATTTTAGGTAGTAGAGAAGCACAACATGGCACTTGATAATGCTTCTCTTTTGTCACAGCTCATGGAAAGGTCCCAAAGAGTTGGTACATTTGATCATAATCAATCAAGGAATGATGTGTTTTCCAATACTTACAATTCAGATTGGAGTGATCATTCAAACTCTATGTGGTGGGAACCTCAACATGTTCAACAAGAAGGATATTGGCAGCCATATGAGGAGTTCTATTCAAGACCTATGCAGCCACCACAACCTCATATTCAATATGCCCAACCAAACTCAGATTCGTCAATAGATTATAATCAAATTCTTAATGAATTAATTTTTTTGGTGCAGGGCTCACAAAATCAAGCTAATGAGGATCAACAAGGAGAATATTGGCAACCATATGAGGAGTTTTATACAACACCTATGTAGCCACCACAATCTGCCCAAACAAATTCAGGTACGTCTTTGTATAATGATATGCTTATTAAGTTACTCACCAATTTGTCTCAGGGGCAAGAGAATCAAAACAAAGTGATGCAAAATCAAGTAAAAGCAATGCAAAATCAAGACAAAAGGTTGGACCACTTGGAAAAGCAAATTGGGCAGATAGCGGAGTTCGTAGGACAAGTTCAAGACCAAGGCAAACTCCCTAGTTCAACCATTGCAAATCCGAAGGGAGGATTTGAAACTGCCTAGGAAATCATATTAAGAAGTGGCAAGGAGGTTGGAACGGACCCTCAACCATCAAAATCAAATTACAAGGAAGATGAAAGATTGGAATTTGAGGAAGAGGAACACACCCAACCCATGGCAAGGGTAGAAACACCCTTGCCGGAAGCAACTATTGCTCCTACGCCATCCAATTCAAGTAAGGTTGTTCCAAATTTAATTATTTCTAACCCCATTCCACCCAATGTCCCTATTCCTTGCAGGTTCATGAATTCCAAGGAAGAAGAAAGTGAAAAAGGCATTTTGGAAGCCCTTCCAAAGGTGCAAAGTAGGGAATATCAAGAAGTCATCAAAGAGGACGTTGTTGAGACAACCAACCCCAAAGAAGTTGAATTTTATTACACAGGACAAGGAACAATCCTCACATCAAATCTGACCCAGTGCAAAGTTCCTGAAATGTTCAAAGAAGATGTGTTTATCCTTGAGTTCTTGTTGGAGGACATAGTGATGTGAAAATTAACTTAACACACAAATTAACCCTCTTTTGACAATTGTAGCATATAAATAAGTAGGGATCATTCTTACACCGGGGATTAGGAGGGATTGCTAAACACTTTAAACTGACTCAAATAATTAAAATTAACCTTTAAAACACTTAAACTCACTAAAAAAAACTCAAACACGTTCACAAGACTCAAAATAGGCTAAAAATACTCAAAACTGCCTTAAAAACACAATCTAAAACATATTTGGACCAGTTAGACACTCTAAGACAAGTGGGGATTTGGTTTTGAACGAAAATCAAACAAACAAAACAAATATGTAAACTAGGCAGATTTGGACGAAATTGATAAAATTAAGTGGATGGTGAGATGGCTAGGAGGTTTTTCTCCACACATGGCATACTTGCATACAACACAATCTTCAATTGCTTATTCGATGAAATATGAACCTCAACACCCCAAGTTAATTAGGTACGCTTAAATTAACTCTCAGATTTCCCTTAGGTCATTGAATTGAATGGAATTAGCGCATTGCAATCAAATTATTCCTTAAAAGTTTTCTATATGAAAGAGCTTAATAGAAAGACAATCAAAGATCATTAGGTTCTATGGAAATCATAGGTGTTGACGAGGCATTCGTAACTATGAAAGCGCATGATACTTATGCCAAGAATTTACTTAACATAATTGTGGCCAACAATCTAAACTACTTATGCCAAGAATTTACTTAGCATCATTGTTTTCTAAAGTCGTTGCATGATCTCATTATTCTTTGCTTGGTTACTACTTAGAGGGCGTTTCATCACTTAGTTCCAAATGCTAGAACTCATGCCCATTTCATTCAAAGCATGTTATTGAATTGCATAACACATATTCAAGATGAAGTTGTGTAGTGACCACCACCAAAGCCAAATAGCCGTGTGCCCTTCACTCATTATGTGTTTAAGTTTCACCCCATTGAGCCGTGTTAGCCCATGTTCTTTGTTAACCCATATCATCCTCACCTAGCCTAGATTAGGACCACCCATACCCTTGTTCTTGAAGCATAGTAAGCATGACTGAAAATGAATTCCATTTGATTAAGGTGTTGCAGACAATAAGTGTGGGGGAAGGAGTATATATATGAGTATAAAAAGTTGTGAAAAAAAAAAAGAAAAAAAAAAAGAAAAGAAAAAAAAAAAAAAGTGAAAAGAGTTCCAAAGTATTGTGTGTTGAAATATTGAATGAGTCCCTCGTAGAAATATTGAATGAGCATGATGCGAGAATTATACGCACACAAATTAAACCCTTTTTTTGACAATTGTAGTAAGTATGTAAGTGATAGGAGCATATTCATGCGACTTAAATGGCTCGTTCTCGTGCATTTACGTTATGTTTCTCTCGTTATTTTAGTCCTTTATGCTTCTTTTGTGTGTTTTCAGGTTCTAAGGGCCTAGGGAGCAAGAAAGTGCATTTTGAGGCCATTTGGAGCATTTTTGGGCATGGATTGGATAGCTTATCCATGAAGCCAAGAGGATGGACGAATTTGAAGGCCTTGTATGCACTTGAAGACACAAAACAATGGCCCTAACCCAATCACATTCACCTTGCCTTGGGCTTAACACAAACACCATTCCTTGCCATGCAAGGGGGAGCAATTTGGGTCCATTTCATGTACTTAAACTCTAGCCCAATCCACATTCACTTCAAAGCCATGCAAAACCTTTCAAAACCCTTTAATCATTCCCCTTTAAGTTATGATTTTATTTCCTAACCCTACATGCATTATTTATTAGCATCTTCACATGCATACACACATGCACATCATTCATTCTTCTTCCTAGCCGTGCATCCCCTTAGCCATTTCCAACCACATTCTTCCACTTCCCACTTCATCATTACACCACCTAATCCACATGCACTCCCATCCATTTCATCATTGCATTCATCACCAAAGAACCAACAACAAAACCGTGCATTACTCATCAATTCCAGCCACATTCCACATGTTTTCACAACCTAATTCACATGCACATTCAGCCACCTTTCTCCCAAAAACAGTGCACATGCATTCATTATTCATTCACTTTGCATTCCCTTTTCAATTACACCCCACATGTCCATTTAATCATTCAACCACATTCCCATCAACCACAAAACAAATCACACAACACACCAACACACATGCATCCTGAAATTCTTTGCCGTGCAATCACATGCATTTCCCTTGACATTTTCAGCCATCACACTTCATCATTACACCACCATTCACTCTTTAACCCACACACACTTCACACAAACAACATTCACATGCATTCACATGCATTTCCAACACAAAACACACTCAAAACCGTGGCCACCTTTGCATTTCAGCATTCCCATTTGCATTTTCAGATTTCCAGCTTTCCAACCTAGCCACATTCACATGCATTCACTCATAATCATTCACCAAACTTGCAGCCACATTTCCACCCACCTCCTAGCTGTTATGTTCCCTCCATTACTCCTATAAATACCCTTGCATTCATTCATTCAAGAGGCATCTCATTTCATACACTTCACACAACACAAACACAACCCTTGTGCCGCAAATCCCCTTCCATTTCTGTGCAGTTTTTTCTCCTCCATTGCAGCCACTATCCAACCACTTCCCATCCCTCCAAAACACTTCACATAATCCCCAAAGCTCACTTAGACCTTGTGCTACAACAACGAGGAAGAAAAGAGTACCTAAACGTTCATACAATTCAAGTTTGAGTTGTTGGAATTTTTAGGTGTTTCTTTGATTTCAAAGTTTAAATTTAATTCTCTTTGTTTTGTACGTATGAGAATGGAAGAGAAGAGTGCCTAAACGTTCATACAATTCAAGTTTGAGTTGTTGGAATGTTTAGGGGTTTCTTTGATTTCAAAGTTATGAGGAACTAAACCCCCTTTAGCTAGGGGGTGATTCGAAACTATGTTTATATTTGCAATATGAATTGATTACTTTTGGTTGGAATTTCATAAGTTGTGGATTCAATTCGTTTAACTGTTTGATTGATAACTTATTTATGTATGTTCATTGAGATTGCAAGCTTAATTTTCATGCATGAATATGACGCTAGAATATAAGTGAGCTTCATCTAAACGTTACGAACTTATATTCACAAGTAGTGGAGGTTGCTTATAAACAATCGCGTTAAACGAATTCTTGGCATAAGTTTCATGCGTATTCCATAGTAACGAATGCCTCGTCAACACTTATAAGTTTCATTGAACTTAATGATCTTTGTTGAATGTCTCTATCATGCGTATTCCATAGTTAGGGACTTTGATTAAGAATAATTTGGTTGTAATGCGTATTCCATTCAATCCAACGAATTTAGGGAAATCTGAAAGTTAATCTAAGCGGATCTAATTAACTTGGAGCATTGAGTTTCACAACTTATCGAAAGACCAACTGAGAATCAATATTGTATGCAAGTGTAACATGTGTGGAGAAGAAACCCTTGGCTATTCCATCATCCATATTTTCATCACATTCATATTTACGTTTTGCCTTTAATTACAATTTGTCCATTTAATTTAATCTCGTCCAACCACAATCACCCCCCTTATTTTGTTAAGTCTTATTCATTTGATTTGTCTTATTTTATGTTTTTGAGTATTTGGAGTCTTTTAAACTTGTTTTGATTCTTTTAGTTTGTCTTAGTGTTTTAAAAGTTAGTTTTTATGTTTTTAAGTCAATTTAGAAGGTTTTAGCAAGCCCTCCTAATCCCCGGTCTAGAACGATCCCTCACTTATCCATTCTACTACAATTGTCAAACGAGGGTTTAATTTGAGTGTGATGCGAGATTTTACTTGACACTCAAATTAAACCCTCGTTTGACAATTGTAGTAGAATGGATAAGTGAGGGATCGTTCTAGACCGGGGATTAGGAGGGCTTGCTAAAACCTTCTAAATTGACTTAAAAACATAAAAACTAAATTAAAATACTCTTAACAAGATTACTATGACTCAGAAAGGCTTTGAAAAACTCAAATTGTCTAAAACAATCAAATTGACTCAAATAGAAGCTAGAACTTGATTTAGACGAATTTGCAATTGTTTATGACTCCAAAAGCTTAAAGATACAAAAATAAAACAAATACGAATGATTAAGACTTAACAAAATAGGGGGGGAATTGTGGTTGGACGATATTAAATTAAAAAGACAGAATATAATTAAAGGCAAAATGTAAATATGAATGTGATAAAAATATGGATGATGGAATAGCTAAGGGGTTTTCCTCCACACTTGTTACACTTGCATACAAGATTGATTTTCGGTTGGTCTTTCGATAAATTATGAAACTCAATGCTCCAAGTTAATTAGGTCCGTTTAAATTAACTTTCAGATTTCCCTAGATTCGTTGGATTGAATGGAATACGCATTACAACCAAATTATTCTTAATCAAAGTCCCTAACTATGGAATACGCATGATAGAGACATTCAACAAAGATCATTAAGTTCAACGGAAATCATAAACATTGACGAGGCATTCGTTACTATGGATTACGCATGAAACTTATGCCAAGGATTCGTTTAACGCGATTGTTTATAAGCAACCTCCACTACTTGTGAATATAAGTTCGTAACTATTAGGTGAAACTCACTTATATTCTAGCGTTATATTCATTCAAATGGTTAAACAAATTGAATCCACAACTTATGAAATTCCAACCAAAAGTAATCAATTCATAATGCAAGCATAAACATGTATTTTGAATCACCCCCTAGCTAAAGGGGGGTTTAGTTCCTCATAACTTTGAAATCAAAGAAACACCTAAACATTCCAACAACCCAAACGTGAATTGTATGAACGTTTAGGCACTCTTCTCTTCCCTTCTCATACGTACAAAACAAAGAGAAATAAATTTAAACTTTGAAATCAAAGAAACACCTAAACATTCCAACAACTCAAACTTGAATTGTATGAACGTTTAAGCACTCTTTTCTTCCTCGTTGTTGTAGCACAAGATCTAAGGTGAGCTTAAGGGCTTTAGGTGTATGTGGAATGGAGTAGGGAGTGGTTGGAGATGGAAGAATGAAGGAGAAAGGGAAACTCACGGTTAGGGAAAGAATGGAAGTGTTTGAGGGGTGTTGTGTGTGAATGAGATATGAGATGTGTATGGAAGAGTAAGTGAATTTTGAGGAGTGTTGGATGCTTATTTATAGGTGAAATGGGGGAACAAAAGAGGGAATATTGCAGCTAGGAGGGGATGAATGATTATGGGTGCATGTGTTTGGAATAATGAAGGGGGAATGTATGTAATAAAACAACTAGGAAAAGTTATGGAAAGCTGGAAATGGGAGTGGGAACTCACGGCATTGTTGGGTTGTTTATGGGAGAATAAATGTATGATAATGGCTAAATAATTAAAGGGAATGAATGGGAGTGACACTAGGTTGGTTATGCATGTGAATGCAAGGAGGAAAGCTGAAAATGCAAGGGAAGCTCACGGCACAATGTTGTTTTGCTTCTTGAAATGCATGTGAATGCATTTGAGTGTAATATGAAAAGAATGACTAATTAATGTATGTAGGGTTGAGAAAATAATGAAGAAATGCATGTGAGATGTTTGGAAAGGAATAAAGAATGAATGGTGGAAATGTGAGTGAATGATGTGCAAGTGTGAGAATGCATGTGGAATTAAGAGGAGTATGGAAGTGAAATAAATGAATGATATGTTAAGTGATAAGTGAATGATATGTGGTGAGTGATAAGTGAATGGTTTGATAAGTGATCAATGAATTAGTTTAAAGGGCTAGGGTTTAAGTACATAGAATGGGCCTAAAATAGGTTGGTTTGTATGGCATAATGTGTTTGATTGGGCTAGAGCCATTGTTTTGTGTCTTCAAGTGCATACAAGGCCTTCAAATTCGTCCATTCTCTTGGCTCCATGGATAAGCTATCCAATCCATGCCCAAAAATGCTCCAAATGGCCTCAAAATGCACTTTCTTGCTCCCTAGGCCCTTAGAACCTGAAAACACACAAAAGAAGCATAAAGGACTAAAATAACGAGAGAAACATAACGTAAATGCACGAGAACAAGCCATTTAAGTCGCATGAATATGCTCCTATCAAATACCCCCACACTTAGCTTTTGCTAGTCCTCGAGCAAAACAGAATAAAAACAAATAAACAAAACGACACTAAACACGTAAAACACAACCTAAACCTTCCAACAACCGTCTTAGGGATTTCCAATGCACATGACAAGTTAAAAATCATCATTCTCACAGATTTTAGTCATCTTCACATTTAAGTACATTCTTAATCATAGTCACCATATACTAGTTCACAATTAAGCATTTAAAACCATGTTTTGAATGTAGTAACATGCCTTAGAGAATTTGCTCAATTCCGTTCAAGATATGCACTCAATTTTTACTCAGATTTTCTAACTACACACCCTAATCTAGTCATATGTGAGAAGATTGATGTAAACATGAAAACGACACTCACATATATGTATCACAAAGAACGCAAATTCTGGAGTTAATAATCAAGTTTAGATATGATCTCATGAATGGAATGCTACTACTTAGACGCGAGAACCAGTGACACCATAAGCTCATACCAAGTTCAAACTCCACAAATTGAAATACACAACACTCAAGATAGAAGTCAAGGGTTGTAACGGGGCTTGGGGTATGTGGATAAAGAAGGGATATGGAAAACAAAGGTTCTTAAAGAAATAGTGAGCAAAGCATTTTAATCAACTTAGAATTCACTTTTGAATGAAAACTCAACTTTTGAACAAAAAGGGAGAATTTAGACAATTTACGCCCAGAATTGGTGTTTTGGAACCTTTCTTCAATCACTTATTCTTTTCTCTTTTTTTTTTTTTTTTTTTTTTTTTTTTTTTTTTTTTTTTTTTCTTTTGAATCTCAAAACAAAACACTTAAACATTCTCTCCCCCACACTTATTTTCTTTCATAATGTAACTCAAAAGGAATTCAATTAAGTCATGCTCACTATCTTTTAAGAACAAGGGTAAGGACGGTCATATTCTAGGTTAGGTGAAGATAAAGTGGGTAAACAAAGAACATGGGTTAACATGGCTCAACGGGGGTAAAACTTACAACATATACGAAATATGGGAAGCGAGGCTATTTGGCTATGGTGGCAACTACACAACTTCATCTTGATATATGTTATGCAAATCAATAACATGCTTTGAATGAAATGGGCATGAGTTCTAGCATTTGGAACTATATGATGAAACGCCTTCTAAGTAGTAACCAAGCAAAGAATAATGAGATCATGCAACGATTTTAGAAAACAAGAAATCACAGATTATACTCTCCAAAGAACGTTATAGGCTCAAGTCTCTCAGGGTTGTAGCATTTGTTTGAGTTCCTTCCTTCAGGCATGTTACAAAAACTAAATTTTCTTTTATGATTGCATGTGAAGTTATACATTATAACCATAACCAAGCATATACCAAGAGTAAATCAAACTTTTCTCTATGTTAATAACTCTTTTTAACAGTCATGCAATTACAAACCAAATCCTTATCATTGTGTTGGAAGGTATCCTAAGACACAAACACACACACAAAAATAACTTTAAAACAACTCTTTTTGGGTTTTTCAAAACAATTTTTCAAATTTTTATGGGATTTTCGAATTTTTAAGGCAAAACACACTAAAACAGTTTTAAAACAGTGAGAAACAACATGTGAAGTGATAGGTGATAAAATCCAACGAATTTGCATCAAATATACTTAGTTACCCCCCCCACACTTAAATCAAACATTGTCCTCAATGTTTTAAGCATAGATTCACACAAAGCATAAGTAAATACACAAAAAGCACTTAAACATACTAAACATGGCATAATGTAATTAACAAAGAGAAGAGTTTAGAGACGCAAATCTGGTTATAGAGTGTAAATTCCATCTTCTCTTTGTTGATTGCATTGAGGCTTGATCTTGATGATTCCACAGGCTTACTCTCGAACTGGTTTCCGCCCATCGTTGATTTTCCTTTGTGCTACTTCTTGAACTGGGCAGCATGATGGTTCATTTGGTCTCCCCCGAAGGTCTGAGCTTACCCCTTTGGTCTGTTTCTTTGTTCAATCTTTCCAATTCGTATTGAAAAGGGTTGGAGGATAACTCAGCCTATGTTTGTCTCCACATGCTTCAATGTATCATTTTCACTTGCCTTACTCGCTCCCCTTTGCAGAAGTGGTCCCTTCTCCGGAAGTGTATCAACCGTTGAAGATGACTACTCGAGAGCAACGCTAGGTAAGCAATCAGGAATAGATTCCAGGCAGTTGGCTCCAGATCGGAAGACTGACTCCAAGTGCCGGCTGATTGCTTGTTTTACTTTGCCATGCGAGTAAGAACAAGGACAAAGAAAAAGACAGGGAAAGAGCATGATATGAGATACTTTTGCTTTTGACCTTGATGATATGAGATACCTTTGCTTTTGAAGAAGCGGTGAATGAATCAGCACATGTATTTGTTGTGCTGTTTCCTCCTGGGTCATATGTACTCCAGGCATCTGGTATCATCTTTGGGGAAGAAGAAAGAATTGAGTCTTTCGAAAGGCTTTGCTGGGAGTACGCCCTCAGAGGTGAGGGAGAGTTGGGCATTTTTCTTCAGGTTTGCCCTGCCATAAAAGACGAAGGTCGACATATATAGAGATAATATCAAGTGGTGGTACTTTTTACCTTTGTCGACAAACGTTTTGATCCCGCAAATCTGGCTTTTTGAAATAGTGGCGCCTCTTCGATCTCTGAACACGCCTCTTCGATTTCTGAACACACCTCTTCGATTTCTGAGCAGGCGCCCCTTCGCTTTCTGAACGACACGTGGTAGTGCAGATGCGGCTCCTTTTGACAAAGCTGCACGCGTCTTCTGAAAAGCAGAGAAAGCGTCGCCGAACTTTGCGCTTGTCGGCTAAAGATGTGTAGTTGCGGTGATGGCCTCCACGTGTTGTCTGAAAAGAAGAAATCTTTTGACAAAGTTGAACGTGCCTTCTGAAAAGCCGAGAAAGCGTCGCCGAACTTATGCCGGAAATTCCGGCTTTTTGAATTGGTGGACGCGTCGCCTTGGCTTTTTTTATTGAGCTATCGATCACCACAACAAACACACTCTGAAGAAAATCGACTCCGGCCCTTTGAAATTTAACTCCATCCCTTCTCTTTGAACACTTTTGAAAAATGGCAAACTCATCGAACCTTAGCTTGGAATTGAGCCTTAGCAGTGATACGGGCGCGCCGCGTCAAGGTAACGTATGGCGTCCTTCTTTCTTTTCTTCTAACGGTCCTCTTTCAGGTGAAGACTCTGTGATGCAGGACGCCACAACAGCTACAATAGTAGCTAGGAACCTCCTCACACCAAAAGATAGTAGGCTGCTGTCAGGACGGTCCGATGAGTTGGCCGTTCAAGAGTCCCTCGCACTTAGTGTTCAGTGTGCGAGTTCTGTGTCCAACATGGGCCAACGCCTGCTTGCCCGCTCCCGTCAGGTGGAATCATTGATGGCAGAGGTGGAAAGTCTCAAGCAGGAGATCCAGCAGCTGAAGTATGAGAATAGAAGTTTGCATGTGCTTGCAAATAACTATTCGTCGGGCATGAAGAGGAAGCTTGATGAGCTGCAAGAGTCTGAAGGTCGGATTCACAGTGACCGTCAAAGGTTTTCGTCTTTCCTCCAGAGGCACCTTTTTCCTAGCTCATCCAGCGCTTGGCCAAGTATTGAGGCCTGGAATGCTCTATCTTCGATGCCTCCTGCTCCGATGCCTTCTGCTCCTACGCCTTCCGCTCCGATGCATTCTGTTCCTACGCCTTCCGCTCCGATGCCTTCTGTTCCTACGCCTTCCGCTTCAAGAGTAAAGCCACGTAGTGGGGCCTCAAGCAAACAACCTTTGTGAAGCACCATCTTTCTTTGTTTAGCAGTGCCTATCAATAAATCAAACATTTTCTCAATGTTACAATCATAGACTCACACAATTAATAAACAAACAAACAATAACAACTAAACAACCTAACAAGGCAGAAACGAAATAGCAACAAAGAGAAGAGTTTTTTTTTTTTTTTTTTTTTTTTTTTTTTTTTTTTTTTTTTTTTTTTTTTAATTTTTATCAAATTTTCGAAGTTTTATACCAAGACACTATAAAACACTCTAAAAACGCTTAAAACAGCAAGAAACAACATTCTAAGTGATAGGTGAATAAATCCCACGAAATTCATGCAAATACAAATTGTTTACCCCCCCACACTTAAATCAAACTTTGTCCTCAATGTTTTAAGCAGAAAGTCACAACAGAGCAAGCAAATAAACAAATACGAGAAAGAAAGCAAAGTAAAGGCAGTAAAGAAAAAGAAAGGAATAAAAATAAGTCTCTTAAAGGGGTTTCCAAGTTCTTCTCTATTCGGATGCATGGGTTGCCTCCCACGAAGCGCTTTCTTTTACGTCTTGCAGCCGGACGGTACCTCCGTTTAAGCTTGACTAGGTTCCACGGCATGGAGGGGTACCTCCTCCACGACATGCTCCTCAAACATCTCGTAATAGGGCTTCAATCGATGCCCATTCACTTTGAATTCTTGCTGCGTCCTTAAACTTTTGATTTGCACTGCACCATGAGGGAAAACATTAGTAACAACAAACGGGCCAATCCATTTAGAACGCAACTTACCAGGAAACAAACGTAGGCGAGAGTTGAAAAGTAACACTTTCTGCCCAACTGTGAAGGTCTTGGTTCGAATCATTTTATCATGGAATGCTTTGGTCTTGGCTTTGTACATCCGGGCATTCTCATAGGCTTCATTCCGAATCTCCTCAAGTTCATTCAATTGGAGCTTCCTATGAACTCCCGCTGCATCTATGTCCATGTTGAAAATCTTCACGGCCCAATGTGCCTTGTGCTCTAACTCTACGGGCAAATGACATGGCTTACCATAGACGAGCCGAAAAGGTGACATCCCAATGGGTGTTTTGTATGCCGTACGATATGCCCACAGTGCATCATCTAAACGTAAGCTCCAATCCCTCCTTGTTGGTCCAACGGTCTTCTCCAAAATTTGTTTGATTTCTCGGTTAGACACCTCGGCTTGGCCATTTGTTTGAGGATGGTAAGGTGTGGAGACCTTATGGTTGACATGGTACTTTCTTAGCAACGCCTCAATGGTCCGATTGCAAAAGTGAGACCCTCCATCACTTATGATTACTCTCGGCATTCCAAACCTAGCAAAAATGTTAGTTTTCACAAAATCTGCAACCACCTTAGAATCGTTAGTACGGGTGGCTTTTGCTTCCACCCATTTAGAAACATAATCAACGGCTAGCAAGATATAAGTGAAACCATAAGATGGAGGAAAAGGGCCCATGAAATCAATGCCCCAAACATCAAAAATTTCAACATTAAAGACAGGGGTTTGCGGCATTTGGTCCTTGGTACCTATGTTACCCATTCGTTGGCAACGATCACAAGACATACAAAAGGTTCTAGCATCCCTAAATATAGTCGGCCAATAAAAACCACACTCTAGAACCTTGAGGGCAGTGCGTTGTGTGCCAAAATGACCACCACATGCATATGTGTGACAAAAGCTTAGAATTGAGTGAAATTCAGAATCATGCACACATCTACGTACAATTTGATCTGAGCAATACTTCCACAAATAAGGGTCATCCCAAACATAGAAACGTGCATCATTTTTAAGCTTATCACGTTGGTGCTTGTTTAGTTCATTTGGAATTTGTTTAGTCACCAAGTAATTCACTAAATCTGCATACCATGGTTCACTTACCTCAATGGATAGCAGCTGCTCATCGGGAAAAGTTTCAGGGATAGGTACGGCATGTTCATGCTCCTCGTGGATCATTCGGCTTAAATGGTCAGCCACTACATTCTCGCTTCCTTTCTTATCCCGGATTTCAATATCAAATTCTTGAAGAAGAAGAATCCAACGGATAAGCCTCGGCTTTGCTTCCTTTTTCGTGAGCAAGTACCTCAAAGCTGCATGATCAGAATAAACGATTACTTTAGTACCAATTAAATATGAACGAAATTTATCTAAAGCAAAAACCACAGCTAGAAGTTCTTTTTCCGTCGTGGAGTAGTTCAATTGGGCATCATTGAGAGTCCGAGAGGCATAGTATATGACATGCGGCCGCTTGTCTCTTCTTTGTCCTAGAACAGCTCCTAATGCATAGTCGGATGCATCGCACATGAGCTCGAACGGAAGGCTCCAATCTGGAGGTACAATAATGGGGGCCGAGACTAGCTTCTCCTTGAGTTGGTTAAATGCCGAATTACACTCTTCATCAAACTTGAATGGCACATCTTTTTGAAGCAATCGGCAAAGAGGGTTGGACATCTTGGAGAAGTCTTTGATAAAACGCCTATAGAACCCTGCATGGCCAAGAAACGAACGTACCTCTCTAACCGAAGTAGGAGAGGGTAAGTGACGTACAAGGTCTATTTTCGATTTATCTACTTCAATTCCTTTTTCTGAAACAATATGTCCTAAAACTATACCTTGTTTCACCATAAAGTGACATTTCTCCCAATTCAAGACAAGGTTAGTTTCAACACATCGTTTCAAAATTAAGGTCAGATTATCCAAGCAATTATCAAATGAACTCCCAAATACACTGAAATCATCCATGAAAACCTCAATGATCTTTTCAACAAAATCGGAAAATATACTTACCATACACCTTTGGAAAGTGGCCGGTGCGTTGCATAAGCCAAATGGCATGCGACGATAAGCAAATGTTCCAAAGGGACATGTGAATGTGGTCTTCTCTTGATCATCCGGGGCTATCACAATTTGGTTATATCCAGAGTATCCATCAAGAAAACAGTAAAAAGCATGACCGGCTAACCTTTCGAGCATCTGGTCGATGAATGGCAAAGGAAAGTGATCTTTCCTAGTCATGGCATTTAGCTTCCGGTAATCGATACATACGCGCCATCCAGTCTGAATGCGTGTAGGCACGAGCTCATTCTCATCATTCTTGATAACAGTTACTCCGGACTTCTTGGGAACGACTTGAACTGGAGAGACCCAACGGCTATCGGAGATAGGGTAGATCACTCCGCAATCCAAAAGCTTGATTATTTCTTTCTTCACCACTTCCATCATCGGAGGGTTGAGACGGCGTTGAGCCTCTCGAGTTGGTTTAGCCCCCTCCTCAAGAAGTATACGGTGCATGCATGTGGTAGGGCTTATTCCTTTAATGTCGGCCAAAGTCCACCCTATGGCCGTTTTGTGCTCTCGCAGCACCCTCACAAGCTTCTCCTCCTCCATTGCCGTGAGACTTGATGAAATGATGACGGGCAATGTTTCGCTTTCTCCCAAAAACACATACTTCAAATGGTCCGGCAACGGCTTAAGTTCAAGCGATGGTGCCTGAACAACAGAAGGTAGCATCTTAGTGGAAACTGAATTGGAAAGTGAGAGTGGAACCTTACCATATTGTTGTGGCAATGACTCAAGGGCTGCCACAACCTCAATTATTTCTTCACTAGAACCCATTGCAAAGAATTCCTCCTCCTTGCCGTGGCCTTGCATTGGCCCAAATCCTTCATTTTTGCGCTCTATGGCCTTAGTGATGGTTGTTTCCAGGGCGTCCTCGTTCAATTCTTCAAGGTATACCTGCGCCAAAGAATCGATAACATCAATGGAAAAACAAGAATGGTCATCAACGGGATATCTCATAGTTTCAGAAATATTAAAATCAATCACTTCCCCATCGAATTCCATTGTCAAGGTGCCTTTGTATACATCAATCTTTGTTCGGGCCGTCTTCATGAATGGCCTACCAAGGAGAATCGGCAAAGATGTAGAATGGGCTGAATCCTCCATGTCTAGGACGTAGAAATCAGCTGGAAAAATTAAATGGTTCACCTGCACAAGCACATCTTCCAAAACTCCTTTTGGATACGCGTTAGAACGATCGGCCAATTGTATAATTACACCATCTTGTTTTAATTCACCCAAATTCATAGATGCATAAATAGAATAAGGCATGACATTTATGGATGCACCTAAATCAAGCATGGCATGTTCAAAACGATTATGTCCAATCACACAAGGAATCGTGAAACTACCGGGGTCTTTGCACTTGGTAGGCAGTTTACGTTGCAAAACAGCGGACACATTCTCGCTTACCTTCACTACCTCTTTGTTTGTCCTCCTTCTCTTTGTATTGCATAGGTCCTTGAGGAATTTAGCATACTTTGGAACCTGTTTGATTGCATCGAGAAGCGGTATGTTCACTTGCACCTTCCGGAACGTTTCAAGAATGTCCTTCTCGCTTTCTTCTTTTTTTTCTTGCATGAACCTGCGAGGAAAAGGTACATTGGGCAGATTAGGACGTGAAGTACATGAATTTGAACTTAAATTACCTGATTTGGCCGAGTTAGGGTGATCTGCCTCAGGTTGTGTCTTCTCTTCATCTACTTTCTGGGCAGATTTGGGATTGTTTGGCTCGGTCCCAACTTCTTTTCCACCCCTTAGGGTGATGGCCTTGGCGGATTCGAATCCTCCCTTTGGATTGACTGTGGTTGAGCTAGGAAGCTTTCCTTGCTCTCTAATCTGTCCAAGGAACTCAGAAATCTGCCCTATTTGTTTCTTCATATCCATCATCTCCTTCTCGTTATTTTCTATCCGGTTGTTTTGATTTTGCAACCCCTGCGAAATAGAGGTTAGTAATTGCATAGCTTGATTACTTTCCAAAGACGTACCTGAATGAGATGATGCCGAAGGTTGTTGGGATTGTTGGGGTGCATACGGCTTGGAATAAAAACCAGGGGGGTTTGGCCTAAATCCTCCTTGTTGGGCAGCTTGTTGTGGCTCCCTCCATTTGAAGTTTGGATGGTCCCTCCATCCGGCATTGTAAGTGTTCGAGTATGGGTTGTTTTGATTTTGTCCTTGGAAACCAATTGCATTGGCAGATTCCCAACCACCATTCTCGATTAGTTGAGGGCACTTGTCGGATGGATGCCCTTGAATTGAGCACACGCCACAAACTTGGTGTTCTTGTGCTTTTGGACCAATCACAACCTGAGAAACAAGAGAATTAAGATTAGCAAGTTGTGATTGAATTTCAGAAATAGCACTCACCTCATTTATACTTTGTTGCCGTGGGGCTTCCCTTTGGCCCACTCCTTCATATTGTTGAGCGTTGAGCGCTCGGTTGGCTATGAGAATCTTGGCATCCCTTGGTGTTTTGTCCACCAATGCTCCTCCCGCTGATGCATCAAGCATTTGACGATCGATAGGAAGGAGGCCCTCATAGAAATATTGAAGGAGAAGTTCCTCCTTCATTTGATGTTGAGGACATGAAGCTACAAGGCCCTTGAAGCGCTCATAATAAGCCGGGAATGTCTCACCATGATTCTGTTGAATACCACTAATTTTCTTCCGTAGGAGAATCACTCTCGAAGTAGGGAAGAATTTCTCCAAGAAAGCACGCTTCATACTCTCCCACGAAGTCACAGTTCCCGGGGCTAGTTCATAGAGCCAATCTTTGGCCTTGTCCATAAGTGAAAATGGAAAGGCCTTCATCTTCAATATACTCCCATCCACATTGACGGGGGTCATGCTCGAACAAACCACCTCGAACTCCTTCAAGTGTTTGTTGGGGTCTTCCATAGACAAGCCATGGAACTTCGGAATATGGTGTAACAAACTGGATTTGAGTTCAAATTCCTCAGTCTTCCCCTCTGCAGCCGTGGGGTATTGGATACAAAGAGGCAATGCATTATCCAAACCTGAGGCCGAAAGCTCCTTGATGGTTCTATTATCTGCTGCCATGGCTTGTTCTTCTTCAAAAATCTGATCCGTGGGCTTTTCTTCTACACCTTCTTCGTCTTCTTCAAGCCCAGGTTGTGGTGGAGGTTGTGGTGGCTCTTGTTGACTCCTCGTTCTCCTCAAAGTGCGTTCAAAATCACCGTCAAAGTCGGAGATGTTCTCTATAATAGGCCGAGAGCGACGAGTCATACACAGTACCTAAAAAACAAGGAAACAAACAAACTAAGAATCTAAAATAAGAATGCACGAAAAACAAAAAAAATATAAAAATAAAGACAAAGGATTAGCAAAGTTGCTAATCCCCGGCAACGGCGCCAAAATTTGATGCGAGATTTTACTTGACACTCAAATTAAACCCTCGTTTGACAATTGTAGTAGAATGGATAAGTGAGGGATCGTTCTAGACCGGGGATTAGGAGGGCTTGCTAAAACCTTCTAAATTGACTTAAAAACATAAAAACTAAATTAAAATACTCTTAACAAGATTACTATGACTCAGAAAGGCTTTGAAAAACTCAAATTGTCTAAAACAATCAAATTGACTCAAATAGAAGCTAGAACTTGATTTAGACGAATTTGCAATTGTTTATGACTCCAAAAGCTTAAAGATACAAAAATAAAACAAATACGAATGATTAAGACTTAACAAAATAGGGGGGGAATTGTGGTTGGACGATATTAAATTAAAAAGACAGAATATAATTAAAGGCAAAATGTAAATATGAATGTGATAAAAATATGGATGATGGAATAGCTAAGGGGTTTTCCTCCACACTTGTTACACTTGCATACAAGATTGATTTTCGGTTGGTCTTTCGATAAATTATGAAACTCAATGCTCCAAGTTAATTAGGTCCGTTTAAATTAACTTTCAGATTTCCCTAGATTCGTTGGATTGAATGGAATACGCATTACAACCAAATTATTCTTAATCAAAGTCCCTAACTATGGAATACGCATGATAGAGACATTCAACAAAGATCATTAAGTTCAACGGAAATCATAAACATTGACGAGGCATTCGTTACTATGGATTACGCATGAAACTTATGCCAAGGATTCGTTTAACGCGATTGTTTATAAGCAACCTCCACTACTTGTGAATATAAGTTCGTAACTATTAGGTGAAACTCACTTATATTCTAGCGTTATATTCATTCAAATGGTTAAACAAATTGAATCCACAACTTATGAAATTCCAACCAAAAGTAATCAATTCATAATGCAAGCATAAACATGTATTTTGAATCACCCCCTAGCTAAAGGGGGGTTTAGTTCCTCATAACTTTGAAATCAAAGAAACACCTAAACATTCCAACAACCCAAACGTGAATTGTATGAACGTTTAGGCACTCTTCTCTTCCCTTCTCATACGTACAAAACAAAGAGAAATAAATTTAAACTTTGAAATCAAAGAAACACCTAAACATTCCAACAACTCAAACTTGAATTGTATGAACGTTTAAGCACTCTTTTCTTCCTCGTTGTTGTAGCACAAGATCTAAGGTGAGCTTAAGGGCTTTAGGTGTATGTGGAATGGAGTAGGGAGTGGTTGGAGATGGAAGAATGAAGGAGAAAGGGAAACTCACGGTTAGGGAAAGAATGGAAGTGTTTGAGGGGTGTTGTGTGTGAATGAGATATGAGATGTGTATGGAAGAGTAAGTGAATTTTGAGGAGTGTTGGATGCTTATTTATAGGTGAAATGGGGGAACAAAAGAGGGAATATTGCAGCTAGGAGGGGATGAATGATTATGGGTGCATGTGTTTGGAATAATGAAGGGGGAATGTATGTAATAAAACAACTAGGAAAAGTTATGGAAAGCTGGAAATGGGAGTGGGAACTCACGGCATTGTTGGGTTGTTTATGGGAGAATAAATGTATGATAATGGCTAAATAATTAAAGGGAATGAATGGGAGTGACACTAGGTTGGTTATGCATGTGAATGCAAGGAGGAAAGCTGAAAATGCAAGGGAAGCTCACGGCACAATGTTGTTTTGCTTCTTGAAATGCATGTGAATGCATTTGAGTGTAATATGAAAAGAATGACTAATTAATGTATGTAGGGTTGAGAAAATAATGAAGAAATGCATGTGAGATGTTTGGAAAGGAATAAAGAATGAATGGTGGAAATGTGAGTGAATGATGTGCAAGTGTGAGAATGCATGTGGAATTAAGAGGAGTATGGAAGTGAAATAAATGAATGATATGTTAAGTGATAAGTGAATGATATGTGGTGAGTGATAAGTGAATGGTTTGATAAGTGATCAATGAATTAGTTTAAAGGGCTAGGGTTTAAGTACATAGAATGGGCCTAAAATAGGTTGGTTTGTATGGCATAATGTGTTTGATTGGGCTAGAGCCATTGTTTTGTGTCTTCAAGTGCATACAAGGCCTTCAAATTCGTCCATTCTCTTGGCTCCATGGATAAGCTATCCAATCCATGCCCAAAAATGCTCCAAATGGCCTCAAAATGCACTTTCTTGCTCCCTAGGCCCTTAGAACCTGAAAACACACAAAAGAAGCATAAAGGACTAAAATAACGAGAGAAACATAACGTAAATGCACGAGAACAAGCCATTTAAGTCGCATGAATATGCTCCTATCAGAGTGTCAAGTAAATCTCGCATCAGTAAGTAGGGATCGTTCTGGACCGGGGATTAGGACGGATTGTTAATCACTTGGATTTGACTCAAAAACGCTAAAAACACAATCTAAAACACTATACTAGACTCAAAGAATGCAAAACTAAACTTTAAAACACTAAGACAAACCAAAGACTCAAAATGCTTTAAAGCATAAACTAAATTGATTTCTAACTAAATTGAACAATAAGGTAAAGGGGGATTTAGGTTTTGATTAAACTAAATGACAGATTGTAAATTAAAGCATAAGGAAATGAAGTAAACACAAAATGAATGAATCAACAGCTAATAAAAAGAGATAGCACAAATGGAGATGAAGCTAGAGATTCGATTTCACCATTGCTAAGCCAAGTCCATGCTTGTTAAGTCAGATTATACTCATCCCTCTACTTATTTCTTGGGTTTGTTTCACTTAGATATGATCAGCCATATGATGTGTGGATTTGATCAAATGTCTCTAATCATGAGCCTAATTGTCATGTGCAACTTTGGTTCCTAATCAAGACTATGTAGTGCACAAGAAACTTTCACAAAACCAAAGGGAACACTCGGCAGGATGTTTGCAAAACATTCCCTTCATTCATTCACATATCTACCAAGATTATGCATGATGTGTGCTTTAATCTTGGCTAAACAACCTGTGGTTAATTCAAATGATGATCAAGCATTAAAATCAACACACTAAGTCACAATTAAATCGGAGAATGAAACAAGAAATAGATAGATTAAATGAGAATTCCGAATTAACTACATGGCAATCTTGCAAGGCTACATCGAATCCCTAGAAAGAGATTAGTTACACTTCATGTTTACAAAAGGTTTGACATAAAAATATATAACATGAGTGAACATAGGATTAAGAAGAAAGAGCCCTTGAAGCAAAACTGATGTCGAAATCCTTTAAGAAATGGGAGAGTGTATCTCATGGAATGAAGCCAAGAGGAAGTTCCTCATGGTACAAAACAAAGAGAATCAAAGAAACACCTAAACATTCCAACAACTCAAACTTGAATTGTATGAACGTTTAGGCCCTCTTATCTTCCTCTTCGTCGTAGCACAAGGTCTAAGGGATGTTGTTGGTGTGTTGAATGGATTGGGGAATTATGGAAATGGATGAGGAGTGGTGTTTGGATTATAAGGGAATGGTAGCTCACGGCAATGAGGGAAGATTGGATGTGTTTGTGATGTGTTGTGTATGAAAATGAGATGAGATTTTTGTGTATGAATGCATGGGTTTTTATAGGGGGAATGGGAGAATATGTGGGTGATTGTTTAAGAGTGAATGCGGTTGTTATGATTGAGAGTGCATGTGGATGAAATGATGAAGTAGGAAGGTGGAAATGCATGTGTTGAATTGGTGGTGCAATGATGAAAGAGTAAGTGCATGTGTGTGTGAATGGTGGTGCAATGATGAAAGAGTAAGTGCATGTGTGTGTGAATGGTGGTAGCTAGGGTGAATTATGATGAATGTATGTGGAATAAAGATGGAGAAGGTGGTGTAATGATGAAGGATTAAGTGCATGTGTGTGTGAATGGTGGTGCAATGATGAAAGAGTAAGTGCATGTGTGTGTGAATGGTGTTTCTTGATGGTTTTGGGGTTGTGATGCATGTGAATGCATGTGGCTAAGGGTTGTTGATTGGGCTAGAGGTTTTGCATGGCTCAAAGGATTGTTTGATTGGGCTAGGCCCTTTGTTTTATGTCCAAAGTGCATACAAGGCTTTCAAATTCGTCCAACACTTTGGCTCTAAGCATATGCTATCCATTCCAAGCCCAATTTTGCTCCAAAATGCTCCAAAATGCATCTTTTTGCTTCCTTAGCCATATGAACCTAAAAACACACGAAAATGGCTTAAACTACTAAAACAATTATGAATTAACAACATAGATGCACGAAAACAAGCTAAGTAAGTCGCCTAAATATGCTCCTATCAGAGCAGCTCCTCCTTCATTTGATGTTGTGGACATGAAGCAACAAGTGATTTAAAACGTTCATAATAAGAAGGAAACGACTCACCTTGATTTTGTTGGATGCCACTAATTCGTTTCCTCAAGAGAATGATCTTTGCAGTGGGAAAGAATTTCTCTAAGAATGCACGTTTCATACTTTCCCAAGAATTGATAGTTCCGGGGGCCAATTCAAACAACCAATCTTTGGCCTTGTCCACAAGGGAGAATGGAAAGGCCTTCATCTTCATAATACTCCCATCCACGTTGATGGGTGTCATACTTGAGCAAACTACTTCAAATTCCTTAAGATGTTTGTTAGGATCTTCCATGGACAGCCCATGGAATTTAGGAATATGATGTAATAAACTAGACTTAAGTTCAAATTCGTCCGTCTTACCTTGAGCTGCCGTGGGGTATTGTATGCATAAAGGAACGGCATTATCCATACCTGAGGCAGAGAGCTCTTTGATGGTTCGATTGTCCACGGCCATGGTTTGTACTTCCTCCACAAACTGTGCCGTGGCCTCTCCTTCCTCTTCTAAAACTTCTTCTTCAAGGTCAGGTTCAAGGCTAGGTGGGTTGGACTCTTGCTGGTTCTTTTGTCTTCTCAAAATCCTCTCAAAATCGTCGTCGAAGTCCAAAATAGTTTTATGAACAGGTTGGGAACTTCGAGTCATACACTAGTTCCTAAAAACAATGAAACAAACAAATCAGTAACTAATGATAGAAAACAAACGAAAAATAAATAAAAAGAAATAACGAGGGATTAGCAAAGTTGCTAATCCCCGGCAACGGCGCCAAAATTTGATGCGAAAATAGTTAAGCACACAAATTAACGCTCTTGTTGTCAAATTGCAGTAAGTATGCAAGTAGGGATCGTTCTGGACCGGGGATTAGGAGGGCTTGCTAAAACCTCTAAACTGACTCAAAAACATAAAAAGAAAGTTAAAAACGTTCACAAAGACTCAAAGAACTCAAAACAAGTTCAAAAGACTCAAAACTGCCTAAAAACACTAAATAGGCAGTTTCTGACCTTAAACACAATTTTGGACGAATTTAAGATTATAGGTTGATTCAAAACACTTTAAAACACAAACTAAACAGATTCTAAACACTATAGAATAAGAAAGTAAAGGGGGGTTTTGATTTGACGAAAATTGAAATAACAAAACAAAGTATAGAACTAGGCAGATTGTAAAACGAATTTATGAAACAAGATGATGGATGGATTAGTTAGAGGTCCATTCTCCACACATGACACATTTATATATGAATCGATTTTCCAATTGCTTTTCATTAAATGTGATGCTCAACACCCCAAGTTAATCGTGATGCACTAATTAACCATCAGATTTCCTTAAGTCATTGAATTGGATGATGCATGCGACAATTCAAATCATTCTCCAACGGTCCTCAACATGAATGCATAGAAGAGATACAGTGAGAGATCATTATGCTCTATGAGAATCATAAGTGTTGACGAGGCAATTGTAACTATGAATGCATGATACTCTTGCCAAGAATTCAATTAACGCGGTTGTGACTAGCAACCTTCACTACTCATGTTTATAAACTTGTGACGATTAGGTGAAACTCGTTTATAAACTAGCATCAAGTTCATGCATGAAAACATAGTATGCATCCTTAATCAACATACAAAAACAAGTTTTTAACAAACAGATAATTGAATTGCAATCACAACTTAACAAATCACAATTGGAAGAAATCAATTCATATTTCAAACATGTTCATGGCTTCAAACTTTCCCTTAACTAATTAGGGGTTTAGCCACTCATGATTACAGCAAACTCAGAGATTAATAACAAAGTAAACATTGAAAACAAGAACGAAGTACACCTAAGAACACTCCAATCTGCGAGCATGAAACGTTCAAGGCCTCATTCCTCTCCTAATTGCTGCGACACAAGGGTTTTTGGTGAGTTTTGGGGGTTATGGATGATATAGAATGATGGATTTAAGGTTGGGATGGATGTATGGGACGGCAAGGGTTGATTTTGGGCAGAAAATATGGAGAATGGTGAAGTTTGGATGTGTTAGAGGAAGGGGATGAATTTCTGGCGTGAATGGTGAATGAATGAATGTTTTGTGGCTGCAACAAGGAGGTTTATTAATAGGATTTCAGGAATTAAAACCCTAGGTTATTTAGGTAATCAGAAATTAAGTCAAAGACTCTAGAAATAGGAAAGAATCCTCCCCCTTGCACGGCAAGGAAGAGGAAGGGTCAAAGGAAGTGCACGGCAAGGCTTGCATGAAATAAGTAAGTGTTTAATTCCCTAAATCAATTCTAAGCATCAGGAATTAAGTTAAATCCCTTTAGAATAGGTAATTGAAATCTGGAATTAGGGGAAAAAGGCTAAGTCTTGCGGCACAAGGGAGGAAAAGAAGGGGAAAGTGCCAAACTTGCAGATTTTGGGAGAGAAGAGGAAGGTAAGGTGCGGCACATGTCTAGGGCTTCTAGAACATGTGATTTAGGCAACCACATTATTTGGAAACTTGCATAATTGGGAACCTTTCAAGAATAGAAACTCCCCATAATGGAAACTAGTTTCCAATTCTTGATTCCTCCTTCTTCCTTCGATTCTAGGCTCACTTGGTCTTCAATTTCGTCCAATGCTTTGGCTCCAAGCATAAGCTTGATAGGAGCATATTTAGGCGACTTACTTAGCTTGTTTTCGTGCATTTATATTGTTAATTCATAGTTGTTTTTGGCGTTTAAGCCATTTTCGTGTGTTTTTAGGTTCATGTGGCTAAGGAAGCAAAAAGATGCATTTTGGAGCAAAATTGGACTTGGAAGGGATAACTTATACTTGGAGCAAAAGGAATGGACGAAATTGAAGAGTTGATGTCACAAGGATTCCTACTTGAAGTAGCCACACACCTTCCACATTTCAGCCACATGCACTTGTTCCTCCATCATTGCACCAACAACAACATTGCACATGCACTCCCTTTAATTAATTAACCCACATGCACCCTTTATTCTTTCATCATTCCAGCCACTTCACATCCCTCACCAAGAAATCATTCAACACATGCATCCATAATCATTTCTCCACACCAAAACCGTGCACATGCATTCCCCTTGTGCAATTCCATCATTCCACACCTCCATGGCAGCCACCAACCAACCTAGCTGTCATGTTTCCCCTTTAATCATTCAAACATTCACCCACATGCATTTCTAACCCACATGCACCCTAGATTCTAATCAGCCATTCACATTTAATCATTCATTCCCATCAGATTTCTAGCATATTCACATGCATTCATCCTAGCTGTCATGTTTCCCCTTTCATCATTCCCTCACATTCTTTAAATCAGCCAACACATGCATCCACCTTTCTCCCATCAGATTTCCAACATTGCACATGCATTTCCACCCTTTAATCACATGCATAAATCAGCCACATGCATCTCCCATCACCATTCCAGATTTCCACCAAGTTCCTAGCTGTCATGTTCCCCCCATTTCACCTATAAATAAACCTTCATTGCAGCCACAAAGGGGGGGATCCATTCACCACAGAAATAAGGCCTTTGTGCCAGAAATTCATCCATTCCATAAACACTTCCATTCCATTGTACATACCACCAACACTTCCCCCTTTGTGCCGTGAGTTTCCCTTACAATCCAAACACCATCCTTCCATCTCCACCACTCCCCGGTCACACCATCAAACTCACCTTAGACCTTGTGCCACAATGAAGAGGAAGAGAAGAGTGCCTAAACGTTCATACAATTCAAGTTTGAGTTGTTGGAATGTTTAGGTGTTTCTTTGATTTCAATGTTAATTTCAATACTCTTTGTTTTGTACGTATGAGGAATGGAAGAGAAGAGTGCCTAAACGTTCATACAATTCAAGTTTGAGTTGTTGGAATGTTTAGGTGTTTCTTTGATTTCAAAGTTATGAGGAAATTCGAAATATATGTTTATGCTTGCATTTTGATTTGATTACTTCTAATTGCGTTTCATAAGTTGTGATTCAATTTGTTTAACCGTTTGATTGATAACTTATTTATGTATGTTTATTGAGAGTGCACGCTTAATTTTCATGCATGAATATGACGCTAGAATATAAGTGAGTTTCACCTAATAGTTACGAACTTATATTCACAAGTAGTGGAGGTTGCTTATAAACAATCGCGTTAAACGAATTCTTGGCATAAGTTTCATGCGTATTCCATAGTAACGAATGCCTCGTCAACACTTATAATTTTCATAGAGCGTAATGATTCTTGCTTGTATCTCTATTATGCAATCATGTAGGGGACTTGTGGGGAATGTTTTGAATTGTTGTATGCGCTAACCCATCCAATTCAATAACGTTAGGAAGATTTGAAGGTTAATTAGTGCATCACGGTTAACTTGGGGTGTTGAGAATTCATGGTTTATTGAAATGCAATTGGAAATCATTTTATTATGCAAGTGTAACATGTGTGGAGATGAACCCCTTAGCTAGCATCCATTCATCCATACTTTCATCATATTCATTTTTACAATCTGTTCTAATTTTACAAAGTTTTAAGTTTTGTTTTCAAATTCGTCAAAACCTCAATCCCCCTTTACTTTAGTGTCCAATTTAGTTAGAAAGTGTCTTAGTTTGTGTTTCTAAGTGTTTTGAATCAATTTATTACCCAATTTCGTCCAAAGTAGTCAAAGTGCTCAAAACTGCCCAGATTGTGTTTTTAAGGCAGTTTTGAGTGTTTTGGTGCTGTTTGAGTCTTTTGGTTTGTTTTAGAGTTTTAAGTGTTTAGTTTTACATTCTTTGAGTCTAGTTTAGTGTTTTATATTGTGTTTTTACGTTTTTGAGTCAAATCCAAGTGATTAACAATCCCTCCTAATCCCCGGTCCAGAACGATCCCTACTTACATACTTACTACAATTGATAAAAAGAGGGTTTAATTTGTGTTCGTATAAATCACGCATCAAATTTTGGCGCCGTTGCCGGGGATTAGAAAATTTGCTAATCCCTTGGATTGTTTTATTTTCATTTGTTTTTATTTTATTCCAGTTTCTTAATCTTGTTTTGTTTCTTGTTCTAGGTACTAGTTTATGACTCGGAGTTCTCATCCGATTCGTGAACATATCCTGGAGTGATTGGGTTCTTCGTCCGGCTGCAAGACGTAAAAGAAAGCGCTACTTGGGAGGCAACCCAATGCACCGAATAAAACAAAGCATGTTCAAAAAAAAAAAAAAAAAAAAAAACATGGCAGAACGATGGAGGCTTCACAAAGGTTGTTTACTTAAAGACCCACTACGTGGCAAAACTCTTGAAGCGGAAGGCATCGGGACGGAAGGCATCGGTGCAGAAGATATAGGAGCGGAAGGCATCGACGATAGAGCATTCGAGGCCTCAATACTTGGGCAAACGCTGGATGATCCAGGAAAAAGGTGCCTCTGGAGGAAAGACGAAAACCTTTGACGGTCACTTTGAATCCGACCTTCAGACTCTTGCAGTTCATCAAGCTTCCTTTTCATGCACGTCGAATAGTTGTTGGCAAGCACGTGCAAACTTCTATTCTCATGCTTAAGCAGTTTGATCTCCTGCTTAAGACTTTCCACCTCTGCCATCAATGATTCCACCTGACGAGAGCGGGCAAGCAGGCGTTGGCCCATGTTGGACAAAGAACTCGCACACTGAACACTAAGTGCGAGGGACTCTTGAACGGCTAACTCATCGGACCGTCCTGACAGCAGTCTACTATTGTAGCTGTTGTGGCGTCCTGCATCACGGAGTCTTCACCTGTGAGAGGACCGTTAGAAGATAAGAGAGAAGGGCGCCATACGTTACCTTGACGCGGCGCGCCCGTATCACTGCTGAGACTCAATTCTGAGCTAAGGTTCGATGGGTTTGCCATTTTTCAAAAGTGTTCAAAGAGATGGGGTGGATGGAGTTAATTCTCAAAGGGCCGGAGTCGATTTTCAAGAATGGAAATTCTTCAGAGTGTGTTTGTTGTGGTGATCGATAGCTCTATAAAAAGCCAAGGCGACGCGTCCACCGATTCAAAAAGCCGGAATTTCCGGCGTAATTTAGGCGACGCTTTCTCGGCTTTTCAGAAGACGCGTTCAACTTTGTCAAAAGATTTCTTCTTTTCAGACAACACGTGGAGGCCATCATCGCAACTACACATCTTTAGCCGACAAACGCAAAGTTCGGCGACGCTTTCTCTGCTTTTCAGAAAACGCGTGCAGCTTTGTCAAAAGGAGCCGCATCCGCACTACTACGTGTCGTTCAGAAAGCAAAGGGGCGTCGTTCAGAAATCGAAGGGGCGCCTGCTCAGAAATCGAAGAGGCGTCGTTCTGATATCGAAGAGACATTTGTCGACAAGGGTAAAAGAACAGTACCACCACTTGATATTATCTTTATATATGTCGACCTTCGTCTTTTATGGCAAGGCAGACCTGAAGAAAATGCCCAACTCTCCCTCACCTCTGAGGGCGCACTCCCAGCAAAGCCTTTCGAAATACTCAATTCTTTCTTCTTCCCCAAAGATGATACCAGATGCCTGGAGTACATATGACCCAGGAGGAAACGGCGGATTGAAGTGTGCTGATTCATTCACTGCTTCTTCAAAAGCAAAGGTATCTCATATCATCAAGGTCAAAAGCAAAAGTATCTCATATCATGCTCTTTCCCTGTCTTTTTCTTTGTCCTTGTTCTTACTCGCATGGCAAAGTAAAAGAAGCAATCAGCCGGCACTTGGAGTCAGTCTTCCGATCTGGAGCCAACTGCCTGGAATCTATTCCTGATTGCTTACCTAGCGTTGCTCTCGATTAGTCATCTTCAACGGTTGATACACTTCCGGAGAAGGGACCACTTCTGCAAAGGGGAGCGAGTAAGGCAAGTGAAAATGATACATTGAAGCATGTGGAGACAAACATAGGCTGAGTTTTCCTCCAACCCTTTTCAATACGAATTGGAAAGATTGAACAAAGAAACAGACCAAAGGGGTAAGCTCAGACCTTTGGGGAAGATGATAGGAGCATATTCATGCGACTTAAATGGCTTGTTTTCGTGCATTTACGTTATGTTTCTTTAGTTATTTTAGTCCTTTAAGCTATTTTCGTGTGTTTGTAGGTCCAAAGGGCTAAAGGAGCAAAAAGATGCATTTTGGAGACTTTTGGAGCACTTTTGGGCTAAGGATGGATAGCTTATGCTTGGCGCCAAAATGTTGGACGAAATTGAAGACCAAAGTGTTGGAACTTTGTTCCCTTTAGTTTTAGGACATTTAAACCTTCCAATTCCCTTATGCCGTGCATCTCCACCTTTCTCCCAAAACCATACACATGCATTCATTATTCATTCCCTCACATGCTCCCATTACTTATCATTCATCACTTATCATTCACCACTTATCACTTATCATATCATTCACCACTTATCATTCATCACTTATCATTCACCACTTATCACTTATCATATCATTCACCACTTATCATTCATCAAACACATGCATTCACATGTTTTCACAATCTGCCATCATTCCAACCAAAACCGTGCACATGCTATCACCATGCATTCAAATGCACTTGTTCCTCCATCATTGCACCAACAACAACATTGCACATGCACTCCCTTTAATTAATTAACCCACATGCACCCTTTATTCTTTCATCATTCCAGCCACTCCACAATCCCATTCATCAACACATGCATCCACATGCATTCACCCTTTAAACCATTAAATCCACATGCCTTCCTATTCAATTAAATCAGCCACATGCATTCATCATCATAACCTAGCTGTCATTCCACTTCATTGCACATGCATCTTCAAATAAATCAGATTTCCATCATATTCACATGCATTCCATCCTTTAAAACATTGCACATGCACTCCCTTTAACTAATTACGCCACATGCACTCCCATCCATTTCATCATTGCAGCCAACACATGTTTTCACATGCATTTTCAGATTGTCCCCTTGCACATGCAGCCACATTCCCTCCTAGCTGTCATGTTCCCCCCATTTCACCTATAAATAAGCATCCATTGCATTCATACTCATTCATTCACTCTTCCATATTCCAGAAATTCGTCAAAACCTCTCCACACCCTTGCAGCAGCCACCAAAACACTTTTCTCCTCCATTGCAGCCACTTCAACCACTCCCCAAACCATTCACACCATCAAACTATCCTTAGACCTTGTGCTACAACGAAGAGGAAGATAAGAGGGCCTAAACGTTCATACAATTCAAGTTTGAGTTGTTGGAATGTTTAGGTGTTTCTTTGATTTCAATGTTTAATTTCAATACTCTTTGTTTTGTACGAATGAGGAATGGAAGAGAAGAGGGCCTAAACGTTCATACAATTCAAGTTTGAGTTGTTGGAATGTTTAGGTGTTTCTTTGATTCCAATGTTTAAATTCAACTAAACCCCCCTTGGCTAGGGGGGGATTCGAAATATATGTTTATGCTTGCATTTTGATTTGATTACTTCTATTGCGTTTCATAAGTTGTGGATTCAATTTGTTTAACCGTTTGATTGATAACTTATTTATGTATGTTTATTGAGAATGCGCGCTTAATTTTCATGCATGAATATGATGCTAGAATATAAGTGAGTTTCACCTAATAGTTACGAACTTATATTCGCAAGTAGTGGAGGTTGCTTATAAACAATCGCGTTAAACAAATTCTTGGCATAAGTTTCATGCAATCATAGTAACGAATGCCTCGTCAACACTTATAATTTTCATAGAGCGTGATGATTCTTGCTTGTACCTCTTCTATGCATTCATGTTGAGGACTTGTGGGGAATGTTTTGAATTGTCGCATGCATCATCCAATTCAATAACGTTAGGAAGATTTGAAGGTTAATTAGTGCATCACGGTTAACTTGGGGTGTTGAGTATCATAGTTTATTGAAATGCAATTGGAAATCATTTTATTATGCAAGTATAACATGTATGGAGATGAACCCCTTAGCTAGGTTCCCATCCATTCAATTCCATCAAATTCATCTTTACATTCTGTCTAGTTTATTAACTTCGTTCGTTATTTCAATTCTCGTCAATTTAAAACCCCCCTTTACTTTCTTGTTCTTTAGTGTTTAGACTTTGTTTAGTTTATGTTTTAAAGTGTTTTGATTCAATTTATTTCCCAAAATTCGTCCAAATTCACCAAAGTGCTCAAAACTGCCCAGAAAGTGATTTTAAGGCTGTTTTGAGTGTTTTGGGTGATGTTTGAGTCTTTTGGTTTGTTTTAGTGTTTTAAAGTTTAGTTTTGCATTCTTTGAGTCTAGTATAGTGTTTTATATTGTGTTTTTACGTTTGAATCAAACCATAATCTTAAATTCGTCCAACATTGGGTTTAAGGTCAAAAACTGCCTAGTTAGTGTTTTTAGGCAGTTTTGAGTCTTTTGAACTTGTTTTGAGTCCTTTGAGTCTTTGTGAACGTTTTTAACTTGTTTTTATGTTTTTGAGTCAAATCCAAGTGATTAACAATCCCTCCTAATCCCCGGTCCAGAACGATCCCTACTTATACATATACTACAATTTGACGAAAAGAGGGTTTAATTTGTGTGCGTATAAATTCACGCATCAAATTTTGGCGCCGTTGCCGGGGATTAGAAAATTTGCTAATCCCTTGGATTGTTTGTTTCTGTTATGTATTTTAGATTTAGTTTTTTTTATTTGTGTTTTGTTTGTTGAATTCAAGTACTAGAGAAGAACAACATGGCACTTGATAATGCTTCTCTTTTGTCACAGCTCATGGAAAGGTCCCAAATGCAAAGAGTTGATATATTTAATCTTCAATCAAGGAATAACGTGTTTTCCAATACTTACAATTCGGATTGGAGTGATCATTCAAACTCTATGTGGTGGGAACCTCAAAATGCTCAACAAGGAGGATATTGGCAGCCACCACAACCTCATATTCAATATGGCCAACCAAACTCAAGTTCGTCAATAGATTATAATCAAAAGCTTAATGAATTAATTTGTTTGGTGCAGGGCTCACAAAATCAAGACAATGAGGCTCAACAAGAAGGATATTGGCAGCCATATGAGGAGTTCTATTCAACGCCTATGCAGCCACCACAAGGGTTGGACCATTTGGAAATGCAAATTGGGCAGATCGCGGAGTTCGTAGGACAGTTTCGAGACCAAGGCGAACTCCCTAGTTCAACCATTGCAAATCCGAAGGGAGAATTTGAAACTGCCAAGGAAATCATGTTGAGAAGTGACAAGGAGGTTGGAACGGACCCTCAACCATCAAAATCAAATCACAAGGAAGAGGAATACACCCAACCCACGGCAAGGGTGGAAACACCTTTACCGGAGGCACCTATTGCTCCTATGCCATCTAATACAGGTATGGTTGTTCCAAATTTCATTATTTTTAACCCCGTTCCAACAAGTATCCCTATTCCTTGCAGATTCATGACTTCCAAGGAAGAAGAAGGTGAAAAAGACATCTTGGAAGCCCTTCCAAAGGTGACAAGTAGGGAATGTCATGAATTCATCAAAAAGGACGTTCATGAAACCACAAAATCCAAAGAAGTTAAATTTGATGACATTGGACAAGTCATAACCATCACTTGCAATCTGGCCAAGTCCAATATCCTTGAAACTTTCAAAGGAGTGGTGTTTGTCATTGAGTTCTTATCGGACAAAACAAGTAAGTTTTTTTTTCCAAATTCCATTACATTTTATACTAACTTGCTGTTTTTTATGAATCAGGCACCTACACTAGAATTCAAACCAATGCCGGTTCACTTCAAGTATCACCTTCCATTCAAGGACCAATTCCATGCCGTTTGATTTTATTTATGTTAAAAAAAAAAAAAAAAAAAAAAAAAAAAAAAAATTATTTATTAAATAAAATACTAAAGATGGAGCTTCACAAAGGTTGTTTACGTGAAGCCCCACTACGAGGCTTTGAAGCAGAAGGCATCGGAGCGGAAGGCATTGGAGCGGAAGGCATCGGAGCGGAAGACACTGGAGCGGAAGGCATCGGAGCGGGAGGCATCGGAGCTAGAGCATTCCAGGCCTCAATACTTGGCCAAACGCTGGATGATCCAGGAAAAAGGTGCCTCTGGAGGAAAGACGAAAACCTTTGACGGTCACTGTGAATCCGACCTTCAGACTCTTGCAGCTCATCAAGCTTCCTCTTCATGCCCGTCGAATAGTTGTTTGCAAGCACGTGCAAACTTCTATTCTCGTACTTAAGCTGCTGGATCTCCTGCTTGAGACTTTCCACCTCTGCCATCAATGATTCCACCTGACGGGAGCGGGCAAGCAGGCGTTGGCCCATGTTGGACACAGAACTCGCACACTGAACACTAAGTGCGAGGGACTCTTGAACGGCCAACTCATCGGACCGTCCTGACAGCAGCCTACTATCTTTTGGAGTGAGGAGGTTCCTAGCTACTATTGTAGCTGTTGTGGCGTCCTGCATCACGGAGTCTTCACCTGTAAGAAGACCGTTAGAAGATAAGAAAGAAGGGCGCCATACGTTACCTTGACGCGGCGCGCCCGTATCACTGCTAAGGCTCAATTCCAAGCTAAGGTTCGATGAGTTTGCCATTTTTTTTCAAAAGTGTTCAAAGAGAAGGGGTGGAATTAAATTTCAAAGGGCCGAAGTCGATTTTCAAGAATGGGAAGTTTTCAGAGTGTGTTTGTTGTGGTGATCGATAGCTCTATAAAAAGCCAAGGCGACGCGTCCACCGATTCAAAAAGGCGGAATTTCCGGCGTAATTTAGGCGACGTTTTCTCGGCTTTTCAGAAGACGCGTTCAACTTTGTCAAAAGAGTTCTTCTTTTCAGACAACACGTGGAGGCCATCATCGCAACTACACATCTTTAGCCGACAAGCGCAAAGTTCGGCGACGCTTTCTCTGCTTTTCAGAAAACGCGTGCAGCTTTGTCAAAAGGAGCCGCATCCACGCTACTACGTGTCGTTCAGAGATCGAAGGGCACTCGTTCAGAAAGCAAAGGGGCGTCGTTCAGAAATCGAAGGGGCGCCCGCTCAGAAATCGAAGAGGCGTCGTTCAGAAATCGAAGAGACATTTGTCGACAAGGGTAAAAGAACAGTACCACCACTTGATATTATCTCTATATATGTCGACCTTCGTCTTTTATGGCAAGGCAAACCTGAAGAAAATGCCCAACTCTCCCTCACCTCTGAGGGCGCACTCCCTGAAAAGCCTTTCGAAATACTCAATTCTTTCTTCTTCCCCAAAGATGATACTAGATGCCTGGAGTACAGATGACCCAGGAGGAAATGGCGGATTGAAGTATGCTGATTCATTCACCGCTTCTTCAAAAGCAAAGGTATCTCATATCATCAAGGTCAAAAGCAAAAGTATCTCATATCATGCTCTTTCCCTGTCTTTTTCTTTGTCCTTGTTCTTACTCGCATGGCAAAGTAAAAGAAGCAATCAGCCGGCACTTGGAGTCAGTCTTCCGATCTGGAGCCAACTGCCTGGAATCTATTCCTAATTGCTTACCTAGCGTTGCTCTCGAGTAGTCATCTTCAACGGTTGATACACTTCCGGAGAAGGGACCACTTCTGCAAAGGGGAGCGAGTAAGGCAAGTGAAAATGATACATTGAAGCATGTGGAGACAAACATAGGCTGAGTTATCCTCCAACCCTTTTCAATACGAATTGGAAAGATTGAACAAAGAAACAGACCAAAGGGGTAAGCTCAGACCTTCGGGGAAGACCAAAAGAATCCTCCAGCCCAGTAGCACAAAGGAAAATCAACAAGTGGAGAAGACCCAAAAGAATCCTGCTGCCCAGTTCAAGAGTAGCACAAAGGAAAATCAACGATGGGCAGAAACCAGTTCAAGAGAAAGCCTGTGGAATCACCAAGATCAATGCCTCAATGCAATTACCAAGGAGAAGATGGAATTTACACTCCATAACCAGATTTGCGTCCCTAAACTCTTCTCTTTGTTAAGTGACATTCTGCCATGTTTAGTATGTTTAGTTGCTTTTTGTGTGTTTACTTATGTTTTGTGTGAATCTATGCTTAAAACATTGAGGACAATGTTTGATTTAAGTGTGGGGGGGTAACTAAGTATATTTAATGCAAATTCGTGGGATTTTATCACCCATTACTTCAAATGTTGTTCCTTGCTGTTTTAAGGTGTTTTTAAGTTGTCTTAGAGTGTTTTTAGTATGTTTTGTTTTATAACTTCGAAAATCACATAAAAAGTTGAAAAACATGTTTTAAAAAGCCTAAAAAGAGTGTTTTGAGTCGTTTTTGTGTGTTTGTGTCTTAGGGTACCTTCCAACACAATGATAAGGATTTGGTTTGTAATTGCATGACTGTTAAAAAGAGTTATAAACATAGAGAAAAGTTTGATTTACTCTTGGTATATGCTTGGATATGGTTATAATGTATGACTTCACATGCAATCATAAAAGAAAAATTCGTTTTTGTAACATGCTTGAAGGAAGGAACTCAAACAAACGCTACAACCCTGTGAGACTCGAGCCATTACCTTCTTTGGAGAGTTATTTTCTGTGATTCTTTGTTTTCTAAAGTTGTTGTATGATCTCATTATTCCTTGCTTGGTTGCTACTTAGAATGCAATTGTATCATGATAGAACTAAATGCTAGAACTTATATCCGTTTCATTCAAAGCATGATATTGATTGCATAACATACAATAAGATGAAGTTGTTAGTCAAGCCAAAGCCAAAAAGCCTATCCCTTTTCACATGTATTGTAGGATTACCCCTTTTGAGCCTTTTCAAGCTTAGTTTCTTTGTTAACCCCTTGTTCTTAAAGGATAGTGAAGCATGACTTAAAATGAACTCCTTTTGATCAATATACTGCAGAAAATAAGTGTGGGGGAAGATAATAGGGCACGGCCAAAGAATGAAATAAAGAAAAGAAAAAAAAAAAGAGTTGAAAAATAAGTGAGAATGATCTCACAAGCATTGGTTATTGAAGGATGACATTGAATTGCATAACATATATCAAAGCATGACATTGAATTGCATAACATATATCAAGATGAAGTTGTGTAGTTGCCACCATAACCAAATAGCCTTACTTCCCATATTTCGTATTTGTTGTAAGTTTTAACCCCGTTGAGCCTTGTTTAGCCTTTATTCTTTGTTTAACCACATTATCCTCACCTAGCCTAGTATAGGACAGTCCACACCCTTGTTCTTAAAAGATAGTGAGCATGACTTAAATGAATTCCTTTTGAGTACATTATGAAAGAAAATGAGTGTGGGGGAGAGAATGTTTTGTTCTTAAGTGTTTATGTATGTTTTGAGAGTCAAAAGAAAAGAAAAAAAAAATATTGTGAAAAACATATGAAAAAGAAAAACAGAAAAGAAAAGAAAGAAAGGAAAAAGAGTTTGTTCCCCCTTGTTGTTCAAAAGATTGAGTTTTCATTCAAAAGTGAATTCTACGTTAATTCAAATGCTTTGCTCGCTATTTCTTTAAGAACCTTTGTTTTCCATATCCCTTCTTTGTTAGCCAAACACCTTTAGCCCCGTTTCAACCCGTATGCTTCTATCTTGATCGTTATGTGTTTCAAAATGTGGAGTTTGGAATTGATATGAGCTTATGGAATCACTGGTTCTCGTTCTAAGTAGTGGCATTCCATTCATGAGATCATATATATACATGTTAATAATTCTAGAAAATGCTTTCCTTGTTATAACATATGTGAGTGTTCGTCTACATGTTTACATCAATCTTCTCACATATACCTAGTGTAGGGAGTGTAGTCAGAAAATCTGTGTAAAAAAAACGAGAGTACATCTAGTAAGGAATTGAGCAAATTCTCTAAGGCATGTTACTACATTCAAAACATGGTTTTAAATGCTTAATTGTGAATTAGTATGTGGTGACTATGATTAAGAATGTATTCAAGTGTGAAGATGACTAAAATCTATGGGACTAATGATTTTTAACTTGTCATGTGCATTGGAAATCCGTGAGACGATTGTTGGAAGGTGTAGGTTGTGTTTTGTTCGTTTTGTCTAGTTTCGTGTTCTTTTGTTGTTTTGTTTTGCTCGAGGACTAGCAAAAGATAAGTGTGGGGGTATTTGATAGGAGCATATTCATGCGACTTAAATGGCTTGTTCTCGTGCATTTACGTTATGTTTCTTTAGTTATTTTAGTCCTTTAAGCTATTTTCGTGTGTTTGTAGGTCCAAAGGGCAAAAGGAGCAAAAAGATGCATTTTGGAGACTTTTGGAGCACTTTTGGGCTAAGGATGGATAGCTTATGCTTGGCGCCAAAATGTTGGACGAAATTGAAGACCAAAGTGTTGGAACTTTGTTCCCTTTAGTTTTAGGACATTTAAACCTTCCAATTCCCTTATGCCGTGCATCTCCACCTTTCTCCCAAAACCATACACATGCATTCATTATTCATTCCCTCACATGCTCCCATTACTTATCATTCATCACTTATCATTCACCACTTATCACTTATCATATCATTCACCACTTATCATTCATCACTTATCATTCACCACTTATCACTTATCATATCATTCACCACTTATCATTCATCAAACACATGCATTCACATGTTTTCACAATCTGCCATCATTCCAACCAAAACCGTGCGCATGATATCACCATGCATTCAAATGCACTTGTTCCTCCATCATTGCACCAACAACAACATTGCACATGCACTCCCTTTAATTAATTAACCCACATGCACCCTTTATTCTTTCATCATTCCAGCCACTCCACAATCCCATTCATCAACACATGCATCCACATGCATTCACCCTTTAAACCATTAAATCCACATGCCTTCCTATTCAATTAAATCAGCCACATGCATTCATCATCATAACCTAGCTGTCATTCCACTTCATTGCACATGCATCTTCAAATAAATCAGATTTCCATCATATTCACATGCATTCCATCCTTTAAAACATTGCACATGCACTCCCTTTAATTAATTAAGCCACATGCACTCCCATCCATTTCATCATTGCAGCCAACACATGTTTTCACATGCATTTTCAGATTGTCCCCTTGCACATGCAGCCACATTCCCTCCTAGCTGTCATGTTCCCCCCATTTCACCTATAAATAAGCATCCATTGCATTCATACTCATTCATTCACTCTTCCATATTCCAGAAATTCGTCAAAACCTCTCCACACCCTTGCAGCAGCCACCAAAACACTTTTCTCCTCCATTGCAGCCACTCCAACCACTCCCCAAACCATTCACACCATCAAACTATCCTTAGACCTTGTGCTACAACGAAGAGGAAGATAAGAGGGCCTAAACGTTCATACAATTCAAGTTTGAGTTGTTGGAATGTTTAGGTGTTTCTTTGATTCCAATGTTTAAATTCAACTAAACCCCCCTTGGCTAGGGGGGGGATTCGAAATATATGTTTATGCTTGCATTTTGATTTGATTACTTCTAATTGCGTTTCATAAGTTGTGGATTCAATTTGTTTAACCGTTTGATTGATAACTTATTTATGTATGTTTATTGAGAATGCGCGCTTAATTTTCATGCATGAATATGATGCTAGAATATAAGTGAGTTTCACCTAATAGTTACGAACTTATATTCGCAAGTAGTGGAGGTTGCTTATAAACAATCGCGTTAAACAAATTCTTGGCATAAGTTTCATGCAATCATAGTAACGAATGCCTCGTCAACACTTATAATTTTCATAGAGCGTAATGATTCTTGCTTGTACCTCTTCTATGCATTCATGTTGAGAACTTGTGGGGAATGTTTTGAATTGTCGCATGCATCATCCAATTCAATAACGTTAGGAAGATTTGAAGGTTAATTAGTGCATCACGGTTAACTTGGGGTGTTGAGTATCATAGTTTATTGAAATGCAATTGGAAATCATTTTATTATGCAAGTATAACATGTATGGAGATGAACCCCTTAGCTAGGTTTCCATCCATTCAATTCCATCAAATTCATCTTTACATTCTGTCTAGTTTATTAACTTCTTTCGTTATTTCAATTCTCGTCAATTTAAAACCCCCCTTTACTTTCTTGTTCTTTAGTGTTTAGACTTTGTTTAGTTTATGTTTTAAAGTGTTTTGATTCAATTTATTTCCCAAAATTCGTCCAAATTCACCAAAGTGCTCAAAACTGCCCAGAAAGTGATTTTAAGGCTGTTTTGAGTGTTTTGGGTGATGTTTGAGTCTTTTGGTTTGTTTTAGTGTTTTAAAGTTTAGTTTTGCATTCTTTGAGTCTAGTATAGTGTTTTATATTGTGTTTTTACGTTTGAATCAAACCATAATCTTAAATTCGTCCAACATTGGTTTTAAGGTCAAAAACTGCCTAGTTAGTGTTTTTAGGCAGTTTTGAGTCTTTTGAACTTGTTTTGAGTCCTTTGAGTCTTTGTGAACGTTTTTAACTTGTTTTTATGTTTTTGAGTCAAATCCAAGTGATTAACAATCCCTCCTAATCCCCGGTCCAGAACGATCCCTACTTATACATATACTACAATTTGACGAAAAGAGGGTTTAATTTGTGTGCGTATAAATTCACGCATCAGAAGACCAAAAGAATCCTCCAGCCCAGTAGCACAAAGGAAAATCAACAAGTGGAGGAGACCAAAAGAATCATCCAGCCCAGTTCAAGAGTAAGCCTGTGGAATCACAAAGATCAAAGCCTCAATGCAATCACCAAGGAGAAGAGGGAATTTACACTCCATAACCAGATTTGCGTCCCTAAACTCTTCTCTTTGTTAATTACATTCTGCCATGTTTAGTATGTTTAAGTGCTTTTTGTGTGTTTACTTATGTTTTGTGTGAATCTATGCTTAAAACATTGAGGACAATGTTTGATTTAAGTGTGGGGGGGTAACTAAGTATATTTAATGCAAATTCGTTGGATTTTATCACCCATTACTTCAAATGTTGTTCCCTGCTGTTTTAAGGCGTTTTTAAGTTGTTTTAGAGTGTTTTATTTTTATAACTCCGAAAATCACATAAAAATTTGAAAAACATGTTTTAAAAAAGCCTAAAAAGAGTGTTTTGAGTCGTTTTTGTGTGTTTGTGTCTTAGGGTACCTTCCAACACAATGATAAGGATTTGGTTTGTAATTGCATGACTGTTAAAAAGAGTTATAAACATGGATAAAAGTTTGATTTACTCTTGGTATATGCTTGGTTATGGTTATAATGTATGACTTCACATGCAATCATAAAAGAAAAATTCGTTTTTGTAACATGCTTGAAGGAAGGAACTCAAACAAACGCTACAACCCTGTGAGACTCGAGTCATTACCTTCTTTGGAGAGTTATTTTCTGTGATTCTTTATTTTCTAAAGTTGTTGCATGATCTCATTATTCCTTGCTTGGTTGCTACTTAGAATGCAATTGTATCATGATAGAACTAAATGCTAGAATTTATATCCGTTTCATTCAAAGCATGACATTGAATTGCATAACACATATCAAGATGAAGTTGTGTAATTGCCACCATAACCAAATAGCCTTACTTCCCATATTTCGTATTTGTTATTAGTTTTAACCCCGTTGAGCCTCGTTTAGCCTATTTTCTTTGCTAACCACATCACCCCTTACCTAGCCTAGATTAGGACCATCCGTACCCTTGTTCTTGAAGCATAGTAAGCATGACGGATAATGAATTCCTTTTGATTAATATGTTGCAGAAAATAAGTGTGGGGGAAGGGATTTTTGTGTGTATGTATGTGCCTAAGTCTTAAAGGAGGCACGGGAAAAAGAAAAAAAAAATGTGAGAAAAAGAAGAAGAAAAGAAAGAAAAGAAAAAAAAAAGTGAAAATAAGTGAGAATGGACTCACAAGTGTGATTGTTGAAGAAAGGGCCCAAAAAGTTTGAATATGGCCCTAAGTTTTGTGACTTCCCCTTGGGTGTTCAAAGTTGACTTCTGCGTTCTAAAGGGAATTCTAAGTGCCTAATTCAATACTTTGCTCACTATTGCTTTAAGAATGTTTGTTTATCCTTCACCTTTCATTGTTAGCCAATACCCTAGCCCCGTTTCAACCCTTATGCTTCTATCTTGAGTGTTATGTATTTCAATTTGTGGAGTTTGAACTTGGTATAAGCTTATGGTGTCACTGGTTCTCGCTTCTAAGTAGTAGCATTCCATTCATGAGATCATACCTAAACATGCTTATTAACTCCAGAAATTGCTCTCTTTATGATACATATATGTGAGTGTTCGTTTTCATGTTTACATCAATCTTCTCACATATAACTAGTGTAGGGTGTGAAGTTAGAAAATCTGTGTGAAAAACGAGAGTACATCTAGTAAGGAATTGAGCAAATTCTCTAAGGCATGTTACTACATTCAAAACATGGTTTTAAATGCTTAATTGTGAAATAGTATGTGGTGGCTATGATTAAGAATGTACTCAAGTGTGAAGATGACTAAAATCTATGGGACTAATGATTTTTAACTTGTCATGTGCATTGGAAATCCGTGAGACGATTGTTGGAAGGTGTGGGTTGTGTTTTGTTCGTTTTGTTTTGTTTTTGGTTTCTTTTGTTTTGTTTTGCTCGAGGACTAGCAAAAGCTAAGTGTGGGGGAATTTGATAGGAGCATATTTAGGCGACTTACTTAGCTTGTTTTCGTGCATTTATATTGTTAATTCATAGTTGTTTTTGGCGTTTAAGCCATTTTCGTGTGTTTTTAGGTTCATGTGGCTAAGGAAGCAAAAAGATGCATTTTGGAGCATTTTGGAGCAAAATTGGACTTGGAAGGGATAACTTATACTTGGAGCAAAAGGAATGGACGAAATTGAAGAGTTGATGTCACAAGGATTCCTACTTGAAGTAGCCACACACCTTCCACATTTCAGCCACATGCACTTGTTCCTCCATCATTGCACCAACAACAACATTGCACATGCACTCCCTTTAATTAATTAACCCACATGCACCCTTTATTCTTTCATCATTCCAGCCACTCCACATCCCTCACCAAGAAATCATTCAACACATGCATCCATAATCATTTCTCCACACCAAAACCGTGCACATGCATTCCCCTTGTGCAATTCCATCATTCCACACCTCCATGGCAGCCACCAACCAACCTAGCTGTCATGTTTCCCCTTTAATCATTCAAACATTCACCCACATGCATTTCTAACCCACATGCACCCTAGATTCTAATCAGCCATTCACATTTAATCATTCATTCCCATCAGATTTCTAGCATATTCACATGCATTCATCCTAGCTGTCATGTTTCCCCTTTCATCATTCCCTCACATTCTTTAAATCAGCCAACACATGCATCCACCTTTCTCCCATCAGATTTCCAACATTGCACATGCATTTCCACCCTTTAATCACATGCATAAATCAGCCACATGCATCTCCCATCACCATTCCAGATTTCCACCAAGTTCCTAGCTGTCATGTTCCCCCCATTTCACCTATAAATAAACCTTCATTGCAGCCACAAAGGGGGGGATCCATTCACCACAGAAATAAGGCCTTTGTGCCAGAAATTCATCCATTCCATAAACACTTCCATTCCATTGTACATACCACCAACACTTCCCCCTTTGTGCCGTGAGTTTCCCTTACAATCCAAACACCATCCTTCCATCTCCACCACTCCCCAAACCATTCACACCATCAAACTCACCTTAGACCTTGTGCCACAATGAAGAGGAAGAGAAGAGTGCCTAAACGTTCATACAATTCAAGTTTGAGTTGTTGGAATGTTTAGGTGTTTCTTTGATTTCAATGTTAATTTCAATACTCTTTGTTTTGTACGTATGAGGAATGGAAGAGAAGAGTGCCTAAACGTTCATACAATTCAAGTTTGAGTTGTTGGAATGTTTAGGTGTTTCTTTGATTTCAAAGTTATGAGGAAATTCGAAATATATGTTTATGCTTGCATTTTGATTTGATTACTTCTAATTGCGTTTCATAAGTTGTGATTCAATTTGTTTAATCGTTTGATTGATAACTTATTTATGTATGTTTATTGAGAGTGCACGCTTAATTTTCATGCATGAATATGACGCTAGAATATAAGTGAGTTTCACCTAATAGTTACGAACTTATATTCACAAGTAGTGGAGGTTGCTTATAAACAATCGCGTTAAACGAATTCTTGGCATAAGTTTCATGCGTATTCCATAGTAACGAATGCCTCGTCAACACTTATAATTTTCATAGAGCGTAATGATTCTTGCTTGTATCTCTATTATGCAATCATGTAGGGGACTTGTGGGGAATGTTTTGAATTGTTGTATGCGCTAACCCATCCAATTCAATAACGTTAGGAAGATTTGAAGGTTAATTAGTGCATCACGGTTAACTTGGGGTGTTGAGAATTCATGGTTTATTGAAATGCAATTGGAAATCATTTTATTATGCAAGTGTAACATGTGTGGAGATGAACCCCTTAGCTAGCATCCATTCATCCATACTTTCATCATATTCATTTTTACAATCTGTTCTAATTTTACAAAGTTTTAAGTTTTGTTTTCAAATTCGTCAAAACCTCAATCCCCCTTTACTTTAGTGTCCAATTTAGTTAGAAAGTGTCTTAGTTTGTGTTTCTAAGTGTTTTGAATCAATTTATTACCCAATTTCGTCCAAAGTAGTCAAAGTGCTCAAAACTGCCCAGATTGTGTTTTTAAGGCAGTTTTGAGTGTTTTGGTGCTATTTGAGTCTTTTGGTTTGTTTTAGAGTTTTAAGTGTTTAGTTTTACATTCTTTGAGTCTAGTTTAGTGTTTTATATTGTGTTTTTACGTTTTTGAGTCAAATCCAAGTGATTAATAATCCCTCCTAATCCCCGGTCCAGAACGATCCCTACTTACATACTTACTACAATTGATAAAAAGAGGGTTTAATTTGTGTGCGTATAAATCACGCATCAAAGCTATCCATCCTTAGCCCAAAAGTGCTCCAAAAGGCTCCAAAATGCACTTCTTTGCTCCTTTAGCCCTTAGAACCTGAAAACATACGAAAATGGTTTAAAAGACTTAAAGAACTAAGAAATAACAACGTAAATGCACAAGAACAAGCCAACTAAGTCGCCTAAATATGCTCCTATCAAATTCCCCCACACTTAGCTTTTGCTAGTCCTCGAGCAAAACAAAACAACAAAAGAACACGAAACTAGACAAACGAACAAAACACAACCTAAACCTTCCAACATTTGCCTCAGGGATTTCCAATGCACATGACATGTTAATATTCATTATCTCCACAGATTTTGGTCATCTTTACACTTGAGCACATACTTAATCATAGTCACCACATACTAGTTCACAATCAAGCATTTAAAACCATGTTTGAATGTAGTAACATGCCTTAGAGAATTTGCTCAAATCCTTACAAGATATGCACTCAATTTTCACTCAGATTTTCTAACTACATACCCTAATCTAGTTATATGTGAGAAGATTGATGTAAACATGAAAACGAACACTCACATATATGAATCACAAAGAAAGCAATTTCTGGAGTTAATAAGCATGTTTAGATATGATCTCATGAATGGAATGCAACTACTTAGATGCAAGAACCAGTGACACCATATGCTCATACCAAGTTCAAACTCCACAAATTGAAACACATAACACTCAAGATTGAAGTCAGGGGTTGTAATGGGGCTTGGGGTGTTTGGCTAACAAAGAAGTGATATGGAAAACAAAGGTTCTTAAACGTGTCAAGTTCTAAGAAGTGATATGGAAATCAAACGGTTAAACGAATTGAATCCACAACTTATGAAACGCAATTAGAAGTAATCAAATCAAAATGCAAGCATAAACATATATTTCGAATTACCCCCTAGCCAAGGGGGTTTTAGTTCCTCATGGTACAAAACAAAGAGAATCAAAGAAACACCTAAACATTCCAACAACTCAAACTTGAATTGTATGAACGTTTAGGCCCTCTTCTCTTCCATTCCTCATTCGTACAAAACAAAGAGTATTGAAATTAAACATTGAAATCAAAGAAACACCTAAACATTCCAACAACTCAAACTTGAATTGTATGAACGTTTAGGCCCTCTTATCTTCCTCTTCGTTGTAGCACAAGGTCTAAGGATAGTTTGATGGTGTGAATGGTTTGGGGAGCGGTGAAAATGGAAGGATGGTGTTTGGATTGTAAGGGAGAGCACGGCACAAGGGAGTTTGATGGTCTACATTCTGAAATGGAAGAGTTTCTGAAATGGAAGTGTGAATGAATTGAGGTGTGTATGTTTTTTATAGGGAGATGAATGGATGGGAGAGGGAACATGACAGCTAGGTTAAGTGAATGCATGTGCAAAACAGCTAGGATGAATGCATGTGGATGTTTGGTGGCTGAAATGATGAAGTGGGAAGTGCATGTGCTGAAATGATAAAGGGGGAAGTGCATGTGGGTTGGAAATCTGATGGGTGAAGTGTATGGTTATGGGTGAATGTTTTAAAGAATAGGAATGCATGTGATTAAAGGAATGCATGTGCAATGACAGCTAGGTTAAATTAATTAAAGGGACATGTGGGTTGGAAATGCAAGTGGGTTGAAGTGGAATGACAATGAGTGCATGTGGAATGGCTGAAATGTGTTGATATGCATGTGAAAAACAGCTAGGGTGAATGATTGAGGTGGGAATGGAAGAATGTGGCTGCAATGAGGAATACATGTGGCTAAAATGAAAGTGAAATGCAATTGCAACACACGGCAAGGGATGTGTTGGTGTGTTGATGCGTGATTTATACGCACACAAATTAAACCCTCTTTTCGTCAACTTGTAGTATATGTATAAGTAGGGATCGTTCTGGACCGGGGATTAGGAGGGATTGTTAATCACTTGGATTTGACTCAAAAACATAAAAACAAAGTTAAAAACGTTCACAAAGACTCAAAGGACTCAAAACAAGTTCAAAAGACTCAAAACTGCCTAAAAACACTAACTAGGCAGTTTCTGACCTTAAACCCAATGTTGGACGAATTTAAGATTATGGCTTGATTCAAACGTAAAATAACAATATAAAACACTATACTAGACTCAAAGAATGCAAAACTAAACTTTAAAACACTAAAACAAACCAAAAGACTCAAACATCACCCAAAACACTCAAAACAGCCTTAAAATCACTTTCTGGGCAGTTTTGAGCACTTTGGTGAATTTGGACGAATTTTGGGAAATAAATTGAATCAAAACACTTTAAAACATAAACTAAACAAAGTCTAAACACTAAAGAACAAGAAAGTAAAGGGGGGTTTTAAATTGACGAGAATTGAAATAACGAAAGAAGTTAATAAACTGGACAGAATGTAAAGATGAATTTGATGGAATTGAATGGATGGGAACCTAGCTAAGGGGTTCATCTCCATACATGTTATACTTGCATAATAAAATGATTTCCAATTGCATTTCAATAAACCATGAATTCTCAACACCCCAAGTTAACCGTGATGCACTAATTAACCTTCAAATCTTCCTAACGTTATTGAATTGGATGGGTTAGCGCATACAACAATTCAAAACATTCCCCACAAGTCCCCTACATGATTGCATAATAGAGATACAAGCAAGAATCATTACGCTCTATGAAAATTATAAGTGTTGACGAGGCATTCGTTACTATGGAATACGCATGAAACTTATGCCAAGAATTCGTTTAACGCGATTGTTTATAAGCAACCTCCACTACTTGTGAATATAAGTTCGTAACTATTAGGTGAAACTCACTTATATTCTAGCGTCATATTCATGCATGAAAATTAAGCGTGCACTCTCAATAAACATACATAAATAAGTTATCAATCAAACGGTTAAACAAATTGAATCACAACTTATGAAACGCAATTAGAAGTAATCAAATCAAAATGCAAGCATAAACATATATTTCGAATTTCCTCATAACTTTGAAATCAAAGAAACACCTAAACATTCCAACAACTCAAACTTGAATTGTATGAACGTTTAGGCACTCTTCTCTTCCATTCCTCATACGTACAAAACAAAGAGTATTGAAATTAACATTGAAATCAAAGAAACACCTAAACATTCCAACAACTCAAACTTGAATTGTATGAACGTTTAGGCACTCTTCTCTTCCTCTTCGTTGTAGCACAAGGTCTAAGGATAGTTTGATGGTGTGAATGGTTTGGGGAGTGGTGAAAATGGAAGGATGGTGTTTGGATTGTAAGGGAGTGGTGCCTCAAGGCCACGGCACCAAGGGCAGTTTGTGATGGCTACATTCTGAAATGGAAGAGTTGTGTCGAATGGGTGAATTTCTGGCACAAAGGCCTTATTTCTGTGGTGAATGGATCCCCCCTTTTGTGGCTGCAATGAAGGGTTATTTATAGGTGAAATGGGGGGAACATGACAACTAGGAGGGTGGTGGAAATCTGGAATGGTGATGGGAGATGCATGTGGCTGATTTATGCATGTGATTAAAGGGTGGAAATGCATGTGCTTTTTATAAGTGGCTGCATATGCAAGGGGACAATCTGAAAATGCATGTGAAAGCATGTGTTGGCTGCAATGATGAAATGGATGGGAGTGCACATGCAATGTTTTAAAGGATGGAATGCATGTGAATATGATGGAAATCTGATGGGAACTCATGGCAAGGATGATTTCTGGTGGTGAATGGGTGTATGTTTGAATGATTAAAGGGACATGTGGGTTGGAAATGATGAAGGAAATGCATGTGAGTGACAACTAGATATGTTGATGAATGCATGTGGAATGTTTGTGGTGAGTGAATGTGGTGGTGAATATGGCTGATTTGATTTATGGAAGATGCATGTGGATTAAAGGTGAGTGAATGATTATGGAATGCAATCTGAAATGGGAGATGGAATGGGATGTTTTGCATGTGAATTAAAGAGTAAATGCATGTGAATTAAAGAGTGAATGCATGTGCAATGACAGCTAGGTTGAATATGCATGTGGAATGGCTGATTTATTTGAAGATGCATGTGCAATGAAGTGGAATGACAGCTAGGTTATGATGATGAATGCATGTGGCTGATTTAATTGAATAGGAAAGCATGTGGATTTAATGGTTTAAAGGGTGAATGCATGTGGATGCATGTGTTGATGAATGGGATTAGGAAACGTTTAAATGTCCTAAAACTAAAGGGAACAAGGTTCCAACACTTTGGTCTTCAATTAGGTCTTCAATTTCGTCCAACATGCATCTTTTTGCTCATAAGTTATCCATCCTTAGCCCAAAAGTGCTCCAAAAGTCTCCAAAATGCATCTTTTTGCTCCTTTAGCCCTTTGGACCTACAAACACACGAAAATAGCTTAAAGTACTAAAATAACTAAAGAAACATAACGTAAATGCACGAGAACAAGCCATTTAAGTCGCATGAATATGCTCCTATCATGTGTGTATGGGAATTTCTGGTTCTAAGGCTTTGTTTGATTGGGCTAGGCCCTTTGTTTTATGTCCTAAAGTGCATACAAGGCTTCAATTTCGTCCAACACTTTGGCTCCTAGCATAAGCTATCCATTCTAAGCCCAATTTTGCTCCAAAATGCTCCAAATTGCACCTTTTTGCTTCCTTAGCCATATGAACCTAGAAACACACGAAAATGGCATAAAGGACTAAAATAACTAAAGAAACACAACGTAAATGCATGAGAACAAGCCAATTAAGTCGCATAAATATGCTCCTATCAAACTCTATTGTTAGTGCTCCCTTGGCCACATCAATCTTTGTTTGGGCTGTTTTCATGAACGGACGGCCTAGCAAGATTGGCAATGATGGAGCATGGCTCGAATCCTCCATTTCTAAGACATAAAAATCTGCAGGAAAGATAAGATGATTGACCTGCACTAAAACATCCTTAAGGACTCCCTTGGGATAAACATTAGATCTATCGGCCAATTGTATAATAACACCATCGTTTTTCAATGCTCCTAGATTCATAGATGCATAAATTGAATATGGCATGACGTTTATTGAGGTACCTAAATCTAACATGGCAAATTCAAAACGAGTGTTACCAATGACACATGGAATTGTAAAACTACCCGGATCCTTGCATTTAGGGGGCAGTTTCCTTTGCAAGATGGCTGAGACGTTTTCACCCACTTTTACAACCTCCTTGGTTGAAATCTTCCTCTTATTAGTGCAAAGTTCCTTCAAGAACTTGGCGTACCTCGGGACTTGCTTGATTGCATCCAAAAGAGGGATATTGACTTGAACTTTCTGAAACGTCTCGAGAATGTCCTTTTCTGCTTCCTCTTTCTTTGTTTGCATGAACCTGCTAGGAAAAGGCACATTCGGAGGAAAAACATTAGTGGGAACTGAACTTGACACGTTTTTACCTTTGATGGACCGATTTCAGGTCTTAGAATCATTCAAGGCTTGCAGCAAAGGTGTTTCCACCTTTGCCGTGGGTAGGCTTTGTTCCTCTTCTTCGATTCTCAACTCTTCCACCTTATTGGAACGTGGTTTGGATGGTCCGTGGTCAAATCCAACTTGCTTCCCACTTCGCAAACTTATGGCTTTTTGATGTGATATATAATAGCACACAAATTAAACCCTCTTTTTGACAATTGTAGTATAGATATAAGTAGGGATCGTTCTAGGCCGGGGATTAGGAGGGATTGCTAGTCTAAAACACTTTAAATAAACTCATAAGACTCTTACTAACTTGTATGACTCAAAACAACTCAAAACAACCAAAAAGACTCAATTTAGACTATAGGACTTAATTTGGACGAAAATACACTTGGTTTTGACTCTAAAGACTCAAAAAGACTCTTTTGGACAGATTTGGAACAAGTAAGAAAAGGGGGTTTGATTTTGGACGAATTTAAAAGAAAACAAGTAACTTAAAACTTTAAAACAGATTTTGGACGAATTTAAGAAAAACTAATGGATGATGGGATAGCCAAGGGATACTTCTCCACACATGATACTTTCAAACATAAATTGATTTCCAGTTGCTTTTCCGATAAACCATGAACCTCAACACCCCAGATTAACCGTGACATCACTAATTAACCCTCAGATTTCCCTTAAGTTAGTGGATTGGATGACATCATACGACAACCCAAAGCATTCTTCAAAAGTCCCCTACATGACATCATAATAGAGATACGGTCAAAGATCATTACGTTCAATGGAAATCATAAGTATTGACAAAGCACTTGTAACTATGACATCATGATACGCATGCTAGGAATTTACTTAACATGATTGTGAAAACAACCTTAACTACTTGTGAATATAAGTTTGTGACGATTATGTGAAACACCCTTATATTCTAGCCCCAAATTCAAGCATGCAAATTAAGTAGGCCTCCCTAATAAACATACAAGAATAAGTTATCCATCAAACGGTTAAGTAAATTGCGTTCACAATTTATGAAATCACAACTGGACTTAATCAACTCATATTATAAACGTAATCATGGTTTCAAAGCATCCCTAGGCTAAAACGAGTTTAGCCTCTCATGTTCATGGCAAAACAAAGCAACATAGAATTAAACATTAAAATAAAAGATAGATTACACCTAGAAACGTCCAACACTCCAACTCGAATGCACAAACGCCCAAGGCTTGGTCTTCCTTCTCCTCTTCCTTGCTAAGTCACGGCACAAGGTCTAGGGTGGTTTTGTGGATGATTTTCTGGGTTTTGGATGGATTTAGGTAGGTGGGGTGGTGCGGCAAGGGTTGATGGTGGTGTATGGAGGTTGGGATGGAGGTGTGGAAGTAGGGGAATGGTGTAAAGTGGTTGTAAGGTCACGGCAAAGGGTGGATTTCTGAATGAATGTATGAATGTTGTGTGTAGGGGTGGTGATCTAAATGGTGCGGCATGGGCTGTTTATATAGGCTAGTTTGGCACACTTAGTAAAGGAAAAGGGTTGCATAATCCCATTGAAAAAAGGTTAACTCAAGGCAGAAATCAAGTGGGATTTGGAATAGGTAGTGATAGGAGCATATTTATGCGACTTAAATGGCTTGTTCTCGTACATTTACGTTATGTTTCTTTAGTTATTTTAGTACTTTAAGCTATTTTCGTGTGTTTGTAGGTCCAAAGGGCTAAAGGAGCAAAAAGATGCATTTTGGAGACTTTTGGAGCACTTTTGGGCTAAGGACGGATAGCTTATGCTTGAAGCCAAAGTGTTGGACGAAATTGAAGACCTAATTGGAGCCAAAGTGTTGGAACCTTGTTCTCTTTAGTTTTAGGACATTTAAACCTTTCCTAATCCCAATCATGCCATGCATAACACACATCCATTCTAACACATTGTCATTGCACATGCATTTCCTTCATTAGTTAACCCACATGCACTTATCACTTATCATCACCACTTAACCACTTATCATATCATAACCACATATCATATCACTTATCACTTATCACTTAACATATCATCCACCTACTTCACCTACAACATCCACCTACTTCACCTACAACATCCACTTCACCTACAACATCCACCTACTTCACCTACAACATCCACCTACTTCACCTACAAATGACATAGCCATATGTTCCCTCCACTACTCCTATAAATACCCTTGCATTCATTCATTCAAAAACATCTCATTTCATACACAACACATTACAAACACATTCTCCCTTCCCTAGCCGTGAGCTTCCCATCCATTCCCTTATAATCCAAACACCACTCCTCATCCATTTCCATAATCCCCCAAACCTCACCTTAGACCTTGTGCTACAACAACGAGGAAGATAAGAGGGCCTAAACGTTCATACAATTCAAGTTTGAGTTGTTGGAATGTTTAGGTGTTTCTTTGATTTCAAAGTTTAAATTCAATTCTCTTTGTTTTGTACGTATGAGGAATGGAAGAGAAGAGTGCCTAAACGTTCATACAATTCAAGTTTGAGTTGTTGGAATGTTTAGGCGTTTCTTTGATTTCAAAGATATGAGGAACTAAACCCCCTTTAGCTAGGGGGTGATTCGAAACTATGTTTATTACTTGCAATATGAATTGATTAACTTTCGTTGGAATTTCATAAGTTGTGGATTCAATTTGTTTAACCGTTTGATTGATAACTTATTTATGAATGTTTATTAAGAATGCGCGCTTAATTTTCATGCATAAATATGACGCTAGAATATAAGTGAATTTCACCTAATCGTTATGAACTTATATTCACAAGTAGTGGAGGTTGCTTATAAACAATCGCGTTAAATGAATTCTTGGCACGAGTTTCATGCTAATCATAGTAACGAATGCCTCGTCAACACTTATAGTTTTCATAATGCTTAATGATCTTTGATTGTATCTTTATTGTGCTGTTCACGTAAAGGACTTTTGGAGAATGTGGTGAATTGCGTTGCGCTAACCCATCCAATTCATTAACTTAAGGAAAACTTGACGGTTAATTTAAGCGGACCTAATTAACCCGGGGCGTTGAGTTTCATAATTTATCGAAAGACCAACTGAGAATCAATCTTGTATGCAAGTGTAACATGTGTGGAGAAGAACCCCTTGGCTATTCCATCATCCATATTTTCATCACATTTATATTTACGTTTTGCCTTTAATTACAATTTGTGCAATTTAGTTAATTTCGTCAAATCAAACCCCCCCCTTTAGTGCTTAGAATCTGTTTAGTTTATGTTTTAAAGTATTTTTGAATTCTTTGAGTCTAGTATAGTGTTTTAAACTTTATTTTACGTTTTTGAGTCAGTTTCCAAGAGATTTGCAATCCCTCCTAATCCCCGGTCCAGAACGATCCCTACTTATACTTATACTACAATTTGACAAAAAGAGGGTTTAATTTGTGCGCGTATAAAACTCGCATCAAATTTTGGCGCCGTTGCCGGGGATTAGCAACTTTGCTAATCCCTTGGTTCTTTTCTTTTTTTTTTGTTTAGTTGTTTTCGTTTTAGTTTCTAAATTAGTGTTGTTTTCTTTGTTTGTTGTTACTTTTCATATTTGATTTAGTTCTCTTTCTTTGATTTTAGGTGCTAAAGAAGTAAGATATGGATTTTGCTAGCATTCAAGCTCAATTGGCAAATCTTACTTCTAAATTGTCGCCGTATGCCGAAAGGACCACAATGCAGAGTGTCCCTACATTTGATGCTTCATATAGGCAAGGATTTCAAGCCAATCAATGTCCACAAAGAGATTGGAGGGATCATTCAAACTCTATATGGTGGGAAGATCAACATGTTCAACGTGAAGCATATTGGCAACCGTATGAGGAGTTCTATTCAAGACCTATGCAGCCACCACAACTTCATATGCAATATGCTCAATTAAATTCAAGTTCGCCAATAGATTATATTCAAATTCTTAATGAAATAAATTCTTTGGCGCAGGGGTCACAAAATCAAGCCAAGGAGGCTCAACAAGAAGCATATTGGCAACCATATGAGGAGTTCAATACAACACCTATGCAGCCACCACAACCTCCCCCACAACAATTCCAATCAAGTTCAAGTATGTCCATGGATAATGATAAAAATTTTCAATTACTAACCTCTTTGACGCAGGACGAACAAAATCAAGACAAGAAGTTGGGTAAATTGGACGAGCAATTTGGGCAGATTATGGAGTTCATGAAACAAATTCAAGAGCAAAGTGAACTCTCCAACTCAACTATTGAAAACTCGAAGGAAGATTTTGAAATCCATAATGCTATCACTTTGGGAAGTGCTATGGAGGTTGGAGCTGACCTAAAAATGTCCAAACATAGCCTAGAAGTGGAGGAAGAGCTGCTAATTGAGGAGGAGGAAGAAGACATGCACACGGCAAGGGTAGAACAACCCTTGCCGCAGCCCCCTAAGCCCTCTAAACCACCCACCACCAGTAAGGACGTCCCAATTCCATGTTATTCTGATGTTATTCCACCCAATGTCCCTTTTCCTAGCAGGTTTTTGATTCCCAACCAAGAAGAGAGTAAAAAGGACATCGTGGAAGCCTTCCCAAAGGTGCAAAATGCTATTCAAATTCTTGGTGCAACACAACAAGTTTTAGATGGTGTTGAATTCTTCAAAGGACTTTGTACACCAAGAAGAATGATTCAAGAGAAGGTAGTGGCTGGAGAAGATGTAGAAGGCATCAAAGAGGACATATTTGAAACCACAATTCCCAAGGAAGTTGGATTTTATGACACGGGACAAGTCATAACTTTCGAAGGGGTGTTTATTCTGGAGTTCATTTTGGAGCACACAGGTAAGCCGCCTCCCCGAATTTCAATTTTCTTTTATACTAACATGTGGTTAATGATTCAGGCACCCAATCTGGAATTTAAACTATTACCGGATCATTTCAAGTATCACCGCCCATTCAAAGATAAATTCCATGCCGTTATTTTATTTATGTAAAAAAAAAAAAAAAAAAAAAAAAAGATACTAAACATGGAGAAAGATGGAGCCTTCACAGAGGATGTTTACGTGAAGCCCCGCTACGAGGCGTCGAAGCAGAAGGAATAGAAGCGGAAGGCATAGGAGCGGAAGGCGCAGAAGCGGGAGGTATCGGAGCGGAAGCCATCGGAGCTAGAGCATTCCAGGCCTCAATACTTGGCCAAGCGCTGGATGACCCAGGAAAAAGGTGCCTCTGGAGACAAGCCGCAAGCCTTTGACGGTCACTGTGAATTCGACCCTCAGATTCTTGCAGCTCATCAAGCTTTCTCTTCATGCCCGACGAATAGTTATTTGCAAGCACATGCAAACTTCTATTCTCGTACTTAAGCTGCTGGATCTCTTGCTTAAGACTCTCCACCTCTGCCATCAATGATTCCACCTGACGGGAGCGGGCAAGCAGGCGTTGGCCCATGTTGGACACAGAACTCGCACACTGAACACTAAGTGCGAGGGACTCTTGAACGGCCAGCTCATCGGACCGTCCTGACAGCAGCCTACTATCTTTCGGAGTGAGGAGGTTCCTAGCTACTATTGTAGCTGTTGTGGCGTCCTGCATCACGGAGTCTTCACCTGTGAGAGGACCGTTAGAAGAAAAGAAAGAAGGGCGCCATACGTTACCTTGACGCTGCGCGCCCGTATCACTGCTAAGGCTCAATTCCAAGCTAAGGTTCGATGAGTTTGCCATTTTTCAAAAGTGTTCAAAGAGAAGGGATGGAGTTAAATTTCAAAGGGCCGGAGTCGATTTTCAAGAATGGGAAATCTTCAGAGTGTGTTTGTTGTGGTGATCGATAGCTCAATAAAAAAGCCAAGGCGACGCGTCCACCAATTCAAAAAGCCGGAATTTCCGGCGTAATTTAGGCGACGCTTTCTCAGCTTTTCAGAAGGCGCGTTCAACTTTGTCAAAAGATTTCTTCTTTTCTGACAACACGTGGAGGCCATCATCACAACTACACATCTTTAGCCGACAAGCGCAAAGTTCGGCGACGCTTTCTCAGCTTTTCAGAAGACGCGTGCAGCTTTGTCAAAAGGAGCCACATCTGCACTACCACGTGTCGTTCAGAAATCGAAGGGGCGCCTGCTCAGAAATCGAAGAGGCGAATTCAAAGATCGAAGAGGCGCCACTATTTCAAAAAGCCGGAGTTGCGGGATCAAAACGTTTGTCGACAAAGGTAAAAAGTACCACCACTTGCTATTATCTCTATATATGTCGACCTTCGTCTTTTATGGCAGGGCAAACCTGAAGAAAATGCCCAACTCTCCCTCACCTCTGAGGGCGCACTCCCAGCAAAGCCTTTCGAAATACTCAATTCTTTCTTCTTCCCCAAAGATGATACCAGATGCCTGGAGTACAGATGACCCAGGAGGAAGCAGCACAACAAATACATGTGCTGATTCATTCACCGCTTCTTCAAAAGCAAAGGTATCTCATATCATCAAGGTCAAAAGCAAAAGTATCTCATATCATGCTCTTTCCCTGTCTTTTTCTTTGTCCTTGTTCTTACTCGCATGGCAAAGTAAAAGAAGCAATCAGCCGGCACTTGGAGTCAGTCTTCCGATCTGGAGCCAACTGCCTGGAATCTATTCCTGATTGCTTACCTAGCGTTGCTCTCGAGTAGTCATCTTCAACGGTTGATACACTTCCGGAGAAGGGACCACTTCTGCAAAGGGGAGCGAGTAAGGCAAGTGAAAATGATACATTGAAGCATGTGGAGACAAACATAGGCTGAGTTATCCTCCAACCCTTTTCAATACGAATTGGAAAGATTGAACAAAGAAACAGACCAAAGGGGTAAGCTTAGACCTTCAGGGGAGACCAAAAGAACCATCCTGCTGCCCAGTTCAAGAAGTAGCACAAAGGAAAATCAACGATGGGCAGAAACCAGTTCAAGAGTAAGCCTGTGGAATCACAAAGATCAAAAGCCTCAATGCAATTACCAAGGAGAAGATGGAATTTACACTCTATAACCAGATTTGCGTCTCTAAACTCTTCTCTTTGTTAATTACATTATGCCATGTTTAGTATGTTTAAGTGCTTTTTGTGTATTTACTTATGCTTTGTGTGAATCTATGCTTAAAACATTGAGGACAATGTTTGATTTAAGTGTGGGGGGGTAACTAAGTATATTTGATGCAAATTCGTGGGATTTATTCACCTATCACTTCACATGTTGTTTCTCACTGTTTTAAAACTGTTTTAGTGTATTTTGTCTTAAAAATTCGAAAATCCCATAAAAATTTGAAAAATTGTTTTGAAAAACCCAAAAAGAGTTGTTTTAAAGTTGTTTTTGTGTGTGTGTTTGTGTCTTAGGATACCTTCCAACACAATGATAAGGATTTGGTTTGTAATTGCATGACTGTTAAAAAGAGTTATAAACATAGAGAAAAGTTTGATTTACTCTTGGTATATGCTTGGTTATGGTTATAATGTATGACTTCACATGCAATCATAAAAGAAAATTTAGTTTTTGTAACATGCCTGAAGGAAGGAACTCAAACAAATGCTACAACCCTGAGAGACTTGAGCCTATAACGTTCTTTGGAGAGTATAATCTGTGATTTCTTGTTTTCTAAAATCGTTGCATGATCTCATTATTCTTTGCTTGGTTACTACTTAGAAGGCGTTTCATCATATAGTTCCAAATGCTAGAACTCATGCCCATTTCATTCAAAGCATGTTATTGATTTGCATAACATATATCAAGATGAAGTTGTGTAGTTGCCACCATAGCCAAATAGCCTCACTTCCCATATTTCGTATATGTTGTAAGTTGTACCCCCGTTGAGCCTCGTTTTGCCTTTATTCCTTGTTTACCCACATCACCCCTTACCTAGCTTAGAGTAGGACTTTCCTATACCCTTGTTCTTAAAGTTTAGTGAGCATGACTTAAATGAATTCCTTTTGAGTTACATTATGCAAGAAAATGAGTGTGGGGGAGTAAAAGTTTGTTCTTACGTTTATATGTATGTTTTGAGATTCAAAAGAAAAAGAAGAAAAGAAAAAAAAAAAAAAAAAAAAAAAAAAAAAAGGGAGTGAAAATAAGTAAGAATGAACTCACGAGCGTTAATGGTTGAAGAAAGGGTCCAAAAAGTTGAATATGGCCCTAAGTTTTGTGTGATTTTCCCTTGGGTGTTCAAAGTTGACTTCTGGGTTCTTAAGGGAATTCTAAGTGCCTAATTCAATACTTTGCTCACTATTGCTTTAAGAATGTTTGTTTATCCTTCACCTTTCATTGTTAGCCAATACCCTAGCCCCGTTACTACCCTTTGACTTCTATATTGAGTGTTATGTATTTCAATTGTGGAGTTTGAACTTGGTATGAGCTTATGGTGTCACTGGTTCTCGCGTCTAAGTAGTAGCATTCCATTCATGAGATCATATCTAAACATGCTTATTAACTCCAGAAAATGCTTTCCTTATTATAACATATGTGAGTGTTCGTCTACATGTTTACATCAATCTTCTCACATATACCTAGTGTAGGGTGTGTAGTCAGAAAATCTGTGTGAAAAACGAGAGTACATCTAGTAAGAAATTGAGGGAATTCTCTAAAGGCATGTTACTACATTTGAAATGTGTTTTAATTGCTTAATTGTGAACTAGTATGTGGTGACTATGATTAAGAATGTACTTAAGTGTAAAGATGGCTCAAATCTGTGAGAATAATGATTTTTAACTTGTCATGTGCATTGGAAGTCCCTGATACGATTGTTGGAAGGTGTAGGTTGTGTTTTGTTCTTTTTGTTTTGCTTTTCTGTTTTGCTCGAGGACTAGCAAAAGCTAAGTGTGGGGGTATTTGATAGGAGCATATTTATGCGACTTAAATGGCTTGTTCTCGTACATTTACGTTATGTTTCTTTAGTTATTTTAGTACTTTAAGCTATTTTCGTGTGTTTGTAGGTCCAAAGGGCTAAAGGAGCAAAAAGATGCATTTTGGAGACTTTTGGAGCACTTTTGGGCTAAGGACGGATAGCTTATGCTTGAAGCCAAAGTGTTGGACGAAATTGAAGACCTAATTGGAGCCAAAGTGTTGGAACCTTGTTCTCTTTAGTTTTAGGACATTTAAACCTTTCCTAATCCCAATCATGCCATGCATAACACACATCCATTCTAACACATTGTCATTGCACATGCATTTCCTTCATTAGTTAACCCACATGCACTTATCACTTATCATCACCACTTAACCACTTATCATATCATAACCACATATCATATCACTTATCACTTATCACTTAACATATCATCCACCTACTTCACCTACAACATCCACCTACTTCACCTACAACATCCACCTACTTCACCTACAACATCCACTTCACCTACAACATCCACCTACTTCACCTACAACATCCACCTACTTCACCTACAAATGACATAGCCATATGTTCCCTCCACTACTCCTATAAATACCCTTGCATTCATTCATTCAAAAACATCTCATTTCATACACAACACATTACAAACACATTCTCCCTTCCCTAGCCGTGAGCTTCCCATCCATTCCCTTATAATCCAAACACCACTCCTCATCCATTTCCATAATCCCCCAAACCTCACCTTAGACCTTGTGCTACAACAACGAGGAAGATAAGAGGGCCTAAACGTTCATACAATTCAAGTTTGAGTTGTTGGAATGTTTAGGTGTTTCTTTGATTTCAAAGTTTAAATTCAATTCTCTTTGTTTTGTACGTATGAGGAATGGAAGAGAAGAGTGCCTAAACGTTCATACAATTCAAGTTTGAGTTGTTGGAATGTTTAGGCGTTTCTTTGATTTCAAAGATATGAGGAACTAAACCCCCTTTAGCTAGGGGGTGATTCGAAACTATGTTTATTACTTGCAATATGAATTGATTAACTTTCGTTGGAATTTCATAAGTTGTGGATTCAATTTGTTTAACCGTTTGATTGATAACTTATTTATGAATGTTTATTAAGAATGCGCGCTTAATTTTCATGCATAAATATGACGCTAGAATATAAGTGAATTTCACCTAATCGTTATGACCTTATATTCACAAGTAGTGGAGGTTGCTTATAAACAATCGCGTTAAATGAATTCTTGGCACGAGTTTCATGCTAATCATAGTAACGAATGCCTCGTCAACACTTATAGTTTTCATAATGCTTAATGATCTTTGATTGTATCTTTATTGTGCTGTTCACGTAAAGGACTTTTGGAGAATGTGGTGAATTGCGTTGCGCTAACCCATCCAATTCATTAACTTAAGGAAAACTTGACGGTTAATTTAAGCGGACCTAATTAACCCGGGGCGTTGAGTTTCATAATTTATCGAAAGACCAACTGAGAATCAATCTTGTATGCAAGTGTAACATGTGTGGAGAAGAACCCCTTGGCTATTCCATCATCCATATTTTCATCACATTTATATTTACGTTTTGCCTTTAATTACAATTTGTGCAATTTAGTTAATTTCGTCAAATCAAACCCCCCCCCCTTTAGTGCTTAGAATCTGTTTAGTTTATGTTTTAAAGTATTTTTGAATTCTTTGAGTCTAGTATAGTGTTTTAAACTTTATTTTACGTTTTTGAGTCAGTTTCCAAGAGATTTGCAATCCCTCCTAATCCCCGGTCCAGAACGATCCCTACTTATACTTATACTACAATTTGACAAAAAGAGGGTTTAATTTGTGCGCGTATAAAACTCGCATCAGGTAGTGCGGCTTGGAATTAGGGAGTTCTAGAAGGCTAGGTGCGGCATGATGCGAAATATATTAAGCACACAAATTAAACCCTCTTCTGACAATTGTAGCAAAGTATGTAAGTAGGGATCGTTCAAAACCGGGGATTAGGAGGGATTGCTAAACTCTTGAAAACTGACCTAAGAACTCCAAAACAAAGTTAAAAACACTAATTTGGACTCAAAGAATGAAAAACCAAAGTTAAAACACTAAAACAAAACAAAAACTCAAAACAGCAACTAGAAGACTCAAAACTGCCTAAAAACCACTTTCTGGGCAGTTTTGAGCACCTACACTAATTTGGACGAAATTGGTTGAAAACTTGACTCAAAACACTTAAAAACATGAACCAAAACAATTTCTAACTAAATTGAGACTTCAAAGTAAAGGGGGATTTGATTTGGACGAAATTAAAGTTGAGAAAACAGATTGCAAAGTAAAACTGATTTTGAAACGTTTTTGGGGTTTTTAATGGATGATGGACTAGTTAGGGGTTCTTTCTCCACACATGACAAGTATGCAAATGACTCGATTTCCAGTTATTCCTTCATAGAATTATGAATGACAATGCCCCAAATTAACCGTGACATCACTAGTTAATTCTCAAGTTTTCCTTGTGTTATTGAATTGGATGACATCATACGACAACCCAAAGTATTCTTCAAAAGTTCCTTACATGACATCATAATAAAGATACAATCAAAGATCATTACGTTCAATGAAAACTATAAGCATTGACAAAGCACTTGTGACTATGACATCATGACACTTATGCTAGGAATTGAACTTAACGCGATTGTGACTAGCAACCTTCACTACTTGTGAATATAAGTGTGTGACAATTATGTGAAACAAACTTATATTCTAGCATCATATTCATGCAAGCCAATTAAGTGTCGACCCCTAATTAACAAACACAAATACGTTATTACTCGCACAGTTAAGCCAATTGCATTCACGATTCAAGAACTCATAACTGGAATTTATCAAATCAACTTGCACACATAGTTATGGCTTCGAAATCACCCCTAACCAATAGGGGTTTAGCCACTCATGTTCATAGCAAAATGAAAGGAAAATAAATTAAACATTGAAATCATAAAACGAATTACACCTAGAATGCACCAACGACGAAGCTTGAGCATCCAAGAGTCTTTCCTTCTTTCTCCTTGCTACGGCACAAAGGTGGATGTGATGGTTGGGATGTGCTTTAGGATAAGGGATTATGGAATTGGATGGAGGATAGGCACGGCAAGGTGTAGTGTTTGGCTGGAATTGTGTTTCTAGGATTTTAGGATGTGTAGAGTGGTGTGGCTAGATGAATGGACGAAAATTGGGTGAATGAGTGATCCCCCAAGTGCCTTGCTGCAAAGCCTTATTTATAGGGCTAGGAAAGGTTTTGAACTTAGTTGAAACCAAAAGGTTTTTTTGTACCAGAAATTCTATACATGAAACACTTAAAGGATATATGTGTGTAGCTTGGACAAGGTAGGAGACAAGATAGGACGGCTAGGAGACAAGGTAGGACGGCTAGTGACGGCTAGGAGACAAGGTAGGACGGCTAGTGACAAGCTAGGACGGCTAGTAGACAAGGTAGGACGGCTAGTGACAAGCTAGGACGGCTAGGAGACAAGCTAGGACGGCTAGGAGACAAGCTAGGACGGCTAGTGACAAGCTAGGACGGCTAGGAGACAAGGTAGGAATTAGGCACCATGTGTGAATAGATAAAGCCTTCTAGAAATAAGGATTTTTTAGGCCCCCTTGCAGCTCCCTAACTGAATTCAAGCCTTCAAATTCGTCCATCCTCATGCCTCCATGCTTGCACTATCCAATCTTGGCCCAAAAATGCTCTAGAATGCTCCAAATTGCTTCTTTTTGCATACTTTGACACTAAAACCTGAAATTGCTCGAAAATGACTTTAAACACTTAAACTAACTAAGGAAAAACAACATAAATGCATGAGAACAAGCCAATTAAGTCGCATAAAAATGCTCCTATCACGGCACATATGTAGGGATAGGATAAGGTGTTCTAGAAACTGTGTTTAAGGCAGATTCCTACTCCTAAAGGGCCTAGGACATGTGATATAAGAGTAGGAAAAGGATTGTGATTCCTAAACCTACAAGGAATGGTGTCTTGCGGCATTGGTATGGATAAGTCTTCTAGAAACTGAAATAGGTGTTTAGATGTGTAATTGATTCCCCCTAATTGGCTAGGTTTAAGTCCCCACCTGATTTGGATAGGATAGAATAGGATAATGTTGGAGTTAGGATAGGATAAGGTTTCTAGGATAGGATAAGATAAGGTTTGGATAAGGTTGGATAAGGTCCCTTGTTTCTTGCTTCTTCCTTATCTTCATTGGAGTAGAACTTCTTCCACCAGATTTGTAGCCTTTCCTAGCTCTTCTTGTCTTCAATTTCGTCCATCCTCTTTGCTCCATGGTTAAGCTATCCAATCCATGCCCAAAAATGCTCCAAATAGCCTCAAAATGCACTTTCTTGCTCCCTTTGCCATTAGAACCTAAAAACATACGAAAATGGCTTAAAATACTAAAACAACTATGAATTAACAACATAAATGCATGAAAACAAGCTAAGTAAGTCGCCTAAATATGCTCCTATCACTTTTGCAGATTCGAATCCACCTTTCGGATTCACCTGCGTTGAACTTGGTAACTTACCTTGTTTTCTACTAAATTGCCCCATGAATTCAGCCATTTGTCCCACTTGTCTCTTCAACTCCGTCACCTCTCGAGCTTGATTTTGCACCTCATTGGCGTAATTGTGCATGTCCTTTGTTTGTTTTTCTTGCCCCTGCGCCAATGTAGTTAGCAATTGAATAACTTGAGAATTATCAAAAGACGAACCTGAGTTGTTTTGGGACGATGGTGGTTGGTTGGATTGGTATGGCCGTGGAAACCCAGGGGGATTTTGTTGAAATCCCCTCTGTTGTGCAGATTGTTGGGGCTCTCTCCACTTGAAATTAGGGTGATCTCTCCACCCAGGGTTGTAAGTGTTGGAGTACGGATCATAATTGGGTTGGTTCTGGCCTTGGAAACCAATGGCATTGGCAGATTCCCATCCTCCATTCTCTATCAACTGAGGGCATGTCTCGGATGGATGCCCTTGCATTGAACACACGCCACACACTTGGTTTTCTTGTGGTTTTGACCCCTTGACAACCTGAGACACAAGAGAAGTAAGATTAGCCAATTGTGATTGAATGTCAGAAATTGCACTTACCTCATTTACACTTTGTTGCCGTGGCCCCTCTCTTTGTCCAACACCTTCATATTGTTGAGCATTGTGTGCTCGGTTTGCAATTAGAGTTTTGGCATCCACCGGAGTCTTGTCCACTAATGCACCCCCCGCCGAGGCATCTAGCATTTGACGTTCCATAGGAAGGAGTCCCTCGTAGAAATATTGAATGAGCAGCTCCTCCTTCATTTGATGATGTGGACATGAAGCAACAAGTGATTTAAAACATTCATAATAAGATAGAAACGACTCACCTTGATTTTGTTGGATGCCACTAATTCGTTTCCTCAAGAGAATGATCTTTGCAGTGGGAAAGAATTTCTCTAAGAATGCACGTTTCATACTTTCCCAAGAATTGACAGTTCCGGGGGCCAATTCATACAACCAATCGTTGGCCTTGTCCACAAGGGAGAATGGAAAGGCCTTCATCTTTAAAATACTCCCATCCACGTTGATGGGTGTCATACTTGAGCAAACTACTTCAAATTCCTTAAGATGTTTGTTAGGATCTTCCAAGGACAGCCCATGGAATTTAGGAATATGATGTAATAAACTAGACTTAAGTTCAAATTCGTCCGTCTTACCTTGAGCTGCCGTGGGGTATTGTATGCATAAAGGAACGGCATTGCCCATACCTGAGGCAGAGAGCTCTTTGATGGTTCGATTGTCCAAAATTGCTCCAAATTGCCCTAAAACGCACTTCCTTGGTACTTTAACCCATAGGACCTACAAACACACGAAATTGAGTTGTAATACAACATTAACTAAGAAATAATAGCACAAATGTACAAAAATAAGCTAGTTAAGTCGCCTAAATATGCTCCTATCACATAGGTAAGCCTCCTCCTCCAATTTCAATTTCGTTTTATACTAACAGGTTGTTGATGATTCAGGCAACCAATCTTGAATTTAAACCATTACCGGATCATTTCAAGTATCACCTTCCATTCAAAGATCACTTCCATGCCGTGGGTTCCAATTGAGCCTAAGAAGAGAGTTCGTCCGGCTGCAAGACGTTAAAGCAAGCGCTTCTTGGGAGGCAACCCATGCATTCCAATAGAGAGGACTTAGGCAATCCAACAATTCATTCAAATAAATCAGATTTGTGTTCCTCACTCTCTATCTCTTTGTTGTTTGTATTCCGGGTTGTTAGTTAGTTTATGTTGTTTGTTTGAATGTGAGTCTTGGTTTGAAACATTGAGGACAATGTTTGATTTAAGTGTGGGGGGAGGGGGGGTAAACAAGTTGTTTTTGCATGATTTTGCATGATTTTCGTGGGATTTTATCACCTATCACTTCTAATGTTGTTTCTCGCTGTTTTTAAGTGTTTTCATGTGTTTGATTCAGAAAATCCGAAAATTTACAAAAAAAATTGCAAAACAGTTTTGAAAAACCCAAAAAGAGTTGTTTTAATTTTGTTTTTGTGTGTTTGTTTGTGTCTTAGGGTACCTTCCAACACAATGATGAGGATTTGGTTTTTAATTGCATGACTATTAAAGAATGTTGTAAACATGGATGAAAGTTGATTTACGCTTTGGATTATGCTTGGTTATGGTTATATCTTATGAATTCTGATGCGGAAATAGTTAAGCACACAAATTAACCCTCTTGTTGTCAAATTGTAGTAATCATGCAAGTAGGGATCGTTCTGGACCGGGGATTAGGAGGGCTTGCTAAAACCTCTAAACTGACTTAAAAACATAAAAACAAAGTTAAAAACGTTTACAAAGACTCAAAGGACTCGAAACAAGTTCAAAAGACTCAAAACTGCCTAAAAACACTAACTAGGCAGTTTCTGACTCTAAACACAATTTTGGACGAATTTAAGATTATAGGTTGATTCAAAACACTTTAAAACACAAACTAAACAGACTCTAAATACTATAGAACAAGAAAGTAAAGGGGGGTTTTGAATTGATGAAAATTGAAATAACAAAACAAGTTATAAAACTAGGCAGATTGTAAAACGAATTTTTGGAAACAAGATGATGAATGGATTAGTTAGAGGTCCATTCTCCACACATGACACATTTGTATATGATTCGATTTTCCAATTGCTTTTCACTAACTATGATGCTCAACACCCCAAGTTAACCGTGAACAGCACTTTTTTAACTTTCAAGTTTTCCTTAAGTTATTGAATTGGATGGCAATGCGCATACAACAACTCAAAACATTCTCTAAAAGTCCCTTACGTGAAAAGCACAATAATGGTACAATCAAAGATCATTAAGTTTCATGAAAACTATAAGTATTGACGAGGCAATTGTTACTATGAAAAGCATGAAACTCTTGCCAAGAATTCAATTAACGCGGTTGTGACTAGCAACCTTTACTACTCATGTTTATAAACTTGTGACAATTAGGTGAAACTCGTTTATAAACTAGCATCGAGTTCATGCATGAAAACTAAGTATGCATCCTTAATCAACATACAAGAACAAGTTTTGAATAAAACAGATAATTGAATTGCAATCACAACTTAACGAATCACAATTGGAAGAAATCAATTCATATCTCAAACATGTTCATGGCTTCAAACTTTCCCCTAACTAATTAGGGGTTGATGCGAGAATTATACGCACAAATTAAACCCTCTTTTTGTCAATTGTAGTATAAGTATAAGTAGGGATCGTTCTGGACCGGGTATTAGGAGGGATTGTTAATCACTTGGATTTGACTCAAAAACGTAAGAACACAATATAAAACACTATACTAGACTCAAAGAATGCAAATCTAAACTTTAAAACACTAAAACAAACCAAAAGACTCAAACATCACCCAAAACACTCAAAACTGCCTTAAAAACACTTTCTGGGCAGTTTTGAGTGTTTTGGGTGATGTTTGAGTCTTTTGGTTTGTTTTAGTGTTTTAAAGTTTAGTTTTGCATTTTTTGAGTCTAGTATAGTGTTTTATATTGTGTTCTTACGTTTTTGAGTCAAATCCAAGTGATTAACAATCCCTCCTAATCCCCGGTTCAGAACGATCCCTACTTATACTTATACTACAATTGACAAAAAGAGGGTTTAATTTGTGTGCGTATAATTCTCGCATCAAATTTTGGCGCCGTTGCCGGGGATTAGCAAATTTGCTAATCTCTTGGATTGTTTGTTTCTGTTATGTATTTTAGTTTTAGTTTTTGATTTGTGTTTTGTTTGTTGAATTCAAATACTAGAGAAGAACAACATGGCACTTGATAATGCTTCTCTTTTGTCACAGCTCATGGAAAGGTCTCAAATGCAAAGTGTTGATATATTTGATCTTCAATCAAGGAATAACGTGTTTTCCAATACTTACAGTTCAGATTGGAGTGATCATTCAAACTCTATGTGGTGGGAACCTCAACATGTTCAAGAAGAAGGATATTGGCAGCCATATGAGGAGTTCTATTCAAGACCTATACACCCACCACAACCTCATATTCAATATGCCCAACCAAATTTAAGTTCGTCAATAGATTATAATCAAAAGCTTAACGAATTAATTTGTTTGGTGCAGGGCTCACAAAATCAAGACAATGAGGCTCGACAAGAAGACAAAAGGTTGGACCACTTGGAAAAACAAATTGGGCAGATAGCGGAGTTCGTAGGACAATTTTGCGACCAAGGCAAACTCCCTAGTTCAACCATTGTAAATCCGAAGGGAGGATTTGAAGCACCTTTGCCAGAAGCACTTATTGCTCCTACGCCATCTAATTCAAGTAAGGTTGTTCCAATTAGTTCTAACCCCATCCCACCTAATATCCCTATTCCTTGCAGGTTCATGAATTCCAAGGAAGAAGAAAGTGAAAAAGACATCTTGGAAGCCCTTCCAAAGGTGCAAAGTAGGGAATTTCATGAATTCATCAAAGAGGATATACTTGAGACAACAATTCCCAAAGAAGTTGGATTTTATGACACGGGACAAGTCATAACTTTCGAAGGGGTGCTTATTCTTAAGTTCATGTCGGAGCACAAAGGTAAGCCGCCTCCCCGAATTTCAATTTTCTTTTATACTAATATGTTGTTAATGATTCAGGCATCCACTCTAGAAATTAAACTATTACCGGATCATTTCAAGTATCACCGCCCATTCAAAGATTAATTCCATGCCGTTATGTATGTTTTAAAAAAAAAAAAAAAAAAAAAAAATATATATTTATTATATAAAATACTAAACATGGAGAAAGGTGGAGCTACACAAAGGTTGTTTACGTGAAGCCCCACTACGAGGCATCGAAGCGGAAGGCATAGAAGCGGGAGGCATAGGAGCGGAAGGCGTCGGAGCGGAAGGCATCGGAGCGGAAGGCATCGGAGCTAGAGCATTCCAGGCCTCAATACTTGGCCAAACGCTGGATGACCCAGGAAAAAGGTTCCTCTGGAGATAAGCCGCAAACCTTTGACGGTCACTTTGAATTCGACCCTCAGATTCTTGCAGCTCATCAAGCTTCCTCTTCATGCCCGACGAATAGTTATTTGCAAGCACATGCAAACTTCTATTCTCGTACTTAAGCTGCTGGATCTCTTGCTTAAGACTTTCCACCTCTGCCATCAATGATTCCACCTGACGGGAACGGGCAAGCAGGCGTTGGCCCATGTTGGACACAGAGCTCGCACACTGAACACTAAGAGCGAGGGACTCTTGAACGGCCAACTCATCGGACCGTCCTGACAGCAGCCTACTATCTTTTGGAGTGAGGAGGTTCCTGATAGGAGCATATTTAGGCGACTTACTTAGCTTGTTTTCGTGCATTTATATTGTTAATTCATAGTTGTTTTTGGCGTTTAAGCCATTTTCGTGTGTTTTTAGGTTCATGTGGCTAAGAAAGCAAAAAGATGCATTTTGGAGCATTTTGGAGCAAAATTGGACTTGGAAGGGATAACTTATACTTGGAGCAAAAGGAATGGACGAAATTGAAGAGTTGATGTCACAAGGATTCCTACTTGAAGTAGCCACACACCTTCCACATTTCAGCCACATGCACTTGTTCCTCCATCATTGCACCAACAACAACATTGCACATGCACTCCCTTTAATTAATTAACCCACATGCACCCTTTATTCTTTCATCATTCCAGCCACTCCACATCCCTCACCAAGAAATCATTCAACACATGCATCCATAATCATTTCTCCACACCAAAACCGTGCACATGCATTCCCCTTGTGCAATTCCATCATTCCACACCTCCATGGCAGCCACCAACCAACCTAGCTGTCATGTTTCCCCTTTAATCATTCAAACATTCACCCACATGCATTTCTAACCCACATGCACCCTAGATTCTAATCAGCCATTCACATTTAATCATTCATTCCCATCAGATTTCTAGCATATTCACATGCATTCATCCTAGCTGTCATGTTTCCCCTTTCATCATTCCCTCACATTCTTTAAATCAGCCAACACATGCATCCACCTTTCTCCCATCAGATTTCCAACATTGCACATGCATTTCCACCCTTTAATCACATGCATAAATCAGCCACATGCATCTCCCATCACCATTCCAGATTTCCACCAAGTTCCTAGCTGTCATGTTCCCCCCATTTCACCTATAAATAAACCTTCATTGCAGCCACAAAGGGGGGGGGATCCATTCACCACAGAAATAAGGCCTTTGTGCCAGAAATTCATCCATTCCATAAACACTTCCATTCCATTGTACATACCACCAACACTTCCCCCTTTGTGCCGTGAGTTTCCCTTACAATCCAAACACCATCCTTCCATTTTCACCACTCCCCAAACCATTCACACCATCAAACTATCCTTAGACCTTGTGCTACAACGAAGAGGAAGAGAAGAGTGTCTAAACGTTCATACAATTCAAGTTTGAGTTGTTGGAATGTTTAGGTGTTTCTTTGATTTCAATGTTAATTTCAATACTCTTTGTTTTGTACGTATGAGGAATGGAAGAGAAGAGTGCCTAAACGTTCATACAATTCAAGTTTGAGTTGTTGGAATGTTTAGGTGTTTCTTTGATTTCAAAGTTATGAGGAAATTCGAAATATATGTTTATGCTTGCATTTTGATTTGATTACTTCTAATTGCGTTTCATAAGTTGTGATTCAATTTGTTTAATCGTTTGATTGATAACTTATTTATGTATGTTTATTGAGAGTGCACGCTTAATTTTCATGCATGAATATGACGCTAGAATATAAGTGAGTTTCACCTAATAGTTACGAACTTATATTCACAAGTAGTGGAGGTTGCTTATAAACAATCGCGTTAAACGAATTCTTGGCATAAGTTTCATGCGTATTCCATAGTAACGAATGCCTCGTCAACACTTATAATTTTCATAGAGCGTAATGATTCTTGCTTGTATCTCTATTATGCAATCATGTAGGGGACTTGTGGGGAATGTTTTGAATTGTTGTATGCGCTAACCCATCCAATTCAATAACGTTAGGAAGATTTGAAGGTTAATTAGTGCATCACGGTTAACTTGGGGTGTTGAGAATTCATGGTTTATTGAAATGCAATTGGAAATCATTTTATTATGCAAGTGTAACATGTGTGGAGAAGAACCTTCTAGCTAGCATTCATCCATTCATTTTCATCGCATTCATATTTACATTCTGTCTAGTTTATTAAACTTGTTTCGTTATTTCAATTTTCGTCAAATTAAAATCCCCCTTTACTTTATTGTCTAATTTAGTTAGAAAGTGTCTTAGTTTGTGTTTATAAGAGTTTTGAGTCATTTTGTTACACAAATTCGTCCAAATTTGTGCTTGTGCTCAAATCTGCCCAAAAAGTGGTTTTTAGGCAGATTTGAGTGTGTTTGTGTTGTTTTGAGTCTTTTGGTTTGTTTTAGTGTTTTAAAGTTTAGTTTTGCATTCTTTGAGTCTAGTATAGTGTTTTATATTGTTATTTTACGTTTGAATCAAGCCATAATCTTAAATTCGTCCAACATTAGGTTTAAGGTCAGAAACTGCCTAGTTAGTGTTTTTAGGCAGTTTTGAGTCTTTTGAACTTGTTCTGAGTCCTTTGAGTCTTTGTGAACGTTTTTAACTTTGTTTTTATGTTTTTGAGTCAAATCCAAGTGATTAACAATCCCTCCTAATCCCCGGTCCAGAACGATCCCTACTTACATCATTACTACAATTGTCGAAAAGAGGGTTTAATTTGTGTGCGTATAAATCACGCATCAAATTTTGGCGCCGTTGCCGGGGATTAGAAAATTTGCTAATCCCTTGGATTGTTTGTTTCTGTTATGTATTTTAGATTTAGTTTTTTTTTATTTGTGTTTTGTTTGTTGAATTCAAGTACTAGAGAAGAACAACATGGCACTTGATAATGCTTCTCTTTTGTCACAGCTCATGGAAAGGTCCCAAATGCAAAGAGTTGATATATTTAATCTTCAATCAAGGAATAACGTGTTTTCCAATACTTACAATTCGGATTGGAGTGATCATTCAAACTCTATGTGGTGGGAACCTCAAAATGCTCAACAAGGAGGATATTGGCAGTGATAGGAGCATATTTAGGCGACTTACTTAGCTTGTTTTCGTGCATTTATATTATTAATTCATAGTTGTTTTAGTAGTTTAAGCCATTTTCGTGTGTTTTTAGGTTCATATGGCTAAGGAAGCAAAAAGATGCATTTTGGAGCATTTTGGAGCAAAATTGGACTTGGAATGGATAGCTTATGTTTGGAGCAAAAGGAATGGACAAAATTGAAGGATTCCTAATCCATTGCAGCCACATGTGCACATAATCATTCACACCTTGCAGCCACATGCATTCACTCTTCATAAATCAGCCACATGCACATTCAATCATTCACACCAAAACCTTGCACATGCTTTCCCATTTCATTATTCATTCACTTTGCACCACCAATTCAGCCACATGCACTTATTCCTTCATTATTTCACCCACATGCTCTCCCATTTCAGATTGCATTCCATTCATTCCACCCTTTAATCACATGCATAAATCAGCCACATGCATCTCCCATCACCATTTCAGATTTCCACCCACCTCCTAGCTGTCATGTTCCCTCTTATTTACCTATAAATAAGCATGCATTTCAACCACAATTCATTCACACTCATTCATACACATTTCAGTCACAAACTCTTTCATATATTCAGAAAACCATCTCATATACACATTCATTCACGCTAGGAATTCATTCCCTCTCTCTAACACTGCCATACTTCACCATTCTTCATATTTTCTGCCCAAAAACACTCCTTGCCTTCCCCTACATCCATCCCTACCCTAAACACATCATCCTACATCATCCATAACCCCCAAAACTCACCAAAACCCCTTGTGCCGCAACAACAAAGAGGAGGAGAAGAGGCCTAAACGTTCATACAATTCAAGTTTGAGTTGTTGGAATTTTTAGGTGTACTTCCTTTCCTTGATTTCAATGTTTACTTTGTTATTACTCTCTAAGTTTGTTGTAATCATGAGTGGCTAAACCCCTAATTAGTTAGGGGAAAGTTTGAAGCCATGAACATGTTTGAAATATGAATTGATTTCTTCCAATTGTGATTTGTTAAGTTGTGATTGTAATTCAATTATCATGTTTATTAAAAACTTGTTTTTGTATGTTGATTAGGGATGCATACTTAGTCTTCATGCATAAACTCGATGCTAGTTTATAAACGAGTTTCACCTAATCGTCACAAGTTTATAAACATGAGTAGTGAAGGTTGCTAGTCACAACCGCGTTAATTGAATTCTTGGCAAGAGTATCATGCATTCATAGTTACAATTGCCTCGTCAACACTTATAATTTTCATAGAGCATCATGATCTCTCATTGTATCTCTTCTATGCATTCATGTTGAGAACCATTGGAGAATGATTTGAATTGTCGCATGCATCATCCAATTCAATAACATAAGGAAAATTTGAGAGTTAATTAGTGCATCACGGTTAACTTGGGGTGTTGAGCATCATAGTTAATGAAAAGCAATTGGAGAATCGATTCATATATAAATGTGTCATGTGTGGAGAATAGACCTCTAACTAATCCATCCATCATCTTGTTTCTCAAATCCGTTTATACAATCTGCCTAGTTTATTAACTTGTTTTGTTAATTCAATTTTCGTCAAATCAAAACCCCCCCTTTACTTTCTTGTTCTTTGGTGCTTAGAATCTGTTTAATTTATGTTTTAAAGTGTTTTGAATCAAGCCATAATCTTAAATTCGTCCAAAATTGGGTTTAAGGTCAGAAACTGCCTAATTAGTGTTTTTAGGCAGTTTTGAGTCTTTTGAACTTGTTTTGAGTCCTTTGAGTCTTTGTGAACGTTTTTAACTTTGTTTTTATGTTTTTGAGTCAATTTAGAGGTTTTAGCAAGCCCTCCTAATCCCCGGTCTAGAACGATCCCTACTTATACTTATACTACAATTGACAAAAAGAGGGTTTAATTTGTGTGTGTATAATTTTCGCATCAGGCAGCCACCACAACCTCATATTCAATATGCCCAACCAAACTCAAGTTCTTCAATAGATTATAATCAAAAGCTTAATGAATTAATTTGTTTGGTGCAGGGCTCACAAAATCAAGACAATGAGGCTCAACAAGAAGGATATTGGCAGCCATATGAGGAGTTCTATTCAACGCCTATGCAGCCACCACAAGGGTTGGACCATTTGGAAATGCAAATTGGGCAGATCGCGGAGTTCGTAGGACAGTTTTGAGACCAAGGCGAACTCCCTAGTTCAACCATTGCAAATCCGAAGGGAGAATTTGAAACTGCCAAGGAAATCATGTTGAGAAGTGACAAGGAGGTTGGAACGGACCCTCAACCATCAAAATCAAATCACAAGGAAGAGGAATACACCCAACCCACGGCAAGGGTGGAAACACCTTTACCGGAGGCACCTATTGCTCCTATGCCATCTAATACAGGTATGGTTGTTCCAAATTTCATTAATTTTAACCCCGTTCCAACAAGTATCCCTATTCCTTGCAGATTCATGACTTCCAAGGAAGAAGAAGGTGAAAAAGACATCTTGGAAGCCCTTCCAAAGGTGACAAGTAGGGAATGTCATGAATTCATCAAAAAGGACGTTCTTGAAACCACAAAATCCAAAGAAGTTAAATTTGATGACATTGGACAAGTCATAACCATCACTTGCAATCTGGCCAAGTCCAATATCCCTGAAAATTTCAAAAGAGTGGTGTTTGTCATTGAGTTCTTGTCGGACAAAACAAGTAAGTCCTCTTTTCCAAATTCCATTACATTTTATACTAACTTGTTGTTTTTTATGAATCAGGCACCTACACTAGAATTCAAACCAATGCCGGTTCACTTCAAGTATCACCTTCCATTCAAGGACCAATTCCATGCCGTTTGATTTTATTTATGTTCATAAAAAAAATAAAAAATAAAAAATAAAAATAAAAAAAAAAAATAAAAAAAATTATTTAGTAAATAAAATACTAAACATGGAGAAAGATGGAGCCTTCACAGAGGTTGTTTACGTGAAGCCCCACTACGAGGCGTCGAAGCGGAAGGCATAGAAGCGGAATGCATCGGAGCAGAAGACATAGGAGCGGAAGGCATCGGAGCGGGAGGCATCGGAGCTAGAGCATTCCAGGCCTCAATACTTGGCCAAGCGCTGGATGACCCAGGAAAAAGGTGCCTCTGGAGATAAGCAGCAAGCTTTTGACGGTCACTTTGAATCCGACCTTCAGATTCTTGCAGCTCATCAAGCTTCCTTTTCATGCCCGCCGAATAGTTATTTGCAAGCACATGCAAACTTCTATTCTCGTACTTAAGCTGTTTGATCTCCTGCTTAAGACTTTCCACCTCTCCCATCAACGATTCCACTTGGCGGGACCGAGCAAGCAGGCGTTGGCCCATGTTGGACACAGAGCTCGCACATTGAACACTAAGTGCAAGGGACTCTTGAACGGCCAACTCATCGGACCGTCTTGACAGCAGCCTACTATCTTTTGGAGTGAGGAGGTTCCTAGCTACTATTGTAGCTGTTGTGGCGTCCTGCATCACAGAGTCTTCACCTGAAAGAGGACCGTTAGAAGATAAAAAAGAAGGGCGCCATACATTACCTTGACGGGGCGCAACCGGATCGCTGCTGAGACTCAAATCTAAGCTAAGGTTCGAGGAGTTAGTCATTTTTCAAAGGTGTTCAAAGATAAGGGTTGATGGAGTAAATTTTCAAAGGGCCGGAGTCGATTTTCAAGAATGGGCAATCTTCAGAGTGTGTATGTTGGCGGTGATCGATAGCTCTATAAAAAGCCAAGGCGACGCGTCCACCGATTCAAAGAGCCGGATTTTCCGGCATAAGTTAAGCGACGTTCCCTCGGCTTTTCAGAAAACGCGTTCAACTTTGTCAAAAGATTTCAGACAAACCTGAAAACACGTGGAGGCCATCATCGCAACTACACGTCTTTAGCCGACAAGCGCAAAGTTCGGCGACGCTTTCTCTGCTTTTCAGAAAACGCGTGCAGCTTTGTCAAAAGGAGCCGCATCTGCACTACCACGTGTCGTTCAGAAAGCGAAGGGTCGCCTGCTCAGAAATCGAAGAGGCGTCGTTCAGAAATCAAAGAGGCGTATTCAGAAATCGAAGAGGCGCCACTATTTCAAAAAGCCGGATTTGCGGGATCGAAGAGACGTTTGTCGACAAGGGTAAAAGAACAGTACCACCACTTGATATTATCTCTATATATGTCGACCTTCATCTTTTGTGGCAAGGCAGACCTGAAGAAAATGCCCAACTCCTCCTCAACTCTGAGGGCGCACTCCCAGCAAAGCCTTTCGAAATACTCAAATTCCTCTTCTTCCCCAAAGATGATACCAGATGCCTGGAGTACATATGACCTAGGAGGAAACGGCGGATTGAAGTGTGCTGATTCATTCACCGCTTCTTCAAAAGCAAAGGTATCTCATATCATCAAGGTCAAAAGCAAAAGTATCTCATATCATGCTCTTTCCCTGTCTTTTTCTTTGTCCTTGTTCTTACTCGCATGGCAAAGTAAAAGAAGCAATCAGCCGACACTTGGAGTCAGTCTTCCGATTTGGAGCCAACTGCCTGGAATCTATTCCTGATTGCTTACCTAGCGTTGCTCTCGAGTAGTCATCTTCAACGGTTGATACACTTCCGGAGAAGGGACCACTTCTGCAAAGGGGAGCGAGTAAGGCAAGTGAAAATGATACATTGAAGCATGTGGAGACAAACATAGGCTGAGTTATCCTCCAACCCTTTTCAATACGAATTGGAAAGATTGAACAAAGAAACAGACCAAAGGGGTAAGCTCAGACCTTCGGGGAAGACCAAAAGAATCCTCCAGCCCAGTAGCACAAAGGAAAATCAACAAGTGGAGGAGACCAAAAGAATCATCCAGCCCAGTTCAAGAGTAAGCCTGTGGAATCACAAAGATCAAATCCTCAATGCAATCACCAAGGAGAAGAGGGAATTTACACTCCATAACCAGATTTGCGTCCCTAAACTCTTCTCTTTGTTAATTACATTCTGCCATGTTTAGTATGTTGAAGTGCTTTTTGTGTGTTTACTTATGTTTTTTGTGAATCTATGCTTAAAACATTGAGGACAATGTTTGATTTAAGTGTGGGGGGGTAACTAAGTATATTTAATGCAAATTCGTTGGTTTTATCACCCATTACTTCAAATGTTGTTCCTTGCTGTTTTAAGGTGTTTTTAAGTTGTTTTAGAGTGTTTTAGTAAGTTTTGTTTTTATAACTCCGAAAATCACATAAAAATTTGAAAAACTTGTTTTAAAAAGCCTAAAAAGAGTGTTTTGAGTCGTTTTTGTGTGTTTGTGTCTTAGGGTACCTTCCAACACAATGATAAGGATTTGGTTTGTAATTGCATGACTGTTAAAAAGAGTTATAAACATGGATAAAAGTTTGATTTACTCTTGGTATATGCTTGGTTATGGTTATAATGTATGACTTCACATGCAATCATAAAAGAAAAATTCGTTTTTGTAACATGCTTGAAGGAAGGAACTCAAACAAACGCTACAACCCTGTGAGACTCGAGCCATTACCTTCTTTGGAGAGTTATTTTCTGTGATTCTTTATTTTCTAAAGTTGTTGCATGATCTCATTATTCCTTGCTTGGTTGCTACTTAGAATGCAATTGTATCATGATAGAACTAAATGCTAGAACTTATATCCGTTTCATTCAAAGCATGACATTGAATTGCATAACACATATCAAGATGAAGTTGTGTAATTGCCACCATAACCAAATAGCCTTACTTCCCATATTTCGTATTTGTTATTAGTTTTAACCCCGTTGAGCCTCGTTTAGCCTATTTTCTTTGCTAACCACATCACCCCTTACCTAGCCTAGATTAGGACCATCCGTACCCTTGTTCTTGAAGCATAGTAAGCATGACGGATAATGAATTCCTTTTGATTAATATGTTGCAGAAAATAAGTGTGGGGGAAGGGATTTTTGTGTGTATGTATGTGCCTAAGTCTTAAAGGAGGCACGGGAAAAAGAAAAAAACAAAATGTGAGAAAAAGAAGAAGAAAAGAAAGAAAAGAAAAAAAAAGTGAAAATAAGTGAGAATGGACTCACAAGTGTGATTGTTGAAGAAAGGGCCCAAAAAGTTTGAATATGGCCCTAAGTTTTGTGACTTCCCCTTGGGTGTTCAAAGTTGACTTCTGCGTTCTAAAGGGAGTTCTAAGTGCCTAATTCAATACTTTGCTCACTATTGCTTTAAGAATGTTTGTTTATCCTTCACCTTTCATTGTTAGCCAATACCCTAGCCCCGTTTCAACCCTTATGCTTCTATCTTGAGTGTTATGTATTTCAATTTGTGGAGTTTGAACTTGGTATAAGCTTATGGTGTCACTGGTTCTCGCTTCTAAGTAGTAGCATTCCATTCATGAGATCATACCTAAACATGCTTATTAACTCCAGAAATTGCTCTCTTTATGATACATATATGTGAGTGTTCGTTTTCATGTTTACATCAATCTTCTCACATATAACTAGTGTAGGGTGTGAAGTTAGAAAATCTGTGTGAAAAACTAGAGTACATCTAGTAAGGAATTGAGCAAATTCTCTAAGGCATGTTACTACATTCAAAACATGGTTTTAAATGCTTAATTGTGAAATAGTATGTGGTGACTATGATTAAGAATGTACTCAAGTGTGAAGATGACTAAAATCTATGGGACTAATGATTTTTAACTTGTCATGTGCATTGGAAATCCGTGAGACGATTGTTGGAAGGTGTAGGTTGTGTTTTGTTCGTTTTGTTTTGTTTTTGGTTTCTTTTGTTTTGTTTTGCTCGAGGACTAGCAAAAGCTAAGTGTGGGGGAATTTGATAGGAGCATATTTAGGCGACTTACTTAGCTTGTTTTCGTGCATTTATATTGTTAATTCATAGTTGTTTTTGGCGTTTAAGCCATTTTCGTGTGTTTTTAGGTTCATGTGGCTAAGGAAGCAAAAAGATGCATTTTGGAGCATTTTGGAGCAAAATTGGACTTGGAAGGGATAACTTATACTTGGAGCAAAAGGAATGGACGAAATTGAAGAGTTGATGTCACAAGGATTCCTACTTGAAGTAGCCACACACCTTCCACATTTCAGCCACATGCACTTGTTCCTCCATCATTGCACCAACAACAACATTGCACATGCACTCCCTTTAATTAATTAACCCACATGCACCCTTTATTCTTTCATCATTCCAGCCACTCCACATCCCTCACCAAGAAATCATTCAACACATGCATCCATAATCATTTCTCCACACCAAAACCGTGCACATGCATTCCCCTTGTGCAATTCCATCATTCCACACCTCCATGGCAGCCACCAACCAACCTAGCTGTCATGTTTCCCCTTTAATCATTCAAACATTCACCCACATGCATTTCTAACCCACATGCACCCTAGATTCTAATCAGCCATTCACATTTAATCATTCATTCCCATCAGATTTCTAGCATATTCACATGCATTCATCCTAGCTGTCATGTTTCCCCTTTCATCATTCCCTCACATTCTTTAAATCAGCCAACACATGCATCCACCTTTCTCCCATCAGATTTCCAACATTGTGATGCGAGATTTATACGCACACAAATTAAACCCTCTTTTTATCAATTGTAGTAAGTATGTAAGTAGGGATCGTTCTGGACCGGGGATTAGGAGGGATTGTTAATCACTTGGATTTGACTCAAAAACATAAAAACAAAGTTAAAAACGTTCACAAAGACTCAAAGGACTCAAAACAAGTTCAAAAGACTCAAAACTGCTTAAAAACACTAACTAGGCAGTTTCTGACCTTAAACCCAATGTTGGACGAATTTAAGATTATGGCTTGATTCAAACGTAAAATAACAATATAAAACACTATACTAGACTCAAAGAATGCAAAACTAAACTTTAAAACACTAAAACAAACCAAAAGACTCAAAACAACACAAACACACTCAAATCTGCCTAAAAACCACTTTCTGGGCAGATTTGAGCACAAACACAAATTTGGACGAATTTGTGTAACAAAATGACTCAAAACTCTTATAAACACAAACTAAATTGATTTCTAACTAAATTTGACATTAAAGTAAAAGGGGATTTTAATTTGACGAAAATTGAAATAATGAAACAAGTTTAATAAACTAGATAGAATGTAAATATGAATGCGATGAAAATGAATGGATGAATGCTAGCTAGAAGGTTTGATGCGAGATTTATACGCGCACAAATTAAACCCTCTTTTTGTCAATTGTAGTATAAGTATAAGTAGGGATCGTTCTTAACCGGGGATTAGGAGGGATTGCAAATCACTTGGAAACTGACTCAAAAACGTAAAATAAAGTTAAAAACGTTCACAAAGACTCAAAGGACTCAAAACAAGTTCAAAAGACTCAAAACTGCCTAAAAACACTAACTAGGCAGTTTCTGACCTTAAACCCAATGTTGGACGAATTTAAGATTATGGTTTGATTCAAACGTAAAAACACAATATAAAACACTATACTAGACTCAAAGAATGCAAAACTAAACTTTAAAACACTAAAACAAACCAAAAGACTCAAACATCACCCAAAACACTCAAAACAGCCTTAAAATCACTTTCTGGGCAGTTTTGAGCACTTTGGTGAATTTGGACGAATTTTGGGAAATAAATTGAATCAAAACACTTTAAAACATAAACTAAACAAAGTCTAAACACTAAAGAACAAGAAAGTAAAGGGGGGTTTTAAATTGACGAGAATTGAAATAACGAAAGAAGTTAATAAACTAGACAGAATGTAAAGATGAATTTGATGGAATTGAATGGATGGGAACCTAGCTAAGGGGTTGATCTCCATACATGTTATACTTGCATAATAAAATGATTTCCAATTGCATTTCAATAAACTATGATACTCAACACCCCAAGTTAACCATGCTGCACTAATTAACCTTCAAATCTTCCTAACGTTATTGAATTGGATGATGCATGCGACAATTCAAAACATTCCCCACAAGTCCTCAACATGAATGCATAGAAGAGGTACAAGCAAGAATCATTACGCTCTATGAAAATTATAAGTGTTGACGAGGCATTCGTTACTATGATTGCATGAAACTTATGCCAAGAATTTGTTTAACGCGATTGTTTATAAGCAACCTCCACTACTTGCGAATATAAGTTCGTAACTATTAGGTGAAACTCACTTATATTCTAGCGTCATATTCATGCATGAAAATTAAGCGCGCATTCTCAATAAACATACATAAATAAGTTATCAATCAAACGGTTAAACAAATTGAATCCACAACTTATGAAACGCAATTAGAAGTAATCAAATCAAAATGCAAGCATAAACATATATTTCGAATCCCCCCCTAGCCAAGGGGGGTTTAGTTGAATTTAAACATTGGAATCAAAGAAACACCTAAACATTCCAACAACTCAAACTTGAATTGTATGAACGTTTAGGCCCTCTTCTCTTCCATTCCTCATTCGTACAAAACAAAGAGTATTGAAATTAAACATTGAAATCAAAGAAACACCTAAACATTCCAACAACTCAAACTTGAATTGTATGAACGTTTAGGCCCTCTTCTCTTCCTCTTCGTTGTAGCACAAGGTCTAAGGATAGTTTGATGGTGTGAATGGTTTGGGGAGTGGTTGGAGTGGCTGCAATGGAGGAGAAAAGTGTTTTGGTGGCTGCTGCAAGGGTGTGGAGAGGTTTTGACGAATTTCTGGAATATGGAAGAGTGAATTGTGTGTGAATGAGTGTGAATCCCTGTTGTGTGAAGTGTGTATGGTTTTTATAGGGAGATGAATGGATGGGAGAGGGAACATGACAGCTAGGTTAAGTGAATGCATGTGCAAAACAGCTAGGATGGCTGAAATTGTAAGGGGAATGCATGTGCAATGTTGGAAATCTGATGGGAGAAAGGTGGATGCATGTGTTGGCTGATTTAAAGAATGTGAAGGAATGATGAAAGGGGAAACATGACAGCTAGGATGAATGCATGTGGAGTGCATGTGCAATGTTTTAAAGGATGGAATGCATGTGAATATGCTAGAAATCTGATGGGAATGAATGATTAAATGTGAATGGGTGATTAGAATCTAGGGTGCATGTGGGTTAGAAATGCATGTGGGTGAATGTTTGAATGATTAAAGGGTGTGGAAGATGGCTGAAATGATGAAAGAATAAAGGGTGCATGTGGGTTAATTAATGAAGGAAATGCATGTGCAATGACAATGTGTTAGAATGGATGTGTGTTATGCATGTTAAGTGATAAGTGATAAGTGATGATGATAAGTGATAAGTGATTATTGATGCGTGATTTATACGCACACAAATTAAACCCTCTTTTCGTCAAATTGTAGTATATGTATAAGTAGGGATCGTTCTAGACCGGGGATTAGGAGGGATTGTTAACCACTTGGATTTGACTCAAAAACGTAAAATAACAATATAAAACACTATACTAGACTCAAAGAATGCAAAACTAAACTTTAAAACACTAAGACAAACCAAAAGACTCAAAACAACACAAACACACTCAAATCTGCCTAAAAACCACTTTCTGGGCAGATTTGAGCACAAACACAAATTTGGACGAAATTAAGTAATAACTTGACTCAAGAACGTAAAAACACAATATAAAACACTATACTAGACTCAAAGAATGCAAAACTAAACTTTAAAACACTAAGACAAACCAAAAGACTCAAAACAACACAAACACACTCAAATCTGCCTAAAAACCACTTTCTGGGCAGATTTGAGCACAAACACAAATTTGGACGAAATTGGGAAATAAAATTGAATCAAAACACTTTAAAACATAAACTAAAGAAATTCTAAACACTAAAGAACAAGAAAGTAAAGGGGGGTTTTAAATTGACGAGAATTGAAATAACAAAACAAGTTAATAAACTAAACAGATTGTAAAACGAATTTGATGGAATGGAATGAATGGATGATAGAATGGCTAAGGGGTTCATCTCCATACATGTTATACTTGCATAATAAAATGATTTCCAATTGCATTTCAATAAACCATGAAACTCAACACCCCGGGTTAACCGTGATGCACTAATTAACCTTCAAATCTTCCTAACGTTATTGAATTGGATGGGTTAGCGCATACAACAATTCAAAACATTCCCCACAAGTCCTCAACATGAATGCATAGAAGAGATACAAGCAAGAATCATTACGCTCTATGAAAATTATAAGTGTTGACGAGGCATTCGTTACTATGGATTGCATGAAACTTATGCCAAGAATTTGTTTAACGCGATTGTTTATAAGCAACCTCCACTACTTGTGAATATAAGTTCATAACGATTAGGTGAAACTTACTTATATTCTAGCGTCATATTCATGCATGAAAATTAAGCGCGCATTCTCAATAAACATACATAAATAAGTTATCAATCAAACGGTTAAACAAATTGAATCCACAACTTATGAAACGCAATTAGAAGTATTCAAATCAAAATGCAAGCATAAACATATATTCGAATCACCCCCTAACCAAGGGGGGTTTAGTTCCTCATGGTACAAAACAAAGAGAATCAAAGAAACACCTAAACATTCCAACAACTCAAACTTGAATTGTATGAACGTTTAGGCCCTCTTATCTTCCATTCCTCATTCGTACAAAACAAAGAGCATTGAAATTAAACATTGAAATCAAAGAAACACATAAACATTCCAACAACTCAAACTTGAATTGTATGAACGTTTAGGCACTCTTATCTTCCTCTTCGTTGTAGCACAAGGTCTAAGGATAGTTTGGTGGTGTGAATGGTTTGGGTAGTGGTGGAGGAATGGAAGGATGGTGTTTGGATTTGTAGGGGAGAGTCACGGCACAAAGGGGGGTTTATGGTCTACATTTCTGCAATGGATGAAGTGTATGAATGAAATGGATGGACTTTGTGAAGGGCACGGCCCCAAGGGACCAATTTCTGTTGTGAAATGAATTGTGTATGAATGAGTGTGAATGAATGAGTATTTATAGGTGAAATGGGGGGAACATGACAGCTAAGTTGCATGTGCACATGTTGGTTGAATGATTATGAGTGCATGTGGCTGAAATAGCATGTGGAATGGCTGGAAATGCAAGGAGAAGGCATGTGCACGGTTTTGGGAGAGAATGGGAGTGCAAGTGGCTGAAATGTTAGAGGAACAAGTGCATGTGGCTGCATTGTGGTGCAATGATGGAGGAACAATCTGAAAATGCAAGGTATGGCTGGAATGATTGTGTTTGTTTGAATGTGCATGTGATTAAATTAAAGGATGCAAAGTAAATAAATAATGAATGCATGTGTTGAATTATGAAGATGCATGTGCAATGAAGTGGAATGACAATCTGAAATGGGATAGGTACCCACGGCAATGATGATTTCTGGTGGTGTTTTGGGTGCATGTGGAATGAATGATTTCTTGGTGAGTGGATGCATGTGTTGATTAAAGGGGGAATGCAAAGGAAAAGCTAGAAATGGATGTGGAGTGGCTGCAAGGTGAATGAATAATGAAATGGGAAAGCATGTGCAAGGTTTTGGTGTGAATGATTGAATGTGCATGTGGCTGCAATGGAGGAGGAATCCTTCAATTTCGTCCATCCTCTTGGCTCCAAGCATATGATATCCATTCCAATCTCTAATTTGCTCCAAAAGGCTCCAAAAGGCATCCTTTTGCATACTTTGCCCTTAGAACCTGAAAACACACAAAAGAAGCATAAAGGACTAAAATAACTAAAGAAACATAACGTAAATGCACGAGAACAAGCCATTTAAGTCGCATGAATATGCTCCTATCAATTATGATAAGTGATGATGATAAGTGATAAGTGATAAGTGATGAGTGATATGATATGTGGTTATGATATGATAAGTGGTGATGATAAGTAATGATATGTGGGAGTGTGGCTGAAATGAAGGAGTGGAATGTAGGAATGTTATGCACGGCTAAGGAAATTGGAAAGGTTTAAATGTCCTAAAACTAAAGGGAACAAGGTTCCAACACTTTGGTCTTCAATTAGGTCTTCAATTTCGTCCAACACTTTGGGGCCAAGCATAAGCTATCCATCCTTAGCCCAAAAGTGCTCCAAAAGTCTCCAAAATGCATCTTTTTGCTCCTTTAGCCCTTTGGCCCTACAAACACACGAAAATAGCTTAAAGTACTAAAATAACTAAAGAAACATAACGTAAATGCACGAGAACAAGCCAATTTAGTCGCATGAATATGCTCCTATCAAGGTTCTTCTCCACACATGTTACACTTGCATAATAAAATGATTTCCAATTGCATTTCAATAAACCATGAATTCTCAACACCCCAAGTTAACCGTGATGCACTAATTAACCTTCAAATCTTCCTAACGTTATTGAATTGGATGGGTTAGCGCATACAACAATTCAAAACATTCCCCACAAGTCCCCTACATGATTGCATAATAGAGATACAAGCAAGAATCATTACGCTCTATGAAAATTATAAGTGTTGACGAGGCATTCGTTACTATGGAATACGCATGAAACTTATGCCAAGAATTCGTTTAACGCGATTGTTTATAAGCAACCTCCACTACTTGTGAATATAAGTTCGTAACTATTAGGTGAAACTCACTTATATTCTAGCGTCATATTCATGCATGAAAATTAAGCGTGCACTCTCAATAAACATACATAAATAAGTTATCAATCAAACGGTTAAACAAATTGAATCACAACTTATGAAACGCAATTAGAAGTAATCAAATCAAAATGCAAGCATAAACATATATTTCGAATTTCCTCATAACTTTGAAATCAAAGAAACACCTAAACATTCCAACAACTCAAACTTGAATTGTATGAACGTTTAGGCACTCTTCTCTTCCATTCCTCATACGTACAAAACAAAGAGAATTGAATTTAAACATTGAAATCAAAGAAACACCTAAACATTCCAACAACTCAAACTTGAATTGTATGAACGTTTAGGCCCTCTTCTCTTCCATTCCTCATTCGTACAAAACAAAGAGTATTGAAATTAAACATTGAAATCAAAGAAACACCTAAACATTCCAACAACTCAAACTTGAATTGTATGAACGTTTAGGCCCTCTTATCTTCCTCTTCATTGTAGCACAAGGTCTAAGGATAGTTTGATGGTGTGAATGGTTTGGGGAGTGGTTGGAGTGGCTGCAATGGAGGAGAAAAGTGTTTTGGTGGCTGCTGCAAGGGTGTGGAGAGGTTTTGACGAATTTCTGGAATATGGAAGAGTGAATGGAATGGGTGAATTTCTGGCACAAAGGCCTTATTTCTGTGGTGAATGGATCCCCCCCTTTGTGGCTGCAATGAAGGGTTATTTATAGGTGAAATGGGGGGAACATGACAGCTAGGAGGGTGGTGGAAATCTGGAATGGTGATGGGAGATGCATGTGGCTGATTTATGCATGTGATTAAAGGGTGGAAATGCATGTGCTTTGAATAAGTGGCTGCATGTGCAAGGGGACAATCTGAAAATGCATGTGAAAGCATGTGTTGGCTGCAATGATGAAATGGATGGGAGTGCATGTGGCTTAATTAATTAAAGGGAGTGCATGTGCAATGTTTTAAAGGATGGAATGCATGTGAATATGATGGAAATCTGATGGGAACTCATGGCAAGGATGATTTCTGGTGGTGAATGGGTGTATGTTTGAATGATTAAAGGGACATGTGGGTTGGAAATGATGAAGGAAATGCATGTGAGTGACAACTAGATATGTTGATGAATGCATGTGGAATGTTTGTGGTGAGTGAATGTGGTGGTGAATGTGGCTGATTTGATTTATGGAAGATGCATGTGGATTAAAGGTGAGTGAATGATTATGGAATGCAATCTGAAATGGGAGATGGAATGGGATGTTTTGCATGTGAATTAAAGAGTGAATGCATGTGCAATGACAGCTAGGTTGAATATGCATGTGGAATGGCTGATTTATTTGAAGATGCATGTGCAATGAAGTGGAATGACAGCTAGGTTATGATGATGAATGCATGTGGCTGAATGTGTTGATGAATGGGATTAGGAAAGGTTTAAATGTCCTAAAACTAAAGGGAACAAGGTTCCAACACTTTGGTCTTCAATTAGGTCTTCAATTTCGTCCAACACTTTGGCTCCAAGCATAAGCTATCCATCCTTAGCCCAAAAGTGCTCCAAAAGTCTCCAAAATGCATCTTTTTGCTCCTTTAGCCCTTTGGACCTACAAACACACGAAAATAGCTTAAAGTACTAAAATAACTAAAGAAACATAACGTAAATGCACGAGAACAAACCATTTAAGTCGCATGAATATGCTCCTATCACATTGCACATGCATTTCCACCCTTTAATCACATGCATAAATCAGCCACATGCATCTCCCATCACCATTCCAGATTTCCACCAAGTTCCTAGCTGTCATGTTCCCCCCATTTCACCTATAAATAAACCTTCATTGCAGCCACAAAGGGGGGGATCCATTCACCACAGAAATAAGGCCTTTGTGCCAGAAATTCATCCATTCCATAAACACTTCCATTCCATTGTACATACCACCAACACTTCCCAAACCATTCACACCATCAAACTATCCTTAGACCTTGTGCTACAACGAAGAGGAAGAGAAGAGTGCCTAAACGTTCATACAATTCAAGTTTGAGTTGTTGGAATGTTTAGGTGTTTCTTTGATTTCATTGTTAATTTCAATACTCTTTGTTTTGTACGTATGAGGAATGGAAGAGAAGAGTGCCTAAACTGATGCGAGATTTATACGCACACAAATTAAACCCTCTTTTTATCAATTGTAGTAAGTATGTAAGTAGGGATCGTTCTGGACCGGGGATTAGGAGGGATTGTTAATCACTTGGATTTGACTCAAAAACATAAAATAACAATATGAAACACTATACTAGACTCAAAGAATGCAAAACTAAACTTTAAAACACTAAAACAAACGAAAAGACTCAAACATCACCCAAAACACTCAAAACTGCCTTAAAATCACTTTCTGGGCAGTTTTGAGCACTTTGGTGAATTTGGACGAATTTATGTAACAAATTTAATCAAAACACTTAGAAGCATAAACTAGGACACTTTCTAACTAAATTGGACAATAAAGTAAAGGGGGATTTAGATTTATACGAAAATTGAAATAACAAAACAAGTTAATAAACTAAACAGATTGTAAAACGAATTTGATGGAATGGAATGAATGGATGATAGAATGGCTAAGGGGTTCATCTCCATACATGTTATACTTGCATAATAAACGATTTCCAATTGCATTTCAACAAATCATTAATTCTCAACACCCCAAGTTAACTGTGATGCACTAATTAACCTTCAAATCTTCCTAACGTTATTGAATTGGATGATTGCATACGACAACCCAAAACATTCCCCACAAGTCCCCTACATGATTGCATAATAGAGATACAAGCAAGAATCATTACGCTCTATGAAAATTATAAGTGTTGACGGGGCATTCGTTACTATGATTGCATGAAACTTATGCCAAGAATTCGTTTAACGCGATTGTTTATAAGCAACCTCCACTACTTGTGAATATAAGTTCGTAACTATTAGGTGAAACTGACTTATATTCTAGCGTCATATTCATGCATGAAAATTAAGCGTGCACTCTCAATAAACATACATAAATAAGTTATCAATCAAACAGTTAAACGAATTGAATCCACAACTTATGAAACGCAATTAGAAGTAATCAAATCAAAATGCAAGCATAAACATTTATTTCGCATCCCCCCCTAACCAAGGGGGATTTAGTTCCTCATGGTACAAAACAAAGAGAATCAAAGAAACACCTAAACATTCCAACAACTCAAACTTGAATTGTATGAACGTTTAGGTCCTCTTCTCTTCCATTCCTCATTCGTACAAAACAAAGAGTATTGAAATTAAACATTGAAATCAAAGAAACACCTAAACATTCCAACAACTCAAACTTGAATTGTATGAACGTTTAGGCACTCTTCTCTTCCTCTTCGTTGTAGCACAAGGTCTAAGGATAGTTTGATGGTGTGAATGGTTTGGGTAGTGGTGAAAATGGAAGGATGGTGTTTGGATTGTAAGGGAGGGCACGGCACAAGGGAGTTTTGATGTCTACATTCTGAAATGTGGAAGGATGAATGAGAATGAATGCAATGGATGCTTATTTATAGGTGAAATGGGGGGAACATGACAGCTAGGAGGGAATGTGGCTGCGTGTTTGAATGATTAAAGGATGCATGTGGGTTGGAATTGCATGTGCAATGAATATGTGGCTGCATGTGCAAGGGGACAATCTGAAAATGCATGTGAAAGCATGTGTTGGCTGCAATGATGAAATGGATGGGAGTGCATGTGGCTTAATTAATTAAAGGGAGTGCATGTGCAATGTTTTAAAGGATGGAATGCATGTGAATATGATGGAAATCTGATATGGTGATGGGAGATGCATGTGGCTGATTTATGCATGTGATTAAAGGGAATGCATGTTTGAATGATTAAAGGGACATGTGGGGGTAGAAATGATGAATGAAATGCATGTGAATGACAGCTAGATTGAATTAATTAAAGGGAGTGCATGGCAAGGTTGTTGTTGGTGCAATGATGGTATGGCAAGGTTGTTGTTGGTGCAATGATGGAGGAACAAGTGCATGTGGCTGAAATGTGGAAGGTGTGTGGCTACTTCAAGTAGGAATCCTTGTGACATCAACTCTTCAATTTCGTCCATTCCTTTTGCTCCAAGTATAAGTTATCCCTTCCAAGTCCAATTTTGCTCCAAAATGCTCCAAAATGCATCTTTTTGCTTCCTTAGCCACATGAACCTAAAAACACACGAAAATGGCTTAAACGCCAAAAACAACTATGAATTAACAATATAAATGCACGAAAACAAGCTAAGTAAGTCGCCTAAATATGCTCCTATCAAATTCCCCCACACTTAGCTTTTGCTAGTCCTCGAGCAAAACAAAACAAAAGAAACCAAAAACAAAACAAAACGAACAAAACACAACCTACACCTTCCAACAATCGTCTCAGGGATTTCCAATGCACATGACATGTTAAAAATCATTATTCCCACATATTTTGGTTATCTTTACACTTAAGTACATACTTAATCATAGTCACCACATACTAATTCACAATTAAGCATTTAAAACTATATTTTGAATGTAGTAACATGCCTTAGAGAATTTGCTCAATTCCTTACAATATATGCACTCAATTTTCACTCAGATTTTCTGACTACACACCCTAAACTAGTTATATGTGAGAAGATTGATGTAAACATAAAAACGAACACTCACATATATGTATTTCAAAGGAAGCAATTTCTGGAGTTAATAAGCATGTTTAGATATGATCTCATGAATGGAATGCTACTACTTAGAATCGAGAACCAGTGACACCATAAGCTCATACCAAGTTCAAACTCCACAAATTGAAACACATAACACTCAAGATAGAAGTCAAAGGGGTGTAATGGGGCTTGGGGTGTGTGGCTAACAAAGAAGGGTGAAGGATAAACAAACATTCTTAAAGCAATAGTGAGCAAAGTATTGAATTAGGCACTTAGAATTCCCTTAAGAACGCAGAAGTCAACTTTGAACACCCAAGGGAAAGTCACACAAAACTTAGGGCCATATTCAACTTTTTGGACCCTTTCTTCAACCATCAACGCTCGTGAGTTCATTCTTACTTATTTTCACTCCTTTTTTTTTTTTTTTTTTTTTTCTTTTCTTCTTCTTTTTCTTTTGAATCTCAAAACATACATATAAACGTAAGAACAAACTTTTACTCCCCCACACTCATTTTCTTGCATAATGTAACTCAAAAGGAATTCATTTAAGTCATGCTCACTATACTTTAAGAACAAGGGTATAGGAAAGTCCTACTCTAGGCTAGGTAAGGGGTGATGTGGTTAGCAAAGAAAATAGGCTAAACGAGGCTCAACGGGGTTAAAACTAATATATACGAAATATGGGAAGTAAGGCTATTTGGCTATGGTGGCAACTACACAACTTCATCTTGATATATGTTATGCAATTCAATGTCATGCTTTGAATGAAACGGATATAAGTTCTAGCATTTAGTTCTATCATGATACAATTGCATTCTAAGTAGCAACCAAGCAAGGAATAATGAGATCATGCAACAACTTTAGAAAACAAAGAATCACAGAAAATAACTCTCCAAAGAAGGTAATGGCTCGAGTCTCACAGGGTTGTAGCGTTTGTTTGAGTTCCTTCCTTCAAGCATGTTACAAAAACGAATTTTTCTTTTATGATTGCATGTGAAGTCATACATTATAACCATAACCAAGCATATACCAAGAGTAAATCAAACTTTTCTCTATGTTTATAACTCTCTTTAACAGTCATGCAATTACAAACCAAATCCTTATCATTGTGTTGGAAGGTACCCTAAGACACAAACACACAAAAACGACTCAAAACACTCTTTTTAGGCTTTACAAAACAATTTTTTCAAATTTTTATGGTATTTTCGGAGTTATAAAAACAAAACATACTAAAACACTCTAAAACAACTTAAAAACACCTTAAAACAGCAAGGAACAACATTTGAAGTAATGGGTGATAAAATCCCACGAATTTGCATCAAATATACTTAGTTACCCCCCCCACACTTAAATCAAACATTGTCCTCAATGTTTTAAGCATAGATTCACACAAAGCATAAGTAAATACACAAAAAACACTTAAACATACTAAACATGGCAGAATGTAATTAACAAAGAGAAGAGTTTAGGGACGCAAATCTGGTTATGGAGTGTAAATTCCCTCTTCTCCTTGGTGATTGCATTGAGGCATTGATCTTGGTGATTCCACAGGCATACTCTTGAACTGGGCTGCATGATTCTTTTGGTCTCCTCCACTTGTTGATTTTCCTTTGTGCTACTGGGCTGGAGGATTCTTTTGGTCTTCCCCGAAGGTCATAGCTTACCCCTTTGGTCTGTTTCTTTGTTCAATCTTTCCAATTCGTATTGAAAAGGGTTGGAGGATAACTCAGCCTATGTTTGTCTCCACATGCTTCAATGTATCATTTTCACTTGCCTTACTCGCTCCCCTTTGCAGAAGTGGTCCCTTCTCCGGAAGTGTATCAACCGTTGAAGATGACTACTCGAGAGCAACGCTAGGTAAGCAATCAGGAATAAATTCCAGGCAGTTGGCTCCAGATCGGAAGACTGACTCCAAGTGCCGGCTGATTGCTTCTTTTACTTTGCCATGCGAGTAAGAACAAGGACAAAGAAAAAGACAGGGAAAGAGCATGATATGAGATACTTTTGCTTTTGACCTTGATGATATGAGATACCTTTGCTTTTGAAGAAGCGGTGAATGAATCAGCACACTTCAATCTGCCGTTTCCTCCTGGGTCATCTGTACTCCAGGCATCCGGTATCATCTTTGGGGAAGAAGAGGAATTTGAGTATTTCGAAAGGCTTTGCTGGGAGTGCGCCCTCAGAGTTGAGGAAGAGTTGGGCGTTTTCTTCATGTCTGCCTTGCCACAAAAGACGAAGGTCGACATATATAGAGATAATATCAAGTGGTGGTACTGTTTTTTTACCCTTGTCGACAAATGTCTCTTCGATATCAGAACGACGCCTCTTCGATTTCTGAGCAGGCGCCCCTTCGATTTCTGAACGACGCCCCTTTGCTTTTTGAACGACACGTAGTAGTGCGGATGCGGCTCCTTTTGACAAAGCTGCACGCGTTTTCTGAAAAGCAGAGAAAGCGTCGCCGAACTTTGCGCTTGTCGGCTAAAGATGTGTAGTTGCGATGATGGCCTCCACGTGTTGTCTGAAAAGAAGAAATCTTTTGACAAAGTTGAACGCGTCTTCTGAAAAGCCGAGAAAGCGTCGCCTAAATTACGCCGGAAATTCCGGCTTTTTGAATTGGTGGATGCGTCGCCTTGGCTTTTTATAGAGCTATCGATCACCACAACAAACACACTCTGAAGAATTTCCATTCTTGAAAATCGACTCCGGCCCTTTGAGAATTAACTCCATCCACCCCATCTCTTTGAACACTTTTGAAAAATGGCAAACCCATCGAACCTTAGCTTAGAATTGAGTCTCAGCAGTGATACGGGCGCGCCGCGTCAAGGTAACGTATGGCGCCCTTCTTTCTTATCTTCTAATGGTCCTCTCACAGGTGAAGACTCCGTGATGCAGGACGCCACAACAGCTACAATAGTAGCTAGGAACCTCCTCACTCCAAAAGATAGTAGACTGCTGTCAGGACGGTCCGATGAGTTGGCCGTTCAAGAGTCCCTCGCACTTAGTGTTCAGTGTGCGAGTTCTGTGTCCAACATGGGCCAACGCCTGCTTGCCCGCTCCTGTCAGGTGGAATCATTGATGGCAGAGGTGGAAAGTCTTAAGCAGGAGATCAAACTGCTTAAGCATGAGAATAGAAGTTTGCACGTGCTTGCCAACAACTATTCGACGGGCATGAAGAGGAAGCTTGATGAACTGCAAGAGTCTGAAGGTCGGATTCAAAGTGACCGTCAAAGGTTTTCGTCTTTCCTCCAGAGGCACCTTTTTCGTGGATCATCCAGCGTTTGACCAAGTATTGAGGCCTCGAATGCTCTATCTTCGATGCCTCCAGCTCCGATGCCTTCCGCTCCTATATCTTCTGCTCCGATGCCTTCCGTCCCGATGCCTTCCGCTTCAAGAGTTTTGCCACGTAGTGGGTCTTCAAGTAAACAACCTTTGTGAAGCCTCCATCGTTCTGCCATGTTTTTTTTTTTTTTTTTTTTTTTTTTTTTTTTTGAACATGCTTTGTTTTATTCGGTGCATTGGGTTGCCTCCCAAGTAGCGCTTTCTTTTACGTCTTGCAGCCGGACGAAGAACCCAATCACTCCAGGATATGTTCACGAATCGGATGAGAACTCCGAGTCATAAACTAGTACCTAGAACAAGAAACAAAACAAGATTAAGAAACTGGAATAAAATAAAAACAAACGAAAATAAAACAATCCAAGGGATTAGCAAATTTTCTAATCCCCGGCAACGGCGCCAAAATTTGATGCGAGATTTATACACACACAAATTAAACCCTCTTTTTATCAATTGTAGTAAGTATGTAAGTAGGGATCGTTCTGGACCGGGGATTAGGAGGGATTGTTAATCACTTGGATTTGACTCAAAAACATAAAATAACAATATGAAACACTATACTAGACTCAAAGAATGCAAAACTAAACTTTAAAACACTAAAACAAACGAAAAGACTCAAACATCACCCAAAACACTCAAAACTGCCTTAAAATCACTTTCTGGGCAATTTTGAGCACTTTGGTGAATTTGGACGAATTTATGTAACAAATTTAATCAAAACACTTAGAAGCATAAACTAGGACACTTTCTAACTAAATTGGACAATAAAGTAAAGGGGGATTTAGATTTATACGAAAATTGAAATAACAAAACAAGTTAATAAACTAAACAGATTGTAAAACGAATTTGATGGAATGGAATGAATGGATGATAGAATGGCTAAGGGGTTCATCTCCATACATGTTATACTTGCATAATAAACGATTTCCAATTGCATTTCAACAAATCATTAATTCTCAACACCCCAAGTTAACTGTGATGCACTAATTAACCTTCAAATCTTCCTAACGTTATTGAATTGGATGATTGCATACGACAACCCAAAACATTCCCCACAAGTCCCCTACATGATTGCATAATAGAGATACAAGCAAGAATCATTACGCTCTATGAAAATTATAAGTGTTGACGGGGCATTCGTTACTATGATTGCATGAAACTTATGCCAAGAATTCGTTTAACGCGATTGTTTATAAGCAACCTCCACTACTTGTGAATATAAGTTCGTAACTATTAGGTGAAACTCACTTATATTCTAGCGTCATATTCATGCATGAAAATTAAGCGTGCACTCTCAATAAACATACATAAATAAGTTATCAATCAAACAGTTAAACGAATTGAATCCACAACTTATGAAACGCAATTAGAAGTAATCAAATCAAAATGCAAGCATAAACATTTATTTCGCATCCCCCCCTAACCAAGGGGGATTTAGTTCCTCATGGTACAAAACAAAGAGAATCAAAGAAACACCTAAACATTCCAACAACTCAAACTTGAATTGTATGAACGTTTAGGTCCTCTTCTCTTCCATTCCTCATTCGTACAAAACAAAGAGTATTGAAATTAAACATTGAAATCAAAGAAACACCTAAACATTCCAACAACTCAAACTTGAATTGTATGAACGTTTAGGCACTCTTCTCTTCCTCTTCGTTGTAGCACAAGGTCTAAGGATAGTTTGATGGTGTGAATGGTTTGGGTAGTGGTGAAAATGGAAGGATGGTGTTTGGATTGTAAGGGAGGGCACGACACAAGGGAGTTTTGATGTCTACATTCTGAAATGTGGAAGGATGAATGAGAATGAATGCAATGGATGCTTATTTATAGGTGAAATGGGGGGAACATGACAGCTAGGAGGGAATGTGGTTGCATGTTTGAATGATTAAAGGATGCATGTGGGTTGGAATTGCATGTGCAATGAATATGTGGCTGCATGTGCAAGGGGACAATCTGAAAATGCATGTGAAAGCATGTGTTGGCTGCAATGATGAAATGGATGGGAGTGCATGTGGCTTAATTAATTAAAGGGAGTGCATGTGCAATGTTTTAAAGGATGGAATGCATGTGAATATGATGGAAATCTGATATGGTGATGGGAGATGCATGTGGCTGATTTATGCATGTGATTAAAGGGAGTGCATGTTTGAATGATTAAAGGGACATGTGGGGGTAGAAATGATGAATGAAATGCATGTGAATGACAGCTAGATTGAATTAATTAAAGGGAGTGCATGGCAAGGTTGTTGTTGGTGCAATGATGGAGGAACAAGTGCATGTGGCTGAAATGTGGAAGGTGTGTGGCTACTTCAAGTAGGAATCCTTGTGACATCAACTCTTCAATTTCGTCCATTACTTTTGCTCCAAGTATAAGTTATCCCTTCCAAGTCCAATTTTGCTCCAAAATGCTCCAAAATGCATCTTTTTGCTTCCTTAGCCACATGAACCTGAAAACACACGAAAATGGCTTAAACGCCAAAAACAACTATGAATTAACAATATAAATGCACGAAAACAAGCTAAGTAAGTCGCCTAAATATGCTCCTATCATAAACGTTCATACAATTCAAGTTTGAGTTGTTGGAATGTTTAGGTGTTTCTTTGATTTCAAAGTTATGAGGAAATTCGAAATATATGTTTATGCTTGCATTTTGATTTGATTACTTCTAATTGCGTTTCATAAGTTGTGATTCAATTTGTTTAACCGTTTGATTGATAACTTATTTATGTATGTTTATTGAGAGTGCACGCTTAATTTTCATGCATGAATATGACGCTAGAATAAAAGTGAGTTTCACCTAATAGTTACGAACTTATATTCACAAGTAGTGGAGGTTGCTTATAAACAATCGCGTTAAACGAATTCTTGGCATAAGTTTCATGCGTATTCCATAGTAACGAATGCCTCGTCAACACTTATAATTTTCATAGAGCGTAATGATTCTTGGTTGTATCTCTATTATGCAATCATGTAGGGGACTTGTGGGGAATGTTTTGAATTGTTGTATGCGCTAACCCATCCAATTCAATAACGTTAGGAAGATTTGAAGGTTAATTAGTGCATCACGGTTAACTTGGGGTGTTGAGAATTCATGGTTTATTGAAATGCAATTGGAAATCATTTTATTATGCAAGTGTAACATGTGTGGAGAAGAACCTTCTAGCTAGCATTCATCCATTCATTTTCATCGCATTCATATTTACATTCTGTCTAGTTTATTAAACTTGTTTCGTTATTTCAATTTTCGTCAAATTAAAATCCCCCTTTACTTTATTGTCTAATTTAGTTAGAAAGTGTCTTAGTTTGTGTTTATAAGAGTTTTGAGTCATTTTGTTACACAAATTTGTCCAAATTTGTGTTTGTGCTCAAATCTGCCCAGAAAGTGGTTTTTAGGCAGATTTGAGTGTGTTTGTGTTGTTTTGAGTCTTTTGGTTTGTTTTAGTGTTTTAAAGTTTAGTTTTGCATTCTTTGAGTCTAGTATAGTGTTTTATATTGTTATTTTACGTTTGAATCAAGCCATAATCTTAAATTCGTCCAACATTGGGTTTAAGGTCAGAAACTGCCTAGTTAGTGTTTTTAGGCAGTTTTGAGTCTTTTGAACTTGTTTTGAGTCCTTTGAGTCTTTGTGAACGTTTTTAACTTTGTTTTTATGTTTTTGAGTCAAATCCAAGTGATTAACAATCCCTCCTAATCCCCGGTCCAGAACGATCCCTACTTACATCATTACTACAATTGTCGAAAAGAGGGTTTAATTTGTGTGCGTATAAATCACGCATCAGTTCCTAGCTACTATTGTAGCTGTTGTGGCGTCCTGCATCACGGAGTCTTCACCTGTAAGAGGACCGTTAGAAGATAAGAAAGAAGGGCGCCATACGTTACCTTGACGCGGCGCGCCCGTATCACTGCTGAGACTCAATTCTAAGCTAAGGTTCGATGGGTTTGCCATTTTTCAAAAGTGTTCAAAGAGAAGGGGTGGATGGAGTTAAAATTTCAAAGGGCCGGAGACGATGTTCAAGAATGGCAAATCTTCAGAGTGTGTATGTTAGCGGTGATCGATACCTCTATAAGAAGCCAAGGCGACGCGTCCACCGATTCAAAAAGCCGGAATTTCCGGCGTAAGTTAGGCGACGCTTTCTCGGCTTTTGAAAAGACGCGTTCAACTTTGTCAAAAGATTTCTTCTTTTCAGACAACACATGGAGGCCATCATCGCAACTACACATCTTTAGCCGACAAGCGCAAAGTTCGGCGACGCTTTCTCTGCTTTTCAGAAAACGCGTGCAGCTTTGTCAAAAGGAGCCGCATCCGCACTACTACGTGTCGTTCAGAAAGCAAAGGGGCGTCGTTCAGAAATCGAAGGGGCGCCTGCTCAGAAATCGAAGAGGCGTCGTTCTGATATCGAAGAGACATTTGTCGACAAGGGTAAAAGAACAGTACCACCACTTGATATTATCTCTATATATGTCGACCTTCATCTTTTATGGCAAGGCAAACCTGAAGAAAATGCCCAACTCTCCCTTACCTCTGAGGGCGCACTCCCAGCACAGCCTTTCGAAATACTCAATTATTTCTTCTTCCCCAAAGATGATACCAGATGCCTGGAGTACAGATGACCCAGGAGGAAACGGCGGATTGAAGTGTGCTGATTCATTCACCGCTTCTTCAAAAGCAAAGGTATCTCATATCATCAAGGTCAAAAGCAAAAGTATCTCATATCATGCTCTTTCCCTGTCTTTTTCTTTGTCCTTGTTCTTACTCGCATGGCAAAGTAAAAGAAGCAATCAGCCGGCACTTGGAGTCAGTCTTCCGATCTGGAGCCAACTGCCTGGAATGTATTCCTGGTTGCTTACCTAGCGTTGCTCTCGAGTAGTCATCTTCAACGAAGCAAGTAAGGCAAGTGAAAATGATACATTGAAGCATGCGGAGACAAGGAACAACTGCATATGCTGAGCTATCCTCTAACCCTCTTCAATACGAATTGGAAAGATTGAACAAAGAAACAGATAAAAGCAGGAAGCTCAGACCTTCGGGGAAGACCAAAAGAATCCTGCTGCCCAGTTCAAGAGAAAGCCTGTGGAATCACCAAGATCAATGCCTCAATGCAATTACCAAGGAGAAGATGGAATTTACACTCCATAACCAGATTTGCGTCCCTAAACTCTTCTCTTTGTTAAGTGACATTCTGCCATGTTTAGTATGTTTAGTTGCTTTTTGTGTGTTTACTTATGTTTTGTGTGAATCTATGCTTAAAACATTGAGGACAATGTTTGATTTAAGTGTGGGGGGGGGTAACTAAGTATATTTAATGCAAATTCGTGGGATTTTATCACCCATTACTTCAAATGTTGTTCCTTGCTGTTTTAATGTGTTTTTAAGTTGTTTTAGAGTGTTTTTAGTATGTTTTGTTTTATAACTTCGAAAATCACATAAAAATTTGAAAAACATGTTTTAAAAAGCCTAAAAAGAGTGTTTTGAGTCGTTTTTGTGTGTTTGTGTCTTAGGGTACCTTCCAACATAATGATAAGGATTTGGTTTGTAATTGCATGACGGTTAAAAAGAGTTATAAACATAGAGAAAAGTTTGATTTACTCTTGGTATATGCTTGGTTATGGTTATAATGTATGACTTCACATGCAATCATAAAAGAAAAATTCGTTTTTGTAACATGCTTGAAGGAAGAAACTCATAATAACGCTACATCCCTGTGAGACTCGAGCCATTACTTTGTTTGGAGAGTTATAATCTGTGATTCTTTGTTTTCTAAAGTCGTTGCATGATCTCATTATTCCTTGCTTGGTTGCTACTTAGAATGCAATTGTATCATGATAGAACTAAATGCTAGAACTTATATCCGTTTCATTCAAAGCATGACATTGAATTGCATAACATATATCAAGATGAAGTTGTGTAGTTGCCACCATAGCCAAATAGCTTTACTTCCCATATTTCGTATATATTAGTTTTAACCCTGTTGAGCCTCGTTTAGCCTATTTTCTTTGTTAACCACATCACCCCTTACCTAGCTTAGAGTAGGACTTTCCCATACCCTTGTTCTTGAGTATAGTGGAGCATGACTTAGAAGGAATTCTTTTTGAGTGACATTATTACAGAAAACAAGTGTGGGGGAAGGGATTTTTGTGTGTATGTATGTGCCTAAATCTTAAAGGAGGCACGAAAAAAAAAAAAAAAAAAAATTGTGAAAGAAAAAAAAGAAGAAGAAAAGAAAGAAAAAGAGTGAAAATAAGTGAGAATGGACTCACAAGTGTGATTGTTTAAGAAAGGGCCCAAAAAGTTTGAATATGGCCCTAAGTTTTGTGTGACTTCCCCTTGGGTGTTCAAAGTTGACTTCTGCGTTCTAAAGGGAATTCTAAGTGCCTAATTCAATACTTTGCTCACTATTGCTTAAAGAACGTTTGTTTTCCCTATCCTTTCATTGTTAGCCAACTCCCCAAGCCCCATTACAACCCGTGACTTCTATCTTGAGTGTTATGTGTTTCAATTTGTGGAGTTTGAACTTGGTATGAGCTTATGGTGTCACTGGTTCTCACTTCTAAGTAGTAGCATTCCATTCATGAGATCATACCTAAACATGCTTATTAACTCCAGAAATTGCTCTCTTTATGATACATATATGTGAGTGTTCGTCTACATGTTTACATCAATCTCTCACATATAACTAGTGTAGGGTGTGTAGTCAGAAAATCTGTGTGAAAATAGAGTGCATTCTAATAAGGAATTGAGGAAATTCTCTAAGGCATGTTACAACATTCAAATCATGGTTTTAAAATGCTTAATTGTGAACTAGTATGTGGTGACTATGAGTAAGAATGTACTTAAGTGTAAAGATGGCTAAAATCTGTGGGAATAATGATTTTTAACTTGTCATGTGCATTGGAAATCCCTGAGACGATTGTTGGAAGGTTTAGGTTGTGTTTTACTTGTTTAGTGTCGTTTTGTTTGTTTTGTTTTTCTGTTTTGCTCGAGGACGAGCAAAAGATAAGTGTGGAGGAATTTGATAGGAGCATATTTAGGCGACTTACTTAGCTTGTTTTCGTGCATTCATATTGTTAATTCATAGTTGTTTTAGTAGTTTAAGCCATTTTCGTGTGTTTTTAGGTTCATATGGCTAAGGAAGCAAAAAGATGCATTTTGGAGCATTTTGGAGCAAAATTGGACTTGGAATGGATAGCTGATAGGAGCATATTCATGCGACTTAAATGGCTTGTTCTCGTGCATTTACGTTATGTTTCTTTAGTTATTTTAGTACTTTAAGCTATTTTCGTGTGTTTGTAGGTTCTAAGGGCAAGGTATGCAAAAGGATGCCTTTTGGTGCCTTTTGGAGCAAATTAGAGATTGGAATGGATATCATATGCTTGGAGCCAAGAGGATGGACGAAATTGAAGACTTGAAGTTGGAAAGTTAAATCCTAAAAGACCTCATGTTTGAGCATCATTGAAGACTCCTACGCATTTTAGAACACAAAAACAACATTCCTTGCAACCTTAGGACATTATCGTATGTTTCCTTGTGTCTCCCTTCCTTGCCATGCAAGGAAGGGCTTTGTTCCCTATTTTAAACACTTAAACCATTCACTTAACATATCATTCACCACATATCATACACTTATCATATCATTCACTTATCATATCATACACTTATCATCACCACTTATCACTTATAATAACCACATATCATATCACTTATAACCATACACTTATCACTTATCATACCCATAATCATTCACACCTTGCAGCCACATTCATCACCAAAGAAACCATCATTTCAGCACATTCCCTTGCATTCCAACCAAAACCATGCACATGCTATCACCATGCATTCACATGCACTTGTTCCTCCATCATTCCATCCTTTAAAACATTGCACATGCACTTTAATCATTCAACACATGCACTCCCATTCTTTAATCCATGCAGCCACACATTCACCCACATGCATTTCCACCCACATGCTCTCCCATTTCAGATTGCATTTCCATTCACACACCAACACATCCCTTTGTGCCGTGCACTTTAATCATTCAATTCAGCCATTCCACATGCCATTGTCATTCCACTTTAGCTTTAATTCACATGCACATTCATTCATCCAGAAAATACATCATTTGCCATGCACATACACTTCCCACTCTTTAATTCATTTCAGCCACATGCATTCCCCCTTTAAGCCACATGCACTCCCATCCATTCCACATGCTATTGCAGCCACATGCATTTCTCTTTTCATTTCCAGATTGTCCCCTTGCACATGCAGCCACATATTCATTGCACATGCATTTCCAACCCACATGCATCCTTTAATCATTCAAACATGCAGCCACATTCCCTCCTAGCTGTCATGTTCCCCCCATTTCACCTATAAATAAGCATCCATTCCATTCATTCTCATTCACTCTTCCATATTCCAGAAATTCGTCAAAACCTCTCCACACCCTTGCAGCAGCCACCAAAACACTTTTCTCCTCCATTGCAGCCACTCCAACCACTCCCCAAACCATTCACACCATCAAACTATCCTTAGACCTTGTGCTACAACGAAGAGGAAGATAGGAGGGCCTAAACGTTCATACAATTCAAGTTTGAGTTGTTGGAATGTTTAGATGTTTCTTTGATTTCAATGTTTAATTTCAATACTCTTTGTTTTGTACGAATGAGGAATGGAAGAGAAGAGGGCCTAAACGTTCATACAATTCAAGTTTGAGTTGTTGGAATGTTTAGGTGTTTCTTTGATTCCAATGTTTAAATTCAACTAAACCCCCCTTGGCTAGGGGGGGGATTCGAAATATATGTTTATGCTTGCATTTTGATTTGATTACTTCTAATTGCGTTTCATAAGTTGTGGATTCAATTTGTTTAACCGTTTGATTGATAACTTATTTATGTATGTTTATTGAGAATGCGCGCTTAATTTTCATGCATGAATATGACGCTAGAATATAAGTGAGTTTCACCTAATAGTTACGAACTTATATTCGCAAGTAGTGGAGGTTGCTTATAAACAATCGCGTTAAACAAATTCTTGGCATAAGTTTCATGCAATCATAGTAACGAATGCCTCGTCAACACTTATAATTTTCATAGAGCGTAATGATTCTTGCTTGTACCTCTTCTATGCATTCATGTTGAGGACTTGTGGGGAATGTTTTGAATTGTCGCATGCATCATCCAATTCAATAACGTTAGGAAGATTTGAAGGTTAATTAGTGCATCACGGTTAACTTGGGGTGTTGAGTATCATAGTTTATTGAAATGCAATTGGAAATCATTTTATTATGCAAGTATAACATGTATGGAGATGAACCCCTTAGCTAGGTTCCCATCCATTCAATTCCATCAAATTCATCTTTACATTCTGTCTAGTTTATTAACTTGTTTCGTTATTTCAATTCTCGTCAATTTAAAACCCCCCCTTTACTTTCTTGTTCTTTAGTGTTTAGACTTTGTTTAGTTTATGTTTTAAAGTGTTTTGATTCAATTTATTTCCCAAAATTCGTCCAAATTCACCAAAGTGCTCAAAACTGCCCAGAAAGTGATTTTAAGGCTGTTTTGAGTGTTTTGGGTGATGTTTGAGTCTTTTGGTTTGTTTTAGTGTTTTAAAGTTTAGTTTTGCATTCTTTGAGTCTAGTATAGTGTTTTATATTGTGTTTTTACGTTTGAATCAAACCATAATCTTAAATTCGTCCAACATTGGGTTTAAGGTCAGAAACTGCCTAGTTAGTGTTTTTAGGCAGTTTTGAGTCTTTTGAACTTGTTTTGAGTCCTTTGAGTCTTTGTGAACGTTTTTAACTTTATTTTACGTTTTTGAGTCAGTTTCCAAGTGATTTGCAATCCCTCCTAATCCCCGGTTAAGAACGATCCCTACTTATACTTATACTACAATTGACAAAAAGAGGGTTTAATTTGTGTGCGTATAAATCTCGCAGCAATAGCTTATGTTTGGAGCAAAAGGAATGGACGAAATTGAAGGATTCCTAATCCATTGCAGCCACATGCACCCATAATCATTCACACCTTGCAGCCACATGCATTCACTCTTCATAAATCAGCCACATGCACATTCAATCATTCACACCAAAACCTTGCACATGCAATCCCTTTAATTAATTCAACCTAGCTGTCATTGCACATGCATTCACTCTTTAACCCACATGCATTTCCACCCACATGCACTGTCAAAGTTATGAGGAACTAAACCCCCCCCCTTGGCTAGGGGGGGATTCGAAATATATGTTTATGCTTGCATTTTGATTTGATTACTTCTAATTGCGTTTCATAAGTTGTGGATTCAATTTGTTTAACCGTTTGATTGATAACTTATTTATGTATGTTTATTGAGAATGCGCGCTTAATTTTCATGCATGAATATGACGCTAGAATATAAGTGAGTTTCACCTAATAGTTACTGATAGGAGCATATTTAGGCGACTTACTTAACTTGTTTTCGTGCATTCATATTGTTAATTCATAGTTGTTTTAGTAGTTTAAGCCATTTTCGTGTGTTTTTAGGTTCATATGGCTAAGGAAGCAAAAAGATGCATTTTGGAGCAAAATTGGACTTGGAATGGATAGCTTATGTTTGGAGCAAAAGGAATGGACGAAATTGAAGGATTCCTAATCCATTGCAGCCATATGCACCCATAATCATTCACACCTTGCAGCCACATGCATTCACTCTTCATAAATCAGCCACATGCACATTCAATCATTCACACCAAAACCTTGCACATGCAATCCCTTTAATTAATTCAACCTAGCTGTCATTGCACATGCATTCACTCTTTAACCCACATGCATTTCCACCCACATGCACTCTCATTCTTTAATCCATTCAGCCACAAGACATTATCATTGCACCACATTCAGCCATTCCATCTCCCATTTCAGATTGCATTCCAATCATTCCAACCAAATCACATGCACTCCCACCCTTTAAATCACATGCATTCCCTTCATAAATCAGCCACATGCACTCATAATCATTCAACCAACCTAGCTGTCATGTTTCCCCTTTCATCATTCCCTCACATTCTTTAATTCAGCCAACACATGCTTACACATACATTTCCAACCCACATGCATCCTTTAATCATTCAAACATGCAGCCACATTCCAACCTAGCTGTCATGTTCCCCCCATTTCACCTATAAATAAGCATGCATTACACCTCAATTCATTAAATTCGTCCATATTCAGAAAATCATCCAAAACACCACCAGAAATCATCCCCTTGTGCCGTGAGTATCCCTACTAATCCAAACACCACTCCAACCACTCCCCATCCCTCCAAAACACTTCACACTATCCCAAAACACACCTTAGACCTTGTGATACAACAACGAGGAAGAGAAGAGTGCCTAAACGTTCATACAATTCAAGTTTGAGTTGTTGGAATGTTTAGGTGTTTCTTTGATCTCAATGTTTAAATTCAATTATCTTTGTTTTGTACGTATGAGGAATGGAAGAGAAGAGTGCCTAAACGTTCATACAATTCAAGTTTGAGTTGTTGGAATGTTTAGGTGTTTCTTTGATTTCAAAGTTATGAGGAACTAAACCCCCCCTTGGCTAGGGGGGGATTCGAAATATATGTTTATGCTTGCATTTTGATTTGATTACTTCTAATTGCGTTTCATAAGTTGTGGATTCAATTTGTTTAGCCGTTTGATTGATAACTTATTTATGTATGTTTATTGAGAATGTGCGCTTAATTTTCATGCATGAATATGACGCTAGAATATAAGTGAGTTTCACCTAATAGTTACGAAATTATATTCACAAGTAGTGGAGGTTGCTTATAAACAATCGCGTTAAATGAATTCTTGGCATAAGTTTCATGCGTATTCCATAGTAACGAATGCCTCGTCGATGTTTATGATTTCCGTTGAACTTAATGATCTTTGTTGAATGTCTCTATCATGCGTATTCCATAGTTAGGGACTTTGATTAGGAATAATTTGGTTGTAATGCGTATTCCATTCAATCCAATGAATCTAGGGAAATCTGAAAGTTAATTTAAGCGGACCTAATTAACTTGGAGCGTTGAGAAGTCATGGTTTATTGAAATGCAATTGGAAATCGTTTTATTATGCAAGTGTAACATGTATGGAGATGAACCGCTTAGCTATTCTATCATCCATTCATTCCATTTCATCAATTTCATATTTACATTCTGTCTAGTTTATTAACTTGTTTCGTTATTTCAATTTTCGTCAAATCCTAAATCCCCCTTTACTTTATTGTCCAAATTAGTTAGAAAGTGTCTTAGTTTGTGTTTATAAGTGTTTTGATTCAATTTGTTGCACAAATTCGTCCAAATTCACCAAAGTGCTCAAAACTGCCCAGAAAGTGTTTTTAAGGCAGTTTTGAGTGTTTTGGGTGATGTTTGAGTCTTTTGGTTTGTTTTAGTGTTTTAAAGTTTAGTTTTACATTCTTTGAGTCTAGTTTAGTGTTTTATATTGTGTTTTTACGTTTTCGAGTCAAATCCAAGTGATTAACAATCCCTCCTAATCCCCGGTCCAGAACGATCCCTACTTACATACTTACTACAATTTGACGAAAAGAGGGTTTAATTTGTGCGCGTATAATTCTCGCATCAGTTACGAACTTATATTCACAAGTAGTGGAGGTTGCTTATAAACAATCGCGTTAAATGAATTCTTGGCATAAGCTTCATGCGTATTCCATAGTAACGAATGCCTCGTCGATTTTTATGATTTCCGTTGAACTTAATGATCTTTGTTGAATGTCTCTATCATGCGTATTCCATAGTTAGGGACTTTGATTAGGAATAATTTGGTTGTAATGCGTATTCCATTCAATCCAATGAATCTAGGGAAATCTGAAAGTTAATTTAAGCGGACCTAATTAACTTGGAGCGTTGAGAAGTCATGGTTTATTGAAATGCAATTGGAAATCATTTTATTATGCAAGTGTTACATATATGGAGATGAACCCCTTAGCTATTCTATCATCCATTCATTCCATTTCATCAATTTCATATTTACAATCTGTTTTAATTAGAATCTGTGCATTTAGTTTAAATTCGTCCAAAACTCAATCCCCCTTTACTTTATTGTCCAATTTAGTTAGAAAGTGTATTAGTTTGTGTTTATAAGTGTTTTGATTCAATTTGTTTCACAAATTCGTCCAAATTCACCAAAGTGCTCAAAACTGCCCAGAAAGTGTTTTTAAGGCAGTTTTGAGTGTTTTGGGTGATGTTTGAGTCTTTTGGTTTGTTTTAGTGTTTCAAGCATTTAGTTTCGCATTCTTTGAGTCTAGTTTAGTGTTTTAAACTTTATTTTACGTTTTTGAGTCAGTTTCCAAGTGATTTGCAATCCCTCCTAATCCCCGGTTAAGAACGATCCCTACTTATACATATACTACAATTTGACAAAAAGAGGGTTTAATTTGTGTGCGTATAAATCTCGCATCAAGGGTTTAGCCACTCATGATTACAGCAAACTCAGAAAGTAATAACAAAGTAAACATTGAAAACAAGAACGAAGTACACCTAAGAACGCCCCAATCTGCAAGCATGAAACGTTCAAGGCCTCCTTCCTCTCCTAATTGCTGTGGCACAAGGGGTTATTGTGAGTTTTGGGGGTTGTGGATGATGTAGAATGATGGATTTAGGGTTGGGATGGATGTAGGGGACGGCAAGGGTTGGTTTTGGGCAGAAAATATGGAGAATGGTGAAGTATGGATGTGTTCGAGGGATGGAATGAATTTCTGGCGTGAATGGTGAATGAATGAATAATTTGTGGCTGCAACAAGGAGGTTTTATTATAGGATTTCAGGAATTAAACCCTAGGTTATTTAGGTAATCAGAATTTAAGTCAAAAGCTTTTAGAAATAGGAAATCAAATCAGAAATTTAAAGGAAACTACCTAAAAGTTGCGGCAATGGCATAAAACACAAAAGGAATGTGTTTTAATGCAATGAAATAGGAAAGAACCCTCTCCCTTGCACGGCAAGGAAGAGGAAAGGTCAAGGGAGGTGCACGGCAAGGCTTGCATAGGAAATAAGTAAGTGTTTAATTCCCCAAATCAATTCTAAGAATCAGGAATTAAGTTAAATCCCTTTAGAATAGGTAATTGAAATCAGGAATTCGGGGAAAAGGCTAAGTCTTGCGGCAAAGGGAGGAAAAGAAGGGGAAAGTGCAAAACTTGCAGATTTTGAGTGAAAGGGAATGTATAGGTGCGGCTAAGACTTTTAAGAAAGGGATTGTGACATAATCTTGCAGATTTTGGGAGGGAAAAGGAAGGTAAGGTGCGGCACAATTTAGGACATGTCTAGGGCTTCTAGAACATGTGATTTAGGCAACCAACATTGTTTAGAAACTTGCACAATTGAAAACCTTTCAAAAATAGAAACTCCTCATAATGGAAACTGGTTTCCAATTCTTGATTCCTCCTTCTTCCTTCGATTCTAGGCTCACTTGGTCTTCAATTTCGTCCAACACTATGGCTCCAAGCATAAGCTATCCATCTTTAGCCCAAAAGTGCTCCAAAAGACTCCAAAATGCACTTCTTTGCTCCTTTAGCCCTTAGAACCTGAAAACATACGAAAATGGCTTAAAAGACTTAAAGACCTAAGAAATAACAACGTAAATGCACAAGAACAAGCCAACTAAGTTGCCTAAATATGCTCCTATCAAATTCCCCCACACTTAGCTTTTGCTAGTCCTCGAGCAAAACAAAACAAACAAAGGAACACGAAACGAGACAAAACGAACAGAACACAACCTAAACCTTCCAACATTTGCCTCAGGGATTTCCAATGCACATGACATGTTAAAATTCATTATCTCCACAAATTTTAGTCATCTTCACACTTAAGTACATTCTTAATCATAGTCACCACATACTAGTTCACAATTAAGCATTTAAAACCATGTTTTGAATGTAGTAACATGCCTTAGAGAATTTGCTCAATTCCTTACAAGATATGCACTCAATTTTCACTCAGATTTTCTAACTACACACCCTAATCTAGTTATATGTGAGAAGATTGATGTAAACATGAAAACGAACATCACATATATGTATCACAAAGAAAGCAATTTCTGGAGTTAATAAGCATGTTTAGATATGATCTCATGAATGGAATGCTACTACTTAGATGCAAGAACCAGTGACACCATATGCTCATACCAAGTTCAAACTCCACAAATTGAAACACATAACACTCAAGATTGAAGTCACGGGTTGTAATGGGGCTTGGGGTGTTTGGCTAACAAAGAAGGGATATGGAAAACAAAGGTTCTTAAAGAAATAGTGAGCAAAGCATTTGAATCAACTTAGAATTCACTTTTGAATGAAAACTCAACGTTTGAACAACAAGGGAAAATTTAGACAATTTAGGGCCAGATTTGGTGTTTTGGACCCTTTCTTCAACATTCAACACTTAATCACTCATTCTTACATCTTTTCAAGCTCTTTTCCTTTCTTTCTTACTTTTCTTTTCTGTTTTTCTTTTTCATACGTTTTTCACAACTTTTTCTTTTCTTTTGAATCTCAAAACATACATATAAACTTAAGAACAAACATTCCCTCCCCCACACTCATTTTCTTGCATAATGTAACTCAAAAGGAATTCATTTAAGTCATGCTCACTATCTTTTAAGAACAAGGGTGTGGACTATCCTAAACTAGGCATGTTATTGATTTACATAACACATATTCAAGGATAGTGAAGGATTTGGTGGTTAGCCACATTATCCTTACCTAGCCTAGATTAGGACTTTCCATACCCTTGTTCTTAAAGGATAGTGAAGCATGACTTAGAATGAATTCCTTTTGATCAACATATTGCAGAAAGCAAGTGTGGGAGAAGGTAATAGGGCACGGCAAAGAAGAAAATAAAAGAAAAAATTCGTGGAAAAATTAAAAGAGAAGAGAAAAGTTGTAAAAAGAAAGAAAAAGAGTTGAAAAATAAGTGAGAATGAACTCACAAGTGTTGGTTGTTGAAGAAAGAGTCCAAAAGTTTGAATGTGACCCTAAATGTTGCATGAATCTTCCCTTGTGTTTAAAAGTTAATTTCTGCCATCAAAAGTGAGTTTAAGTGTCAATTTCATTACTTTGCTTCTTATTGCTTTAAGAACCTTTGTTTATCCTTTTCCCTTCTTTGTTAGACAATACCCTTAGCCTCATTACAACCCTCAACTTCTATCTTGATGTTATGTGTTCAATATGTGGAGTTTGAAAGTGGTATGAGCATATGGAATCACTGGTTCTCATTCTAAGTAGTAGCATTCCATTCATGAGATCATATACATGTCATTGTCGTGCCAATAATGCATCCTCCAAACGCACACTCCAATCTTTTCTCGTTGGTCCAACGGTCTTCTCCAAGATTTGCTTGATTTCTCTATTGGACACCTCGGCTTGGCCATTGGTTTGGGGATTGATGCGTTACGAATGTGACACACAAATTAAACCCTATTTGTGACAATTGTAGTAATGATGTAAGTAGGGATCGTTCTAACCGGGGATTAACTAGGGGTGCTAAACACTTTAAACTGACTCAAATAAATAAAACTAACCTTTAAAACACTTAACTCACTTAAAAAAAACTCAAAACAAGTTCACAAGACTCAAAATAAGCTAAAAACACTCAAAACTGCCTAAAAACACAAACTGGGCAGTTTTGAGCCTAAACACAAACTTGGACGAAAATTGGTTCTAACTTGACTCAAAACTGTTAAAAACACAATCTAAAACATAATTGAACCAATTAGACACTCTAAGACAATTGGGGATTTGGTTTTGGACGAAAATCAAACAAACAAAACAAGAATGTAAACTAGGCAGATTTGGACGAATTTGAAGGTGTTTGTGACTCCAAATACTTAAAAACACAAAATAAGACAGATTGTAATGACTAAGAATTAACAAAATATGGGGGGATTGTGTTTGGACGAAATTAAATTAAATGGATAGATTGTAAAGAAAACAGATTGTAAAACAAATTGTGATGAATCAATGGATGATGGAATAGCTAAGGGGTTCTTCTCCACACATGAAATATATGCAACGTAAATCAATTTCCAGTTATCAATTCAATAAGTTATGAACCTCGACACTCCAAGTTAATTAGGTCCGCTTAAATTAACCTTCAGATTTCCCTAGAATCATTGAATTGGATGAATATGCATCGCAAACAAATTATTCCTAACAAGTTCTCTATATGAACAGCATGATAAAGACACAAGTTAGAATCATTACGTTCTTTGGAAATCATAAGTGTTGACGAGGCATTCGTTACTATGATGAGCATGAAACTAGTGCCAAGAATTCATTTAACGCGATTGTTTATAAGCAACCTCCACTACTTGTGAATCCACTTGAATTTCTGCGCGTTTTAAAGTCCTCTTTCTCCTTTCCTCTTGCTGCGGCAGAGAAGGTTTATGGATGATTTGGATGTTTTTCTGGTTTAGGGATGGGTTTATGGGGATATGGTGGTGCGGTGATAGGAGCATATTCATGCGACTTAAATGGCTTGTTCTCGTGCATTTACGTTATGTTTCTTTAGTTATTTTAGTCCTTTATGCTTCTTTTGTGTGTTTTCAGGTTCTAAGGGCAAAGTATGCAAAATGATGCCTTTTGGAGCCTTTTGGAGCAAATTAGAGATTGGAATGGAGTGCATATGCTTAAAGCCAAGTAGATGGACGAAATTAAAGATCAAACCATTCACTTATCACTTCCATTCACTTATCACTTATCACTTCCATTCACTTATCACTTATCATAACCATAACCATACTTTTCCCCTTAGATTTTCAGCAACTTCTCTTCATCATTGCACCACAAATCACCCACATGCACTCTTAATCATTCATCCATTTCACCATAAATCCTTCTTTGCCGTGCACATGGTATTCCCTTCACATTCACCCACATGCACATCATTCACTCACATTTCCTAGCCGTGTATCACTTTAATCCACATGCATCACCATTTATTCCACCCTAGAGCCTCATTATTCAATCTATCATTCAGCCATCTTCCACCCCCTTTAATCATTTAACCCACATACATTCACACACAAACAAAATTCACATGCAAAACAGCAACCATTCCAACACAAAACAGCCTACACATTGCCGTGCATTCCTTTCCATTTTCTGCACCTTTCCTCCTTGCAATTCCACATACTTTCATCATCATAATCCACCTACATTCCACCTAATTCACATGCTTTTCCAACTCATCCACAAGCCTTTGCCGTGGCTTTCATTCCCATTTCCAGAACACACTAGCATTTCCAGCTTTTCCCTTTACATTTCACATGCATTCCATACTTTTCCTAGCTGTTTTCCATCATTATTTCAGTCATCATTCACTCTTTAATCCACATGCATTCACACACACTTCACACAAACAACATTCACATGCTTTCACAAGCTTTTCCCAACAAACAAATCAGCCAACACATGCATCAAAACCTTCAATGCCGTGGGTTCCCTTGCCTTTCCAGCATTCCCCTTGTGCAATTCCAGCTTTCCACCCACTTTCCTAGCTGTTTTTCACGTGCATTGCAGCCACATTCTCACCCATTCTCTCCCTATATAAACCACACACACTTCATTCATTTGTCATTCACTCACTCCCCACTCCATCTCTCCATTTCTCACACCACAACTAACACAAACACTTCCCCTTAGAATCCAAAACCGTGAGTCCCCCTTCCACCATTCCTCATCCATTTCCATAATCCCCCAAACCTCACCTTAGACCTTGTGCTACAACAACGAGGAAGATAAGAGGGCCTAAACGTTCATACAATTCAAGTTTGAGTTGTTGGAACGTTTAGGTGTTTCTTTGATTTCAAAGTTTAAATTCAATTTTCTTTGTTTTGTATGTATGAGGAATGGAAGAGAAGAGTGCCTAAACGTTCATACAATTCAAGTTTGAGTTGTTGGAATGTTTAGGTGTTTCTTTGATTTCAAAGTTATGAGGAACTAAACCCCCTTTAGCTAGGGGGTGATTCGAAACTATGTTTATATTTGCAATATGAATTGATTAACTTTTGTTGGAATTTCATAAGTTGTGGATTCAATTTGTTTAACCGTTTGATTGATAACTTATTTATGAATGTTTATTAAGAATGCGCGCTTAATTTTCATGCATAAATATGACGCTAGAATATAAGTGAATTTCACCTAATCGTTATGAACTTATATTCACAAGTAGTGGAGGTTGCTTATTGATGCGACACAAATTAAACCCTCTTTTTGTCAATTGTAGTATAAGTATAAGTAGGGATCGTTCTTAACCGGGGATTAGGAGGGATTGCAAATCACTTGGAAACTGACTCAAAAACGTAAAATAAAGTTAAAAACGTTCACAAAGACTCAAAGGACTCAAAACAAGTTCAAAAGACTCAAAACTGCCTAAAAACACTAACTAGGCAGTTTCTGACCTTAAACCCAATGTTGGACGAATTTAAGATTATGGTTTGATTCAAACGTAAAAACACAATATAAAACACTATACTAGACTCAAAGAATGCAAAACTAAACTTTAAAACACTAAAACAAACCAAAAGACTCAAACATCACCCAAAACACTCAAAATAGCCTTAAAATCACTTTCTGGGTAGTTTTGAGCACTTTGGTGAATTTGGACGAATTTTGGGAAATAAATTGAATCAAAACACTTTAAAACATAAACTAAACAAAGTCTAAACACTAAAGAACAAGAAAGTAAAGGGGGGTTTTAAATTGACGAGAATTGAAATAACGAAAGAAGTTAATAAACTAGACAGAATGTAAAGATGAATTTGATGGAATTGAATGGATGGGAACCTAGCTAAGGGGTTCATCTCCATACATGTTATACTTGCATAATAAAATGATTTCCAATTGCATTTCAATAAACTATGATACTCAACACCCCAAGTTAACCGTGATGCACTAATTAACCTTCAAATCTTCCTAACGTTATTGAATTGGATGATGCATGCGACAATTCAAAACATTCCCCACAAGTCCTCAACATGAATGCATAGAAGAGGTACAAGCAAGAATCATTACGCTCTATGAAAATTATAAGTGTTGACGAGGCATTCGTTACTATGATTGCATGAAACTTATGCCAAGAATTTGTTTAACGCGATTGTTTATAAGCAACCTCCACTACTTGCGAATATAAGTTCGTAACTATTAGGTGAAACTCACTTATATTCTAGCGTCATATTCATGCATGAAAATTAAGCGCGCATTCTCAATAAACATACATAAATAAGTTATCAATCAAACGGTTAAACAAATTGAATCCACAACTTATGAAACGCAATTAGAAGTAATCAAATCAAAATGCAAGCATAAACATATATTTCGAATCCCCCCCTAGCCAAGGGGGGTTTAGTTGAATTTAAACATTGGAATCAAAGAAACACCTAAACATTCCAACAACTCAAACTTGAATTGTATGAACGTTTAGGCCCTCTTCTCTTCCATTCCTCATTCGTACAAAACAAAGAGTATTGAAATTAAACATTGAAATCAAAGAAACACCTAAACATTCCAACAACTCAAACTTGAATTGTATGAACGTTTAGGCCCTCTTATCTTCCTCTTCGTTGTAGCACAAGGTCTAAGGATAGTTTGATGGTGTGAATGGTTTGGGGAGTGGTTGGAGTGGCTGCAATGGAGGAGAAAAGTGTTTTGGTGGCTGCTGCAAGGGTGTGGAGAGGTTTTGACGAATTTCTGGAATATGGAAGAGTTTATGAATGTTTGTGTGAAGTGTGTATGGTTTTTATAGGGAGATGGATGGATGGGAGAGGGAACATGACAGCTAGGTTGCATGTGCAAATGCTGGAATTCTGAAATGGTGATGGGAGATGTATGTGGCTGATTTATGCATGTGATTAAAGGGTGGGAGTGCATGTGCAATGAGTGGTGTTGTTGGTGTGTGAAAGTGGCTGAATTGGTGGTGCATGTGATTAAAGAGTGAATGCATGTGTTGAATGATTTCTTGGTGAGGGAATGCATGTGCTAATGCATGTGGAATTATTTATGAAGGGAATGCATGTGCAATGAAGTGGAATGACAGCTAGGTTGAATATATTTAAAGGGAGTGCATGTGGCTTGGTTGGAATGAATGAAATGCAATCTGAAATGGGAGATGGAATGAGATGCATGGCAATGATGGTGTTTGTTTGAATGATTGTAGATTGTGTGGGTGTGTGATTAGGTTGCATGTGGGTGAATGATTAAAGGGTGTGGAAGATGGCTGAAATGATGAAAGAATAAAGGGTGCATGTGGGTTAATTAATGAAGGAAATGCATGTGCAATGACAATGTGTTAGAATGGATGTGTGTTATGCATGTTAAGTGATAAGTGATAAGTGATAATGATAAGTGATAAGTGATAAGTGATGATGATAAGTGATAAGTGATTATGATAAGTGATATGATAAGTGATGATGATAAGTGATATGATATGTGGTTATGATATGATAAGTGGTGATGATAGGTAATGATATGTGGGAGTGTGGCTGAAATGAAGGAGTGGAATGTTGGAATGTTATGCACGGCTAAGGAAATTGGAAAGGTTTAAATGTCCTAAAACTAAAGGGAACAAGGTTCCAACACTTTGGTCTTCAATTAGGTCTTCAATTTCGTCCAACACTTTGGGGCCAAGCATAAGCTATCCATCCTTAGCCCAAAAGTGCTCCAAAAGTCTCCAAAATGCATCTTTTTGCTCCTTTAGCCCTTTGGACCTACAAACACACGAAAATAGCTTAAAGTACTAAAATAACTAAAGAAACATAACGTAAATGCACGAGAACAAGCCATTTAAGTCGCATGAATATGCTCCTATCAAATACCCCCACACTTATCTTTTGCTAGTCCTCGAGCAAAACAAAACAACAAAAGAACACGAAACTAGACAAAACGAACAAAACACAACCTACACCTTCCAACAATCGTCTCAGGGATTTCCAATGCACATGACAAGTTAAAAATCATTATTCCCACAGATTTTAGCCATCTTTACACTTAAGTACATTCTTACTCATAGTCACCACATACTAGTTCACAATTAAGCATTTAAAACCATGATTTGAATGTAGTAACATGCCTTAGAGAATTTGCTCAATTCCTTACAAGATATGCACTCAATTTTCACACAGATTTTCTGACTACACACCCTACACTAGGTATATGTGAGAAGATTGATGTAAACATGTAGACGAACACTCACATATGTTATAACAAGGAAAGCATTTTCTGGATTTACGATAATGACATGAATATGATCTCATGAATGGAATGCTACTACTTAGAATGAGAACCAGTGATTCCATAAGCTCATATCAATTCCAAACTCCACAAATTGAAACACATAACACTCAAGATAGAAGCATAAGGGTTGAAACGGGGCTAAAGGTGTTTGGCTAACAATGAAAGGTGAAGGATAAACAAACATTCTTAAAGCAATAGTGAGCAAAGTATTGAATTAGGCACTTAGAATTCCCTTTAGACCGCAGAAGTCAACTTTGAACACCCAAGGGGAAGTGATAGGAGCATATTTATGCGACTTAAATGGCTTGTTCTCGTACATTTACGTTATGTTTCTTTAGTTATTTTAGTACTTTAAGCTATTTTCGTGTGTTGTAGGTCCAAAGGGCTAAAGGAGCAAAAAGATGCATTTTGGAGACTTTTGGAGCACTTTTGGGCTAAGGACGGATAGCTTATGCTTGAAGCCAAAGTGTTGGACGAAATTGAAGACCTAATTGGAGCCAAAGTGTTGGAACCTTGTTCTCTTTAGTTTTAGGACATTTAAACCTTTCCTAATCCCAATCATGCCATGCATAACACACATCCATTCTAACACATTGTCATTGCACATGCATTTCCTTCATTAGTTAACCCACATGCACTTATCACTTATCATCACCACATATCATATCACTTAATCACTTATCACTTATCATCACCACTTAACCACTTATCATATCATAACCACATATCATATCACTTATCACTTAACATAACATCCACCCACTTCACCTACAACATCCACCTACTTCACCTACAACATCCACCTACTTCACCTACAACATCCACTTCACCTACAACATCCACCTACTTCACCTACAACATCCACCTACTTCACCTACAAATGACATAGCCATATGTTCCCTCCACTACTCCTATAAATACCCTTGCATTCATTCATTCAAGGACATCTCATTCACAACACAACACCCCTCAAACACTTCCATTATTCCCTAGCCGTGAGCTTCCCATCTTCCCCTTAGAATCCAAACCGTGAGTCCCCCTTCCACCATTCCTCATCCATTTCCATAATTCCCCAAACCTCACCTTAGACCTTGTGCTACAACAACGAGGAAGATAAGAGGGCCTAAACGTTCATACAATTCAAGTTTGAGTTGTTGGAATGTTTAGGTGTTTCTTTGATTTCAAAGTTTAAATTCAATTCTCTTTGTTTTGTGCGTATGAGGAATGGAAGAGAAGAGTGCCTAAACGTTCATACAATTCAAGTTTGAGTTGTTGGAATGTTTAGGTGTTTCTTTGATTTCAAAGTTATGAGGAACTAAACCCCCTTTAGCTAGAGGGTGATTCGAAACTATGTTTATATTTGCAATATGAATTGATTACTTTTGGTTGGAATTTCATAAGTTGTGGATTCAATTCGTTTAACTGTTTGATTGATAACTTATTTATGTATGTTCATTGAGATTGCAAGCTTAATTTTCATGCATGAATATGACGCTAGAATATAAGTGAGTTTCACCTAATCGTTATGAACTTATATTCACAAGTAGTGGAGGTTGCTTATAAACAATCGCGTTAAACGAATTCTTGGCATAAGTTTCATGCGTATTCCATAGTAACGAATGCCTCGTCAACACTTCTAATTTTCATTGAACTTAATGATCTTTGTTGAATGTGTCTATCATGCGTATTCCATAGTTAGGGACTTTGATTAAGAATAATTTGGTTGTAATGCGTATTCCATTCAATCCAATGAATTTAGGGAAATCTGAAAGTTAATTTAAGCGGACCTAATTAACTTGGAGCATTGAGTTTCACAACTTATCGAAAGACCAACTGAGAATCAATCTTGTATGCAAGTGTAACATGTGTGAAGAAGAACCCCTTGGCTATTCCATCATCCATATTTTCATCACATTTATATTTACGTTTTGCCTTTAATTACAATTTGTGCAATTTAGTTAATTTCGTCAAATCAAACCCCCCCTTTACTTTCTTGTTCTTTAGTGCTTAGAATCTGTTTAGTTTATGTTTTAAAGTATTTTTGAATTCTTTGAGTCTAGTATAGTGTTTTAAACTTTATTTTACGTTTTTGAGTCAGTTTCCAAGAGATTTGCAATCCCTCCTAATCCCCGGTCCAGAACGATCCCTACTTATACTTATACTACAATTTGACAAAAAGAGGGTTTAATTTGTTCGCGTATAAATCTCGCATCAGGAAGTCACAAAACTTAGGGCCATATTCAAACTTTTTGGGCCCTTTCTTCAACAATCACACTTGTGAGTCCATTCTCACTTATTTTCACTCTTTTTTTTTTCTTTCTTTTCTTCTTCTTTTTCTCACATTTTTTTTTTCTTTTTTCCGTGCCTCCTTTAAGACTTAGGCACATACATACACACAAAAATCCCTTCCCCCACACTTATTTTCTGCAACATATTAATCAAAAGGAATTCATTATCCGTCATGCTTACTATGCTTCAAGAACAAGGGTACGGATGGTCCTAATCTAGGCTAGGTAAGGGGTGATGTGGTTAGCAAAGAAAAATAGGCTAAACGAGGCTCAACGGGGTTAAAACTAATAACAAATACGAAATATGGGAAGTAAGGCTATTTGATTATGGTGGCAACTACACAACTTCATCTTGATATATGTTATGCAATTCAATGTCATGCTTTGAATGAAACGGATATAAGTTCTAGCATTTAGTTCTATCATGATACAATTGCATTCTAAGTAGCAACCAAGCAAGGAATAATGAGATCATGCAACAACTTTAGAAAACAAAGAATCATAGAAAATAACTCTCCAACGAAGGTAATGGCTCGAGTCTCACAGGGTTGTAGCGTTTGTTTGAGTTCCTTCCTTCAAGCATGTTACAAAAACGAATTTTTCTTTTATGATTGCATGTGAAGTCATACATTATAACCATAACCAAGCATATACCAAGAGTAAATCAAACTTTTCTCTATGTTTATAACTTCTTTTTAACCGTCATGCAATTACAAACCAAATCCTTATCATTGTGTTGGAAGGTACCCTAAGACACAAACACACAAAAACGACTCAAAACACTCTTTTTAGGCTTTTTTAAAACATGTTTTTCAAATTTTTATGTGATTTTCGGAGTTATAAAAATAAAACACTCTAAAACAACTTAAAAACGCCTTAAAACAGCAAGGAACAACATTTGAAGTAATGGGTGATAAAATCCCACGAATTTGCATCAAATATACTTAGTTACCCCCCCACACTTAAATCAAACATTGTCCTCAATGTTTTAAGCATAGATTCACACAAAGCATAAGTAAATACACAAAAAACACTTAAACATACTAAACATGGCAGAATGTAATTAACAAAGAGAAGAGTTTAGGGACGCAAATCTGGTTATGGAGTGTAAATTCCCTCTTCTCCTTGGTGATTGCATTGAGGCATTGATCTTGGTGATTCCACAGGCATACTCTTGAACTGGGCTGCATGATTCTTTTGGTCTCCTCCACTTGTTGATTTTCCTTTGTGCTACTGGGCTGGAGGATTCTTTTGGTCTTCCCCGAAGGTCTGAGCTTACCCCTTTGGTCTGTTTCTTTGTTCAATCTTTCCAATTCGTATTGAAAAGGGTTGGAGGATAACTCAGCCTATGTTTGTCTCCACATGCTTCAATGTATCATTTTCACTTGCCTTACTCGCTCCCCTTTGCAGAAGTGGTCCCTTCTCCGGAAGTGTATCAACCGTTGAAGATGACTACTCGAGAGCAACGCTAGGTAAGCAATCAAGAATAGATTCCAGGCAGTTGGCTCCAGATCGGAAGACTGACTCCAAGTGCCGGCTGATTGCTTCTTTTACTTTGCCATGCGAGTAAGAACAAGGACAAAGAAAAAGACAGGGAAAGAGCATGATATGAGATACTTTTGCTTTTGACCTTGATGATATGAGATACCTTTGCTTTTGAAGAAGCGGTGAATGAATCAGCACACTTCAATCTGCCGTTTCCTCCTGGGTCATCTGTACTCCAGGCATCCGGTATCATCTTTGGGGAAGAAGAGGAATTTGAGTATTTCGAAAGGCTTTGCTGGGAGTGCGCCCTCAGAGTTGAGGAAGAGTTGGGCATTTTCTTCATGTCTGCCTTGCCACAAAAGATGAAGGTCGACATATATAGAGATAATATCAAGTGGTGGTACTGTTCTTTTACCCTTGTCGACAAACGTCTCTTCGATCCCGCAAATCCGGCTTTTTGAAATAGTGGCGCCTCTTCGATTTCTGAATACGCCTCTTTGATTTCTGAACGACGCCTCTTCGATTTCTGAGCAGGCGCCCCTTCGTTTTCTGAACGACACGTGGTAGTGCAGATGTGGCTCCTTTTGACAAAGCTGCACGCGTTTTCTGAAAAGCAGAGAAAGCGTCGCCGAACTTTGCGCTTGTCGGCTAAAGACGTGTAGTTGCGATGATGGCCTCCACGTGTTTTCAGCTTTGTCAGAAATCTTTTGACAAAGTTGAACGCGTTTTCTGAAAAGCCGAGGGAGCGTCGCTTAACTTACATCGGAAAATCCGGCTCTTTGAATCGGTGGACGCGTCGCCTTGGCTTTTTATAGAGCTATCGATCACCGCCAACATACACACTCTGAAGATTGCCCATTCTTGAAAATCGACTCCGGCCCTTTGAAAATTTACTCCATCAACCCTTATCTTTGAACACCTTTGAAAAATGACTAACTTATCGAACCTTAGCTTAGATTTGAGTCTCAGCAGCGATCCGGTTGCGCTCCGTCAAGGTAATGTATGGCGCCCTTCTTTTTTATCTTCTAACGGTCTTCTTACAGGTGAAGACTCCGTGATGCAGGACGCCACAACAGCTACAATAGTAGCTAGGAACCTCCTCACTCCAAAAGATAGTAGGCTGCTGTCAGGACGGTCCGATGAGTTGGTCGTTCAAGAGTCCCTCGCACTTAGTGTTCAGTGTGCGAGCTCTGTGTCCAACATGGGCCAACGCCTGCTTGCCCGCTCCCGTCAGGTGGAATCATTGATGGCAGAGGTGGAAAGTCTTAAGCAAGAGATCCAGCAGCTTAAGGACGAGAATAGAAGTTTGCATGTGCTTGCAAATAATTATTCGTCGGGCATGAAGAGGAAGCTTGATGAGCTGCAAGAATCTGAGGGTCGAATTCAAAGTGACCGTCAAAGGTTTGCGGCTTATCTCCAGAGGCACCTTTTTCCTGGGTCATCCAGCGTTTGGCCAAGTATTGAGGCCTGGAATGCTCTAGCTCCGATGCCTCCCGCTCCGATGCCTTCCGCTCCTATGTCTTCTGCTCCGATGCCTTCCGCTTCTATGCCTTCCGCTTCTATGCCTTCTGCTTCGACGCCTCGTAGTGGGGCTTCACGTAAACAACCTCTGTGAAGGCTTCATCTTTCTCCATGTTTAGCATTTTATTTACTAAATAAATTTTTTTTTTTTTTTTTTTATTTTATTTTATTTTTATGAACATAAATAAAATCAAACGGCATGGAATTGGTCCTTGAATGGAAGGTGATACTTGAAGTGAACCGGCAATGGTTTGAATTCTAGTGTAGGTGCCTGATTCATAAAAAACAACAAGTTAGTATAAAATGTAATGGAATTTGGAAAAGAGGACTTACTTGTTTTGTCCGACAAGAACTCAATGACAAACACCACTCCTTTGAAATTTTCAGGGATATTGGACTTGGCCAGATTGCAAGTGATGGTTATGACTTGTCCAATGTCATCAAATTTAACTTCTTTGGATTTTGTGGTTTCAAGAACGTCCTTTTTGATGAATTCATGACATTCCCTACTTGTCACCTTTGGAAGGGCTTCCAAGATGTCTTTTTCACCTTCTTCTTCCTTGGAAGTCATGAATCTGCAAGGAATAGGGATACTTGTTGGAACGGGGTTAAAAATAATGAAATTTGGAACAACCATACCTGTCTTAGATGGCATAGGAGCAATAGGTGCCTCCGGTAAAGGTGTTTCCACCCTTTTCGTGGGTTGGGTGTATTCCTCTTCCTTGTGATTTGATTTTGATGGTTGAGGGTCCGTTCCAACCTCCTTGTCACTTCTCAACATGATTTCCTTGGCAGTTTCAAATTCTCCCTTCGAATTTGCAATGGTTGAACTAGGGAGTTCGCCTTGGTCTCGAAACTGTCCTACGAACTCCGCGATCTGCCCAATTTGCATTTCCAAGTGGTCCAACCTTTTGTCTTCTTGTTGAGCCTCATTGTCTTGATTTTGTGAGCCCTGCACCAAACAAATTAATTCATTAAGCTTTTGATTATAATCTATTGACGAACTTGAGTTTGGTTGGGCATATTGAATATGAGGTGGCTGCCAATATCCTTCTTGTTGAACATTTTGAGGTTCCCACCACATAGAAGTTGAATGATCACTCCAATCCGAATTGTAAGTATTGGAAAACATATTATTCCTTGATTGAAGATCAAATATATCAACGCTTTGCATTTGGGACCGTTCCATGAGCTGTGACAAAAGAGAAGCATTATCAAGTGCCATGTTGTTCTTCTCTAGTACTTCAATTCAACAAACAAAACACAAATCAAAAATTAAAACTAAAATACATAACAGAAACGAACAATCCAAGAGATTAGCAAAGTTGCTAATCCCCGGCAACGGCGCCAAAATTTGATGCGAGAATTATACGCACACAAATTAAACCCTCTTTTTGTCAATTGTAGTATAAGTATAAGTAGGGATCGTTCTTAACCGGGGATTAGGAGGGATTGCAAATCACTTGGAAACTGACTCAAAAACGTAAAATAAAGTTAAAAACGTTCACAAAGACTCAAAGGACTCAAAACAAGTTCAAAAGACTCAAAACTGCCTAAAAACACTAACTAGGCAGTTTCTGACCTTAAACCCAATGTTGGACGAATTTAAGATTATGGTTTGATTCAAACGTAAAAACACAATATAAAACACTATACTAGACTCAAAGAATGCAAAACTAAACTTTAAAACACTAAAACAAACCAAAAGACTCAAACATCACCCAAAACACTCAAAACAGCCTTAAAATCACTTTATGGGCAGTTTTGAGCACTTTGGTGAATTTGGACGAATTTTGGGAAATAAATTGAATCAAAACACTTTAAAACATAAACTAAACAAAGTCTAAACACTAAAGAACAAGAAAGTAAAGGGGGGTTTTAAATTGACGAGAATTGAAATAACGAAACAAGTTAATAAACTAGACAGAATGTAAAGATGAATTTGATGGAATTGAATGGATGGGAACCTAGCTAAGGGGTTCATCTCCATACATGTTATACTTGCATAATAAAATGATTTCCAATTGCATTTCAATAAACTATGATACTCAACACCCCAAGTTAACCGTGATGCACTAATTAACCTTCAAATCTTCCTAACGTTATTGAATTGGATGATGCATGCGACAATTCAAAACATTCCCCACAAGTCCTCAACATGAATGCATAGAAGAGGTACAAGCAAGAATCATTACGCTCTATGAAAATTATAAGTGTTGACGAGGCATTCGTTACTATGATTGCATGAAACTTATGCCAAGAATTTGTTTAACGCGATTGTTTATAAGCAACCTCCACTACTTGCGAATATAAGTTCGTAACTATTAGGTGAAACTCACTTATATTCTAGCGTCATATTCATGCATGAAAATTAAGCGCGCATTCTCAATAAACATACATAAATAAGTTATCAATCAAACGGTTAAACAAATTGAATCCACAACTTATGAAACGCAATTAGAAGTAATCAAATCAAAATGCAAGCATAAACATATATTTCGAATCCCCCCCTAGCCAAGGGGGGTTTAGTTGAATTTAAACATTGGAATCAAAGAAACACCTAAACATTCCAACAACTCAAACTTGAATTGTATGAACGTTTAGGCCCTCTTATCTTCCTCTTCGTTGTAGCACAAGGTCTAAGGATAGTTTGATGGTGTGAATGGTTTGGGGAGTGGTTGGAGTGGCTGCAATGGAGGAGAAAAGTGTTTTGGTGGCTGCTGCAAGGGTGTGGAGAGGTTTTGACGAATTTCTGGAATATGGAAGAGTTTATGAGAATGAATGCAATGGATGCTTATTTATAGGTGAAATGGAGGGAACATGACAGCTAGGAACTTGGTGGAAATCTGAAATGGTGATGGGAGATGCATGTGGCTGATTTGTGCATGTGATTAAAGGGTGGGAGTGCATGTGCTTTGACAGCTAGGATGAATTAATTAAAGGGAGTGCATGTGCTTTGGCTGGAATGAATGATTATGGATGCATGTGCAATGTTTTAAAGGATGGAATGCATGTGAATATGATGGAAATCTGATGGTTATGAGTATGATAAGTGATAAGTGAATGATATGATAAGTGGTGAATGATAAGATAAGTGAATGATATGATAAGTGATAAGTGAATGATATGATAAGTGGTGAATGATATGTGGTGAATGATAAGTGATAAGTGGTAGTGTGGCTGAAATGAAAGAGTGAAATGTTGGAATGTTATGCACGGCTAAGGATATAGGAAAGGTTTAAATGTCCTAAAACTAAAGGGAACAAGGTTCCAACACTTTGGTCTTCAATTAGGTCTTCAATTTCGTCCAACACTTTGGCTCCAAGCATAAGCTATCCATCCTTAGCCCAAAAGTGCTCCAAAAGTCTCCAAAATGCATCTTTTTGCTCCTTTAGCCCTTTGGACCTACAAACACACGAAAATAGCTTAAAGTACTAAAATAACTAAAGAAACATAACGTAAATGCACGAGAACAAGCCATTTAAGTCGCATGAATATGCTCCTATCAAATACCCCCACACTTATCTTTTGCTAGTCCTCGAGCAAAACAAAACAAAAGAAACCAAAAACAAAACAAAACGAACAAAACACAACCTATACCTTCCAACAATCGTCTCAGGGATTTCCAATGCACATGACAAGTTAAAAATCATTATTCCCACAGATTTTAGCCATCTTTACACTTAAGTACATTTTTAATCATAGTCACCACATACTAGTTCACAATTAAGCATTTAAAACCATGTTTTGAATGTAGTAACATGCCTTAGAGAATTCCCTCAATTCCTTACTAGATGTACTCTCGTTTTTCACACAGATTTTCTAACTTCACACCCTACACTAGTTATATGTGAGAAGATTGATGTAAACATGAAAACGAACACTCACATATATGTATCATAAAGAGAGCAATTTCTGGAGTTAATAAGCATGTTTAGGTATGATCTCATGAATGGAATGCTACTACTTAGAAGTGAGAACCAGTGACACCATAAGCTTATACCAAGTTCAAACTCCACAAATTGAAACACATAACACTCAAGATAGAAGCATAAGGGTTGAAACGGGGCTAAAGGTGTTTGCCTAACAAAGAAGGGATATGGAAAACAAAGGTTCTTAAAGAAATAGCGAGCAAAGCATTTGAATTAACGTAGAATTCACTTTTGAATGAAAACTCAACTTTTGAACAACAAGGGGGAACAAGCTCTTTTTCCTTTCTTTCTTTTCTTTTCTGCTTTTCTTTTTCATATGTTTTTCACAATTTTTTTTTTCTTTTCTTTTTCTTTTTCTTTTGAATCTCAAAACATACATATAAACGTAAGAACAAACTTTTACTCCCCCACACTCATTTTCTTGCATAATGTAACTCAAAAGGAATTCATTTAAGTCATGCTCACTATACTTTAAGAACAAGGGTATAGGAAAGTCCTACTCTAGGCTAGGTAAGGGGTGATGTGGTTAGCAAAGAAAATAGGCTAAACGAGGCTCAACGGGGTTAAAACTTACAACAAATACGAAATATGGGAAGTAAGGCTATTTGGCTATGGTGGCAACTACACAACTTCATCTTGATATATGTTATGCAATTCAATGTCATGCTTTGAATGAAAAGGATATAAGTTCTAGCATTTAGTTCTATCATGATACAATTGCATTCTAAGTAGCAACCAAGCAAGGAATAATGAGATCATGCAACAACTTTAGAAAACAAAGAATCACAGAAAATAACTCTCCAAAGAAGGTAATGGCTCGAGTCTCACAGGGTTAGCGTTTGTTTGAGTTCCTTCCTTCAAGCATGTTACAAAAACGAATTTTTCTTTTATGATTGCATGTGAAGTCATACATTATAACCATAACCAAGCATATACCAAGAGTAAATCAAACTTTTCTCTATGTTTATAACTCTTTTTAACCGTCATGTAATTACAAACCAAATCCTTATCATTGTGTTGGAAGGTACCCTAAGACACAAACACACAAAAACGACTCAAAACACTCTTTTTAGGCTTTTCAAAACATGTTTTTCAAATTTTTATGTGATTTTCGGAGTTATAAAAAAAAAACATACTAAAATACTCTAAAACAACTTAAAAACACCTTAAAACAGCAAGGAACAATATTTGAAGTTATGGGTGATAAAATCCCACGAATTTGCATCAAATATACTTAGTTACCCCCCCCCACACTTAAATCAAACATTGTCCTCAATGTTTTAAGCATAGATTCACACAAAACATAAGTAAACACACAAAAAGCAACTAAACATACTAAACATGGCAGAATGTAACTTAACAAAGAGAAGAGTTTAGGGACGCAAATCTGGTTATGGAGTGTAAATTCCATCTTCTCCTTGGTAATTGCATTGAGGCATTGATCTTGGTGATTCCACAGGCATACTCTTGAACTGGGCTGCATGATTCTTTTGGTCTCCTCCACTTGTTGATTTTCCTTTGTGCTACTGGGCTGGAGGATTCTTTTGGTCTTCCCCGAAGGTCTGAGCTTACCCCTTTGGTCTGTTTCTTTGTTCAATCTTTCCAATTCGTATTGAAAAGGGTTGGAGGATAACTCAGCCTATGTTTGTCTCCACATGCTTCAATGTATCATTTTCACTTGCCTTACTCGCTCCCCTTTGCAGAAGTGGTCCCTTCTCCGGAAGTGTATCAACCGTTGAAGATGACTACTCGAGAGCAACGCTAGGTAAGCAATCAGGAATAGATTCCAGGCAGTTGGCCCCAGATCGGAAGACTGACTCCAAGTGCCGGCTGATTGCTTCTTTTACTTTGCCATGCGAGTAAGAACAAGGACAAAGAAAAAGACAGGGAAAGAGCATGATATGAGATACTTTTGCTTTTGACCTTGATGATATGAGATACCTTTGCTTTTGAAGAAGCGGTGAATGAATTAGCACACTTCAATCTGCCGTTTCCTCCTGGGTCATCTGTACTCCAGGCATCCGGTATCATCTTTGGGGAAGAAGAGGAATTTGAGTATTTCGAAAGGCTTTGCTGGGAGTGCGCCCTCAGAGTTGAGGAAGAGTTGGGCATTTTCTTCATGTCTGCTGATGCGAAAATTATACGCACACAAATTAAACCCTCTTTTTGTCAATTGTAGTATAAGTATAAGTAGGGATCGTTCTAGACCGGGGATTAGGAGGGCTTGCTAAAACCTCTAAATTGACTCAAAAACATAAAAACAAAGTTAAAAACGTTCACAAAGACTCAAAGGACTCAAAACAAGTTCAAAAGACTCAAAACTGCCTAAAAACACTAATTAGGCAGTTTCTGATCTTAAACCCAATTTTAAACGAATTTAAGATTATGGCTTGATTCAAAACACTTTAAAACATAAATTAAACAGATTCTAAGCACCAAAGAACAAGAAAGTAAAGGGGGTTTTGATTTGACGCAAATTGAATTAACAAAACAAGTTAATAAACTAGGCAGATTGTATAAACGGATTTGAGAAACAAGATGATGGATGGATTAGTTAGAGGTCTATTCTCCACACATGACACATTTATATATGAATCGATTCCCCAATTGCTTTTCATTAACTATGATGCTCAACACCCCAAGTTAACCGTGATGCACTAATTAACTCTCAAATTTTCCTTATGTTATTGAATTGGATGATGCATGCGACAATTCAAATCATTCTCCACTGGTTCTCAACATGAATGCATAGAAGAGATACAATGAGAGATCATGATGCTCTATGAAAATTATAAGTGTTGACGAGGCAATTGTAACTATGAATGCATGATACTCTTGCCAAGAATTCAATTAACGCGGTTGTGACTAGCAACCTTCACTACTCATGTTTATAAACTTGTGACGATTAGGTGAAACTCGTTTATAAACTAGCATCGAGTTTATGCATGAAGACTAAGTATGCATCCCTAATCAACATACAAAAACAAGTTTTTAATAAACATGATAATTGAATTACAATCACAACTTAACAAATCACAATTGGAAGAAATCAATTCATATTTCAAACATGTTCATGGCTTCAAACTTTCCCCTAACTAATTAGGGGTTTAGCCACTCATGATTACAACAAACTTAGAGAGTAATAACAAAGTAAACATTGAAATCAAGGAAAGGAAGTACACCTAAAAATTCCAACAACTCAAACTTGAATTGTATGAACGTTTAGGCCTCTTCTCCTCCTCTTTGTTGTTGCGGCACAAGGGGTTTTGGTGAGTTTTGGGGGTTATGGATGATGTAGGATGATGTGTTTAGGGTAGGGATGGATGTAGGGGAAGGCAAGGAGTGTTTTTGGGCAGAAAATATGAAGAATGGTGAAGTATGGCAGTGTTAGAGAGAGGGAATGAATTCCTAGCGTGAATGAATGTGTATATGAGATGGTTTTCTGAATATATGGAAGAGTTTGTGACTGAAATGTGTATGAATGAGTGTGAATGAATTGTGGCTGAAATGCATGCTTATTTATAGGTAAATAAGAGGGAACATGACAGCTAGGTGGTGGGTGGAAATCTGAAATGGTGATGGGAGATGCATGTGGCTGATTTATGCATGTGATTAAAGGGTGGAATGAATGGAATGCAATCTGAAATGGGAGAGCATGTGGGTGAAATAATGAAGGAATAAGTGCATGTGGCTGAATTGGTGGTGCAAAGTGAATGAATAATGAAATGGGAAAGCATGTGCAAGGTTTTGTTGTGAATGATTGAATGTGCATGTGGCTGCAAGGTGTGAATGATTATGGGCACATGTGGCTGCAATGGATTAGGAATCCTTCAATTTCGTCCATTCCTTTTGCTCCAAACATAAGCTATCCATTCCAAGTCCAATTTTGCTCCAAAATGCTCCAAAATGCATCTTTTTGCTTCCTTAGCCATATGAACCTAAAAACACACGAAAATGGCTTAAACTACTAAAACAACTATGAATTAACAATATAAATGCACGAAAACAAGCTAAGTAAGTCGCCTAAATATGCTCCTATCAAATTCCCCCACACTTAGCTTTTGCTCGTCCTCGAGCAAAACAGAAAATCAAAACAAACAAAACGACACTAAACAAGTAAAACACAACCTAAACCTTCCAACAATCGTCTCAGGGATTTCCAATGCACATGACATGTTAAAAATCATTATTCCCACAGATTTTAGCCATCTTTACACTTAAGTACATTCTTACTCATAGTCACCACATACTAGTTCGCATTTAATCAATTAAAACACATTTCGAATGTAGTAACATGCCTTAGAGAATTTCCTCAATTCCTCACTAGAATGCACTCTATTTTCACACAGATTTTCTAGCTTCACACCCTACACTAGGTATATGTGAGAAGATTGATGTAAATATGAATTCTAACACTCACATATGTTATATCAAAGAAAGCATTTTCTGGAGTTAATAAGCATGTTTAGGTATGATCTCATGAATGGAATGCTACTACTTAGAAGCGAGAACCAGTGACACCATAAGCTCATACCAAGTTCAAACTCCACAAATTGAAACACATAACACTCAAGATAGAAGTCAAAGGGTTGTAACGGGGCTAGGGTATTGGCTAACAAAGAAGGGATATGGAAAACAAAGGTTCTTAAAGAAATAGCAAGCAAAGCATTTGAATCATCTTAGAATTCACTCTTGAATGAAAACTCAACTACGCACAATCTGATCTGGGCAGAATTTCCATAAATATGGATCATCCCAAACATAAAAACGTGCATCATGAACAAGTTTATCACGTTGGAACTTGTTTAGGGTACTGGGAACTTGGTTAGACACCAAGAAATTGACCAAATCGGCATACCAAGGGGTTCTTACCTCAATGGACAGAAGTTGCTCGTCCGGAAACGTTTCTAAAATGGGGGTGGACTCTTCCTCACGCACCATTCTACTTAGGTGGTCAGCCACCACGTTTTCACACCCTTTCTTATCTCGGATTTCAAGATCGAACTCTTGAAGTAGGAGCATCCAACGAATGAGTCTTGGCTTAGCCTCCTTTTTGGTGAGAAGATACTTCAAGGCTGCATGGTCAGTGAAAACAATTACTTTAGTACCAAGAAGATATGATCTAAACTTATCTAATGCAAATACAATAGCCAAGAGTTCTTTTTCGGTTGTGGAATAATTAAGTTGAGCATCATTCAACGTCCGTGAGGCGTAGTAGATGACATGCGGCCTCTTGTCCTTTCTTTGTCCTACAACTGCTCCTAAAGCATAGTCGGACGCATCACACATAAGCTCGAACGGGAGGCTCCAATCCGGGGGAACAATAATGGGTGCCGTGGTCAACAACTCCTTGAGTTGGTTGAATGATGCCGTGCACTCCTTAGTGAATTCAAACGCCACTTCTTTTTGTAGGAGACGGCATAGTGGTTGTGCAATTTTAGAAAAATCCTTGATAAATCGTCTATAGAATCCTGCATGGCCAAGAAAAGAACGGACCTCTCTAACCGAAGTAGGAGAGGGTAAGTGACGTATAAGATCTATTTTAGACTTATCAACTTCAATTCCTTTTTCAAAGATGATATGACCCAAAACTATACCTTGTTTAACCATAAAATGACATTTTTCCCAATTCAAAACAAGGTTAGTTTCCATGCATCTTTTCAAGATTAAAGTGAGATTATGCAAACAAGCATCAAATGAGTCTCCAAACACACTAAAATCGTCCATAAATACTTCAATTATCTTTTCAACATAATCAGAGAAGATACTTACCATGCATCATTGGAAAGTGGCCGGTGCATTGCATAAACCAAATGGCATACGACGATATGCAAAAGTACCAAATGGACAAGTAAAGGTGGTCTTTTCTTGATCATCCGGCGCTATGACAATTTGATTGTAACCCGAATAACCATCAAGAAAGCAATAAAAAGAATGACCGGCTAACCTTTCAAGCATTTGATCAATGAATGGTAAAGGGAAGTGATCTTTCCTTGTTGCGGCATTTAGCTTCCTATAGTCAATGCACACCCTCCAACCGGTTTGAATGCGTGTAGGCACAAGTTCATCTTCTTCATTCTTCACCACAGTGACTCCGGACTTTTTGGGAACCACTTGGACCGGTGAAACCCAACAACTATCCGAGATGGGATAGATGACGCCACAATCTAGTAACTTGATGATTTCCTTCTTCACTACTTCCATCATTGGTGGGTTGAGTCGACGTTGGGCTTCCCTTGATGGTTTGGCGCCTTCTTCCATGAGAATTCGATGCATGCACGTGGTAGGGCTTATACCCTTGATATCGGCCAAAGTCCACCCAATGGCTGTTTTGTGCTCTTTGAGAACCCTCACCAACTTCTCCTCCTCTTGTTCCGTGAGTGATGAAGCTATAATGACGGGCAATGTGTCTTGCTCTCGCAAAAACACATACTTCAAGTGATTTGGCAACGGTTTGAGCTCAAGGGTAGGTGGTTGTTCTATAGAAGGAAGCAACTTATTAGTTGAAATTGGAATGGAAATTGGACTAGGGGACTTACCTTGGAGCCGTGGCAATGACTCTAGGGCTGCCACAGTCTCTATTACATCTTCATCAAAGGCCACGGCATAATTGTTCATTTGTATGCCGTGGGTTGCTATGGTGCCATTCATGTGACCCTTCGTTTCCATGCCATTTGTAATGACCGTTTCAAGTGCATCGCCATGTAATTGATCAAGGTGTGCCTGCGCCAAAGAATCAAGAATATCAATAGAGAAACATGAGTGATCATCTTTAGGAAATCTCATAGTTTCAGAAATATTAAAATCAATCACTTCCCCATCGAATTCCATTGTTAAAGTGCCTCTAAACACGTCTATCTTAGTTCGGGCTGTCTTCATGAATGGCCTCCCAAGAAGAATCGGCAAAGATGGAGCATGGGTGGTTTCCTCCATTTCAAGGACATAGAAATCCGCCGGGAAGATCAAATTATTCACCTGCACTAAGACATCTTCCAATACGCCCTTTGGATAGGCATTAGATCTATCGGCCAACTGAATAATCACACCATCATTTTTCAATTCAACAAGGTTCATTGAAGCATAAATAGAGTATGGCATGACGTTAATTGAAGCTCCTAAGTCTAACATAGCATGTTCGAACTTAGTTTGACCAATAATACAAGGGATTGTAAAGCTACCTGGATCTTTGCACTTTGGTGGTAACTTTCTTTGTAAAACAGCGGAAACGTTCTCACTTACCCTTACTACCTCTTTATGTGACGCCCTCTTCCTTGTAGTGCACAATTCCTTTAAGAACTTAGCGTATTTGGGCACTTGCTTTATGGCATCTAGGAGCGGGATATTGACTTGAACTTTCCTAAACGTCTCAAGAATGTCCTTCTCATGCTCCTCCTTCTTTGTTTGCAAAAATCTGTGAGGAAAAGGCACGTTTAGTGGAATAGAACTTGACAAAGTCGAATTTGGACTTACCTTAGGCGTGTTGGACGGTTTTGGCACAATAGGGGGCTGCGGCAAAGTTTCTTTCACCCTTGCCGTGGCCTTCTTTGCTTGTTCCTCCTCTTCTTGCAGCAACATGTCCTCTTCTTGACTTGTTTTGGATGACCCTGAGGTGGTTCCGACCTCCTTACCACTTCTCAACATGATTGCCTTGGCAGATTCGCACCCTCCCCTTGGATTGACAATGGTTGAGTGATGCGAGATTTATACGCACACAAATTAAACCCTCTTTTTGACAATTGTAGTATAAGTATAAGTAGGGATCGTTCTGGACCGGGGATTAGGAGGGATTGTTAATCACTTGGATTTGACTTAAAAACGTAAAAACATAATATAAAACACTAAACTAGACTCAAAGAATGTAAAACTAAACTTTAAAACACTAAAACAAATCAAAAGACTCAAAATGCTTTTAAAAACACAAACTAAAATGCTATACTAAACTCGAAGAATTCAAAATTAAAAATAAGAAAGATTAAGACTAAGACTTTAAACAAAATATGGGGGGATTGATTTTGGACGAATTTAAACTAAAATGGATAGATTGTAAAGAAAACAAATTGTAAATATGAAATTGACGGAAATGAATGGATGGTATGGCTAGCTAAGGGGTTCTTCTCCACACATGTTACACTTGCATAATAAAAAGATTTCCAATTGCATTTCAATAAATTATGAAACTCATCACCCCGGGTTAATTAGGTCCGCTTAAATTAACCGTCAAGTTTTCCTTAAGTTAATGAATTGGATGATTGCATACGACAACCCAAAGCATTCCCCACAAGTTCCCTACATGAATTGCATAATAGAGATACAAGCAAGAATCATTAAGTTCTTTGAAAACTATTAGTGTTGACGAGGCATTCGTTACTATGGAATACGCATGAAACTTATGCCAAGAATTCGTTTAACGCGATTGTTTATAAGCAACCTCCACTACTTGTGAATATAAGTTCATAACGATTAGGTGAAACTCACTTATATTCTAGCGTCATATTCATGAATGAAAATTAAGCGTGCACTCTCAATAAACATACATAAATAGGTTATCAATCAAATAGTTAAACAAATTGAATTCACAACTTATGAAACGCAATTAGAAGTAATCAAATCAAAATGCAAGCATAAACATTTATTTCGAATTACCCCCTAGCTAAAGGGGGATTAGTTCTTCATAACATTGAAATCAAAGAAACACCTAAACATTCCAACAACTCAAACTTGAATTGTATGAACGTTTAGGCACTCTTCTCTTCCATTCCTTATACGTACAAAACAAAGAGAATTAAAATGAAACATTGAAATCAAAGAATCACCTAAACATTCCAACAACTCAAACTTGAATTGTATGAACGTTTAGGTCCTCTTCTCCTCCTCGTTGTTGTAGCATAAGGTCTAAGGATAGTTGGTTTGGGGGAATGGAAGTGTGGAATGGAGTGAGGAGTGATGGAAATGGAAAGATGGTTGGTGTTTGGATTAGTAGGGAGGGGGGACTCACGGCTAAGGAAAGAATGGAAGTGTTTGAGGGGTGTTGTGTTGTGAATGAGATGATATGAATGATGGGAATGCAAGGGTATTTATAGGAGGAGTGGAGATGTATATGGCTATTTGTTTAAGGTGTTTGTGTGGAGGAATGATGGAGAATTGCATGTGGAATGGCTGCAATGATGAAGAATGAAAGCTGGAAAATAAAAGGGAAAGCTGGAAATCTGAAAATGCAAATGGGAATCCTGAAATGCAAAGGTGGCCACGGTTTTGAGTGTGTTTTGTGTTGGAAATGCATGTGAATGTTGTTTGTGTGAAGTGTGTGTGGGTTAAAGAGTGAATGGTGGTGTAATGATGAAGTGTGATGGCTGAAAATGTCAAGGGAAATGCATGTGATTGCATGGCAAAGAATTTCAGGATGCATGTGTGTTGGTGTGTTGTGTGATTGTCTTGTGGTTAATGGGAATGTGGTTGAATGATTAAATGGACATGTGGGTGAATGTGAAGGGAATGCATGTGTTGATTGATTTGTGGTGCAATGATGAAAGGCAAAGTGGAAGAATGTGGCTGAAATGGTTGAGGAATTATGCACGGCAATGGGTTGATTTTTTGATGATTTAAAATGTTGATGCATGATGAAGAGTTAATAAATAATGCATGTAGGGTTAGCTAGGTTGTGTTTTGATGAGTGTATGTGACATTGTTTTGTGACAAAGAATGGATAGGGTGAATGATTATGTGGCTACATGTTTGAATGATTAAAGTGCATGTGGGTTGATTGAATGAATGCAAAGTGAATGATTAATGAAATGGGAAAGCATGACCAAGGTGGAAATGCATGTGAAATGTTGGAAAGGGATTGGGAATGCACGGTTTTGGGGAAAGAATGAATGGATGTGCAAATGTGTTTTAATTAATGAAAGTGTTTGGAGAATGAATGCAATGATGAAGAGTGAATAAAGAATGCATGTAGGGTTAGCTAGGTTGGCTTTGTTTGGGTGCATGTGTGTTAATGGTGGTTTTGCATGTGAATTGATGGATTGTTTTTGATGGAATGGATGGTTCTTTGCATGGCTATAAGGGAGAGAATAAGAGAGAATGGGCTAGGCCCTTTGTTTTATGTCCAAAGTGAATACAAGGCCTTCAAATTCGTCCATCCTTTTGGCTCCATGGATAAGCTATCCAATCCATGCCCAAAAATGCTCCAAATGGCCTCAAAATGCACTTTCTTGCTCCCTAGGCCCTTAGAACCTGAAAACACACAAAAGAAGCATAAAGGACTAAAATAACTAGAGAAACATAACGTAAATGCACGAGAACAAGCCATTTAAGTCGCATGAATATGCTCCTATCAAATACCCCCACACTTATCTTTTGCTAGTCCTCGAGCAAAACAGAAAGAAAAACAAAACAAAACCAAACGAAACAAAACAAGTAAAACACAACCTAAACCTTCCAACAACTGTCTTAGGGATTTCCAATGCACATGACACGTTAAAAATCATCATTCCCACAGATTTTAGTCATCTTCACACTTAAGTACATTCTTAATCATAGTCACCATATACTAGTTCACAATTAAGCATTTAAAACCATGTTTTGAATGTAGTAACATGCCTTAGAGAATTTGCTCAATTCCTTACAAGATATGCACTCGATTTTCACTCAGATTTTCTAACTACACACCCTAATCTAGTCATATGTGAGAAGATTGATGTAAACATGTAGACGAACACTCACATAAGTTATAACAAGGAAAGCATTTTCTGGATTTACGATAATGACATGAATATGATCTCATGAATGGAATGCTACTACTTAGAATGAGAACCAGTGATTCCATAAGCTCATATCAATTCCAAACTCCACAAATTGAAACACATAACACTCAAGATAGAAGCATAAGGGTTGAAACGGAGCTAAAGGTGTTTGGCTAACAAAGAAGGGATATGGAAAACAAAGGTTCTTAAAGAAATAGCGAGCAAAGCATTTGAATTAACGTAGAATTCACTTTTGAATGAAAACTCAACTTTTGAACAAGGGGGAACAAGCTCTTTTTCCTTTCTTTCTTTTCTTTTCTGTTTTTCTTTTTCATATGTTTTTCACAATTTTTTTTTTTTTTTTTTCTTTTCTCCTGACTTCTCAAAACATACATAAACACTTAAGAACAAAACATTCTCTCCCCCACACTTATTTTCTTTCATAATGTAACTCAAAAGGAATTCAATTAAGTCATGCTCACTATCTTTTAAGAACAAGGGTGGGGATTGTCCTAAACTAGGCTAGGTGAGGAAAATGTGGGTAAACAAAGAATAAAGGCTAAACAAGGCTCAACGGGGTTAAAACTTACAACATATACGAAATATGGGAAGTAAGGCTATTTGGCTATGGTGGCAACTACACAACTTCATCTTGATATATGTTATGCAATTCAATGTCATGCTTTGAATGAAACGGATATAAGTTCTAGCATTTAGTTCTATCATGATACAATTGCATTCTAAGTAGCAACCAAGCAAGGAATAATGAGATCATGCAACAACTTTAGAAAAGAAAGAATCACAGAAAATAACTCTCCAAAGAAGGTAATGGCTCGAGTCTCACAGGGTTGTAGCGTTTGTTTGAGTTCCTTCCTTCAAGCATGTTACAAAAACGAATTTTTCTTTTATGATTGCATGTGAAGTCATACATTATAACCATAACTAAGCATAAACCAAGAGTAAATCAAACTTTTCTCTATGTTTATAACTCTTTTTAACAGTCATGCAATTACAAACCAAATCCTTATCATTGTGTTGGAAGGTACCCTAAGACACAAACTCACAAAAACGACTCAAAACACTCTTTTTAGGCTTTTCAAAACAATTTTTCAAATTTTTATGTGCTTTTCGGAGTTATAAAAACAAAACATACTAAAACACTCTAAAACAACTTAAAAACACCTTAAAACAGCAAGGAACAACATTTGAAGTTATGAGTGATAAAATCCCACGAATTTGCATTAACAACATTAGTTACCCCCCCACATTTAAATCAAACATTGTCCTCAATGTTTTAAGCATAGATTCACACAAAACATAAGTAATCACACAAACAACAACTAAACATACTAAACATGGCAGAATGTAATTAACAAAGAGAAGAGTTTAGGGACGCAAATCTGGTTATGGAGTGTAAATTCCCTCTTCTCTTTGTTGATTGCATTGAGGCTTGATCTTGATGATTCCACAGGCTTACTCTTGAACTGGTTTCTGCCCATTGTTGATTTTCCTTTGTGCTACTTCTTGAACTGGGCAGCAGGATGGTTCTTTTGGTCTCCCCCGAAGGTCTGAGCTTACCCTTTTGGTCTGTTTCTTTGTTCAATCTTTCAAATTCGTATTGAAAAGGGTTGGAGGATAACTCAGCCTATGTTTGTCTCCGCATGCTTCAATGTATCATTTTCACTTGCCTTACTCGCTCCCTTTTGCAGAAGTGGTCCCTTCTCCGGAAGTGTATCAACCGTTGAAGATGACTACTCGAGAGCAACGCTAGGTAAGCAATCAGGAATAGATTCCAGGCAGTTGGCTCCAGAACGGAAGACTGACTCCAAGTGCCGGCTGATTGCTTGTTTTACTTTGCCATGCGAGTAAGAACAAGGACAAAGAAAAAGACAGGGAAAGAGCATGATATGAGATACTTTTGCTTTAGACCTTGATGATATGAGATACCTTTGCTTTTGAAGAAGCGGTGAATGAATCAGCACATGTATTTGTTGTGCTGCTTCCTCCTGGGTCATATGTATTCCAGGCATCTGGTATCATCTTTGGGGAAGAAGAAAGAATTGAGTATTTCGAAAGGCTTTGCTGGGAGTGCGCCCTCAGAGGTGAGGGAGAGTTGGGCATTCTCTTCAGGTTTGCCTTGCCATAAAAGACGAAGGTCGACATATATAGAGAAAATATCAAGTGGTGGTACTGTGTTTTTACCCTTGTCGACAAATGTCTCTTCGATATCTGAACGACGCCTCTTCGATTTCTGAGCAGGCGCCCCTTCGATTTCTGAACGACGCCCCTTCGCTTTCTGAACGACACGTGGTAGTGCAGATGCGGCTCCTTTTGACAAAGCTGCACGCGTTTTCTGAAAAGCAGAGAAAGCGTCGCCGGACTTTGCGTTTGTCGGCTAAAGATGTGTAGTTGCGATGATGGCCTCCACGTGCTTTCAGCTTTGTCAGAAATCTTTTGACAAAGCTGAACACGTCTTCTGAAAAGTCGAGAACGCGTCGCCTTGATTACGCCGGAAATTCCGGCTTTTTGAATTGGTGGACGCGTCGCCTTGGCTTCTTATAGAGCTATCGATCACCACAACAAACACACTCTGAAGAATTCCCATTCTTGAAAATCGACTCCGACCCTTTGAAAATTTACTCCATCAACCCCTATCTTTGAACACCTTTGAAAAAAATGGCAAACTCATCGAACCTTAGCTTGGAATTGAGCCTTAGCAGTGATACGGGCGCGCCGCGTCAAGGTAATGTATGGCGCCCTTCTTTTTTATCTTCTAACGGTCCTCTTTCAGGTGAAGACTCTGTGATGCAGGACGCCACAACAGCTACAATAGTAGCTAAAAACCTCCTCACACCAAAAGATAGTAGGCTGCTGTCAGGACGGTCTGATGAGTTGGCCGTTCAAGAGTCCCTCGCACTTAGTGTTCAGTGTGCGAGCTCTGTGTCCAACATGGGCCTACGCCTGCTTGCCCGCTCCCGTCAGGTGGAATCGTTGATGGCAGAGGTGGAAAGACTTAAGCAAGAGATCCAGCAGCTTAAGTACGAGAATAGAAGTTTGCATGTGCTTGCAAATAACTATTCGTCGGGGATGAAGAGGAAGCTTGATGAGCTGCAAGAATCTGAGGGTCGAATTCACAGTGACCGTCAAAGGCTTGCGTCTTATCTCCAGAGGCACCTTTTTCCTGGGTCATCCAGCGCTTGGCCAAGTATTGAGGCCTGGAATGCTCTAGCTCCGATGCCTCCCGCTCCGATGGCTTCCGCTCCGATGCCTCCCGCTTCTATGCCTCCCGCTTCTGCGCCTTCCGCTTCTGCGCCTCGTAGTGGGGCTTCACGTAAACAACCTTTGTGAAGCTCCACCTTTCTCCATGTTTAGTATCTTTCTTTCAAATTTTTTTTTTTTTTTTTTTATTTTTATTTTTTTTTTTTTTTTATTAACATAAATAAAATCAAACGGCATGGAATTTATCTTTGAATGGGCGGTGATACTTGAAATGATCCGGTAATAGTTTAAATTCCATTTTGGGTGCCTGAATCATTAACCACATGTTAGTATAAAAGAAAATTGAAATTCGGGGAGGCGGCTTACCTGTGTGCTCCAAAATGAACTCCAGAATAAACACCCCTTCGAAAGTTATGACTTGTCCCGTGTCATAAAATCCAACTTCCTTGGGAATTGTGGTTTCAAATTTGTCCTCTTTGATGCCTTCTACATCTTCTCCAGCCACTACCTTCTCTTGAATCATTCTTCTTGGTGTACAAAGTCCTTTGAAGAATTCAACACCATCTAAAACTTGCTGTGTTGCACCAAGAATTTGAATAGCATTTTGCACCTTTGGGAAGGCTTCCACGATGTCCTTTTTACTCTCTTCTTGGTTAGGAATCAAAAACCTGCTAGGAAAAGGGACATTGGGTGGAATAACATCAGAATAACATGAAATTGGGACGTCCTTACTGGTGGTGGGTGGTTTAGAGGGCTTAGGGGGCTGCGGCAAGGGTTGTTCTACCCTTGCCGTGTGCATGTCTTCTTCCTCCTCCTCAATTAGCAGCTCTTCATCCACTTCTAGGCTATGTTTGGACATTTTTAGGTCTGCTCCAACCTCCATAGCACTTCCCAAAGTGATAGCATTATGGATTTCAAAATCTTCCTTCGAGTTTTCAATAGTTGAGTTGGAAAGTTCACTTTGCTCTTGAATTTGTTTCATGAACTCCATAATCTGCCCAAATTGCTCGTCCAATTTACCCAACTTCTTGTCTTGATTTTGTTCGTCCTGCGTCAAAGAGGTTAGTAATTGAAAATTTTTATCATTATCCATGGACATACTTGAACTTGATTGGAATTGTTGTGGGGGAGGTTGTGGTGGCTGCATAGGTGTTGTATTGAACTCCTCATATGGTTGCCAATATGCTTCTTGTTGAGCCTCCTTGGCTTGATTTTGTGACCCCTGCGCCAAAGAATTTATTTCATTAAGAATTTGAATATAATCTACTGGCGAACTTGAATTTAATTGAGCATATTGCATATGAAGTTGTGGTGGCTGCATAGGTCTTGAATAGAACTCCTCATATGGTTGCCAATATGCTTCACGTTGAACTTGTTGATCTTCCCACCATATAGAGTTTGAATGATCCCTCCAATCTCTTTGTGGACATTGATTGGCTTGAAATCCTTGCCTATATGAAGCACCAAATGTAGGGACACTCTGCATTGTGGTCCTTTCGGCATACGGCGACAATTTAGAAGTAAGATTTGCCAATTGAGCTTGAATGCTAGCAAAATCCATAACTTACTTCTCTAGTACCTAAAAAGAAAGAGAACTAAATCAAAAATCAAAAGTAACAACAAACAAAGAAAACAACACTAAGTTAGAAACTAAAACGAAAACAACTAAACCAAAAAAAAAGAAAAGAACTAAGGGATTAGCAAAGTTGCTAATCCCCGGCAACGGCGCCAAAATTTGATGCGAGATTTATACGCACACAAATTAAACCCTCTTTTTGACAATTGTAGTATAAGTATAAGTAGGGATCGTTCTGGACCGGGGATTAGGAGGGATTGTTAATCACTTGGATTTGACTTAAAAACGTAAAAACATAATATAAAACACTAAACTAGACTCAAAGAATGTAAAACTAAACTTTAAAACACTAAAACAAATCAAAAGACTCAAAATGCTTTTAAAAACACAAACTAAAATGCTATACTAAACTCGAAGAATTCAAAATTAAAAATAAGAAAGATTAAGACTAAGACTTTAAACAAAATATGGGGGGATTGATTTTGGACGAATTTAAACTAAAATGGATAGATTGTAAATAAAACAAATTGTAAATATGAAATTGACGGAAATGAATGGATGGTATGGCTAGCTAAGGGGTTCTTCTCCACACATGTTACACTTGCATAATAAAAAGATTTCCAATTGCATTTCAATAAATTATGAAACTCATCACCCCGGGTTAATTAGGTCCGCTTAAATTAACCGTCAAGTTTTCCTTAAGTTAATGAATTGGATGATTGCATACGACAACCCAAAGCATTCCCCACAAGTTCCCTACATGAATTGCATAATAGAGATACAAGCAAGAATCATTAAGTTCTTTGAAAACTATTAGTGTTGACGAGGCATTCGTTACTATGGAATACGCATGAAACTTATGCCAAGAATTCGTTTAACGCGATTGTTTATAAGCAACCTCCACTACTTGTGAATATAAGTTCATAACGATTAGGTGAAACTCACTTATATTCTAGCGTCATATTCATGAATGAAAATTAAGCGTGCACTCTCAATAAACATACATAAATAGGTTATCAATCAAATAGTTAAACAAATTGAATTCACAACTTATGAAACGCAATTAGAAGTAATCAAATCAAAATGCAAGCATAAACATTTATTTCGAATTACCCCCTAGCTAAAGGGGGATTAGTTCTTCATAACATTGAAATCAAAGAAACACCTAAACATTCCAACAACTCAAACTTGAATTGTATGAACGTTTAGGCACTCTTCTCTTCCATTCCTTATACGTACAAAACAAAGAGAATTAAAATGAAACATTGAAATCAAAGAATCACCTAAACATTCCAACAACTCAAACTTGAATTGTATGAACGTTTAGGTCCTCTTCTCCTCCTCGTTGTTGTAGCATAAGGTCTAAGGATAGTTGGTTTGGGGGAATGGAAGTGTGGAATGGAGTGAGGAGTGATGGAAATGGAAAGATGGTTGGTGTTTGGATTAGTAGGGAGGGGGGACTCACGGCTAAGGAAAGAATGGAAGTGTTTGAGGGGTGTTGTGTTGTGAATGAGATGATATGAATGATGGGAATGCAAGGGTATTTATAGGAGGAGTGGAGATGTATATGGCTATTTGTTTAAGGTGTTTGTGTGGAGGAATGATGGAGAATTGCATGTGGAATGGCTGCAATGATGAAGAATGAAAGCTGGAAAATAAAAGGGAAAGCTGGAAATCTGAAAATGCAAATGGGAATCCTGAAATGCAAAGGTGGCCACGGTTTTGAGTGTGTTTTGTGTTGGAAATGCATGTGAATGTTGTTTGTGTGAAGTGTGTGTGGGTTAAAGAGTGAATGGTGGTGTAATGATGAAGTGTGATGGCTGAAAATGTCAAGGGAAATGCATGTGATTGCATGGCAAAGAATTTCAGGATGCATGTGTGTTGGTGTGTTGTGTGATTGTTTTGTGGTTAATGGGAATGTGGTTGAATGATTAAATGGACATGTGGGTGAATGTGAAGGGAATGCATGTGTTGATTGATTTGTGGTGCAATGATGAAAGGCAAAGTGGAAGAATGTGGCTGAAATGGTTGAGGAATTATGCACGGCAATGGGTTGATTTTTTGATGATTTAAAATGTTGATGCATGATGAAGAGTTAATAAATAATGCATGTAGGGTTAGCTAGGTTGTGTTTTGATGAGTGTATGTGACATTGTTTTGTGACAAAGAATGGATAGGGTGAATGATTATGTGGCTACATGTTTGAATGATTAAAGTGCATGTGGGTTGATTGAATGAATGCAAAGTGAATGATTAATGAAATGGGAAAGCATGACCAAGGTGGAAATGCATGTGAAATGTTGGAAAGGGATTGGGAATGCACGGTTTTGGGGAAAGAATGAATGGATGTGCAAATGTGTTTTAATTAATGAAAGTGTTTGGAGAATGAATGCAATGATGAAGAGTGAATAAAGAATGCATGTAGGGTTAGCTAGGTTGGCTTTGTTTGGGTGCATGTGTGTTAATGGTGGTTTTGCATGTGAATTGATGGATTGTTTTTGATGGAATGGATGGTTCTTTGCATGGCTATAAGGGAGAGAATAAGAGAGAATGGGCTAGGCCCTTTGTTTTATGTCCAAAGTGAATACAAGGCCTTCAAATTCGTCCATCCTTTTGGCTCCATGGATAAGCTATCCAATCCATGCCCAAAAATGCTCCAAATGGCCTCAAAATGCACTTTCTTGCTCCCTAGGCCCTTAGAACCTGAAAACACACAAAAGAAGCATAAAGGACTAAAATAACTAGAGAAACATAACGTAAATGCACGAGAACAAGCCATTTAAGTCGCATGAATATGCTCCTATCATTGAGCTAGGGAGCTTGCCTTTGTCTCGGAATTGTCCTACAAATTCCGCAATCTGCCCAATTTGTTTCTCCAAGTGATCCACCCTTTTGTCTTGGTTTTGCATGGCTTTGGTTTGATCCTCTTGCCCCTGAGACAAATTGGTAAGTAACTTAAGAAGTGTTTCATTGCCCAACGACGTACCTTGATTGTTTTGGGCAGGTTGTGCTTGGTTTGGATTGGGGCCAAATGGCTTGGTGTAGAACCCCGGGGGTTGTTGTCTAAAGCCTCATTGTTGTTGAGGTTGTTGAGGTTCCCTCCACTTGAAGTTTGGATGGTCTCTCCAACCCGGATTGTATGTGTTGGAATATGGATCATTCCTTGGTTGATTGTGGCTCGGAAATCCAATGGCATTTGCACTCTCCCATCCCCCATTCTCAATCAATTGAGGGCATTTTTCCGAAGGGTGTCCTTGGATAGAACATACACCACATACAATCGGTCCTTGTATCTTCATTCCTTCGGCCATCTGAGACACAATAGAAGTAAGATTAGCTATCTGAGATTGAATATCGGATTGAGAACTTACCTCATTCAAGTGTTGCCGTGAGGGGTCCCTTTGCCCAAGTCCTTCATATTGTTGTGCATTTAGAGCACGGTTTGCAATTAGGGTCTTGGCTGACATAGGAGTTTTGTCCACCAATGCACCTCCCGCCGAAGCATCGAGCATTTGCCTTTCAATGGGAAGAAGGCCCTCATAGAAATATTGAAGGAGAAGCTCCTCGTTCATTTGATGTTGAGGACATGATGCAACAAGGGCTTTAAAACGCTCGTAGTACGCCGGAAAAGATTCTCCTTGACTTTGTTGGATTCCGCTAATTTTCTTCCTCAAGAGAATGACTCTTGAAGTAGGGAAGAACTCGGCGCCAAAATTTGATGCGAAAATTATACGCACACAAATTAAACCCTCTTTTTGTCAATTGTAGTATATGTATAAGTAGGGATCGTTCTTAACCGGGGATTAGGAGGGATTGCAAATCTCTTGGAAACTGACTCAAAAACGTAAAAACAAAGTTAAAAACGTTCACAAAGACTCAAAGGACTCAAAACAAGTTCAAAAGACTCAAAACTGCCTAAAAACACTAACTAGGCAGTTTCTGACCTTAAACCCAATGTTGGACGAATTTAAGATTATGGCTTGATTCAAACGTAAAATAACAATATAAAACACTATACTAGACTCAAAGAATGCAAAACTAAACTTTAAAACACTAAAACAAACCAAAAGACTCAAAACAACACAAACACACTCAAATCTGCCTAAAAACCACTTTCTGGGCAGATTTGAGCACAAACACAAATTTGGACGAATTTGTGTAACAAAATGACTCAAAACTCTTATAAACACAAACTAAGACACTTTCTAACTAAATTAGACAATAAAGTAAAGGGGGATTTTAATTTGACGAAAATTGAAATAACGAAACAAGTTTAATAAACTAGACATAATGTAAATATGAATGCGATGAAAATGAATGGATGAATGCTAGCTAGAAGGTTCTTCTCCACACATGTTACACTTGCATAATAAAATGATTTCCAATTGCATTTCAATAAACCATTAATTCTCAACACCCCAAGTTAACCGTGATGCACTAATTAACCTTCAAATCTTCCTAACGTTATTGAATTGGATGATGCATGCGACAATTCAAAACATTCCCCACAAGTCCTCAACATGAATGCATAGAAGAGGTACAAGCAAGAATCATTACGCTCTATGAAAATTATAAGTGTTGACGAGGCATTCGTTACTATGATTGCATGAAACTTATGCCAAGAATTCGTTTAACGCGATTGTTTATAAGCAACCTCCACTACTTGTGAATATAAGTTCGTAACTATTAGGTGAAACTCACTTATATTCTAGCGTCATATTCATGCATGAAAATTAAGCGTGCACTCTCAATAAACATACATAAATAAGTTATCAATCAAACGGTTAAACAAATTGAATCACAACTTATGAAACGCAATTAGAAGTAATCAAATCAAAATGTAAGCATAAACATATATTTCGAATTTCCTCATAACTTTGAAATCAAAGAAACACCTAAACATTCCAACAACTCAAACTTGAATTGTATGAACGTTTAGGCACTCTTCTCTTCCATTCCTCATACGTACAAAACAAGGAGTATTGAAATTAAACATTGAAATCAAAGAAACACCTAAACATTCCAACAACTCAAACTTGAATTGTATGAACGTTTAGGCACTCTTCTCTTCCTCTTCGTTGTAGCACAAGGTCTAAGGATAGTTTGATGGTGTGAATGGTTTGGGTAGTGGTGGAGGAATGGAAGGATGGTGTTTGGATTTGTAGGGGGATCCACTCTTGTTGTCAAATTGTAGTAAGGATGCAAGTAGGGATCGTTCTAGACCGGGGATTAGGAGGGCTTGCTAAAACCTCTAAATTGACTCAATGCTAGTTTTCATGCATAAACTCGATGCTAGTTTATAAACGAGTTTCACCTAATCGTCACAAGTTTATAAACATGAGTAGTGAAGGAAGGGTCCAAAAGAGTGAAGGAAGTGTTGAAAAGATCCAGGTACCACCAAGTTTACAAAGAAAGTTACCACCAAAGTGCAAAGATCCAGGTAGTTTTACAATCCCTTGTATTATTGGTCAAACTAAGTTCGAACATGCTATGTTAGACTTAGGAGCTTCAATTAACGTCATGCCATACTCTATTTATGCTTCAATGAACCTTGGTGACTTGAAAAATGATGGTGTGATTATTCAGTTGGCCGATAGATCTAATGCCTATCCAAAGGGCGTATTGGAAGATGTCTTAGTGCAGGTGAATAATTTGATCTTCCCGGCGGATTTCTATGTCCTTGAAATGGAGGAAACCACCCATGCTCCATCCTTGCCGATTCTTCTTGGGAGGCCATTCATGAAGACAGCCCGAACTAAGATAGACGTGTTTAAAGGCACTCTAACAATGGAATTCGATGGGCAAGTGATTGATTTTAATATTTCTGAAACTATGAGATTTCCTAAAGATGATCACTCATGTTTCTCTATTGATATTCTTGATTCTTTGGCGCAGGCACACCTTGATCAATTACATGGCGATGCACTTGAAACGGTCATTACAAATGGCATGGAAACGAAGGGTCACATGAATGGCACCATAGCAACCCACGACATACAAATGAACAATTATGCCGTGGCCTTTGATGAAGATGTAATAGAGACCGTGGCAGCCCTAGAGTCATTGCCACGGCTCCAAGGTAAGTCCCCTAGTCCAATTTCCATTCCAATTTCAACTAATAAGTTGCTTCCTTCTATAGAACAACCACCTACCCTTGAGCTCAAACCGTTGCCAAATCACTTGAAGTATGTGTTTTTGGGAGAGCAAGACACATTGCCCGTCATTATAGCTTCATCACTCACGGAACAAGAGGAGGAGAAGTTGGTGAGGGTTCTCAAAGAGCACAAAACAGCCATTGGGTGGACTTTGGCCGATATCAAGGGTATAAGCCCTACCACGTGCATGCATCGAATTCTCATGGAAGAAGGCGCCAAACCATCAAGGGAAGCCCAACGTCGACTCAACCCACCAATGATGGAAGTAGTGAAGAAGGAAATCATCAAGTTACTAGATTGTGGCGTCATCTATCCCATCTCGGATAGTTGTTGGGTTTCACCGGTCCAAGTGGTTCCCAAAAAGTCCGGAGTCACTGTGGTGAAGAATGAAGAAGATGAACTTGTGCCTACACGCATTCAAACCGGTTGGAGGGTGTGCATTGACTATAGGAAGCTAAATGCCGCAACAAGGAAAGATCACTTCCCTTTACCATTCATTGATCAAATGCTTGAAAGGTTAGCCGGTCATTCTTTTTATTGCTTTCTTGATGGTTATTCGGGTTACAATCAAATTGTCATAGCGCCGGATGATCAAGAAAAGACCACCTTTACTTGTCCATTTGGTACTTTTGCATATCGTCGTATGCCATTTGGTTTATGCAATGCACCGGCCACTTTCCAACGATGCATGGTAAGTATCTTCTCTGATTATGTTGAAAAGATAATTGAAGTATTTATGGACGATTTTAGTGTGTTTGGAGACTCATTTGATGCTTGTTTGCATAATCTCACTTTAATCTTGAAAAGATGCATGGAAACTAACCTTGTTTTGAATTGGGAAAAATGTCATTTTATGGTTAAACAAGGTATAGTTTTGGGTCATATCATCTTTGAAAAAGGAATTGAAGTTGATAAGTCTAAAATAGATCTTATACGTCACTTACCCTCTCCTACTTCGGTTAGAGAGGTCCGTTCTTTTCTTGGCCATGCAGGATTCTATAGACGATTTATCAAGGATTTTTCTAAAATTGCACAACCACTATGCCGTCTCCTACAAAAAGAAGTGGCGTTTGAATTCACTAAGGAGTGCACGGCATCATTCAACCAACTCAAGGAGTTGTTGACCACGGCACCCATTATTGTTCCCCCGGATTGGAGCCTCCCGTTCGAGCTTATGTGTGATGCGTCCGACTATGCTTTAGGAGCAGTTGTAGGACAAAGAAAGGACAAGAGGCCGCATGTCATCTACTACGCCTCACGGACGTTGAATGATGCTCAACTTAATTATTCCACAACCGAAAAAGAACTCTTGGCTATTGTATTTGCATTAGATAAGTTTAGATCATATCTTCTTGGTACTAAAGTAATTGTTTTCACTGACCATGCAGCCTTGAAGTATCTTCTCACCAAAAAGGAGGCTAAGCCAAGACTCATTCGTTGGATGCTCCTACTTCAAGAGTTCGATCTTGAAATCCGAGACAAGAAAGGGTGTGAAAACGTGGTGGCTGACCACCCAAGTAGAATGGTGCGTGAGGAAGAGTCCACCCCCATTTTAGAAACATTTCCGGACGAGCAACTTCTGTCCATTGAGGTAAGAACCCCTTGGTATGCCGATTTGGTCAATTTCTTGGTGTCTAAGCAAGTTCCTAGTACCCTAAACAAGTTCCAACGTGATAAACTTGTTCATGATGCACGTTTTTATGTTTAGGATGATCCATATTTATGGAAATTCTGCCCAGATCAGATTGTGCGTAGATGTGTGCCCAAATCTGAATTTAATTCCATTCTTACGTTCTGCCATACTTATGCATGTGGGGGACATTTTGGCACCCAAAGGACAGCCCTAAAGGTGTTACAATCTGGATTTTATTGGCCTAATCTCTTTAAAGATGCTAAAATGTTTTGTTTAACATACGATAAGTGTCAAAGAACAGGTAACATAGGGCCTAAGGACCAAATGCCGCAACAATCTCTCTCATTTGTGGAAATTTTTGATGTTTGGGGTATTGATTTCATGGGCCCCTTCCCTCCATCTTTTGGTTTCACTTATATCTTGCTAGCTGTCGATTATGTTTCCAAATGGGTGGAAGCCAAAGCCACCCGTACTAACGATTCTAAGGTTGTTGCAGATTTTGTGAAATCTAATATTTTTGCTAGGTTTGGGATGCCACGAGTTTTAATTAGTGATGGGGGTTCTCACTTTCGTAACCGCACCATTGAAGCTTTGCTCAAGAAGTACAACGTTACTCATAAGGTTTCCACACCTTATCACCCTCAAACTAATGGGCAAGCGGAGGTTTCAAATAGGGAGATCAAACAAGTCCTAGAGAAAACCGTGGGACCCTCAAGAAGAGATTGGAGTTTGCGCTTGGACGATGCATTGTGGGCCTATCATACGGCTTACAAAACTCCCCTTGGCATGTCACCTTTTCGACTTATATATGGTAAGCCATGTCATTTGCCCGTTGAGTTAGAGCACAAGGCACATTGGGCTGTGAAAACCTTCAATTTGGACATAGACGCTACTGGAGTTCATAGGAAGCTCCAATTAGATGAACTTGAGGAGATTAGGAACGAGGCTTACGAGAATGCTCGCATCTACAAGGACAAGACGAAGGCTTATCATGATAAGATGCTTCGTACCAAAACGTTCTCCAAGGGGCAGAAAGTGTTGCTTTTTGATTCAAGACTTCGGTTATTCCCTGGTAAGTTACGTTCTAAATGGATTGGACCTCTTGTTGTTACTAATGTTTTTCCTCATGGTGCAGTCCAAGTCCAAAGCTTAAAAAGTGGCCACGAGTTCAAGGTGAACGGACATAGATTGAAGCCATACTATGAGAACTTTGTGGAGCATGTTGTGGAAGAGCTTCCCTTGGGTGCCGTGGGCTACAATCTGGAGTGATTAGGTACCGTCCGGCTGGAAGACGTTAAAGCAAGCGCTTCTTGGGAGGCAACCCATGTGTTGAAACACGAGAAGAAGGAGCTTTCACGCAAAACCCAGATTTGCGTCCCTAACACTATCTCTTTATTGCTATTACTTTGCCATTTGTGTTATGTTTGCTAGTTGTGTTAGTTGATTGTTTTTGTGTTAATCTAAGTTTGAAACATTGAGGACAATGTTTGGTTTAAGTGTGGGGGGGGGGGGGGTAAACAAGCTGTTTTTGATACAAATGCGTGGGATTTTATCACCCATAACTTCAAATGTTGTTCCTTGCTGTTTTAAGGTGTTTTTAAGTTGTTTTAGAGTGTTTTAGTATGTTTTGATTTAATAACTCCGAAAATCACATAAAAATTTGAAAAACATGTTTTGAAAAGCCTAAAAAGAGTGTTTTGAGTCGTTTTTGTGTGTTTGTGTCTTAGGGTACCTTCCAACACAATGATAAGGATTTGGTTTGTAATTGCATGACTGTTAAAAAGAGTTATAAACATAGAGAAAAGTTTGATTTACTCTTGGTATATGCTTGGTTATGGTTATAATGTATGACTTCACATGCAATCATAAAAGAAAAATTAGTTTTTGTAACATGCTTGAAGGAAGGAACTCAAACAAACGCTACAACCCTGTGAGACTCGAGCCATTACCTTCTTTGGAGAGTTATAATCTGTGATTCTTTGTTTTCTAAAGTTGTTGCATGATCTCATTATTCCTTGCTTGGTTGCTACTTAGAATGCAATTGTATCATGATAGAACTAAATGCTAGAACTTATATCCGTTTCATTCAAAGCATGACATTGAACTGCATAACATATATCAAGATGAAGTTGTGTAGTTGCCACCATAGCCAAATAGCCTCACTTCCCATATTTCGTATATGTTGTAAGTTTTACCCCCGTTGAGCTTTGTTTAGCCTTTATTCTTTGTTAACCCATATTATCCTCACCTAGCCTAGTTTAGGACAATCCACACCCTTGTTCTTAAAAGATAGTGAGCATGACTTAAATGAATTCCTTTTGAGTACATTATGAAAGAAAATGAGTGTGGGGGAGAGAATGTTTTGTTCTTAAGTGTTTATGTATGTTTTGAGAGTCAAAAAAAAAAAAAAAATAAATAAATAAAAAATTGTGAAAAACAAAAGAAAAAGAAAAACAGAAAAGAAAAGAAAGAAAGAAAGAAAAAAGAGCTTGTTCTCCCTTTTTGTTCAAAAGTTGAGTTTTCATTCAAAAGTGAATTCTAAGATGATTCAAATGCTTTGCTCGCTATTTCTTTAAGAACCTTTGTTTTCCATATCCCTTCTTTGTTAGCCAATACCCTAGCCCCGTTACAACCCTTTGACTTCTATCTTGAGTGTTATGTGTTTCAATTTGTGGAGTTTGAACTTGGTATGAACTTATGGTGTCACTGGTTCTCGCTTCTAAGTAGTAGCATTCCATTCATGAGATCATACCTAAACATGCTTATTAACTCCAGAAAATGCTTTCTTTGATATAACATATGTGAGTGTTAGAATTCATATTTACATCAATCTTCTCACATATACCTAGTGTAGGGTGTGAAGCTAGAAAATCTGTGTGAAAATAGAGTGCATTCTAGTGAGGAATTGAGGAAATTCTCTAAGGCATGTTACTACATTCGAAATGTGTTTTAATTGATTAAATGCGAACTAGTATGTGGTGACTATGAGTAAGAATGTACTTAAGTGTAAAGATGGCTAAAATCTGTGGGAATAATGATTTTTAACATGTCATGTGCATTGGAAATCCCTGAGACGATTGTTGGAAGGTTTAGGTTGTGTTTTACTTGTTTAGTGTCGTTTTGTTTGTTTTGATTTTCTGTTTTGCTCGAGGACGAGCAAAAGCTAAGTGTGGGGGAATTTGATAGGAGCATATTTAGGCGACTTACTTAGCTTGTTTTCGTGCATTTATATTGTTAATTCATAGTTGTTTTAGTAGTTTAAGCCATTTTCGTGTGTTTTTAGGTTCATATGGCTAAGGAAGCAAAAAGATGCATTTTGGAGCATTTTGGAGCAAAATTGGACTTGGAATGGATAGCTTATGTTTGGAGCAAAAGGAATGGACGAAATTGAAGGATTCCTAATCCATTGCAGCCACATGTGCCCATAATCATTCACACCTTGCAGCCACATGCACATTCAATCATTCACACCAAAACCTTGCACATGCTTTCCCATTTCATTATTCATTCACTTTGCACCACCAATTCAGCCACATGCACTTGGTATGAGCATATGGTGTCACTAGTTCTCGCATCTAAGTAGTAGCATTCCATTCATGAGATCATATCTAAACATGCTTATTAACTCCAGGAATTGCTTCATTTGAAATACATATATGTGAGTGTTCGTTTTTATATTTACATCAATCTTCTCACATATAACTAGTTTAGGGTGTGTAGTCAGAAAATCTGAGTGAAAATTGAGTGCATATCTTGTAAGGAATTGAGCAAATTCTCTAAGGCATGTTACTACATTCAAAACATGGTTTTAAATGCTTAATTGTGGACTAATAGGTGGTGACTATGATTAAGTATGTACTTAAGTGTAAAGATAACCAAAATCTGTGGGAATGATGATTTTTAACATGTCATGTGCATTGGAAATCCCTGAGGCAACGTTGGAAGGTTTAAGATTGTGTTTGGTTTGTTTCGTTTCGTTTTATTTTGTTTTTCTGTTTTGCTCGAGGACTAGCAAAAGCTAAGTGTGGGGGTATTTGATAGGAGCATATTTAGGCGACTTACTTAGCTTGTTTTCGTGCATTTATGTTGTTAATTCATAGTTGTTTTAGTAGTTTAAGCTATTTTCGTTTGTTTTTAGGTCCTAATGGCAAAGGGAGCAAGAAAGTGCATTTTGAGGCTATTTGGAGCATTTTTGGGCATGGATTGGATAGCTTAACCATGGAGCCAAGAGGATGGACGAAATTGAAGCCTTGTGTGCACTTTAGGACATAAAACAAAGGGCCTAGCCCAATCAAACAATCCTTTGAGCCATGCAAAACCTCTAGCCCAATCAAACAATCCATCAAAGCCATGCAAAACCACCATTCACACACACTTTACACAAACAACACCCATTGCCGTGCATCCCCCCTAACATTTCCAGCTTTTCTTCATCATTGCAGCCACCATTTCCTTCATCATTTCCACCCCCACATGTCCCTTTAATCATTCAAACATGCACCCTTGATTCTTTCATTAATTAAACCATTCATCCATAATCATTCAACAACAACACCTTGCCGTGCATAACCCACCTTTGTTCCAGCTTTCTCCCTTGCAATTCCACATGCATACCCTCACTCTTTAATCATTAATTCACATGCATTCATCATCATTCAAACATATCAACCCTACATGCATTCACTCTTCATAATTCATCATCAATCTCCCTTCATTGCCGTGGCTTTCCCATCCCATTTTCAGCACACTCCACATGCAATTCCAGCTTTCCAACCTAGCCACATTCACATGCATTCACTCATAATCATTCACCAAAATTGCAGCCACATTTCTACCTATTCCTAGCTGTCATGTTCCCTCTCATTTACCTATAAATAAGCATGCATTGCAGCCACAATTGAATCATTCCATTCACAACACAACACACAACACAAACACACATCCATAGCCGTGCATATCTTTCCATTTCTGTGCAGTTTTTCTCCTCCATTGCAGCCACTATCCAACCACTTCCCATCCCTCCAAAACACTTCACATAATCCCCAAAGCTCACCTTAGACCTTGTGCTACAACAACGAGGAAGAGAAGAGTGCCTAAACGTTCATACAATTCAAGTTTGAGTTGTTGGAATGTTTAGGTGTTTCTTTGATTTCAATGTTTAAATTCAATTTTCTTTGTTTTGTAATGGAAGAGAAGAGTGCCTAAACGTTCATACAATTCAAGTTTGAGTTGTTGAAATGTTTAGGTGTTTCTTTGATTTCAAAGTTATGAGGAACTAAACCCCCCTTTAGCTAGGGGGTGATTCAAAATACATGTTTATGCTTGCTATATGAATTGATTACTTTTGGTTGGAATTTCATAAGTTGTGGATTCAATTTGTTTAACCGTTTGAATGAATATGACGCTAGAATATAAGTGAGTTTCACCTAATAGTTACGAACTTATATTCACAAGTAGTGGAGGTTGCTTATAAACAATCGCGTTAAACGAATTCTTGGCATAAGTTTCATGCGTATTCCATAGTAACGAATGCCTCGTCAACACTTATAATTTTCATTGAACTTAATGATCTTTGTTGAATGTCTCTATCATGCGTATTCCATAGTTAGGGACTTTGATTAAGAATAATTTGGTTGTAATGCGTATTCCATTCAATCCAACGAATCTAGGGAAATCTGAAAGTTAATTTAAGCGGACCTAATTAACTTGGAGCATTGAGTTTCATAATTTATCGAAAGACCAACCGAAAATCAATCTTGTATGCAAGTGTAACATGTGTGGAGAAGAATCCCTTAGCTATTCCATCATCCATATTTTCATCACATTCATCTTTACTATCTGTTTTAAATCATAATCTGTCCGTTTAATTTAATCTCGTCCAACCACAATCCCCCCCCCTATTTTGTTAAGTCTTAATCATTTGATTTGTCCTATTTTATGTTTTTAAGTATTTGGAGTCTTTTGAACTTGTTTTGAGTCTTTTAGTTTGTCTTAGTATTTTAAAGTTAGTTTTATTTATTTGAGTCAAGTGTTTAGCATCCCTAGTTAATCCCCGGTTAGAACAATCCCTACTTACATCATTACTACAATTGTCACAAATAGGGTTTAGTTTGTGTGCGTATAAATATCGCATCACCATGTTAGCCCATATACAAGCTATCCACATAGTGCCCAAAACTGCTCCAAAATGCACCAAAATGCACTTTCTTGGTACTTTAACCCTTTGGACCTACAAACACACGAAAATGAGTTGAAATAGGACATTAACTAAGAAATAATAGCACAAATGCACAAGAATAAGCTAGCTAAGTCGCCTAAATATGCTCCTATCACAAACGTAAGCTCCAATCCTTTCCAGTTGGCCCAACCGTCTTCTCCAAGATATGCTTGATTTCTAGGTTAGAAACTTCGACTTGCCCATTTGTTTGATGATGATAAGGTGTCGAAACCTTATGTGTGATATTATACTTCTTGAGCAGCGCCTCTATGGTCCGATTATAAAAGTGAGAACCCCCGTCACTTATAATTACTCACGGCATTCCAAACCTTGCAAATATGTTAGTTTTAACAAAATCTACAACCACTTTGGAATCATTCGTACAAGTGGCTCTTGCTTCCACCCATTTCGACACATAATCCACAACAAGTAAAATATAATCGAAACCATGTGAGGAAGGAAAAGGACCCATGAAATCAATACCCCAAACATCAAAAATCTCAACAGAAAAGATAGGGGTTCGCGACATTTGATCTTTTGCACCTATATTGCCCGTTCTTTGACAACGATCACAAATCATACAAAAAGTTGTGCGTTGTGTGTTGTGTGCTAAAACCTTAAGTGTTGTGCGTTGTGTGCTAAAATGACCTCCACATGCATAAGTGTGATAGAAAGTTAAGATTGAATTAAACTTAGAATCATGCACACATCTACGAATAATTTGATCAGGACAATATTTCCACAAATAAGGATCGTCCCACATATAAAACTGTGCCATTTTCTTAAGTTTATCACGTTGGTGCCTAGTTATGGTGCTTGGAACTTGTTTAGACACCAAATAATTCACAATATCAGCATACCATGGCTCACTTACCTTAATGGACAGCAGCTGCTCGTCTGGGAACGCTTTTGGGACAGGTAATTGCTCCTTATCATGCACTAAACGACTTAAGTGGTCAGCCACCACGTTCTCATTTCCTTTCTTGTCCCGGATTTCGATTCGAACTCTTGGAAAAGGAGCATCTATCGAATAAGCCTTGGCTTGGCTTATTTCTTCAACGTTGCATGGTTAGAATAAATTACGACTTTAGTTCCAAGTAAATAAGAACGAAACTTATCTAAAGAAAACACAACGACAAGGAGTTCTTTTTCAGTGGTGGAGTAGTTCAATTGAGCATCATTCAAGGTCCGTAAGGTATAGTAGATGACATGCGGCTGCTTGTCCTTCCACTGTCCCAAAACAAACCCTATTGCATAATTTGAGGCATCGCACATAAGTTCAAAAGGAAGACTCCAATCTGGTAGAACTATGATGGGGGCTGAAGTTAGCATTTACTTGAGGTGATTGAATGTCTTCTCACATTCCTCATTGAACACAAGTGGCATATTAATTGAGGTTTTCCTTCTTCGTGCTAGAATATGTTTAGTATAATGGCACAAGTAAGGGTGTCGAATCCACAGGGACTAATTGGACCTATATAATCACTTGTTTTGCAAGAACTTTTTACTAGAGAAATAAAACTAATCAATGTAGGCAGATTTGTTGTTGTAACTTGAAAGCATAAGGAAATGAAGTAAACACAAATAAATGAATCAACAACTAATAAAATGAGATAGTACCAATGGAGATGAAGCTAGGGATTCGATTTTACCATTGCTAACCCAAGGCCATGTTTGTTAAATCAGTTTATACTCAGTCATATACCTATTTCTTGAGTTTGTTTCACTTAGATATGATCAACCATATGATGTGTGGATTTGATCAAATGTCTCTAATCATGAGCCTAATTGTGATGTGCAACTTTGGTTCCTAATCAAGAATATGTAGTGCACAAGAAACTTTCACAAAACCAAAGGGAACACTCAGCAGGATGTTTGCAAAACATTCCCTTCATTCATTCACATATCCACCAAGATTATGCATGATGTGTGCTTTAATCTTGGCTAAACAACCTGTGGTTAATTCAAATGATGATCAAGCATTAAAATCAACACACTAAGTCACAATTAAATCGGAGAATGAAACAAGAAATAGATAAATTAAATGAGAATTCTGAATTAACTACATGGCAATCTTGCAAGGCTACATCGAATCCCTAGAGAGAGATTAGTTACACTTCATGTTTACAAAAGGTTTGACATAAAAATATATAACATGAGTGAACATAGGATTAAGAAGAAAGAACCCTTGAAGCAAAACTGATGTTGAAATCCCTTAAGAGTTGCCTTCGGTGTTGGTGCTCCAAGTGTGTTGTAAATGAAGGTGGAGCGGCTAAGGTTGAATGGTTTCTACAAATGGGAGAGTGTATGGAATGGAATGAAACCGAGAAGAGATTGTGTAGAAATGGAATGGGAGCTTGCGGCAAAAGGGAAGATTGGATGTGTTTGTGGTGTCTTGTGTATGAAAATGAGATGTGATTTTTGTGTATGAATGCATGGATTTTTATAGGGGGAATGGGAGAATATGTGGGTGATTGTTTAAGAGTGAATGTGGTTGTTATGATTGAGAGTGCATGTGGATGAAATAATGATGGAAAAAGAGCTAGGTTGTTGGTGTGTGAATGCATGTGTTGAATTTGTGATGCAATGATGAAAGAGTAAGTGCATGTGTGTGTGAATGGTGGTGCAATGATGAAAGAGTAAGTGCATGTGTTGAATTGGTGGTGCAATGATGAAAAAGTAAGTGCATGTGTGTGTGAATGGTGGTGCAATGATGAAAGAGTAAGTGCATGTGTGTGTGAATGGTGGTGCAATGATGAAATGATGAAGTAGGAAGGTGGAAACGCATGTGGCTAAGGGTTGTTGATTGGGCTAGAGGTTTTGCATGGCTCAAAGGATTGTTTGATTGCGCTAGGCCCTTTGTTTTATGTCCAAAGTGCATACAAGGCTTTCAAATTCGTCCAACACTTTGGCTCCAAGCATATGCTATCCATTCCTAGCCCAATTTTGCTCCAAAATGCTCCAAAATGCATCTTTTTGCTTCCTTAGCCATATGAACCTAAAAACACACGAAAATGGCTTAAACTACTAAAACAACTATGAATTAACAACATAGATGCACGAAAACAAGCTAAGTAAGTCGCCTAAATATGCTCCTATCAAATTCCCCCATACTTAGCTTTTGCTAGTCCTCGAGCAAAACAAAATAATAACAAATAAACAAAACGACACTAAACAAGTAAAACACAACCTAAACCTTCCAACAACCGTCTTAGGGATTTCCAATGCACATGACAAGTTAAAAATCATTATTCTCATAGATTTTAGCCATCTTTACACTTAAGTACATTCTTAATCATAGTCACCACATACTAGTTCACAATTAAGCAATTAAAACACATTTCAAATGTAGTAACATGCTTTAGAGAATTTACTCAATTCCTTACTAGAATGCACTCTATTTTCACACAGATTTTCTGACTACACACCCTACACTAGTTATATGTGAGAGATTGATGTAAACATGAAAGACTAGTATCTCACATATGTTATAACAAAGAAAGCATTTTCTGGATTTACAATAATGACATGAATATGATCTCATGAATGGAATGCTACTACTTAGAATGAGAACCAGTGATTCCATAAGCTCATATCAAATCCAAACTCCACATTATTGAACACATAACGATCAAGATAGAAGTCAAAGGGGTGTAACGGGGCTAGGGTATTGGTTAACAATGAAACGTGAAGGATAAACAAACATTCTTAAAGCAATAGTGAGCAAAGTATTGAATTAGGCACTTAGAATTCCCTTTAGAGCGCGGAAAACAACTTTTAGACTAATAGGGGAAATTCAAACAACTCTTATTTTTCTTTTCTTTTTCATTTTTTTTTTTTTCAATTTTTTTTTTTTTTTTTTTTTTTTTTTGTAGCCGTGCCTATGGCACAACAACTCTCATCAATAATCCTTCCCCCACACTTATTTTCTGCAACATATTAATAAAAAAGGAATTCATTTTCCGTCATGCTTACTATGCTTTAAGAACAAAGGCATGGATGGTCCTATTCTAGGCTAGGTAAGGATAACATGGGTTAACAAAGAACATAGGCTAAACAAGGCTCAAAGGGGTTAAAACTTACAACAAATACGAAATATGGGAAGTAAGGCTATTTGGCTATGGTGGCAACTACACAACTTTATCTTGATATATGTTATGCAATTCAATGCTTTGAATGAAATGGATATAAGTTCTAGCATTTAGTTCTAGCATGATACAATTGCATTCTAAGTAGCAACCAAGCAAGGAATAATGAGATCATGCAACAACTTTAGAAAACAAAGAATCACAGAAAATAACTCTCCAAAGAATGTTTAGGCTCAAGTCTCACAAGGTTGTAGCGTTTGTTTGAGTTCCTTCCTTCAAGCATGTTACAAAAACGAATTTTTCTTTTATGATTGCATGTGAAGTCATACATTATAACCATAACCAAGCATATACCAAGAGTAAATCAAACTTTCATCCATGTTTATAACTCTTTTTAACCGTCATGCAATTACAAACCAAATCCTTATCATTGTGTTGGAAGGTACCCTAAGACACAAACACACAAAAACGACTCAAAACACTCTTTTTAGGCTTTTCAAAACATTTTTTTTCAAATTTTTATGTGATTTTCGGAGTTATAAAACAAAACACACTAAAACACTCTAAAACAATTTAAAAACAACTTAAAACAGCAAGGAACAACATTTGAAGTTATGGGTGATAAAATCCCACGAATTTGCATTAACAACATTAGTTACCCCCCCACACTTAAATCAAACATTGTCCTCAATGTTTTAAGCATAGATTCACACAAAACATAAGTAAACACACAAAAAGCACTTAAACATACTAAACATGGCAAAATGTAATTAACAAAGAGAAGAGTTTAGGGACGCAAATCTGGTTATGGAGTGTAAATTCCCTCTTCTCCTTGGTGATTGCATTGAGGCATTGATCTTGGTGATTCCACAGGCTTTCTCTTGAACTGGTTTCCGCCCATCGTTGATTTTCCTTTGTGCTACATAATCTTGAACTGGGCAGCAGGATTCTTTTGGTCTTCCCCGAAGGTCTGAGCTTACCCCTTTTATCTGTTTCTTTGTTCAATCTTTGCAGGAGTGGTCCCTTCTCTGGAAGTGTATCAACCGTTGAAGATGACTACTCGAGAGCAATGCTAGGTAAGCAATCAGGAATAGATTCCAGGCAGTTGGCTCCAGAACAGAAGACTGACTCCAAGTGCTGGCTGATTGCTTCTTTCACTTTGCCATGCGAGTAAGAACAAGGACAAAGAAAAAGACAGGGAAAGAGCATGATATGAGATACTTTTGCTTTTGACCTTGATGATATGAGATACCTTTGCTTTTGAAGAAGCGGTGAATGAATCAGCACACTTCAATCCGCTGTTTCCTCCTGGGTCATCTGTACTCCAGGCATCCGGTATCATCTTTGGGGAAGAAGAAAGAATTGAGTATTTCGAAAGGCTTTGCTGGGAGTGCGCCCTCAGAGGTGAGGGAGAGTTGGGCATTTTCTTCAGGTTTTCCTTGCCATAAAAGATGAAGGTCGACATATATAGAGATAATAACAAGTGGTGGTACCATTCTTTTACCCTTGTCGACAGACGTTTTGATCCCGCAAATCCGGCTTTTTGAAATATTGGCGCCTCTTCGATTTCTGAGCAGGCGCCCCTTCGATTTCTGAACGACGCCCCTTCGCTTTCTGAATGACACGTGGTAGTGCAGATGCGGCTCCTTTTGACAAAGCTGCACGCGTCTTCTGAAAAGCAGAGAAAGCGTCGCCGGACTTTGCGCCTGTCGGCTAAAGATGTGTAGTTGTGATGATGGCCTCCACGTGTTTTCTGAAAAGAAGAAATCTTTTGACAAAGTTGAACACGTCTTCTGAAAAGCCGAGAAAACGTCGCCAAAATTACGCCAGAAATTCTGGCTTTTTGAATCGGTGGACGCGTCGCCTTGGCTTTTTATAGAGGTATCGATCACCGCCAACAAACACACACTGAAGATTTCCCATTCTTGAAAATCGACTCCGGCCCTTTGAAATTTAACTCCATCCCTTCTCTTTGAACACTTTTGAAAAATGGCAAACCCATCGAACCTTAGCTTGGAATTGAGCCTTAGCAGTGATACGGGCGCGCTGCGTCAAGGTAACGTATGGCGCCCTTCTTTCTTATCTTCTAACGGTCTTCTTACAGGTGAAGACTCCGTGATGCAGGACGCCACAACAGCTACAATAGTAGCTAGGAACCTCCTCACTCCAAAAGATAGTAGGCTGCTGTCAGGACGGTCCGATGAGTTGGCCGTTCAAGAGTCCCTCGCACTTAGTGTTCAGTGTGCGAGTTCTGTGTCCAACATGGGCCAACGCCTGCTTGCTCGTTCCCGTCAGGTGGAATCATTGATGGCAGAGGTGGAAAGTCTTAAACAAGAGATCCAGCAGCTTAAGTACGAGAATAGAAGTTTGCATGTGCTTGCAAATAACTATTCGTCGGGCATGAAGAGGAAGCTTGATGAGCTGCAAGAATCTGAGGGTCGAATTCACAGTGACCGTCAAAGGCTTGCGGCTTATCTCCAGAGGCACCTTTTTCCTGGGTCATCCAGCGCTTGGCCAAGTATTAAGGCCTGGAATGCTCTAGCTCCGATGCCTTCCGCTCCGATGGCTTCCGCTCCGATGCCTCCCGCTTCTATGCCTCCCGCTTCTATGCCTTCCGCTCCGACGCCTCGTAGTGGGGCTTCACGTAAACAACCTTTGTGAAGCTCCATCTTTCTCCATGTTTATTTTTATTCTTTTTATTTTTTTTTATTTTTTTTTATTTTTTTTATTTTTATTTTTTTTTTTAATCAAATCAAACGGCATGGAATTGATCTTTGAATGGAGGGTGATACTTGAAATGATCCGGTAATGGTTTAAATTCTAGAGTGGATGCCTGAATCATTAACAACATATTAGTATAAAAGAAAATTGAAATTCGGGGAGGCGGCTTACCTTTGTGCTCCGACATGAACTTACAAATAAACACCCCCTCGAAAGTTATGACATGTCCCGTGTCATAAAACCCTTTTTCAAAGCAACCCAATAGTTTGTCTACAAACTTAGCCCTCATATACATTCGTGTAAGCAAAAACACACTTAACCACAACTAACACAAGGCAAGTAGGCAAAGAATATGGAATGGTGACAACATAAACACAAAATGAGGAAAGAACACAAACCACACTAGGTTGCCTCCTAGTAAGCGCTTTATTTAATGTCTAGGCAAGACATGGTAGCTTGTTCACGGTGTTGTAAACTCAAGAAAATCTACAACTTGATAAACTTGCTCTTCCTCCACTTTCTCCAAATATGGTTTCAATCGCTGCCCATTGACTTTAAAAGAGGTGCCATTCTTCATGTTCTCTATCTCCACAACTCCGTGGGGAAATGTTTGCAGCACCTTAAATGGTCCCACCCACCTAGACTTCAATTTACCTGGAAAAAGTCTCAAACGTGAGTCATACAACAGTACTTTCATACCTTGGTGAAACTCCTTCCGTAGGATGGCCTTGTCATGATAGAGCTTAGTCCGTTCCTTGTAGATTTTGGCATTCTCATATGCTTCATTTCTGAGTTCTTCCAACTCATTAAGTTGGAGCTTCCTTGCTATTCCAGCATCCTTGTAATCAAAGTTGAACTTCTTGATGGCCCAATATGCACGGTGTTCAAGCTCCATTGGCAAATGACAAGCTTTCCCAAACACAAGGCGATAAGGGCTTATGCCAATGGGGGTCTTATATGCTGTTCTATATGCCCATAGTGCATCATTCAACCTCAGTGACCAATCCTTCCTTGTAGGGCTTACGGTCTTCATCAAAATGTTCTTGATCTCCCTATTGCTAATCTCCACTTGTCCTGAGGTTTGAGGATGGTACGGGGTTGCCACTTTGTGGTTGATGTTGTACTTCTTCATCAAGGATTCAAAGGGTTTGTTGCAGAAATGGCTGCCACCATCACTAATAATAGCTCTTGGGGTTCCAAACCTACAAAAAATCACATCTTTAAGAAAATTCAAAACAACCTTATGATCATTAGTTATTGTAGCAATGGCTTCAACCCATTTGGATACATAATCTACTGCCACTAATATGTATAAGTAACCAAAAAAGGATGGAAATGGTCCCATGAAATCGATTCCCCAAACATCAAAGAGCTCCACCACCAAAATGTTGTTCAATGGCATCTCATTTCTTCGGCTAATGTTCCCCATTTTCTGGCACCTATCACACTTGGAACAAAAATCAAAAGCATCTTTGAATAAAGTAGGCCAAAAGAAACCAGATTGTAAAACCTTTAGAGATGTCTTTTTGGCACCAAAATTTCCTCCACATGCCAATGTATGGCTGAACGTTAGAATGCTTTGTTGCTCACTCTCTGGGACACACCTCCTAATGATTTGGTCAGGGCAATATTTAAACAAATATGGTTCGTCCCAAACGTAGTGCTTTACCATGGCAAGGAACTTCTTTCTTTCCTGAAAAGAAAGGTCATTTCTAATTATACCACAAACAAGATAATTAACAAAATCAGCATACCATGGTTCTTTTTCTTGAATAACAAGGAGTTGTTCATCAGGAAATGATTCATTTAGAGGCAAAGGTTGTCCAACTCCATGGTTTTCATTGAGCCGTGACAAATGGTCAGCCACAACATTATCACTTCCCTTCTTATCTCGAATTTCCAAGTCAAACTCTTGTAGTAAGAGTATCCATCTAATTAAGCGTGGCTTAGCATCCTTTTTTGTCATCAAGTACCTAAGGGCTGCATGATCAGAAAACACAATAACTTTAGATCCAACAAGATATGACCGAAACTTCTCTAAGGCAAAAACAATAGCAAGCAACTCCTTTTTAGTTGTGGAATAGTTAAGTTGAGCATCATTTAGAGTCCGGCTTGCATAGTAGATCACGTGTGGGAGCTTGTTCACCCTTTGCCCTAAAACTGCACCAATAGCATAGTCAGAGGCATCACACATTAATTCAAAAGGTAAAGACCAATCTGGTGCCATAATAATAGGGGTTGAGGTTAATTCATGTTTCAAAGTATTGAATGCATCCATACAAGCTTTATCAAAATGAAATACAACATCTTTAGCTAACAGATTGCATAATGGATGAGTGATCATTGAAAAGTTCTTAATGAAACGAAGATAAAAACCCGCATGTCCCAAAAAACTTCTTACTCCCTTCACGGTTGTGGGAGCTGCCATATTGGTGATGATGTCAATTTTGGCTTTGTCCACCTCCATTCCTTGGCTAGAGATTACATGCCCCAACACAATTCCTTGTTTCACCATAAATTGGCACTTTTCCCAATTGAGAACCAAATTTGTTTCCTGACATCTTTGAAGTACTAAAGAGAGATGGTTAAGACATTCATCAAAAGAGGAACCAAACACTGAAAAGTCATCCATAAATACCTCAATGAATCTTTCTACCATGTCAGAAAAGATTGCCAACATGCATCTTTGGAATGTTGCTGGAGCATTGCAAAGTCCAAAAGGCATTCTCCTATATGCAAATGTGCCAAACGGGCAAGTGAAGGTAGTTTTCTCTTGATCCTCCGGAGCAATTGCAATTTGATTGTAACCTGAGTAACCATCAAGAAAACAATAGTGTGAGTAACCTGCCAATCTCTCAAGCATTTGATCTATGAAAGGCATAGGAAAGTAATCTTTTCTAGTGCTAGAATTCAACTTCCTGTAATCGGTGCAAACACGCCAACTAGCCGTGGGCTTTGTGGGCACAAGCTCTTTGTTTTCATTCTTCATCACCGTGATTCCCACCTTCTTAGGTACCACCTGAATAGCACTCACCCATTTGCTATCAGAAATGGGATATATGATCCCCACATCTAACAACTTCAACACTTCATTCCTCACAACTTCCTTCATGTGTGGATTGAGCCTCCTTTGTGGTTCACGGGTTGACTTTGCTCCCTCTTCCAAAAGAATCCTATGCATGCACATGGTAGGGCTTATTCCCTTGATATCTGCAATAGACCAACCAATAACTAATTTGAACTCTTTTAACACCCTAATTAGTTTATCTTCTTCATTTGGGGTGAGGTCAGAAGTTATGATAACTGGAAGAGTTTCAAATTCAGCTAGATATGCATACTTTAGATGTGGTGGAAGTGGTTTAAGTTCAATTTTTGGTGCCTTAACAGTGGAAGGGGTTAAATGTGACCTCGATGGTTCTAAAGGCTCTAAAAGAGGTAAAATATTCAAAGGATACGGTGCCAATGCTTCCAAGGCAGCTACCTCTTCCATGAGTGCATCTTCTTCATCAAACTCATCTTGAGATTGACTCAAAACAGTTTGTAATGGTTCATTAGATTGTGCCTGCAAGAACTTAGAGAAAACAAGCGAATCAAGCACATCAATGGCATAACAATCAAGAGATGAAGAAGGATGTGAAAGAGACTCAAACACTTTGAATTGAACGGTCTCTCCTAGCACTGTCATAGTGAAGAGTCCATTTTGCACATCAATGATGGTCTTGGCCGTGGCCATAAACGGTCTCCCAAGCAAAATAGGCAACTCTCGGTCATGTATAGGAGCTTCTTCCATGTCCAACACTACAAAATCCGCAGGCAAGATTAGTTTATCAATTTGAACTAGAATATCCTCTACTATACCTCTTGGATATTTCACGGATCTGTCCGCAAGTTGTAATGAGATGGTGGTGGCTTTCAATTCCCCCAAACCTAGTTGAAGGTACACGGAATAAGGCATTAAGTTGATGCTAGCACCTAAGTCAAGCATCGCCTTCTCTACCTTCTTGTCCCTTATGGTGATGTTGATAGAAAAACTTCCTGGATCCTTGAGCTTTGGTGGAAGTTTTCTTTGCAACACGGCACTTACATTCTCGGACACCACTACCTTCTCATGTGGTCCATACTTCCTTTTGTAGTTGTTTAACTCTTTGAAGAACTTCCCATAAGCTGGCATGTTCCTAATGACATCAAGCAAAGGTAAGTTAACATTTACCTTACTTAGAATATCAAAAATCTCCTTAAATGACTTATCCTGCTTGCTCTTGGCAAGTCTTCCAGGGAATGGTATTGGTGGAGTGTAAGGTTTCTCGGCCTTGTGAAGATTTGGTGCTTCAAACGAGGGAGTAGCATGGCTTGGTTCCTCATTTGGTTTCTCATTTTCTCCTTGAGTAACCCCTGCATTCACATGATCAGATTCATTAGTAACTTCATTGCCAACTCTATTATTGATAACCTTACCACTTTTAAGTGTAGTGATTGCTTTGGCTTGCTCTTGGTTCCTTTGGAGTATCACGGGTTGGCTTGGAAACTTTCCAACCTCTCTTTGGCTCAAGGCATCTGCAATCTGCCCCAATTGTGTCTCCATTTTGGTTAGAGCCGCCGAATGTTGTTGGAGAGTGCTATTGGTGGTTTGTTGGAATTGCAAGGTATTTTGGGCTAACAATTTAACCGTATCCTCAATAGTAGGTTTTGGTTGGAAGTTTTGGAATTGATTGTTGTTCTTCCACGAAAGATTGGGATGATCTCTCCAACTTGGGTTATATGTATTGGAATACACATCATTCCTTGGCCTTTGATTGTAAGAATTCATGAGGTTCACTTGCTCTTGGACATACTCGGGGTAAGCCCCCCTAGATGGACATTGATGAGTAAGGTGGCTTGGTATGTTACAAATGGCACACACTTCACTTGCTTTTGGCACCATGTTGAGCACGGATTCAAGCTTCTTTTCTAGGTTAGCTACCTGCAAAGAAAGATCATGATTAGAGCTTGTTTCATATACTCCAACTCTCTTACCCCTTACATCTTTGTGTTGAGCATTAGATCCCAACATCTCATAAATGTTGTATGACTCTTGAGCATTCTTTTTCTTCAAAGCTCCACCTGCTGCATTATCAACAGTTGATTGACATGTTTGGGTTAGTCCATCATAGAAAATTTGCATTTGTAAGTGAAGAGGTAACCCATGGTGTGGACATTGCAACAAAAGGCCTTTAAAGCGCTCCCAACACTCATTGAAAGGTTCTCCATCATCTTGTTTGAAGTTGAAGATTTGTCCCCTTAATGTGGCTGTCTTTTGAGTGGAAAATAACTTTTCCAAAAACTTCTTAGCCACGGCATCCCATGTGGTGAGTGAACCAGGTACTAGAGTCATTAACCAACCCTTGGCCCTATCTTTCAAGGTGTAAGGGAACACTCTCATCCTCAGATTTGCTTCACTTACTCCCTGTAAAGGTAACCCACTCACAACATTGTAAAATTCTTTAATATGAGCTAAAGGATCTTCATTAGGTAAGCCATAAAAAGAAGGAAACATGGAAATGTGAAGATTTAAGATCATAGTTTCTAGCTTCTGTGGGCAGCAAGATGCATGAAGGTGAATTTGGTATGATTGGTTGAGCAAAATCCTCCAAAGCTCGAAGATCATCTTGGTTGCCCGCCATCTCTTCTTCTCTTTCCCAATTAAAGTGCTCAGATCCTTCACTTATTGGACTAGACGGTTTCCCTTCCTCTTCTTCACGGACAATGGAGGAACTTGTTGGCACAAAGCTTTCCAAAGTGTTGCCCTTTAACCGTTCAATTCTTTGGCCTAATTCAGCAAGTCTATTTGACATATACTACCTGAAACAAGATAAAAAAAGTTTGAATAAAAATCAGAAATCTACTTAAAATGAAAAGAACAAGGTTTAATATCAAAACAAGCAATTATAAGGGACTGAAATCAGTCCCCGGCAACGACGCCATTTTAATTGAGGTTTTCCTTCTTCGTGCTAGAATATGTTTAGTATAATGGCACAAGTAAGGGTGTCGAATCCACAGGGACTAATTGGACCTATATAATCACTTGTTTTGCAAGAACTTTTTACTAGAGAAATAAAACTAATCAATGTAGGCAGATTTGTTGTTGTAACTTGAAAGCATAAGGAAATGAAGTAAACACAAATAAATGAATCAACAACTAATAAAATGAGATAGTACCAATGGAGATGAAGCTAGGGATTCGATTTTACCATTGCTAACCCAAGGCCATGTTTGTTAAATCAGTTTATACTCAGTCATCTACCTATTTCTTGAGTTTGTTTCACTTAGATATGATCAACCATATGATGTGTGGATTTGATCAAATGTCTCTAATCATGAGCCTAATTGTGATGTGCAACTTTGGTTCCTAATCAAGAATATGTAGTGCACAAGAAACTTTCACAAAACCAAAGGGAACACTCAGCAGGATGTTTGCAAAACATTCCCTTCATTCATTCACATATCCACCAAGATTATGCATGATGTGTGCTTTAATCTTGGCTAAACAACCTGTGGTTAATTCAAATGATGATCAAGCATTAAAATCAACACACTAAGTCACAATTAAATCGGAGAATGAAACAAGAAATAGATAAATTAAATGAGAATTCTGAATTAACTACATGGCAATCTTGCAAGGCTACATCGAATCCCTAGAGAGAGATTAGTTACACTTCATGTTTACAAAAGGTTTGACATAAAAATATATAACATGAGTGAACATAGAATTAAGAAGAAAGAACCCTTGAAGCAAAACTGATGTTGAAATCCCTTAAGAGTTGCCTTCGGTGTTGGTGCTCCAAGTGTGTTGTAAATGAAGGTGGAGCGGCTAAGGTTGAATGGTTTCTGCAAATGGGAGAGTGTATGGAATGGAATGAAACCGAGAAGAGATTGTGTAGAAATGGAATGGGAGCTTGCGGCAAAAGGGAAGATTGGATATGTTTGTGGTGTCTTGTGTATGAAAATGAGATGTGATTTTTGTGTATGAATGCATGGGTTTTTATAGGGGGAATGGGAGAATATGTGGGTGATTGTTTAAGAGTGAATGTGGTTGTTATGATTGAGAGTGCATGTGGATGAAATAATGATGGAAAAAGAGCTAGGTTGTTGGTGTGTGAATGCATGTGTTGAATTTGTGATGCAATGATGAAAGAGTAAGTGCATGTGTGTGTGAATGGTGGTGCAATGATGAAAGAGTAAGTGCATGTGTTGAATTGGTGGTGCAATGATGAAAGAGTAAGTGCATGTGTGTGTGAATGGTGGTGCAATGATGAAATGATGAAGTAGGAAGGTGGAAATGCATGTGGCTAAGGGTTGTTGATTGGGCTAGAGGTTTTGCATGGCTCAAAGGATTGTTTGATTGCGCTAGGCCCTTTGTTTTATGTCCAAAGTGCATACAAGGCTTTCAAATTCGTCCAACACTTTGGCTCCAAGCATATGCTATCCATTCCAAGCCCAATTTTGCTCCAAAATGCTCCAAAATGCATCTTTTTGCTTCCTTAGCCATATGAACCTAAAAACACACGAAAATGGCTTAAACTACTAAAACAACTATGAATTAACAACATAGATGCACGAAAACAAGCTAAGTAAGTCGCCTAAATATGCTCCTATCACATATCCTTCTGTAGGAGTCGGCACAGAGTGTTGCAATCTTTGAGAAATCTTTGATAAAATGTCTATAGAATCCTACATGTCCAAGGAAAGAACAAACCTCTTTCACCAAAGTGGGAGAGGGTAAGTAGCGTACAAGATCTATTTTTGATTTATCAACTTCAATTCCTTTTTTTGAAGCTACATGACCTAAAACTATGCCTTGTTTTACCATAAAGTGACATTTTTCCCAATTTAAAACAAGGTTAGTTTCAATGCATCGTTTCAAGATCAAAGTGAGATTAGCTAAACAATCATCAAACGAATCACTAAAAACACTAAAATCGTCCATGAAGACTTCAATAATCTTCTCAACATAATCTGAAAAGATACTTACCATGCATCTTTGAAACGTGGCTAATGCATTATATAAACCGAATGACATTCGACGATAAGCAAAGGTACCAAATTGACAAGTAAAAGTGGTCTTTTCTTGATCGTCCGGAGCTATGACAATCTGATTATATCCCGAATACCCATCAAGAAAGCAATAAAACGAATGACCAGCTAACCTTTCAAGCATTTGATCAATGGACAGCAGAGGAAAGTGATCCTTCCTTGTGGTGGCGTTGAGCTTCCTATAATCGATGCAAACTCTCCAACCTATTTGGATACGGGTGGGCACAAGTTTGTTCTCTTCATTCTTCACCACAATGACTCCCAATTTCTTTGGAACAACTTAAACCGGTGAGACCCACCGACTGTCCAAAATTGGATAAATCACTCCACAATCAAGAAGCTTGATAATCTCCTTCTTCACAACTTCCATTGGAGGGTAGAGTCAGCGTGGAGCCTCTCGAGATAGCTTAGCCCCCTCCTCTAAAAGTATGCGATGCATGCATGTTGTAGGACTTATCCCCTTGATATCGGCCAAGGTCCATCCAATGGCTGTTTTGTATTCCTTCAACACCCTCACCAATTTCTCCTCCTCTTCTGCCATGAGTGTGGAAGAGACTATGATCGGCAAAGTCTCTTGGTCTCCCAAGAAAACGTACTTCAAATGATTTGGTAACGGTTTAAGCTCGAGGGAAGGTGCCTGAATCACTGAGGGTAACAACTTATTAGAAGAAACGGGAATTGAATTTGGGTTTAGAGGCTTACCAACATGTTGTGGCAACGATTCAAAGGCAGCCATCATCTTGGCCACTTCTTCACAAAGAGGCACGGCAAGGGCATCCTCATTCCTGCTGTGAGTATGCACAATTTATGCCCCTTGGTTTTTTATTCTCATTCCTTTTGCAATGGTTGTTTCAAGGGCATCCCTATTTAGGTCTTGAAGATATTCCTGCGCTAACAAATCGAGTATATCAATAGAAAAACAAGAATGATCATCAATAGGATACCTTATGGCTTCAGAAATATTGAAATCAATAATGTCACCATTAAATTCCATTGTCAACGTCCCCTTGAACACATTTATCTTGGTGCGGGCTGTTTTCATAAACGCTCTTCCAAGTAGGATCAGTAATGGAGTAGAATGGGACGAATCTTCCATCTCAAGCACATAGAAATCGGCTGGGAAGATTAAATGATTAACCTACACCAAAACATCTTCCAAAACTCCTTTCGAATATGCATTAGAACAATTGGCTAATTGAATAATAACTCCATCATTTTTCAGCTCTCCTAGGTTTATAGATGCATTAATAGAGTAGGGCATGACATTAATGGATGCACCTAAGTCTAACATGGCATGCTCGAATTTAGTATTGCCAATAACACAAGGGATTGTAAAACTACCTAAATCCTTGCATATAGGGGGCAATTTTCTTTGTAAAACTGCTGAAACATTCTCACTTACCTGTACCACTTCCTTGTTCGAGATTCGTTTCCTCGTTGTGCAAAGCTCTTTCAAAAACTTGGCATACTTTGGAACTTGCTTGATTACATCAAGGAGCGGGATATTGACTTGCACTTTCCTAAATGTCTCTAGAATGTCCTTCTCATTCTCTTCTTTCTTAGATTGCATAAATCTGCGAGGGAAAGGCATATTCGGCAGAATATTGTTAGGATTAACTGAATTCAAACCTAACTTACCTGTATTGGTCTGCTTAAAAGCTTTAGGGGGCTGCGGCAAGGGTTGTTCTACCCTTGCCGTGGCCTTGTCTTCTTCCTCCTCCTTGAGCAGCAGCTTTTCGTCCTCCTTTTAGCTTGATTTGGATGTTTGTGGGTCGATTCCAACCTCTTTGCCACTTCTTAACGTGATTGCCTTGGTGGTTTCAAATCCTCCCTTTCGATTTACAACGGTTAAACTAGGTAGTTTGCCTTGTTCTCTAAACAATCCTATGAATTCCGCCACTTGCCCTATTTGATTTTTCAATTCACCCACCTCTTTGGCTTGATTTTGTAATCCCTGCGTAAACGAAGTTAGTATTTAAAGAATTTTATCGTTATCCATTGACAAACCTGAATTTGGTTGGGTATATTGTGGTTGAGGTTGTGTTGATGCAAATGGCCTTTGAAATATCCCTGGGGGTGGCTGTCTAAATCCGCCTTGTTGTTGAGTTTGTTGATGCTCCCTCCACTTCATATTTAGGTGATCTTTCCAACCCGGATTGTAAGTATTGGAGTGTGGATCATACCAGCTGATTGTGGCTTTGATACCCAATGGCGTTGGCACTTTCCCATCCCCCATTCTCTATCAATTAAAGGCATTATGATAGGAGAATATTTATGCGACTTTGTTAGTTTAATTCCTTGCATTTAGTGAGTTAGTTTCCATTTATTATAGTAATTTAAGCTATTTTCGTGTGTTTGTAGGTCCAATTGGCTAAAGTGGCAAGAAAAGGAATTTGGAGCATTTTAGAGCAGTTTTGGGCTTGGAATGGATAGCACATGCATGGAGCAAGGTGGATGGATGAAATTGAAGTTCAAGAAAGGCTAGAAATATGCTAAAAAGTTGAAGAAATTAATTCAAGACTTGGAAGACAAGGAATCAGCTACAAAGAAGGAAACATGAGTCAAACTACCTTATTTTGACTTACTCCATCCCAATCCTTTCCTACTTATGTTCCAGCTGCCAAGAGGATCCCTAATTAATTTAGGACACTTAAATATATGTTTCTAGAAGTCCTAATCCCGTTCCTAAAGGGAGCCGCACCTTTTCCCTTCTAGAATACCCTTTCTTTGCAGCAAATCCCTTTCCCTTTCTCTCTAGGATCTACCGCACCCTTTCTTTCCCTTTTCCTCTTGGATTCTGATTTAATTAGCCTTTTCCCTTGAGGATTTGGAGTCCAAATCTTTCTCAAAACATTTAATTAATGCATTGCCTTTTCTCCCTTTAAATATATGTTTCTGCCGCACCAAAGAGGCCACCATTCATTCATTCAACCATTCCATCCATCCTTCAACACAATTTCGCACCACCTATCCATAATACACCACAACCCAATTTCAGCCACAACCACCCTTATGCCGCAGCTTTGCAAGGAAAGAGAGGATAACTTGGAGTCGTACCTGCCATTCAAGACTTATTGGATTGTTGAAGCGTTTCTAGGTTTATTCAATCTTTTGTTTCAATGTTTAATTTAAGTTTTCTTTGTTTAATTGCGAACATGAGGAGCTAAATTCGTTTTAGCTAGAGGAGAATTCAAAGCTATGAACATATTTGCAATATGAATTGATTACTTCCAGTTGTGATTTCATAAATCGTGAATGCAATTTACTTAACTGTTTGATTCAGAACTTATTCTTGTATGTTGATTAAGGAGGACTACTTAGTTTGCATGCATGAATTTGACGCTAAAATATAAGGAAGTTTCACCTAATTGTTATGAACTTATATTCATAAGTAGTGGAGGTTGCTAGTCATAATCGTGTTAAGTAAATTCCTGGCAGGAGTATTTGTTCATAGTTACGAATGCCTTGTCAATGCTCATGATTTTCACAAAGCTTAATGATCTTCGATTGTATCTCTATTATGTTGTTCATGTAAGGAACTATTAAAGAATAATTTGGTTGCTGATGCGTTGTCCAACCAATTCAAAGACTTAAGGAAAATTGATGTGATAAAAGATAGCACACAAATTAATCCCTCTTTTTGACAATTGTAGTATAGATATAAGTAGGGATCGTTCTAGGCCGGGGATTAGGAGGGATTGCTAATCTAATGAAAATTGACTCAAAGATATAAAAATATGCCTCAAAACACTTAAACAAACTCAAAAGACTCTTAACTAAACTTACATGACTCAAAACAAACTTAAAAGACTCAAAACAACACAAAACAATCAAATAGACTCAAGCTAGACTCTAGGACTCAATTTGGACGAAAATATAATTGCCTTTGACTCAAAATACTCAAAAACACTAATTAGGACAGATTTAAAACAACTACATAAAGGGGATTGGGTTTTTGACGAATTTAAGATAAAAACAAGTAACTAAAAGACTTAAATAGGATTTGGACGAATTTGGGAAAAACGATGGATGATTAGATAGCTAGAGGATACTTTTCCACACATGACACATTCAAACAGAAATTGATTTCCAATTGCTTTTTCGATAAATCATGAACCTCAACGCCCCAGATTAATCGTGACATCACTAATTAACCCTCAGATTTTCCTTAAGTTATTGGATTGGATGACATCATACGACAACCCAAAGCATTCTTCAAAAGTTCCCTACATGACATCATAATAGAGATACAATCAAAGATCATTACGTTCTATGAAAATCATAAGTATTGACAAGGCACTTGCAACTATGACATCATGATACTCATGCTAGGAATTTACTTAACATGATTGTGAAAACAACCTTAACTACTTGTGAATATAAGTTTGTAACGATTATGTGAAACTCCCTTATATTCTAGCACCAAATTCAAGCATGCAAATTAAGTGTGCACCCTTAATCAACAAACAAGAATAAGTTATCCATCAAACGGTTAAGTAAATTGCATTCACAATTTATGAAGTCACAACTAGAATTAATCAATTCATATTGCAAATATAATCATGGTTTCAAAGTCTCCCCTAGCCGCAACAAAATTAGTTCCTCATGTTTACAACAAAACAAAGAGAATATAAATTAAACATTGAAAACAAAGATTGAATACACCTAGAAACGCTCCAACAATCCAAGTTTGAATGGCCAAAACGTCCAAGGCTTCTCCTCTCTTCTTTCTCCTTCTTTGTTGCGGCACAAGGGTGTTTGGGTATGAATTATGGTGATGGATGGATAGGTTGGATGGTGGTAGAGGGTGGATGATGGCTGAATGAATGGGGAGAATGAGGAATAATTCGAATGAATGTGTATGGATGTCTAGAGTGCCTAATATGTGCGGCAGATTGTGTATATATAGAGGAAGTAAGGTTAAGGCATTAAGTAATTAATTTGGGAAGGTTTTAAGACTCTAAATCTTCCAAGAAAAGGGTCCAAATCAGAATCCCAATTGAAAAAGGGAAGGAAAAGGTGCGGCACAATTTTGAGAAAAGGGGAAAGAAGATATATGGCAGATTTTGGAAGAAAAGGGTAAGGATATATGCGGCAAGGACTAGGATAGTGCAAGGGATCTTTGGTTTGTGTCCTAAAATACATAAGGTACCTTCAAAGTTGCTGGAACTTAGGGATATTTAGGATTAGGAAAGGTTAAACCAAAATAGGAAACCTTGGCTTAACTTTCCTACTTTGATTAGGAATCCTTCTTTGACTAGGAATCCTTCTTTGATTAGGAATCCTTCTTTGATTAGGAATCCTTCTTTGATTAGGAATCCTAACATCTTTAAGTCTTCAATTTCGTCCATTCCTTTTGCTCCAAGCATATGCTATCCATTCCAAGCCCAATTTTGCTCCAAAATGCACCTTTTTGCTTCCTTAGCCATATGAACCTAAAAACACACGAAAATAGCTTAAACTACTAAAATAACTATGAACTAACAACATAAATGTACAAAAACAAGCTAATTAAGTTGCCTAAATATGCTCCTATCAAAAATCTGAGGGTTAATTAGTGATGTTCACGGTTAATCTGGGGCGTTGAGGTTCATGGTTTATTGGAAAAGCAACTGGAAATCGATTTGTATGCAAATGTGTTATGTGTGGAGAAGGACCCTCTAGCTAGCCAATCACCCACAATTTCCCCCAATTTCGTGCCAAACTTGTTTAAGTCTTTAATCTAATTGTCTTTAATTTAAATTCGTCAAAAACCCAATCCCCTTTACTTTGTTGTGTCAAATTAGTTAGAATCTGTCCAAACTTGTGTTTTAAGTGTTTTGAGTCAAGTTAAAATCAATTTTCATACAAATCAACCTTTAGTGTCTAGTTTGAGTCTATTTGATTATTTTGTGCTGTTTTGAGTCTCTTTAGTTTGTTTTGAGTTCTTTGAGTCTAGTTAAGTGTTTTTAAGCCTAGTTTTGTGTTTTTGAGTCAGTTTTAAGTAGATTAGCAGTCCCTCCTAATCCCCGGCCTAGAATGATCCCTACTTACATCTTTACTACAATTGTCAATAAGAGGGTTTAATTTGTGTGCTATTATATATCACATCACATTGATCAGAGGGGTGTCCTTGCATAGAGCACACGCCACAAGTACTATTTCCTTGCACTTTTGATCCTTCCACAAGCTGTGACAAAAGAATAGAGAGATTAGCTATTTGAGATTGAAGTTCTGAAATTGAACTTACCTCATTAACTTGTTGTTGCCGTGGGGGGTCTCTTTGTCCAATTCCTTCATATTGTTATGCATTCAAGGCTCAATTTACATATTAAGATCTTTGCATCAACTGGTGTTTTGTCAACCAAAGCACCTCTTACCAAGCATCTAGCATTTGTCTCTCTATTGGAAGAAGTCGTTCGTAGAAATATTGAATTAGAAGATATTCTTTCATTTGTTGTTGAGGGCACGATGCAACGAGAGTCTTGAAACGCTTATAATACGCTGGAAAGGATTCTCCTTGGCCTTGTTGAATTCCACTAATCCTCTTCCTCAAAAGAATGACTCTCGAAGTTGGGAAAAAGTTCTCTAAGAACGCTCTCTTTATTCTTTCCCAAGTGAAGGTTCCAGGTGCCAATTCAAAGAGCCAATCCTTAGCCTTTTCTAAATGAGAGAATGGAAAGGCTTTCATCTTCAAAATATTGCCATCCACGTTGATTGGTGTCATACTTAAGCATACTACTTCAAATTCCTTAAGATGATTGTTTGGATCTTCCATGGATAACCCATGGTATTTGAGAATGCGATGTAGCAAACTAGACTTCAATTCGAACTCATCGGCCTTGCCTTCAGCTGCCCTAGGATATTGAATGCAGATAGGCACGGCATTGTCCAATCCCGAGGCTGAAAGTTCCTTAATTGTTCGATTGTGCACAGTCTTGTTCCTCTTCCAATTCCTCTTTAATTTCAACTTCAGATTCAGATTCGGAACTAGAACTAGGTGAATTGAATTCTGGCTGCTTCCTCTTCCTTCTCAAAGTTTGTTCAAAATCATCGTCAAACTCTAATATTTGCTCACGAACAGGTTGAGAACTTCGAGTCATAAACTAATACCTCAAACAAAGAAAACAAAACAAGACAAAATCAGAAACACAAGAAAAATGAAAACAGAAACAAAGGGGAAGATTAGCAATTTTGCTAATCCCCGGCAACGGTGCCAAAATTTGATGTGGTAGAAACTAACACACAAATTAAACCCTTTATAAGTAGAGATTGTTCTAGGACGGGGTTTAGAAAGGATGCTAATCAACACAAATTAGACTTAAAAACACAAAACTAGACTCTAATAACTCAAAACTGACTAGACTGACTCAAAACATTGCAAAACAAACAAATTGACTCAAAACATGAACTAAAGGGTGATTTGGACGAATTCTAGACTTAACTTGACTCAAAATAGTAACGGGGGACAAGTTTGAACGAATTTTAAAACTAAACTAACACAACACAATGGCGGGGGGTTAGGTTTGGATGAAATTTAAAACTAAAACTAAGTAACTTGCAGAAAACAAACTAATTGATACTAAATTGGGGTGAATAAAGGGGGTGAAAGGCTAGCTAGAGGGTCCTTCTCCACACATGACACATATGCAACACAAATCGATCTCCAATTATTATTCCTATAAACCATGAATGGCAATGCCCGAAGTTAACTGTGAACTGCACAAATTAACCATCAGATTTTCCTAAATTCATTGAATTGGACTCAGTGACGTTATCAAATTATTCTTATCAAGTTCCTTATATGAACTGCATGATAGAGATACATATCAAAGATCATTAAGTTCTATGAAAATCATAAGCATTGACAAGGCATTCATAACTACGAAAAGCATGATACTCTTGCCAAGAATTTACTTAAGACAATCATGACTAGTGATTTCCACTACTTATAAATATAAGTTCATAACTATTAGGTGAAATTCCCTTATATTCTAGCATCAAATTCATGCATGTAAACTAAGTAAGCCTCTTTAATCAACATACAAGAATAAGTTATCAATCAAACAGATAAGTAAATTGCATTCACGATTTATGAAACAATAACTGGATGTAATCAATTTATATCATACATATGTTTATGGCTTTGAATTCACCTCTAGCTAAAATGAAATTAGTTCCACATGTCTATCATAACTGAAAACCAAATTAAAACAAACATTGAACTAAAAACTAAAGATAAAATACACCTAGAAACGCTCCAGCAATCCAAAGGCCTTGGATGGCAGGCACGTCTCCAAGCTCTCCTCCCTTGCAAGCTGCGGCACTATGTGCTTATTCTTTGAAAATCAAGCTCTTGTGTGTGGTGTGTTTTTTTTTTAATATGTGGCACCTTTGATTGTATTTATAGGCTGAGGGCACGGCACAAAAGTTGTTTTCGAGAAGGATTTGGCACTCCAATCCCACAAGGAAAAGGCTAATTATAAGGCAGAAACCAAGGAGGATAAGGACTAGAATACTCGGCAAGTTCCTAGCATAAAGGATAAGGGCCTATGCGGCACCTTTGTAGGAAAAGGGTGTGGCTTCTAGAACCAAGTTTTTAGGTGTCCTGATCTGAAAATAATTCCCCCTTGCAGCTGGAATTTAGGTAGAATAGGATTAGGATGAGGAAAGATAAGATGAAGCTAGTTTGGATAATGTTTGGATAAGGTTCCTTCCTTTTAGCTGATACCTTATCTTCTATGTCTTGAATTAGTTTCTCCATCTCTTTAGCACATTCCTAGCCTCATTTGAACTTCAAAAACGTCCATCCACCTCGCTTCATGCATGTGCTATCCATTCCAAGTCCAAAACAGCTCTAAAACGATCCAAAATGCCCTTTCTTGCCAACTTTGCCATTTGGACCTACAAACACACGAAAAAGGGTTAATTCACTCTAATAAATAGAAACTAACTAAATGCAAAGAAACAAGCTAACGAAGTCGCATAAATATGCTCCTATCAGTTGCTTGCTGTTACTTTGACATCTCTCTCTAGATATATTTAGATAAGAGAAATACACGAAGATTCCATCTGGAGCCAAATCACTGAACAAGTGTTTCGAAGATCTTTAACCAAACCTTTCTGCTGGATTCATTGTCTGCTTTGGATTTTATCAATTGCATCGACCTTTCTTTTTTCTAGGTGAATCAGATCTCAATCTTTTTTTTTCATATTAATGGTTCCCAGCGGCTTATTTGTTAGTAGTGCTATTAAATCTATGTACGTATTGAAACCATACTTAAACACATCACATCACATGGTATGCAAGGATTTTACTAAACAACTAGCTATTAATCAATATTACCCATATTCTTATTCGTAGCGTCGTAATTTTTTATTTTGATGGTAAAATACTTATTTCTGCATTAAAAATAAAATTTCTGCAAAAATGGCCAAGGACAGATTGAACTGATTCTGCCAACATGGTCAGGAGTCAGTTGAACTGATTATGCAAAAATGGTCGAGGACGGGTTGAATTGATTCTGCAAAAATAGTCGATGAGGGTTGAACTAATTCTCCAAAAATGGTCGATGACGACTTAAATTGATTCTGTAAAAATGGTTGAAAACAGGTTGAACTGATTCTACAAAAATGATCAATGACTAGTTGAACTGATTCTACAAAAATGATCAAACACGAGTTGAATTGATTCTACAAATTAGTCAAAGACGGGCTGAACTGATTCTGCAAAAAAATCGAGAATGGGTTGAACTGATTCTATAAAGATAGTCGAGGACAGGTTAAACTGATTCTACAGAAATAGTCGAGGATGTGTTGAGTTTATGACACATATTAATTTTGTTGGAGTTATGAGGGTTGAGTTCTATTAACAGCCCTAAAGCCTTAAGGGTATGATTGGTATTTTAAAACATTGTTTCCATGTTTTTGGGTTTAGGGTTTCCGGTCAAGGACGGGTTGAACTGATTCTGTAAAAATAGTTAAAGATGTGTTGAGTTTATGACACATATTAATTTTGTTGGAGTTATGAGGTTTGAGTTCTATTAACAGCCCTCAAGCCTTAAGGGTATAGCTGGTATTTTAAAAACATTGTTTCCATGTTTTTGGACTGGGCTTTAGTTGTTTTTATGTTTTTGTCTCTTCCTGATATGTTTAAAAACTAGTAGAGTTCCTTAAAATATAATGAAAGTTTTTGTCTCTGTATATAAAGTTCCCTATCTATTATATCTATTGTATTTTATAGTAAATTTTTTTAGTAGTATAAAAAATTAAAATCATAAAAATAACTTTTTTCTTATTGTGTCAAAACAGGTTACCCATCTGTCACTCTTGTGTAAACTTGTTAAAACCCGTTATTAACGGGTTCTCATTGTTTGATCCGATAACGACCCAATTAGTTATCGTGTTGACCCGAAATCTATTATTTTCGTGTCATTTACGTGTCATCTTAACAATTCGTGTAAGAAATTGCCATGGTCTAATAGGAACTGGATTTTGGGTTCAAGATTTTTGGACTGAAACTTGAGATTTTTGGGCTGTGGGCTACAATTTGGGCTTTTGGCCTGAAACTTTGTTGACCAATTTTATATCAATTGAAATTTAGGCTTTTTACCTCGTACCAATTGAAATATCAATTCATTCATACCAAGTCAAATTGACGTTCCGAAGTACCAAACTACTTAATTTCATACTTATATTTCTAATATAGTCTACTATCAAATTACTTAAATTCAAAATTCAATATGCATGCAACCAAAATAAATATATTAATTTAGGTTCGTGATGTGATAAATAATAGCACTCAAATTAAACCCTCTTTTTGTCAATTGTAGTAAAGATATAAGTAGGGATCGTTCTAGGCCGGGGATTAGGAGGGATTGCTAATCTAATGAAAACTGACTCAAAGATACAAAAATATGCTTAAAAACACTTAAACAAACTCAAAGACGGTTAACTAAACTTATATGACTCAAAACAAACTTAAAAAACTCAAAACAACACAAAATAATCAAATAGACTCAAACTAGACTCTAGGACTCAATTTGGACGAAAATAGAATTGGTTTTGACTCAAAATACTCAAAAACACACAATAGGACATATTTGACTCAACAAAATAAAGGGGATTGGGTTTTTGACGAATTTAAGATAAAAACAAGTAATTAAAAGATTTAAATAAGATTTGGACGAATTTGGGAAAAACTATGGATGATTAGCTAGCTAGAGGATTCTTTTCCACACATGATACATTCAAATACAAATTGATTTCCAGTTGCTTTTTCGATAAACCATGAACCTCAACACCCCAGATTAACCGTGACATCACTAATTAACCCTCATATTCTCCTTTAGTTATTGGATTGGATGACATCATTCGACAACCCAAAGCATTCTTCAAAAGTTCCCTACATGACATCATAATAGAGATACGATCAAAAATCATTACGTTCTATGAAAATCATAAGTATTGACAAAGCACTTGTAACTATGACATCATGATACTCATGCTAGGAATTTACTTAACATGATTGTGAAAACAACCTTAACTACTTGCGAATATAAGTTTCTAAACATTATGTGAAACTCCCTTATATTCTAGCACCAAATTCAAGCATGCAAATTAAGTAGGCCTCCCTAATCAACATACAAGAATAAGTTATCCATCAAACGGTTAAGTAAATTGCATTCACAATTTATGAAATCACAACTGGAATTAATCAATTCATATCATAAACATAATCATGGTTTCAAAGCCTCCCCTAGCTAAAACGGGTTTAGCCTCTCATGTTCACAACAAGACAAAGAAAACTTGAATTAAACATTGAAAACAAAAGATAGATTACACCTAAAAATGTTCCAACACTCCAACTTGAATGCACAAACATCCAAGGCTTCTTCTTCTCCTCTTCTTCCTTGCTATGCTGCGGCACAAGAGTTTAGGGGTGATTTTGGATGGATTTATGGGTTAAGAATGGATTTAGGTTAGTAGGAGAAGTGCGGCAAGGGATAGGAATGGTGTATGAGTGTTTGGTTGAAGGTATGAAAGTATGGAATTGGTGGAAGTATGGATGAAGGTTGCGGCAAAGGATGGTGTGATTGAATGAAGGATGGCAGATTGTATGAGTGAGTAAATAGGGTTCTCTATGGGTGCGGCATTGACTATTTATTTGAATGAAAGGATCTTAGCTTTTATTGAATGGGTTGGGAAAGAAATAAACCCCAAATCCATAAAGAAAAGGAGACATAAAGTCAGAAATCAAAGGGAAAAAGGGAAGGAAACTTGCGGCCAAAAAGAGTAGGAAAGGGAATGTGTTTTAAGGCTGAAATAAAGCAAGGATTTAGGATAGAATAGGTATGTGAGGTGCGGCATTGAATAGGGTGAAAGAGGAATGTGATCTTGTGATACAAAATAGGGAATAACCACTCCCCTTACACGGCAAGGAAAGGGCAAGCTTATGGAAGGCACGGCAAGGACAATAAGGATGCAAGGAAGGTTTAGTTTGTGTCCTAAAATGCATAAGAGTCCTCAATGTTGCTAGAACTTAGGGGCTTTTAGGATTAGGAAAGATCAAACCAAAATAGGAAACCTTGGCTTAACTTTCCTACTTCAAGTAGGAAACCTTCTTTGACTAGGAAACCTTCTTTGATTAGGAATCCTTCTTTGATTAGGAATCCTAACATCTTTAGGTCTTCAATTTCGTCCATCCCTTTTGCTCCAAGCATATGCTATCCATTCCAAGTCCAATTTTCCTCCAAAAGGCTCCAAAATGCATCTTCTTGCTACCTTAGCCATATGAACCTATAAACACACGAAAATAACTTAAAATACTAAAATAACTATGAACTAACAACATAAATGTAAGAAAACAAGCTAATTAAGTCGTCTAAATATGCTCCTATCAGTTTGGTTTGGCAATTTGGGATTCCCGAACCATTGAATATGTAATTCCGAATCCTATACCAAAAGGTTCGGGATCAATTCGGTATGGAGTCCTGAAAAGTATTATTGGTTTGGAAATTTTTCGGCATAGGATCGGAATTTTTTTGTTTAGTTGTGAGATTTTCAGGAAAAATATCTACCCTAAATACTAGGCCACCACATACGAAAAAGAGAGTTATAAATCGACAAAAGGGTAGTCCCAGTCCTGAGTTAACGTCATTTAATTATATGTTGAAAGCATTGCAATTGTTGTTGTACAGTCATAATTAGCAGGACTTGGTGCTTCGCAGAGTTCTGTTTTCTTGAACGAATTCTTGTTCATCCTGTTATCTCTTCACTGAAACACTAACCAATTGTTGGGTTTGGCGCTACCTTTGTTGCCATTATGTTTATCGAGCTTACAAAAAAGAGAGCATAATATACATAAGTACTTCACTTGTTTATCTTGCGATGCGGTTCAGTTTTGGTGTGGTTTCAAAAGGTCAAAACGGAAACCAAACCGTTTTCCTTCACTTCGGTTAGGTTTCAAACCAAAACCATTTCAAAAACTGCAACACCGAATTGTTCGGTGCGATCCGATTTAGTTCGTGTTTCAAATTCGGTGTTCCGTTCCAAGTGCCCACTCCTACTTGAGGGTATTATAACCTTTCAATTGGTGTGTGAAGAGGAAACCATTGTACCAAATGAACATCCACGGGATTGGGACTTCGGTGGGGAAGACAGCCGGGAAGGCCTGATTCCCGACTCTTTCTTTTTAAATTATGTTTAAACTGTTCAATTAATTTTTAAATTTTTGAATAGCTACATATTGTTAGTGCATATTGATTGTAATTGGCATTTTCCTAGCCTAAACCTTTTCTGTATAAGTTGAGTTTTAGTTATTAGGATTGGTTTTACTCAAGCTATTAGATGTTAGGATTCGTTCTACTCAAGCAATTAGATGTTACGATTGGTTCTACTCAAGCTATCGAAGATCAAGCTCAACCGATGATCATTATTCTACCGTAACTAAGTCACAATCTCACGTTTAGGATGGTAAGTGAGACTTAAAAGACCTACATGCATGATTAAGTGGTTTAGAAGCAAATAAAAATAAATAAATAAATAAATAATTCGCATATGAAGGATTGAAGTGTCTGAAAAGTAATTGGATCTTATTCGAATTAAGCTAATTAAGTTATTTTCGAAGTTATGTTCTAAAGCCTCTTCCAAGAACTTGTATAGAGAAGGATTTCCCGCAGAGCTGCAGTATTATATTAGCTTTCCTTTTCTAACCTAGAATTGAGGTGTGGATTATAAGTGACTGGTCCCTATGGAGAAAAGTCGTGAAGCAAGAATGTCATCGTAGTGAAAGATGACGTAGCGGTTGTCTAAGTCTTGGGAGTCTTGGAGGGTGTCCTTGCGTGCTAGGCTTAGGTTGTGTCATGGTGCTTGCGTACACTGGTTGTGTGCTCGAGGATTGTTATGTACTATAATTTTTTTTTTCTGCATTTTATTTATGTGCGTAACAAGATTGATATGCGCTTTCATTCTTGTCTGATCATTTTTATTTTTTTTTTGTATTTGCTCATTGCACTTGTTGATCACAACTTGTTTTCCAGTTCCTTTGCATACCTGATCAACGTGATTAATAATTAAAGTTTGTGATAATTGGATTAAACCCATTCACCCCGTCGAGGCTTTGTGTTGCAACTTATTGCGTTTTCACATATATATCTTTTTTATTCATTTTTAATTAGTAGATTAATATTTTAACATATTTATAACATAAAGTCAACACCAAAATTGCAAACCTTGTAAAACACAGTAACCAAACTGGCTAAATTAAAAACCCAATGACCAAACATACATAGCTTGTTTTATTAACACCCCACATTTACTTTTTAAATTAAAATTTTTCTTAACACACCTCACATATTTTCTAATACTACCCTCACACCTTACACCTCAAATATCATACACCCCACATCTCACATCTCACACACCCCACAATCATCAACTAATTAACCACACATCAAACTCTTCATCTCTTTCAAATAAAAGAATAATCCACATTTTAAAGACAAGAAAGATGAATTAAGTTGTATAAAATCTCCATCTTGCCGTTTGATATATAAACATCCGTCAAATTTTCTTGACTAATCATGTTGGATTCTAAGAAGCCTGATGGACAAATGGTAGGAACTGTTCTTCCAAGGTCATGTCAGTTCCAACCAACCCAAAAAACATTGAATTTCTTCATCATTAAACAGCCACGAGAATATTACATTTAATTACATCTTAAAATTTTCAACATTCTCTAGTTTTCTTCCTATTTCTTGGATTCCAATTAGAGCAAGGCTTTGCAAAAAGTCAAATTTTTATTCCATTATTTAAATAATTTCTTGAATGTGAAAACCAATGAATGAACGAGGAGCAGAGCTCGATTTTTTGTTCCGTTCATCAAAAGATATATTTTCATCAACTTGTTTGTGTTTTTAGGGTTTTATTCTACAATTGAGAGTAAGAGCAGCTATGAGGGTTTGAATAATCATTTCATATTAGAGTTACAAATTGTTTAATATTACATTTTTAAATGGAGTGTATTCAACATGTGAGGTGTCAATAAAAAAACCCAACATACATTATGTTATTGAAAGTAACTTTTGTGATTTGGAAAGAAAAAAAAGGCAATTATCGATACTCCAAAATGGTTATTATTTATCCAAATACAAGAGAATTATATATATATAATGATGCTTAATAACATTTTAAAGTGTCAATAACAACTCCCTAAAAAAAAAAAAAAAATAAATCGACAACCAGCCAAAATAGAGAGCATTGTTAAGCCAGCCAGCCAATCTATTTCATAGGGTATTGATAGTTCAACACATTAGTACTGCCATTATTTTTTATTCCATTATTTATTGTTAAAAGGTTTTGGATGGTCGTGGAAAGAGAACTGGACTTCAACAAGCACACAATATGCAGATTCTTGTTGACAGTCGGCTTATTTTCTGCTTATTAACTAAGCTCCTTCACATTACACGAACACCATCAGCGAACAGCCACGATCTCCTTCTGTGGAACTCCGTTCAATGACGCTGCCGGGTGAACCTTATCTTTGCTGCTAGACATTTTCTGCTTCTCTGTACCTGCAACTGCTGCTGATTCCTGACTAGGTAGTTTTTCAGCTTGTACTGCCGGATATGATCTTCCACTCGAACGGACAAGATCCTTGATGGTCGATATGAGTTCATTATCCTTGATCAAAGCCTCCATTGTCACATGTACACCTGAGAACGCAATATACGGAATTGAAACCATAAATTCAAGATGCATTTTGTCATCTCTGAAACAAGTGAACATCCAAAATATAAACAACGAAAAGAAAAGGCAAGGCCAACTTAGTGGCAAATTGAATCTTTAAAACATATCTTCACATACGGTATCTCCAATAGTGTTTGGGATTTGTGGGGTCATTGATCGTCTCCTCTTTTGCAGGGCGTGTTGTGTATTCTTCTTTCAACGCTAACAAATCCTATCGAGTGCAGAACTCATGAGGAAGGATCCAAAAGAATTAACATACCATTGTATACTGTAGTATTATATAGTATGACTTGTTATGGAGGAGCAAAAATTTCAAAATGTCTTGCGTTGTGCTTTCGAAGGTGTATCAAACTCCAATTGAAAACACACAAAAGACACATTAAAATGTCCAGCACAGTACCTGAAGCGGAAAAATGGCCCACATTGATGGAGCTTCAACATGTTGCCTTAAGATGAAATGTGCAATCTCTGGAACACATCGAGCAGGTGGTGACATGTCAGACCCCACCACATTCTTAAAATATCGCTGCCTTCTTTCGTCATCTTCTTCCCACCAAGCACGCAAGGTTGAGCAGTCATGGCATGACGGAGCACATACCTAAATGCAGTTATATGAATTAACAACATTTCAATCAAAGTTGAGATCTTGAGCCATGTGACCAAATTTTCTTTATACAAAATCTCAATAAACTTATGCTTTATACAGAAATAACAGAAATTCCAAGCTTTCTCTAGGTTTAAATTTTTTACAAAAACTACAACAGGATCAAGTTAATTTGTTCCCCATTCACTCTTTCAAGAGATGATTTTCTGAGTGGCATCTTTCTCTAAGAAGATGAGGAAATTAATCTATTTCTAGGAACTTAATCCTTAGGAAGCAAATCGCTGAAGCATGATCTCCATCATTATGAAGGCGATAAACATGACTCATTATCTTACCGTCATATAGCCATATTGAGAAGGAATACCAAACTCCAAATCAGGTTCATTGGGCATGCGCTGAATGCGTAAACCTATTAATCCTAGTTCTTGCATCACCTGCATCCAAAAACCAATCACAAAATAAGAAATCAATAAAAACAAAGAGGGCCAACAACCATCGAAATCAGGCTGAAGTTTATAGTGGTTGTGTGGGTTGGGAAGGGCTGAGCAAACATACAGGATGAACACAAGAAGGAATAAGCCCCAGATCTTCCCCACAGGCGAGCATATCTGATGAGTTAAGCAGAGCAGGTAACGTTTTCAAAGCATTCTCCCGCCAAAGATTTTCTTGCCGGTGGAAGTAGTAATCATAGTATAATCTTTTCAATACGTTTTTGCTGTATCACACAAAAACTGATAAGAAAATATATATGATGGAAGTAAATCAGCACAAACCAAAAAGAGGTGAGAGGGGGGAACTCTTTTGTAACAATGAGCAGAAGAAAACCAAATGACTTGATTTTAAAAAATGGTTCTCCTACCAAATTCTTCTCCATCAAGATAATATGACCAAATAAGCCTAATCTCATGTTCCCAAACCAGAAACTTTTCGAAGTACCTGTGGTCGTCCAAATCATTAAAACTTGGAGTATCTTCAAGATTGAAACGAGGATAGAAATTCCTTGGATTTTCTGTATCTCTTATGAGAACTATGTTCTGCAATAACAATTACATAAAATATTAACCAACGAACAGCAGTACCAGTGGCAATCCCTTTAAAATACTTGGGAAACGCACGAAAAGCTTCTAGCATATGTCTAGAAGAATCCAGTTTTCTTGTTTTCATTTTGCAGAATCATTTTCTAGAAACAGGTTTGCAACACTTACAGACCCTAAAAGTTCTGAGAAGTACATCAGAATTGTGTTCATTCATCCAATGTAATTATGTTAACTCAACTTAACTGACTAATAACAAGCCTAACTGATAATGCTGACATAGCATTGGCATAGTAAGTCACTGGCCTTATATTATTAGCACTTGCTACCTGTATAAGATCAAAGGAACATCAGTCTAGAATTAACAGTGTGAAACTCTTTGATAGGAAAACTACCTGTATAAGATCAAAGAGTTCACGCCGTATCTTGTCTTCATCGTGCAACAGAGACCTTTCTGCGAATGACTTCAGCTTGGAAGCAATTTTTTTCTGTGTGTTGCAGTCCTCCTTAAACTGATAATCAAGAATGGGAAAGAAAAAATGTTCTTGAATACAAAGTTTAATTCCGTGGTCGACTACAACAGAAAATACAAGTAATGGACACTGAAGAAAAATACTAGAAGTAATGATCATACAAAAGACTGAAGTAGGAGTGTTGGATTTCACAGCCTGAAGTTTATATATGGTTCAAATTGTTTAAAACTAACTTTTTAACCAGCCCAAATGTCAATGCTTTCAAAATGTAGCTGTAGAATAGAATGAACATAATTACTGCCCCACATCCCAACAGTTTAAGCTTTTAGCAGAAGTGGTAAAAGAACAAACTTTATCATGACATCAAGGCAAGAGGTCATGAGTTGGAATCCCTACAATAGCACACTCCCCACTATAAATTCAATTCCATAAGTTTAAGCTCTAATGGTGGAGAGAGGCGCATGTGAGGAGTGTTAGAATATAAAAGTATTGTTAGCCTACATCCTAACAACTTCAAATTTGGGAATAGAGGTAATCAAACATTCTTTATCAACAATATCGATGAAGTTGTCCATATTTCTTCAGGTGCATCTACAGCGCATATAAAGTTCAGAATAGGGAAGAAATCTCATCCAAGATCATTAGTGAGTGATTTCCAAGATCATTAGTGAGTGATTAATGGTTATTAATGAAAAAGCAGATAAAAATCTCCAAGATTAACCAATAATTTTCACCTCATAGTGGTTCTTCTGATATTCATTTAGAAAATTTGAGGCAATAAAAGTCCATGAAGCTCCGAATTTATCCTGAAACAAGAAAGTAAAATTTATAGAACACAAAAGGGATCAATAAAGACAAGAATAAAAGACAACAAAGCTTACAAAAGTACGATAAAATCATCATAGTTCAGCTGCAAATCTGTAATAAGTTGATAATACATTAGGAGAAGTAAATTATAGATGACTCGGAAGACTTGGTTACCTGTAAATATTCCTGCAGAATATATGGGCGACTCAAGCGATCAAAATCCCATATGCCCTCTCTTTCAAGTTCCTCCTACAACAGGAGGATTAATTTTTGTGAACTAACTTTGAAAATGAAGAAAAATTAATCCTTGATAACAATTCACAATGTTGTAGCCATTGTCTCATCTTGCCAAATGATATTTGACTAACAAGTCTACCTGACTTAGTGGAATGGAAGGTCGAAATTTCCCAACAAGCCCAGTCATGGCATGTTCTGGGAGCTCCCAGATACGAAAGAAACCCAAAATGTGATCAATTCTGTAAGCGGTAAAGTATTTTGCCATCTGTCATATAAACATAGAAAGATATTTATCTAAAATGCAAGCAACAAACAAAGGTACAATAAAGAAGGAATAATAGGGAAATCTAGCAAGAAAAACCTGTGTCAAACGAGCACGCCACCATGCATAGTTGTCTTTCGACATCTCCTCCCAATTGTAGGTAGGGAAACCCCAATTCTGCCCATTTTTATCAAAATAATCTGGAGGAGCTCCAGTGGATGTGTTCATGCGGAACAAATTTGGATTGACCCAGGTATCCACACTGTTTCTGTCAACACCAATAGGTAGATCTCCTTTCAATATTACACCTTTCCTTCTTGCATAATCTGCAGCTTCTGACAGCTGCCGTTCATGAAATCACCAAAGAAATCAACAATGGATGCCACAGTGAAATTGGATATAATAACAGAACGTGCAGATGTTGCTAGTAGTTAGAATAAATACTACTTACTTGTCCATACAAATGAAATTGGATATAATAATGGAAGCAGATTATATCATAGTGACAGCTGTCTTTGGAGACGAGTTTCTCTAGCTGTCAGAAAGAGAAAGCCGAACGTTAGAGCTTTAATATTATAATATCTATATAATCAGAACTCAAATTTTGAACTAATTAGCAATATATATGAAAGGAAGTACCACACAGTTGACAAAGGAATAAAAAAAAAGTCCACACAAAGACGGGTGATCACCTTTTCTTTTGAAAAATGAGAAAACCGACCCCATTGACTGTGATCTGATGTTTCAAAGAAGTCCCGTAAAAAACAGAAGGCCGCATAGGGTTTTAGCCAATCCTATAACCAATGATCAATAGAGAAAATCTTAGCACTTCAAGTTGAAAAAGGAAGCCGAAAACTTCTAAAATATGCAAATATTATTATAATAGCAAGAAGAAGAGTTAAACTATGTAACCTGATTCTCAGAAAAAAATTTCTGGAAGGAACTGGAGTTAATAATCAAATCCTTCTCTTGAGCAAATACTTTATTTGCAATAGCAAGTTTGGTAGTCAAGGTAGCCTCATAATCAACATCCTACAAAGATGCAAACCAAAATATGTTAATTTCAAAATCACTTTGTATACTTAGCGTTATTTAGAGACCATCATACTTATGTCCATGAAATTTGTTAATAATATTTTCATGTCATCATGAACAAACAGAACTACCAAAGATTTCCAACCTTAGGGTGAAACAGATAGTGCTCAACAGTCATGTGCTATTTTTGAAGTAACCTGATTATATTTAAATATTCACACTCCAATACATAAGAACATCATCTTTTCATTTTCAGAACAAAGGATAACATTTAGTGGCAAAAAGAAAAACATAAAAGAAAGGAAATAATGAATAAATAACAATTTGTTTGTCATCATTAGATAATCTTTTATGATTCTCATGTCCAGAGTGGACCCTACACAATTTGGATGAAAAACTTATTTTTCGAATAAGAATTTGTGATCATTGTCTTACATCAGACAAAGGTCTAGTTTAGAACAATAAATGGATTTTACTTTAGCCTGGACTGCATTACTACTACATGGTCCCATGTTTGGTGCAGTATAGGTTTTTCCACTTTGATGTAATAATGTTTGGAAACGTAGACCCATGTTTCCGTAAGACAACAAACCATAAGAGCTTAAGGCGTTGGGAAATAGGTAAACAATGTATATCAACCAAACACTCTCCGTCACATGACATGGAGCCACATCCAGCACGTGGTGAGGCAGACAAATGCAGACACATAAAAACAGATTAGTACAGACCACCTGCACCTTGAAATTAGCTAGGCAGAACCTCCTGCAACTAGAGATCATATTAAATCAGTGGGTACAACTGATCCTCTGGAAACTGGCTTGCAAGGTATCAGTGACACATAATGAATATTAGGAATTAAGGTTAATAGTTGATTATCAGGCATCTATCCAAAATTATGCTATAATTTATAGAGTTGATTACTAAAGGAATTTATGTCCTGGAACTCTATAAAAAAATGTAGTACTTCCATTCGAAACTGAAATCCAAGTGTTTCTCTTTTTAAACATGGTAGTAGGGTAACGCTTGAGACCTAAACCACTGTCACCCTTACCCTTTTTTGACCATAAAAAGGAAAAATAAAAAAACAAGAAAACATACTTCTTTTTTGTTACTGTTCCATAGGTTCCATTAATCTTCTTGCCCAGATCTCGTGTCATTTCTCTTCTTACTCAGGTTCTCATCTCATGTCTTTCTTCTCATGGATGAAAAAGACACAGAACAAGGATTCTGCCTTATTCTGCTTTTATGACTAGTGCAGATACCTTCAATGGGTCAGAGTTGGCTAGGGTTTCCTAAAACCTCATAAAACCTCATAAAATGCGTTTGCGTTTGACTCTGTTTGAAACAAGCTATGATTCAAAACTGGGTCTCCTGCCCATCCTAAAATCTTGTGGTCTTTAATAGGGTTATTTCCATTTTGCTATCTGGAAGTTTAACCGTTTTCAGCCTTTACTACCTCTAGTTTTTTTCTTGACATTTTTCATATACAAACTTTTGTTTGAGGATAGATTATACCTTCAGCCTTGTCATCAAGAGGTATTGACATGGCAGCAGATGGACCCACAAATTGTTTAGAAACAATAAAAGAAACTATAAAAAGTTATTAAATTAATAAATAAAAATCGAAAAAATGGGAAAAATAAAAAGAAAAATTAAAAAATGGTTTATCTTGTAGTGCTTGTCAATTAAAATAAGCCTCACAAATTGTTTAGAAACAATACAAGAAACTATAAAAAGTTATTAATAAATAAAAATCGAAAAAATAGGAAAAATAAAAAATGGTTTATCTTGTAGTGGTGTCAATCAAAATAAGCCTCTTAATAGACGTTCAGGAAAACAAGCCTCTTAATAGTTGAATTGTAATTATTTTGTGCCAAACTTGCACCTTCCCCTACTTGTTCAAAGATAATACCATCACTAATGAACAGAAGGCCTCTTGCACGAAATGTTTTTCAAATTTCGAAGTCTGGTCCAGCTTGCCTACTAATGTACTAGTCATTCATAGTTAGAATAGTAAACTCATTAATGTGATGTAATGATATGCAAGAAATAAATATAATCTTTTAAGGAACTACCTTTCCATTCAATTGTTCTTTTGCCTTCTCAATCTCGAGCTATAAGAAAGAAAACGAAGGAAAAAAATCAGGAATCAAGTGACAATTTAGCATCCTTCAAAGGAAAGCATAATAATTACTCAAGTTTTTCTTATTATACAAGTGAAAAAAAGATTTATAAAGATCACCTTGATATCCGAAGACATACTTTCTGAAAGTTCCTGTACTCTCAGGTATAAAGGATGCAATGCAAATACAGAAAGTGAGCTGCATGATGAAGAAATGAAAGCCAAACTTTGAATGAGATGGAACTTTCAAAATAATAACATAAGTATCATAGAAAAAAACAATGCAATTTTGATGTGCATTTTAGTCAGCGAACAATGAACAGAATACAACAAGGTGGTTTTGTAATCGAAAAAATATGAAGATAAAAAGGGTAGTTTTGTACTCTATTGGACTGGAGGGAGAGAGAAAAGGATCATGGACGAGGGGAAGGTGGGGGAGAAATGAGAGCGTCTTCATTTTTTGGTTGGGAGGGAGTTCAAAGTGGAAAGGTAAGGTGAAGAGTCCTCTCAATTTGTTCTTGATCCTTCTTATCCTCCAACAAACCCCACTTGAAACCAGGTATATCGGCTAACTTATATCTACACTCTTTTTCCCCTTCCTTACCACTTCTCCTTTCTTTATGCCAACCAAGAAAAGAGATAATAACATCCTTCCCTGATTGCTTTACTCTTCCCATGTAATTTCCCCATCCATATTTCCAATTATCCACCCTCCCTTCCATAGATCACATTGGTGTACCGTTCAGGGAGCTAGAGAAGATGAAACCACCAGATGGAAGTTACTTTTCCAAGGCAATTGCTATTCAATACAACAAGAAAGTTTTTCCCATTTATTGTATTGGATTTAATGTTTAGATAATAATCAGAGACATAGGAACTTAAGAATGCACATATTATCCAGCTAAAAGCGGCAAACAACCGAAATTGTCTCCCTACAAAATTTCAAGCCAGTTTTATGCATCAAACTTTGATTTAGCTTTTATAAATAGCCAATGGCATCAAGGAAGACAAAAACGTTATAGTAATATGATAATGAGGTGTCAACATACCTGTAGGGGTATGAATCCCACCACATTCCATGCACTGATGTATCATTAATAGGTAAAAGCTGAACCAAATGAAAGCCAGAATCTGCAGCCCAGTCAACAACTAATTTCAGGTCAAGAAACTCTCCGACTCCAAGATCATTTTCCGATCTAACAGAAAACATTGGGATTGCAACACCAGCACCCCGCCAAGGCATTTCCTAACATCATCAATCCAAAAAACAATGATCAACACAGAGGAACACTTACGCTACAGCATGTGCTTATATATTTTCTCCATTATGCAACTGAATGTTTACTTAATCATAATTCAGGGTAAGTAGGAGTTCACTAGCTTACTCGCATCATGCCATCTGAAAGAAAAATGTATCTCAGCTGAGTTTTTGAGGAGTCAAGAACAAGGTCACGGTTTGGACCATTTTCTGGAGAAAAGTTTCCTGCGTTGCCATATTTGCAATACTTATATGTGGACCATCTGTCAAGGAAGAAAGAGAGGGATGGTCTAACAATAACCATAACACATTAAAATTTAATGACAAGGGCAAGGTCAAATTGTCCAAGATAAAGCCTTGACAAGGATATCTTATAGGGAAATCACTCTTCGGCAAAACACAGTCAGCATGCCAAATTGATTCACCAGCGTAGCTTAGTTTAAGCCCATTCTGAACATTCCACTGTCCCAACTTTGAGGTGTTACCAATAATAAATATCTGCAACAGTATTGACCAAAAATAAAAAAACTGCAATAATCAAGCTTGGATATCTTTCAGGTAGTAACCCCACTTTGATTGAAAAAAAAATATATTTTTTGCAAGTATAGTTGCAGATAAGTATGAACAATTGACTAGAGAATAAGGGACAGTTACCGCTGTTTCTTCTTCTATGTTTGGACAGCTGATTTTGAAATGGACAAGAACAGAATCTGTCAATGGGAAGGCACATATCACATGATTTAGCTAAAGAAAAGAATATGAAAATGTAATATTACATGAGCAGTAACCATAATCTTCAATTTGGATACAATTACCATCCTGGTCCAATGTGTTTCGGATGACTCTGGGAGGTACTTCAATGTCCAAACTCAATTTCGGACCAAAGATGACGTCTTTGAAGGCACTTCTAAAAGGCAGTGAATCAGCACCCACCTGGATATGAACAGAGCTTTTAGATCAAGTTGTTGATGAACCTAACATTACTCTGCATGTTATGTTCTAACAACTGGAGGAAGGCAGCTAAGTGGATGATAATATTATTAAAAATAAATAGAAATACTACTCAGTTCTAACATGGCATCTCTAAAGTTTTTAATTAAAGCTTAAAAGTTTAGATGCCAAATTTTGATTAAAAGAAAGCAAAGAAAACCAAACACAAAAAACACTAAGATTACGAAACCACAATTTCTGGTGGAATGTTGCAAAATTCCGAATTTGTTCTATCTTTTTCTTTCTTCAATCACAGGCACAGCGACTGAACGAATCATATCACAAAAAGAAAGCAATTACTATAACATTCCCAATATCCCAACATACCATCCAATGGCTAACTCTTACTGTGGCAATCGTAATAAAATAAAAATAAATATAAAAATAAAAATAAATAAAAACCAGAATCAGGCAATAAAAGTAAAAGGGATTATTAAGTTAATGTTAAACAAACAGTATAATAACCGAAAAGGTCGAGAAAGAAAGAAAGAATGAGACCTGCCAAAGGTCATGAAGCTCCACCGCCTCTCCATCTTGGATCCCCTCAGGCAATAATATTTTACGCTTATCTCCCATTTCCCATCTCAGAACGTTTCGCTTCTCATCGACGACATAGTAAGTGTAGTCACATTTGAAGCCCTTTGGAACAGAGATGGTCCCAAACCATATGAGCTCCTTCCCATGGTGGACAGGGCTCAGTAGCAGACCCTTTTTGATATTCCATGAACCAAGCACCGGCTCGGAGCCGCACACCAGCAGGCTTTGACCCCACTCAGTGTAATATGGTATCCTGAAGCTCACATTCACCGGCTTACTACTGCCATACTTGCTGCTGCTTCCGGACAACAATCCCAATTCCACCATTTTCTTTTTCTTCAAAAACTGATCGGACCCAGATCTCAAGTTTCTATCAGTTTCTGGTCCTGGGCAATTGAGAGATGAGTAATTAAGAAGCATGAACAAATCACAAACAATAATAATGCTCAGAAAGCAAAAAAGCAGTGAAATTTACGAAATCCAGAAGGGGAATTCCTTTCCACTGTTTGTTTCCCGAGAAAATTAAGACAAACCCAAATCAAAACCAAGAAAATCAAAGCAGAGATTCACTCACATGAACCGAAAGCTTTGGGTTCCCTAGTTCCAAGTCGGTTGGCTCGCTCGTTTTATCATATCAAAACACGAGTAAAAGCAACAGTGGCCAACCAATACAATCAGATGCAAAACAGATTGAAAATATCAGAGATGGTCATTTGTTTGATTCGAAAAAAAAACAAAAAGCAGATTTCTTTTTCCCTTTCTATGAATTGAATTAAACACAGATTTATTTACTTATTATTTTTGGAGAATGAGGAGGAAATGCAAAGCAAAGCTGCTCTCACGGGAGAGTGACACTTGACAGTTGGTTCCGAGGAGAGAGGGAGAGAGGGAGAGAGAGAGAGAGAGAGAGAATTGAGATCACGCCCTTTCTCTCTACATTTAACTTTGCAAACAAAGGACTTTTTCCAATCGTAATTTCTAGCTGCAGAAAAAATGGAAATATCATATGCTGCTGTGTTTTAGAACTCTAATAGCCGTACAATATATTTCTTCCTTTTTAAAAACTAAATAGATTAAAAACTAAATTCACTCAACTCAATCCCGTGATTGAGGAAACAGACTCATTAACGACAAAGTTTTCCCTTCAGGTATTGTGATTTTCATAGTTTCATACATCAAGTTTTTTTGTCTTACTTTTATATTTAAAGTGAGAATTTTGTGAAACTTTCGTACTTTTATTAGTCTTCTATTTGGACCCGATTTTACATTATTGGTCCAAGTAATTATAGTCGTTAAATGACAGAATGAGTAGAATTTTAGACCATAGAATGACAAAGTGGTTGAAATGATTTTTTAGTTATTATTGAGAAATAATATTGTGATTTTAATCATGATATTATCTCTTAGTAATATATTAAATTATTTAAACCTAAAATTTGCCTAAATCCCAATTAATTTGAATGATGGTGGAATATTGGGATATGCACGGCGTCAGATAATGAAGCGAGCAATACAGTTCAAATTGATTAGGATGTCTATCAGTGGACGTGTAGATTGAAGTAGCTTGGAGTGGAGATCAGGATATGGGATTTGATGATCTTAAAGTTATGGTCTTGGATAATGATGAAATAAGCAACCTAGGTAGACTAGGTCTTTTTGCATGGTGATAGATGTTGTCACATGGGTTTAAAAGCTACTAATGGAGTTTTTTATGATGAGATAAGAAGCCTAGGTAGGCTAGGCTTCTGATGAAATGTGATAAGCCTAATTTTTAGGTTTGAAAAGTCAAGGAACAAATCCCACAGATCAATTTGAAGGATATGCCTTGGCTTTTGATGTGGATCAAGTTCAGTTCCGTGAATTAGAGTTGTAGTTGGACTCTACAAAATTATCTGGCCACGCCACATAACATTTGCTTCTATAAATACAATGTCGCGGACAACATTCAGGGCTCTTCAATTCAACACACAAATTGCCCTGCACAAACCTCTCAAACACTTTGAGATTTTTTATTTTCTTTTTCCGCCATCACACCTTCAGTTTGGATAAACAACACTGTGAAGGCAACCGGCGATCACCTTCAGTTTGTATAAACAGCACTGTTGCCGTAGAATCAACCGATCGAGGAGCACCTTCAGCTTGGATAAACAGCACTGCGTCGAGGCTGACTGGTTACCTATTCAAGTCTCGGTCGAGAAGGGTTTTCGAATCCTTATTGGCAGAGGTCATCTTATTAGCCTTCTCGGCGAAGTAAGATGTTACAAGTTACTACATTTGGCGCATTGAACGCCGAGTGATTTTAGGATTGGATACTCACAAACGAGTTTCAGAGTTCAGCATTCTGACGGCCGAATCACATTTACCATCAAGACATACATCTCTTTTGAGTACCTGTGTCTGTATAGTTTGGAGCCGATTTGACATGCGTATACTTTTACGAATATAATCACCCTGACCGAACTCAGCGCCGACAACTCGTGAACTTCGCAGAACTAGCAGCCTTGTCTTCAGGCTTGAGAACCCGAAAACCGAGACGTGTTTCTTTCTCAGTCACAATTGCAAGATTAAGAAGTCAGCAGCGCGCTCAACGCAACATCAACAAATTTTACTCGTCGGTCGACATCAACAAATTTTACTCCTCAGACGAGCTCGGCCGACGAGTTGGCACACCCCGCACACAACCGAATGATGTAGTTAGCCTATTAATTATTCGGCCTACGCGCCACGTAGGCTTTGTAATTTTTGGGGTCAACACCTTCCTATCAAACCCTCTCGTAAATCGTCACATAGCGTCATCCCCCACCTCAAACCAAGCCGCCCCATCCCCACCTCGAACCACACTTGTCTTATCCCCTATCCCCCACGCCAGCAAGAGCATATCACCCCCACCCTCTCCACCGCTTTCAATCTCTTCAACATCGACGCCCTTCACAGCTCCGACAACAACATCAATAAAAGTGACCTGGACTTCAACCGCCGGTATAAATCACACTTTTTGGCAGTCTAAGTTAATATTTAGGAGAGAAGATCCTCACCGGATCCTTGTTGTGAGGATTCCGAGGATCCTCCAATCACATCCGTTCATCATACATTGTGCGGCCTGTTTTTGTCAGGTACTGTTTATATTCAATTTTAAATAAAAAAAATTTACAATGATTTCTAACCGCATGATATACGATAAACGGATGTGATTGGAGGATCCCCAGGATCCTCACAAAAAGAATCCGGCGAGGATTCTCCTGGAATATTTAGGACATCTAAGTCTATTTGGATGGGGTTTTTTTTATTATTATTATAATTAATAGTTTTTATAAATATTGGGGCATTTATAAAATGAGAAGGTACGTCTTAGTCATATAGGATAAATTCTCCTCTTAGAAATCCTTAATATCTAGGATTCACTCATCATAAATAAGAGTGACCAAGGGCAGAGCTGTTATACACTCCAGCAGGATAGGGTAAGTTCCAGCATTACCCGTGGAAGTTGATGATTTAATTATTACTTAAGCGTTAATAAACGTGTTCATTCTTATTGGTGACACATCATTTAATGTACAAATTTTGTCCACAAATTTAGTCTCCCTAGTATTACCTATCTTTTAAATGTTTAATTTTATTATTTTACCATTTTTATTTAGCCTTAAATTCAAATTTAACATATTTAGCCCATGTTTGATCAGATTAATAAGTCCAATCTAATGCAAAATAAAACAATGCTAGTGATATTAAGCTCACTTAACTAGTTTATCCGATTTTTTTATCTTTCCATTTTTCCTTGATTATATTAGCCCACCCCTTTGAGTGAACATAATATGAAGATTCATCACCTTATGTTTTTTCTTATTTGGCATCATACTACAAACATTGTTTAACCTCCGAAAAATTCGTTGCGCACTTGTAGGGTGACATTTTTTCACATAAGTACAGTTGAAACGTAGCTCAACTAAATCTCTATTAATTAATGAAAATTTCTTTGTCAACTAAAAGAGGGTAAACAAGATTACTTAGTCTTCTATCACACAAAAAAAATGATGGGCAATAATGTAATTTCACAGGTCCAAATTTTACTGTTTTTATTGAAGCCTCACCTACCGGTGATGTTAAAATACCTCCAATATATATAAACCAAAAACAAAAACCTCCCATTCTCTCTGTGACATCCCACATCGTCCAGGGGAGTGATCCTTAAATGTATATTCTTATCCCTATCTAGTACGAGGCCTTTTGGGAGCTCACTGGCTTCGAGTTCTGTAGGAACTCTGAAGTTAAGCGAGAAGGGGGCTGGAGCAATCCAATGATGGGTGATCCACTGGGAAGTTGCTCGTGAGTTCCCAAAAACAAAACCGTGAGGGAATGGTAAACCCAAAACGGACAATATCGTGCTACGGTGGTGGAGGGGGCCTGGGAAGTGATCCGCATCGGGCCGGGATGTGACAAATTGGTATCAGAGCCTAACCCTGGCCGTGTGTGGGCCGATGAGGACGTCGGGCCCCTAAGGGGGGTGGATTGTGACATCCCACATCGCCCAGGGGAGTGATCCTTATATGTATATTCTCATCCTTACCTAGCACGAGGCCTTTTGGGAGCTCACTGGCTTCGGGTTCTGTAGGAACTCCAAAGTTAAGCGAGAAGGGGGCTTGAGCAATCCCATGATGGGTGACCTATTGGGAAGTTGCTCGTGAGTTTCCAAAAACAAAACCGTGAGGGAATGGTAAGCCCAAAGCGGACAATATCGTGCTACGGTGGTGGAGCAGGGCCGGGAAGTGATCCGCATCGAGCCGGGATGTGACAATTTGGTATCAGAGCCTAACCTTGGTCGCGTGTGTGCCGACCAGGACGTCGGGCCCCTAAGGGGGGTGGATTGTGACATCCCACATCACCCAGGGGAGTGATCCTTATATGTTTATTCCCATCTCTACCTAGCACGAGACTTTTTGGGAGCTCACTGGCTTCGGGTTCCGTAGGAACTTCGAAGTTAAGCGAGAAGGGAGCTAGAACAATCCCATGATGGGTGACCCATTAGGAAGTTGCTCGTGAGTTCCCAAAAACAAAACCATAAGGGAATGGTAAGCCCAAAACGGACAATATCGTGCTACAGTGGTGGAGCGGGGCCGGGAAGTGATCCACCCCGGGCCAGGATGTGACACTCTCTCTCTCTCTCTCTTTCTCTCTCTCTCTCTCTCTCTCCCCTTCTCATTTTCTAAAAGAATGTGTTCATACACAAAAAATGTGTAGGCAAATGCTAGTATTTGATAATGGAAACTGCAATGTTAGTTTTCACATTCAAACGAATAACATACTTCTCAACATCATGGTTGGTAAGTGTCTATCATTAATGCATTATTGTGGGTTTTTTTTTTTTTTTGGTTGAAATGTATTATTATGGTTTGACAAGATTAGATTTCACATGACGTGTTTTAAGTGTCTGACAAACTAGGCAAAAAAGTCTGAATAATATCACTATATTATCAAAAGCTCAATGAGCATTTTTTTGCTTTTTAGCTCACAACTCTCCAAAATTCAAGTCCAACACATTAAGGGTGCATTTGTTGCACCTAACTATCTCGGACTGGACTAGCTTCAGGGAGTAAGCTAGACCAGCTTAGACTACACTAAACTGAATTGACTTAGTGAAACGTTTAGTGCAATGTCGAATTAAAAAGAAGGATAACACCAAACTACAATATTATATTTTTTTAATTCATATCTAATAATATTATATTAATTAATTCTACCTTTTTTTATTCTAAAAAAACTCTCCCTCTCTCTAAAAGCCTCCATCAGTCCATCTTTTTCTCCCTTTTATCTCCTTCGTTCTCTCCATCCCATGCTCTCCTTCCTTTCCCTTTTTTTCTTTCAGATTAATTGCCAAAAAGAATTTTTGCAAAACGAAGAATCGAGCTTGGTTTTTCAAGTTTTTGTTCGGTGGGTGTGGAATCCCGAATGGGCGAGCTTGGTTGGCCTAGATCCATTCAATTTTGGGTCTGACCTCGTTGAAGTGGTGGTTTGTGCTTGCAACACCGTCGTTGAAGCTGGGATTGGGGACACTTCTGGCCGTCGTTGCGCTTACAACAGCGCTCCTCCGGCAACGTTCTTTCAAATATCTTGTCTTTTGGGGATTTGGGTTTCAACAATGATGCAGGTTTGTCGTTGATCGTTGGATAGCTATGAGGACGTGATGCGAAATATATAAGCACACAAATTAAACCCTCTTTTCGACAATTGTAGTATAGATATAAGTAGGGATCGGTCTAGGCCGGGGATTAGGAGGGATTGCTAATCTAATGAAAATTGACTCAAAGATGTGAAAATATGTTTTAAAACACTTTAAATAGACTCACAAGACTCTTACTAACTTATATGACTCAAAACAAACTTTAAAGACTCAAAACAACCAAAAAGACTCAATTTAGACTCTATGACTTAATTTGGACGAAAATACACTTGGTTTTGACTCTAAAGACTCAAAAAGACTCTTTTGGACAGATTTGGAACAAATCAGAAAGGGGGTTTTGATTTTGGACGAATTTAAAAGAAAACAAGTGACTTAAAACTTTAAAACAGATTTTGGACGAAAATAAGAAAAACTAATGGATGATGGGATAGCCAAGGGATACTTCTCCACACATGATACTTTCTAACATAAATTGATTTCCAGTTGCTTTTCCGATAAACCATGAACCTCAACACCCCAGATTAACCGTGACATCACTAATTAACCCTCAGATTTCCCTTAAGTTAGTGGATTGGATGACATCATACGACAACCCAAAGCATTCTTCAAAAAGTCCCCTACATGACATCATAATAGAGATACGGTTAAAGATCATTACGTTCAATGGAAACCATAAGTATTGACAAAGCACTTGTAACTATGACATCATGATACGCATGCTAGGAATTTACTTAACATGATTGTGAAAACAACCTTAACTACTTGTGAATATAAGTTTGTGACGATTGTGTGAAACACCCTTATATTCTAGCCCCAAATTCAAGCATGCAAATTAAGTAGGCCTCCCTAATAAACATACAAGAACAAGTTATCCATCAAACGGTTAAGTAAATTGCATTCGCAATTTATGAAATCACAACTGGAATTAATCAAATCATATTATAATTGTAATCATGGTTTCAAAGCATCCCTAGGCTAAAACGAGTTTAGCCTTTCATGTTCATGACAAAACAAAGCAATATAGATTTAAACATTGAAAATAAAAGATAGATTACACCTAGACACGTCCAACACTCCAACTTGAATGTACAAATGCCCAAGGGTTGGTCTTCCTTCTCCTTCTCCTTGCTAGGTCACGGCACAAAGGTCTATGGTGAGTTTGTGGACGATTTTCTGGACTTTGGATGGTTTTAGGTATATATGGTGGTGCGGCAAGGGGTTATGGTGGTGTATGGAGGTTGGGATGGATGTATGGAAGTAGGGGAATGATGGATGGGTGGTTGCAAGGTCACGGCAAAGGTTGATTTCTGAAGGGATGTATGAATGTTGTGTGAAGGGATGGTGGTCATTAAATGGCACGGCAAGGCTGTTTATATAGGCTAGTTTTGGCACACTTAGTGTAGGAAAAGGATTGCCTAATCCCATTTAAAAAGGTTAGCTCAAGGCAGAAATTAAATGGGAATGGGAATAGGAATTTCGGCTAGGAATTAGGGAGTTCTAGAAGGCTAGGTGCGGCACACATGTAGGGATAGGATTAGGTGTTCTAGAAACTGTGTTTAAGGCAGATTTCCTAATCCTAAAGGGCCTAGGACATGTGATATAGGAGTAGGAAAAGGATTGTGATTCCTAAACCTACAAGGAATGGTGATTTGCGGCAATGGTATGGATGAGTCTTCTAGAAACTGAAATAGGTGTTTAAATGTGTAATTGATTCTCCCTAAGTAGCTAGGTTTAGGTCCCAATCTGATTTGGATAGGATAGAATAGGATAATGTTAGAGATAGGATAGGATAGGGTTTCTAGGATAGGATAAGATAAGGTTGGATAAGGTTGGATAAGGTTCCTTGTTTCTTGCTTCTTCCTTATCTTCATTGGAGTAGAACTTCTTCCACCAGATTTGTAGCCTTTCCTAGCTCTTCTAGTCTTCAATTTCGTCCATCCTCATTGCTACATGATTAAGCTATCCAATCCATGCCCAAAAATGCTCCAAATAGCCTCAAAATGCACTTTCTTGCTCCTTTTGCCATTAGGACCTAAAAACACACGAAAATACTTTAAAAGACTGAAATACATAGTAATTAACTCACTAAGTGTAAGGAAACAACACAACTAAGTAGCATAAATATGCTCCTATCAAATTCCCCCACACTTAGCTTTTGCTAGTCCTCAAGCAAAACGAAATAAATCAAAAACAAAACAAAACACATTCTAAACCTTCCAACATGTATCTCAGGGATTCCCAACGAACATGACACATTAGAGAACATCATCCCCACGGTTGTTAGCTTTCTTTATACTTCAATAAACACTTAATCATAGTTACTACCTATTAGTTCACATATAATCAATTAAAACAATGTTTCGAATGTAGTAACATGCCTTAGAGAATTCCCTCAATTCCTCACTAGAATGCACTCTATTTTCACACAGATTTTCTAACTTCACACCCTACACTAGTTATATGTGAGAAGATTGATGTAAATATGAAGACTAATACTCACATATGTTATATCAAAGAAAGCATTTTCTGGATTTACGACAATGACATGAATATGATCTCATGAATGGAATGCTACTACTTAGAACGAGAACCAGTGATTCCATATGCTCATACCAAATTCAAACTCCACATATTGAACACATAACATCAAGATAGAAGTTGAGGGTTGTAACGAGGCTAAGGTATTGGCTAACAAAGAAAGGTAAGGATAAACAAACGTTCTTAAAGCAATAGTAAGCAAAGTAATGAAATTGACACTTAAACTCACTTCTAATGGCAAAAAACTAACTTTTAAACACAAGGGAAGATTCATGCAACATTTAGGGTCAAATTCACTCTTTTGGACCCTTCCTTCAACAACCAACACTTGTGAGTTCATTCTCACTTATTTTTCAACTCCTTTTCTTTCTTTTGAACACTTTTCTATTTTCTTTTGATTTTTCTACGAATTTCTCTTTTTTCCTTCTCTTTTTTCTTTTTTTTTTTTTTTTTTTTTTTTTTTTTTTTTTCCGTGCCCTATCATCTTCCCCCACACTCGTTTTCCACCATATATTGACCAAAGGAGTTCACTCTAAGTCGTGCTTCACTATCCTTTAAGAACCAAGGTATGGAAAGTCCTATTCTAGGCTAGGTGAGGATAATGTGGCTAACAACGAAAATAGGTTTTGAAAAGGCTCAAGAGGGTTAATCCTACAATACATATGAAAAGGGATAGGCTTTTTGGCTCTGGCTTGACTAACAACTTCATCTTATTGTATGTTATGCAATCAATATCATGCTTTGAATGAAATGGGCATGAGTTCTAGTATTTGGAACTATAATGAAATGCATTCTAAATAGCAACCAAGCAAAGAATGATGAGATCATGCAACGACTTTAGAAAACAAGAAATCATAGATTATACTCTCCAAAGAACGTTATAGGCTCAAGTCTCTCAAGGATGTAGCGTTAGTTTGAGTTTCTTCCTTCAAGCATGTTACAAAAACTGATTTTATCTTTGTAATTACATGTGAATTCATAAATTATAACCATAACCAAGCATAAACCAAAGCATAAATCAACTTCCAGCCATGTTTACAACATTCTTTAATAGTCATGCAATTAAAAACCAAATCCTCATCATTGTGTTGGAAGGTGACCTAAGACACAAACAAACACACAAAAACAACTTAAAAACAACTCTTTTTGGGTTTTTCAAAACTATTTTGTAATTGTTTTGTAAATTTTCGGATTTTCTGACCAAAAGACATAAAAACACTTCAAAACACTCTAAAAACACTTAAAAACAGTGTGAAACAACATTAGAAATGATGGGTGATAAAATCCGACGAATTTGCATGAAAAACACTTTGTTTACCCCCCCACACTTAAATCAAACATTGTCCTCAATGTTTCACACAAAGACTCACATCCAAACAAACAATATAAACGAACTAACATGACAAAATTAAAATAATAAAGAGATAGAGATTGAGGAACGCAAATCTCATTTTGTAGCTTGAAATGGTGAATTGCCCACATCCTCTCTCGTTGAATGCATGGGTTGCCTCCCAAGAAGCGCTTGCTTTAACGTCGTGCAGCCGGACGAACCTTCTTCTTATCCTCATTTGGAGCCCACGGCATGGAGTGTGATATCCTCCACAACTTGCCCTTCAACATTTGCATAATAGGGCTTCAAACGATGCCCGTTCACCTTGAATTCTTGGCCATTCCTCAAGCTTTAGATTTGAACTGCGCCATGTGAAAAAACATTAGTAACAACAAAAGGTCCAATCCATTTAGAACGTAACTTACCAGGGAATAAACGAAGGCGGGAATTAAAAAGTAAAACTTTTTGCCTGATGCGGGATTTATACGCACACAAATTAAACCCTCTTTTCGTCAAATTGTAGTATATGTATAAGTAGGGATCGTTCTAGACCGGGGATTAGGAGGGATTGTTAACCACTTGGATTTGACTCAAAAACGTAAAATAACAATATGAAACACTATACTAGACTCAAAGAATACAAAGCTAAACTTTAAAACACTAAGACAAACCAAAAGACTCAAAACAACACAAACACACTCAAATCTGCCTAAAAACCACTTTCTGGGCAGATTTGAGCACAAACACAAATTTGGACGAAATTAAGTAATAACTTGACTCAAGAACGTAAAAACACAATATAAAACACTAAACTAACTCAAAGAATGTAAAACTAAACACTTAAAACATTAAAACAAACCAAAAGACTCAAACATCACCCAAAACACTCAAAACTGCCTTAAAATCACTTTCTGGGCAGTTTTGAGCACTTTGGTGAATTTGGACGAAATTGGGAAATAAAATTGAATCAAAACACTTTAAAACATAAACTAAACAAATTCTAAACACTAAAGAACAAGAAAGTAAAGGGGGGTTTTAAATTGACGAGAATTGAAATAACAAAACAAGTTAATAAACTAAACAGATTGTAAAACGAATTTGATGGAATGGAATGAATGGGAACCTAGCTAAGGGGTTCATCTCCATACATGTTATACTTGCATAATAAAATGATTTCCAATTGCATTTCAATAAACTATGATACTCAACACCCCAAGTTAACCGTGATGCACTAATTAACCTTCAAATCTTCCTAACGTTATTGAATTGGATGATGCATGCGACAATTCAAAACATTCCCCACAAGTCCTCAACATGAATGCATAGAAGAGGTACAAGCAAGAATCATTACGCTCTATGAAAATTATAAGTGTTGACGAGGCATTCGTTACTATGATTGCATGAAACTTATGCCAAGAATTTGTTTAACGCGATTGTTTATAAGCAACCTCCACTACTTGCGAATATAAGTTCGTAACTATTAGGTGAAACTCACTTATATTCTAGCGTCATATTCATGCATGAAAATTAAGCGCGCATTCTCAATAAACATACATAAATAAGTTATCAATCAAACGGTTAAACAAATTGAATCCGCAACTTATGAAACGCAATTAGAAGTAATCAAATCAAAATGCAAGCATAAACATATATTTCGAATCCCCCCCCTAGCCAAGGGGGGTTTAGTTGAATTTAAACATTGGAATCAAAGAAACACCTAAACATTCCAACAACTCAAACTTGAATTGTATGAATGTTTAGGCCCTCTTCTCTTCCATTCCTCATTCGTACAAAACAAAGAGTATTGAAATTAAACATTGAAATCAAAGAAACACCTAAACATTCCAACAACTCAAACTTGAATTGTATGAACGTTTAGGCCCTCTTATCTTCCTCTTCGTTGTAGCACAAGGTCTAAGGATAGTTTGATGGTGTGAATGGTTTGGGGAGTGGTTGGAGTGGCTGCAATGGAGGAGAAAAGTGTTTTGGTGGCTGCTGCAAGGGTGTGGAGAGGTTTTGACGAATTTCTGGAATATGGAAGAGTGAATGAATGAGTATGAATGCAATGGATGCTTATTTATAGGTGAAATGGGGGGAACATGACAGCTAGGAGGGAATGTGGCTGCATGTGCAAGAGGACAATCTGAAAATGCATGTGAAAGCATGTGTTGGCTGCAATGATGAAATGGATGGGAGTGCATGTGGCTTAATTAATTAAAGGGAGTGCATGTGCAATGTTTTAAAGGATGGAATGCATGTGAATATGATGGAAATCTGATTTATTTGAAGATGCATGTGCAATGAAGTGGAATGACAGCTAGGTTATGATGATGAATGCATGTGGCTGATTTAATTGAATAGGAAGGCATGTGGATTTAATGGTTTAAAGGGTGAATGCATGTGGATGCATGTGTTGATGAATGGGATTGTGGAGTGGCTGGAATGATGAAAGAATAAAGGGTGCATGTGGGTTAATTAATTAAAGGGAGTGCATGTGCAATGTTGTTGTTGGTGCAATGATGGAGGAACAAGTGCATGTGAATGCATGGTGATAGCATGTGCACGGTTTTGGTTGGAATGATGGCAGATTGTGAAAACATGTGAATGCATGTGTTTGATGAATGATAAGTGGTGAATGATATGATAAGTGATAAGTGGTGAATGATAAGTGATGAATGATAAGTGGTGAATGATATGATAAGTGATAAGTGGTGAATGATAAGTGATGAATGATAAGTAATGGGAGCATGTGAGGGAATGAATAATGAATGCATGTGTATGGTTTTGGGAGAAAGGTGGAGATGCACGGCATAAGGGAATTGGAAGGTTTAAATGTCCTAAAACTAAAGGGAACAAAGTTCCAACACTTTGGTCTTCAATTTCGTCCAACATTTTGGCGCCAAGCATAAGCTATCCATCCTTAGCCCAAAAGTGCTCCAAAAGTCTCCAAAATGCATCTTTTTGCTCCTTTAGCCCTTTGGACCTACAAACACACGAAAATAGCTTAAAGGACTAAAATAACTAAAGAAACATAACGTAAATGCACGAGAACAAGCCATTTAAGTAGCGTTAGTTTGAGTTTCTTCCTTCAAGCATGTTACAAAAACTGATTTTATCTTTGTAATTACATGTGAATTCATAAATTATAACCATAACCAAGCATAAACCAAAGCATAAATCAACTTCCAGCCATGTTTACAACATTCTTTAATAGTCATGCAATTAAAAACCAAATCCTCATCATTGTGTTGGAAGGTGACCTAAGACACAAACAAACACACAAAAACAACTTAAAAACAACTCTTTTTGGGTTTTTCAAAACTATTTTGTAATTGTTTTGTAAATTTTCGGATTTTCTGACCAAAAGACATAAAAACACTTCAAAACACTCTAAAAACACTTAAAAACAGTGTGAAACAACATTAGAAATGATGGGTGATAAAATCCCACGAATTTGCATGAAAAACACTTTGTTTACCCCCCCCACACTTAAATCAAACATTGTCCTCAATGTTTCACACAAAGACTCACATCCAAACAAACAATATAAACGAACTAACATGACAAAATTAAAATAATAAAGAGATAGAGATTGAGGAACGCAAATCTGATTTTGTAGCTTGAAATGGTGAATTGCCCACATCCTCTCTCGTTGAATGCATGGGTTGCCTCCCAAGAAGCGCTTGCTTTAACGTCGTGCAGCCGGACGAACCTTCTTCTTATCCTCATTTGGAGCCCACGACATGGAGTGTGATATCCTCCACAACTTGCCCTTCAACATTTGCATAATAGGGCTTCAAACGATGCCCGTTCACCTTGAATTCTTGGCCATTCCTCAAGCTTTGGATTTGAACTGCGCCATGTGAAAAAACATTGGTAACAACAAAAGGTCCAATCCATTTAGAACGTAACTTACCAGGGAATAAACGAAGGCGGGAATTAAAAAGTAAAACTTTTTGCCCTATGGAGAATGTTTTGCTTCGGATCATCTTGTCATGAAAAGCTTTGGTCTTTTCCTTGTAAATGCACGCATTCTCATATGCTTCACGCCTAAGTTCCTCAAGTTCATTCAATTGCAACTTCCTATGCATTCCAGCCGCATCTATGTCCATATTGAATGTCTTGATTGCCGAATGAGCCTTGTGCTCTAATTCCACGGGGAGATGACATGGCTTGCCATACACTAGCCGAAAAGGGGACATGCCTATTGGTGTCTTGTATGCCGTCCTATAGGCCCATAAAGCATCCTCCAAACGCACACTCCAATCTTTTCTTGTTGGTCCAACGGTCTTCTCCAAGATTTGCTTGATTTCTCTATTGGACACCTTGGCTTGGCCATTGGTTTGGGGATGGTAAGGTGTTGAAACCTTATGTGTGACTTGATACTTCTTGAGTAGTGCTTCAATGGTACGATTACAAAAGTGAGAGCCTCCATCACTAATAAGCACTCGAGGCATCCCAAATCTAGCAAAAATGTTAGTCTTTATAAAATCTGCAACAACTCTAGAATCATTAGTACGGGTGGCTTTAGCTTCCACCCATTTTGAGACATAATCCACCGCAAGCAAAATATAAGTAAAGCCAAACGAAGATGGGAAAGGACCCATGAAATCAATGCCCAAAACATCAAAAATTTCAACGTTAAAGATAGGTGTTTGCGGCATTTGGTCCCTTGCACCAATATTTCCCATTCGTTGGCAACGATCACAAGTTAAACAAAATGTTCTAGCATCTTTAAAGATTGTTGGCCAATAAAAACCACATTCTAATACTTTAAGGGCAGTGCGTTGTGTGCCAAAGTGTCCACCACAAGCATAAGTATGACAAAATGTTAGAATCGAATTAAACTCACAATCATGCACACAACGACGCACAATCTGATCTGCACAAAACTTCCACAAATATGGGTCATCCCATACATAAAACCGTGCCTCTTTCTTTAATTTATCACGTTGGTGCCTTGCTAGGGTACTTGGAACACGTTTTGACACCAAAAAATTGACCAAATCGGCATACCAAGGCTCACATACCTTAATGGACAGCAATTGTTCATCGGGGAAAGTCTCTTGGATGGGTAAGGAGTCCTCATTGCACACCAAACGACTTAAATGGTCAGCAACTACGTTCTCACTCCCTTTCTTGTCTCGAATTTCAATATCAAACTCTTGGAGAAGAAGCATCCATCTAATGAGCCGTGGTTTAGCCTCCTTTTTAGTGAATAAGTACCTAAGAGCTGCATGGTCAGAAAATACAATCACTTTAGTGCCAAGTAAATATGAACGAAACTTATCTAAAGCAAATACAACGGCAAGAAGTTCTTTTTCAGTGGTAGAATAGTTTAATTGAGCATCGTTCAAGGTCCTAGAAGCATAGTAGATGGCGTGGGAATGCTTGTTCTTCCTTTGACCCAAAACAGCCCCTATTGCATAATCGGATGCATCACACATGAGCTCAAAAGGCAACGTCCAATCAGGTGGAAGGATGATAGGTGCCGTGGTAAGCTTGTCCTTGAGAAGCTTGAATGCCTTCTCACACTCCTCGTTGAACTCGAACGCCACTTCTTTTTGTAGGAGACGGCATAGGGGTTGTGCAATCTTGGAGAAATCCTTGATAAATCGCCTATAGAATCCTGCATGGCCAAGAAAAGAACGAACCTCTCTAACCGTAGTAGGAGAGGGTAAGTAGCGTACAAGATCTATTTTAGACTTATCAACTTCAATTCCTTTTTCAGAGATGATATGGCCCAAAACTATGCCTTGTTTAACCATAAAATGACATTTTTCCCAATTCAAAACAAGGTTAGTTTCCGTACATCTTTGCAAGATTAAAGTAAGATTATGCAAGCAATCATCAAATGAGTCCCCAAAGACACTAAAATCGTCCATAAATACTTCAATTATCTTTTCAACATAATCAGATAAGATACTTACCATGCATCGTTGGAAAGTGGCGGGTGCATTGCATAAACCAAATGGCATACGACGATATGCAAAAGTACCAAATGGACAAGTAAAGGTGGTCTTTTCTTGATCATCCGGTGCTATGACAATTTGATTATATCCCGAGTAACCATCAAGAAAGCAATAAAAAGAATGACCAGCTAACCTTTCAAGCATTTGATCAATGAATGGTAAAGGGAAGTGATCTTTCCTTGTTGCGGCATTTAGCTTCCTATAGTCAATGCACACCCTCCAACCGGTTTGAATACGTGTAGGCACAAGTTCATCTTCTTCATTCTTCACCACCGTGACTCCGGACTTCTTGGGAACCACTTGGACCGGTGAAACCCAACAACTATCCGAGATGGGATAGATGACGCCACAATCAAGCAATTTGATGATTTCCTTCTTCACTACTTCCATCATTGGTGGGTTGAGTCGACGTTGGGCTTCCCTTGATGGTTTTGCGCCTTCTTCCATGAGAATTCGATGCATGCATGTGGTAGGACTTATACCCTTGATATCGGCCAAAGTCCACCCAATGGCCGTCTTGTGCTCTTTGAGAACCCTCACCAATTTCTCCTCCTCTTGTGCCGTGAGTGATGAAGCTATAATGACGGGCAATGTGTCTTGCTCGCCCAAAAACACATACTTCAAGTGATTTGGCAACGGTTTGAGCTCAAGTGTAGGTGGTTGTTCTATAGAAGGGAGCAACTTATTAGTCGTAATTGGAATTGAAATTGGACTAGGGTGCTTACCTTGGAGCCGTGGCAATGACTCTAGGGCTGCCACGGTCTCAATTACATCTTCATCAAAGGCCACGGCATGGGTGTTCAATTGTGTGCCGTGGGTTGCTATGGTGGCAGCCATGTGATCCTTCAATTCTATGCCATTTGTAATGACTGTTTCAAGTGCATCGCCATGTAATTGATCAAGGTGTGCCTGCGCCAAAGAATCAAGAATATCAATAGAGAAACATGAGTGATCATCATTAGGAAATCTCATAGTTTCAGAAATATTAAAATCAATCACTTCCCCATCGAATTCCATTGTTAAAGTGCCTTTAAACACGTCTATCTTAGTTCGTGCTGTCTTCGTGAATGGCCTCCCAAGAAGAATCGGCAAGGATGGAGCATGGGTAGTTTCCTCCATTTCAAGGACATAGAAATCCGCCGGGAAGATCAAATTATTCACCTGCACTAAGACATCTTCCAATACTCCCTTTGGATAGGCATTAGATCTATCGGCTAATTGAATAATCACACCATCATTTTTCAATTCACCAAGGTTCATTGAAGCATAAATAGAGTATGGCATGACGTTAATTGAAGCTCCTAAGTCTAACATAGCATGTTCGAACTTAGTTTGACCAATAATACAAGGGATTGTAAAGCTACCTGGATCTTTGCACTTTGGTGGTAATTTTCTTTGTAAAACAGCGGAAACATTCTCACTTACCCTTACTACCTCTTTATGTGATGGCCTCTTCCTTGTAGTGCACAATTCTTTCAAGAACTTAGCGTATTTGGGCACTTGCTTTATGGCATATAGGAGCGGGATATTGACTTGAACTTTCCTAAATGTCTCAAGAATGTCCTTCTCATGCTCCTCCTTCTTTGTTTGCAAAAATCTGTGAGGAAAAGGAACATTGGGTGGAACGGGGTTAGAATTAATCAAATTTGAACCTATCTTACCTTTGGTGGCCGAATGGGATGTATTGGATGAAGTAGTGTCCTTAGATGCTTGCGGCAATAGATGTTGTGTCCTTGCCGTGGGCATGTTTGGAGCCTTCTCTTCATGTTGCAACGTCTCATCTTCATTAGGACTTGTTTTGGGTGGTGTGGATGTAGTGCCAACTTCTTTTCCACTCCTCAAAGTAATTGCTTTGGCAGATTCGAACCCTCCCTTTGGATTGACAATGGTTGAACTTGGAAGCTTGCCTTGGTCTCGGAATTGTCCCACAAACTCCGCAATCTGCCCTATTTGCTTTTCTAAGTGGTCCACCCTTTTGTCTTGGTTTTGCATTGCCTTGTTTTGATTTTCTTGCCCCTGAGACAAACTAGTAAGTAACTTAAGAATTGTAGCATTATCTAAAGATGTACCTTGATGGTTTTGGGCGGATTGGGGTTGGTTTTGGTCTTGGCCGTGGGGTTTGGTGTAAAACCCCGGGGGTTGCTGCCTAAAGCCTCCTTGTTGGTAAGGTTGTTGAGGCTCCCTCCACTTGAAATTTGGATGGTCTCTCCACCCCGGATTGTATGTATTGGAATATGGATCATTCCTTGGCTGATTTTGGCTTGGAAATCCAATGGCGTTTGCACTCTCCCATCCCCCATTCTCAATCAATTGAGGGCACTTTTCCGAAGGATAACCTTGAATAGAACATACGCCACATACAATTGGACTTTGGATCTTCATTCCTTCGGCCATCTGAGACACAAGAAAAGTAAGATTAGCTAATTGAGTTTGAATGTCGGATTGAGAACTTACCTCATTCACTTGTTGCCGTGGGGGGTCCCTTTGCCCAATTCCTTCGTATTGTTGTGCATTGAGAGCCCGGTTTGCAATAAGGTTCTTGGCTGCCATAAGGGTTTTATCCACCAACGCTCCTCCCGCCGAAGCATCAAGCATTTGTCTTTCAATGGGAAGAAGACCTTCATAGAAGTATTGAAGTAGAAGCTCCTCTTTCATTTGATGTTGAGGACATGATGCAACAAGGGTTTTAAAACGCTCGTAGTATGTTGGAAAAGACTCCCCTTGACTTTGTTGAATTCCACTAATCTTCTTTCTCAAGAGAATGACTCTTGAAGTAGGAAAGAACTTTTCAAGAAACGCCCTCTTCATGCTCTCCCAAGAGGTGACCGTTCCGGGTGCTAGCTCGTATAACCAATCTTTGGCCTTCTCCAAAAGTGAGAACGGGAAAGCCTTCATCTTCAAAATGCTACCATCAACGTTAACTGGAGTCATGCTTGAACACACTACCTCGAACTCCTTCAAATGCTTGTTGGGATCTTCCATGGATAATCCATGGAATTTTGGAATGTGGTGCAACAAGCTTGACTTCAATTCAAATTCGTCGGTCTTGTCTTGAGCCGCCCTTGGGTATTGGATGCACAAGGGTGCAGCATTGGCCATTCCCGAAGCCGAAAGCTCCTTGATTGTACGGTTGTCCACTGCCATGGTTTCTTCCTCTTGTGCCGTGGGTTCTTCTTCCTCCCTTGGCGTTGGCTCTTCCTCCTCCTCAAGGTTGGGAGCCGTACTAGATTCTGGGTTCTTGTTCTTCTTCCTCAAAGTGCGCTCAAAATCGTCGTCGAAATCCAAGATGTTCGCACTAAGGGGTTGAGAACTACGAGTCATAAACTAGTACCTATAAACAAGAAAAGAAATTAGGTCAGTAGCTAAAACAAAAAGAAAATACAAAGAAACAAAAAGAAACAACGGGGGATTAGCAAAATTGCTAATCCCCGGCAACGGCGCCAAAAATTTGATGCGAAATATATAAGCACACAAATTAAACCCTCTTTTCGACAATTGTAGTATAGATATAAGTAGGGATCGTTCTAGGCCGGGGATTAGGAGGGATTGCTAATCTAATGAAAATTGACTCAAAGATGTGAAAATATGTTTTAAAACACTTTAAATAGACTCACAAGACTCTTACTAACTTATATGACTCAAAACAAACTTTAAAGACTCAAAACAACCAAAAAGACTCAATTTAGACTCTATGACTTAATTTGGATGAAAATACACTTGGTTTTGACTCTAAAGACTCAAAAAGACTCTTTTGGACAGATTTGGAACAAATAAGAAAGGGAGTTTTGATTTTGGACGAATTTAAAAGAAAACAAGTGACTTAAAACTTTAAAACAGATTTTGGACGAAAATAAGAAAAACTAATGGATGATGGGATAGCCAAGGGATACTTCTCCACACATGATACTTTCTAACATAAATTGATTTCCAGTTGCTTTTCCGATAAACCATGAACCTCAACACCCCAGATTAACCGTGACATCACTAATTAACCCTCAGATTTCCCTTAAGTTAGTGGATTGGATGACATCATACGACAACCCAAAGCATTCTTCAAAAAGTCCCCTACATGACATCATAATAGAGATACGGTTAAAGATCATTACGTTCAATGGAAACCATAAGTATTGACAAAGCACTTGTAACTATGACATCATGATACGCATGCTAGGAATTTACTTAACATGATTGTGAAAACAACCTTAACTACTTGTGAATATAAGTTTGTGACGATTATGTGAAACACCCTTATATTCTAGCCCCAAATTCAAGCATGCAAATTAAGTAGGCCTCCCTAATAAACATACAAGAACAAGTTATCCATCAAACGGTTAAGTAAATTGCATTCGCAATTTATGAAATCACAACTGGAATTAATCAAATCATATTATAATTGTAATCATGGTTTCAAAGCATCCCTAGGCTAAAACGAGTTTAGCCTTTCATGTTCATGACAAAACAAAGCAATATAGATTTAAACATTGAAAATAAAAGATAGATTACACCTAGACACGTCCAACACTCCAACTTGAATGTACAAACGCCCAAGGGTTGGTCTTCCTTCTCCTTCTCCTTGCTAGGTCACGGCACAAAGGTCTATGGTGAGTTTGTGGACGATTTTCTGGACTTTGGATGGTTTTAGGTATATATGGTGGTGCGGCAAGGGGTTATGGTGGTGTATGGAGGTTGGGATGGATGTATGGAAGTAGGGGAATGATGGATGGGTGGTTGCAAGGTCACGGCAAAGGTTGATTTCTGAAGGGATGTATGAATGTTGTGTGAAGGGATGGTGGTCATTAAATGGCACGGCAAGGCTGTTTATATAGGCTAGTTTTGGCACACTTAGTGTAGGAAAAGGATTGCCTAATCCCATTGTAAAAAGGTTAGCTCAAGGCAGAAATTAAATGGGAATGGGAATAGGAATAGGAATTTCGGCTAGGAATTAGAGAGTTCTAGAAGGCTAGGTGCGGCACACATGTAGGGATAGGATTAGGTGTTCTAGAAACTGTGTTTAAGGCAGATTTCCTAATCCTAAAGGGCCTAGGACATGTGATATAGGAGTAGGAAAAGGATTGTGATTCCTAAACCTACAAGGAATGGTGATTTGCGGCAATGGTATGGATGAGTCTTCTAGAAACTGAAATAGGTGTTTAAATGTGTAATTGATTCTCCCTAAGTAGCTAGGTTTAGGTCCCAATCTGATTTGGATAGGATAGAATAGGATAATGTTAGAGATAGGATAGGATAGGGTTTCTAGGATAGGATAAGATAAGGTTGGATAAGGTTGGATAAGGTTCCTTGTTTCTTGCTTCTTCCTTATCTTCATTGGAGTAGAACTTCTTCCACCAGATTTGTAGCCTTTCCTAGCTCTTATAGTCTTCAATTTCGTCCATCCTCATTGCTACATGATTAAGCTATCCAATCCATGCCCAAAAATGCTCCAAATAGCCTCAAAATGCACTTTCTTGCTCCTTTTGCCATTAGGACCTAAAAACACACGAAAATACTTTAAAAGACTGAAATACATAGTAATTAACTCACTAAGTGTAAGGAAACAACACAACTAAGTAGCATAAATATGCTCCTATCAGGACGATGCGAAGCATACTGGAGTCCTGAACGAGCCTGAGATGAAGCAAAGCAAGTGTAGGAGACGGGATTAGCAATCATCTCCCTTTCGGGGGGGGGGGTGGGGTCTCACTAAGGCCCTTTAGCAAAGCGTTTAATCCTAGCGAGCCCAGCTTAGTGTCATTAAACATAATCCTTGCTTGCACCAAATGTGCCCTAACTATCTTACTAGTTAAATTAAAAAACTGAAGAGTCACTAGCTACGGAAAAGGATCCTTGCTGGATCCTTTTCTTAGGGATCCCGTGATCGTGACCGTTAATTGTACATCATGTTTTCTTTAGGTACAATTTATATTTAATTTAAAATTTAAAATTTAAAATGATTTCCGATCGCACAATGTACAATGAACGGCCACAATCACCAGATCCTTTTCCACCAGCTACATGTAGCTAAGAAGAGAGAATTTCAAAATTATTTAACTTTCAAAAACTTCACTCCCCTCCTATTTGAATGATTACGATTAAACGTCAACATCTTATATTGATTTTATTATAGAGACAAAAAGATAAAAATCAAAGTGTGAGAGGAGGGAAGGAAAGGGGAAGGGAATACGAGGACAGAGAATCCTACTCATTTTCTCACAAGCTCCAGTTCAGCAAGAAAAAGAGCCTAACAGAGAGGACAAAAGAGTCTTTTTAACAAAATTTACATTGATCAATTTTCAAATTCAGGACCATCTTGATGCTAAACGGACAAGCTATAATAGCTTTTGGGTATTTGGCTAGCTAAAATAGCAAAATCTTGTTGGGGATACTCAACCAATTAGAAAGTTATATAACAATATCCACTCATTGTCTCACATCACTTAGTAATTTCATAAACTTAATTGTTTACTTATTAAATATATATGACATTTTTACTCTAAAGTACTCAAAAAAGGAGGGAAAGATTAAAATAATGGGTTAGAATTGCAAAAAATTATTTTCAAGTGTTCGTAAGTCACTCAAACTACTCGAAGATTGATTTTAGCATTTAATGCCCACGGTACTATTTAGTTAAAGTGCTCCTACGTTCATCCCTCGTCATATTTTCCCACCCACAATAAATTTGAAATAGGATCCTAATCTTTTCCCGCCCAAAGTTATTTTTTGACCCACACTAAAGAGTTGAAACATAAGTGTCCACTTATCTTGACTTATTTTCTCACCCACCTTATATGCTTTTGTCATGACACTTTTCACTAATTGGTTAATAGGGCAGATGGAATCAACCTCTCCACTAGCACAATGCTTTTAATCTAAACTACATATTAACAAAATTCTTTGTCAACCAAATCAAATTTTTACTATTTTTTTTTTTCAAACCTTACCCACATGTTATGATAGAATCTTTAATTCGAAAAACAATTCTCTCTCTCTCTCTCTCTCTCTCTCTCTCTCTCTCTCTTCCATATATTTTTTTTCTTTTTAAATTTAAGGGTTTAAAAACAAATCCACAACTTCTCTCTTTTCCACACCAAGAAATGACGCGATGTGTGACCTGGGTACATTGATAAATGAGTAAGGGTCGTTGTATCTCCAATGAAATGTTAAATGAGCAAGGGCCACTCTAAAAATTTCTTTTTGAACGACTCCACTCAAAGGTGTTTAGAAGCATCTGTTGACATTAACTTTACCCAGACATGCAAAAGAAGAAGTATTTTGACCTTACTGGACAGGTTACGTAAAAAAAATATATGAAGGTAGAGTTCAAGAGAGTAGAATGCGGTTAGGAACATAAAATATAAGAATCTTAATGGGAAAATCTATGAAAGTAGTAGAACTTTTGGTGAGGAGAAGGATAAATATTAGGGGTGGTTCGGTATGGGATCCCATACCGAAACCCTTGTCCCGATTCCCAAACCGAAATTTTTGGGAATCCCAAATTCAATACCAATCCCAAACCAAATTTTCGGGAATCCCAATTTTCGGGAATCCCGAAATAATTTCGGGATTTCGGGACAAATCGGGAATCCCGAAATGTTTTTGGGCTTTTGGACTAAAATTTGACATATTATGTTTTTGGGCTAAAATTAAGTTTCAATCTACCCACTACCCATTTGTGCACAAAGTTTTTGGGCTAATGCCATCTCACCCCACATTCCAACTTTGATTCCTCTTCCACATAGTTGTAATTAAATGAAAATTTTGGCGGCGCCCATGTCTGAAAGAACAACTATATTGTGTACTCGAAAACAAAAGAAAAAAATTTGAGCTCAACTAATTGCATGCCCTGTACCCACCTTGTCCGTGTATATATATACAATATATGTATACTGATATGTTCATGCATGCATAATGGTCTTTGCTCCTTTGTTTCCTTGATTTGCCTAGGTATGCAGGAAACTAATATCCACATATTAATCACACTAGTGGCTAGGTATGCAGGAAACTAATATCCAAAGATTAATCACACTAGTGGCTAGGTATGCAGGAAACTAATATCCAAAGATTAATCACATTAGTTGAGACAACTGGAATATAGAAACAAACAAATTGAACAAACAAACATTAGTTATTTAGTTGAGACAAAGATTAATCACACTAGTGGCTACCAATACCATTAATTAAAAAATAATTCTCTTATAATTAAAAAATAATATATATATAATATTTATTTCTATTCGGTATGGGAATACCGAAAAAATGGAGATGTAATCCCGAATCCCATACCGAAAATTTCGGTTTGGTTCGGGATGACATACCGAAATTTTCGGGAATTTTGGTTTGGGATTTTTTTGGTTTGGGATCGGGATTTTTTCGGTTTGGTTTGGGATTTTTGGGATTTTTTTCCAGCCCTAATAAATATTATGTGCCTTCAAGAAGCTAAGTGGGTTGGTCTTAAGGCAAATGGAGAGCTTATTTTTATAATCTTTTCAATGAAAGACACAACATGAGTACTTCTTTGGGTGAGTTAAAAAACTAAGAATGGAAATTACTTCTTCTACCCCCAACTTAGAAAAGAGGAAGTAGCTTTGAAAAATATGAGGCATAAAAAAGCAATGCGTCATGACGATATAGAGATTGAAGTGTAGAAGGTGGGACGGGTATAACTTGACTCACAAACCTTTTCAATAAGATTTTGAAAACGAAGAAGATGTCAAATGAGTGGTGAAAAAGCACTTTGGTGCCTATTTACAAGAATAAGGACGACATATAAAATTGCACGAACTATAGAGGTATTAAGTAGGAGTGGCCGTAATTGAAGATAAGACGAGACAAAAATAGATTAAAATGGTTTAGACACATGAACTGAAGACCTACAAATGCTCTGGTCAGAAGATGGCTATAAGATGGAGGCTCAAGGCAAAAAGGGGTGGAAAACCTAGGAAGGCTTGGAAAGAGACTTCTTTAAGAAAATATATAGAATACTTGGAGCTAATGAAAGACATGGCACAAAACCTTGTGTAGTGGTGTTTAGATTCATACAGTCAACCTTACTAAGTGGGATAAGGCGGCATTGTTTTTAGAATATTTTATATTGACACACACAGTGTGTAGGCTTCAACAGTTATAATTAATAAAATCCTCTTTGTCAATCGAAAGAGGTAAAAATACAATGTGATCTTCTATCAGAAAATAAAATCATGTGCAGTAATGTGGTTTCACACAAACCAAATTTTATTTTATTTCAAACCTCCCCCACATCTCATCATATTATCTCTGACGAAATACATAAAGAATAAAAAAACTCACCTCTTTTTTTCTCTCACATTCATCTTCAACTTCTCTTTTCCAACATTTTTTTCATTTTAAAATTTTATATTTACGCACAGTGCATATGCTTCACCTGGTGACCTAAACAACAAAAAAATGATTTGGTCTTCTTTCACAAAGTAAAATCATGAACAATAATATTATTTTGCTAAAGTTAAAATTTCCTATATTTTATTCTTCTCCTACCTAGATGTCATCATAGTCTAATTTTAAACTTTAAAAAATAAAAGGCCGAACCTCTTACACATTCTCTCAAGGGTTTTATCTCAAGTTTCTCTTCCACCTGTTTATTTATTTATTGTATTTACACACACAAGCGTGTGCTTCATCTAGTACTGGTGGTGGTAGTAATAATAATAATAACAATAATGATAATATACGAATAATAATAGAGAAACGTACAAGGCAGCAGAGCATATAGTTATCCGTTACAATTGTTTGCCGCAGCAGAAACTTCTTAATATAGTTTGCATAACGCTAAAACTGAGCCTACCAAAGGCCGAAACAAGTCAGGAGAGAGGTCATGGGGCTTCAGCAACATACAGCAGCTGCTTCCAAACCATCCATCAGCACAGCAGCCGGTAGTTGTAAACTGTTACTAGTGGCAATTACAAAATATAGTTGTCCCCTTCACCAACCGCCACCTCCGTCAGTTCCAGACCATCTGTTTCCAGACTGAGACTGGGTACTTCTTTTCGGTTCAGAACCCCATCCCAAATCTCCATCACCGGAACCTTTTTTCTTGGTGTCAGAACCCCATCCTGAAGTCCCATTATCAGCAGCACCGCCCCATGCATCATTTCCACTGGAGCCAGCTCCACCGCCCCAGCTACTTCCACCACCTCCACTCCCACTTCCACCAGCACCCCAACCACCAGGGAAAGCTTCCCTTCCAGGTGAGTTCTGGACCTTTGCACCTGGAAATTTGCCCAAACCATCATCCCCATCCTTGGAATCTGAACCCCACGCAGGAGCATCATAACCAGAATCCTGCCTCTCATTGCCAGTGCTATTTCCTCTGTTGTTATATGCTCCTCGACCACGACCACGCCCACCATATGGTCTAGGTAGGCCGCTTGGATGCCCATCCCGACTACCACCATTTCTATGATCACTTCGACCTGTCAAGTTAAAACTTTAAAAATAAGTCAATAGAAAATCAGAAGTCTCTTGACAAAGGAAGCAAGAATCAGATGGGAAAAGAAGTAATAAGCGATGAATTCTATGAGTTTGGTGTCACTAAAGACAGGATAAAACAAGACCAACATGACCAGTGCGTATTTGTACCACATCAAAGAGACAAATACAACAGAACCAAACCTGCCATCAAAATTCCATCGAAGTGAGTACAATGGTAAAAAAAAAACACACAAAGCAATCAGCTAACTGAAGATGAGAGCTAAAAAATCCTAGCCATTTTCATATATGGCAGAGAACAATGAACATGTGTCCAAGTTTTCCACCCAGCCGGTCACATCGTGCAGAAATAAGCCTCTGTTAAGGGTAGTCCCTATTACAAGAGTAGAATGAACGTTCCAGTCAAATTGTTTAAGGTATGTGTGGAAACATGAAGACCTATTATATTAGTAGCTTTTAATTCTTTATTTGGTATTGCCATTCTACTCAAAGGGCTTACAGACGCCTAAACCACCAGGAAAAATGATGCAACTATAATTCACAAGAAAACTAGAGGCAAATTTAATCGCACACATGGCATGTGGCCCAGATTCCAGTGTTTATAATGTGTTTCCTATTTTTCGAAGATAATTAATCCATCAGAGGTCCCAAAAGTCAAAAGCATCCCCGCCAGGAAAGACTTGAAAGCTCTAGATCAGCTTCCAGCCAGCTTGCGTCACAGTAAAAGAAACAGGGATTTGTTTATATGCTAAAAACTGCATAAGGTAGATCTTAGCAGCACTCAAGTGAAATCTAGAAAACAGTTAAACCCATGCAACCAAGCAAATTTCAATGTTCATCAAACATAGAAGTTGAAAATCCATAGGCGATTTCTTTAAGTCAACTTCACCTGTTCGTGAACTCGGTGTAGATGACCGATCCCCATCAAAAGACTGGCCTCTCCAACCACCCTCATTAGTTGATCCACCCCAGCCACTGCCCGCAGATGCCCCTGAAGAACCCCCAGCTGCAGGGCTTCGCATCGGCACCATAGCAGCGACTGATCTAATAGATGGTCCTGACTCATGCTGAGGGTCATCAATATGGCGCTGAAAATATGCTAAAAGCCGATCAATGTCTTCAAACATCCTTTTTCTGAATTTGAACCCCTTCGGATATAGACCAACATACTCATGGTGTGGATTTGTACTCCGTATATAGGTCAGGATGAAAGTGCCTGGATGTTCATGCGATATCCCAAAAGAATAAACTATCCTCATAGGATACTCCAATTTCTCAATCTTCAAAAGTTCATCGACCTCTTGTTTTGTTCCCTTCCTGAACTTGCGATAATTTAGAATTGCTTTCAAGTGAGCTACCAAGGGATCAACATAACGATCCATTACCTGCATTTAAGTTGGTCAACATGCACATCAGTATTCCGTTCTGTACTCACTTCCGTAGTGTGCCATTACATTTCTATTCCTCAACATCAGGACACACCACCATTATCTAGACAAAACAAGCATGTGATAAAAAAATTTGTCTCAGAACAAGACACGGATAAAGTTCAAAAATTTCTAAGAGCCCTTTGTTAAGATTATATTGAGCTAGTTCAATATCTGTAACAGCTGCAATATAGCACAAAATTTGTGATTTCTGTCCCAAACTCGTAACCATTAATGATTCAAGCATTACGTATTGTATAAAAGGCAATTTCATTAGTTAACAAAACTTAGAAGAAAACAATTAACCTCCATTAGTAATAAAGTGAGAGAAAAGTAAGACAACAAATATATCCTACTTTCTGACAAAAAATACTGACCTCATCCAAATCCTCAAAAGTGTCCTCCCCAATTTTCAAAGTCTTCCCAATGCGGAGTAAGCTCGTGATATCCTTATGATCCTTTCCACCTTCAACAATGTCTTTGTGAGCATATACTCCATCATAAACCTTGAGAGTCAAGGTTAAATACGAAGGCCCGCGGGAACTGGGACGAATGATACTTTCCCCAGGATCCTTATCAGACAAGAACTGTTAAACATAACAAATGAACCATTTTAGAAGGTGAATGGTTCTGGGAATACTATGTAAATGAACACTATATAATTCAAAAACCTACTGATCCACTACAAATACTAAGTAAATATAAAGATCTTAATATTCAAATTTGGTTAAACCTCCTTTACCTCCCAGAGGCTTACATGTTGATGCATAGTGTAACACATAGGCACATGGAACACATAATATAACATGATTTTGCATTAGTTAATATGCCTAACAACCAATTACAGTAAAAAAATTCAAATCAACCTAACACATTAATATAAACATCAGATATCATAAAAATAAAAAGCATTCTTAACAGCATACCTTCATTGCTTCATCTGCAGTTATATTTTGGAAGCGAGGATGAACAATCATCCTTGGCTTGAAATGCTTCTTTGCAAGCTCTTTCTCCTTATGAGCTTTATCTTGCTCACTCTGTAGACTTCTTCGGTCTTCATGGTAATAGGTATCAAGATTCTGAGTGTTCTGATAACGGTTATTTCTCATCTCACTCTCTCTACAACTTAGGAAAACTTGGTACCTATTCTTTTGAATGGATTTGATCTTGCAAGTGAGAATGTCGCCCTCATTCAGTCTGTCAGACAATTCCATATCTCTTGAATCATCTGAATAATCTTCTTTCATAAGCATGCCAGTTAATCCAGATTCAAGAGCACAAATTGCCCTCTGACCTTGCACCCTGCGAACTGTAGCCTGTACAATTCTTCCTTCAGCAAGGGTATCCTCGGTTTCACCTGAAATCATATAGAATTCTTCATCCTGGCTTGGTTCTTCATATTGTTTACGCCAATCCTGAAAACCCTGTATTAATTCTCTCCTTATATCATAAAATGTTTGTATCTTATTCTCAAGCTTTTTACTTTTAGCATAAGCTTCAACATCAAGGTTTTTTAGATAACTAGGTCGATCCCGGACATGTTCTATAGCCATCTCCAAATCCTCATCATCGTTGTTACCATCCACATCATAAACATCTTTGGCCAAGTCTTGCGCAATTATGTAGTATTCTGGATGAATTCTCGTATCATCCAACAGATCAATATATTGGCTGCTGCTAGCAGCCAATCCACTCCGCCGAACACGTAAGAAACCAGATGCATTAACAAATACCTTTCTACCAAGCCCGTGTGGGTTCACCAAATCCTTTCGAGTAAATATTGCACCAGATCTTACCAATGATCTCTGCAAAGATGCCGCCTTTCTAGGTCCAAGCCCAGAAATGAATTGCAAAGGTGCAAATAACCATTCGTGGCTTATAGCCAAATTAATATCAAGGCCTACCTGGTTCGTGACATCTACCATGACCTGTTCAACCATCACATACTTCTCATCTGGGGTGAGAAAGTTCTCAAAAGGATTGAGTTTCCAAGATAAGATTTCTCTTCCTGGTCCACAAAGTGTGGCAACCATTGCCAATGGATTTTGAAGATTACGCCCAAGAGCCACAGCCCTCTTGACAATTCCTGACAATACAAGAAAAAAACATCAAGACATCTCTAAGAGAAAATAAGATACAAACTGGAGTGTGGGAACAATTTATACCTTGTTGTGCAGGTAGCTGATCAGATGAAATCCGAGAATTTTCATACAGGCGGGCCAAAGATTCATCCCCATATACAATGCTTAAACCGTCCATATCATGGCCAACATCTCTAGGATTTTCCTCCACCATCTTAAAAATTATCTGATAATGGCAAGAGTTGAACAAAATAAGCATCATGTGTAATATACGTAGATTTTGAAATAGGAAAAAAGAAAGATGACAATCCCTAGATGAATAACATAGAGATCAAAAACGACAAAAGTAAACCCATCTCCCGACTTCATCAGACTAGTTGCACTAGGATGCTATATCAGTTAAATGATATCAATACTATAGTAACACACACCTCATAAATATCATCTTTTAGGCGAACACAAGACAAGTTAACAGCTCCTAGGACGGCGACTTGTGGTTGATGATCAGTCATGAACTTCAGAACACGTTCTTGATCATTTTTCTTTCGTTGCTGATCATTAACATTATGAGAGCGTAAAGTGAGGGACCCCGTGTAAAGTACATCTAGAATCTCCCCAGATGAATCTAACATCACAAAAGTGGTTGCTGGCTTCCCAGGGCCCCAGCAGCAAGCCATGACCCTAGGTGCAGGTTCATCGTCTGAGCTATTATCATTTTCCTTCCTTTGGTATGGTCTCACTGAGACTTTATTCCACAAAACCTTTCCATATTCCATGAGTAACCAGTTTTTTGCTCTACTGGTCAACATCGATCTTGCTTCTTTCTCCATTGACGGAAGAAGAAAACTAAAAAGAGCATCCTGTAATATCAACTTCCGTTGCTCATTCCACAGTTGTGCAGACTTACTAACACCATCACTAAGATAGTACTCATTAAAGTCGCTTATCAACTTATTTAGTCTGTCTTCTGGCAACTTAATAGTAACCTGAAGAAGCTTTTCCTCCTCAGCCTTTTGGATAAGCAGCCATTGTGCATCCTCAAATTTATTTAAGGGCTTTCTTTGCAACCACTTCACGCCAGAGAACTGATGAAAAGCATCTATTGCCGCATTTCCGGCGGGTGTGGGGCTTGTCGATAACTCAACAGTATCCAAGTAGTTGCATCGAACATACTTCCTGACACATGGCTCACAACTTATCTCAACAGCTGCCTGAAACAAGCCATAAAAGAACATCAGACAACTTACAAGAAAACATCATTTGAACGGGCATTTCTATAAACTACAAAACTATCATAAACTACAAAACTATTAATGCATACCATATGCCTAGCCCCTTTGAGCACAGCTTGAGGTGTCTCAAACATTGCACATGTGAAGTTCGAAGCCATCTCCTCCGGTGTTTCCTTTGCATCCTCCAACTCATCCATTCTCTACAATCAAATGAACTATGAACCTTGTGTCTCTCTATTTAGACTAGACATTGAAAACTGGAAGACAAACCAGACTTACCATTTTTTCTAGAGATAATTGCAGTCCAAACTGCTCAGAGCTGTAACCAAATTTGCTTGCAACTTCCCACAGGCCAGCCTTACTGCAGACACTGTAAAGAGATTTCCTCTTGGGCCTCTTATATTGTCCCTCATCCACTCCAGCCTCACCTGGAGGGAAATGCAAGTTAAACTTGGTGTCAACATCATCAACCTCTCTCTCTGATTCTGCAGCCTTGAGCGACTTCATGATTGACTCAAAAAGTTGTTGATTCAATGTAAGTCTGCTCTCATCATATATACGTCGGGATTCTTCCTCAAATCGCTTATTGTAGTAAGATTGCAGAGCACTTTTTCGTTTCTGAAGCAGAAGCCATTTTCTGTCCAAGTCCTGAATATTCCAAAGTACCTATACAGAAAAAGGGAAACAGTTTCAACATATTGCTTGTTCATCTTCAATCTTAAACCAGCAACACATTTAGTAGTCAATGACGAGTACCTTGTGCCACTTCAGCCCAGACGATTTCTCATTTTCATTCTGATTTACATCTTCCAATTCAAGATGTTCAGGATCTTTCAATAAACTAAGGCAATCCTCTTTCCGATACATAGCAATATAAGGAATCTGAAAACAAGTTGAGTATGACAGATTAATAGAATAAACTTCAGATAAATAAACAGAACTAGACAAACACTAATCAGAATACTAACGTCCAGCTTCTGCACATGATGCAAGTCCAAAAATCTGTTGATATCTTCCCTGCTTATAGAATTCGCCAAGCCTGGCTTGCTAAACAAAGGTATTGTACCACTTGCAATTTGATCATATATCCAGGTACTCTCATCGTCTATACTAATTCCATCCAGTGGAAAAGAACCAGTGCTTTCCTCGTATACCTACACAGAAACGAATAAAATACAGCTGATGTGACATGAAATCTGAAATTACAGTATATTAACAAAGGGTGAGTGAAAAGAACCTGCACTCTTTCTGGAACATCAAGCTCCCGAATCTGGTCATCCTTCTCTGTCATATACTTTTCAGAAAGAATAATTGGTTCAAATTCATCCTCGAGCTTCCTTTCTCTCCATTCACTGGAATCCAAACCTTGCTTACGGAGCTGTAGTAATTCATCAACATCACCAAATATATCGTGAGCTTCCTGCAAAGCATCTGATGATACTCCTGGTGCCTGCCTAGATTTTTTTCTCTTAAGCTTCCTCTGTCTAAACAAGGAATTAACAACCAAAAAACAAAAGAGTCAATTATTCAAATTATTAGAAAATTGAGTTGAAAACAAAAACAAAAACAAAAAAGCTCAAGCACGGGCATGCGAACACAGCAGAGAAATACCTCACAAGAGTCCCAGTCTCATCAAACTCTTCATCGACTATAAAGTCTGCCATTTCATCCTCTTCACCAACTTCTCCATCATCTTCTGCTTCTTCTGGTTCCTCCTCTTCAACAATATCCTCAAATGGAGTACCTATAGGGTTATGGTTTATTAGCAATAACAATGAACCAAATTTTACTCTCATTATTCTACAAGTTGAGTTCTACACATGCATAGACAGATATACCTTCATCATGACCAAATAAGCTGCGCTCAAGTTTCTCCTCTGCAGTTCTTCCACCTTTACCACTACCATCAAACTCCTCCTCGTCAGAAAATTCACCAGGCTCCCCCACACCATGCCTCTGAGCTTTTTTCAGACGCTTAAATTTCCCCTGAAAAATGTTTGAACAAAAAATAAGAAAACGAACACTCCAAATCATGAACTATTTATATTGAGTAAGAAAGAAACGCACAAGTTTCACATTAAAAAAAATATACGAAAATATGAACAATACTTACAGCCTTCCTTCGGGGTGCAATTACATTATTGTCCTCAAGGAGCTCATAGTCATCTTCATCAAGGACATACTCCTCTCTAGAAAAATAGAGAGGAAAAGAGGTTACAAAATGATATCTAACCCTCTGTTTAATGCTAAAAGAAGATAACGACGATGATGAATACAACAATTGGCAGTGCATTCACCATCATCTGAAAACAGCAAGAAGAAAGCCACTCTCAAACCCAAAAAACTGATGCATTCTTTTCAGTGATCCATTAAAATAAATAATACTGTTGATCCAAGGTGGCATCCAAAAAAAGCCAGAGTTTTTGTTTTTCTAACAATTTCACCACTAAAAGCTAGACTTTAAAAGAGATAATAGCTCAGAATACAGAAAATTCACTTTTTCTTTCTTTTTTTCTTCCTCTGCCGTTCTTCATCACTGTCTGCTCTCTCTTCTTCCTCCTCTTGCTCATCGTCTTCGTCTACATCATCTACTATAAAATCATCCTTCTCATATTCATCTGGCCCTTCTGGAAAATGAATAAATGATGATATGTTACATATTCAGCAAATCCAAAAAACACACTAAAATTGACTCTCTATAGTACATGAACACCGTACAAATATAAATACTACAACAGTATGGGAAAACATAACAAAATAAATGAACCATAAAATAAATATGGAAAAGAGGAAGTATAAGCAAAATGATGAAGCATTGCAAAGACAATTCCAAGTGACATAAACGAGATGGGCCAACTTGATACACAGGGGAAAAAATCGATAGAACTGCGACGAAACAATCACCAGTACATTGGACAGTTAAACGAACCAGTTGCTTTCCCTTTCCCACACATTTCTCTCATATATTTCATCAGGGAAAAAAAAAAAAAAAAAAAAAAAAAAACCAAGTCCAATCTTTTCAAACAAACAGAAACCCTAGTTCGAGCAAGGAAACCCTAATCCAAACCTAATCCCTCCATCGACACCTCCAACCCCCAATTATTCACCATAGAACTGAAAAATTGAACCCCGAGCAAACAACCACATGCATTTAACAAACGGATGAAAAAAATTGGAGGCCGTACCTTCTTCCTCGTCCTCTTCCTCGTCGCCACCATCCTGGTCATCGACGGCATCGCCGTGAAGAGGTTCCCTGTCGTCCTCGTCGAGCTCGACCTCATCTGAACAGATTGAACCAAACAAAGTATGAAAAAGGGCGTTAGGACTTGGGTTAGGGCTAATTTTTACCCAAAAGGCAGGAGAGAAGTAGAAATGGAAATGCGAGTGGGTCACCTTCTTCGTCAGAGACAACAGCTTTGCCCATGGTTGTGGTGGAAGGGGGAGAGAGATTAGGGTTAGGGTTAGGGCAGCGAAGATTCAGAAGAAATGGAGAGGGAGTGTGGTTTTTTGCTTTTTTTGAGAGAGTCGGTCAGTCTCACAGATCTTTCAAGTTCTGAGCACCAAGAAGAAATATGACTCAGTAGTCGCCACTTGCCTTGTGTTTGTCTGGCTCGCATGTTTAATATAATAGGGGAGACTCGAGATCCTCTTCGGATTTGTGTCCCGAACCAGGCAATTCGAACCATACATTTTAAATCATGCAGTTTTTATTAGTGAGAAACTTTATTGTATCGAGAGTACGGTTAAGCACATAATGTTTCATAATATAAGTGATTGAATTCTTAAAAAAAGTTTCAAAAACTTATATTATAACACTTGATATACAAGTTATATTCCTACGACACATTGGAAAATCTCTCCTCATCAGCCCCTTGTACTAGCCCACCTCACGTAAATCAAAGGTAAGGAATTTATCATTCTTGATTATAATAAAGGCACAATGAGAGTGAGAAATCATTGCTTAAAATTTACTCAATTCTCTCTATTCATTGTCGCACCCTCTCTCTCCCCATCTCTCTCTAACTCTTTAGTTAAATAGGGCTCGAAATGTTATAAGCACATTCTTGACACTGTACTAAAGAGAGTTTATCTATCTTTAATCAAGGAAGTATTACGTTTCGGTCATTCTTATTATGGCCGATTTTTTATTTATTAAATTAATATACTTTTATTTATTCAATTTATTTTTTCTGTGTTGAACGTGATACCATGCATTGTAGGTGAAATCTTGAATGTGAGAGACGAACCTTCTACAAATTGCATTCAAAGGCTTTATTTCCAGTCGATTAGTTTCTTCTAAAACACAGACTTGATATCTTATTAGCCCATGTTTGCATGAAAACATTCACTATAAGACATTAACCCCCAATCTATTATCTCATAATTTTACTATTACATATTGCATATATATATACACACACACATATATATATATATACATACATATATAAGCATGTTCATGCATATGCAATTAATATTCCATATAGACAAGATCACACCACATGCAAGTGAAAAAATGGAATCCAATTCGGCTCTGGCCCATTATTTTTGTTTTAGTCTGCAAGTTAGCTATAATATAGTTAGGCTAATTAACATGTAGGAAGTTCATTAGGGACGAGATAAGTAGTGTTGTTTTATTTAGGGTTTTGGGTTTTTCTATGGGAAAACTAACCAAAAAATTCCAAAAAACTTTCTTTTTAATCATTAGGACAAAATTTTTCAAAAATATTGATGATATCCTTCAAACAACTGTACAAACTTGGCTCAGTATTCTGCAAAGTTCACATGGTTCCACCAAAGAATATATCCAAAGATAAAAGGGGAGGGACTGACACTTTCAGAAGCCATTGGAATGCAAAAGAAAAAGTGGCGAACATTGCAGCAACCAAGACAACATGGATTCACATGACTTTCAGCTAGCTTTCAGAAACAGTGCTGACAACTTTTAGAAACAGTGTGTTGTCACTATCCAAAAAGTTGTAAATATGAAAAGTTATTTTGTTGTTTAGGAACTAGCTTTTGTATATAAGGGAGCCTTTCCTCCCATGCAGAACGCACAAAACAACACAGTAGAGACACACCATACTCACAACATCCTTCAATCCTCATACACTCAAGCATCCAAAAATCTTCCTAGCATCCCTTGTAAACACTTCTCTTTGTAAACATTCTATATATCAATAAAAGTTCAAGTGTACATATTCAAGCAATCTCCAAGCCTTAAGTAAGTTTTCTTTTCTTTTCTTTCTTTAGTGTGTTTGTTTAATTAGACTTCTAGTCCAAAACAGGGAAATACTATTGTAGTTATATTATTAACCTGCTAAACTGACAATCATACTTTGTTCGAGCACTTTGTTATAGTTGAATGTTTGCCATACAAATAACTGGACGTTAACTAGGGTACCTCTGAGTTCAACCGTTAAGGCCTTATACTTGTACTGTGAGTGGCTGTCATGCTAAAACATGTTGAGTTCCATGTGCAAGGTTTTATGTCTAGTTGTTATAATGGTCATCCAACTATTTAACATAGCCTACTGTCGGAATCTGGTATCAGAGCCAAGTTTAGCATTTTAATAATATAATTATGATAGTGTTGACCCTAAAAATTACAAAACCTACGTGGCGCGCAGGCCGAGTAACTAATAAGCTAACTACGTCCTTCGGTCGAATGCGGGGCGTGCCAACTCGTCGGCCGAGCATGGCCGAGGAGTAAAATTTGTTGATGTAGCTTTGAGCGCGTCGCTGACTTCTTTAACTTGTGATTGCGACCGAGGAAGGAACACTCTCGGTCTCTGGGTTCTACAGCCTGAAGACAAGGCTGCTAATTCTGCGGAGTTCACAAATCGTCCGAGCCCGATTCGGTCACTGTGATTATATTCGTGAGAGAATAAGCACATCGAATCGAGACCAAGGTGTATGGGCACAGGTACTCGAACGTGATGTATGTCTTGATGGTAAACGTAGTTCGGCCGTCGGAATGTCGAACCCTGAAACTCACTTGTGAGTATCCAATCATAAAACCACTCGGCGACCAGTACGCCGAGCAGTGTAATTCGTAACACCTAACTATGCCGAGAAGGCTAGCAAGGTGACCTCTGCCAACAAAGGTTCGAAAACCTATCTTGACCGAGACTTGGATAGATAATCGGTCGACCTCGACGCAGTGCTGTTTATCCAAACTGAAGATGCTTCTCGGTCGGCTGATTCTGCGGCAGCAGTGCTGTTTATCCAAACTGAAGGTGCTCGCCGGGCGCTTCCACAGTGCTGTTTATCCAAACTGAAGGTGTGTCGGCAGGAAAAGAAAAGGAAAAAATCTCAAGGTGTTGAGAGGTTTTGCGCAGGGCAATTGTATGCTGATTTGAAGGTCCCCCTAATGTTGCACAATGTCTTGTATTTATAAGGACGAGTACGTGGTTCTATATGTGTTTCTCGTGGAACATCCGTAGCTGGCCACAATTTGAATCTCTCGAAGATAAGTACTTCATACAAATAAAAACTCCTGATAACCACCCCATTTAGCCGTTTAACAGTGACCCATCCTCATTGGCTATTGGATTTGATGGAATCAGACCAATTTGCATGCACATGAAACTCTTTCTATATCATCTTCCTGAGGAACCATGCAATGTTAGGGCCCATGTTTGCATCCAATGCATGTCGTGCTTGCCCCTGAAGAATATGCTAATTATTAGCATAAAATTATGTGCTAATAATCATCCCAACTCGGAATATGCCGCACCATTATCTTTTTGTGATCATCAGATATCACCATTAACCAAAAGATAACCTTCACGCATGGTTAACCGACTCCAAGCATACGTCTAAATGCCAAGAATCCCCAATCAAATTGAACTGCATACGCGCTTCCAAGTTGGAGATATAATTTGGAGATATAATTTGTATCCTATTTATCCCGTATAAACGATCCGCTGGATATAGCCAATATTAGGCTTAGATAATCCAATATATATTAAGAGATAATATTATGATTAAAACCACAATATTATTCCTTAATAATAATTGAAAATTATCTCAACCACTTTATCATCCAACGGTCTAGAACTTTACTCATCTAACGGCCTTGATTGTAAGGGCCGATAGCATAAATTTAGGTCCAAACAGATAGTAAAGTACATTGAGGACAGAAGTCATTGATACAACTGATACACACTGATAAGAGCATATTTATGTGAATTTGTTAGCTTGTTTCTTTGCATTTAGTAAGTTAGTTTCTATTTATTATAGTGTTTTAAGCTATTTTTATGTGTTTTCAGGTTCAATTTGGAGCATTTTAGAGCAGTTTTGGGCTTGGAATGGATTGCACATGCATGGAGCAAGGTGGATAGACGAATTTGAAGAACAAGAGAGGTTAGGAATGTGCTTAATATTTGGAGAAACAAATTTGGAAGCATTGAAGATAAGGAATCAACTACAAAGAAGGAACATTATCCAAATAACCTTATCTTATCAAAACCTTATCCAACCTTATCTTATCTTATCCTATCTTAATCTTTTGCTACCTTAATTCCTGCTGCAAGGGGGACATCCAAATGACATTAGAACACCTAAATATCAGGTTTCTAGAAGCCTTATCCTTCTCGGTGCCGCACCTATTCCTTCTAGAAGACATGTTTCCTGTCGCAAGGACCATTCCTTGTCCTCCCTGGAATCTGAATGAAAGTGTCCTTGTTCTTTGGTGATTTGGAGTCCTAATTCCCCTCATTTTCTGCCCTTGCCGTGCCTTCCCTTCTCCCTATAAATACATGATGCCGCTGCACTCATTCCACCAACCATCATTCACCACAATTCACAACACACATCCATCATACACAGAAATCCTCATTGTGCCGTAGCAAGGAAGGAAGGAGGAGCTACCTGGAGCTGTGCTTGCCATTCAAGACGTTGGATTGTTAGAGCGTTTCTAGGTGTATTCTATTATTTGTTTTCAATGTTTAAATTTAATTATCTTTGTTTTGCGAATATGTGGAACTAATTTCTTTTTAGTTAGAGGTGAATTCAAAGCCATGAACATATATGTGATATGAATTGATTTCCTCCAGTTATTGTTTCGTAAAACATAAATGCGATTTACTTATCTGTTTGATTAATAACTTATTCTTGTATGTTGATTAAGGGTGCACACTTAGTTTTCATGCATGAATTTGATGCTAGAATATAAGGGAATTTCACCTAATCGTTATGAACTTATATTTATAAGTAGTGGAGGTTACTAGTCACAATTGTGTTAAGTAAATCTATGGTAGGAGTATCATGCAGTTCATAGTTACGAATGTCATGTTAATGCTTATGATCTTCACAAAGCTTAATGATCTTTGATTGTATCTCTATTATGCTGTTCATATAGGAAACTTGACAAGAATAATTTGGTTGCCGATGCGTATTCCATCCAATTTAATGAATTTAGAAATCTGAAAGTTAATTTGTGCTTTTCACGATTAATTTGGGGCATTGGCATTCATGGTTTAAAGGAATAATAACTGGAAATCGATTTATATGCATATGTGTCATGTGTGGAGAAGGACCCTCTAGCTAGCCATTCACCCATTTAAACACCCAATTTCATTCAAATTGTTTAGAGTCTTTAAATCTGTTTGTTTTTATTTTAATTTTGTCCAAATCAATCCCCCTTTTAATTAAGTGTGTTCGATTAGTTACATATGTGTTAGAATTTGTCTTATTTAGTATTTTGAGTTTTTTTAGTTCAATTTTCGTCCAAATCACTTTCTAGTACCTGTTTTGAGTCAATTTAACTTAGTTTGTGTGTTTTGAGTCTATTTAGCTTGTTTTGAGTTGTTAGAGTCTAGTTTTCTGTTTTTGAGTCTAGTTTAGTGTTTTTGAGTTTAAATTGTGTAGATTAGCATCCCTTTTAATCTCCAGCCTAGAACGATCCCTACTTACATATACTACAATTATAGGGTTTAATTTGTGTGCTATTATATATCACATCACACACTTGTTTATTTTGTATGAACAATAGATATTATTGTCCTTGTAGACCTTGTCAACCACAACCACCAAGTATTTATTCTCCCAGACATCCAACTATAACTAGCATAAAGAGAAAATTAGCATACATATCCAAAAGAATTAATAAGACTTTGAAGAAGCAAAAGTTTTATCTTGTTTATCTTGAATATCTCCTTCATTTACTCGTAAATATAATAAACAGAAGTGCATCATAAAGTTTTAGAAGCAAAAAGAGCAACAAATCAAACTTTAGATGTCACATCCCGGCCCGGGGTGGATCACTTCCCGGGCCCGCTCCACCACCATAGCACGATATTGTCCACTTTGGGCTTACCATGGGAACTCACGAGCAACTTCCCAGTGGGTCACCCATCATGGGATTGCTCTAGCCCCCTTCTCGCTTAACTTCGGAGTTCCTACGGAACCCGAAGCCAATGAGCTCCCAAAAGGCCTCGTGCTAGGTAGGGATGAGAATATACATATAAGGATCACACCCCTGGGTGATGTGGGATGTCACATTAGAGACCTTGAGAGAAGAAAGAGAGTTTCTAAGAAACCAGTTAGAAGTAACTTTAGAGAAAGGTAGACTATAATTTATGATAGATTACCTTAATTTAGAAATTAATGAACCTCAAAAAAGAAAAATAACCTTAGACCAAAATAGTTTAGTTTGTTATTTTTCATTGAGAAAGCATAATCATATTTTGCATAGTGAAGAAAATCTACTAGCCAATAGTACTGTAGATCTTATTATTAGTCAAACAGAAAATATAAAATTAGAAAATAATAAGCATAATCATTTTTTAAACCAGTTGTTAGAGTATTTTCAGAAAAATTCCATAAAAAGAATTAGACAAAATTTAGACTATATTACACCTCAGTTAGAAGATAATAATAAAAATATTCGAAAGTTTCCTAGCAAAAGAGAGATAAAAGAGCTTGTTGACCTCATAAATAGTAAGCCTAAACAAGTAGAACTTAGATCACTAGAAATAGTTGAGCAACTAAAATTAGAAGTTCAAAAAATTCAATTAGTGCAAAAAGAGTTGAGTGAACAAGTAGATAAGTTGCATAATAAAATGGATAAATTATTAGTTTAATGACCGATTATAGAATTAGCATAAAATATATCCAAGTTTTGAAATAAATTAGTAAGCTAGATAAAGAATCAGTAGGTTTAACAGATTTTTTAACACACAAGTAGCCAGTAGTAATATTCCCATTAGGCAAAATAATTTAATTATTCAATTAGTTTTAAGTTTGGCTGAAAATTAGATCAAGTTGAAGAACAAATAGCAGAAATAAACCAAGTTTTACATAAAGCATCTTCATCACTTCCACCATCTTTGTTAGAAAAATTAGAAAATTTAACTTTAAGTGCAAATAATAATATTAGAAGACCTAAGCTAAATCCTTTTGATAATAGAAAATGGAACTTTTTAGAAGAAAATGACAAGAAGTAGTTAGAGCTGAAGATATTTATCCAAATGAAGAAGAAGCACTAGAATTTATTAGAAGAGGTTTTGAGAGAACACAGAAAAATAAATATAATTTGTATCAATTAGGTTTATTTGAAAATAGAAGTAGAATTGTAAGTAGCATTAGTCAACATGAAGTTAGCTGTATTGATAAAGAAGTTACACTTAATTTAATTAGTAAAGAAGCAGTTACTCATTTGAGAAAATCACATTTCAGTCAAATTCATACACGAACTATATTAATTGGAATAACAGGATTAACCAGAGCACAAGTAGGCATAAAAGCTTTAGTGTATATATATGATGATAGATGGGATAATCACTAGCAAGCAGCAATAGCAACAACTAAAGTAGACTTAAGTTCAAACTTAGCGGTCATAGGATGCATTCCAAATTATGTTATGACAATTAATGAATTTAGTAAATATATTAAAGTAATCATAAGAACAAAAAATTATAGAAGAACAACATAAAGAAGAGTACAAATACATTAATTTAGTTTGGCCAGAAAATTGTCATAAGTGTAGCAAGTTAGTTGCAAATAAATACTATAATACATATTCAATATTATGTGAAAAGTGCTATAGTAATAGATTATTAGAAATTAATTCAGCAGAATCACAAGAAAGTACTAAAATATTAGGTAATATTGTTTATAGTATAGAAAAGCGAAAAAATAATTCTTTAATTACCATAAGTTGTGAAATAGAATTAGCAAAAGAATATAAGATACAAACAATAGTTATGATAGATACATGGAGTACAAAGAGTGTCATAAGAGAAGAGTAGTACCAGAAAAATATAGACAAAAATTAGCAAAACCAGTGAGAATAACGCAGTTTGGTGAAAGACCAGTTTATTTAACACATTGCATTAATAATAAATCTATTAAAGTAGAAAAACAACAAATTAATTTACCATTAACATTTGTTTCACCAGTAGGATCATACCCATTCATTTTAGGTTTAAATTTTTTGAAAAGTTTACAAGGTTTTTTATTTATGAATCCTAACATAACATTTTTCAAAAGAAGAAAGACTCAAGATCCCGAGACAACAAGTGAAGGTACGTTAGTTCGGATTGTCATGGCAGTAATTGATGGGGAATACCTGTGAACATGAATATCCGATTTTAGAAGAAGGAACTCGTATAGAAATATTACAGTTAGATAGACTATAGAGTTTAGAAGAATTGTTACAATTAACAGAACAAACTAGGATTATAGGAGAAGACCCACAATTACATTGGAATAAAAATAAAATAATAGCAAAATTAGATATAATTAATCCAAATTTAACAATTAAAATAGCTGACATGCCTTGTAGTTTAATAGATAAACAAGAGTTTGAGCAACGAATAAAAGAGTTGTTAAATTTAAAAGTAATTAGACCCTCTAAGTCTAGACATAGATCCTTATATGTATATTCTCATCCCTACTTAGCACGAGGCTTTTTGGGAGCTCACTGGCTTCGGGTTCCGTAGGAACTTCGAAGTTAAGCAAGAAAGGGGCCAGAGCATTCCTAGAATGGGTGACCTATTAAGAAGTTATGCTTGTGTGAGTTCCCAGAAACAAAACCGTGAGGGTGTGGTCGGGGCCCAAAGCGGACAATATCGTGCTACGGTGGAGTTGAGCATGGGATGTGGTGCGGGCCCGGGCCGGGGTGTGACAATTTAGTATTAGAGCCTAACCCTAGCCGTGGTGTGCCGACGAGGACGTCAGGCCCCTAAGGGGCGTGGATTGTGACATCCCACATCACTCAGGGGAGTGATCCTTATATGTATATTCCCATTCCTACCTAGCGCGAGGCATTTTGGGAGTTCACTGGCTTCGAGTTCCGTAGGAACTCCGAAGTTAAGCGAAAAAGGGGCCAGAGCATTCCTAGGATGAGTGACCTATTGGGAAGTTCTGCTCACGTGAGTTTCCAGAAACAAAACCGTGAAGGCGTGGTCGGGACCCAAAGCAGACAATATTGTGCTACTGTGGAGTCGAGCCTGAGATATGGTGCGGGCCCGGGCCGGGGTGTGACATTTTACTTATCCAGAAGGACATTTTGAGTGGCTTGTTATGCCATTTGGACTTAAAAATGCTCCATCGATCTTTCAAAGAAAGATGGACCAAATTTTCAAGAAATATGATAAATTTTGTAGTGTTTATGTAGATGATATTTTAGTACATAGTAAAAATAGAAATGAACATAGAAAGTACTTAGAGATAGGTTTACAAGAATTTATTAATAAGGGAATTGTGATTAGCAAAAATAAAATAGCATCAGAAAAACAATATATAGAACTTTTAGGAATATATATTAAGTCAGGTACAATACAATTATAAGATCATATAGTTAACAAGGTCTTAGAATTTCCAAATAAGTTAGAAGACAAAAAACAGTTACAAGCATTTTTAGGATTGTTAAATTATGCCAGAAATTTTATCCCTGATTTAGGAAGAAAAATAGCAGCATTACATAGTAAAACTAGCAAAACAGGACAAAAATATTTTAATAGTGAAGATATTAAATTAGTTCAAAATATAAAGAAAGAAATTACTCAACTCAAGTCATTAACATTACCATTAGATGATAGTTACAAAATAGTTGAACAAATATTCATCAGGAAAATTTAGTAATGTACAATTAAGATTACCGTCAATGGATTTAGAAATATTAGGAATAATTAATTCACTTGTCGCAGCACACAGGTAAGCCACCTCCTCAAATTTCAATTTCGTTTTCTACTAACATATTGTTGATTTCAATGATTTAGGCACTCACTCAAAAATTTAAACCATTACCAGATCATTTCAAGTATCACCTTCCATTCAAAGATCAACTCTATGCCGCTGGTCCTAGTAAGGATTAAATGGAGGTATTGTCCGGCTGGAAGACGTTAAAGTAAGCGCTTCTTGGGAGGCAATCCATGTATTCAAACAAAGAGACATTGGAATTTCCGGCTCCTGCAACCAGATTTGCTCTCTTTTCCCATTCTCTTTATTATTTTATCATTGCCATGATTGTCTTATTTGCTAGTTATCTTTTATTGCTTTCTTGTTTAAGTTTATTTTTGAAACATTGAGGACAATTTTTGGTTTAAGTGTGGAGGGGGGGTGTAAACAGAATGTTTTTCATGACATATTTTTGAATTTCACCACCTATCACTGCTAATATTGTTATTCACTATTTTAAAGTGTTAATTGTGTGTCATAAATTTTTTTTGAAAAAAAAAATCGAAAAAAGCTTGAGAAAATGCCAAAAGGAGTCGTTTTTGTTGCTTGTGTGTGTTTTAGGGTACCTTCCAACACAATGATGAGGATTTGGTTTTAAATTGCATGACTGTTAAGGAAAGTTACAAACATGGGTGGAAGTTTGATATGCTCTTCGATTAATACTTAGATGTAGTTGTCATTTACGAATTCACATGTAATCACAAAGAAAAAAAAAAAAAATCAGTTTTTGTAACATGTTTGAAGGAAGAAACTCAAACTAACGCTACAACCCTATGAGACTTGAGCCTATTCTTTGTTTGGAGAGTTATTAATCTGTGATATTCTTATTTTCTAAAGTTGTTGCATGATCTATTTATTTCTTTGCTTGGTTGCTACTTAGAATGCTTTTTCATAATTTTAGTTCCAAATATCAGAACTCATGCCGTTTCATTCAAAGCATAAAATTGATTGCATAACAAATAACAAGATGAAGTTGTTTAGTTACCACCAGAGCCAAAAAGCCTTATCCCTTGCATATGTATTGTAGGTTTAACCCCTTTGAGCCTTATTTAGTAATAGGAGCATATTTATGCGACTTTGTTACCTTGTTTCATTGCATTTAGTAAATTAGTTTCTATTTATTATAGTGATTTAAGCTATTTTCATGTGTTTGTAGGTTTATATGGCAAAAGAGGCAAGAAAGTGCATTTTGGTGCATTTTAGAGCAATTTTGGGTTGGAATGGATAGCTTGCATATGAAGCAAGGTGGATGGATGAATTTGAAGTTCAAGAGAGGCTAGGAATGTGCTTAATATCTGGAAGGATTAAATCAAAGACTTGGAAGATAAGGAATCAGCTAAGAAGAAGGAGACATTATCTAAATTACCTTATCTTATCCAAACCTTATCCAACCTTATCTTATCTTATCCTAACCTAATCTTATTCCACCTTAATTCCAGCTATAAAGGGGAATCCTCTTCACATTAAAACACCTAAATATCAGGTTTCTAGAAGCCCTATCCTTCTCCTACATTGGTGCCACACCCTTTCATCCCTTTCCTTCTAGAAACCTGCCACAATACCCTTTCTAGAAGGCCCATTCCCTGCTGCAGGTTCTGAATCCCTTTCCCCTTTGGTTTCTACCAAACCCTAGTCCTTTTCCTTCTTGAATTGTGTAGTTCTTTTCCATTCAGAAATTGCGTGAGCCCTAGCCTATAAATATATCATTATGCCGCATAATTCAGATCACCACACCCCATATATTCACACCATAATTCGTACCACATACACATAAATTCCTCAAGTGCCGTAGCAAGCAAGGAAGGAGAAGAAGGATTGGAGCCGTGCCTGCCACCATCCAAGGGAGTGCCGCAACCTACTTTGGAGTGTTGGAGCGTTTCTGGGTTCTTTCTATCCTTAGTTTTAATTCGATATTTATTTTAATTTGGTTTTCATTTATGATGAACATGAGGAACTAAATTCCTTTTAGTTAGAGGCGAATTCAAAGCCATGGACATATATTTTATATGAATTGATTTCCTCCAGTTATTGTTTTGTAAAACATGAATGCGATTTACTTATCTATTTGATTGATAACTTATTCTTGTATGTTGATTAAGGTTGCATACTTAATTTGCATGCATGAATTTGATGATAGAATATAAGGAAGTTTTACCTAATTGTTATGAACTTATATTTATAAGTAGTGGAGGTTGCTAGTCACAATCGTGTTAAGTAAATCCATGGCAGGAGTATCATGCAATTCATAGTTACGAATGCCTTGTCAATGCTTATGATTTTCACAATGCTTAATGATCTTTGATTGTATCTCTATTATGCTGTTCATGTAGGGAATTATTGAAGAATAATTTGGTTATCGATGCGTTATCCACCCAATTCAATGAATTTAGGAAAATCTGAAAGTTAATTTGTGCCTCTCACGATTAATTTGGGGCATTGTCATTCATGGTTTAAAGGAATAATAATTGGAAATCGATTTGTGTTGCATGTGTGCCATGTGTGGAGAATGACCCTCTAGCTAGCCTTTCACTCATTCATTCACCCAAATTTGTACCATTTTACTTTGTTTATGCAAGTTTGTTTGTTTTTATTTTAAAACTTGTAGAAATACCCCCTTAGTTCTTATTTGTGTTAATTTAGTTTAAATTCGTCAGAATCTGTCCCCATTTAGTATTTTGAGTCTTTTTAGTTTAATTTTCATCCAAATCACTTTCTAGGACCTGTTTTGAGTCAATTTAACTTAGTTTGTGTGTTTTGAGTCAGTTTTGCTTATCTTGAGTTGCTAGAGTCTAGTTTTTTGTTTTTGAGTCTAGTTTTGTGTTTTAGAGTTTAAATTGTGTAGATTAGAATCACTTTTAATCCCCGGTCTAGAACGATCCCTACTTACATATACTACAATTATAGGGTTTAATTTGTGTGCTAGTGATGTGAGATATTCTAACACTCAAATTAAAACCCTATGATTGTAGTATATGAAAGTAGGGATCGTTTTGGCCAGGAATTAGAAATGATGCTAATCTACTCAAATTAGACTAAAAAACACTAAACTAGACTAAAAAACAGAAAACTAGACTTAAACAACTCAAAACAAGCAAAATAGACTCAAATAACACAAAACTAAGTTAACTTGACTCAAAACATGAACTAGAAACAAGTTTAAAACATGTTCTAACTAAGCAAACACGAAATATTAAAGGGGGGGGGGATTGGATTTGACAAAATTAAAGTAAAAACAAATATATTTTAAAGACTCTGATAGGAGCATATTTAGGCGACTTACTTAGCGTGTTTTCGTGCATTTATATTGTTAATTCATAGTTGTTTTAGTAGTTTAAGCCATTTTCGTGTGTTTTTAGGTTCATATGGCTAAGGAAGCAAAAAGATGCATTTTGGAGCATTTTGGAGCAAAATTGGACTTGGAATGGATTGCATATGCTTAAAGTCAAGTAGATGGACGAAATTGAAGACCAAACCATAGTCACCACATATCATACACTTATCATAACCATACACTTATCACTTATCATAACCATACACTTATCACTTATCATAACCATACGCTTATCACTTATCATCACCATACGCTTATCACTTATCATAATCATAACCTAGCATTCACTCTTTAATCCACATGCATTCATCATCATTCACCCTAGCTTTAATTCACATGCTTTCCCAACAAATAAAACAGCCAACACATGCACTCCCTTTAATTAATTCAACCTAGCTGTCAAAGCACATGCACATTCACCCTTCATTCCAGCCATTCCACATGCATTTCCAACCCACATGCACCCTTTAATCATTCAACCATGCAGCCACACATTCACCCACATGCATTCCCCCTTTAATCCACATGCTCTCCCATTTCAGATTGCATTCACATTCACTCACCACAAATCAGCCACATGCACTTTGCCTTTCATCATTGCACCACAAATCAACCACACGCACATTCACCCCTTTCTCTCCCTATAAAACCATGCAATACATTCATACACACCATTGATTCTTCCATATTCAGAAATTCACCAAAAACACCAATCCTTGGCCGTGAGTTTCCCTACCAATCCAAACACCATCACTTCCTTCACCATTCCAGAAATTCAACCTTCCCATCCCCCCAAAACTCACCTTAGACCTTGTGCTACAACAAAGAGGAAGATAAGAGGGCCTAAACTTTCATACAATTCAAGTTTGAGTTGTTGGAATGTTTAGGTGTTTCTTTGATTTCAATGTTTAATTTCAATACTCTTTGTTTTGTACGAATGAGGAATGGAAGAGAAGAGGGCCTAAACGTTCATACAAATCAAGTTTGAGTTGTTGGAATGTTTAGGTGTTTCTTTGATTCTCTTTGTTTTGTACGTATGAGGACCTAAACCCCCTTTAGCTAGGGGGTGATTCGAAATATATGTTTATGCTTGCATTTTGATTTGATTACTTCTAATTGCGTTTCATAAGTTGTGGAAATTTGTTTAACTGTTTGATTGATAACTTATTTATGTATGTTTATTGAGAGTGCACGCTTAATTTTCATGCATGAATATGACGCTAGAATATAAGTGAGTTTCACCTAATAGTTACGAACTTATATTCACAAGTAGTGGAGGTTGCTTATAAACAATCGCGTTAAACGAATTCTTGGCATAAGTTTCATGCGTATTCCATAGTAACGAATGCCTCGTCAACACTTATAATTTTCATAGAGCGTAATGATTCTTGCTTGTATCTCTATTATGCAATCATGTAGGGGACTTGTGGGGAATGTTTTGGGTTGTCGTATGCAATCATCCAATTCAATAACGTTAGGAAGATTTGAAGGTTAATTAGTGCATCACGGTTAACTTGGGGTGTTGAGAATTCATGGTTTATTGAAATGCAATTGGAATTCATTTTATTATGCAAGTGTAACATGTGTGGAGATGAACCCCTTAGCTAGCATTCATCCATACTTTCATCATATTCATATTTACATTCTACTTTAATTACAATCTGTTCATTTAGTTTAATTTCGTCAAAACCTAAATCCCCCTTTACTTTAATGTCCAATTTAGTTAGAAATCAATTTAGTTTGTGTTTATAAGTGTTTTGATTCAATTTGTTACACAAATTCGTCCAAATTCACCAAAGTGCTCAAAACTGCCCAGAAAGTGTTTTTAAGGCAGTTTTGAGTGTTTTGGGTGATGTTTGAGTCTTTTGGTTTGTTTTAGTGTTTTAAAGTTTAGTTTTGCATTCTTTGAGTCTAGTATAGTGTTTTATATTGTGTTTTTACGTTTTTGAGTCAGTTTCCAAGTGATTTGCAATCCCTCCTAATCCCCGGTTAAGAACGATCCCTACTTATACTTATACTACAATTGACAAAAAGAGGGTTTAATTTGTGTGCGTATAAATTCTCGCATCAGACTCTAAACAACTTGGACGAAATTGGGTGAAATATGGGTGAATTGCTAGCTAGAGGGTTCATCTCCACACATGACACATATGCATATAAATCGATTTCCAGTTATTATCCCTTTAAACCATGAATGACAATGCCCCAAATTAACCATGAACTGCACAAATTAACTCTCAGATTTTCCTAAGTTCATTGAATTGGATGGATAATGCATTGACAACCAAATTATTCTTCAATAGTTCCCTACATGAACAACATAATAGAGATACAATCAAAGATCATTAAGCTTTCTGAAAATCATAAGCGTTGACATGACATTCGTAACTATGAATTGCATGATACTCCTACCATGGATTTACTTAACACGATTGTGACTAGCAACCTCTACTACTTATAAATATAAGTTCATAATGATTTGGTGAAATTCCCTTAATTCTAGCATCAAATTCATGCATACAAACTAAGTAGGCCTACTTAATGAACATACAAGAATAAGTTATTGATAGGAGCATATTCATGCGACTTAAATGGCTTGTTCTCGTGCATTTACGTTATGTTTCTCTCGTTATTTTAGTCCTTTATGCTTCTTTTGTGTGTTTTCAGGTTCTAAGGGCCTAGGGAGCAAGAAAGTGCATTTTGAGGCCATTTGGAGCATTTTTGGGCATGGATTGGATAGCTTATCCATGGAGCCAAGAGAATGGACGAATTTGAAGGCCTTGTATGCACTTGAAGACACAAAACAATGGCTCTAGCCCAATCAAACACATTATGCCATACAAACCAACCTATTTTAGGCCCATTCTATGTACTTAAACCCTAGCCCTTTAAACTAATTCATTGATCACTTATCAAACCATTCACTTATCACTCACCACATATCATTCACTTATCACTTAACATATCATTCATTTATTTCACTTCCATACTCCTCTTAATTCCACATGCATTCTCACACATGCACATCATTCACTCACATTTCCACCATTCATTCTTTATTCCTTTCCAAACATCTCACATGCATTTCCACCTTCCTACTTCATCATTTCACCACATTCTCCCTCTTTAACTCACATGCATTCTCACACATGCACATCATTCACTCACATTTCCACCATTCATTCTTTATTCCTTTCCAAACATCTCACATGCATTTCTTCATTATTTCCTAACCCTACATGCATTATTTATTGCATCTTCACATGCATTCACACACACTTTACACATTCAAACCGTGAGCTCCCATTCCTATATGCCATTTTCATATTTCCACCCACTAACCTAGTCATCAACACATGCACTTCCACCTTTCATCCACAATGATTCATGATTCATTCACTTTGCATCCTTTAAATCACATACTTTTCCATCATTAATTAGCCACTTGCATCTTAAACAAACAACCATATGTTCCCTCCACTACTCCTATAAATACCCTTGCACCCATTCAATTCATATCTCATATATTTCCATTCACAACACTTCACACAACACAAATACCATTCCATTGCCGTGAGTCCCATTTCATTTTCTGCATATTTTCTCTTCATTCTTCCATCTCCAACCACTCCCTACTCCATTCCACATACACCTAAAGCCCTTAAGCTCACCTTAGACCTTGTGCTACAACAACGAGGAAGAAAAGAGTGCTTAAACGTTCATACAATTCAAGTTTGAGTTGTTGGAATGTTTAGGTGTTTCTTTGATTTCAAAGTTTAAATTTAATTCTCTTTGTTTTGTACGTATGAGAAGGGAAGAGAAGAGTGCCTAAACGTTCATACAATTCACGTTTGAGTTGTTGGAATGTTTAGGTGTTTCTTTGATTTCAAAGTTATGAGGAACTAAACCCCCCTTTAGCTAGGGGGTGATTCGAAACTATGTTTATATTTGCATTTTGAATTGATTACGTTTGGTTGGAATTTCATAAGTTGTGGATTCAATTCGTTTAACTGTTTGATTGATAACTTATTTATGTATGTTCATTGAGATTGCAAGCTTAATTTTCATGCATAAATATGACGCTAGAATATAAGTGAATTTCACCTAATCGTTATGAACTTATATTCACAAGTAGTAGAGGTTGCTTATAAACAATCTCGTTAAACGAATTCTTGGCATAAGTTTCATGCGTATTCCATAGTAACGAATGCCTCGTCGATGTTTATGATTTCCGTTGAACTTAATGATCTTGGTTAAATGTCTCTATCATGCGTATTCCATAGTTAGGGACTTTGATTAAGAATAATTTGGTTGTAATGCGTATTCCATTCAATCCAACGAATTTAGGGAAATCTGAAAGTTAATCTAAGCGGATCTAATTAACTTGGAGCATTGAGTTTCACAACTTATCGAAAGACCAACTGAGAATCAATTTTGTTTGCAAGTGTAACATGTGTGGAGAAGAACCCCTTGGCTATTCCATCATCCATATTTTCATCACATTCATATTTACATTTTGCCTTTAATTATATTCTGTCTTTTTAATTTAATATCGTCCAAACACAATTCCCCCCCTCTATTTTGTTAAGTTTTAATCATTCGTATTTGTTTTATTTTTGTAACTTTAAGCTTTTGGAGTCATAAACATTTGCAAATTCGTCTAAATCAAGTTCTAGCTTCTATTTGAGTCAATTTGATTGTTTTAGACAATTTGAGTTTTTCAAAGCCATTCTGAGTCATAGTAGTCTTGTTAAGAGTATTTTAATTTAGTTTTTATGTTTTTAAGTCAATTTAGAAGGTTTTAGCAAGCCCTCCTAATCCCCGGTCTAGAACGATCCCTCACTTATCCATTCTACTACAATTGTCAAACGAGGGTTTAATTTGAGTGTCAAGTAAATCTCGCACCAAATTTTGGCGCCGTTGCCGGGGATTAGCAACTTTGCTAATCCTGTCTTTATTTTTATATTTTTTTTGTTTTTCGTGCATTCTTATTTTAGATTCTTAGTTTGTTTGTTTCCTTGTTTTTTAGGTACTGTGTATGACTCGTCGCTCTCGGCCTATTATAGAGAACATCTCCGACTTTGACGGTGATTTTGAACGCACTTTGAGGAGAACGAGGAGTCAACAAGAGCCACCACAACCTCCACCACAACCTGGGCTTGAAGAAGACGAAGAAGGTGTAGAAGAAAAGCCCACGGATCAGATTTTTGAAGAAGAACAAGCCATGGCAGCAGATAATAGAACCATCAAGGAGCTTTCGGCCTCGGGTTTGGATAATGCATTGCCTCTTTGTATCCAATACCCCACGGCTGCAGAGGGGAAGACTGAGGAATTTGAACTCAAATCCAGTTTGTTACACCATATTCCGAAGTTCCATGGCTTGTCTATGGAAGACCCCAACAAACACTTGAAGGAGTTCGAGGTGGTTTGTTCGAGCATGACCCCCGTCAATGTGGATGGGAGTATATTGAAGATGAAGGCCTTTCCATTTTCACTTATGGACAAGGCCAAAGATTGGCTCTACGAACTAGCCCCGGGAACTGTGACTTCGTGGGAGAGTATGAAGCGTGCTTTCTTGGAGAAATTCTTCCCTACTTCGAGAGTGATTCTCCTACGGAAGAAAATTAGTGGTATTCAACAGAATCATGGTGAGACATTCCCGGCTTATTATGAGCGCTTCAAGGGCCTTGTAGCTTCATGTCCTCAACATCAAATGAAGGAGGAACTTCTCCTTCAATATTTCTATGAGGGCCTCCTTCCTATCGAACGTCAAATGGTTGATGCATCAGCGGGAGGAGCATTGGTGGACAAAACACCAAGGGATGCCAAGATTCTCATAGCCAACCGAGCGCTCAACGCTCAACAATATGAAGGAGTGGGCCAAAGGGAAGCCTCACGGCAACAAAGTGTAAATGAGGTGAGTGCTATTTCTGAAATTCAATCACAACTTGCTAATCTTACTTCTCTTGTTTCTCAGGTTGTGATTGGTCCAAAAGCACAAGAACACCAAGTTTGTGGCGTGTGCTCAATTCAAGGGCATCCATCCGACAAGTGCCCTCAACTAATCGAGAATGGTGGGTGGGAATCTGCCAATGCAATTGGTTTCCAAGGACAAAATCAAAACAACCCATACTCGAACACTTACAATGCCGGATGGAGGGACCATCCAAACTTCAAATGGAGGGAGCCACAACAAGCTGCCCAACAAGGAGGATTTAGGCCAAACCCCCCTGGTTTTTATTCCAAGCCGTATGCACCCCAACAATCCCAACAACCTTCGGCATCATCTTATTCAGGTACGTCTTTGGAAAGTAATCAAGCTATGCAATTACTAACCTCTATTTCGCAGGGGTTGCAAAATCAAAACAACCGAATAGAAAATAACGAGAAGGAGATGATGGATATGAAGAAACAAATAGGGCAGATTTCTGAGTTCCTTGGACAGATTAGAGAGCAAGGAAAGCTTCCTAGCTCAACCACAGTCAATCCAAAGGGAGGATTCGAATCCGCCAAGGCCATCACCCTAAGGGGTGGAAAAGAAGTTGGGACCGAGCCAAACAATCCCAAATCTGCCCAGAAAGTAGATGAAGAGACGACACAACCTGAGGCAGATCACCCTAACTCGGCCAAATCAGGTAATTTAAGTTCAAATTCATGTACTTCACGTCCTAATCTGCCCAATGTACCTTTTCCTCGCAGGTTCATGCAAGAAAAAAAAGAAAGCGAGAAGGACATTCTTGAAACGTTCCGGAAGGTGCAAGTGAACATACCGCTTCTCGATGCAATCAAACAGGTTCCAAAGTATGCTAAATTCCTCAAGGACCTATGCAATACAAAGAGAAGAAGGGCAAACAAAGAGGTAGTGAAGGTAAGCGAGAATGTGTCCGCTGTTTTGCAACGTAAACTGCCTACCAAGTGCAAAGACCCCGGTAGTTTCACGATTCCTTGTGTAATTGGACATAATCGTTTTGAACATGCCATGCTTGATTTAGGTGCATCCATAAATGTCATGCCTTATTCTATTTATGCATCTATGAATTTGGGTGAATTAAAACAAGATGGTGTAATTATACAATTGGCTGATCGTTCTAACGCGTATCCAAAAGGAGTTTTGGAGGATGTGCTTGTGCAGGTGAACCATTTAATTTTTCCGGCTGATTTCTACGTCCTAGACATGGAGGATTCAGCCCATTCTACATCTTTGCCGATTCTCCTTGGTAGGCCATTCATGAAGACGGCCCGAACGAAGATTGATGTATACAAAGGCACCTTGACAATGGAATTCGATGGGGGAAGTGATTGATTTTAATATTTCTGAAACTATGAGATATCCCGTTGATGACCATTCTTGTTTTTCCATTGATGTTATCGATTCTTTGGCGCAGGTATACCTTGAAGAATTGAACGAGGACGCCCTGGAAACAACCATCACTAAGGCCATAGAGCGCAAAAATGAAGGATTTGGGCCAATGCAAGGCCACGGCAAGGAGGAGGAATTCTTTGCAATGGGTTCTAGTGAAGAAATAATTGAGGTTGTGGCAGCCCTTGAGTCATTGCCACAACAATATGGTAAGGTTCCACTCTCACTTTCAAATTCAGTTTCCACTAAGATGCTACCTTCTGTTGTTCAGGCACCATCGCTTGAACTTAAGCCGTTGCCGGACCATTTGAAGTATGTGTTTTTGGGAGAAAGCGAAACATTGCCCGTCATCATTTCATCAAGTCTCACAACAATGGAGGAGGAGAAGCTTGTGAGGGTGCTGCGAGAGCACAAAATGGCCATAGGGTGGACTTTGGCCGACATTAAAGGAATAAGCCCTACCACATGCATGCACCGTATACTTCTTGAGGAGGGGGCTAAACCAACTCGAGAGGCTCAACGCCGTCTCAACCCTCCAATGATGGAAGTGGTGAAGAAGGAAATAATCAAGCTTTTGGATTGCGGAGTGATCTACCCTATCTCCGATAGCCGTTGGGTCTCTCCAGTTCAAGTCGTTCCCAAGAAGTCCGGAGTAACTGTTATCAAGAATGATGAGAATGAGCTCGTGCCTACACGCATTCAGACTGGATGGCGAGTATGTATCGATTACCGGAAGCTAAATGCCATGACTAGGAAAGATCACTTTCCTTTGCCATTCATCGACCAGATGCTCGAAAGGTTAGCCGGTCATGCTTTTTACTGTTTTCTTGATGGATACTCTGGATATAACCAAATTGTGATAGCCCCGGATGATCAAGAGAAGACCACATTCACATGTCCCTTTGGAACATTTGCCTATCGTCGCATGCCATTTGGCTTATGCAACGCACCGGCCACTTTCCAAAGGTGTATGGTAAGTATATTTTCCGATTTTGTTGAAAAGATCATTGAGGTTTTCATGGATGATTTCAGTGTATTTGGGAGTTCATTTGATAATTGCTTGGATAATCTGACCTTAATTTTGAAACGATGTGTTGAAACTAACCTTGTCTTGAATTGGGAGAAATGTCACTTTATGGTGAAACAAGGTATAGTTTTAGGACATATTGTTTCAGAAAAAGGAATTGAAGTAGATAAATCGAAAATAGACCTTGTACGTCACTTACCCTCTCCTACTTCGGTTAGAGAGGTACGTTCGTTTCTTGGCCATGCAGGGTTCTATAGGCGTTTTATCAAGGACTTCTCCAAGATGTCCAACCCTCTTTGCCGATTGCTTCAAAAAGATGTGCCATTCAAGTTTGATGAAGAGTGTAATTCGGCATTTAACCAACTCAAGGAGAAGCTAGTCTCGGCCCCCATTATTGTACCTCCAGATTGGAGCCTTCCGTTCGAGCTCATGTGTGATGCATCCGACTATGCATTAGGAGCTGTTCTAGGACAAAGAAGAGACAAGCGGCCGCATGTCATATACTATGCCTCTCGGACTCTCAATGATGCCCAATTGAACTACTCCACGACGGAAAAAGAACTTCTAGCTGTGGTTTTTGCTTTAGATAAATTTCGTTCATATTTAATTGGTACTAAAGTAATCGTTTATTCTGATCATGCAACTTTGAGGTACTTGCTCACGAAAAAGGAAGCAAAGCCGAGGCTTATCCGTTGGATTCTTCTTCTTCAAGAATTTGATATTGAAATCCGGGATAAGAAAGGAAGCGAGAATGTAGTGGCTGACCATTTAAGCCGAATGATCCACGAGGAGCATGAACATGCCGTACCTATCCCTGAAACTTTTCCCAATGAGCAGCTGCTATCCATTGAGGTAAGTGAACCATGGTATGCAGATTTAGTGAATTACTTGGTGACTAAACAAATTCCAAATGAACTAAACAAGCACCAACGTGATAAGCTTAAAAATGATGCACGTTTCTATGTTTGGGATGACCCTTATTTGTGGAAGTATTGCTCAGATCAAATTGTACGTAGATGTGTGCATGATTCTGAATTTCACTCAATTCTAAGCTTTTGTCACACATATGCATGTGGTGGTCATTTTGGCACACAACGCACTGCCCTCAAGGTTCTAGAGTGTGGTTTTTATTGGCCGACTATATTTAGGGATGCTAGAACCTTTTGTATGTCTTGTGATCGTTGCCAACGAATGGGTAACATAGGTACCAAGGACCAAATGCCGCAAACCCCTGTCTTTAATGTTGAAATTTTTGATGTTTGGGGCATTGATTTCATGGGCCCTTTTCCTCCATCTTATGGTTTCACTTATATCTTGCTAGCCGTTGATTATGTTTCTAAATGGGTGGAAGCAAAAGCCACCCGTACTAACGATTCTAAGGTGGTTGCAGATTTTGTGAAAACTAACATTTTTGCTAGGTTTGGAATGCCGAGAGTAATCATAAGTGATGGAGGGTCTCACTTTTGCAATCGGACCATTGAGGCGTTGCTAAGAAAGTACCATGTCAACCATAAGGTCTCCACACCTTACCATCCTCAAACAAATGGCCAAGCCGAGGTGTCTAACCGAGAAATCAAACAAATTTTGGAGAAGACCGTTGGACCAACAAGGAGGGATTGGAGCTTACGTTTAGATGATGCACTGTGGGCATATCGTACGGCATACAAAACACCCATTGGGATGTCACCTTTTCGGCTCGTCTATGGTAAGCCATGTCATTTGCCCGTAGAGTTAGAGCACAAGGCACATTGGGCCGTGAAGATTTTCAACATGGACATAGATGCAGCGGGAGTTCATAGGAAGCTCCAATTGAATGAACTTGAGGAGATTCGGAATGAAGCCTATGAGAATGCCCGGATGTACAAAGCCAAGACCAAAGCATTCCATGATAAAATGATTCGAACCAAGACCTTCACAGTTGGGCAGAAAGTGTTACTTTTCAACTCTCGCCTACGTTTGTTTCCTGGTAAGTTGCGTTCTAAATGGATTGGCCCGTTTGTTGTTACTAATGTTTTCCCTCATGGTGCAGTGCAAATCAAAAGTTTAAGGACGCAGCAAGAATTCAAAGTGAATGGGCATCGATTGAAGCCCTATTACGAGATGTTTGAGGAGCATGTCGTGGAGGAGGTACCCCTCCATGCCGTGGAACCTAGTCAAGCTTAAACGGAGGTACCGTCCGGCTGCAAGACGTAAAAGAAAGCGCTTCGTGGGAGGCAACCCATGCATCCGAATAGAGAAGAACTTGGAAACCCCTTTAAGAGACTTATTTTTATTCCTTTCTTTTTCTTTACTGCCTTTACTTTGCTTTCTTTCTCGTATTTGTTTATTTGCTTGCTCTGTTGTGACTTTCTGCTTAAAACATTGAGGACAAAGTTTGATTTAAGTGTGGGGGGGTAAACAATTTGTATTTGCATGAATTTCGTGGGATTTATTCACCTATCACTTAGAATGTTGTTTCTTGCTGTTTTAAGCGTTTTTAGAGTGTTTTATAGTGTCTTTGTTGCTATTTCGTTTCTGCCTTGTTAGGTTGTTTAGTTGTTATTGTTTGTTTGTTTATTAATTGTGTGAGTCTATGATTGTAACATTGAGAAAATGTTTGATTTATTGATAGGCACTGCTAAACAAAGAAAGATGGTGCTTCACAAAGGTTGTTTGCTTGAGGCCCCACTACGTGGCTTTACTCTTGAAGCGGAAGGCGTAGGAACAGAAGGCATCGGAGCGGAAGGCGTAGGAACAGAATGCATCGGAGCGGAAGGCGTAGGAGCAGAAGGCATCGGAGCAGGAGGCATCGAAGATAGAGCATTCCAGGCCTCAATACTTGGCCAAGCGCTGGATGAGCCAGGAAAAAGGTGCCTCTGGAGGAAAGACGAAAACCTTTGACGGTCACTGTGAATCCGACCTTCAGACTCTTGCAGCTCATCAAGCTTCCTCTTCATGCCCGACGAATAGTTATTTGCAAGCACATGCAAACTTCTATTCTCATACTTCAGCTGCTGGATCTCCTGCTTGAGACTTTCCACCTCTGCCATCAATGATTCCACCTGACGGGAGCGGGCAAGCAGGCGTTGGCCCATGTTGGACACAGAACTCGCACACTGAACACTAAGTGCGAGGGACTCTTGAACGGCCAACTCATCGGACCGTCCTGACAGCAGCCTACTATCTTTTGGTGTGAGGAGGTTCCTAGCTACTATTGTAGCTGTTGTGGCGTCCTGCATCACAGAGTCTTCACCTGAAAGAGGACCGTTAGAAGAAAAGAAAGAAGGACGCCATACGTTACCTTGACGCGGCGCGCCCGTATCACTGCTAAGGCTCAATTCCAAGCTAAGGTTCGATGAGTTTGCCATTTTTCAAAAGTGTTCAAAGAGAAGGGATGGAGTTAAATTTCAAAGGGCCGGAGTCGATTTTCTTCAGAGTGTGTTTGTTGTGGTGATCGATAGCTCAATAAAAAAAGCCAAGGCGATGATAGGAGCATATTCATGCGACTTAAATGGCTTGTTCTCGTGCATTTACGTTATGTTTCTTTAGTTATTTTAGTACTTTAAGCTATTTTCGTGTGTTTGTAGGTCCAAAGGGCTAAAGGAGCAAAAAGATGCATTTTGGAGACTTTTGGAGCACTTTTGGGCTAAGGATGGATAGCTTATGCTTGGAGCCAAAGTGTTGGACGAAATTGAAGACCTAATTGAAGACCAAAGTGTTGGAACCTTGTTCCCTTTAGTTTTAGGACATTTAAACCTTTCCTAATCCCATTCATCAACACATGCATCCACATGCATTCACCCTTTAAACCATTAAATCCACATGCTTTCCTATTCAATTAAATCAGCCACATGCATTCATCATCATAACCTAGCTGTCATTCCACTTCATTGCACATGCATCTTCAAATAAATCAGCCATTCCACATGCATATTCAACCTAGCTGTCATTGCACATGCATTCACTCTTTAATTCACATGCATTTACTCTTTAATTCACATGCAAGACATCCCATTCCATCTCCCATTTCAGATTGCATTCCATAATCAATCACTCACCTTTAATCCACATGCATCTTCCATAAATCAAATCAGCCACATTCACCACCACATTCACTCACCACAAACATTCCACATGCATTCATCAACATATCTAGTTGTCACTCACATGCATTTCCTTCATCATTTCCAACCCACATGTCCCTTTAATCATTCAAACATACACCCATTCACCACCAGAAATCATCCTTGCCATGAGTTCCCATCAGATTTCCATCATATTCACATGCATTCCATCCTTTAAAACATTGCACATGCACTCCCTTTAATTAATTAAGCCACATGCACTCCCATCCATTTCATCATTGCAGCCAACACATGCTTTCACATGCATTTTCAGATTGTCCCCTTGCACATGCAGCCACTTATTCAAAGCACATGCATTTCCACCCTTTAATCACATGCATAAATCAGCCACATGCATCTCCCATCACCATTCCAGATTTCCACCACCCTCCTAGCTGTCATGTTCCCCCCATTTCACCTATAAATAACCCTTCATTGCAGCCACAAAGGGGGGGATCCATTCACCACAGAAATAAGGCCTTTGTGCCAGAAATTCACCCATTTAATACACTCTTCCATATTCCAGAAATTCGTCAAAACCTCTCCACACCCTCATTGCAGCCACCAAAACACTTTTCTCCTCCATTGCAGCCACTCCAACCACTCCCCAAACCATTCACACCATCAAACTATCCTTAGACCTTGTGCTACAACGAAGAGGAAGAGAAGAGTGCCTAAACGTTCATACAATTCAAGTTTGAGTTGTTGGAATGTTTAGGTGTTTCTTTGATTTCAATGTTTAATTTCAATACTCTTTGTTTTGTACGTATGAGGAATGGAAGAGAAGAGTGCCTAAACGTTCATACAATTCAAGTTTGAGTTGTTGGAATGTTTAGGTGTTTCTTTGATTCCAATGTTTAAATTCAACTAAACCCCCCTTGGCTAGGGGGGAATTCGAAATATATGTTTATGCTTGCATTTTGATTTGATTACTTCTAATTGCGTTTCATAAGTTGTGGATTCAATTTGTTTAACCGTTTGATTGATAACTTATTTATGTATGTTTATTGAGAATGCGCGCTTAATTTTCATGCATGAATATGACGCTAGAATATAAGTGAGTTTCACCTAATAGTTACGAACTTATATTCACAAGTAGTGGAGGTTGCTTATAAACAATCGCGTTAAACAAATTCTTGGCATAAGTTTCATGCAATCATAGTAACGAATGCCTCGTCAACACTTATAATTTTCATAGAGCGTAATGATTCTTGCTTGTACCTCTTCTATGCATTCATGTTGAGGACTTGTGGGGAATGTTTTGAATTGTCGCATGCATCATCCAATTCAATAACGTTAGGAAGATTTGAAGGTTAATTAGTGCATCACGGTTAACTTGGGGTGTTGAGTATCATAGTTTATTGAAATGCAATTGGAAATCATTTTATTATGCAAGTATAACATGTATGGAGATGAACCCCTTAGCTAGCCTTCATTCCATTCAATTCTATCACACATTCACATTTACATTTTGCTTTTACTTACAATCTGTTCTTTTAGTTTAAATTCGTCAAAACCTAACCCCCCCTTTACTTTCTTGTTCTTTAGTGTTTAGACTTTGTTTAGTTTATGTTTTAAAGTGTTTTGATTCAATTTATTTCCCAAAATTCGTCCAAATTCACCAAAGTGCTCAAAACTGCCCAGAAAGTGATTTTAAGGCTGTTTTGAGTGTTTTGGGTGATGTTTGAGTCTTTTGGTTTGTTTTAGTGTTTTAAAGTTTAGTTTTGCATTCTTTGAGTCTAGTATAGTGTTTTATATTGTTATTTTACGTTTGAATCAAGCCATAATCCTAAATTCGTCCAACATTGGGGTTAAGGTCAGAAACTGCCTAGTTAGTGTTTTTAGGCAGTTTTGAGTCTTTTGAACTTGTTTTGAGTCCTTTGAGTCTTTGTGAACGTTTTTAACTTTGTTTTTATGTTTTTGAGTCAAATCCAAGTGATTAACAATCCCTCCTAATCCCCGGTCCAGAACGATCCCTACTTATACTTATACTACAATTGACAAAAAGAGGGTTTAATTTGTGTGCGTATAAATCACGCATCAGGCGACGCGTCCACCAATTCAAAAAGCCGGAATTTCCGGCGTAAGTTCGGCGACGCTTTCTCGGCTTTTCAGAAGGCACGTTCAACTTTGTCAAAAGATTTCTTCTTTTCAGACAACACGTGGAGGCCATCACCGCAACTACACATCTTTAGCCGACAAGCGCAAAGTTCGGCGACGCTTTCTCTGCTTTTCAGAAGACGCGTGCAGCTTTGTCAAAAGGAGCCGCATCTGCACTACCACGTGTCGTTCAGAAAGTGAAGGGGCGCCTGCTCAGAAATCGAAGAGGTGTGTTCAGAAATCGAAGAGGTGTGTTCAGAAATCGAAGAGGCGTGTTCAGAGATCGAAGAGGCGCCACTATTTCAAAAAGCCAGATTTGCGGGATCAAAACGTTTGTCGACAAAGGTAAAAAGTACCACCACTTGATATTATCTCTATATATGTCGACCTTCATCTTTTATGGCAGGGCAAACCTGAAGAAAAATGCCCAACTCTCCCTCACCTCTCAGGGCGTACTCCCAGCAAAGCCTTTCGAAAGACTCAATTCTTTCTTCTTCCCCAAAGATGATACCAGATGCCTGGAGTACATATGACCCAGGAGGAAACAGCACAACAAATACATGTGCTGATTCATTCACCGCTTCTTCAAAAGCAAAGGTATCTCATATCATCAAGGTCAAAAGCAAAAGTATCTCATATCATGCTCTTTCCCTGTCTTTTTCTTTGTCCTTGTTCTTACTCGCATGGCAAAGTAAAACAAGCAATCAGCCGGCACTTGGAGTCAGTCTTCCGATCTGGAGCCAACTGCCTGGAATCTATTCCTGATTGCTTACCTAGCGTTGCTCTCGAGTAGTCATCTTCAACGGTTGATACACTTCCGGAGAAGGGACCACTTCTGCAAAGGGGAGCGAGTAAGGCAAGTGAAAATGATACATTGAAGCATGTGGAGACAAACATAGGCTGAGTTATCCTCCAACCCTTTTCAATACGAATTGGAAAGATTGAACAAAGAAACAGACCAAAGGGGTAAGCTCAGACCTTCGGGGGAGACCAAATGAACCATCATGCTGCCCAGTTCAAGAAGTAGCACAAAGGAAAATCAACGATGGGCGGAAACCAGTTCGAGAGTAAGCCTGTGGAATCATCAAGATCAAGCCTCAATGCAATCAACAAAGAGAAGATGGAATTTACACTCTATAACCAGATTTGCGTCTCTAAACTCTTCTCTTTGTTAATTACATTATGCCATGTTTAGTATGTTTAAGTGCTTTTTGTGTATTTACTTATGCTTTGTGTGAATCTATGCTTAAAACATTGAGGACAATGTTTGATTTAAGTGTGGGGGGGTAACTAAGTATATTTGATGCAAATTCGTTGGATTTTATCACCTATCACTTCACATGTTGTTTCTCACTGTTTTAAAACTGTTTTAGTGTGTTTTGCCTTAAAAATTCGAAAATCCCATAAAAATTTGAAAAATTGTTTTGAAAAACCCAAAAAGAGTTGTTTTAAAGTTGTTTTTGTGTGTGTGTTTGTGTCTTAGGATACCTTCCAACACAATGATAAGGATTTGGTTTGTAATTGCATGACTGTTAAAAAGAGTTATTAACATAGAGAAAAGTTTGATTTACTCTTGGTATATGCTTGGTTATGGTTATAATGTATAACTTCACATGCAATCATAAAAGAAAATTTAGTTTTTGTAACATGCCTGAAGGAAGGAACTCAAACAAATGCTACAACCCTGAGAGACTTGAGCCTATAACGTTCTTTGGAGAGTATAATCTGTGATTTCTTGTTTTCTAAAATCGTTGCATGATCTCATTATTCTTTGCTTGGTTACTACTTAGAAGGCGTTTCATCATATAGTTCCAAATGCTAGAACTCATGCCCATTTCATTCAAAGCATGTTATTGATTTGCATAACATATATCAAGATGAAGTTGTGTAGTTGCCACCATAGCCAAATAGCCTCGCTTCCCATATTTCGTATATGTTGTAAGTTTTACCCCCGTTGAGCCATGTTAACCCATGTTCTTTGTTTACCCACTTTATCTTCACCTAACCTAGAATATGACCGTCCTTACCCTTGTTCTTAAAAGATAGTGAGCATGACTTAATTGAATTCCTTTTGAGTTACATTATGAAAGAAAATAAGTGTGGGGGAGAGAATGTTTAAGTGTTTTGTTTTGAGATTCAAAAGAAAAAAAAAAAAAAAAAAAAAAAAAAAAAAAAAAAAGAGAAAAGAATAAGTGATTGAAGAAAGGTTCCAAAACACCAATTCTGGGCGTAAATTGTCTAAATTCTCCCTTTTTGTTCAAAAGTTGAGTTTTCATTCAAAAGTGAATTCTAAGTTGATTAAAATGCTTTGCTCACTATTTCTTTAAGAACCTTTGTTTTCCATATCCCTTCTTTATCCACATACCCCAAGCCCCGTTACAACCCTTGACTTCTATCTTGAGTGTTGTGTATTTCAATTTGTGGAGTTTGAACTTGGTATGAGCTTATGGTGTCACTGGTTCTCGCGTCTAAGTAGTAGCATTCCATTCATGAGATCATATCTAAACTTGATTATTAACTCCAGAATTTGCGTTCTTTGTGATACATATATGTGAGTGTCGTTTTCATGTTTACATCAATCTTCTCACATATGACTAGATTAGGGTGTGTAGTTAGAAAATCTGAGTAAAAATTGAGTGCATATCTTGAACGGAATTGAGCAAATTCTCTAAGGCATGTTACTACATTCAAAACATTGTTTTAAATGCTTAATTGTGAACTAGTATATGGTGACTATGATTAAGAATGTACTTAAATGTGAAGATGACTAAAATCTGTGAGAATGATGATTTTTAACTTGTCATGTGCATTGGAAATCCCTAAGACGGTTGTTGGAAGGTTTAGGTTGTGTTTTACGTGTTTAGTGTCGTTTTGTTTATTTGTTTTTATTCTGTTTTGCTCGAGGACTAGCAAAAGCTAAGTGTGGGGGTATTTGATAGGAGCATATTCATGCGACTTAAATGGCTTGTTCTCGTGCATTTACGTTATGTTTCTCTCGTTATTTTAGTCCTTTATGCTTCTTTTGTGTGTTTTCAGGTTCTAAGGGCCTAGGGAGCAAGAAAGTGCATTTTGAGGCCATTTGGAGCATTTTTGGGCATGGATTGGATAGCTTATCCATGGAGCCAAGAGAATGGACGAATTTGAAGGCCTTGTATGCACTTGAAGACACAAAACAATGGCTCTAGCCCAATCAAACACATTATGCCATACAAACCAACCTATTTTAGGCCCATTCTATGTACTTAAACCCTAGCCCTTTAAACTAATTCATTGATCACTTATCAAACCATTCACTTATCACTCACCACATATCATTCACTTATCACTTAACATATCATTCATTTATTTCACTTCCATACTCCTCTTAATTCCACATGCATTCTCACACATGCACATCATTCACTCACATTTCCACCATTCATTCTTTATTCCTTTCCAAACATCTCACATGCATTTCCACCTTCCTACTTCATCATTTCACCACATTCTCCCTCTTTAACTCACATGCATTCTCACACATGCACATCATTCACTCACATTTCCACCATTCATTCTTTATTCCTTTCCAAACATCTCACATGCATTTCTTCATTATTTCCTAACCCTACATGCATTATTTATTGCATCTTCACATGCATTCACACACACTTTACACATTCAAACCGTGAGCTCCCATTCCTATATGCCATTTTCATATTTCCACCCACTAACCTAGTCATCAACACATGCACTTCCACCTTTCATCCACAATGATTCATGATTCATTCACTTTGCATCCTTTAAATCACATACTTTTCCATCATTAATTAGCCACTTGCATCTTAAACAAACAACCATATGTTCCCTCCACTACTCCTATAAATACCCTTGCACCCATTCAATTCATATCTCATATATTTCCATTCACAACACTTCACACAACACAAATACCATTCCATTGCCGTGAGTCCCATTTCATTTTCTGCATATTTTCTCTTCATTCTTCCATCTCCAACCACTCCCTACTCCATTCCACATACACCTAAAGCCCTTAAGCTCACCTTAGACCTTGTGCTACAACAACGAGGAAGAAAAGAGTGCTTAAACGTTCATACAATTCAAGTTTGAGTTGTTGGAATGTTTAGGTGTTTCTTTGATTTCAAAGTTTAAATTTAATTCTCTTTGTTTTGTACGTATGAGAAGGGAAGAGAAGAGTGCCTAAACGTTCATACAATTCACGTTTGAGTTGTTGGAATGTTTAGGTGTTTCTTTGATTTCAAAGTTATGAGGAACTAAACCCCCCTTTAGCTAGGGGGTGATTCGAAACTATGTTTATATTTGCATTTTGAATTGATTACGTTTGGTTGGAATTTCATAAGTTGTGGATTCAATTCGTTTAACTGTTTGATTGATAACTTATTTATGTATGTTCATTGAGATTGCAAGCTTAATTTTCATGCATAAATATGACGCTAGAATATAAGTGAATTTCACCTAATCGTTATGAACTTATATTCACAAGTAGTAGAGGTTGCTTATAAACAATCTCGTTAAACGAATTCTTGGCATAAGTTTCATGCGTATTCCATAGTAACGAATGCCTCGTCGATGTTTATGATTTCCGTTGAACTTAATGATCTTGGTTAAATGTCTCTATCATGCGTATTCCATAGTTAGGGACTTTGATTAAGAATAATTTGGTTGTAATGCGTATTCCATTCAATCCAACGAATTTAGGGAAATCTGAAAGTTAATCTAAGCGGATCTAATTAACTTGGAGCATTGAGTTTCACAACTTATCGAAAGACCAACTGAGAATCAATTTTGTTTGCAAGTGTAACATGTGTGGAGAAGAACCCCTTGGCTATTCCATCATCCATATTTTCATCACATTCATATTTACATTTTGCCTTTAATTATATTCTGTCTTTTTAATTTAATATCGTCCAAACACAATTCCCCCCCTCTATTTTGTTAAGTTTTAATCATTCGTATTTGTTTTATTTTTGTAACTTTAAGCTTTTGGAGTCATAAACATTTGCAAATTCGTCTAAATCAAGTTCTAGCTTCTATTTGAGTCAATTTGATTGTTTTAGACAATTTGAGTTTTTCAAAGCCATTCTGAGTCATAGTAGTCTTGTTAAGAGTATTTTAATTTAGTTTTTATGTTTTTAAGTCAATTTAGAAGGTTTTAGCAAGCCCTCCTAATCCCCGGTCTAGAACGATCCCTCACTTATCCATTCTACTACAATTGTCAAACGAGGGTTTAATTTGAGTGTCAAGTAAATCTCGCACCAGTTATTAATGATGCGAGATTTATACGCGCACAAATTAAACCCTCTTTTTTGTCAAATTGTAGTATAAGTATAAGTAGGGATCGTTCTGGACCGGGGATTAGGAGGGATTGCAAATCTCTTGGAAACTGACTCAAAAACGTAAAATAAAGTTTAAAACACTATACTAGACTCAAAGAATTCAAAAATACTTTAAAACATAAACTAAACAGATTCTAAGCACTAAAGAACAAGAAAGTAAAGGGGGGGGGGTTTGATTTGACGAAATTAACTAAATTGCACAAATTGTAATTAAAGGCAAAACGTAAATATAAATGTGATGAAAATATGGATGATGGAATAGCCAAGGGGTTCTTCTCCACACATGTTACACTTGCATACAAGATTGATTCTCAGTTGGTCTTTCGATAAATTATGAAACTCAACGCCCCGGGTTAATTAGGTCCGCTTAAATTAACCGTCAAGTTTTCCTTAAGTTAATGAATTGGATGGGTTAGCGCAACGCAATTCACCACATTCTCCAAAAGTCCTTTACGTGAACAGCACAATAAAGATACAATCAAAGATCATTAAGCATTATGAAAACTATAAGTGTTGACGAGGCATTCGTTACTGTGATGAGCATGAAACTCGTGCCAAGAATTCATTTAACGCGATTGTTTATAAGCAACCTCCACTACTTGTGAATATAAGTTCATAACGATTAGGTGAAATTCACTTATATTATAGCGTCATATTTATGCATGAAAATTAAGCGCGCATTCTTAATAAACATTCATAAATAAGTTATCAATCAAACGGTTAAACAAATTGAATCCACAACTTATGAAATTCCAACGAAAGTTAATCAATTCATATTGCAAGTAATAAACATAGTTTCGAATCACCCCCTAGCTAAAGGGGGTTTAGTTCCTCATATCTTTGAAATCAAAGAAACGCCTAAACATTCCAACAACTCAAACTTGAATTGTATGAACGTTTAGGCACTCTTCTCTTCCATTCCTCATATGTACAAAACAAAGAGAATTAAAATTTAAACTTTGAAATCAAAGAAACACCTAAACATTCCAACAACTCACACTTGAATTGTATGAACGTTTAGGCCCTCTTATCTTCCTCGTTGTTGTAGCACAAGGTCTAAGGTGAGGTTTGGGGGATTATGGAAATGGATGAGGAGTGGTGGAAATGGAAGCAATGGAGGAGAAGTGGAAGGGGGACTCACGGCTAGGGAATAATGGAAGTGTTTGAGGGGTGTTGTGTTGTGAATGAGATGTTCCTGAATGAATGAATGCAAGGGTATTTATAGGAGTAGTGGAGGGAACATATGGCTATGTCATTTGTAGGTGAAGTAGGTGGATGTTGTAGGTGATTATGAGTGATAAGTGATAAGTGTATGATATGTTAAGTGATAAGTGAATGATTATGATAAGTGATAAATGAATGTATGATATGATAAGTGGTGAATGATATGTGGTGAATGATAAGTGGTAGTGTTTAAGTATTTAAAATAGGGAACAAAGCCCTTCCTTGCATGGCAAGGAAGGGAGACACAAGGAAACACACGACAATGTCCTAAGGTTGCTAGGAATGTTGTTTTTGTGTTCTAAAATGCGTAGGAGTTTTCAATGATGCTCAAACATGAGGTCTTTTTAGGATTTAACTTTCCTACTTCAAGTCTTCAATTTCGTCCATCCTTTTGGCTCCAAGCATATGATATCCATTCCAATCTCTAATTTGCTCCAAAAGGCTCCAAAAGGCATCCTTTTGCATACTTTGCCCTTAGAACCTGAAAACACACAAAAGAAGCATAAAGAACTAAAATAACTAAAGAAACATAACGTAAATGTACGAGAACAAGCCATTTAAGTCGCATAAATATGCTCCTATCAATTAATCAAACAAATAAATAAATCGCATTCATGTTTTACGAAACAATAACTGGATGTAATCAATTCATATCACATATATATTCATGGTTTTGAATTCACCTCTAACTAAAACAAATTTAGTTCCTCATGTTCGCAAAACAAAAATAATTAAATTTAAACATTGAAAACAAAGAATAGAATACACCTAGAAACGCTCCAACAATCCAACGTCTTAAATGGCAAACACAGCTCTAAGTGGCTCCTCCTTCCTTCCTTACTGAGGCACAATGGGGATTTTCTGAATTTAGGCTCTTGAGGTGTGGTGGATGGTGTGGTGATCAGATGGTAGAGGGTGGTGGTTTGATATATGCGGCATAATGAGGTATTTATAGGGTAGGGTTCACACAATTTCTGAAGGGAAAAGGATTACATAATCCTAGGGGAAAATGACTAGGGTTACATGGCAGAGACTAAGGAGGAAAGGGGTTCAAAACCTACAGCAGGGAATAGGGTTTCTAGAAATGGTAGTGGCAGATTTCTAGAAGGAAAGGGATGAAAGGTGCGGCATCAATGTAGGAGAAGGATAGGGCTTCTAGAAACCTGATATTTAGGTGTTCTAATGTCATTGGGATGTCCCCCTTACAGCAGGAATTAAGGTAGCAAAAGATTAGGATAGGATAAGATAAGATAAGATTGGATAAGGTTTGGATAAGATAAGGTAGTTTGGATAATGTTCCATGTTTCTTGCTTTTTCCTTATCTTCTTTGTCTTGAACTTGTTTCTCCAGATTTGTAGCATGTTCCTAGCCTCTTTGGACTTCAAATTCGTCCATCCACCTTCCTCCATATGCAAGCTATCCATTCCAGCCCAAAATTGCACTAAAATGCACCAAAATGCATTTTCTTGCCTTTTTTGCCATTTAGACCTATAAACACATGAAAATAGCTTAAATCACTATAATAAATAGAAACTAACTATGTAAGTCAAGAAAACAAGCTACCTAAGTCACATAAATATACTTCTATCAGCTAGTTAATATCACATCAAAGTTTGGCGCCGTTGCCAGGGATTAGCAAAATTGCTAATCTCCCCTTTTGTTTATGTTTCGTTTTTCTTTGTTTTCTGATTTTGTTTTGTTTTCCGTATTTTAGGTACTAGTGTATGACTCGACGTTCTCAACCTGTTCGTGCACATATATTGGAGTTTGACGACGATTTTGAACAAACTTTGAGAAGAAAGGGGAAGCAACTAGAACCAAATCCACCTAGTTCTAGCTCTGAATCCGAATTTGAAGGAGGGGAAGAGGAAGAACAAGACATGGCTGTGGACAATTGAACAATCAAGGAACTTTCAGCCTCGAGGTTGGACAATGCCATGCCTATTTGCATTCAATACCCTAGGGCAGCTCCGGACAAGACCGATGAGTTTGAATTGAAGTCTAGCTTGCTGCATGATAGGAGTATATTCATGCGACTTAAATGGCTTGTTCTTGTGCATTTACGTTATGTTTCTTTAGTTATTTTAGTACTTTAAGCTATTTTCGTGTGTTTGTAGGTCCAAAGGGCTAAAGGAGCAAAAAGATGCATTTTGGAGACTTTTGGAGCACTTTTGGGCTAAGGATGGATAGCTTATGCTTGGAGCCAAAGTGTTGGACGAAATTGAAGACCTAATTGAAGACCAAAGTGTTGGAACCTTGTTCCCTTTAGTTTTAGGACATTTAAACCTTTCCTAATCCCAATCATGCCATGCATTCACACCATTCTCTCCCAAAACCATGCATCTCCACAATCCCATTCATCAACACATGCATCCACATGCATTCACCCTTTAAACCATTAAATCCACATGCTTTCCTATTCAATTAAATCAGCCACATGCATTCATCATCATAACCTAGCTGTCATTCCACTTCATTGCACATGCATCTTCAAATAAATCAGCCATTCCACATGCATATTCAACCTAGCTGTCATTGCACATGCATTCACTCTTTAATCCAATTGCATTTACTCTTTAATTCACATGCAAAACACCTTCATTCCAGCCACAATTCACATGCATTTATAATCATTCACCCATGCAGCCACACATTCACCCACATGCACTTTTAATCATCCACTAACACAAAACAGCCCATCATTGCCGTGCATCCCATTCCATCTCCCATTTTAGATTGCATTCCATAATCATTCACTCACCTTTAATCCACATGCATCTTCCATAAATCAAATCAGATTTCCATCATATTCACATGCATTCCATCCTTTAAAACATTGCACTTGCACTCCCTTTAATTAATTAAGCCACATGCACTCCCATCCATTTCATCATTGCAGCCAACACATGCTTTCACATGCATTTTCAGATTGTCCCCTTGCACATGCAGCAACATATTCATTGCACATGCAATTCCAACCCACATGCATCCTTTAATCATTCAAACATGCAGCCACATTCCCTCCTAGCTGTCATGTTCCCCCCATTTCACCTATAAATAAGCATCCATTGCATTCATTCTCATTCACTCTTCCATATTCCAGAAATTCGTCAAAACCTCTCCACACCCTTGCAGCAGCCACCAAAACACTTTTCTCCTCCATTGCAGCCACTCCAACCACTCCCCAAACCATTCACACCATCAAACTATCCTTAGACCTTGTGCTACAACGAAGAGGAAGATAAGAGGGCCTAAACGTTCATACAATTCAAGTTTGAGTTGTTGGAATGTTTAGGTGTTTCTTTGATTTCAATGTTTAATTTCAATACTCTTTGTTTTGTACGTACGAGGAATGGAAGAGAAGAGGGCCTAAACGTTCATACAATTCAAGTTTGAGTTGTTGGAATGTTTAGGTGTTTCTTTGATTCCAATGTTTAAATTCAACTAAACCCCCCTTGGCTAGGGGGGAATTCGAAATATATGTTTATGCTTGCATTTTGATTTGATTACTTCTAATTGCGTTTCATAAGTTGTGGATTCAATTCGTTTAACTGTTTGATTGATAACTTATTTATGTATGTTTATTGAGAGTGCACACTTAATTTTCATGCATGAATATGACGCTAGAATATAAGTGAGTTTCACCTAATAGTTACGAACTTATATTCACAAGTAGTGGAGGTTGCTTATAAACAATCGCGTTAAACGAATTCTTGGCATAAGTTTCATGCGTATTCCATAGTAACGAATGCCTCGTCAACACTTATAATTTTCATAGAGCGTAATGATTCTTGCTTGTATCTCTATTATGCAATCATGTAGGGGACTCGTGGGGAATGTTTTGGGTTGTCGTATGCAATCATCCAATCCAATAACGTTAGGAAGATTTGAAAGTTAATTTAAGCGGACCTAATTAACTTGGAGCGTTGAGATTTTTCATGGTTTATTGAAATGCAATTGGAAATCGTTTTATTATGCAAGTGTAACATGTATGGAGATGAACCCCTTAGCTATTCTATCATCCATTCATTCCATTTCATCACATTCATCTTTACTATCTGTTTTTATTTACAATCTGTTCATTTAATTTAATTTCGTATAAACCTAAATCCCCCTTTACTTTAATGTCAAATTAGTTAGAAATCAATTTAGTTTGTGTTTTTAAGAGTCTTGAGTCAAGTTACAACTTAATTTCGTCCAAATTTGTGTTTATACTCAAAACTGCCCAGAAAGTGGTTTTTAGGCAGATTTGAGTGTGTTTGTGCTGTTTTGAGTCTTTTAGTTTGTTTGAGTGTTTTAAAGTTTAGTTTTGCATTCTTTGAGTCTAGTTTAGTGTTTTATATTGTGTTTTTACGTTTTTGAGTCAAATCCAAGTGATTAACAATCCCTCCTAATCCCCGGTCCAGAACGATCCCTACTTATACTTATACTACAATTGACAAAAAGAGGGTTTAATTTGTGTGCGTATAAATTCACGCATCAAATTTTGGCACCGTTGCCGGGGATTAGCAAATTTGCTAATCTCTTGGATTGTTCATTTCTGTTATGTATTTTAGTTTTAGTTTTTGATTTTTGTTTTGTTTGTTGATTTCAAGTACTAGAGAAGCACAACATGGCACTTGATAATGCTTCTCTTTTGTCACAGCTCATGGAAAGGCCCCAAATGCAAAGCGTTGGTACATTTGATCTTCAATCAAGGAATAACGTGTTTTCCAATACTTACAATTCGGATTGGAGTGATCATTCAACTTCTATGTGGTGGGAACCTCAAAATGTTCAACAAGAAGGATATTGGCAGCCACCTCATATTCAATATGCCCAACCAAACTCAAGTTCGTCAATAGATTATAATCAAAAGCTTAATGAATTAATTTGTTTGGTGCAGGGCTCACAAAATCAAGTCAAGGAGGGCCAAAATCAAGACAAAAGGTTGGACCACTTGGAAAAGCAAATTGGGCAGATTGCGGAGTTCGTAGGACAGTTTCAAGACCAAGGCGAACTCCCTAATTCAACCATTGCAAATCCGAAGGGAGAATTTGAAACTGCCAAGGAAATCATGTTGAGAAGTGACAAGGAGGTTGGAACGGACCCTCAACCATCAAAATCAAATCACAAGGAAGAGGAATACACCCAACCCACGGGAAGGGTGGAAACACCTTTACCGGAGGCACCTATTGCTCCTATGCCATCTAATTCAGGTATGGTTGTTCCAAATTTCATTATTTTTAACCCCGTTCCAACAAGTATCCCTATTCCTTGCAGATTCATGACTTCCAAGGAAGAAGAAGGTGAAAAAGACATCTTGGAAGCCCTTCCAAAGGTGAAAAGTAGGGAATGTCATGAATTCATCAAAGAGGACGTTCTTGAAACCACAAAACCCAAAGAAGTTGAATTTGATGACATTGGACAAGTCATAACCATCACTTGCAATCTGGCCAAGTCCAATATCCCTGAAACTTTCAAAGGAGTGGTGTTTGTCATTGAGTTCTTGTCGGACAAAACAAGTAAGTCATCTTTTCCAAATTCCATTACATTTTATATTGACTTGTTGTTTTTTATGAATCAGGCACCTACACTAGAATTCAAACCAATGCCGGTTCACTTCAAGTATCACCTTCCATTCAAGGACCAATTCCATGCCATTTGAATTTTGATTAAAAAAAAAAAAAAAAAAGAAAAAAAAAAGAAAAGAAAAGAAAAATAAAAGAATGTAACTTTCACAAAGGTTGTTTGCGTGAAGACCCACTACGTGGCAAAACTATCGGAGCGGAAGGCATCGGAGCGGAAGGCATCGGGGCGGAAGGACTTCTTCCCATTGAGAGACAAATGCTAGATGCCTCAGCAGGAGGTGCTTTGGTTAACAAAACCCCAGTTGCTGCTAAGATCTTAATTACAAATCCAGCCTTAAATGCACAACAATACGAAGGAGTTGGACAAAGAGACCCCCCACGCCAACACCAAGTTAATGAGGTAAGTGCAATTTCCGAAATTCAATCTTAATTGGCTAATCCCATTATTCTTGTGTCAAAGGTTGCTAATGGATCTAAAGCACAAGGAGCAAGTGTTTGTGGCGTGTGCACTATGCAAGGACATTCCAATGATCAATGTCCTTAATTGATAGAGAATGGAGGATGGGAAAGTGCTACTGCAATAGGATATCAAGGCCAAAATCAACCAAGGCATGACCCATTCTCTAACTGATAGGAGCATATTCATGCGACTTAAATGGCTTGTTCTCGTACATTTACGTTATGTTTCTTTAGTTATTTTAGTTCTTTATGCTTCTTTTGTGTGTTTTCAGGTTCTAAGGGCTTAGGGAGCAAGAAAGTGCATTTTGAGGCCATTTGGAGCATTTTTGGGCATGGATTGGATAGCTTATCCATGGAGCCAAAGTTTGGACGAATTTGAAGGCCTTATTTTCACTTTGGACATAAAACAAAGGGCCTAGCCCATTCTCTCTTATTCTATCCCTTATAGCCATGCAAAGAACCATCCATTCCATCAAAAACAATCCATCAATTCACATGCAAAACCACCATTAACATACATGCACCCAAACAAAGCCAACCTAGCTAACCCTACATGCATTATTTATTAGCATCTTTACAAGACATTATCATTGCATAACATTCCACTTCCACCTCTTTCCAACCTAATTCACATGCATATCAACCCTACATACATTAATTAGTCATTCTTTTCATATTACACTCAAATGCATTCACATGCATTTCAAGAAGCAAAACAACATTGTGCCGTGAGCTTCCCTTGCATTTTCAGCTTTCCTCCTTGCATTCACATGCATAACCAACCTAGTGTCACTCCCATTCATTCCCTTTAATTATTTAGCCATTATCATACATTTATTCTCCCATAAACAACCCAACAATGCCGTGAGTTCCCACTCCCATTTCCAACTTTCCATAACTTTTCCTAGTTGTTTTATTACATACATTCCCCCTTCATTATTCCAAACACATGCACCCATAATCATTCATCCCCTCCTAGCTGCAATATTCCCTCTTTTGTTCCCCCATTTCACCTATAAATAAGCATCCAACACTCCTCAAAATTCATTCACTCTTCCATACACATTTTCAGTTACAAACACTTCCATTTTCTGTGCAGTTTTTCTCCTTCATTGCAGCCACTATCCAACCACTTCCCATCCCTCCAAAACACTTCACATAATCCCCAAAGCTCACCTTAGACCTTGTGCTACAACAACGAGGAAGAAAAGAGTGCTTAAACGTTCATACAATTCAAGTTTGAGTTGTTGGAATGTTTAGGTGTTTCTTTGATTTCAAAGTTTAAATTTAATTCTCTTTGTTTTGTACGTATGAGAAGGGAAGAGAAGAGTGCCTAAACGTTCATACAATTCACGTTTGAGTTGTTGGAATGTTTAGGTGTTTCTTTGATTTCAAAGTTATGAGGAACTAAACCCCCTTTAGCTAGGGGGTGATTCGAAACTATGTTTATATTTGCATTTTGAATTGATTACGTTTGGTTGGAATTTCATAAGTTGTGGATTCAATTCGTTTAACTGTTTGATTGATAACTTATTTATGTATGTTCATTGAGATTGCAAGCTTAATTTTCATGCATAAATATGACGCTAGAATATAAGTGAATTTCACCTAATCGTTATGAACTTATATTCACAAGTAGTAGAGGTTGCTTATAAACAATCGCGTTAAACGAATTCTTGGCATAAGTTTCATGCGTATTCCATAGTAACGAATGCCTCGTCGATGTTTATGATTTCCGTTGAACTTAATGATCTTGGTTAAATGTCTCTATCATGCGTATTCCATAGTTAGGGACTTTGATTAAGAATAATTTGGTTGTAATGCGTATTCCATTCAATCCAACGAATTTAGGGAAATCTGAAAGTTAATCTAAGCGGATCTAATTAACTTGGAGCATTGAGTTTCACAACTTATCGAAAGACCAACTGAGAATCAATTTTGTTTGCAAGTGTAACATGTGTGGAGAAGAACCCCTTGGCTATTCCATCATCCATATTTTTATCACATTCATATTTACATTTTGCCTTTAATTATATTCTGTCTTTTTAATTTAATATCGTCCAACCACAATTCCCCCCCCCCTTATTTTGTTAAGTCTTAATCATTCGTATTTGTTTTATTTTTGTATCTTTAAGCTTTTGGAGTCATAAACAATTGCAAATTCGTCTAAATCAAGTTCTAGCTTCTATTTGAGTCAATTTGATTGTTTTAGACAATTTAAGTTTTTCAAAGCCATTCTGAGTCATAATAGTCTTGTTAAGAGTATTTTAATTTAGTTTTTATGTTTTTAAGTCAATTTAGAAGGTTTTAGCAAGCCCTCCTAATCCCCGGTCTAGAACGATCCCTCACTTATCCATTCTACTACAATTGTCAAACGAGGGTTTAATTTGAGTGTCAAGTAATTCTCGCATCAAATTTTGGCGCCGTTGCCGGGGATTAGCAACTTTGCTAATCCTTTGTCTTTATTTTTATATTTTGTTTTTCGTGCATTCTTATTTCAGATTCTTAGTTTGTTTGTTTCCTTGTTTTTTAGGTACTGTGTATGACTCGTAGCTCTCGGCCTATTATAGAGAACATCTCCGACTTTGACGGTGATTTTGAACGCACTTTGAGGAGAACGAGGAGTCAACAAGAGCCACCACAACCTCCACCACAACCTGGGCTTGAAGAAGACGAAGTAGGTGTAGAAGAAAAGCCCACGGATCAGATTTTTGAAGAAGAACAAGCCATGGCAGCAGATAATAGAACCATCAAGGAGCTTTCGGCCTCGGGTTTGGATAATGCATTGCCTCTTTGTATCCAATACCCCACGGCTGCAGAGGGGAAGACTGAGGAATTTGAACTCAAGTCCAGTTTGTTACACCATATTCCGAAGTTCCATGGCTTGTCTATGGAAGACCCCAACAAACACTTGAAGGAGTTCGAGGTGGTTTGTTCGAGCATGACCCCCGTCAATGTGGATGGGAGTATATTGAAGATGAAGGCCTTTCCATTTTCACTTATGGACAAGGCCAAAGATTGGCTCTACGAACTAGCCCCGGGAACTGTGACTTCGTGGGAGAGTATGAAGCGTGCTTTCTTGGAGAAATTCTTCCCTACTTCGAGAGTGATTCTCCTACGGAAGAAAATTAGTGGTATTCAACAGAATCATGGTGAGACATTCCCGGCTTATTATGAGCGCTTCAAGGGCCTTGTAGCTTCATGTCCTCAACATCAAATGAAGGAGGAACTTCTCCTTCAATATTTCTATGAGGGCCTCCTTCCTATCGAACGTCAAATGCTTGATGCATCAGCGGGAGGAGCATTGGTGGACAAAACACCAAGGGATGCCAAGATTCTCATAGCCAACCGAGCGCTCAACGCTCAACAATATGAAGGAGTGGGCCAAAGGGAAGCCCCAAGGCAACAAAGTATAAATGAGGTGAGTGCTATTTCTGAAATTCAATCACAACTTGCTAATCTTAATTCTCTTGTTTCTCAGGTTGTGATTGGTCCAAAAGCACAAGAACACCAAGTTTGTGGCGTGTGCTCAATTCAAGGGCATCCATCCGACAAGTGCCCTCAACTAATCGAGAATGGTGGGTGGGAATCTGCCAATGCAATTGGTTTCCAAGGACAAAATCAAAACAACCCATACTCGAACACTTACAATGCCGGATGGAGGGACCATCCAAACTTTAAATGGAGGGAGCCACAACAAGCTGCCCAACAAGGAGGATTTAGGCCAAACCCCCCTGGTTTTTATTCCAAGCCGTATGCACCCCAACAATCCCAACAACCTTCGGCATCATCTCATTCAGGTACGTCTTTGGAAAGTAATCAAGCTATGCAATTACTAACCTCTATTTCGCAGGGGTTGCAAAATCAAAACAACCGGATAGAAAATAACGAGAAGGAGATGATGGATATGAAGAAACAAATAGGGCAGATTTCTGAGTTCCTTGGACAGATTAGAGAGCAAGGAAAGCTTCCTAGCTCAACCACAGTCAATCCAAAGGGAGGATTCGAATCCGCCAAGGCCATCACCCTAAGGGGTGGAAAAGAAGTTGGGACCGAGCCAAACAATCCCAAATCTGCCCAAAAAGTAGATGAAGAGAAGACACAACCTGAGGCAGATCACCCTAACTCGGCCAAATCAGGTAAATTAAGTTCGAATTCATGTACTTCACTTCCTAATCTGCCCAATGTACCTTTTCCTCGCAGGTTCATGCAAGAAAAAAAGGAAGAAAGCGAGAAGGACATTCTTGAAACGTTCCGGAAGGTGCAAGTGAACATACCGCTTCTCGATGCAATCAAACAGGTTCCAAAGTATGCTAAATTCCTCAAGGACCTATGCAATACAAAGAGAAGAAGGGCAAACAAAAGAAGCATAAAGGACTAAAATAACGAGAGAAACATAACGTAAATACACGAGAACAAGCCATTTAAGTCGCATGAATATGCTCCTATCAAATACAAAATTTGATGCGAGAATTACTTGACACTCAAATTAAACCCTCGTTTGACAATTGTAGTAGAATGGATAAGTGAGGGATCGTTCTAGACCGGGGATTAGGAGGGCTTGCTAAAACCTTCTAAATTGACTTAAAAACATAAAAACTAAATTAAAATACTCTTAACAAGACTATTATGACTCAGAATGGCTTTGAAAAACTTAAATTGTCTAAAACAATCAAATTGACTCAAATAGAAGCTAGAACTTGATTTAGACGAATTTGCAATTGTTTATGACTCCAAAAGCTTAAAGATACAAAAATAAAACAAATACGAATGATTAAGACTTAACAAAATAAGGGGGGGGGGGGAATTGTGGTTGGACGATATTAAATTAAAAAGACAGAATATAATTAAAGGCAAAATGTAAATATGAATGTGATAAAAATATGGATGATGGAATAGCCAAGGGGTTCTTCTCCACACATGTTACACTTGCAAACAAAATTGATTCTCAGTTGGTCTTTCGATAAGTTGTGAAACTCAATGCTCCAAGTTAATTAGATCCGCTTAGATTAACTTTCAGATTTCCCTAAATTCGTTGGATTGAATGGAATACGCATTACAACCAAATTATTCTTAATCAAAGTCCCTAACTATGGAATACGCATGATAGAGACATTTAACCAAGATCATTAAGTTCAACGGAAATCATAAACATCGACGAGGCATTCGTTACTATGGAATACGCATGAAACTTATGCCAAGAATTCGTTTAACGCGATTGTTTATAAGCAACCTCTACTACTTGTGAATATAAGTTCATAACGATTAGGTGAAATTCACTTATATTCTAGCGTCATATTTATGCATGAAAATTAAGCTTGCAATCTCAATGAACATACATAAATAAGTTATCAATCAAACAGTTAAACGAATTGAATCCACAACTTATGAAATTCCAACCAAACGTAATCAATTCAAAATGCAAATATAAACATAGTTTCGAATCACCCCCTAGCTAAAGGGGGTTTAGTTCCTCATAACTTTGAAATCAAAGAAACACCTAAACATTCCAACAACTCAAACGTGAATTGTATGAACGTTTAGGCACTCTTCTCTTCCCTTCTCATACGTACAAAACAAAGAGAATTAAATTTAAACTTTGAAATCAAAGAAACACCTAAACATTCCAACAACTCAAACTTGAATTGTATGAACGTTTAAGCACTCTTTTCTTCCTCGTTGTTGTAGCACAAGGTCTAAGGTGAGCTTTGGGGATTATGTGAAGTGTTTTGGAGGGATGGGAAGTGGTTGGATAGTGGCTGCAATGAAGGAGAAAAACTGCACAGAAAATGGAAGTGTTTGTAACTGAAAATGTGTATGGAAGAGTGAATGAATTTTGAGGAGTGTTGGATGCTTATTTATAGGTGAAATGGGGGAACAAAAGAGGGAATATTGCAGCTAGGAGGGGATGAATGATTATGGGTGCATGTGTTTGGAATAATGAAGGGGGAATGTATGTAATAAAACAACTAGGAAAAGTTATGGAAAGTTGGAAATGGGAGTGGGAACTCACGGCATTGTTGGGTTGTTTATGGGAGAATAAATGTATGATAATGGCTAAATAATTAAAGGGAATGAATGGGAGTGACACTAGGTTGGTTATGCATGTGAATGCAAGGAGGAAAGCTGAAAATGCAAGGGAAGCTCACGGCACAATGTTGTTTTGCTTCTTGAAATGCATGTGAATGCATTTGAGTGTAATATGAAAAGAATGACTAATTAATGTATGTAGGGTTGATATGCATGTGAATTAGGTTGGAAAGAGGTGGAAGTGGAATGTTATGCAATGATAATGTCTTGTAAAGATGCTAATAAATAATGCATGTAGGGTTAGCTAGGTTGGCTTTGTTTGGGTGCATGTATGTTAATGGTGGTTTTGCATGTGAATTGATGGATTGTTTTTGATGGAATGGATGGTTCTTTGCATGGCTATAAGGGATAGAATAAGAGAGAATGGGCTAGGCCCTTTGTTTTATGTCCAAAGTGAAAATAAGGCCTTCAAATTCGTCCAAACTTTGGCTCCATGGATAAGCTATCCAATCCATGCCCAAAAATGCTCCAAATGGCCTCAAAATGCACTTTCTTGCTCCCTAAGCCCTTAGAACCTGAAAACACACAAAAGAAGCATAAAGAACTAAAATAACTAAAGAAACATAACGTAAATGTACGAGAACAAGCCATTTAAGTCGCATGAATATGCTCCTATCAAATACCCCCACACTTAGCTTTTGCTAGTCCTCGAGCAAAACAGAATAAAAACAAATAAACAAAACGACACTAAACACGTAAAACACAACCTAAACCTTCCAACAACCGTCTTAGGGATTTCCAATGCACATGACATGTTAAAAATCATCATTCTCACAGATTTTTAGTCATCTTCACACTTAAGTACATTCTTAATCATAGTCACCATATACTAGTTCACAATTAAGCATTTAAAACCATGTTTTGAATGTAGTAACATGCCTTAGAGAATTTGCTCAATTCCTTACAAGATATGCACTCGATTTTCACTCAGAATTTCTAACTACACACCCTAATCTAGTCATATGTGAGAAGATTGATGTAAACATGAAAACGAACACTCACATATATGTATCATAAAGAGAGCAATTTCTGGAGTTAATAAGCATGTTTAGGTATGATCTCATGAATGGAATGCTACTACTTAGAATGAGAACCAGTGATTCCATAAGCTCATATCAATTTCAAACTCCGCAAATTGAAACACATAACACTCAAGATAGAAGTTGAGGGAGGTAACGGGGCTAAGGGTAATGGTTTAACAAAGAAAGGTAGAGTACACAAACGTTCTTAAAGCAATAGTGAGCAAAGTATTGAATTAGGCACTTAGAATTCCCTTTAGAATGCAGAAGTTAACTTTGAACACCCAAGGGGAAGTCACAACACTTAGGGCCATATTCAAACTTTTTGGGCCCTTTCATCAACAATCACACTTGTGAGTCCATTCTCACTTATTTTCACTCTTTTTCTTTTCTTTTCTTTTCTTTTTTTTTTTTTTTTTTTTTTTTTTTTTTCTTTTTCCCGTGCCTCCTTTAAGACTTAGGCACATACATACACACAAAAATCCCTTCCCCCACACTTATTTTCTGCAACATATTAATAAAAAGGAATTCAATTAAGTCATGCTCACTATCCTTTAAGAACAAGGGTATAGGAAAGTCCTACTCTAGGCTAGGTAAGGGGTGATGTGGGTTAACAAAGAATAAAGGCTAAACGAGGCTCAACGGGGTTAAAACTTACAATAAATACGAAATATGGGAAGTAAGGCTATTTGGTTATGGTGGCAACTACACAACTTCATCTTGATATATGTTATGCAATTCAATGTCATGCTTTGAATGAAACGGATATAAGTTCTAGCATTTAGTTCTATCATGATACAATTGCATTCTAAGTAGTAACCAAGCAAGGAATAATGAGATCATGCAACAACTTTAGAAAACAAAGAATCACAGAAAATAACTCTCCAAAGAAGGTAATGGCTCGAGTCTCACAGGGTTGTAGCGTTTGTTTGAGTTCCTTCCTTCAAGCATGTTACAAAAACGAATTTTTCTTTTATGATTGCATGTGAAGTCATATATTATAACCATAACTAAGCATAAACCAAGAGTAAATCAAACTTTTCTCTATGTTTATAACTCTTTCTAACCGTCATGCAATTATAAACCAAATCCTTAACATTGTGTTGGAAGGTATCCTAAGACACAAACTCACAAAAACGACTCAAAACACTCTTTTTAGGCTTTTCAAAACAATTTTTCAAATTTTTATGTGCTTTTCGGAGTTATAAAACAACACACACTAAAATAGTTTTAAAACAGTGAGAAACAACATGTGAAGTGATAGGTGATAAAATCCAACGAATTTGCATCAAATATACTTAGTTACCCCCCCACACTTAAATCAAACATTGTCCTCAATGTTTTAAGCATAGATTCACACAAAGCATAAGTAAATACACAAAAAGCACTTAAACATACTAAACATGGCAAAATGTAATTAACAAAGAGAAGAGTTTAGGGACGCAAATCTGGTTATGGAGTGTAAATTCCATCTTCTCTTTGTTGATTGCAACGAGGCTTGATCTTGATGATTCACAGGCTTACTCTCGAACTGGTTTCCGCCCATCATTGATTTTCCTTTGTGCTACTGGGCTGGAGGATTCTTTTGGTCTTCCCCGAAGGTCTGAGCTTATCCCTTTTGTCTGTTTCTTTGTTCAATCTGTGCAGGAGTGGTCCCTTCTCTGGAAGTGTATCAACCGTTGAAGATGACTACTCGAGAGCAACGCTAGGTAAGCAATCAGGAATAGGTTCCAGGCAGTTGGCTCCAGATCGGAAGACTGACTCCAAGTGCCGGCTGATTGCTTCTTTCACTTTGCCATGCGAGTAAGAACAAGGACAAAGAAAAAGACAGGGAGAGAGCATGATATGAGATACTTTTGCTTTTGACCTTGATGATATGAGATACCTTTGCTTTTGAAGAAGCGGTGAAGGAATCAGCGCATGTATTTCCTCCTGGGTCATATGTACTCCAGGTATCTGGTATCATCTTTGGGGAAGAAGAAAATTTTGAGTAATTCAAAAGGCTTTGCTGGGAGTGCGCCCTCAGAGGTGAGAGAGAGTTGGGCATTTTTCTTCAGGTTTACCCTGCCATAAAAGACGAAGGTCGACATATATAGAGATAATATCAAGTGGTGGTACTTTTTACCTTCGTCGACAAACGTTTTGATCCCGCAAATCCGGCTTTTTGAAATAATGGCGCCTCTTCGATCTCTGAACACGCCTCTTCGATTTCTGAGCAGGCGCCCCTTCGAGTGCTGAACGACACGTGGTAGTGCAGATGCGGCTCCTTTTGACAAAGCTGCACGCGTCTTCTGAAAAGCTGAGAAAGTGTCGCCGAACTTTGCGCTTGTCGGCTAAAGACGTGTAATTGAGATGATGGCCTCCACGTGTTATCAGCTTTGTCAGATATCTTTTGACAAAGCTGAACGCGTTTTCTGAAAAACCGCGAAAGCGTCGTCGAAATTTGCGGAGGAAAATCCGGATCTCTGAATCGGTGGACGCGTCGCCATGGCTTTTTATGGAGCTATCGATCACCCCAAAAAATACACTCTGAAGAAATCCCATTCTTGAAAAATCGACTCCGGCCCTTTGAGAATTAACTCCAACCACCCCTTCTTTCTGAACACTTTTGAAAAATGGCAAACTCATCGAACCTTAGCTTGGAATTGAGCCTTAGCAGTGATACGGGCGCGCCGCGTCAAGGTAACGTATGGCGCCCTTCTTTCTTTTCTTCTAACGGTCCTCTCACAGGTGAAGACTCCGTGATGCAGGACGCCACAACAGCTACAATAGTAGCTAGGAACCTCCTCACTCCGAAAGATAGTAGGCTGCTGTCAGGACGGTCCGATGAGCTGGCCGTTCAAGAGTCCCTCGCACTCAGTGTTCAGTGTGCGAGTTCTGTGTCCAACATGGGCCAACGCCTGCTTGCCCGCTCCCGTCAGGTGGAATCATTGATGGCAGAGGTGGAAAGTCTCAAGCAGGAGATCCAGCAGCTGAAGTATGAGAATAGAAGTTTGCACGTGCTTGCAAACAACTATTCGACGGGCATGAAGAGGAAGCTTGATGAGCTGCAAGAGTCTGAAGGTCGGATTCACAGTGACCGTCAAAGGTTCTCGTCTTTCCTCCAGAGGCAACTTTTTCCTGGCTCATCCAGCGCTTGGCCAAGTATTGAGGCCTGGAATGCTCTATCTTCGATGCCTTCTGCTCCTATGCCTTCTGTTCCAACGCCTTCTGTTCCTACGCCTTCCGCTCCGATGCCTTCTGCTCCTACGCCTTCCGCTTCAAGAGTAAAGCCACGTAGTGGGGCCTCAAGCAAACACCCTTTGTGAAGCACCATCTTTCTTTGTTTAGCAGTGCCTATCAATAAATCAAACATTTTCTCAATGTTACAATCATAGACTCACATAATTAATAAACAAACAAACAATAACAACTAAACAACCTAAGTAGCGCTAAGACACAAACAAACACCAAAATGACTCAAATGACTCTAAAAACACATATTTTTGGGTTTTTTCAAAAGATCTTTTTTTTTTTTTTTTTTTTTTTTATTTTTATTTTTTATCAAATTTTCGAAGTTTTATACCAAGACACTATAAAACACTCTAAAAACGCTTAAAACAGCAAGAAACAACATTCTAAGTGATAGGTGAATAAATCCCACGAAATTCATGCAAATACAAATTGTTTACCCCCCCACACTTAAATCAAACCTTGTCCTCAATGTTTTAAGCAGAAAGTCACAACAGAGCAAGCAAATAAACAAATACGAGAAAGAAAGCAAAGTAAGGCAGTAAAGAAAAAGAAAGGAATAAAAATAAGTCTCTTAAAGGGGTTTTCCAAGTTCTTCTCTATTCGGATGCATGGGTTGCCTCCCAAGTAGCGCTTTCTTTTACGTCTTGCAGCCAGACGGTACCTCCGTTTAAGCTTGACTAGGTTCCACGGCATGGAGGGGTACCTCCTCCACGACATGCTCCTCAAACATCTCGTAATAGGGCTTCAATCGATGCCCATTCACTTTGAATTCTTGCTGCGTCCTTGAACTTTTGATTTGCACTGCACCATGAGGGAAAACATTAGTAACAACAAACGGGCCAATCCATTTAGAACGCAACTTACCAGGAAACAACCGTAGGCGAGAGTTGAAAAGTAACACTTTCTGCCCAACTGTGAAGGTCTTGGTTCGAATCATTTTATCATGGAATGCTTTGGTCTTGGTTTTGTACATCCGGGCATTCTCATAGGCTTCATTCCGAATCTCCTCAAGTTCATTCAATTGGAGCTTCCTATGAACTCCCGCTGCATCTATGTCCATGTTGAAAATCTTCACGGCCCAATGTGCCTTGTGCTCTAACTCTACGGGCAAATGACATGGCTTACCATAGACGAGCCGAAAAGGTGACATCCCAATGGGTGTTTTGTATGCCGTACGATATGCCCACAGTGCATCATCTAAACGTAAGCTCCAATCCCTCCTTGTTGGTCCAACGGTCTTCTCCAAAATTTGTTTGATTTCTCGGTTAGACACCTCGGCTTGGCCATTTGTTTGAGGATGGTAAGGTGTGGAGACCTTATGGTTGACATGGTACTTTCTTAGCAACGCCTCAATGGTCCGATTGCAAAAGTGAGACCCTCCATCACTTATGATTACTCTCGGCATTCCAAACCTAGCAAAAATGTTAGTTTTCACGAAATCTGCAACCACCTTAGAATCGTTAGTACGGGTGGCTTTTGCTTCCACCCATTTAGAAACATAATCAACGGCTAGCAAGATATAAGTGAAACCATAAGATGGAGGGAAAGGGCCCATGAAATCAATGCCCCAAACATCAAAAATTTCAACATTAAAGACAGGGGTTTGCGGCATTTGGTCCTTGATACCTATGTTACCCATTCTTTGGCAACGATCACAAGACATACAAAAGGTTCTAGCATCCCTAAATATAGTCGGCCAATAAAAACCACACTCTAGAACCTTGAGGGCAGTGCGTTGTGTGCCAAAATGACCACCACATGCATATGTGTGACAAAAGCTTAGAATTGAGTGAAATTCAGAATCATGCACACATCTACGTACAATTTGATCTGAGCAATACTTCCACAAATAAGGGTCATCCCAAACATAGAAACGTGCATCATTTTTAAGCTTATCACGTTGGTGCTTGTTTAGTTCATTTGGAATTTGTTTAGCCACCAAGTAATTCACTAAATCTGCATACCATGGTTCACTTACCTCAATGGATAGCAGCTGCTCATCGGGAAAAGTTTCAGGGATAGGCACGGCATGTTCATGCTCCTCGTGGATCATTCGGCTTAAATGGTCAGCCACTACATTCTCGCTTCCTTTCTTATCCCGGATTTCAATATCAAATTCTTGAAGAAGAAGAATCCAACGGATAAGCCTCGGCTTTGCTTCCTTTTTCGTGAGCAAGTACCTCAAAGCTGCATGATCAGAATAAACGATTACTTTAGTACCAATTAAATATGAACGGAATTTATCTAAAGAAAAAACCACAGCTAGAAGTTCTTTTTCCGTCGTGGAGTAGTTCAATTGGGCATCATTGAGAGTCCGAGAGGCATAGTATATGACATGCGGCCGCTTGTCTCTTCTTTGTCCTAGAACAGCTCCTAATGCATAGTCGGATGCATCGCACATGAGCTCGAACGGAAGGCTCCAGTCTGGAGGTACAATAATGGGGGCCGAGACTAGCTTCTCCTTGAGTTGGTTAAATGCCGAATTACACTCTTCATCAAACTTGAATGGCACATCTTTTTGAAGCAATCGGCAAAGAGGGTTGGACATCTTGGAGAAGTCCTTGATAAAACGCCTATAGAAACCTGCATGGCCAAGAAACGAACGTACCTCTCTAACCGAAGTAGGAGAGGGTAAGTGACGTACAAGGTCTATTTTCGATTTATCTACTGCAATTCCTTTTTCTGAAACAATATGTCCTAAAACTATACCTTGTTTCACCATAAAGTGACATTTCTCCCAATTCAAGACAAGGTTAGTTTCAACACATCGTTTCAAAATTAAGGTCAGATTATCCAAGCAATTATCAAATGAACTCCCAAATACACTGAAATCATCCATGAAAACCTCAATGATCTTTTCAACAAAATCGGAAAATATACTTACCATACACCTTTGGAAAGTGGCCGGTGCGTTGCATAAGCCAAATGGCATGCGACGATAAGCAAATGTTCCAAAGGGACATGTGAATGTGGTCTTCTCTTGATCATCCGGGGCTATCACAATTTGGTTATATCCAGAGTATCCATCAAGAAAACAGTAAAAGGCATGACCGGCTAACCTTTCGAGCATCTGGTCGATGAATGGCAAAGGAAAGTGATCTTTCCTAGTCATGGCATTTAGCTTCCGGTAATCGATACATACTCGCCATCCAGTCTGAATGCGTGTAGGCACGAGCTCATTCTCATCATTCTTGATAACAGTTACTCCAGACTTCTTGGGAACGACTTGAACTGGAGAGACCCAACGGCTATCGGAGATAGGGTAGATCACTCCGCAATCCAAAAGCTTGATTATTTCCTTCTTCACCACTTCCATCATCGGAGGGTTGAGACGGCGTTGAGCCTCTCGAGTTGGTTTAGCCCCCTCCTCAAGAAGTATACGGTGCATGCATGTGGTAGGGCTTATTCCTTTAATGTCGGCCAAAGTCCACCCTATGGCCGTTTTGTGCTCTCGCAGCACCCTCACAAGCTTCTCCTCCTCCATTGCCGTGAGACTTGATGAAATGATGACGGGCAATGTTTCGCCTTCTCCCAAAAACACATACTTCAAATGGTCCGGCAACGGCTTAAGTTCAAGCGATGGTGCCTGAACAACAGAAGGTAGCATCTTAGTGGAAACTGAATTTGAAAGTGAGAGTGGAACCTTACCATATTGTTGTGGCAATGACTCAAGTGCTGCCACAACCTCAATTATTTCTTCACTAGAACCCATGGCAAAGAATTCCTCCTCCTTGCCGTGGCCTTGCATTGGCCAAAATCCTTCATTTTTGCACTTTATGGCCTTAGTGATGGTTGTTTCCAGGGCGTCCTCGTTCAATTCTTCAAGGTATACCTGCGCCAAAGAATCGATAACATCAATGGAAAAACAAGAATGGTCATCAACGGGATATCTCATAGTTTCAGAAATATTAAAATCAATCACTTCCCCATCGAATTCCATTGTCAAGGTGCCTTTGTATACATCAATCTTCGTTCGGGCCGTCTTCATGAATGGCCTACCAAGGAGAATTGGCAAAGATGTAGAATGGGCTGAATCCTCCATGTCTAAGACGTAGAAATCAGCCGGAAAAATTAAATGGTTCACCTGCACAAGCACATCTTCCAAAACTCCTTTTGGATACGCGTTAGAACGATCGGCCAATTGTATAATTACACCATCTTGTTTTAATTCACCCAAATTCATAGATGCATAAATAGAATAAGGCATGACATTTATGGATGCACCTAAATCAAGCATGGCATGTTCAAAACGATTATGTCCAATCACACAAGGAATCGTGAAACTACCGGGGTCTTTGCACTTGGTAGGCAGTTTACGTTGCAAAACAGCGGATACATTCTCGCTTACCTTCACTACCTCTTTGTTTGCCCTTCTTCTCTTTGTATTGCATAGGTCCTTGAGGAATTTAGCATACTTTGGAATTTAGCATACTCTTAACAAGACTATTATGACTCAGAATGGCTTTGAAAAACTTAAATTGTCTAAAACAATCAAATTGACTCAAATAGAAGCTAGAACTTGATTTAGACGAATTTGCAATTGTTTATGACTCCAAAAGCTTAAAGATACAAAAATAAAACAAATACGAATGATTAAGACTTAACAAAATAAGGGGGGGGGGAATTGTGGTTGGACGATATTAAATTAAAAAGACAGAATATAATTAAAGGCAAAATGTAAATATGAATGTGATAAAAATATGGATGATGGAATAGCCAAGGGGTTCTTCTCCACACATGTTACACTTGCAAACAAAATTGATTCTCAGTTGGTCTTTCGATAAGTTGTGAAACTCAATGCTCCAAGTTAATTAGATCCGCTTAGATTAACTTTCAGATTTCCCTAAATTCGTTGGATTGAATGGAATACGCATTACAACCAAATTATTCTTAATCAAAGTCCCTAACTATGGAATACGCATGATAGAGACATTTAACCAAGATCATTAAGTTCAACGGAAATCATAAACATCGACGAGGCATTCGTTACTATGGAATACGCATGAAACTTATGCCAAGAATTCGTTTAACGCGATTGTTTATAAGCAACCTCTACTACTTGTGAATATAAGTTCATAACGATTAGGTGAAATTCACTTATATTCTAGCGTCATATTTATGCATGAAAATTAAGCTTGCAATCTCAATGAACATACATAAATAAGTTATCAATCAAACAGTTAAACGAATTGAATCCACAACTTATGAAATTCCAACCAAACGTAATCAATTCAAAATGCAAATATAAACATAGTTTCGAATCACCCCCTAGCTAAAGGGGGTTTAGTTCCTCATAACTTTGAAATCAAAGAAACACCTAAACATTCCAACAACTCAAACGTGAATTGTATGAACGTTTAGGCACTCTTCTCTTCCCTTCTCATACGTACAAAACAAAGAGAATTAAATTTAAACTTTGAAATCAAAGAAACACCTAAACATTCCAACAACTCAAACTTGAATTGTATGAACGTTTAAGCACTCTTTTCTTCCTCGTTGTTGTAGCACAAGGTCTAAGGTGAGCTTTGGGGATTATGTGAAGTGTTTTGGAGGGATGGGAAGTGGTTGGATAGTGGCTGCAATGAAGGAGAAAAACTGCACAGAAAATGGAAGTGTTTGTAACTGAAAATGTGTATGGAAGAGTGAATGAATTTTGAGGAGTGTTGGATGCTTATTTATAGGTGAAATGGGGGAACAAAAGAGGGAATATTGCAGCTAGGAGGGGATGAATGATTATGGGTGCATGTGTTTGGAATAATGAAGGGGGAATGTATGTAATAAAACAACTAGGAAAAGTTATGGAAAGTTGGAAATGGGAGTGGGAACTCACGGCATTGTTGGGTTGTTTATGGGAGAATAAATGTATGATAATGGCTAAATAATTAAAGGGAATGAATGGGAGTGACACTAGGTTGGTTATGCATGTGAATGCAAGGAGGAAAGCTGAAAATGCAAGGGAAGCTCACGGCACAATGTTGTTTTGCTTCTTGAAATGCATGTGAATGCATTTGAGTGTAATATGAAAAGAATGACTAATTAATGTATGTAGGGTTGATATGCAAGTGAATTAGGTTGGAAAGAGGTGGAAGTGGAATGTTATGCAATGATAATGTCTTGTAAAGATGCTAATAAATAATGCATGTAGGGTTAGCTAGGTTGGCTTTGTTTGGGTGCATGTATGTTAATGGTGGTTTTGCATGTGAATTGATGGATTGTTTTTGATGGAATGGATGGTTCTTTGCATGGCTATAAGGGATAGAATAAGAGAGAATGGGCTAGGCCCTTTGTTTTATGTCCAAAGTGAAAATAAGGCCTTCAAATTCGTCCAAACTTTGGCTCCATGGATAAGCTATCCAATCCATGCCCAAAAATGCTCCAAATGGCCTCAAAATGCACTTTCTTGCTCCCTAAGCCCTTAGAACCTGAAAACACACAAAAGAAGCATAAAGAACTAAAATAACTAAAGAAACATAACGTAAATGTACGAGAACAAGCCATTTAAGTCGCATGAATATGCTCCTATCATCTCTAAATGTCTTTTTCATTCTCTTCTTTCTTAGATTGCATAAACCTGTAAGGGAAAAGCACATTAGGTGGAATAGGGTTAGAATGAATTGAATTTGAACCACCCTTACCTGAATTGGACGGCTTAGGGGCATTAGGGGGCTGCGGCAAGGGTTGTTCTACCCTTACCTTGGCTTTGGCATCTTCTTTTTCCTCGAGCAGCAGCCTTTCGTCCTCTTTTTGGCTTGATTTGGATGGTTGTGGGTCGATTCCAACTTCTTTGCCCCTTCTCAATGTGATAACCTTAACGGTTTCAAAACCTCCATTTGGATTCACCACGGTTGAACTAGGCAGTTTGCCTTCTTCTCTAAATTGTCCCATGAACTCTGCCATCTGACCCATTTGATTCTTTAATTTGCCCATCTCCTTGGCTTAGTTTTGTAAGCCCTGCGTCAAAGAAATTAGTACTTGAAGAATTTTATCATTATCTAATGACGAACCTGAATTTGTTTGGGCAGATTGTGGTGGAAGTTATGGTGGTGCAAATGGCCTTTGATAGAATCCTGGAGGTGGCTGTCTATATAGTAGGGCGTGACATTAATGGAAGCACCTATATCTAACATAACATGTTCAAACTTGGTATTACCAATAACACAAGGGATTGTGAAACTACCTGGATCTTTACGTTTAGGTGGTAGTTTTCGTTGCAAAACTACTGAAACATTCTCACTTACCCTCACTACTTCTTTGTTCGAAATTCTTCTCCTTGTTGTACAACTCTCTTTCAAGAATTTAGCATACCTTGGAACTTGCTTTATTGCATCAAGAAGTGGGATATTGACTTGTACCTCCCTGAAAGTCTCTAAGATGTCTTTTTCATTCTCTTCTTTCTTAGATTGCATAAACCTGTAAGGGAAAAGCACATTTGGTGGAATAGGGTTAGAATGAATTGAATTTGAACCACCCTTACCTGAATTGGACGGCTTAGGGGCATTAGGGGGCTGCGGCAAGGGTTGTTCTACCCTTACCTTGGCTTTGGCATCTTCTTTTTCCTCGAGCAGCAGCCTTTCGTCCTCTTTTTGGCTTGATTTGGATGGTTGTGGGTTGGTTCTAACTTCTTTGCCACTTCTCAATGTGATAACCTTAACGGTTTCAAAACCTCCATTTGGATTCACCACAGTTGAACTAGGTAGTTTGCCTTCTTCTCTAAATTGTCCCATGAACTCCGCCATCTGCCCCATTTGATTCTTTAATTCGCCCATCTCCTTGGCTTAGTTTTGTAAGCCCTGCGTCAAAGAAGTTAGTACTTGAAGAATTTTATCATTATCTAATGACGAACCTGAATTTGTTTGGGCAGATTGTGGTGGAAGTTATGGTGGTGCAAATGGCCTTTGATAGAGTCCCGGAGGTGGCTGTCTATATCTGCATTGTTGATGAGTTCCACTTCATATTTGGATGATCTCTCTAACCCGGATTGTAAGTGTTAGTGATGCGTTATTTATACGCGCACAAATTAAACCCTCTTTTTGACAATTGTAGTATAAGTATAAGTAGGGATCGTTCTGGACCGGGGATTAGGAGGGATTGCAAATCTCTTGGAAACTGACTCAAAAACATAAAAACACAATATAAAACACTAAACTAGACTCAAAGAATTCAAAAATACTTTAAAACATAAACTAAACAGATTCTAAGCATTAAAGAACAAGAAAGTAAAGGGGGGGTTTAGGTTTTACGAAAATTGAAATAACGAAACAAGTTAATAAACTAGACAGAATGTAAATATGAATGTGATGGAATTGAATGGATGAATGCTAGCTAAGGGGTTCATCTCCATACATGTTATACTTGCATAATAAAACGATTTCCAATTGCATTTCAATAAATCATTAATTCTCAACACTCCAAGTTAATTAGGTCCGCTTAAATTAACCGTCAAGTTTTCCTTAAGTTAATGAATTGGATGATTGCATACGACAACCCAAAGCATTCCTCACAAGTTCCCTACATGAATTGCATAATAGAGATACAAGCAAGAATCATTAAGTTCTTTGAAAACTATAAGTGTTGACGAGGCATTCGTTACTATGATTGCATGAAACTTATGCCAAGAATTCGTTTAACGCGATTGTTTATAAGCAACCTCCACTACTTGTGAATATAAGTTCATAACGATTAGGTGAAATTCACTTATATTCTAGCGTCAAATTCATGCATGAAAATTAAGTGTGCACTCTCAATAAACATACATAAATAGGTTATCAATAAAACAGTTAAACAAATTGAATTCACAACTTATGAAACGTAATTAGAAGTAATCAAATCAAAATGCAAGCATAAACATATATTTCGAATCACCCCCTAGCTAAAGGGGGGTTTATTTCCTCATAACTTTGAAATTAAAGAAACACCTAAACATTCCAACAACTCAAACTTGAATTGTATGAACGTTTAGGCACTCTTCTCTTCCATTCCTCATACGTACAAAACAAAGAGAATTGAATTTAAACTTTGAAATCAAAGAAACACCTAAACATTCCAACAACTCAAACTTGAATTGTATGAACGTTTAGGCCCTCTTATCTTCCTCGTTGTTGTAGCACAAGGTCTAAGGTGAGGTTTGGGGGATTATGGAAATGGTAGAGGAGTGGTTTGGAGGGTTGGGAAGTGGTGGAAATGGAAAGATGGTTTTGGATTCTAAGGGGACTCACGGCAAAGAGAAGAATGGAAGTGTTTGAGGGGTGTTGTGTTGTGAATGAGATGATGCTTGAATGAATGAATGCAAGGGTATTTATAGGGGGAATGGGAGAATATGTGGGTGATTGTTTAAGAGTGAATGTGGTTGTTATGATTGAGAGTGCATGTGTATGAATGGTGGTGCAATGATGAAAGAGTAAGTGCATGTGTGTGTGAAAGAGTAAGTGCATGTGTGTGTGAATGGTGGTGTAATGATGAAATAAATAATGCATGTAGGGTTAGGAAATAATGAAGAAATGCATGTGAGATGTTTGGAAAGGAATAAAGAATGAATGGTGGAAATGTGAGTGAATGATGTGCATGTGTGAGAATGCATGTGGAATTAAGAGGAGTATGGAAGTGAAATAAATGAATGATATGTTAAGTGATAAGTGAATGATATGTGGTGAGTGATAAGTGAATGGTTTGATAAGTGATAAATGAACTAGTTTAAAGGGCTAGGGTTTAAGTACATAGAATGGGCCTAAAATAGGTTGGTTTGTATGGCATAATGTGTTATGTGATTGGGTTAGGGCCATTGTTTTGTGTCTTCAAGTGCATACAAGGCCTTCAAATTCGTCCATCCTCTTGGCTCCATGGATAAGCTATCCAATCCATGCCCAAAAATGCTCCAAATGGCCTCAAAATGCACTTACTTGCTCCCTAGGCCCTTAGAACCTGAAAACACACAAAAGAAGCATAAAGGACTAAAATAACGAGAGAAACATAACGTAAATACACGAGAACAAGCCATTTAAGTCGCATGAATATGCTCCTATCAAATACCCCCACACTTAGCTTTTGCTAGTCCTCGAGCAAAACAGAATAAAAACGAATAAACAAAACGACACTAAACACGTAAAACACAACCTAAACCTTCCAACAACTGTCTTAGGGATTTCCAATGCACATGACATGTTAAAAATCATCATTCTCACAGATTTTAGTCATCTTCACACTTAAGTACATTCTTAATCATAGTCACCATATACTAGTTCACAATTAAGCATTTAAAACCATGTTTTGAATGTAGTAACATGCCTTAGAGAATTTGCTCAATTTCTTTCAAGATATGCACTCAATTTTTACTCAGATTTTCTAACTACACACCCTAATCTAGTCATATGTGAGAAGATTGATGTAAACATGAAAAAGACACTCACATATATGTATCACAAAGAACGCAAATTCTGGAGTTAATAATCAAGTTTAGATATGATCTCATGAATGGAATGCTACTACTTAGACGCAAGAACCAGTGACACCATAAGCTCATACCAAGTTCAAACTCCACAAATTGAAATACACAACACTCAAGATAGAAGTCAAGGGTTGTAACGGGGCTTGGGGTATGTGGATAACAAAGAAGGGATATGGAAAACAAAGGTTCTTAAAGAAATAGTGAGCAAGCATTTGAATCAACTTAGAATTCACTTTTGAATGAAAACTCAACTTTTGAACAAAAAGGGAGAATTTAGACAATTTACGCCCAGAATTGGTGTTTTGGAACCTTTCTTCAATCACTTATTCTTTTCTCTTTTTTTTTTTTTTTTTTTTTTTTTTTTTTTTTTTTTTTTTTTGAATCTCAAAACAAAAACACTTAAACATTCTCTCCCCCACACTTAGCTTATTTTCTTTCATAATGTAACTCAAAAGGAATTCAATTAAGTCATGCTCACTATCTTTTAAGAACAAGGGTAAGGACGGTCATATTCTAGGTTAGGTGAAGATAAAGTGGGTTAACAAAGAACATGGGTTAACATGGCTCAACGGGGGTAAAACTTACAACATATACGAAATATGGGAAGCGAGGCTATTTGGCTATGGTGGCAACTACACAACTTCATCTTGATATATGTTATGCAAATCAATAACATGCTTTGAATGAAATGGGCATGAGTTCTAGCATTTGGAACTATATGATGAAACGCCTTCTAAGTAGTAACCAAGCAAAGAATAATGAGATCATGCAACGACTTTAGAAAACAAGAAATCACAGATTATACTCTCCAAAGAACGTTATAGGCTCAAGTCTCTCAGGGTTGTAGCGTTTGTTTGAGTTCCTTCCTTCAAGCATGTTACAAAAACGAATTTTTTTTCTTTTATGATTGCATGTGAAGTCATACATTATAACCATAACCAAGCATATACCAAGAGTAAATCAAACTTTTCTCTATGTTAATAACTCTTTTTAACAGTCATGCAATTACAAACCAAATCCTAATCATTGTGTTGGAAGGTACCCTAAGACACAAACACACAAAAACGACTTAAAACACTCTTTTTAGGCTTTTCAAAACATTTTCTTCAAATTTTTATGTGATTTTCGGAGTTATAAAACAAAACACACTAAAACACTCTAAAACAATTTAAAAACACCTTAAAACAGCAAGGAACAACATTTGAAGTTATGGGTGATAAAATCCCACGAATTTGCATTAACAACATTAGTTACCCCCCCACACTTAAATCAAACATTGTCCTCAATGTTTTAAGCATAGATTCACACAAAACATAAGTAAACACACAAACAGCACTAAACATACTAAACATGGCAGAATGTAATTAACAAAAAGAAGAGTTTAGGGACGCAAATCTGGTTATGGAGTGTAAATTCCCTCTTCTCCTTGGTGATTGCATTGAGGCTTGATCTTGATGATTCCACAGGCTTACTCTTGAACTGGTTTCTGCCCATTGTTGATTTTCCTTTGTGCTACTTCTTGAACTGGGCAGCAGGATGGTTCTTTTGGTCTCCCCCGAAGGTCTGAGCTTACCCTTTTGGTCTGTTTCTTTGTTCAATCTTTCCAATTCGTATTGAAAAGGGTTGGAGGATAACTCAGCCTATGTTTGTCTCCACATGCTTCAATGTATCATTTTCACTTGCCTTACTCGCTCCCCTTTGCAGAAGTGGTCCCTTCTCCGGAAGTGTATCAACCGTTGAAGATGACTACTCGAGAGCAACGCTAGGTAAGCAATCAGGAATATATTCCAGGCAGTTGGCTCCAGATCGGAAGATTGACTCCAAGTGCCGGCTGATTGCTTCTTTTACTTTGCCATGCGAGTAAGAACAAGGACAAAGAAAAAGACAGGGAAAGAGCATGATATGAGATACTTTTGCTTTTGACCTTGATGATATGAGATACCTTTGCTTTGAAGAAGCGGTGGATGAATCAGCACATGCTTCAATCCGCCGTTTCCTCCTGGGTCATATGTACTCCAGGCATCTGGTATCATCTTTGGGGAAGAAGAAAGAATTGAGTATTTTGAAAGGCTTTGCTGGGAGTGCGCCCTCAGAGGTGAGGGAGAGTTGGGCATTTTCTTCAGGTTTGCCCTGCCATAAAAGACGAAGGTCGACATATATAGAGATAATATCAAGTGGTGGTACTTTTTACCCTTGTCGACAAACGTTTTGATCCCGCAATTCCGGCTTTTTGAAATAGTGGCGCCTCTTCGATCTTTGAATACGCCTCTTCGATTTCTGAGCAGGCGCCCCTTCGATTTCTGAACGACGCCCCTTCGCTTTCTGAATGACACGTGGTAGTGCAGATGCGGCTCCTTTTGACAAAGCTGCACGCGTTTTCTGAAAAGCAGAGAAAGCGTCGCCGGACTTTGCGTTTGTCGGCTAAAGATGTGTAGTTGCGATGATGGCCTCCACGTGCTTTCAGCTTTGTCAGAACGCGTCGCCTTGATTACGCCGGAAATTCCGGCTTTTTGAATTGGTGGACGCGTCGCCTTGGCTTGTTATAGAGCTATCGATCACCACAACAAACACACTCTGAAGAACTCCCATTCTTGAAAATCAACTCCGACCCTTTGAAAATTTAACTCCATCCACCCCTTCTCTTTGAACACTTTTGAAAGAAAATGGCAAACTCATCGAACCTTAGCTTAGATTTGAGTCTCAGCAGCGATCCGGTTGCGCCCCGTCAAGGTAATGTATGGCGCCCTTCTTTTTTATCTTCTAACGGTCCTCTTTCAGGTGAAGACTCTGTGATGCAGGACGCCACAACAGCTACAATAGTAGCTAAGAACCTCCTCACTCCAAAGGATAGTAGGCTGCTGTCAGGACGGTCCGATGAGTTGGCCGTTCAAGAGTCCCTCGCACTTAGTGTTCAGTGTGCGAGCTCTGTGTCCAACATGGGCCTACGCCTGCTTGCTCGGTCCCGCCAAGTGGAATCGTTGATGGCAGAGGTGGAAAGACTTAAGCAAGAGATCCAGCAGCTTAAGTACGAGAATAGAAGTTTGCATGTGCTTGCAAATAACTATTCGTCGGGGATGAAGAGGAAGCTTGATGAGCTGCAGGAATCTGAGGGTCGAATTCACAGTGACCGTCAAAGGCTTGCGTCTTATCTCCAGAGGCACCTTTTTCCTGGGTCATCCAGCGCTTGGCCAAGTATTGAGGCCTGGAATGCTCTAGCTCCGATGCCTCCCGCTCCGATGGCTTCCGCTCCGATGCCTCCCGCTTCTATGCCTCCCGCTTCTGCGCCTTCCGCTTCTGCGCCTCGTAGTGGGGCTTCACGTAAACAACCTTTGTGAAGCTCCACCTTTCTCCATGTTTAGTATCTTTCTTTCAATTTTTTTTTTTTTTTTTTTTTTTTTTTTTTTTTTAACATAAATAAAATCAAACGGCATGGAATTTATCTTTGAATGGGCGGTGATACTTGAAATGATCCGGTAATAGTTTAAATTCCAGATTGGGTGCCTGAATCATTAACCACATGTTAGTATAAAAGAAAATTGAAATTCGGGGATGCGGCTTACCTGTGTGCTCCAAAATGAACTCCAGAATAAACACCCCTTCGAAAGTTATGACTTGTCCCGTGTCATAAAATCCAACTTCCTTGGGAATTGTGGTTTCAAATTTGTCCTCTTTGATGCCTTCTACATCTTCTCCAGCCACTACCTTCTCTTGAATCATTCTTCTTGGTGTACAAAGTCCTTTGAAGAATTCAACACCATCTAAAACTTGCTGTGTTGCACCAAGAATTTGAATAGCATTTTGCACCTTTGGGAAGGCTTCCACGATGTCCTTTTTACTCTCTTCTTGGTTGGGAATCAAAAACCTGCTAGGAAAAGGGACATTGGGTGGAATAACATCAGAATAACATGAAATTGGGACGTCCTTACTGGTGGTGGGTGGTTTAGAGGGCTTAGGGGGCTGCGGCAAGGGTTGTTCTACCCTTGCCGTGTGCATGTCTTCTTCCTCCTCCTCAATTAGCAGCTCTTCATCCACTTCTAGGCTATGTTTGGACATTTTTAGGTCAGCTCCAACCTCCATAGCACTTCCCAAAGTGATAGCATTATGGATTTCAAAATCTTCCTTCGAGTTTTCAATAGTTGAGTTGGAAAGTTCACTTTGCTCTTGAATTTGTTTCATGAACTCCATAATCTGCCCAAATTGCTCGTCCAATTTACCCAACTTCTTGTCTTGATTTTGTTCGTCCTGCGTCAAAGAGGTTAGTAATTGAAAATTTTTATCATTATCCATGGACATACTTGAACTTGATTGGAATTGTTGTGGGGGAGGTTGTGGTGGCTGGATAGGTGTTGTATTGAACTCCTCATATGGTTGCCAATATGCTTCTTGTTGAGCCTCCTTGGCTTGATTTTGTGACCCCTGCGCCAAAGAATTTATTTCATTAAGAATTTGAATATAATCTATTGGCGAACTTGAATTTAATTGAGCATATTGCATATGAAGTTGTGGTGGCTGCATAGGTCTTGAATAGAACTCCTCATATGGTTGCCAATATGCTTCACGTTGAACTTGTTGATCTTCCCACCATATAGAGTTTGAATGATCCCTCCAATCTCTTTGTGGACATTGATTGGCTTGAAATCCTTGCCTATACGAAGCACCAAATGTAGGGACACTCTGCATTGTGGTCCTTTCGGCATACGGCGACAATTTAGAAGTAAGATTTGCCAATTGAGCTTGAATGCTAGCAAAATCCATATCTTACTTCTCTAGTACCTAAAAAGAAAGAGAACTAAATCAAAAATCAAAAGTAACAACAAACAAAGAAAACAACACTAAGTTAGAAACTAAAACGAAAACAACTAAACCAAAAAAAAAAAAAGAAAAGAACTAAGGGATTAGCAAAGTTGCTAATCCCCGGCAACGGCGCCAAAATTTGATGCGATATTTATACGCGCACAAATTAAACCCTCTTTTTGACAATTGTAGTATAAGTATAAGTAGGGATCGTTCTGGACCGGGGATTAGGAGGGATTGCAAATCTCTTGGAAACTGACTCAAAAACATAAAAACACAATATAAAACACTAAACTAGACTCAAAGAATTCAAAAATACTTTAAAACATAAACTAAACAGATTCTAAGCATTAAAGAACAAGAAAGTAAAGGGGGGGTTTAGGTTTTACGAAAATTGAAATAACGAAACAAGTTAATAAACTAGACAGAATGTAAATATGAATGTGATGGAATTGAATGGATGAATGCTAGCTAAGGGGTTCATCTCCATACATGTTATACTTGCATAATAAAACGATTTCCAATTGCATTTCAATAAATCATTAATTCTCAACACTCCAAGTTAATTAGGTCCGCTTAAATTAACCGTCAAGTTTTCCTTAAGTTAATGAATTGGATGATTGCATACGACAACCCAAAGCATTCCTCACAAGTTCCCTACATGAATTGCATAATAGAGATACAAGCAAGAATCATTAAGTTCTTTGAAAACTATAAGTGTTGACGAGGCATTCGTTACTATGATTGCATGAAACTTATGCCAAGAATTCGTTTAACGCGATTGTTTATAAGCAACCTCCACTACTTGTGAATATAAGTTCATAACGATTAGGTGAAATTCACTTATATTCTAGCGTCAAATTCATGCATGAAAATTAAGTGTGCACTCTCAATAAACATACATAAATAGGTTATCAATAAAACAGTTAAACAAATTGAATTCACAACTTATGAAACGTAATTAGAAGTAATCAAATCAAAATGCAAGCATAAACATATATTTCGAATCACCCCCTAGCTAAAGGGGGGTTTATTTCCTCATAACTTTGAAATTAAAGAAACACCTAAACATTCCAACAACTCAAACTTGAATTGTATGAACGTTTAGGCACTCTTCTCTTCCATTCCTCATACGTACAAAACAAAGAGAATTGAATTTAAACTTTGAAATCAAAGAAACACCTAAACATTCCAACAACTCAAACTTGAATTGTATGAACGTTTAGGCCCTCTTATCTTCCTCGTTGTTGTAGCACAAGGTCTAAGGTGAGGTTTGGGGGATTATGGAAATGGTAGAGGAGTGGTTTGGAGGGTTGGGAAGTGGTGGAAATGGAAAGATGGTTTTGGATTCTAAGGGGACTCACGGCAAAGAGAAGAATGGAAGTGTTTGAGGGGTGTTGTGTTGTGAATGAGATGATGCTTGAATGAATGAATGCAAGGGTATTTATAGGGGGAATGGGAGAATATGTGGGTGATTGTTTAAGAGTGAATGTGGTTGTTATGATTGAGAGTGCATGTGTATGAATGGTGGTGCAATGATGAAAGAGTAAGTGCATGTGTGTGTGAAAGAGTAAGTGCATGTGTGTGTGAATGGTGGTGTAATGATGAAATAAATAATGCATGTAGGGTTAGGAAATAATGAAGAAATGCATGTGAGATGTTTGGAAAGGAATAAAGAATGAATGGTGGAAATGTGAGTGAATGATGTGCATGTGTGAGAATGCATGTGGAATTAAGAGGAGTATGGAAGTGAAATAAATGAATGATATGTTAAGTGATAAGTGAATGATATGTGGTGAGTGATAAGTGAATGGTTTGATAAGTGATAAATGAACTAGTTTAAAGGGCTAGGGTTTAAGTACATAGAATGGGCCTAAAATAGGTTGGTTTGTATGGCATAATGTGTTATGTGATTGGGTTAGGGCCATTGTTTTGTGTCTTCAAGTGCATACAAGGCCTTCAAATTCGTCCATCCTCTTGGCTCCATGGATAAGCTATCCAATCCATGCCCAAAAATGCTCCAAATGGCCTCAAAATGCACTTACTTGCTCCCTAGGCCCTTAGAACCTGAAAACACACAAAAGAAGCATAAAGGACTAAAATAACGAGAGAAACATAACGTAAATACACGAGAACAAGCCATTTAAGTCGCATGAATATGCTCCTATCAAGAGACTTTCAGGAAGGTATAAGTCAATATCCCACTTCTTGATGCAATAAAGCAAGTTCCAAGGTATGCTAAATTCTTGAAAGAGCATTGTACAACAAGGAGAAGAATTTCGAACAAAGAAGTAGTGAGGGATAAGTGAGAATGTTTCAGCACTTTTGCAACGAAAACTACCACCTAAATGCAAAGATCCAAGTAGTTTCACAATCCCTTGTGTTATTGGTAATACTAAGTTTGAACATGTTATGTTAGATTTAGGTGCTTCCATTAATGTCACGCCCTACTCTATTTATGCATCTATGAACCTAGGAAAGCTTAAAAACGATGGTGTTATAATTCAATTAGCCGATTGTTCTAATGCATATTCAAAAGGAGTTTTAGAAGATGTTTTGGTGCAAGTTGACCATTTGATATTTCTAGCAGACTTTTATGTGCTTAACATGGAAGATTTAGCCCATTCTACACCATTGCCAATCCTACTTGGAAGACCTTTCATGAAAACAGCCCGCACCAAGATAGATGTGTTCAAGGGGACTCTAACAATGGAATTTGATGGCGAGATTATTGATTTTAATATTTCTGAAGCTATAAAGTATCCTAAAGATGATCATTCTTGTTTTTCTATTGATGTATTCGATTCATTGGCGTAGGACTATCTTGACTCCTTGGGGAGGGATCCCCTTGAAATGACCATTACAAAAGGAATGAGACTCAAAAACAAAATGGTAGGAACGGACCACACTCACAGCATGGATGAGGAGGTAGTTGCCGTGCCTACATATAAAGAAGAGGGCGAGATGATTGCTGCACTTGAGTCATTGCCACAACACATTGGTAAGCCTCCAATCCCAATTCCAATTCCCGTTTCTACTAACAAGTTGTTACCTTCGGTGATTCAGGCACCCATTCTTGAGCTTAAACCATTGTCAAATCATTTGAAGTATGTTTATTTGGGAGAAAAAAAGATGTTGCTCGTCATTATCTCTTCATCACTCACGATAATGGAGGAGGAGAAATTGGTTTAGGTGTTGAAAGAGTACAAAACAGCCATTGGATGGACCTTGGCTGACATTAAGGGAAATAGCCTTACAACATGCATGCATTGCATACTTCTAAAGGAGGGGGCTAAACCAACTCAAGAGGCTCAACACGGGCTTAACCTTCCAATGATGGAAGTTGTGAAAAATGAGATTATCAACCTTCTTGATTGTGGAGTGATTTATCCTATTTCGGATAGTCGTTGAGTTTCACCGATTCAAGTTGTTCCAAAGAAATCGAGAGTCACCGTGGTGAAGAATGTAGAGAATGAACTTGTGCCTACTTGTATCGAAACAAGTTTGAGAGTTTACATTGACTATAGAAAGCTCAACGCCACCACAAAGAAATATCACTTCCCCTTGCTATTCATTGATCAAATGCTTGAAAGGTTAGCTGGTTATTCTTTTTATTGTTTTCTTGATGGTTACTCGGGATATAATCAAATTGTTATAGCTCCAGATGATCAAGAAAAGATTACTTTTACTGTCCATTTGGTACTTTTGCTTATCGTCGAATGCCATTTGGTTTATGTAATGCACCATCCACCTTTCAAAGATGCATGGTAAGTATCTTTTCAGATTTTTTCGAGAAGATTATTGAATTTTTCATGGATGATTTTAGCGTATTTGGTGATTCGTTTGATGATTGTTTAGCTAATCTCACTTTGATATTGAAACGATGCATTGAAACTAACTTTGTTTTAAATTGGAAAAAATGTCACTTTATGGTAAAACAAGGTATAGTTTTAGGTCACATAGTTTCGGCCAAGGGAATTGAGATTGATAAATAAAAAATAGATCTTGTACGCTACTTACCCTTTCTCATTTCGGTGAGAGAGGTTTGTTTTTTTCTTAGACATGCAGGATTCTATAAACGATTCATCAAGGATTTCTCGAAGATCTCTACACCCCTATGCCGACTTCTCCAAAAGGATGTGCCATTATGTTCGATGATGAATATGAGAAAGCTTTCAAACACCTCAAGGAGATGCTAACTTCAGCCCCTATTATAGTTACACCATATTAGAGTCTTCCTTTTGAACTCATGTGCGATGCCTTAGATTATGCAATAGGAGATGTTTTAGGCCAAAGGAAGAACAAACAGCCACATGTCATCTATTATGCATCCCGGACCTTGAATGTTGCTCAATTGAACTACTCCACCATTGAAAAAGAGCTCATTGCTGTTATGTTTGCTTTAGATAAGTTTCGTTCTTATTTACTTGGAACTAAAGTCATTGTTTATTCTGACCATGCAGCGTTGAAGTACTTACTCATGGAGAAGGAGGCCAAACCAAGGCTTATTTGTTGGATGCTTCTTCTCCAAGAGTTTGATATCGAAATCTGGGACAAGAAAGAAAGTGAAAACGTGGTGGCTGACTACTTGGGTTGTTTGGTGCATGAGGATGAGCCATTACCCATCCCAGAAATATTTCCAGATGAGCAATTGCTGTCCATAGAGGTAAGTGAGCCATGGTATGCCAATTTAGTGAATTATTTGGTGTCTAAACAAGTTCCAAGCACCTTAAACAAGAACCAAAATGATAAACTTAAAAAGGATGCACGGATTTATGTGTGGGATGGCCCATCCTTATGGAAATATTACCCTGATCAGATTCTACGTAGGTGTGTGCATGAATCGGAGTTTAATTCAATTTTAACTTTCTGTCACACTTATGCATGTGGGGGTCATTTTGGCACTCAAAGAATAACACTTAAAGTTCTAGAATGTGGGTTTTATTGGCCTACTATATTTAAGGATGCTAGAACTTTTTGTATGACTTGTGATCGTTGTCAAAGAACGGGCAATATAAGTGCAAAAGATCAAATGCCTGATAGGAGCATATTTATACAACTTAGTTAGCTTGTTTTCTTGCATTTACATAGCTAATTTCTACTTGTTAGAGTGTTTTAAGCTATTTTCGTGTGTTTTCAGGTTCAATTGACAAAGTTGGCAAGAAAGTGCAATTTGGAGCATTTTAGAGCAGTTTTGGGATTGGAATGAATTGCACATGCATAGAGCAAGATGGATGGACGAATTTGAAGATCAAGAAAGGCTAGGAATGTGATTAACATCTGGAAGAATTAAATTAAAGACTTGGAAGATAAGGAATCAGCTATAAAGAAGGAATATTATCAAAATTTCCTTATCTTATCCAAACCTTATCCAACCTTATCTTATCTTATCCTATCCTAATTTTTTCCTACCTTAATTCTAGCTTCAAAGAGGACTCATTTTCACGTTAAATCACCTAAATATCAGGTTCTAGAAGCCTATTTTCGTGCCCTAAGTTTATGCTACATGTAACCCTTCTAGAAGTTCTAGAATCTGCCACAAGGACCATTCCTTGTCCTCCATCACTTATAAGAACTCTTAGCATTCCAAATCTAGCAAATATGTTAGTTTTGACAAAATCTGCAACCACTTTGGAATCATTAGTACAGGTGGCTTTTGCTTCCACCCATTTCGACACATAATCAACTGCAAGTAAAATATATAGGTAACCATGAGATGAAGGAAAAGGACCCATAAAATCAATGCCCCAAACATCAAAAATTTCGACACCATAGATAGGTGTCTGCGACATTTGGTCTTTTGGACCTATATTTTAGGTTCTTTGACAACGATCACATGTTATGCAAAAAGTTCTAGCATCCTTAAAGATAGTAGGCCAATAAAAACCACATTCAAGTACTTTACGTGAAGTCCTTTGAGTGCCAAAGTGACCTCCACATGCATAAGTGTGACAAAAAGTTAAAATTGAATTAAACTCTGATTCATGCACACACCTACGAATGATTTGATCAGTGCAATATTTCCATAAATAAAGATCATCTCACACATAAAACCGAGCCTCCTTTTTAAGTTTATCACGTTGGTGCTTATTTAGGTTGCTTGGAACTTGTTTAGACACCAAATAATTCACTAAATTGGCATACCATGGCTCACTTACCTCAATGGACAGCAGCTTCTCATCTGGGAATGTCTCTGGGATAGGCACGGCATCCTCTTCATGCACCATACGGCTCAAGTGGTCAGCCACCACGTTTTCACTTCCTTTCTTGTCCCGAATTTCGATATCGAACTCTTGAAGTAGAAGCATCCATCGAATAAGCCTGAGTTTGGCCTCCTTCTTGGTGAGTAAATACTTCAACGCTGCATGATCAGTGTAAATTATAACTTTAGTGCCAAGTTGATGCGGGAATTATACGCACACAAATTAAACCCTCTTTTTATCAATTGTAGTAAGTATGTAAGTAGGGATCGTTCTGGACCGGGGATTAGGAGGGATTGTTAATCACTTGGATTTGACTCAAAAACGTAAAAACACAATATAAAACACTATACTAGACTCAAAGAATGCAAAACTAAACTTTAAAACACTAAGACAAACCAAAAGACTCAAAACAAGTTCAAAAGACTCAAAACTGCCTAAAAACACTAACTAGGCAGTTTCTGACCTTAAACCCAATTTTGGACGAATTTAAGATTATGGCTTGATTCAAAACACTTTAAAACATAAACTAAACAGATTCTAAGTACTAAAGAACAAGAAAGTAAAGGGGGGGGTTTTGATTTGACGAAAATTGAAATAACAAAACAAGTTAATAAACTAAGCAGATTGTAAAACGAATTTGGATTTAATGAATGGAATGAAGGCTAGCTAAGGGGTTCATCTCCACACATGTTATACTTGCATATAAAATGATTTCCAATTGCTTTTCAATAAACCATGAATTCTCAACGCCCCGGATTAACCGTGAATTGCACTAATTAACCCTCAGATTTTCCTAACGTTATTGAATTGGATGATTGCATACGACAACCCAAAGCATTCCCCACAAGTTCCCTATATGAACTGCATAATAGAGATACAAGCAAGAATCATTAAGTTCTTTGAAAACCATAAGCATTGACGAAGCACTCGTTACTATGAACTGCATGAAACTTATGCCAAGAATCATTAAGTTCTTTGAAAACCATCATCAACTTTTACTACTTGCGAATATAAGTTTGTAACGATTAGGTGAAACTCACTTATATTCAAGCGTCATATTCATGCATGAAAATTAAGCGTGCACTCTCAATAAACATACATAAATAAGTGTAATTCTCATAGATAAGTAAATTGAATTCACAACTTATGAAACGCAATTAGAAGTAATCAAATCATATTGCAAGCATAAACATGTATTTCGAATCCCCCCCTAGCCAAGGGGGGTTTAGTTCCTCATACGTACAAAACAAAGAGAATTTAAATTAAACATTGAAATCAAAGGAAAAGAAACACCTAAACATTCCAACAACTCAAACTTGATAGGAGCATATTCATGCGACTTAAATGGCTTGTTCTCGTACATTTACGTTATGTTTCTTTAGTTATTTTAGTCCTTTATGCTTCTTTCGTGTGTTTTTAGGTTCATATGGCTAAGGAAGCAAAAAGATGCATTTTGGAGCATTTTGGAGCAAAATCGGACTTGGATTGCATATGCTTAAACGCCAAGTAGATGGACGAAATTGAAGACCAAACTATCATAACCACCTATCATACACATATCATTCACTTATCACTTAACATATCATTCACTTATCACTTATCATAATCATTCACTTATCACTTATCATAATCATTCACTTATTCTTTCATCATTCAACCACCAATTCAACACATGCATTCATCATGATAACCTAGCTGCACAAAACACTCCACATACATCAATGCCGTGCACTCCCCTCCACATTCCAGCTTTCCTTCTCTTTGCAGCCACACTTCCACATGCATTCCCTCTTTTCCTAGCTGTTTTTCCATCATTATTTCAACCTAACATTCACCCACATGCACCCTTTAAACAAACCCAAACATGCAGCCACACAAACACCAACCCTTGCCGTGGCTTTCACATCTCCATTTCAGCACACTCCACATGCAATTCCAGCTTTCCAACCTAGCCACATTCACATGCATTCACTCATAATCATTCACCAAACTTGCAGCCACATTTCCACCTATTCCTAGCTGTCATGTTCCCTCTTATTTACCTATAAATAAGCATCCATTACAACCACAATTCATTCATTCCATTCACAACACAAACACACATCTTGTGCCGTGCATCCCCTTCCATTTCTGCACCATTTCTTCTCCTCCATTGCAGCCACTCCAACCATTCCCCACTCCATTCCACATACACCTAAAAGCCCTAAACATCTCCTTAGACCTTGTGCTACAACAACGAGGAAGAGAAGAGTGCCTAAACGGTCATACAATTCAAGTTTGAGTTGTTGGAATGTTTAGGTGTTTCTTTGACTTCAATGTTTAAATTCAATTCTCTTTGTTTTGTACGTATGAGGAATGGAAGAGAAGAGTGCCTAAACGTTCATACAATTCAAGTTTGAGTTGTTGGAATGTTTAGGTGTTTCTTTAATTTCAAAGTTATGATGAACTAAACCCCCTTTAGCTAGGGGGTGATTCGAAACTATGTTTATATTTGCAATATGAATTGATTAACTTTCGTTGGAATTTCATAAGTTGTGGATTCAATATGTTTAACCGTTTGATTGATAACTTATTTATGTATGTTTATTGAGAGTGCACGCTTAATTTTCATGCATGAATATGACGCTAGAATATAAGTGAGTTTCACCTAATCGTTATGAACTTATATTCACAAGTAGTGGAGGTTGCTTATAAACAATCGCGTTAAATGAATTCTTGGCACGAGTTTCATGCTCATCATAGTAACGAATGCCTCGTCAACACTTATAGTTTTCATAATGCTTAATGATCTTTGATTGTATCTTTATTGTGCTGTTCACGTAAAGGACTTTTGGAGAATGTTGTGAATTGCGTTGCGCAAACCCATCCAATTCATTAACTTAAGGAAAACTTGACGGTTAATTTAAGCGGACCTAATTAACCCGGAGTGTTGAGTTTCATAATTTATCGAAAGACCAACTGAGAATCAATCTTGTATGCAAGTGTAACATGTGTGGAGAAGAACCCCTTAGCTAGCCTTCATTCCATTCATTAAATCCATATTCGTTTTACAATCTGCTTAGTTTATTAACTTGTTTTGTTATTTCAATTTTCGTCAAATCAAACTCAATCACCCCCATCTTTTGTTAAGTCTTAATCATTTGATTTGTTTTAAGTATTTTACGTTTGTTTAGTTTTGCATTCTTTGAGTTTAGTTTAGTGTTTTAAACTTTATATTACGTTGTTAAGTTTTGCATACTTTGAGTCTAGTATAGTGTTTTATATTGTGTTTTTACGTTTTTGAGTCAGTTTCCAAGTGATTTGCAATCCCTCCTAATCCCCGGTCCAGAACGATCCCTACTTATACTTATACTACAATTGTCAAAAAGAGGGTTTAATTTGTGTGCGTATAAATCCCGCATCAAATTTTGGCGCCGTTGCCGGGGATTAGCAACTTTGCTAATCCTTTGGATTGTTATTTTCGTTTTCTTATTAGTTTTAGTTTTAGTTTCTGTTATGTATTTTAGTTTTAGTTATTGATTTGGGTTTTGTTTGTTGAATTCAAGTACTAGAGAAGCACAACATGGCACTTGATAACGCTTCTCTTTTTTCACAGCTCATGGAAAGGTCCCAAATGCAAAGCGTTGGTACATTTGATCTTCAATCAAGGAATAACGTGTTTTCCAGTACTTACAATTCGGATTGGAGTGATCATTCAAACTCTATGTGGTGGGAACCTCAAAATGTTCAACAAGAAGGATATTGGCAGCCATATGAGGAGTTTTATTCAAGACCTACGCACCCACCACAACCTCATATTCAATATGCCCAACCAAACTCAAGTTCGTCAATAGATTATAATCAAAAGCTTAATGAATTAATTTGTTTGGTGCAGGGCTCACAAAATCAAGACAATGAGGCTCAACAAGGAGGATATTGGCCGCCATATGAGGAGTTCTATTCAAGGCCTATGCAGCCACCACAACCTGCCCAAAGCAATGTAGGTAATTCAAGTGATAATGATAAGATTTTTCAATTACTTACTACTTTGACGCAGGGAGTCCAAACTCAAAACAAAGAGAGCCAAAATCAAGACAAAAGGTTGGACCACTTGGAAAAGCAAATTGGGCAGATCGCGGAGTTCGTAGGACAGTTTCGAGACCAAGGCGAACTCCCTAGTTCAACCATTGCAAATCCGAAGGGAGGGTTTGAAACCGCCAATGATATCATGTTGAGAAGTGACAAGGAGGTTGGAACGGACCCTCAACCATCAAAATCAAATCACAAGGAAGATGAAATATTGCAATTTGAGGAAGAATACACCCAACCCACGACAAGGGTGGAAACACCTTTGCCAGAGGCACCTATTGCTCCTACGCCATCTAATTCAGGTAAGGTTGTTCCAAATTTCATTATTTCTAACCCCGTTCCAACAAATATCCCTATTCCTTGCAGGTTCATGAATTCCAAGGAAGAAGAAAGTGAAAAAGACATCTTGGAAGCCCTTCCAAAGGTGCAAAGTATGGAATATCAAGAATTCGTTAAAAAGGATATACTTGAGACAACAATTCCGAAAAAGGTTGGATTTTCTGATCCTACAATGTTCAAAGAAGATGTGTTTATCCTTGAGTTCATGTCGGAGCACACAGGTAAGCCGCCTCCCCGAATTTCAATTTTCTTTTATACTAATATGTTGTTAATGATTCAGGCATCCACTCTTGAATTTAAACCATTACCGGATCATTTCAAGTATCACCTTCCATTCAAAGATCAATTCCATGCCGTTTGATTCAAAAAAAAAAAAAAAAAAAAATGGCAGAATGTAACATTCACAAAGGTTGTTTGCTTGAAGCCCCTCTACGTGGCAAAACTCTCGGAGCGGAAGGCATCGGAGCGGAAGGCATCGGGACGGAAGGCATCGGAGCGGAAGGCATCGGAGCGGGAGGCATCGAAGATAGAGCATTCGGGGCCTCAATACTTGGCCAAACGCTGGAAGACCTAGGAAAAAGGTGCCTCTGGAGGAAAGCCAAAAACCTTTGACGGTCACTTTGAATCCGACCTTCAGACTCTTGCAGTTCATCAAGCTTCATCTTCATGCCCGTCGAATAGTTGTTTGCAAGCACGTGCAAACTTCTATTCTCATACTTCAGCTGCTTGATCTCTTGCTTGAGACTTTCCACCTCTGCCATCAACGATTCAACCTGTCGGGAGCGAGCAAGTAGGCGTTGGCCCATGTTGGACACAGAGCCTGCACACTGAACGCTGAGAGCGAGGGACTCTTGAACGGCCAACTCATCGGACCGTCCTGAAAGCAGCCTACTATCCTTAGGAGTGAGGAGGTTCCTAGCTACTATCGTAGCTGTTGTTGCATCCGTCATCATGGAGTCTTCACCTGTAAAAGGACCGTTAGAAGATAAGAAAGAAGGGTGCCATACATTACCTTGACGGGGCACAACCGGATCGCTGCTGAGACTCAAATCTAAGCAAAGGTTCGATGGGTTAGTCATTTTTCAAAGGTGTTCAGAGAGAAGGGGTGGATGAAGTTAATTCTCAAAGGGCCGTAGTCGATTTTCAAGAATGGGAAATCTTCAGAGTGTGTATGTTGGGGTGATCGATACCTCTATAAAAAGCCAAGGCGCCGCGACCACCGATTCAAAGAGCTGGATTTTCCTGCGTAAAGTTCGGCGACGATCTCTTGGCTTTTCAGAAAACGCGTTCAACTTTGTCAAAAGATATTTGACAAAGTCGAAAACACGTGGAGGCCATCATCACAACTACACATCTTTTGCCGACAAGCGCAAAGTTCGGCGACGCTTTCTCTGCTTTTCAGAAAACGCGTGCAACTTTGTCAAAAAGTGGCGCTCGTTCAGAAATCGAAGAGGCGTCGTTCAGAAATCGAAGAGGCATCGTTCAGATATCGAAGAGACGTTTGTCGACAAGGGTAAAAGAACAGTACCACCACTTGCTATTGAAGAATCCCTATATATGTCGACCTTCATCTCTTATGGCAAGGCAGACCTGAAGAAAATGCCCAACTCTTTCTCACCTCTGAGGGCGCACTCCCAGCAAAGCCTTTCGAAATACTCATTTTTTTCTTCCCCAAAAATGATACCAGATGCCTGGAGTACAGATGACCCAGGAGGAAACGATAGATTGAAGCATGTGCTGATTCATTCACCGCTTCTTCAAAAGCAAAGGTATCTCATATCATCAAGGTCAAAAGCAAAAGTATCTCATATCATGCTCTTTCCCTGTCCTTTTCTTTGTCCTTGTTCTTACTCGCATGGCAAAGTGAAAGAAGCAATCAGCCGGCACTTGGAGTCAGTCTTCCGATCTGGTTCCGACTGCCTGGAATCTATTCCTGGTTGCTTACCTAGCGTTGCTCTCGAGTAGTCATCTTCAACGGTTGATACACTTCCAGAGAAGGGACCACTTCTGCAAAGATTGAACAAAGAAACAGATAAAAGGGGTAAGCTCAGACCTTCGGGGGAGACCAAAAGAATCCTGCTGCCCAATTCAAGAGTAGCACAAAGGAAAATCAATGATGGGAGGAAACCAGTTCAAGATTAAGCCTGTGGAATCACCAAGATCAACCCATGCATTCAACAGAGGAAGGCCGAGAAAGCACTCCAATTCCAGATTTGCGTTCCTAAACTCTTCTCTTTGTTGTTGATTTTGTTTCTACCATGTTAGATGTTGTTTTGTTTGTTTGTTTGTTATTTGTGCGAGTCTATGCTTGAAACATTGAGGATAATGTTTGATTTAAGTGTGGGGGTATTGGTAACTAATGTTGTTAATGCAAATTCGTGGGATTTTATCACCCATAACTTCAAATGTTGTTCCTTACTGTTTTAAGGTGTTTTTAAGTTGTTTTAGAGTGTTTTAGTATGTTTTGTTTTTATAACTCCGAAAATCACATAAAAATTTGAAAAAAACATGTTTTGAAAAGCCTAAAAAGAGTGTTTTGAGTCGTTTTTGTGTGTTTGTGTCTTAGGGTACCTTCCAACAAAATGATAAGGATTTGGTTTATAATTGCATGACTGTTAAAAAGAGTTATAAACATGGAGAAAAGTTTGATTTACTCTTGGTATATGCTTGGTTATGGTTATAATGTATGACTTCACATGCAATCATAAAAGAAAAATTCGTTTTTGTAACATGCTTGAAGGAAAGAACTCATACAAACGCTACAACCTTGTGAGACTTGAGCCTAAACGTTCTTTGGAGAGTTATAATCTGTGATTCTTTGTTTTCTAAAGTTGTTGCATGATCTCATTATTCCTTGCTTGGTTGCTACTTAGAATGCAATTGTATCATGATAGAACTAAATGCTAGAACTTATATCCGTTTCATTCAAAGCATGATATTGAATTGCATAACATATATCAAGATGAAGTTGTGTAGTTGCCACCATAGCCAAATAGCCCTACTTCCCATATTTCGTATATATTAGTTTTAACCCTGTTGAGCCTCGTTTAGCCTATTGTCTTTGCTAACCACATCACCCCTTACCTAGCCTAGAGTAGGACTTTCCTATACCCTTGTTCTTGAAGTATAGTGAGCATGACTTAAATGAATTCCTTTTGAGTTACATTATGCAAGAAAATGAGTGTGGGGGAGTAAAAGTTTGTTCTTACGTTTATATGTATGTTTTGAGATTCAAAAGAAAAAGAAGAAGAAAAGAAAGAAAAAGAGTGAAAATAAGTGAGAATGAACTCACGAGCGTTGATGGTTAAAGAAAGGGTCCAAAAAGTTGAATATGGCCCTAAGTTTTGTGTGATTCCCCCTTGATTGATCAAAGTTGACTTCTGCGTTCTAAAGGGAATTCTAAGTGCCTAATTCAATACTTTGCTCACTATTGCTTTAAGAACATTTGTTTTCCATATTCCTTCTTTGTTATCCAAACAACCCAAGTGATGTGAGAATTTTGTTGACACACAAATTAAACCCTATTTGTGACAATTGTAGTAATGAAGTAAGTAGGGATCGTTCTAACCAGTGATTAACTAGGGGTGCTAATCTAATTTGAATTGACTCAAACAGAAACTAGAACTTAATTGGGACGAATTTGAAAGTGTTATGACTCCAATTGCTTAAAAACACAAAATAAAACAAATACGAATGACTACGACTCAACAAAATATGGGGGGATTGTGGTTGGACGAATTTAAACTAAATGGGCAAATTGTAAAGAAAACAGATTTTAAGACAAAATTGTGATGAATCAATGGATGATGGGATAGCTAAGGGGTTCTTCTCCACACATGAAATATATGCAACGTAAATCAATTTCCAATTATCAATCCAATAAGTTATGAACCTCGATACTCCAAGTTAATTAGGTCCGCTTAAATTAACCTTCAGATTTCCCTAGAATCATTGAATTGGATGAATATGCATCGCAAACAAATTATTCCTAACAAATTCTCTATATGAACAACATGATAAAGATATAAGTTAGAATCATTACGTTCTTTGGAAATCATAAGCATCGACAAGGCATTTGTAACTATGAAAAGCATGATACGCTTGCCAGGAATCTACTTAACATGATCGTGACTAGCAACCTTCACTACTTGTGAATATAAATTCATAACGATTAGGTGAAACAAACTTATATCCTAGCATCAAATTCAAGCATGCAAATTAAGCGTGCACTCTCAATCAGCATACAAGAATAAGTTCTAAATCAAACGGTTAAGCAAATTGTATTCAAAACTTATGCAACGATAATTGGAAGTAATCAACTTATTTCACATATATAATCATGGTTTCGAATCACCCCCTAGCTAACTAGGGGGTTTAGCCTCTCATGTTCACAGAAAGAGAAATAAAATTGAATTTAAACATAACGAACAAAGGATTGATTACACCTAGAACGCCCAATGAATCCACTTGAATTTCTGCGCGTCTAAGCCCCTCTTTCCTCTTTTCCTTGCTGCGGCAGAGATGGTATTGGATGATTTGGGGTGAGTTTCTGGGTTATAGATGGATTTAGGGAGGTAAAGGTGTGCGGCAAGGTTGGTTTTTGGGTGATGGGATGCTGGAATGGATGTATTGACAGCGGCAAGGATGAATGAATGGGATAATGGGATGGTGGCTGCACGGTTTTTAGGAGAGAATTAGGGTAAAAAAATATATGGGGGGCCACGGCAGCATGTTATGAGAAAAAAAATGGGATTTGCGGCTGCTAGGTTCTTTTTGAATTATGGGAGAATTTTGGGGGGAGTGACGGCTCTTTTTAGTTAGGGTGAATAAGATGGTACGGCTGGGATGTTATTGTGGCTGAAAAATAATAAGAAAAATAAGAAGAGGTCCCTAAGGTGCGGCTAAATGGTGGAAACCCTAGGGTTTTGAAATTCAAACCCTCTTTTATTTTTATTAACTAAAATTCACCTAAAGGCTGCTAGAATTTAGGAAATAAAACTAGAAATTAAAGGGAATGGCTTAATAGGTGCGGCTAGGGTTTAGGGTTAGGATTTGGGCTAGGGCCTTCGTTTTGTGTCCTAAAGCGCCTACAAAGACTTCAAAGTGGCTAGAAAAATACGGACGTTTAAGATTAGGAAAGGTTACCAAAACGGGAAACTTAGGATTAACTTTCCTAAAATAGGAAACCTTGTTTGAGTAGGATTCCTCGTTTTGGTAAGAATTCATCATTGGAGTAGGAATTCGTCGTTTCTTCAAGTCTTCAACTCATTCATTCCTCTTTCGCTCCAAAAGACTCCAATTTGCATCTTCTTGCACACTTTGGCCTTATAATCTGAAAATACACAAAAATGGCCTTAAACACTAAAATAACTAAATAAACACAACATAAATGCACGAGAACCAGCTAATTAAGTCGCATGAATATGCTCCTATCACCAAGCCCCAGTATAACCCGTGACTTCAATCTTGAGTGTTATGTGTTTCAATTTGTGGAGTTTGAACTTGGTATGAGCATATGGTGTCACTGGTTCTCGCATCTAAGTAGGAGCATTCCATTCATGAGATCATACCTAAACATGCTTATTAAACTCCAGAAATTGCTTTCTTTGTGATACATATATGTGAGTGTTCGTTTTCATGTTTACATCAATCTTCTCACATATAACTAGTTTAGGGTGTGTAGTCAGAAAATCTGAGTGAAAATTGAGTGCATATCTTGTAAGGAATTGAGCAAATTCTCTAAGGCATGTTACTACATTCAAAACAAGGTTTTAAATGCTTAATTGTGAACTAATATGTGGTGACTATGATTAAGTATGTACTTAAGTGTAAAGATAACCAAAATCTGTGGGAATGATGATTTTTAACATGTCATGTGCATTGGAAATCCCCGAGGCAACGTTGGAAGGTTTAAGATTGTCTTTGGTTTGTTTCGTTTCGTTTTGTTTTGTTTTTCTGTTTTGCTCGAGGACTAGCAAAAGCTAAGTGTGGGGATATTTGATAGGAGCATATTCATGCGACTTAAATGGCTTGTTCTCGTACATTTACGTTATGTTTCTTTAGTTATTTTAGTCATTTATGCTTCTTTCGTGTGTTTTTAGGTTCATATGGCTAAGGAAGCAAAAAGATGCATTTTGGAGCATTTTGGAGCAAAATCGGACTTGGATTGCATATGCTTAAACGCCAAGTAGATGGACGAAATTGAAGACCAAACTATCATAACCACCTATCATACACATATCATTCACTTATCACTTAACATATCATTCACTTATCACTTATCATAATCATTCACTTATCACTTATCATAATCATTCACTTATCACTTATCATAATCATTCACTTATTCATTCATCATTCAACCACCAATTCAACACATGCATTCATCATGATAACCTAGCTGCACAAAACACTCCACATACATCAATGTCGTGCACTCCCCTCCACATTCCAGCTTTCCTTCTCTTTGCAGCCACACTTCCACATGCATTCCCTCTTTTCCTAGCTGTTTTTCCATCATTATTTCAACCTAACATTCACCCACATGCACCCTTTAAACAAACCCAAACATGCAGCCACACAAACACTAACCCTTGCCGTGGCTTTCACATCTCCATTTCAGCACACTCCACATGCAATTCCAGCTTTCCAACCTAGCCACATTCACATGCATTCACTCATAATCATTCACCAAACTTGCAGCCACATTTCCACCTATTCCTAGCTGTCATGTTCCCTCTTATTTACCTATAAATAAGCATCCATTGCAGCCACAATTCATTCATTCCATTCACAACACAACACACAACACAAACACACATCTTGTGCCGTGCATCCCCTTCCATTTCTGCACCATTTCTTCTCCTCCATTGCAGCCACTCCAACCATTCCCCACTCCATTCCACATACACCTAAAAGCCCTAAACATCTCCTTAGACCTTGTGCTACAACAACGAGGAAGAGAAGAGTGCCTAAACGTTCATACAATTCTCTTTGTTGGAATGTTTAGGTGTTTCTTTGATTTCAATGTTTAAATTCAATTCTCTTTGTTTTGTACGTATGAGGAATGGAAGAGTGCCTAAACGTTCATACAATTCAAGTTTGAGTTGTTGGAATGTTTAGGTGTTTCTTTAATTTCAAAGTTATGAGGAACTAAACCCCCTTTAGCTAGGGGGTGATTTGAAACTATGTTTATATTTGCAATATGAATTGATTAACTTTCGTTGGAATTTCATAAGTTGTGGATTCAATATGTTTAACCATTTGATTGATAACTTATTTATGTATGTTTATTGAGAGTGCACGCTTAATTTTCATGCATGAATATGACGCTAGAATATAAGTGAGTTTCACCTAATCGTTATGAACTTATATTCACAAGTAGTGGAGGTTGCTTATAAACAATCGCGTTAAATGAATTCTTGGCACGAGTTTCATGCTCATCATAGTAACGAATGCCTCGTCAACACTTATAGTTTTCATAATGCTTAATGATCTTTGATTGTATCTTTATTGTGCTGTTCATGTAAAGGACTTTTGGAGAATGTTGTGAATTGCGTTGCGCAAACCCATCCAATTCATTAACTTAAGGAAAACTTGACGGTTAATTTAAGCGGACCTAATTAACCCGGAGTGTTGAGTTTCATAATTTATCGAAAGACCAACTGAGAATCAATCTTGTATGCAAGTGTAACATGTGTGGAGAAGAACCCCTTAGCTAGCCTTCATTCCATTCATTAAATCCATATTCGTTTTACAATCTGCTTAGTTTATTAACTTGTTTTGTTATTTCAATTTTCGTCAAATCAAACTCAATCCCCCCCATCTTTTGTTAAGTCGTAATCATTTGATTTGTTTTAAGTATTTTACGTTTGTTTAGTTTTGCATTCTTTGAGTTTAGTTTAGTGTTTTAAACTTTATATTACGTTGTTAAGTTTTGCATACTTTGAGTCTAGTGTAGTGTTTTATATTGTGTTTTTACGTTTTTGAGTCAGTTTCCAAGTGATTTGCAATCCCTCCTAATCCCCGGTCCAGAACGATCCCTACTTATACTTATACTACAATTGTCAAAAAGAGGGTTTAATTTGTGTGCGTATAAATCCCGCATCAAGGTCTAAGGATAGGTTTTGGGGTGGTATTTGTATGGAGGAATGGTTGTGTAATGGTAGGGTGTGTGTATGAATGGATGGGGAGTGGTGGAGGAAGGCACGGCAAGGATGATTTCTGGTGTATGAATGAATGGTTTTGCACGGCTAAAGGAAGTTGTTGGTGTCAAAATGGCTGAATGAATGAATCCCCCCCCTTGTGGCTACAATGGATGTTTATTTATAGGTGGATGAATGATTAAAAGAGGGAATATGACAGCTAGGAGGTTGGTGGAAAGCTGGAAATGCAAAGGGGAATGCATGTGGCTGCAAGGTGTGAATGATTATGGGTGCATGTGGCTGAAATAATTAAAGAGTGAGGGGATGCACGGCACAAAGGGATGTTTGGTGCTGGAAATGAATGTGAAAGCATGTGAATTAAAGCTAGGGTGAATGATGATGAATGCATGTGGATTAAAGAGTGAATGGTGGCTGCAATAATGAAATGGAATGCTGGAAAGGGTATGAAATGCACGGAAAGGGAGAATGAATATGTGGTTGCATGTTTAAATGATTAAAGGGTGCCTGTGAGTGAATGTGTAGCTGCATGGTTGGGATTGTGGTGCAATGATGGTGGAATAAGTGCATGTGGCTGAATTGGTGGTGCAATGATGAAATAATGAAGGGAATGCATGTGCAAAACAGCTAGGAAAAGTTGTGGAAAGCTGGAAATGGGATGGGAGTGTGCACGACAAGGGGAGTGAATGATTGAATGTGCATGTGGGTGAATATGTTTGAAGATGCATGTGGAATGGCTGGCATGGAGGTGTGGAATGATGATGGGAGAGCATGTGACTTGGCTGGAATGAAAGGGAATGCACGGCAAAAGCTTTGTATGAATGCATGTGGCTGATTTAAAGAATGGGAAAACATGTGGATTAGGTTGGGAAGGTGTGTGAGGTGTGGCTGAGATTGGGGTGAAAAGAAATGTGGTTTTAAGTAGTTAAAATAGGAAACAAAGCCCTTCCTTGCACGACAAGGAAGGGAAACATAAGGGGACACACGGCATGGCTTAAGGTTGCAAGTTTTGTGACTTAGAATAGGTAGGATCCTTTGATATTAGGTCTTCAATTTCGTCCATTCCTTTTGCTCCAAACATAAGCTATCCATTCCAAGTCCATTTTTTCTCCAAAATGCTCCAAAATGCATCTTTTTGCTTTCTTAGCCATATGAACCTAAAAACACACGAAAATGGCTTAAACTACTAAAACAACTATGAATTAACAATATAAATGCACGAAAACAAGCTAAGTAAGTCGCCTAAATATGTTCATATCACAAGTAAATAAGAACGAAACTTATCTAAAGCAAAAACAATAGCAAGAAGTTCTTTTTCCGTTGAAGTAGTTCAATTAGGCATCATTCAAGGTCCGGGATGCATAATAGATGACATGTGGCTGCTTGTTCTTCCTTTGGCCTAAAACAACTCCTAATGCATAATCTGAGGCATCGCACATAAGCTCAAAAGGAAGGCTTCAATCTGGTGGAACAATGATGAGGGCCGAAGTGAGCATCTCTTTGAGGTGTTTGAAGGCCTTCTCATATTCCTCATCGAACTTGAATGAGACATCTTTTTGGAAAAGTTGGCAAAGGGGGTTGGAAATCTTGGAAAAGTCCTTGATGAATCGCCTATAGAATCCTGCATGTTTAAGAAAGAATGAACCTCTCTAACCGAAGTAGGAGAGGGTAAGTAGCGTACAAGATCTATTTTTGATTTATCAACCTCAATACCCTTGGCCGAAATTATATGCCCTAGAACTATGCCTTGTTTTACCATGAAATGACATTTTTCCCAATTTAAAACAAGGTTAGTTTCAATGCAGCATTCCAAGATTAAAGTGAGATTATGTAAACAATCATCAAACGAATCACCAAATACACTAAAATCATCCATAAAAACTTCAATAATCTTCTCCATAAAATCTAAAAATATACTTACCATGCATCTTTGAAAGGTGGCAGGTGCATTGCATAAATCGAATGACATGCGACGATAGGCAAAAGTACCAAAGGGACACGTGAAAATGGTCTTTTCTTGGTCATCCAGAGCTATGACAATTTGATTATATCCCAAATAACCATAAAGAAAATAATAAAAAGAATGACCGGCTAACCTTTCAAGCATTTGATTAATGAACGACAAAGGGAAGTGATCTTTCCTAGTGGTGGCATTGAGCTGCCTATAATCAATGCAAACTCTCCAACCTGTTTGGATATGTGTTGGCATAAGCTCATTCTCAGCATTCTTCACCATCGTCACTCCAGATTTCATTGGCACAACTTGAACTGGTGAAACTTAACAGCTATCCGAGATAGGATAAATTACTCCACAGTCAAGTAATTTGATAATCTCCTTGTTCACAACTTCCATCATTAGAGGGTTGAGTCGATGTTGAGCCTCTAGAGTTGGTTTAGCCCCCTCCTCTAGAAGTATGCGATGCATGCATGTTGTAGGGCTAATTCCCTTAATGTCGGCTAAGGTCCATCCTATGGATATTTTGTGCTCTTTCAACGCTCGAATCAATTTCTCTTCCTCCATTGTCGTGAGTGATGAAGAAACAATGACGGGCAATGTTTCTTTGTCTCCCAAATAGACATACTTCAAATGACTTGGCAATGGTTTAAGTTCAAGAATGGGTGCCTGAATCATTAAAGGTAACAACTTGTTAGTAGAAACGGGAATTGAAATTGGGATTGGGGGCTTACTTTGATATTGTGTGCAGCCACCATCTCGCCAACTTCATCATCATGCACGGCCAGATTGGGTTTTAAGCCCAATCCTTCGGCAATTGTTGTTTCAAAGGGATCTTTGTCCAATGAATCAAGAAAGTCCAATCAAATATATCAATAGAGAAACAAGAATGGTCATCTTTAGGATATTTAATAGTTTCAGAAAGATTGAAATCAATAACTTCCCTATCAAATTCAATCGTTAAAGTCCCTTTGAACACATCGATCTTAGTGCGGGCTGTTTTCATGAAAGGTTTCCCAAGTAGGATCAGCAATGGTGTGGAATGGGTTGAATCTTCCATATCAAGCACGTAAAAGTCCGCTGGAAAGATCAAATTGTTAACCTGCACCAAAACATTTTCCAAAACTTCTTTTGGATAGGCATTAGAACGATCGGCCAATTGGATAATCACACCATTGTTTTTAAGCTCTCCTAAGTTCATAGATGCATAAATTGAGTAAGGCATGACATTAATTGAAGCTCCTAAGTCTAGCATAGCATGTTCAAACTTAGTATTGCCAATAACACAGGGAATTGTAAAACTACCCAGATCTTTGCATTTAGGTGATAGTTTTCTTTATAACACCGCAGAAACATTCTCACTTACCTGGACCACCTTGATAGGAGCATATTCATGCGACTTAAATGGCTTGTTCTCGTGCATTTACGTTATGTTTCTTTAGTTATTTTAGTACTTTAAGCTATTTTCGTGTGTTTGTAGGTCCAAAGGGCTAAAGGAGCAAAAAGATGCATTTTGGAGACTTTTGGAGCACTTTTGGGCTAAGGATGGATAGCTTATGCTTGGAGCCAAAGTGTTGGACGAAATTGAAGACGTAATTGAAGACCAAAGTGTTGGAACCTTGTTCTCTTTAGTTTTAGGACATTTAAACCTTTCCTAATCCCAATCATGCCATGCATAACACACATCCATTCTAACACATTGTCGTTGCACATGCATTTCCTTCATTAGTTAACCCACATGCTCTCATTACTTATCACCACATATCATATCACTTATCACTTATCACTTATCATCATCACTTATCACTTATCACTTATCATCACCACTTACCACTTATCACTTAACATGCACCCATCACCTAACACAACACCTTTAATTCACATGCATACCTATTCTTTAAATCAGCCACATGCATTCATATTCACCATCATTGCCGTGCACATTCCTTCTCATTTCCACCTTTCATTTCAGCCACATGTCTTCATCATTGCAGCCACCATTCACTCTTTAATCCACATGCATTCACACACACTTCACACAAACAGCAATCACATGCAAACACATGCATTTCCAACCCCAAACACTCATTGCCGTGAGTTCCCATTGCATTTCCAGCTTTGCACATGCATTCACTCACCACAAACAAGTCACATGCATTCATCAACATATCTAGCTGTCATTCACATGCATTTCATTCATCATTTCCACCCCCACATGTCCCTTTAATCATTCAAACATACACCCATTCACCATCAGAAAATCCACTTCATTGCACATGCATTTCCTTCATCATTTCACAACCTAATTCACATGCAAACACAATCTGCCATCATTCACAGAAAACACCATCATTGCCGTGACTTTCCCATCCAAATGCACCACAAATCAGCACATGCACCACCAATTCAATCAACACATGCTTTCACATACATTTTCAGATTGCATTCCCTTGCATTCCAACCAAAACCGTGCACATGCACTTGTTCCTCCATTAAATCAGCCACATGCATCTTCCATCACCATTTCAGCTTTCCACCTAGTTCCTAGCTGTCATGTTCCCCCATTTCACCTATAAATAAGCATGCATTGCATTCATAATTCATTCATTCATTCTTCCATTTCAGAAATTCACCCATTTCCCACATCAAAACTGCCCTTTGGCCGTGAGTTCCCTATAATCCAAACACCATCCTTCCATTCCTCCACCACTCCCCAAACCATTTACACCATCAAACTATCCTTAGACCTTGTGCTACAACGAAGAGGAAGAGAAGAGTGCCTAAACGTTCATACAATTCAAGTTTGAGTTGTTGGAATCTTTAGGTGTTTCTTTGATTTCAATGTTTAATTTCAATGCTCTTTGTTTTGTACGAATGAGGAATGGATGATAAGAGGGCCTAAACGTTCATACAATTCAAGTTTGAGTTGTTGGAATGTTTAGGTGTTTCTTTGATTCTCTTTGTTTTGTACCATGAGGAACTAAACTCCCCCTTGGTTGGGGGGTGATTCGAATATATGTTTATGCTTGCATTTTGATTTGATTACTTCTAATTGCGTTTCATAAGTTGTGATTCAATTTGTTTAACCGTTTTATTGATAACTTATTTATGTATGTTTATTGAGAGTGCACGCTTAATTTTCATGCATGAATATGACGCTAGAATATAAGTGAGTTTCACCTAATAGTTACGAACTTATATTCATAAGTAGTGGAGGTTGCTTATAAACAATCGCGTTAAACGAATTCTTGGCAAGAGTTTCATGCATTCATAGTAACGAATGCCTCGTCAACACTTATAATTTTCATAGAGCGTAATGATTCTTGCTTGTACCTCTTCTATGCATTCATGTTGAGGACTTGTGGGGAATGTTTTGAATTGTCGCATGCATCATCCAATTCAATAACGTTAGGAAGATTTGAAGGTTAATTAGTGCATCACGGTTAACTTGGGGTGTTGAGAATTCATGGTTTATTGAAATGCAATTGGAAATCATTTTATTATGCAAGTATAACATGTATGGAGATGAACCCCTTGGCTAGCATCCATCCATTCATTCCATTTCATCACATTCATATATACTATCTGTCTTAATTCGAATCTGTACATTTTATTTAATTTCGTATAAAACTCAATCCCCCTTTACTTTATTGTCCAATTTAGTAGAAAGTGTTTTAGTTTATGTTTATAAGTGTTTTGATTCATTTTGTTACATAATTTCGTCCAAATTCACCAAAGTGCTCAAAACTGCCCAGAAAGTGATTTTAAGGCAGTTTTGAGTGTTTTGGGTGATGTTTGAGTCTTTTGGTTTGTTTTAATGTTTTAAGTGTTTAGTTTTACATTCTTTGAGTTAGTTTAGTGTTTTATATTGTGTTTTTACGTTCTTGAGTCAAGTTATTACTTAATTTCGTCCAAATTTGTGTTTGTGCTCAAATCTGCCCAGAAAGTGGTTTTTAGGCAGATTTGAGTGTGTTTGTGTTGTTTTGAGTCTTTTGGTTTGTCTTAGTGTTTTAAAGTTTAGCTTTGCATTCTTTGAGTCTAGTATAGTGTTTCATATTGTTATTTTACGTTTTTGAGTCAAATCCAAGTGGTTAACAATCCCTCCTAATCCCCGGTCTAGAACGATCCCAACTTATACATATACTACAATTTGACGAAAAGAGGGTTTAATTTGTGTGCGTATAATTCTCGCATCAAATTTTGGCGCCGTTGCCGGGGATTAGAAAATTTGCTAATCCCTTGGATTGTTTTATTTTCGTTTGTTTTTATTTTTCCAGATTCTTAATTTTGTTTTGTTTCTTGTTTTAGGTACTAGTTCATGACTCGGAGTTCTCATCCGATTCGTGAACATATCCTGGAGTGATTGGGTTCTTCGTCCGGCTGTAAGACGTAAAAGAAAGCGCTACTTGGGAGGCAACCCAATGCAAAAAAAAAAAAAAAAAAAAAAAAAAAAAGAAAAGAATAAAAAAAAAATTTCATATATTAAATAAAATACTAAACATGGAGAAAGGTGGTGCTTCACAAAGGTTGTTTACGTGAAGCCCCACTACGAGGCGTCGAAGCGGAAGGCTTTGAAGCGGAAGGCATCGAAGCGGAAGGCATCGGAGTGGAAAGCATCGGAGCGGGAGGCATCGGAGCGGAAGGCATCGGAGCGGGAGGCATCAGAGCTAAAGCATTCCAGGCCTCAATACTTGGCCAAGCGCTGGATGAGCCAGGAAAAAGGTGCCTCTGGAGGAAAGACGAAAACCTTTGACGGTCACTGTGAATCCGACCTTCAGACTCTTGCAGCTCATCAAGGTTCCTCTTCATGCCCGTCGAATAGTTGTTTGCAAGCACATGCAAACTTCTATTCTCGTACTTAAGCTGCTGGATCTCTTGCTTAAGACTTTCCACTTCTGCCATCAATGATTCCACCTGACGGGAGCGGGCAAGCAGGCGTTGGCCCATGTTGGACACAGAACTCGCACACTGAACACTAAGTGCGAGGGACTCTTGAACGGCCAACTCATCGGACCGTCCTGACAGCAACCTACTATCTTTTGGAGTGAGGAGGTTCCTAGCTACTATTGTAGCTGTTGTGGCGTCCTGCATCACGGAGTCTTCACCTGTAAGAAGACCGTTAGAAGATAAGAAAGAAGGGCGCCATACGTTACCTTGACGCGGCGCGCCCGTATCACTGCTAAGGCTCAATTCCAAGCTAAGGTTCGATGAGTTTGCCATTTTTCAAAAGTGTTCAAAGAGAAGGGATGGAGTTAAATTTCAAAGGGCCGGAGTCGATTTTCAAGAATGGGAAGTCTTCAGAGTGTGTTTCTTGGCGGTGATCGATACCTCTATAAGAAGCCAAGGCGACGCGTCCTCCGATTCAAAAAGCCGGAATTTCCGGCGAAATTTAGGCGACGCTTTCTCGGCTTTTCAGAAAACGCGTTCAACTTTGTCAAAAGATTTCTGACAAAGCTGAAAACACGTGGAGGCCATCATCGCAACTACACGTCTTTAGCCGACAAGCGCAAAGTTCGGCGACGCTTTCTCTGCTTTTCAGAAAACGCGTGCAGCTTTGTCAAAAGGAGCCGCATCCGCACTACCACGTGTCGTTCAGAAAGCAAAGGGGCGTCGTTCAGAAATCGAAGGGGCGCCTGCTCAGAAATCGAAGAGGCGCCGTTCTGATATCGAAGAGACATTTGTCGACAAGGGTAAAAGAATAGTACCACCATTTGATATTATCTCTATATATGTCGACCTTCGTCTTTTATGGCAAGGCAAACCTGAAGAACCATGCCCAACTCTCTCTCACCTCTGAGGGCGCACTCCCAGCAAAGCCTCTTGAAATACTCAATTTTTTCTCCCCCAAAGAAGATACCAGAAAACTGGAGTACAAATGAGGCAGAAGGAAACGGTCGATCGAAGCATGTGGAGACAACCACAACAAATACATGTGCTGCTTCGTTCACCGTTTCTTCAAAAGCAAAGGTATCTCATATCATCAAGGTCTAAAGCAAAAGTATCTCATATCATGCTCTTTCCCTGTCTTTTTCTTTGTCCTTGTTCTTACTCGCATGGCAAAGTGAAAGAAGCAATCAGCCGGCACTTGGAGTCAGTCTTCCGAGTTGGAGCCAACTGCCTGGAATCTATTCCTGATTGCTTACCTAGCGTTGCTCTCGAGTAGTCATCTTCAACGGTTGATACACTTCCAGAGAAGGGACCACTTCTGCAAAGGGGAGCGTGTAAGGCAAGTGAAAATGATACATTGAAGCATGTGGAGACAAACTTAGGCGGAGTTATCCTCCAACCCTTTTCAATACGAATTGGAAAGATTGAACAAAGAAACAGACCAAATGAGGAAGCTCAGACCTTCGGGGGAGACACTAAAGGGATTCCTGCTGCCCAGTTCAAGAGTAGCACAAAGGAAAATCAATGATGGGCGGAAACCAGTTCAAGAGTAAGCCTGTGGAGTCACTATGATCAAAGCCTCAATGCAATTACCAAGGAGAAGAGGGAATTTACACTCCATAACCAGATTTGCGTCCCTAAACTCTTCTCTTTGTTAATTACATTCTGCCATGTTTAGTATGTTTAAATGCTTTTTGTGTGTTTACTTATGCTTTGTTTAAATCTATGCTTAAAACATTGAGGACAATGTTTGATTTAAGTGTGGGGGGGTAACTAATGTTGTTAATGCAAATTCGTGGGATTTTATCACCCATTACTTCAAATGTTGTTCCTTGCTGTTTTAAGATGTTTTTAAGTTGTTTTAGAGTGTTTTAGTATGTTTTGTTTTTATAACTCCGAAAATACCATAAAAATTTGAAAAAATTGTTTTGAAAAGCCTAAAAAGAGTGTTTTGAGTCGTTTTTGTGTGTTTGTGTCTTAGGGTACCTTCCAACACAATGCATGGATTTGGTTTGTAATTGCATGACTGTTAAAAAGAGTTATAAACATGGATGAAAGTTTGATTTACTCTTGGTATATGCTTGGTTATGGTTATAATGTATGACTTCACATGCAATCATAAAAGAAAAATTCGTTTTTGTAACATGCTTGAAGGAAGGAACTCAAACAAACGCTACATCCCTGTGAGACTCGAGCCATTACTTTCTTTGGAGAGTTATTTTCTGTGATTCTTTGTTTTCTAAAGTTGTTGCATGATCTCATTATTTCTTGCTTGGTTGCTACTTAGAATGCAATTGTATCATGATAGAACTAAATGCTAGAACTTATATCCGTTTCATTCAAAGCATGACATTGAGTTGCATAACATATATCAAGATGAAGTTGTGTAGTTGCCACCATAGCCAAATAGCCTTACTTCCCATATTTCGTATATATTAGTTTTAACCTCGTTGAGCCTCGTTTAGCCTATTTTCTTTGCTAACCACATCACCCCTTACCTAGCCTAGAGTAGGACTTTCCTATACCCTTGTTCTTGAAGTATAGTGAGCATGACTTAGAATGAACTCCTTTTGATCAATATACTGCAGAAAATAAGTGTGGGGGAAGATAATAGGGCACGGCCAAAGAATGAAATAAAGAAAAAAAAAAAAAAAAAAAAAGAGTTGAAAAATAAGTGAGAATGATATCACAAGCATTGGTTATTGAAGGAAGGGTCCAAAAGAGTGAATTTGACCCTAGTTGTTGCATGAATCTTCCCTTATGTTTAAAAGTTGATTTCTGCCATTAAAAGTGAGTTTAAGTGTCAATTTCAATACTTCGCTTCCTATTACTTTAAGAACCTTTGTTTTACTTTACCTTTCTTTGTTAAACCATTACCCTTAGCCCCGTTACAACCCTCAACTTCTATCTTGATGTTATGTATTCAATATGTGGAGTTTGGAATTGATATGAGCTTATGGAATCACTGGTTCTCATTCTAAGTAGTAGCATTCCATTCATGAGATCATATTCATGTCATTATCGTAAATCCAGAAAATGCTTTCTTTGATATAACATATGTGAGTGTTAGAATTCATATTTACATCAATCTTCTCACATATAACTAGTGTAGGGTGTGTAGTCAGAAAATCTGTGTGAAAATAGAGTGCATTCTTGTAAGGATTTGAGCAAATTCTCTAAGGCATGTTACTACATTCAAAACATGGTTTTAAATGCTTAATTGTGAAATAGTATGTGGTGACTATGATTAAGAATGTATTCAAGTGTGAAGATGACTAAAATCTATGGGACTAATGATTTTTAACTTGTCATGTGCATTGGAAATCCGTGAGATGATTGTTGGAAGGTGTAGGTGGTGTTTTGTTCGTTTTGTCTAGTTTCGTGTTCTTTTGTTGTTTCGTTTTGCTCGAGGACTAGCAAAAGATAAGTGTGGGGGTATTTGATAGGAGCATATTCATGCGACTTAAATGGCTTGTTCTCGTGCATTTACGTTATGTTTCTTTAGTTATTTTAGTACTTTAAGCTATTTTCGTGTGTTTGTAGGTCCAAAGGGCTAAAGGAGCAAAAAGATGCATTTTGGAGACTTTTGGAGCACTTTTGGGCTAAGGATGGATAGCTTATGCTTGGAGCCAAAGTGTTGGACGAAATTGAAGACGTAATTGAAGACCAAAGTGTTGGAACCTTGTTCTCTTTAGTTTTAGGACATTTAAACCTTTCCTAATCCCAATCATGCCATGCATAACACACATCCATTCTAACACATTGTCGTTGCACATGCATTTCCTTCATTAGTTAACCCACATGCTCTCATTACTTATCACCACATATCATATCACTTATCACTTATCACTTATCATCATCACTTATCACTTATCACTTATCATCACCACTTACCACTTATCACTTAACATGCACCCATCACCTAACACAACACCTTTAATTCACATGCATACCTATTCTTTAAATCAGCCACATGCATTCATATTCACCATCATTGCCGTGCACATTCCTTCTCATTTCCACCTTTCATTTCAGCCACATGTCTTCATCATTGCAGCCACCATTCACTCTTTAATCCACATGCATTCACACACACTTCACACAAACAGCAATCACATGCAAACACATGCATTTCCAACCCCAAACACTCATTGCCGTGAGTTCCCATTGCATTTCCAGCTTTGCACATGCATTCACTCACCACAAACAAGTCACATGCATTCATCAACATATCTAGCTGTCATTCACATGCATTTCATTCATCATTTCCACCCCCACATGTCCCTTTAATCATTCAAACATACACCCATTCACCATCAGAAAATCCACTTCATTGCACATGCATTTCCTTCATCATTTCACAACCTAATTCACATGCAAACACAATCTGCCATCATTCACAGAAAACACCATCATTGCCGTGACTTTCCCATCCAAATGCACCACAAATCAGCACATGCACCACCAATTCAATCAACACATGCTTTCACATACATTTTCAGATTGCATTCCCTTGCATTCCAACCAAAACCGTGCACATGCACTTGTTCCTCCATTAAATCAGCCACATGCATCTTCCATCACCATTTCAGCTTTCCACCTAGTTCCTAGCTGTCATGTTCCCCCATTTCACCTATAAATAAGCATGCATTGCATTCATAATTCATTCATTCATTCTTCCATTTCAGAAATTCACCCATTTCCCACATCAAAACTGCCCTTTGGCCGTGAGTTCCCTATAATCCAAACACCATCCTTCCATTCCTCCACCACTCCCCAAACCATTTACACCATCAAACTATCCTTAGACCTTGTGCTACAACGAAGAGGAAGAGAAGAGTGCCTAAACGTTCATACAATTCAAGTTTGAGTTGTTGGAATCTTTAGGTGTTTCTTTGATTTCAATGTTTAATTTCAATGCTCTTTGTTTTGTACGAATGAGGAATGGATGATAAGAGGGCCTAAACGTTCATACAATTCAAGTTTGAGTTGTTGGAATGTTTAGGTGTTTCTTTGATTCTCTTTGTTTTGTACCATGAGGAACTAAACTCCCCCTTGGTTGGGGGGTGATTCGAATATATGTTTATGCTTGCATTTTGATTTGATTACTTCTAATTGCGTTTCATAAGTTGTGATTCAATTTGTTTAACCGTTTTATTGATAACTTATTTATGTATGTTTATTGAGAGTGCACGCTTAATTTTCATGCATGAATATGACGCTAGAATATAAGTGAGTTTCACCTAATAGTTACGAACTTATATTCATAAGTAGTGGAGGTTGCTTATAAACAATCGCGTTAAACGAATTCTTGGCAAGAGTTTCATGCATTCATAGTAACGAATGCCTCGTCAACACTTATAATTTTCATAGAGCGTAATGATTCTTGCTTGTACCTCTTCTATGCATTCATGTTGAGGACTTGTGGGGAATGTTTTGAATTGTCGCATGCATCATCCAATTCAATAACGTTAGGAAGATTTGAAGGTTAATTAGTGCATCACGGTTAACTTGGGGTGTTGAGAATTCATGGTTTATTGAAATGCAATTGGAAATCATTTTATTATGCAAGTATAACATGTATGGAGATGAACCCCTTGGCTAGCATCCATCCATTCATTCCATTTCATCACATTCATATATACTATCTGTCTTAATTCGAATCTGTACATTTTATTTAATTTCGTATAAAACTCAATCCCCCTTTACTTTATTGTCCAATTTAGTAGAAAGTGTTTTAGTTTATGTTTATAAGTGTTTTGATTCATTTTGTTACATAATTTCGTCCAAATTCACCAAAGTGCTCAAAACTGCCCAGAAAGTGATTTTAAGGCAGTTTTGAGTGTTTTGGGTGATGTTTGAGTCTTTTGGTTTGTTTTAATGTTTTAAGTGTTTAGTTTTACATTCTTTGAGTTAGTTTAGTGTTTTATATTGTGTTTTTACGTTCTTGAGTCAAGTTATTACTTAATTTCGTCCAAATTTGTGTTTGTGCTCAAATCTGCCCAGAAAGTGGTTTTTAGGCAGATTTGAGTGTGTTTGTGTTGTTTTGAGTCTTTTGGTTTGTCTTAGTGTTTTAAAGTTTAGCTTTGCATTCTTTGAGTCTAGTATAGTGTTTCATATTGTTATTTTACGTTTTTGAGTCAAATCCAAGTGGTTAACAATCCCTCCTAATCCCCGGTCTAGAACGATCCCTACTTATACATATACTACAATTTGACGAAAAGAGGGTTTAATTTGTGTGCGTATAATTCTCGCATCACACCTCCTTGTTTGAAATCCTCTTCCTTGTTGTGCAAAGCTCTTTCAAGAATTTAGCATACTTAGGAACTTGCTTGATTGCATCAAGGAGCGGGATATTGACTTGAACTTTCCTAAAGGTTTCCAGAATGTCCTTCTCATTCTTTTCTTTCTTTGATTGCCTAAACCTGCTAGGAAAGGGAACATTTAGTGGAATAGAACTAGAAAAATTCAAATTTGGACTTACCTTGGTGGTGTAGGACGGTTTTGGGACACTAAGGGGCTGCGGCAAGGTTTGTTCCACTCTTGTCGTGGCTTTTGCTCCTTGTTCATCCTCTTCTTGCAGCAGCTTTCCCTCATCTTGGCTTGTTTTGGATGGTTTTGGGGTGGTTCCAACCTCCTTACCATTTCTCAACGTGATTGCCTTGGCGTTTTCAAAACATTCATTCGGATTGACAATTGTTGAACTAGGCAATTTACCTTTCTCTCTGAATTGGCCCATGAATTCCGCCATTCGCCCCATTTGCTACTTCAATTCTCCCATCTCCTTGGCTTAATTTTGATAGCCCTGCGACAAGGTAGTTAGTAATTGAAGAACATTATCATTATTCATTAACAAACTTATAAGATTGTGTGAGTGGCTTTTGATATATCCCAGGAGGTGGTGGACGAAATCCTCCTCCATTGCCGTGAGTTTGTTGATGTTGTTGAGACTCCCTCTACTTGAAATTTGGGTGATCTTTCCATCCCGGATTATATGTATTTCAGTATGGATCATTCCTTGTAAGATTTTGGCCTTGATAACCTATGGCATTGGCGTTTTCCTATCCTTCATTCTCTATCAATTGAGGACATTGATCATTGAGGTGCCCTTACATAAAGTAGACGCCACACACACTTGGTGTACTTCCTTGTGTTGATGTATATTTCCTTCCTAATGCTAGAATATATTTAGTATAATGGCACAAGCAAGGGTGTCGAATCCACAGGGACTAATTGGACCTATGTAATCACTTGTTTTGCAAGAACTTCTATGAAATGAATCAAACTAATCAAATGAAGCAGATTTGTTGTTGTTACTTGAAAGCATAAAGAAATGAAGTAAACACAAGTAAATGAATCAATAACTAACACAATGAGATGGTTCCAAAGGAAATGAAACTAGGGATTCGGTTTCACCATTGCTCAACTAAGTCCATGTTTGTTAAGCTAGTTTGTACTCATTCATCTACCTATTTCTTGAGTTTGTTTCACTTGGACATGATCAACCATATGATGTGTGGATTTGATCAAATGTCTCTAATCATGAACCAAGTTGTGATGTGCAACTTTGGTTCATAATCAAGAGTATGTAATGCACAAGAAACTTTCATAAAACCAAAGGGAATAACTCGGCAGGATGTGTGCTAAACACTCCCTTCATTCATTCACATATCTACCAAGATTATGCATGATGTGTGTCTTAATCTTGGCTACACAACTTAGTGATTAATTCAAATGATGATCAAACATTAAAATCAACACACTAAGTCACCATTAAATCAGAGAATGAAACAAGAAATAGATGGACAAACTGAGTATTCTAACTTAATTACATGGCAAACTTTGCAAGGTTACATCGAATCCCTAGAGGAGGATTAGTTACACTTCATGTTTACAAAGATTTGACATAAAAATAAATAACATGAGTGAACATGGAATTAAGAAGAATAAACCCTTGAAGCAAAACTGATTTTGAAGTCCTTGAGGAGTGGCCTTCGGGGTTGGTTCTCCAAGTATGATGCAACTGAATTAGATCCACTTGGTATGTTTTCTGCAAAGGGGAGAGCAAATGGGCAGAGAATGGACAGAGAATAGGGTGAAATGGAGCGGCTATGGGTGAATAAAAATGGAATGAATGCCAAGGACAGTTTCTGTGTAAAGGAGAGAATGTCAAATGCAATGGTATGGAGAGGGAGAATGAGTGAGGATGATGGACGGAAGTGGAGCAAGAATCGTGTGTGTAATCCAATAATATCCGAGAGAAGAATGAGTGAGTCACCCTTAGTTAATTTCTGAATGTGGCTAATGATGGAAAACAATCAAAATGCATGTGAAAGCTGACATGATCCATGTGAAAGGAATGCTGAAAAGGGGATGAATGTGCACGGTATGGGCATGAAGGAGTAGGAAATGCATGAAAATGGTTGGATGAGTGGATTTCTGGCGTGATACCTGCAAAGCATGGACATGATCTGCATCTAGGTGGTTTATTTAATCCAAGATACATGTGCAATGTCTGCCACAAGGGAGTAGACAATCTGAAACTGGTTAGAATAATCTGGAATTGGGTATGGGAGTGCACGGGATGAATCATGAAGGAATTGGAAATGCAAAGGTGATTTGTTTCGGTGGTGGAAGTGCATAAGGGAGCTGGAAATGGCATGGAATGTTTAATTGAGATGCATGTGGATTTCTGCAAAGATGAAATGGAGAAAGGTGATGGAATGCACGGTCAGGTTGTGAACATGCATGTGAATGCATGTTTTGATGTTTTAGAAGTGCATAATCTGACTTGGAACCACATGGGATTTTCATGACATGATTGTGTTTCTTGGTGGAAATATGGCTGAATGTTTTAGTTAATGGGAATGGGTGTTCTTGGTGCAAAATGGAGTTGGACAAGGCAAGGGATTACACGGCACAAGTTATGTGGAATAACAAGGTGTCCGCATGTTTTTGCCTTGTTTAGAACCACCCAATGTGACTCCAATGCACCACTTTCCTAATCACATCTTCTCTTAAAGTCCCTCCGCCATATTAGTCTTAGATTCCTTATATTTGGACTTCAAATTAATTCCCAAGAACCCTCTCCACGTTTGGAATAATGCTCAGCTATCAAAAGGAATCGTTTTTACTTCATTTGCCTTCCCTTTGATCCAAATACACACTTGACTGCACACTAACACCAAATAATGTAAAATGCAACTAGTTCAATCCAAAAACATCACAAAGACGCCAAATAAGGAATATATAAATGCATGCAAAAAGAGACTTATCAAATACCCCCAAACCTGGTTTTTGCTAGTCCTCAAGCAAACTTAAAATTAAAACACACCAACACAAACATCTACTTAAACCACTTTCGCTGGCCAAACGATTGCACTGAGCATGTGCAACAAGCCTTTGAACCCCTAGGTGTCCCTAGTTGGAGGAGTTGTGTCTCCTGAGGGTTTACAGTGATGAACCCACAAACATCTACAAAAACTGCAAACAAATTGGCTAAAACATGCTTTAAACAAACTAATAAGAACCAATGAAGAGTTTGTCATTCATTCAACTCAAAAGATTGTCACTTCAAAGAATCGTATCAATTATAATGTATAAAGATATTTCTCCATGTCTTACAACTTCAAGGTCACCATACCCAAATGCTTAAGATAGAATTCGCCTCAACTCTACTCCTCACAGATTTCACTCAAATTTTCACTCAGATCCTAAGGTTTTAATCTCTCCACAACCATATATGAGTGAAATTATGCAAAGGGAATCAAAATTCTCACATATGAAATCTGAAATGAAAGCACAATTTCTGAGCAGATCTCATGAAATGAATCAAATGCTAAGAATATAGATAACACACACACTTACCATCACATCATGAATACATCCTCAATGATCAGCTAGGTCTTTCTCAAGATTGTAATGTAAGGCTTAGGTTATAGGTTACGAAAGAAGTGATATGAAATACTAGAGCTTGGGGCATACCAAAGTGTTCTTGAGGATCATGCTCTTCACTTGCATTTGTCTTCTTTTTCTTTGTTTTTGGCGTCCAGGACCTATGCATTAAAATGAGGGGATTTGGAACTTGTATCCACGTTGACTCTTTTTTTTTTTTTTAGAAACTTCTTCAACATAGGTGTCCTTGGTACACGCCACAATCTTGTTCTAAACTCAATTTACCCTTAGTCTTCATCACATTGGTATACCCCAAACTATAAGGTATGGCTTGTAATGGGCTAGAATGGGTAGATTATGGTGTGGGTGATGAAAGAGTTAGGCTACAGTGTTTGGCTGCAACGAGGGTGGATGGAGCACACAAATGGGTAGGATTTAAGCCTTTTAGTAGTTAAACATGCATAGCCTAACATCATCTCATTGAGTTCATTCATGAATGATACTAAATACATGGTATCTGCAAAGGAGAATGATTCTTAGCATCTAAACGAAATAGAAGTAATGAGATCATTTAAAGTGAAAATGAAAGAAAAAGATAGGAGTAGAAACACTTTAAACCCTCTCAAAGAAGCAATTAGGCTCAAAATAACTCACTAGGGTAGTCTCCACTATTCTTCTTCCAGAATTTGAGTATGGTACCTCCATGATCATAATTTCAAGAGTTATAACTTTATAAATGACAATAAGATGCAACTCTTTTCCATAGCAACCCAATCGTTTGTTTTCAAACATAGTCCTCATATACATTCATCTTAGCATGCAAAAACACTCTTAACCAAAACTAACACCTCAAACAAACACAAACACAAAACAAACCTTCCAAACCACCCCCAAACCTAATCTAAACATTGTCCTCGATGTTTAAAATTGTATGCAATGCAAGTAGGCAAAGAATATGGAATGGTATCAAAATAAACACAACATAAAGAAAGAACACAAACCACACTAGGTTGCCTCCTAGTAAGCGCTGTATTTAATGTCTAGGCAAGACATGGTAGCTTGTTCATGGTGTTGTAAATTCAAGAACATCCACGACTTGATACACTGGCTCATCTTCTACTTTCTCCAAATATGGTTTCAATCGCTGCCCATTGACTTTAAAAGAAGTGCCATTCTTCATGTTCTCTATCTCCACAGCTCCATGGGGAAATGTTTGCAGCACTTTGAATGGTCCCACCCACCTAGACTTCAGTTTTCCTGGAAAAAGTCTCAAACGTGAGTCATACAAAAGTACTTTCATACCTTGGTGAAACTCCCTCCTTAGGATGGCCTTGTCATGATAGAGCTTAGTCCGTTCCTTGTAGATTTTGGCATTCTCATATGCCTCATTTCTAAGCTCTTCCAACTCATTAAGTTGGAGCTTCCTTGCTATTCCAACATCTTTGTAATCAAAGTTGAACTTCTTGATGGCCCAATATGCACGGTGTTCAAGCTCCATTGGCAAATGACAAGCTTTCCCAAACACAAGGCGATAAGGACTCATGCCAATGGGGGTCTTGTATGCTGTTCTATATGCCCATAGTGCATCATTTAACCTCAATGACCAATCCTTCCTTGTAGGGCTCACAATCTTCATCAAAATGTTCTTGATTTCCCTATTGCTAATCTCCACTTGTCTTGAGGTTTGAGGATGGTACGGGGTTGCCACTTTGTGGTTGATGTTGTACTTCTTCAGCAAGGATTGAAAAGGTTTGTTGCAGAAATGGCTGCCACCATCACTAATAATAGCTCTTGGGGTTCCAAACCTACAAAAAATCACATCTTTAAGAAAACTCAACACAACCTTATGATCATTAGTTCTTGTAGCAATGGCTTCAACCCATTTGGATACGTAATCCACTGCCACTAATATGTATAAGTAGCCAAAAGAGGATGGAAATGGTCCATGAAATCGATTCCCCAAACATCAAAGAGTTCCACCACCAAAATGTTGTTCAATGGCATCTCATTTCTTCGGCTAATGTTCCCCATTTTCTGGCACCTATCACACTTAGAGCAAAAATCAAAAGCATCTTTGAATAAAGTAGGCCAAAAGAAACCAGATTGTAAAACCTTTAGAGATGTCTTTTTGGCACCAAAATGGCCTCCACATGCCAATGTGTGGCTAAATGTTAGGATGCTTTGTTGCTCACTCTCTGGGACACATCTCCTAATGATTTGATCAGGGCAATATTTAAACAAATATGGTTCGTCCCAAACGTAGTGCTTTACCATGGCAAGGAACTTCTTTCTTTCCTGAAAAGAAAGGTCATTTCTCATTATACCACAAGCAAGATAATTAACAAAATCCGCATACCATGGTTTTTGTTCTTGAACAACAAGGAGTTGTTCATCTGGAAATGATTCATTTAGGGGCAAAGGTGTTCCAACTCCATGGTTTTCATTAAGCCTGGACAAATGGTCAGCCACAACATTATCACTGCCCTTTTTATCTCGAATTTCCAAGTCAACCTCTTGTAGTAAGAGTATCCATCTAATCAAGCGTGGTTTAGCATCCTTCTTTGTCATCAAGTACCTAAGGGCTGCATGATCAGAAAACACAATAACCTTAGATCCCACAAGATATGACCTAAACTTTTCTAAGGCAAAAACAACAGCAAGCAACTCCTTTTCAGTTGTGGAATAGTTAAGTTGGGCATCATGCAGAGTCCTGCTTGCATAGTAGATCACATGTGGACGCTTGTTCACCCTTTGCCCTAAAACTGCACCAATAGCATAGTCAGAGGCATCACACATTAATTCAAAAGGTAACGACCAATCTAGTGCCATAATAATAGGGGCCGAGGTTAGTTCATATTTCAAGGTATTGAATGCATCCATACAAGCCTTATCAAAATGAAATACAACATCTTTAGCTAACAGATTGCATAATGGACGAGTGATCATTGAAAAGTTCTTAATGAAACGACGATAAAAACCCGCATGGCCCAAGAAACTTCTTACTCCCTTCACAGTGGTGGGGGCTACCATGTTGGTGATGACGTCAATTTTGGCTTTGTCCACCTCCATTCCTTTGCTAGAGATTACATGTCCCAACACAATTCCTTGTTTCACCATAAATTGGCACTTTTCCCAATTGAGAACCAAATTTGTTTCCTGACATCTTTGAAGTACTAAGGAGAGATGGTTAAGACATTCATCAAAAGAGGAACCAAACACTGAGAAATCATCCATAAATACCTCAATGAACCTTTCTACCATGTCAGAAAAGATGGCCAACATGCATCTTTGGAATGTTGCTGGAGCATTGCAAAGTCCAAAAGGCATTCTCCTGTATGCAAATGTGCCAAAGGGGCAAGTAAAGGTTGTTTTCTCTTGATCCTCCAAAGCGATTGCAATTTGATTGTAACCTGAGTATCTATCCAGAAAACAATAATGTAAGTAACTTGCCAATCTCTCAAGCATTTGATCTATGAAAGGCATAGGAAAGTAATCTTTTCTAGTGCTAGAATTCAACTTCCTGTAATCGGTGCAAACACGCCAACTGGCCATGGGCTTTGTGGGCACAAGCTCATTGTTTTCATTCCTCATCACAGTGATTCCTACCTTCTTAGGAACCACTTGAATAGCACTCACCCATTTGCTATCAGAAATGGGATATATGATCCCCACATCTAACAATTTCAACACCTCATTCCTAACAACTTCCTTCATGTGTGGGTTAAGTCTTCTTTGTGGCTCACGGGTTGACTTTGCCCCTTCCTCCAAAAGAATCCTATGCATGCACATGGTAGGGCTTATTCCTTTGATATCTGCAATAGACCAACCAAAAACCAATTTGAACTCTTTTAACACCCTAATTAGTTTATCTTCTTCATTTGGGGTGAGGTCAGAAGCTATGATAACTGGAAGTTTCAAATTCAGCTAGATATGCATATTTTAGATGTGGTGGAAGTGGTTTAAGTTCAAGTTTTGGTGCCTTAACAGTGGAAGGAGTTAGATGTGACATTGATGATTCTAAAGGCTCTAAAAGAGGTGAAACATTCAAAGGATACAATGCTAATGCTTCCAAGGCAGCTACTTCTTCCATGAGTGCATCTTCTTCATCAAACTCATCTTGAGATTGACTCAAAACAGTTTGTAATGGGTCATTCGATTGTGCCTGCAAGAACTTAGAGAATACAAATGAATCAAGCACATCAATGGCATAATAATCAAGAGATGAAGAAGGATGAGCAAGAGATTCAAACACTTTGAATTGAACTGTCTCTCCTAACACTGTCATAGTGAGGAGTCCATTTTGCACATCAATGATGGTCTTGGCCGTGGCCATGAAGGGTCTCCCAAGCAATATAGGCAACTCACGATCATGTATAGGAGCTTCTTCCATGTCCAACACTACAAAATCTGCAGGCAATATTAGTTTATCAACTTGAACTAGGATATCTTCTACTATACCTCTTGGATATTTAACTGATCTGTCTGCAAGTTGTAATGAAATGGTGGTGGCTTTCAAATCTCCCAAACCTAGTTGAAGGTACACTGAATAAGGCATTAAGTTGATGCTAGCACCCAAATCAAGCATTGCCTTCTCTACTTTCTTGTCCCCTATGGTGATGTTGATAGAGAAACTGCCTGGATCCTTGAGCTTTGGTGGAAGTTTTCTTTGCAAAACTGCACTCACATTCTCAGACACCACTACCTTCTCATGTGGTCCATACTTCCTTTTGTAGCTGTTTAACTCCTTGAAGAACTTCCCATATGCCGGCATGTTCCTGATAGGAGCATATTTATGCGACTTAAATGGCTTGTTCTCGTACATTTACGTTATGTTTCTTTAGTTATTTTAGTTCTTTATGCTTCTTTTGTGTGTTTTCAGGTTCTAAGGGCAAAGTATGCAAAAGGATGCCTTTTGGAGCCTTTTGGAGCAAATTAGAGATTGGAATGGATATCATATGCTTGGAGCCAAAAGGATGGACGAAATTAAAGACTTGAAGTAGGAAAGTTAAATCCTAAAAAGACCTCATGTTTGAGCATCATTGAAAACTCCTACGCATTTTAGAACACAAAAACAACATTCCTAGCAACCTTAGGACATTGTCGTGTGTTTCCTTGTGTCTCCCTTCCTTGCCATGCAAGGAAGGGCTTTGTTCCCTATTTTAAATACTTAAACACTACCACTTATCATTCACCACATATCATTCACCACTTATCATATCATACATTCATTTATCACTTATCATAATCATTCACTCACCACTTATCATATCATACATTCATTTATCACTTATCATAATCATTCACTTATCACTTAACATATCATACACTTATCACTTATCACTCATAATCACCTACAACATCCACCTACTTCACCTACAACATCCACCTACTTGTCCTACAACATCCACCTACTTCACCTACAACATCCACCTACTTCACCTACAAATGACATAGCCATATGTTCCCTCCACTACTCCTATAAATACCCTTGCATTCATTCATTCAAAAAAACATCTCATTCACAACACAACACCCCTCAAACACTTCCATTATTCCCTAGCCGTGAGCTTCCCATCTTCCCCTTAGAATCCAAACCGTGAGTCCCCCTTCCACCATTCCTCATCCATTTCCATAATTCCCCAAGCCTCACCTTAGACCTTGTGCTACAACAATGAGGAAGATAAGAGGGCCTAAACGTTCATACAATTCAAGTTTGAGTTGTTGGAATGTTTAGGTGTTTCTTTGATTTCAAAGTTTAAATTCAATTCTCTTTGTTTTGTACGTATGAGGAATGGAAGAGAAGAGTGCCTAAACGTTCATACAATTCAAGTTTGAGTTGTTGGAATGTTTAGGTGTTTCTTTGATTTCAAAGTTATGAGGAACTAAACCCCCTTTTGCTAGGGGGTGATTCAAAATACATGTTTATGCTTGCAATATGAATTGATTACTTTTGGTTGGAATTTCATAAATTGTGGATTCAATTTGTTTAACCATTTGAATGAATATGACGCTAGAATATAAGTGAGTTTCACCTAATAGTTACGAACTTATATTCACAAGTAGTGGAGGTTGCTTATAAACAATCGCGTTAAACGAATTCTTGGCATAAGTTTCATGCGTATTCCATAGTAACGAATGCCTCGTCGATGTTTATGATTTCCGTTGAACTTAATGATCTTTGTTGAATGTCTCTATCATGCGTATTCCATAGTTAGGGACTTTGATTAAGAATAATTTGGTTGTAATGCGTATTCCATTCAATCCAACGAATCTAGGGAAATCTGAAAGTTAATTTAAGCGGACCTAATTAACTTGGAGCATTGAGTTTCATAATTTATCGAAAGACCAATTGAGAATCAATATTGTATGCAAGTGTAACATGTGTGGAGAAGAACCCCTTAGCTATTCCATCATCCATATTTTCATCACATTCATCTTTACTATCTGTTTTAAATTATAATCTGTCCGTTTAATTTAATCTCGTCCAACCACAATCACCCCCCCTATTTTGTTAAGTCTTATTCATTTGATTTGTCTTATTTTATGTTTTTAAGTCAGTTTCCAAGAGATTAACAATCCCTCCTAATCCCCGGTCCAGAACGATCCCTACTTGCACCTATACTACAATTTGACAAAAAGAGGGTTTAATTTGTGCGCGTATAAAACTCGCATCATACGCGCACAAATTAAACCCTCTTTTTGTCAAATTGTAGTATAGGTGCAAGTAGGGATCGTTCTGGACCGGGGATTAGGAGGGATTGTTAATCTCTTGGAAACTGACTTAAAAACGTAAAAACAATATAAAACACTAAACTAGACTCAAAGAATTCAAAAATACTTTAAAACATAAACTAAACAGATTCTAACAAGTTCAAAAGACTCAAAACTCTTAAAAACACAAACTAAATTGATTTCTAACTAATTTGACATTAAAGTAAAGGGGGATTTAGGTTTTGACAAAATTAAACTAAATGAACAAATTGCAATTAAAACAGAATGTAAATATGAATGTGAATAAAATATGGATGATGGAATAGCCAAGGGGTTCTTCTCCACACATGTTACACTTGCATACAAGATTGATTCTCAGTTGGTCTTTCGATAAATTATGAAACTCAACGCCCCGGGTTAATTAGGTCCGCTTAAATTAACCGTCAAGTTTTCCTTAAGTTAATGAATTGGATGGGTTAGCGCAACGCAATTCACCACATTCTCCAAAAGTCCTTTACGTGAACAGCACAATAAAGATACAATCAAAGATCATTAAGCATTATGAAAACTATAAGTGTTGACGAGGCATTCGTTACTATGATGAGCATGAAACTCGTGCCAAGAATTCATTTAACGCGATTGTTTATAAGCAACCTCCACTACTTGTGAATATAATTTCATAACGATTAGGTGAAATTCACTTATATTCTAGCGTCATATTTATGCATGAAAATTAAGCGCGCATTCTTAATAAACATTCATAAATAAGTTATCAAACAAACGGTTAAACAAATTGAATCCACAACTTATGAAATTCCAACGAAAGTTAATCAATTCATATTGCAAATATAAACATAGTTTCGAATCACCCCCTAGCTAAAGGGGGTTTAGTTCCTCATAACTTTGAAATCAAAGAAACACCTAAACATTCCAACAACTCAAACTTGAATTGTATGAACGTTTAGGCACTCTTCTCTTCCATTCCTCATACGTACAAAACAAAGAGAATTGAATTTAAACTTTGAAATCAAAGAAACACCTAAACATTCCAACAACTCAAACTTGAATTGTATGAACGTTTAGGCCCTCTTATCTTCCTCGTTGTTGTAGCACAAGGTCTAAGGTGAGGCTTGGGGAATTATGGAAATGGATGAGGAATGGTGGAAGGGGGACTCACGGTTTGGATTCTAAGGGGAAGATGGGAAGCTCACGGCTAGGGAATAATGGAAGTGTTTGAGGGGTGTTGTGTTGTGAATGAGATGTTTTTTTGAATGAATGAATGCAAGGGTATTTATAGGAGTAGTGGAGGGAACATATGGCTATGTCATTTGTAGGTGAAGTAGGTGGATGTTGTAGGTGAAGTAGGTGGATGTTGTAGGACAAGTAGGTGGATGTTGTAGGTGAAGTAGGTGGATGTTGTAGGTGATTATGAGTGATAAGTGATAAGTGTATGATATGTTAAGTGATAAGTGAATGATTATGATAAGTGATAAATGAATGTATGATATGATAAGTGGTGAGTGAATGATTATGATAAGTGATAAATGAATGTATGATATGATAAGTGGTGAATGATATGTGGTGAATGATAAGTGGTAGTGTTTAAGTATTTAAAATAGGGAACAAAGCCCTTCCTTGCATGGCAAGTGATAGGAGCATATTTATGCGACTTAAATGGCTTGTTCTCGTACATTTACGTTATGTTTCTTTAGTTATTTTAGTTCTTTATGCTTCTTTTGTGTGTTTTCAGGTTCTAAGGGCAAAGTATGCAAAAGGATGCCTTTTGGAGCCTTTTGGAGCAAATTAGAGATTGGAATGGATATCATATGCTTGGAGCCAAAAGGATGGACGAAATTGAAGACTTGAAGTAGGAAAGTTAAATCCTAAAAAGACCTCATGTTTGAGCATCATTGAAAACTCCTACGCATTTTAGAACACAAAAACAACATTCCTAGCAACCTTAGGACATTGTCGTGTGTTTCCTTGTGTCTCCCTTCCTTGCCATGCAAGGAAGGGCTTTGTTCCCTATTTTAAATACTTAAACACTACCACTTATCATTCACCACATATCATTCACCACTTATCATATCATACATTCATTTATCACTTATCATAATCATTCACTTATCACTTAACATATCATACACTTATCACTTATCACTCATAATCATCTACACATTTCAACCATTTAAACACATGTACTTCACCTACAACATCCACCTACTTCACCTACAACATCCACCTATTTCACCTACAACATCCACCTACTTCACCTACAACATCCACCTACTTCACCTACAAATGACATAGCCATATGTTCCCTCCACTACTCCTATAAATACCCTTGCATTCATTCATTCAAAAACATCTCATTCACAACACAACACCCCTCAAACACTTCCATTATTCCCTAGCCGTGAGCTTCCCATCTTTCCCTTAGAATCCAAACCATGAGTCCCCCTTCCACCATTCCTCATCCATTTCCATAATTCCCCAAACCTCACCTTAGACCTTGTGCTACAACAACGAGGAAGATAAGAGGGCCTAAACGTTCATACAATTCAAGTGTGAGTTGTTGGAATGTTTAGGTGTTTCTTTGATTTCAAAGTTTAAATTTAATTCTCTTTGTTTTGTACGTATGAGGAATGGAAGAGAAGAGTGCCTAAACATTCATACAATTCAAGTTTGAGTTGTTGGAATGTTTAGGTGTTTCTTTGATTTCAAAGTTATGAGGAACTAAACGCCCTTTAGCTAGGGGGTGATTCGAAACTATGTTTATATTTGCAATATGAATTGATTAACTTTCGTTGGAATTTCATAAGTTGTGGATTCAATTTGTTTAACCGTTTGTTTGATAACTTATTTATGAATGTTTATTAAGAATGCGCGCTTAATTTTCATGCATAAATATGAAGCTAGAATATAAGTGAATTTCACCTAATCGTTATGAACTTATATTCACAAGTAGTGGAGGTTGCTTATAAACAATCGCGTTAAATGAATTCTTGGCACGAGTTTCATGCTCATCATAGTAACGAATGCCTCGTCAACACTTATAGTTTTCATAATGCTTAATGATCTTTGATTGTATCTTTATTGTGCTGTTCACGTAAAGGACTTTTGGAGAATGTGGTGAATTGCGTTGCGCTAACCCATCCAATTCATTAACTTAAGGAAAACTTGACGGTTAATTTAAGCGGACCTAATTAACCCGGGGCGTTGAGTTTCATAATTTATCGAAAGACCAACTGAGAATCAATCTTGTATGCAAGTGTAACATGTGTGGAGAAGAACCCCTTGGCTATTCCATCATCCATATTTTATTCACATTCATATTTACATTCTGTTTTAATTGCAATTTGTTCATTTAGTTTAATTTTGTCAAAACCTAAATCCCCCTTTACTTTAATGTCAAATTAGTTAGAAATCAATTTAGTTTGTGTTTTTAAGAGTTTTGAGTCTTTTGAACTTGTTAGAATCTGTTTAGTTTATGTTTTAAAGTATTTTTGAATTCTTTGAGTCTAGTTTAGTGTTTTATATTGTTTTTACGTTTTTAAGTCAGTTTCCAAGAGATTAACAATCTGATAGGAGCATATTCATGCGACTTAAATGGCTTGTTCTCGTGCATTTACGTTATGTTTCTCTAGTTATTTTAGTCCTTTATGCTTCTTTTGTGTGTTTTCAGGTTCTAAGGGCAAGGTATGCAAAAGGATGCCTTTTGGAGCCTTTTGGAGCAAATTAGAGATTGGAATGGATATCATATGCTTGGAGCCAAGAGGATGGACGAAATTAAAGACTTGAAGTAGGAAAGTTAAATCCTAAAAGACCTCATGTTTAAGCATCATTGAAGACTCCTACGCATTTTAGAACACAAAAACAACATTCCTTGCAACCTTAGGACATTGTCGTGTGTTTCCTTGTGTCTCCCTTCCTTGCCATGCAAGGAAGGGCTTTGTTCCCTATTTTAAACACTTAAAGCATTCATTTATCATATCATTCACTTATTATAAGCATTCACTTATCATATCATTCACTTATCAAACCATTCACTTATCACTTCCATTCACTTATCACTTATCACTTCCATTCACTTATCACTCACCACATATCATTCATTTATCACTTAACATATCATTCATTTATCACTTAACATATCATACACTTATCATAATCATTCACTTATACACTTATCATAATCATTCACTTATTCTTTCATCATTCAACCACCAATTCAACACATGCATTTCAAACCTTTCAACACCCTTTAATCATCTCCCTTTAAGTTATGATTTTATTTCCTAACCCTACATGCATTATTTATTAGCATCTTCACATGCATTCACACACACTTCACACAAACAAACAACTCAAAACCGTGAGCTCCCATTCCCTTATGCCATTTTCAGATTTCCACCCACTAACCTAGTCATCAACACATGCATTCCCTTCACATTCACCCACATGCACTCCCACTCTTTAATCATATGCACTCCCATCATAATTCCACCACCAATTCAGCCACAAAACATTATCATTGCACCACATTCAACCACTCCACATCCTTCACCAAGAAACCATTCAACACACACATGCATCCTGAAATTCTTTGTCATGCAATCACATGCATTTCCCTTGACATTTTCAGCCATCACACTTCATCATTACACCACCATTCACTCTTTAACCCACACACACTTCACACAAACAACATTCACATGCATTCACATGCATTTCCAACACAAAACACACTCAAAACCGTGGCCACCTTTGCATTTCAGGATTCCCATTTGCATTTTCAGATTTCCAGCTTTCCCTTTTATTTTCCAGCTTTCATTCTTCATCATTGCAGCCATTCCACATGCAATTCTCCATCATTCCTCCACACAAACACCTTAAACAAATAGCCATATACATCTCCACTCCTCCTATAAATACCCTTGCATTCCCATCATTCAAAATATCTCATTTCATACACAACACACCACAAACACATCCCTTTCTCTCTTAGCCGTGAGTTTCTCTCCATTTTCTGCACCATTTTCTCCACCACTCCTCACCTATTTCCATAATTCCCCACTCCATTCCACACTTCCATCCCCCCAAACCAACTATCTTTAGACCTTGTGCTACAACGAAGAGGAAGAGAAGAGGGCCTAAACGTTCATACAATTCAAGTTTGAGTTGTTGGAATGTTTAGGTGTTTCTTTGATTTCAATGTTTAATTTTAATTCTCTTTGTTTTGTATGAGGAACTAAACCCCCCCCCCTAGCTAGGGGGGTGATTCGAAATATATGTTTATGCTTGCAATATGATTTGATTACTTTTAATTACGTTTCATAAGTTGTGAATTCAATTTGTTTAACTATTTGATTGATATCCTATTTATGTATGTTTATTGAGAATGAACGCTTAATTTTCATGCATGAATATGACGCTAGAATATAAGTGAGTTTCATGTAATAGTTATGAACTTATATTCACAAGTAGTGGAGGTTGCTTATAAACAATCGCGTTAAACAAATTCTTGGCATAAGTTTCATGCAATCATAGTAACGAATGCCTCGTCAACACTTATAGTTTTCATGATGCTTAATGATTCTTGCTTGTTTCTCTATTATGCAATTCATGTAGGGAACTTGTGAGGAATGCTTTGGGTTGTCGTATGCAATCATCCAATTCATTAACTTAAGGAAAACTTGACGGTTAATTTAAGCGGACCTAATTAACCCGGGGTGTTGAGAATTCATGGTTTCTTGAAATGCAATTGGAAATCATTTTATTATGCAAGTGTAACATGTATGGAGATGAACCCCTTAGCTAGCCATACCATCCATTCATTTCCGTCAATTTCATATTTACAATTTGTTTTCTTTACAATCTATCCATTTTAGTTTAAATTCGTCCAAAATCAATCCCCCCATATTTCGTTTAAGGCTTAGTCTTAATCTTTTTTATTTTTAGTTTTGAATTCTTCGAGTTTAGTATAGCATTTTAGTTTGTGTTTTTAAAAGCATTTTGAGTCTTTTGATTTGTTTTAGTGTTTTAAAGTTTAGTTTTACATTCTTTGAGTCTAGTTTAGTGTTTTATATTATGTTTTTACGTTTTTAAGTCAAATCCAAGTGATTAACAATCCCTCCTAATCCCCGGTCCAGAACGATCCCTACTTATACTTATACTACAATTGTCAAAAAGAGGGTTTAATTTGTGTGCGTATAAATCTCGCACCACAATCCCTCCTAATCCCCGGTCCAGAACGATCCCTACTTGCACCTATACTACAATTTGACAAAAAAGAGGGTTTAGTTTGTGTGCGTATAAATATCGCATCAGCAAGGAAGGGAGACACAAGGAAACACACGACAATGTCCTAAGGTTGCTAGGAATGTTGTTTTTGTGTTCTAAAATGCGTAGGAGTTTTCAATGATGCTCAAACATGAGGTCTTTTTAGGATTTAACTTTCCTACTTCAAGTCTTCAATTTCGTCCATCCTTTTGGCTCCAAGCATATGATATCCATTCCAATCTCTAATTTGCTCCAAAAGGCTCCAAAAGGCATCCTTTTGCATACTTTGCCCTTAGAACCTGAAAACACACAAAAGAAGCATAAAGAACTAAAATAACTAAAGAAACATAACGTAAATGTACGAGAACAAGCCATTTAAGTCGCATAAATATGCTCCTATCAGTTCCTAATGACATCAAGCAAAGGTAAGTTAACATTCACTTTGCTTAGTATATCAAAAATTTCTTTGAATGACTTATCCTGCTTGCTCTTGGCAAGTCTTCCAGGGAATGGTATTGGTGGAGTGTATGGTTTCTCGGCCTTGTGAAGATTTGGTGCTTCTAGTGAGGAAGTGGCATGGCTTGGTTCCTCAATTGATTTCTCATTGTCTCCTTGAGTGACACCTGCATTCACATGATCATATTCATTAGTAACTTCATTGCCAACTCTATTATCAATAACCTTACCACTTCTAAGTGTAGTGATTGCTTTGGCTTGCTCTTGGTTCCTTTGGAGTATCACGGGTTGGCTTGGAAACTTCCCAACCTCTCTTTGGTTCAAGGCATCTGCAATCTGCCCCAATTGTGTCTCCATTTTGGTTAGGGCTGCTGAATGTTGTTGGAGAGTGCTATTTGTGGAATGTTGGAATTGCAAAGTGTTTTGGGCTAACAACTTAACCGTATCCTCAAGGGTAGTGGCAGGTTTTGGTTGGAAAGTTTGGAATTGATTGTTGTTCTTCCATGAAAGGTTGGGATGATCTCTCTAACTCGGGTTATATGTATTGGAATACATATCATTCCTTGGTCTTTGATTGTAAGAATTCATGAGGTTCACTTGCTCTTGAACATACTCGGGATAAGCCTCCCTAGATGGACATTGATGAGTAGGGTGGTTTGGTAAGTTGCAAATGGCACACACTTCATTTGCTTTTGGCACCATGTTGAGCACGGATTCAAGCTTCCTTTCTAGGTTAGCTACCTGCAACAAAAGCTCATGATTAGAACTTGTTTCATAGACTCCAATTTTCTTACCCCTTAAATCTTTGTGTTGAGCATTAGACCCCAACATCTCATAAATGTTATATGACTCTTGAGCATTCTTTTTCTTCAATGCTCCACCTGCTGCATTATCAACAGTTGATTGACAAGTTTGGGTTAGTCCATCATAGAAAATTTGCATTTGTAAGTGAAAAGGTAACCCATGGTGTGGACATTGTATCAAGAGGCCTTTAAAACGCTCCCAACACTCATTGAAAGGTTCTCCATCATCTTGTTTGAAGTTGAAGATTTGTCCCCTTAATGTGGCTGTCTTTTGAGTGGAAAAGAACTTCTCCAAGAACTTCTTAGCCACGGCATCCCATGTAGTGAGGGAACCTGGTGTTAGAGTCATCAACCAACTCTTGGCCTTATCTTTCAAGGTGTAAGGAAACACTCTCATCCTCAAATTTGCTTCACTTACTCCCTGCAAAGGTAAACCACTCACAACATTGTAAAACTCTTTAATATGAGCTAAAGGGTCTTCATTAGGTAAGCCATAAAATGAAGGAAACATATGGAAATGTGAAGATTTGAGATCATAGTTTCTAGCTTCTGTGGGCAGCAAGATGCATGAAGGTGAATTTGGTATGATTGGTTGAGCAAAGTCCTCCAAAGCTCGAAGCTCATCTTCATTGCCCGCCATCTCCTCTTCTCCTTCCCAATTAAATTGCTCAGATTCTTTACTTGTTGAACTAGGTGAATTCCCTTCTTCTTCCTCACGGATAATGGATGAACTTGATGGCACAAAGTTGTCCAAGGTGTGGCCCTTCAACCGTTCAATTCTTTGGCCTAACTCAACAAGTCTATTTGACATATACTACCTGAAATAAAATACACAAGTGTGAATGAAAATCAACTAGCAAACAACAATGAAATGAATAAAAATAAACTTAAAAACGTTTGAAAGGACTCAAGGGACTCACAACAGATTCACAAGACTCAAAACAAGCTAAAAACTCTCAAAACTGCCTAAAAACACAAACTGGGCAGTTTTGACACTAAACTCAATTTTGGACGAAAATTAGGTTTGAGCTTGACTCAAAATGCTTCAAAACACAAGATAAGACAGATTCTAAGCCTAAAACTTAACAAAATATGGGGAGAAATTGTATTTGGACGAAATGCAATTAAATGGACAGATTATAACGAAAGCAGATTGTAAAGCAAATTGATGTAAAACAATGGATAATGGAATGGCTAAGGGATTCTTTTCCACACATAAAATGTATGCAACTTAAATCAACTTCCAGTTATCAATTTGACAAGTTATGAACCTTGACACTAATCAAAATAGCAAACAAGCAAACAAGCAATTACAAGGGACTGAAATCAGTCCCCGGCAACGGCGCCATTTTTGTTGATGTATATTTCCTTCCTAATGCTAGAATATATTTAGTATAATGGCACAAGCAAGGGTGTCGAATCCACAGGGACTAATTGGACCTATGTAATCACTTGTTTTGCAAGAACTTCTATGAAATGAATCAAACTAATCAAATGAAGCAGATTTGTTGTTGTTACTTGAAAGCATAAAGAAATGAAGTAAACACAAGTAAATGAATCAATAACTAACACAATGAGATGGTTCCAAAGGAAATGAAACTAGGGATTCGGTTTCACCATTGCTCAACTAAGTCCATGTTTGTTAAGCTAGTTTGTACTCATTCATCTACCTATTTCTTGAGTTTGTTTCACTTGGACATGATCAACCATATGATGTGTGGATTTGATCAAATGTCTCTAATCATGAACCAAGTTGTGATGTGCAACTTTGGTTCATAATCAAGAGTATGTAATGCACAAGAAACTTTCATAAAACCAAAGGGAATAACTCGGCAGGATGTGTGCTAAACACTCCCTTCATTCATTCACATATCTACCAAGATTATGCATGATGTGTGTCTTAATCTTGGCTACACAACTTAGTGATTAATTCAAATGATGATCAAACATTAAAATCAACACACTAAGTCACCATTAAATCAGAGAATGAAACAAGAAATAGATGGACAAACTGAGTATTCTAACTTAATTACATGGCAAACTTTGCAAGGTTACATCGAATCCCTAGAGGAGGATTAGTTACACTTCATGTTTACAAAGATTTGACATAAAAATAAATAACATGAGTGAACATGGAATTAAGAAGAATAAACCCTTGAAGCAAAACTGATTTTGAAGTCCTTGAGGAGTGGCCTTCGGGGTTGGTTCTCCAAGTATGATGCAACTGAATTAGATCCACTTGGTATGTTTTCTGCAAAGGGGAGAGCAAATGGGCAGAGAATGGACAGAGAATAGGGTGAAATGGAGCGGCTATGGGTGAATAAAAATGGAATGAATGCCAAGGACAGTTTCTGTGTAAAGGAGAGAATGTCAAATGCAATGGTATGGAGAGGGAGAATGAGTGAGGATGATGGATGGAAGTGGAGCAAGAATCGTGTGTGTAATCCAATAATATCCGAGAGAAGAATGAGTGAGTCACCCTTAGTTAATTTCTGAATGTGGCTAATGATGGAAAACAATCAAAATGCATGTGAAAGCTGACATGATCCATGTGAAAGGAATGCTGAAAAGGGGATGAATGTGCACGGTATGGGCATGAAGGAGTAGGAAATGCATGAAAATGGTTGGATGAGTGGATTTCTGGCGTGATACCTGCAAAGCATGGACATGATCTGCATCTAGGTGGTTTATTTAATCCAAGATACATGTGCAATGTCTGCCACAAGGGTGTAGACAATCTGAAACTGGTTAGAATAATCTGGAATTGGGTATGGGAGTGCACGGGATGAATCATGAAGGAATTGGAAATGCAAAGGTGATTTGTTTCGGTGGTGGAAGTGCATAAGGGAGCTGGAAATGGCATGGAATGTTTAATTGAGATGCATGTGGATTTCTGCAAAGATGAAATGGAGAAAGGTGATGGAATGCACGGTCAGGTTGTGAACATGCATGTGAATGCATGTTTTGATGTTTTAGAAGTGCATAATCTGACTTGGAACCACATGGGATTTTCATGACATGATTGTGTTTCTTGGTGGAAATATGGCTGAATGTTTTAGTTAATGGGAATGGGTGTTCTTGGTGCAAAATGGAGTTGGACAAGGCAAGGGATTACACGGCACAAGTTATGTGGAATAACAAGGTGTCCGCATGTTTTTGCCTTGTTTAGAACCACCCAATGTGACTCCAATGCACCACTTTCCTAATCACATCTTCTCTTAAAGTCCCTCCGTCATATTAGTCTTAGATTCCTCATATTTGGACTTCAAATTAATTCCCAAGAACCCTCTCCACGTTTGGAATAATGCTCAGCTATCAAAAGGAATGGTTTTTACTTCATTTGCCTTCCCTTTGATCCAAATACACACTTGACTGCACACTAACACCAAATAATGTAAAATGCAACTAGTTCAATCCAAAAACATCACAAAGACGCCAAATAAGGAATATATAAATGCATGCAAAAAGAGACTTATCACCTTGCACTTTGGATCATTCAACAACCTGAGACACAAGCATAGTGAGATTAGCTAATTGAGGTTGAATTTCAGAAATTGCACTTACCTCATTCACTTGTTGTTGCCGTGGGGTGTCTCTTTGTTCAACACCTTCGTATTGTTGTGCATTCAAGGCTTGATTTGCAATTAAGAACTTGGTGGCCATCGGTGTTTTGTCAACCAAAGCACCCCCTGCCGAGGCATCTAGCATTTGTCTTTCAATTGAAAGGAGTCCTTCATAGAAATATTGAATTAAAAGTTTTTCCTTCATTTGATGTTGAGGGCATGATGCAACTAAAGTCTTGAAATGTTCATAATATGCTGGAAAAGACTCCCCTTGGTTTTGTTGAATGCCACTAATTTTCTTCCTCAAAAGAATCACTCTTGAAGTTGGGAAGAATTTCTCTAAGAATGCCCGCTTCATGCTTTCCCAAGAAGTGACATTGTCATTCATGGTTTATAGAAATAATAACTGGAAATCGATTTGTATGCATATGTTTAATGTGTGGAGAAGAATCCTCTAGCTAGTCTTTCACCTATATCTCGTAAAAGACCTAATTCGTTTGCTGCAATTTACTTTATTTTTGTTAAAATTCGTCCAAAAATCTCCCTCAGTTCTTATTTTGTGTTAGTCTAGCTTAGTTTTCAGTTTTTAAGTTTAATTTATGTTGATTAGCATCCCTTCTAATCCCTGGAATATAATGATCCCTACTTACTCGTACTATGATTGCATAATTAAAGGGTTTATTAGTTTCTACCACATTAGTTGATGGCCCTAACGCAGGGCTAATGTATCAATATGTGTGTGCCACCAGAGATTTACCAATCAATTCCATTACTATTCTTCCGTCATCATTACCAAACCTTTCAAGTTAGGAAATCAAAAATAGTTTTGATTCCTTGGTAGTACCCATTAAAATACCATCTATCAAAATTTCTATAAAGTTTTACTTTCGTCAAAATCTCTGAAAATGTCTCAAACGAGAATGTGGTGCTAAAGTGGCAGCAATTGACAGAAGAACATCTGGGAACAGTCACTTTGGTCCCAATACTAATCTTTCAAACATAGTAATAATTCCGGATCTTCATGAGGAAGATTGTACTCCGATAAACCCCATTCCGAGTAGATTATTAGCAAATTCCTTTTCCCAACCTTAGAACACTTTGACCAACACTAATTCCGAAAATTTCTTTTGATGTTGTACTTGTCATTACTATGAGTATAGGCATTAGAGTACAAGTTGTTTTGCCTACGGTTAGCAGAAATCTCTGGAGCCGTAAGTAAATTTCCCTTAAAATCAACGAAACCTAATCACTAGGACCAATTTCTTACCAACCATCTGAAACCATCCACCCAAGCAGGCTCTAACCTGTAATCAACCTACAGTGGTGCTGTTTATCAATGATACTGTCCAATATCCAGGAACTGTTAATCAATATTCAAGTGGTATGATTTTTGATACCAGACACATGCTAGTATCTGGAGTGATACATTTGTGCCAAAACATCGATTCATAGTTTCAGTGTAACAAACAATACTAAAATATCATAAATGCGTTAATTAGCAATGCAATTGTTAGACTGATTAACAGTGACTACTTGAGTCGAAGAAATTAAATTGCGGAAACTTAGGAACAAGGCTGTTAGGAGGACAATAAACTTATAGTTGTGTTGACCCTATCACTCACCTAGATAACCAAAACATGCCTAACTAGTCACAACTCACAAGTACGAATTTAGGACACCTTCGTTAGGACTTTGTTTGATCTGGGTACCATTCAATTCATTGAATCATCTTTCACTATTCAAATATTTCAATAACTTAGTATCCTAGTCGGGTAAGTTTTGGGAATCCTAATGCCATAAGGCAAAATTTGTCTTGTCCAATGCAAATACGATGGATGCTAATGATGCCAGTTAATCCATTTTGTTGGATATCTTGGACTTCCATGTCATCGAATATATGAATTGACTACATCGTAATTATCCCTTTGGTGAAGCATTGACCGAAACTTGTCATTTTTCGATTACTAGTCATCCATATGGTCACTTCCGTAAGCGAATGTTAGAAACTGCAGTATGAGTTATTTTTCCCGCCGTAAAGGTGAAATGAATATTGAGGAAGTCGTGTGGCCTATCGATGTGTGTTGTGGAGAAAAAAGGTAGTATGGTACTATTTGAGGACGTTGATAGGAGCATATTTAGGCGACTTACTTAGCTTGTTTTCGTGCATTTATATTGTTAATTCATAGTTGTTTTACTAGTTTAAGCCATTTTCGTGTGTTTTTAGGTTCATATGGCTAAGGAAGCAAAAGGATGCATTTTGGGGCCTTTTGGAGCACTTTTGGGCTAAGGATGGATAGCTTATGCTTGGAGCCAAAGTGTTGGACGAAATTGAAGGCCTTGTATGCACTCTAGGACATAAAACAAAGGGCCTAGCCCATTCTAATACCTTGCCATGCATCCAACACACCATTCACCCTAGAAACCATTCCATTCACCACAAATCAATCACACAACACACCATCACAAACACAACCTTTGTGTCGTGCATCCCCTTCCATTTTCTGCAGTTTTTCTCCTCCATTGCAGCCACTCCAACCACTTCCCATCCCTCCAAAACACTTCACACCATCACACAACCTATCCTTAGACCTTGTGCCACAACAAAGAGGAAGAGAAGAGGGCCTAAACGTTCATACAATTCAAGTTTGAGTTGTTGGAATGTTTAGGTGTTTCTTTGATTTCAATCTTTAATTTCAATTCTCTTTATCTTGTACGTATGAGGAACTAAAACCCCTTTAGCTAGGGGGTAATTCGGAACCATGTTTATGCTTGCAATATGAATTGATTACCTTTGGTTGGAATTTCATAAGTTGTGGATTCAATTTGTTTAACGGTTTGATTGATAACTTATTTATGTATGTTTATTGAGAGTGCACACTTAATTTTCATGCATGAATATGATGCTAGAATATAAGTGAGTTTCACCTAATCGTTATGAACTTATATTCACAAGTAGTGGAGGTTGCTTATAAACAATCGCGTTAAATGAATTCTTGGCACTAGTTTCATGCTCATCATAGTAACGAATGCCTCGTCAACACTTATAGTTTTCATGATGCTTAATGATCTTTGATTGTATCTTTATTGTGCTTTTCACGTAAAGGACTTTTGGAGAATATTGTGAATTGCGTTGCGCAAACCCATCCAATTCATTAACTTAAGGAGAACTTGACGGTTAATTTAAGCGGACCTAATTAACCCAGAGTATTGAGTTTCATAATTTATCGAAAAACCAACTGAAAATCAATCTTGTATGCAAGTGTAACATGTGTGGAGAAGAACCTTCTAGCTAGCATTCCATCCATATTTTCATCGCATTCATATTTACATTTTGCCCTTAATTATAATCTGTCCATTTAATTTAATTTCGTCAAAAACTCAACCCCCCCCCCCCCGCCCCCATATTTTGTTAAGTCTTAGTCATTTGATTTGTTTTAGTATTTTACGTTTGTTTAGTTTTGCATTCTTTCAGTTTAGTTTAGTGTTTTAAACTCTATTTTACGTTTTTGAGTGAGTTTCCAAGTGATTTGCAATCCCTCCTAATCCCCGGTTAAGAACGATCCCTACTTATACTTATACTACAATTGTCAAAAAGAGGGTTTAATTTGTGTGCGTATAAATCTCGCATCAAATTTTGGCGCCGTTGCCGGGGATTAGCAAATTTGCTAATTCCTTGGATTGTTCGTTTCTATTATGTATTTTAGTTTTAGTTTTTGATTTGTGTTTTGTTTGTTGATTTTAAGTACTAGAGAAGCACAACATGGCACTTGATAATGCTTCTCTTTTGTCACAGCTCATGGAAAGGTCCCAAATGCAAAGCGTTGGTACATTTGATCTTCAATCAAGGAATAACGTGTTTTCCAATACTTACAATTCGGATTGAAGTGATCATTCAAACTCTATGTGGTGGGAACCTCAACATGTTCAACAAGAAGGATATTGGCAGCCACCATATGAGGAGTTCTATTCAAGACCTATGCAGCCACCACAACCTCATATTCAATATGCCCAACCAAACTCAAGTTCGTCAATAGATTATAATCAAAAGCTTAATGAATTAATTTGTTTGGTGCAGGGCTCACAAAATCAAGACAATGAGGCTCAACAAGAAGGATATTGGCAGCCACCATATGAGGAGTTCTATTCAACGCCTATGCAGCCACCACAAACTGCCCAAAGCAATGTAGGTAATTCAAGTGATAATGATAAGATTTTTCAGTTACTTACTACTTTGACGCAGGGAGTCCAAACTCAAAACAAAGAGAGCCAAAATCAAGACAAAAGGTTGGACCACTTGGAAAAGCAAATTGGGCAGATAGCGGAGTTCGTAGGACAATTTTGCGACCAAGGCAAACTCCCTAGTTCAACCATTGTAAATCCGAAGGGAGGATTTGAAACTGCCAAGGAAATCATGTTGAGAAGTGACAAGGAGGTTGGAACGGACCCTCAACCATCAAAATCAAATCACAAGGAAGAGGAATACACCCAACCCACGGCAAGGGTGGAAACACCTTTGCCGGAGGCACCTATTGCTCCTACGCCATCTAATTCAAGTAAGGTTGTTCCAAATTTAATTAGTTCTAACCCCATTCCACCTAATATCCCTATTCCTTGCAGGTTCATGAATTCCAAGGAAGAAGAAAGTGAAAAAGACACCTTGGAAGCCCTTCCAAAGGTGAAAAGTAAGGAATATCATGAATTCATCAAAGAGGACGTTCTTGAGATAAACAACCCCAAAGAAGTTGAATTTTATGACACAAGACAAGGACCAATCCTCACATCAAATCTGACCAAGTGCAAAGTCCCTGAAACGTTCAAAGAAGGGGTGTTTATTCTTGAGTTCTTATTGGATCACATAAGTAAGCCACCTCCTCCAATTTCAATTTTCTTTTATACTAACATGTTGTTGATGATTCAGGCACCCAATCTTGAATTTAAACTATTACCGGATCATGTGTTGCGAAAGACCAACTGAAAATCAATCTTGTATGTGATGCGAAAATTATACGCACACAAATTAAACCCTCTTTTTGACAATTGTAGTAAGTATGTAAGTAGGGATCGTTCTGGACCGGGGATTAGGAGGGATTGTTAATCACTTGGATTTGACTCAAAAACGTAAAAACACAATATAAAACACTATACTAGACTCAAAGAATGCAAAACTAAACTTTAAAACACTAAAACAAATCAAAAGACTCAAAACAAGTTCAAAAGACTCCAAAACTGCCTAAAAACACTAACTAGGCAGTTTCTGACCTTAAACCCAATTTTGGACGAATTTGAGTTTATGGCTTGATTCAAAACACTTATGAACACAAACTAAAACACTTTCTAACTAAGTTGGACACTAAAGTAAAGGGGGATTAAGGTTTTGACGAAACTAAATTAAATGGACAGATTGCAATTAAAACAGAATGTAAATATGAAATTGATGAAATGGAATGAGTGTTAGCTAAGGGGTTCATCTCCACACATGTTACACTTGCATAATAAAATGATTTCCAATTGCATTTCAATAAACCATGAATTCTCAATGCTCCAAGTTAATTAGATCCGCTTAAATTAACTTTCAGATTTCCCTAGATTCATTGGATTGAATGGAATACGCATTACAACCAAATTATTCCTAATCAAAGTCCCTAACTATGGAATACGCATGATAGAGACATTCAACAAAGATCATTAAGTTCAACGGAAATCATAAGTGTTGACGAGGCATTCGTTACTATGGAATACGCATGAAACTTATGCCAAGAATTTGTTTAACGCGATTGTTTATAAGCAACCTCCACTACTTGTGAATATAAGTTCGTAACTATTAGGTGAAACTCACTTATATTCTAGCGTCATATTCATGCATGAAAATTAAGCGTGCACTCTCAATAAACATACATAAATAAGTTATCAATCAAACAATTAAACAAATTGAATCCACAACTTATGAAACGTAATTAGAAGTAATCAAATCAACATGCAAGCATAAACATATATTTCGAATCCCCCCCCTAGCCAAGGGGGGTTTAGTTCCTCATACGTACAAAACAAAGAGAATTGAAATTAAAGATTGAATTCAAAGGAAAAGAAACACCTAAACATTCCAACAACTCAAACTTGAATTGTATGAACGTTTAGGCCCGCTTCTCTTCCTCTTTGTTGTAGCACAAGGTCTAAGGTGAGTTTTGGGGATTATGGATGATGTAGAATGATAGGTTTTGTGGAATGGTGAAGGAAGTGATGGTGTTTGGATTGGTAGGGAATGGATGGATTTGCACGGCAAAAGGGGGGTTTTTGGTGAATTTCTGAATATGGAAGAGTGAATGAATTGTGGCTGCAATGGATGCTTATTTATAGGTGAAGAAGAGGGAATATGACAGCTAGGAACTTGGTGGAAAGCTGGAAATGCATGTGGAGTGGCTACAAGGGGTGAATGATTATGAATGCATGTGCAATGTTTTGGGAGAAAATGGGAGTGAATGTGCATGTGGAATGACTGTTAGGTTATGATGATGAATGCATGTGGATTAGGTTGGAAATGCATGTGGAGTGGCTGATTAGAATCTAGGGTGCATGTGCACGGCAATGTGTTAGAATGGATGTGTGGCTGCATGTGATGAAGTGGTGATGAATGTGAATGTGGTTGAATGATTAAGTGGCTGAATTAAAGAATGGGATGCATGTGAATGATTAGGGTGAATGTGCATGTGCTTTGACAGCTAGGTTGAATAAATTAAAGGGAGTGCATGTGGCTTGGCTGGAATGATTGGAATGCAATTTGAAATGGGATGGGAGTGCACGACAAAGGGTGAATGGGTGAGGTGTGATTGAATGGAATGCACGGCTAAGGATATAGGAAAGGTTTAAATGTCCTAAAACTAAAGGGAACAAGGTTCCAACACTTTGGTCTTCAATTAGGTCTTCAATTTCATCCAACACTTTGGCTCCAAGCATAAGCTATCCATCCTTAGCCCAAAAGTGCTCCAAAAGTCTCCAAAATGCATCTTTTTGCTTCTTTAGCCCTTTGGACCTACAAACACACGAAAATAGCTTAAAGTACTAAAATTACTAAGTACTAGCAACATAAATGCAAGAAAACAAGCAAACTAAGGCGCATAAATATGCTCCTATCAGTATGCAAGTGTAACATGTGTGGAGAAGAACCTTCTAGCTAGCATTCCATCCATATTTTCATCGCATTCATATTTACATTTTGCCCTTAATTATAATCTGTCCATTTAATTTAATTTCGTCAAAAACTCAACCCCCCCCCCCCCATATTTTGTTAAGTCTTAGTCATTTGATTTGTTTTAGTATTTTACGTTTGTTTAGTTTTGCATTCTTTGAGTTTAGTTTAGTGTTTTAAACTCTATTTGACGTTTTTGAGTCAGTTTCCAAGTGATTTGCAATCCCTCCTAATCCCCGGTTAAGAACGATCCCTACTTATACTTATACTACAATTGTCAAAAAGAGGGTTTAATTTGTGTGCGTATAAATCTCGCATCAGACATATATCCTGGCGTCACTTCCTAGAATTTATCCAAAATACTGCTAAAGCGAGCAGTAGAATACACCATGAATCCACCTTTTAGTATTTGATGTGAAAATTATCGTAACACACAAATTAAACCCTATTTGTGACAATTGTAGTATATATGCAAGTAGGGATCATTCTAACCGGGGATTAACTAGGGATGCTAATCTACTCTAAACTGACTTAAAAACACAAAACTAAACTTAAAAACACTTAACTAGACCTATATGATTCAAAACAAATTAAAAAAACTCAGAACAGCACAAAACACTCAAATAGACTCAAACTAGACTCTAAAGGGTGATTAGGATGAAATTTAAATAACTTAGACTCAAAACACTAATTTGGACAAATTCAAACACTTTTCTAACTAATCTAACACACTTAACAAAAGGGGGAATTGATTTGGACGAAATTAATTAAATTGGACAGATTGTAAACTAAACAGATTAGGCACTAAATTAGGTGAATTGAGTGGGAAAAAGGCTAGTTAGAGGGTCCTGATAGGAGCATATTCATGCGACTTAAATGGCTTGTTCTCGTGCATTTACGTTATGTTTCTTTAGTTATTTTAGTACTTTAAGCTATTTTCGTGTGTTTGTAGGTTCTAAGGGCAAGGTATGCAAAAGGATGCCTTTTGGTGCCTTTTGGAGCAAATTAGAGATTGGAATGGATATCATATGCTTGGAGCCAAGAGGATGGACGAAATTGAAGACTTGAAGTAGGAAAGTTAAATCCTAAAAGACCTCATGTTTGAGCATCATTGAAGACTCCTACGCATTTTAGAACACAAAAACAACATTCCTTGCAACCTTAGGACATTATCGTATGTTTCCTTGTGTCTCCCTTCCTTGCCATGCAAGGAAGGGCTTTGTTCCCTATTTTAAACACTTAAACCATTCACTTAACATATCATTCACCACATATCATACACTTATCATATCATACACTTATCATCACCACTTATCACTTATAATAACCACATATCATATCACTTAACTTATCATACCCATAATCATTCACACCTTGCAGCCACATTCATCACCAAAGAAACCATCATTTCAGCACATTCCCTTGCATTCCAACCAAAACCATGCACATGCTATCACCATGCATTCACATGCACTTGTTCCTCCATCATTCCATCCTTTAAAACATTGCACGTGCACTTTAATCATTCAATTCAGCCATTCCACATGCCATTGTCATTCCACTTTAGCTTTAATTCACATGCACATTCATTCATCCAGAAAATACATCATTTGCCATGCACATACACTTCCCACTCTTTAATTCATTTCAGCCACATGCATTCCCCCTTTAAGCCACATGCACTCCCATCCATTCCACATGCTATTGCAGCCACATGCATTTCTCTTTTCATTTCCAGATTGTCCCCTTGCACATGCAGCCATATATTCATTGCACATGCATTTCCAACCCACATGCATCCTTTAATCATTCAAACATGCAGCCACATTCCCTCCTAGCTGTCATGTTCCCCCCATTTCACCTATAAATAAGCATCCATTCACACACATTTCATTCACTCTTCCATATTCCAGAAATTCGTCAAAACCTCTCCACACCCTTGCAGCAGCCACCAAAACACTTTTCTCCTCCATTGCAGCCACTCCAACCACTCCCCAAACCATTCACACCATCAAACTATCCTTAGACCTTGTGCTACAACGAAGAGGAAGATAAGAGGGCCTAAACGTTCATACAATTCAAGTTTGAGTTGTTGGAATGTTTAGGTGTTTCTTTGATTTCAATGTTTAATTCCAATACTCTTTGTTTTGTACGAATGAGGAATGGAAGAGAAGAGGGCCTAAACGTTCATACAATTTAAGTTTGAGTTGTTGGAATGTTTAGGTGTTTCTTTGATTCCAATGTTTAAATTCAACTAAACCCCCCTTGGCTAGGGGGGGGATTCGAAATATATGTTTATGCTTGCATTTTGATTTGATTACTTCTAATTGCGTTTCATAAGTTGTGGATTCAATTTGTTTAACCGTTTGATTGATAACTTATTTATGTATGTTTATTGAGAATGCGCGCTTAATTTTCATGCATGAATATGACGCTAGAATATAAGTGAGTTTCACCTAATAGTTACGAACTTATATTCGCAAGTAGTGGAGGTTGCTTATAAACAATCGCGTTAAACAAATTCTTGGCATAAGTTTCATGCAATCATAGTAACGAATGCCTCGTCAACACTTATAATTTTCATAGAGCGTAATGATTCTTGCTTGTACCTCTTCTATGCATTCATGTTGAGGACTTGTGGGGAATGTTTTGAATTGTCGCATGCATCATCCAATTCAATAACGTTAGGAAGATTTGAAGGTTAATTAGTGCATCACGGTTAACTTGGGGTGTTGAGTATCATAGTTTATTGAAATGCAATTGGAAATCATTTTATTATGCAAGTATAACATGTATGGAGATGAACCCCTTAGCTAGGTTCCCATCCATTCAATTCCATCAAATTCATCTTTACATTCTGTCTAGTTTATTAACTTCTTTCGTTATTTCAATTCTCGTCAATTTAAAACCCCCCTTTACTTTCTTGTTCTTTAGTGTTTAGACTTTGTTTAGTTTATGTTTTAAAGTGTTTTGATTCAATTTATTTCCCAAAATTCGTCCAAATTCACCAAAGTGCTCAAAACTGCCCAGAAAGTGATTTTAAGGCTGTTTTGAGTGTTTTGGGTGATGTTTGAGTCTTTTGGTTTGTTTTAGTGTTTTAAAGTTTAGTTTTGCATTCTTTGAGTCTAGTATAGTGTTTTATATTGTGTTTTTACGTTTGAATCAAACCATAATCTTAAATTCGTCCAACATTGGGTTTAAGGTCAAAAACTGCCTAGTTAGTGTTTTTAGGCAGTTTTGAGTCTTTTGAACTTGTTTTGAGTCCTTTGAGTCTTTGTGAACGTTTTTAACTTTATTTTACGTTTTTGAGTCAGTTTCCAAGTGATTTGCAATCCCTCCTAATCCCCGGTTAAGAACGATCCCTACTTATACTTATACTACAATTGACAAAAAGAGGGTTTAATTTGTGTGCGTATAATTCTCGCATCAGGTCCTTCTCCACACATGCACATATGTAACATAAATTGATTTTCAGATTTTATCCCTTTAAACCATGAATGAAAATGCCCCAAATTAATTGTGAAAAGCACAAATTAACTTTCAGGTTTTCCTATTTTCATTGAATTGGATGGAATACACATCGACAATCAAATTATTCTTATCAAATTCCTTACGTGAACTGCATAATAGAGATAAAATCAAAGATCATTAAGCTTTTTGAAAACCCTAAGCATTGACTAGGCCTTCGTAACTATGAATTGCATGATACTCTTGCCTAGAATTTACTTAATACAATCATGACCAGTGATTTTCACTACTTGTGAATATAAGTTCATAACGATTAGGTGAAATTCCCTTTTATCCTAGCATCAAATTCACGTATGAAAACAAAGTATACATCCTTAATCAACACACAAGAACAAGTTCTCAATAAATCAATTAAGTAAATCACATTCACAATTCAAGAAACAAAATCCGGAGGAAATCAATTCATATAAAACATAAGTCCATGGCTTTGAATTCACCTCTAACTAAGAAAAACTTAGTTACACATGTTCATAACAATTGAAAAGCAAATTAAAATAAACATGGAAACGAAACGAGGGAAGAAAGAACTCCCAAAGTCTCCAATGGATGCAAATTCTTGCGGCACAAGGGTCTCCTTCTCCTATAGAAGCCACGACACTCCTTCTTCTCCCTAGAATTTTTGGCACAAGGTTGTATTTTCTGAATGGATGGTGTGTGTGTGAATGAATGAATGAATGAATTGAAGGATGAATAGCTGCATAGGGTGCGTCCGGGGGTGCGGCAACTTAAGGTCCCTTTATATAGTACTCGGCCAAAACCCTAACAATCAGAATTTAGGGTTAAACCTAGTAGAAATAAGTGATTAGGGCCACTAGGGTTTGCGGCAAAGGTTGGGAACTTAAGTCCTAGCCCAATTGGTTTCAAATATGGACTTATACAATCCAAATCTAGGAGGAAAAGGGCCAAATTAAATCAGAATCCAATCAGAAAAAGGTTTAGGAAATTCGTCCAAAATTGGGCCTTCTAGAAACGAAGTGTTTTGTGGTTGATTTTGGGTGTTCTAGAAGGCATAAAAGGGGGAAAGGTGCGGCACCCTTTTAGGGTCAGATAAGGCTTCTAGAAATTAGGTTTTTAGGTCCACTTGCAGCTAGGATTAAGGTGGAACAAGATTAGGTTAGGATAAGATAGGATAAGGTTTGGATAAGATAAGGTTGTTAGGATAAGTTTCCATATTTCTTGCTTTTTCCTTATCTTCTTTGTCTTGAACTTTCCTTTTTCTGATTTGTAGCATATTCCCAGCCTCTTTTGACTCCAAATTCGTCCATCTACCTTGCTCCATATACAAGCTATCCATAATAAGCCCAAAACTACTCTAAAAGGCTCAAAATCGCCTTTTCTTGCCAACTTTATCATTAGGACCTACAAACAAACAAAAATAGCTTAAAACACTATAATAAATAGTAATTAGCTCACTAAATGTAAGGAAATAACATAACTAAGTAGCATAAATATGCTCCTATCAAATTCCCCCACGCTTAGCTTTTGCTAGTCCTCGAGCAAAACGAAATAAACAAAACAAACAAAGCACAACCTAGACCTTCCAACATTACCTCAGGGATTTCCAATGCAACATGGCATATTAAAGATCACCACTCCCATAGATTTTAGTTATCCCTACCCTCGAGCACATACTTAATCATAGTTACCACTCACTATCTCGCATTTCATCAATTAAAACATGATTTTGAATGTATTAACATGCCTTAGAGAATCCCTCAATTCCTCACAAGATATACTCTCTATTTTCACACAGATTTTCTGACTACACTCCCTACACTAGGTATATGTGAGAAGATTGATGTAAACATGTAGACTAGCACTCACATTTGTATAATGAAATAAGGCACTTTCTGGAATTATTAACATGTATATGTATATGATCTCATGAATGGAATGTCACTACTTAGACACGAGAACCAGGGATACCATATGCTCAAACCAATTTTAAACTCCACATATTAAAACGCATAACAATCAAGATAGAAGTTTAAGGGTTGTAACGGGGCTAAGGTATTGGCTAACAAAGAAAGGTAAGGATAAACAAAAGTTCTTAAGGCAATAGTAAGCAACGTAATGAACTAAACACTTAGAATTCACTTTTGAATGCGGAAATCAACTTTGAACACCAAGGGAAACTTCACACAACACTTAGGGCCAGATTCAAACTTTTGGACCCTTTCTTCAACAACTCATACTTGTGAGTTCAATCTCACTTATTTCTCAACTCTTTTTCTTTCTTTTTTTTTTTTTTTTTTTTTTTTTTTCATATAAATCCTTCCCCCACACTTTGTTTTTCTGCAACTTCTAGAACAAAAGGAATTTCGTCTAAGTCATGATTCACTATCCTTTAAGAACAAGGGTATGGGTATTCCTATTCTAGGCTAGGTAAGGATAATGTGGTTAACAAATAAAATAGGCTAAATAAGGCTCAAAGGGGCTAATCCTACAATACATATGCAAAAGGGGTAAGGCTTTTTTGGCTCTGGGCTTGAACTAAACAACTTCATCTTGTTATTTGTTATGCTAATCAATTTCATGCTTTGAATGAAACGGGTATGAGTTCTAGTATTTGGAACTACAGTGATGAAACGCATTCTAAGTAGCAACCAAGCAAAGAATAATGAGATCATGCAACGACTTTAGAAAACAAGAAATCAAGATGAATAACTCTCCAAAGAACGTTTAGGCTCAAGTCTCTCAGGGTTGTAGCGTTAGTTTGAGTTTCTTCCTTCAAGCATGTTACCAAAAACTGATTTTTTTTCCTTTGTGATTACATGTGAATATGTAAATGTCAACTACAACTAAGCATAAACCAAACAGCATATCAAACTTCCATCCGTGTTTGTAACTTTCTTTAATAGTCATGCAATTAAAAACCAAATCCTCATCATTGTGTTGGAAGGTATCTTAAGACACAAACAAACATAAAAACAAAAACGACTCTAAAAATAACTCTTTTTGGGTTTTTCAAACACTTTCTTCGACTTTTTTTTCAAATTTTCGGATTTTCTGATCAAAATACATTAAAACACTTCAAAACACACTAAAAACACTTAGAAACAGTGAGAAACAACATTAGAAGTGATAGGTGATAAAATCCGACGAAAATCATGCAAAAACAACTTGTTTACCCCCCCCCCCCCCACACTTAAACCAAACATTGTCCTCAATGTTTTAAGCATAGACTCACAAACAAACAAACAATTACACAACTAACAACATGGCAAGCATGGCAAAGTAAAAGCAATAAAGAGTAGGGTTTAGGAACGCAAATCTGGTTGTGAAGCTAGAGTTCCATCATCTCCTCGTTTGAACACATGGGTTGCCTCCCAAGAAGCGCTTGCTTTAATGTCGGCTAGCCAGACGATACCTCCTTTTAATCTTCACTAGGGCTTAAGGCATGGAGGGGTATGTCCTTCACGGTATGCTCCTTGAAATTCTCGTAGTAGGCCTTCAAACGGTGTCCATTCACTTTAAATTCATGTCCCGTCTTCAAACTTTGAATTTGGACTGCACCATGAGGAAAGACATTAGTAATAACAAAAGGATCTATCCATTTAGAATGTAACTTACCTGGAAACAAGCGAAGGCGAGAATTGAAAAGTAACACTTTCTGCCCTATTGAGAATGTCTTGCTATGAATCATCTTGTCATGGTAAGCCTTTGTTTTCTCTTTGTAAATGCGCGCGTTCTCATAAGCCTCACTCCTTATCTCCTCAAGCTCATTCAATTGAAGCTTCCTATGAATTCCAGCAGCATCTATGTCCATATTGAATGTCTTGACGACCCAATGTGCTTTGTGCTCCAATTCAACGGGAAGATGGCGTGGTTTCCTATAGATGAGCCGAAATGGGGACATCCCAATTGGTGTTTTGTAGGCGGTACGATATGCCCACAATACATCATTCAAACGTAAGCTCCAATCCTTTCGAGTTGGCCCAACGGTCTTCTCCAAAATTTGCTTGATTTCCCGATTAGAAACCTTGGCTTGCCCACTTGGTTGAGGATGATAAGGTGTTGCCACCTTATGTGTGACGTTATATTTCTTGAGCAACGCCTCTATAGTCCGATTACAAAAGTGAGAACCTCCATCACTTATAAGAACCCTTGGCATTCCAAATCTTGCAAATATGTTAGTTTTCACAAATTCTGCAACCACTTTGGAATCATTAGTACGAGTGGCTTTTGCTTCCACCCACTTCGAAACATAATCAACTGCGAGTAAAATATAAACACAACCATAAGATGAAGGAAAAGGACCCATAAAATCAATGTCCCAAACATCAAAGATTTCGACAGAAAAGATGGGATGTTGTGGCATTTGGTCTTTGGCAACTATATTGCCCGTTCTTTGGCAACGATCACAAGTCACACAAAAAGTTCTAGCATCCTTAAATATAGTAGGCCAATAAAATCCACATTCTAAGACTTTATGTCCTGTTCTTTGAGTGCCAAAATGACCCCCACATGCATAAGTGTGACAGAAGGTTAAAATTGAATTAAACTCCGTTTCATGCACACACCTACGTAGAATTTGATCAGGGCAATATTTCCACAAATATGGGTCATCCCACACATAAAAACGTGCATCCTTTTTAAGTTTATCACTTTGGTGCTTGTTTAGGTTGCTTGGAACTTGTTTAGACACTAAATAGTTCACTAAATCGGCATACCATGGTGCACTTACCTCTATGGACAGCAATTGCTCATCTGGGAATGTCTCTGGGATAGGCACGGCATCCTCCTCATGCACCATACGGCTCAAGTGGTTATCCACCACGTTTTCACTTCCTTTCTTGTCCCGGTCGAACTCTTGGAGGAGAAGCATCCAACAATAAGTCTTGGTTTGGCCTTCTTCTTCGTAAGTAAGTACTTCAACGCTTGATGCGAAAATTAACTTAACACACAAATTAACCCTCTTTTGACAATTGTAGTATATAAGTAAGTAGGGATCGTTCTTAAACCGGGGATTATGAGGGATTGCTAAACACTTTAAACTGACTCAAATAACTAAAACTAAACTTTAAAACACTTAACTCAACTTAAAAGACTCAAAACAAGGTCACAAGACTCAAAATAAGCTAAAAACACTCAAAACTGCCTACAAACACAAACTAGGCAGATTTGACTCTAAACACGAAATTGGACGAATTTTGGTTTTAACTTGACTCAAAACACTTGAAAACACAATCTAAAACATATTCTAACTAGTTAGACACTCTAAAATAAATAGGGATTTGGTTTTGGACGAAAATAAAACAAACAAAATGAGAAATTAAACTAGGCAGATTTGCACGAAATTGGTGAAATTAAATGGATGATGGGTTAGCTAGGAGGTTTTTCTCCACACATGACATACTTGCATACAAAACAATCTCCAGTTGCTTTTTCAATGACTCATGAACCTCAACACCCCAAGTTAATTAGGTACGCTTAAATTAACTCTCAGATTTTCCTTAGGTCATTGAATTGAATGGAATTAGCGCATTGCAATCAAATTATTCCTCAAAAGTTCTCTACATGAAAGCGCATAATAGAAAAACAATCAAAGATCATTAAATTCTATGAAAATCATAAGTGTTGATGAGGCATTCGTAACTATGAAAGCGCATGATACTTATGCCAAGAATTTACTTAACATGATTGTGACTAACAACCTTTACTACTTATGAATATAAGTTCCCAACAATTAGGTGAAGTTTCCTTATATCCTAGCATCAGATTTATGCATGCAAATTAAGTGTGCACTCTCAATGCATATACATAAACAAGTTTTAATTCAAATAGATAAGTAAATTGAATTCTTAATTCATGAAATCACAACTGGAAGTAATCAAATCATATTGCAAATATAGCCATGGTTTCGAAATTCCCCCTAGCCAAAAGGGGATTAGTTCCTCATACTTGCAAAGCAAAGATTCTTGAAATTAAACATTGAAAAACACAAGAAAGATTACACCTAAAACGTTCCAGCAATTCCAAGTCGAATGGCATGCACGGCTAGGGCTTTCCTTCTTCTTCCTTGCTGCGGCACAAGATGTGGGTGGTGGTTTTGGGGGTAATGGATGATGTATTCTTGCTTGAGATGATGAATAATGGCCGATTATGGTGGTAGAGTGTGGCAGGTTGTATATGGAAGTGTATGGAGTGGATGAAGGATGAAGAATGAATGATAGGGGTTGCGGCAATAAGTTTCTGAATAGCATAAGGGGGTGATACGAATTTGTGGCTGAAAATATGTTTATATAGTCCTAGGGTTAATTAGATTGGGGTTACACTTAGCAGATTTATTGGATTAGGGCCCTAAGGTTCGGCACAAGTGAGCCAAATCCTCTTAGGAGAGGGTTTGGCCCAATTAGTTTCATAAAAGGATTTGTGTAACCCAAATCCACAAGGAATGAGGCCCCATAAATCAAAATCTAAAAGGAAAAAGGTTTAGGAAATTCGTCCAAAATTGGGCCTTCTAGAAACTAGGTGTTTTGTGGCTGATTTTGGGTTTTCTAGAAGAGATCAAAAGGGGAAGGGTGCAGCACCCTTTTAGGGTTAGATAAGGCTTCTAGAAATCATGTTTTTAGGTCCACTTGCAGCTAGGATTAAGGTGGAACAAGATTAGGTTAGGATAGGATAAAATAAGATAAGGTTTTGGATAATGTTGGATAAGGTTTTGGATAATGTTTCCTCTTTTGAGCTAATTCCTTATCCACTTTGTCTTGAGTTTAATTTCTTCATCTTCTTATCAGATTTCTAGCCTTTTGAACTCCAAATTCGTCCATCCATGTTGGCCCATATACAAGCTATCCATTTAGTGCCCAAAACTACTCCAAAATGCACCAAAATGCATTTTCTTGGTACTTTAACCCTTTGGACCTACAAACACCCGAAAATGAGTTGAAATACTACATTAACTAAGAAATAATAACACAAATGCACAAGAATAAGCTAGCTAAGTCGCCTAAATATGCTCCTATCAACGCTACATGATCAGAATAGATTATAACTTTAGTACCAAGTAAATAAGAACCAAACTTATCTAAAGCAAAAACAACAACAAGAAGTTCTTTTTCTGTTGTGGAGTAGTTTAATTGACCATCATTTAGGGTCTGGGATGCATAGTATATGACATGCGGCTGCTTGTTCTTCCTTTGGCCTAAAACAGCTCCTAATGCATAATCTGAGGCATCACACATAAGCTCAAAAGGAAGGCTCCAATCTGGTGGAACTATGATAGGGGCTGAAGTAAGCATCTCCTTTAGGTGTTTGAAGGCCTTCTCACATTCCTCGTCGAACTTGAATGGTACATCCTTTTGGAGAAGTCGGCATAGGGGTTGGGAAATCTTAGAAAAGTCTTTGATGAATCGCCTATAAAATCCTACATGTCCAAGAAAAGAACGAACCTCTCTAACCGAAGTAGGAGAGGGTAAGTAGCGTACAAGATCTATTTTTGATTTATCAACTTCAATACCCTTGGCCGAAACAATATGACCTAGAACTATTCCTTGTTTTACCATAAAATGATATTTTTTCCAATTTAAAGCAAGGTTAGTTTCAATGCATCGTTTGAAGATTAATGTGAGATTACCTAACCAATCATCAAATGAATCACCAAACACGCTAAAATCATCCATGAAAATTTCAATAATCTTTTCTACAAAATCTGAAAAAATACTTACCATGCATCTTTGAAAGGTGGCTGGTGCCTTACATAAACCAAATGGAATTCGACGATAAGCAAAAGTACCAAATGGACAAGTAAAAGTAGTCTTTTCTTGATCATCTGGAGCTATAGCAATTTGATTATATCCCGAATAACCATCAAGAAAACAATAAAAAGAATGACCAACTAACCTTTCAAGCATTTGATCAATGAACGGCAAAGGGAAGTGATCTTTCCTTGTGGTGGCGTTGAGCTTCCTATAGTCAATGCACACTCTCCAACCTGTTTGAATACGGGTTGGCACAAGCTCATTCTCGGCATTCTTCACCATAGTCACTTCGGATTTCTTTGGCACAACTTAAACCGATGAAACCCAACGGCAATCCGAGATAGGATAGATCACCCCACAATCAAGAAGCTTGATAATCTCATTTTTCACAACTTCCATCATTGGAAGGTTGAGCCGGCGTTGAGCCTCTCTAGTTGGTTTAGCCCCCTCCTCTAGAAGTATACGATGCATGCAAGTTGTATTACTAATACCCTTGATGTAGGCCAACGTCCATCCTATGGCTGTTTTGTACTCTTTCAACACCCGAATCAATTTCTCCTCCTTCATTGCCGTAAGGGATAAGGAAGCTATGATGGGCAACGTCTCATTTTCTCCCAAATAGACATACTTCAAATGATCCGGCAATGGTTTAAGCTCAAGAATGGGTGCCTGAATCACTGAAGGTAACAACTTGTTAGTAGAAACAGGAATTGGAATTGGGTTTGGAGGCTTACCAAAGTGTTGTGGCAACGACTCAAGGGCAGTAACCATCTCAGCCTCATCTTTACATGTAGGCACGGCATGGAATTCCACATGCATGCTGTGGGTTTGATCCTTTCTTGCCCCTGGTTTTTTAGTCTCATTCCTTTAATAATGGTCGTTTCAAGGGGATCCCTCTCCAAGGAGTCAAGATAATCTTGCGCCAATGAATCAAATATATCAATAGAAAAACAAGAATGATTGTCATTAGGATATTTTATAGTTTCAGAAAGATTGAAATCAATAACTTCCCCATCAAATTCCATTGTTAATGTCCCCTTGAACACGTCTATCTTGGTGCGGGCCGTTTTCATGAAAGGTCTCCCAAGGAGGATCGGCAATGGGGTAGAATGGGCCGGATCTTCCATGTCAAGCACATAAAGGTCCGCTTGGAAGATCAAATTGTTAACTTGTACCAAAACATCTTCTAAAAGTCCTTTTGGATATGCATTAGAACAATCGGCCAATTGAATAATCACACTAGCATTTTTAAGCTCTCCTGAGTTCATAGATGCATAAATTAAGTAAGGCATGACATTAATTGATGCTCCTAAGTCTAACATAGCATGTTCAAACTTAGTATTTCCAATAACACAAGGGATTGTAAAACTACCCGGATCTTTGCATTTAGGTGGTAGCTTCCTTTGTAGCACTGCAGACACATTTTCACTTACCTGGACTACCTCCTTGTTTGAAATCCTCTTCCTTGTTGTGCAAAGCTCTTTTAAGAATTTGGCATACTTAGGAACTTGCTTGATTGCATAAAGGAGCAGGATATTGACTTGAACTTTCCTAAAGGTTTCCAAAATGTCCTTTTCATTCTCCTCCTTCTTTGATTGCCTAAACCTGCTAGGAAAGGGCACATTTAGTGGAATAGAACTTGACAAAGTCGAATTTGGACTGATCTTGGTGGTATTAGACAGTTTTGGTGCACTAGGGGGCTGCGACAAGGTTTGTTCCACCCTTGCCGTGGCTTTGTCCAATTCCTCCTCTTGGAGCAGCAGCTTTTCGTCCTCTTTTTGACTTGATTTGGTTGGTTTGGGGTTAGTTCCAACTTCCTTTCCACTTCACAAGGTGATAGCCTTAGCGGTTTCAAAACCTCCTTTTGGATTGACGATGGTTGAGCTAGGTAGTTTGCCTTGGTCTCGGAATTGTCCTACAAACTCTGCTATCTGTCCAATTTGTTTCTCCAACTGGTCCACCCTTTTGTCTTGATTTTGCCTCGCTTTGTTTTGATTCTCTTGCCCCTGAGACAAATTTGTAAGTAACTTAATAAGTGTATCATTGTCTAAAGACGTACCTAAATTTGGTTGAGCGGATTGTGGTGGAAGTTGTGGTGGTACGTATAGCCTTTGATAGAGCCCAAGGGGTGGCTGTCTATATCCTCCTTGTTGTTGAGGTTGTTGAGGGTTCTTCCACTTGAAGTTTGGATGATCTCTCCAACCTGGATTGTATGTATTTGAGTATGGATCATTCCTTTGCTAATTTTGGCCTTGATAACCTATGGCATTGGCGCTTTCCGATCCTCCATTCTCTATCAATTGAGGACATTGATCATTAAGATGCCCTCGCATGGAACACACTCCACAAATGGCCGCACCTTGCACTTTGGATCCATTGACCACCTGAGACACAAACATAGTGAGGTTAGCTAATTGAGATTGAATTTTAGAAATTGCACTTACCACATTCACTTGTTGCCGTGGGGTATCTCTTTGACCAACACCTTCATATTGTTATGCATTCAATGCTCAGTTTGCAATTAAAACTTTGGCAACCACCGGTGTTTTGTTAACCAAAGCACCTCCCATTGAAGCATCTAGCATTTGCCCCTCAATTGGAAGGAGTCCCTCGTAGAAATATTGAATTAAGAGCTCTTCCTTCATTTGATGTTGAGGGCATGATGCAACTAACGTCTTGAAACGTTCATAATACGTTGGAAAAGACTCCCCTTGATTTTGTTGAATTCCGCTAATCTTCTTCCTCAAAAGAATCACTCTTGAAGTTGGGAAGAATTTCTCCAAGAATGCTCTTTTCATGCTTTCCCAAGAAGTAATGGTCCCGGGTGTCAATTCATAAAGCCAATCCTTAGCCTTTTCCATAAGAGAGAATGGAAAAGCTTTCATCTTCAAAATATTCCCATCGACGTTAATGGGTGTCATGCTTGAGCATACAACTTCAAACTCCTTCAAATGCTTGTTTGGATATTCTATGGACAACCCATGGTACTTGGGAATATGATGCAGCAAGCTTGACTTCAATTTGAACTCATCGATCTTGCCTTGAGCCGTCCTAGGGTATTCAATGCAAATTGGCACGGCATTGTCCAACCTGGAGGCAGAAAGCTCCTTCATTGTTCGATTATCCACCTCCATGACTTGTTCTCTTCCACTTCTTCTTCTTCAGATTCAGCCTCAGAACAAAAACTAGGTGCATTAGGTTCTGGTTGCTTCCTCTTTCTTCTCAAAGTTCGTTCAAAATCGTCGTCAAACTCCAAGATATTCTCACAAACGGGATGAGAACTAAGTGTCATACACTTGTACCTAGAACAATGAAACAAAAGAATTCAGCAACTCTCTTAGAGGCACGGCAAACACACAAAAATTAAGAAAAAAGGCACGGTAAACACTAAAAGAAAGAATAAATAAACACATGACACTTTTGACCTTAAGACAAACTTTGACACGACACAAACACAAGGGATTAGCAAGTTTGCTAATCCCCGGCAACGGCGCCAAAATTTGATGTGAAAATTATCGTAACACATAAATTAAACCCTATTTGTGACAATTGTAGTATATATGCAAGTAGGGATCGTTCTAACCGGGGATTAACTAGGGATGCTAATCTACTCTAAACTGACTTAAAAACACAAAACTAAACTTAAAAACACTTAACTAGACCTATATGATTCAAAACAAATTAAAAAGACTCAAAACAGCACAAAACACTCAAATAGACTCAAACTAGACTCTAAAGGGTGATTAGGACGAAATTTAACTAACTTAGACTCAAAACACTAATTTGGACAAATTCAAACACTTTTCTAACTAATCTAACACAATTAATAAAAGGGGGAATTGATTTGGACGAAATTAATTAAATTGGACAGATTGTAAACTAAACAAATTAGGCACTAAATTAGGTGAATTGAGTGGGAAAAAGGCTAGTTAGAGGGACCTTCTCCACACATGCACATATGTAACATAAATTGATTTCCAGATTTTATCCCTTTAAACCATGAATGACAATGCCCCAAATTAATTGTGAAAAGCACAAATTAACTTTCAGGTTTTCCTATTTTCATTGAATTGGATGGAATACACATCGATAATCAAATTATTCTTATCAAATTCCCTACATGAACTGCATAATAGAGATAAAATCAAAGATCATTAAGCTTTTTGAAAACCCTAAGCATTGACTAGGCCTTCGTAACTATGAATTGCATGATACTCTTGCCTAGAATTTACTTAATACAATCATGACTAGTGATTTTCACTACATGTGAATATAAGTTCATAACGATTAGGTGAAATTCCCTTATATCCTAGCATCAAATTCATGTATGAAAACTAAGTATGCATCCTTAATCAACACACAAGAACAAGTTCTCAATAAATCAATTAAGTAAATCACATTCACAATTCAACAAAATCTGGAGGAAATCAATTCATATAAAACATAAGTCCATGGCTTTGAATTCACCTCTAACTAAGAAAAACTTAGTTACACATGTTCATAACAATTGAAAAGCAAATTAAAATAAACACGGAAACGAAACAAGGGAAGAAAGAACTCCCAAAGTCTCCAATGGATGCAGATTCTTGCGGCACAAGGGTCTCTTTCTCCTATGGAAGCCACGGCACTCCTTCTTCTCCCTAGAATTTGCGGCACAAGGTTGTATTTTCTGAATGGATTGTGTGTGTGTGAATGAATGAATGAACTGACGAATGAATGGCTACATAGGGTGTGTCCGGGGGTGCGGCAACTTAAGGTCCCTTTATATAGTACTCGGCCAAAACCCTAGCAATCAGAATTTAGGGTTAAACCTAGCAGAAATAAGTGATTAGGGCCACTAGGGTTTGCGGCAAAGGTTGGGAACTTAAGTCCTAGCCCAATTGGTTTCAAATATGGACTTATACAATCCAAATCCAAGAGGAAAAGGGCCAAATTAAATCAGAATCCAATCAGAAAAAGGTTTAGGAAATTCGCCCAAAATTGGGCCTTCTAGAAACTAAGTGTTTTGTGGCTGATTTTGGGTGTTCTAGAAAGCATAAAAGGGGGAAAGGTGCGGCACCCTTTTAGGGTCAGATAAGGCTTCTAGAAATTAGGTTTTAGGTCCACTTGCAGCTAGGATTAAGGTGGAACAAGATTAGGTTAGGATAAGTTTCCATATTTCTTGCTCTTTCCTTATCTTCTTTGTCTTGAACTTTCCTTTTCTGATTTGTAGCATATTCCTAGCCTCTTTTGACTCCAAATTCGTCCATCCACCTTGCTCCATATACAAGCTATCCATAATAAGCCCAAAACTGCTCTAAAAAGGTCAAAATCGCCTTTTCTTGCCAACTTACCAAACCAAACACTTTATTTAGGGAACCTTAAATCTAACCGCAAAGGCAAAAGACCGAACCTTAGGATCGTACCTAGATTTTAGCAACTCAATTGGGTGGCGATTAAAACCGTTAACCCACACTTCGAATTGATGGTATCTCCGACCAACTTTTAAAGCCAAGTTTCTTCTGTAGCCTGACAAATTCGTAATAGTCTTATCGACGACTTTCTTATCTACTTTGGCAGTGAGACCAAATTCTCTAAAAACCAGCAGTTAGCTTTATACCAAATTCTTCAAATTTTAACTTTGTTTAGATCAAGTACTTTACTTGGGAGACGTGATTTCAGCATGTGATATTCTTTTCTTTTTTTTCCAAAAAGTTATAGCAGAAGAAAGTAGAAATCCTTACAAAGTGTTGTAAACTACGAGATATCCTTGGTTTTGTCAATTTCTATTGACAGCTTATTAGCGATTTTGCAGTTATAGCGTTTCTCCTCACAAGTTGACCGAGGAAAGTTAGTTCAAATTAAAATGTTGAGTGTGAATAAAATTTCTGACAACTGAAGTGTTGTCTCAGTTAGGCATTGTTCTTACACTTTACGATGACATCAATAATTTTGAATTCTACAAAGACGTCTCACTGACTATTATGGCTGTGTGCTGATGCAACATGATGGAGTATTGTTTATGTCTACCCATGATTGGAACTGCATGAAGTGAATTACCTTGCTGCCGACCGTGAATCAATGATTACCTTATTCACTTGAAGATTTGATGACATTTCTCTATGGAGAAATGTGTCAAAGTCTTTACCAACCTCATAAACTTCTCAAATACATCTTCATTTGGAAAGGAATTAAATTTCTGACAATGGCGAGGGAAGAACCAAATCAACGCCTACGATTGCACCATTGTGTGTCACTGATGCGAAAATAGTTAAGCACACAAATTAACCCTCTTGATGTCAAATTGTAGTAAAGATGCAAGTAGGGATCGTTCTAGACCGGGGATTAGGAGGGCTTGCTAAACCTCTAAACTGACTCAAAAACATAAAAACAAAGATAAAAACGTTCACAAAGACTCAAAGGACTCAAAACAAGTTCAAAAGACTCAAAACAAGTTCCAAAAGGCTCAAAACTGCCTAACAACACTAACTAGGCAGTTTCTGACCTTCAACCCAATTTTGGACGAATTTAGAATTATAAGTTGAGTCAAAACACTTTAAAACATAAACTAAACAGATTCTAAACACTATAGAACAAGAAAGTAAAGGGGGGTTTTGATTTGACGAAAAATTGAAATAACAAAACAAGTTGTAAAACTAGGCAGTTTCTAAAACGGAATTGAGAAACAAGATGATGGATGGATTAGTTAGAGGTCCAGTCTCCACACATGATACATTTATATATGAATCGTTTCTCCAATTGCTTTTCATTAACTACGATGCTCAACACCCCAAGTTAACCGTGATGCACTAATTAACTCTCGAATTTTCCTTATGTTATTGAATTGGATGATGCATGTGACAATTCAAATCATTCTCCAATGGTTCTCAACATGAATGCATAGAAGAGATACAATGAGAGATCATTATGCTCTATGAAAATTATAAGTGTTGACGAGGCAATTGTAACTATGAATGCATGATACTCTTGCCAAGAATTCAATTAACGCGGTTGTGACTAGCAACCTTCACTACTCATGTTTATAAACTTGTGACGATTAGGTGAAATTCGTTTATAAACTAGCATCGAGTTTATGCATGAAGACTAAGTATGCATCCCTAATCAACATACAAAAACAAGTTTTTAATACACAGATAATTGAATTGCAATCACAACTTAACAAATCACAATTGGAAGAAATCAATTCATATTTCAAACATGTTCATGGCTTCAAACTTTCCCCTAACTAATTAGGGGTTTAGCCACTCATGATTACAACAAACTTAGAGAGTAATAACAAAGTAAACATCAAGAACGAAGTACACCTAAAAATCCCAACAACTCAAACTTGAATTGTATGAACGTTTAGGCCTCTTCTCCTCTAGTTGTTGCGGCACAAAGGGTTTTGGTGAGTTTTGGGGGTTATGGATGATGTAGAATGATGTGTTTAGGGTAGGGATGGATGTAGGGGAAGGCAAGGAGTGTTTTTGGGCAGAAAATATGAAGAATGGTTAAGTATGGCTGTGTTAGAGAGAGGGAATGAATTTCTGGCGTGAATGGTTTTTGTGGCTGAATGGATGGGTTTTTATAGGGGGAATGGGAGAATATGTGGCTGATTGTTTAAGAGTGCATGTGGCTCTTATGATTGAGAGTGCATGTGGCTGAAATAATGATGGAAAAACACCTAGGAAAAGAATGATTAAAGAGGGAATGCATGTGGAATTGCAAGGGGGAAAGCTGGAAATAGGATATGAACTGCACGGCAATGAAGGGAGAATGTGGCTGCAATGATTTTGGAAGAATGATATTGAAATGGGAAAGCATGTGGCTGCCAACTAGGGTGAATGATTGAAGTGGGAATGGAAGAATGTGGCTGCAATGATGAAGTGAGATGGCTGGAATTGCAAGGAGATGCACGGCAAAGTGTGTTAGAATGGGAGAAAATGGCTGAATTAAAGAATGGGAGTGCATGTGGCTGCAATGCTAGGGTGAATGATGATGAATGCATCTGAATAAATCAGAATATGGAGGTGAATAAATCAGAATAGGGCTGCAAGGTTAAAGGGCTAGGGTTTAAGTACATAGAATGGGCCTAAAATAGGGTGGTTTGCATGGCAAGGGAAGGGGAGAAGGGATAAGCCACGGCAAGGTTATGTAATTGGGCTAGGGCCATTGTTTTGTGTCCTAAAGTGCCTCAATTTCGTCCAACACCTTGGCTCCAAACATAAGCTATCCATCCTTAGCCCAAAAGTGCTCCAAAAGGCTCCAAAATGCACTTCTTTGCTCCTTAAGCCCTTAGAACCTGAAAACACACAAAAGAAGCATAAAGGACTAAAATAACTAAAGAAACATAACGTAAATGCACGAGAACAAGCCATTTAAGTCGCATGAATATGCTCTTATCAGTCACCCTGGTTATGCAAACGTAGTTATTGTTTACCACAGCAAAAGACATATCTACCCTTGAACACCTTCAGTCTGTCCTATCTCATTTCAGCTAGATGTCACGAGTATTGATACAACGGTACTTACAAATCATCAAGAAATCGTCCGAGTGGTTATAATCATTTTTCATATCCGAATAGAGATGGACAAATATCATCATAAGCTCCCAGTATGAGGTATCTTGTACATGTGGATATTATGATGATGTTTCAATGATTATCGACTGGCGTGACAGGTCAGCTCACCTTCCATTGGTCCAAAGGGATTATATTTATATCACTTAGTAAAATTTCTCTTTCATGAATTTTTCAAATTTCCTAATGTTTCGATCTACGTCTACTGTGACCATTAATTCCTCAATCACCCAACAAATACTCTGCTAAATGAATCTTTACCATTGGTGATCGAATATTCCAGAAGCTACCGTTATAGCAAGATGTCATGCATTCATTCCAGTTACTTTGTATTCTAGATTTGATAGGCTTGTTTTGACCCTCAAATTCTCGAGTGTTCTTTTAGCCTTCTCGACATAGTTTTTAACTAAATTCAAGAGAAATTCACTATGAATCTGCTTGCTAAGGCGTTGTGAACTATATTGTTCGGCTACATGGTGTGCATGTCACTATTATATCTCACTGTGACGTGTGTTTCACTTCCAAGTCTTGGGAAGTCTTCTTGGAAGCCATGGGTACTAAATTGTTATTCAATACCACATTTCACCCTCAGACTAACAGCCAGTCTAAATGAAATATCCGGACCTTGGAGAACATATTGCTTTTGTCTGTTTTGCAGTTTTAGCTTGGTTATGATAGACGCCTATCTCTGTTTAAGTTGTATACAACGATAGTTATTATTCTGGTTTGGCTATGATACCATTTGAGCCGATGTATAGAGATTTTAAGAACAATATATGATTGACAAATGAGTATTGCGAACAGGTATTCCACACATCGAGAGTACAATATAGGAAATTATGTAATGTTGACGGCGTCGCTCGAGAGGGTAGTACATAAGCGTGATCGAAGCGTTATTCAGTTGATTTATATGGATTTCCAATGAAGGGTAATATGGTAATATTACACCCTCAGAAATTTAATATTTGCTTATCGAGACAATAGTGAGTTGTCGGTATTGCAGGTTGCAAACCATAATATCGATAACTTATTCGTTGGAATCGTTAAGCAAGTGGGCAAGTAGGCCCATCTACATTAACATTTTATTTATTTATTGTTTGGGCTTGACTCAAAGACACTACACTTATTCTCATAGTACATGATGCTACGAATTCGTAGGTGAAATTTTTCTATGTTGGTTTTTAATTTCAGTACAACTATGTTAACTTTACTTAATTATATACGTATTTTGATGTTATGTTATTATATATCTATTTTTGACTTTATGTTTTTATAAAGGATTTTATATTTTAGTATTGTATTGAAGGAGAAGGAAAGTTTGAGTTTGGATGCATGAAAAAGGAATCATTGCAATCCAATCGCGACGGAATGACATTCTCTTTTATGCAACCACTCTAGCTTGATTTTTTCTATATATATTTTCTTTCTATCTTGAGTGTTTTATGTATAACAAGTGATTTCAAATTTCGGGGAAATTGTTTTTTATTTTTTTAAAATTTTTAAGGTGGGTAGATTGTAACAACCCATCCCTAATTTTATGATTTTATTAATTTTAAAAGAGTGAATTGATGAAAATGTCCCTAGAGGCGAGGATGTTGACTTTTGTTGACCAGCATATAGTGAGACGTACGAAACATTCTTTTAGCTTATTCTCGTAGCACTCGTCACTACAAACGCGTAGCCGTAAGTGGAATCGAATTTGGAGTTACGATGAAGATTTTATGGAACTATGAATCCGAAATATACTTTTGTAAAAATAAAAAAAAATAAAAAGTACTATTTTATATATTTCTTATAATTATTTATTATTTTAATAATTTATTTTTGGCATGTGGGATCCACACATCACAAATTCTCCTTTCATCTCTGGCCACGTGGTAGTTCTTCCACACATATTAGGGACCCTCTCGAACTCTCCTATCTCTCTCAGCTCTCTTTCTCTTCTCCCTATCTTCTTTCGTCTACCTTTCCCTTAAACTCTCAAGCTCTCTCTTCTCTTGGTGAAGAACTGGGAAGGTGCAGCGGCCAACATGACAACCTGGACTCACCACCTCAACGAAGTTCGTCAAACTTCCAGCTAGAAATTGGGACCTCGGTCTACAAGCTCAGACCACAAACTTGAAACCCTACACTACACAGTGACTTTTATCCCTGTTCACTCATTTCTCTTACCATAATGAGCCTCGAGACTCTCGAATCCTTCTTATTTTGAAGCTCTAATGTTGTTTTTAACCTTAAAAATGAGTTTGGGGGATGATTTGATGCATAACACACACTAGGAGGAATTTTCCCCAGTTTTTTGGTGACTGACGAATCACCTTTAGATCATTTTTTGGCCATCTCCGGCATTCGTTGGCCCTCAAATTGGTATAAATCAATTCTCTGCATTCCTAACTCCACTTTGGCTTTTAAATCACTATTTTTGGTTGAGATGAGCTTAGAATGAGCTTGGGAAAACGGCCCTACAACCTGCAAAACACAGGCCTTTGCAAGGAAGGCGAGTACATTGGTACTCGAGGTGCATGGACGCGCATGGTTGGCACCCAGTCCTCGGCGCGTGGCTGACAGTGCAGCCACCTTGTGGCGGCTTATGGAGGAACCCGAGGTCCTTCTTTAGGTTTCTCGACGTGCTGAATCCTAATCTACCATCCATTTTCCGAAATTCGACCATTTTAAAATAGTTTCTTTATTAGCTATACTTTGTACGAAAATGCATATTTATGTTAGTTCGTTATATATTTACGTAAATGATTTCGTTTATAGGTGAAATGCATTTCAAGGATCTTCGATGCCCATGAGGTGGGTTCGACTCGACGACATGATTTGTCAATGGGTCTTTGCTTTTAAATATTATATATTTATTTAGTTTCTGTTTATATATTTGATAAAGAATTTTCTATGTTACACTTATATTAGACTAACATTTTTAAGAATTAGCGTATTGGCGGAATTTATGAAATTCTCATTAATTCTATGGGATGCACGTTTATACATATTTTGACGTGATGCCATGAATATACTTACGACTACAAATATTATTATTTTATGTGGTGAATTACGAAGTTTCCGTAGTATGATCATATTTATATTACTGCTCATCATGCATGTTATACTAGTGTTTGTACATGCATGGGCAAAGGCCAGGCTTCACGTGTATGTTCACATCGTTGATGTGGTAGAAACTAACACACAAATTAAACCATTTTTAGACAATTGTAGTATACATAAGTAGGGATCGTTCTAGGCCGGGGATTAGAAGAGATGCTAATCAACACAAATTAGATTTTAAAACACAAAACTAGACTCTATTGACTCAAAATAGCGCAAAACAAACAAATTGACTCAAAACAAGAACTAAATGGTGATTTGGATGAATTCTAGACTTAACTCAAAATACTAACGAGCAACAGGTTTGAACGAATTTTAAAACTAACACGACACAATGGTGGGGGGTTTGGTTTGGATAAAATTTAAAACTAAAACTAAGTAACTTGCAGAAAACAAACTGATTGATACTAAATTGGGGTGAATAAAGAGGGTAAAAGGCTAGCTAGAGGGTCCTTCTCCACACGACACATATGCAACACAAATCGGATCTCCATTTATTATTCCTATAAACCATGAATAACAATACCCCAAGTTAATCGTGAACTGCACAAATTAAGCATCAGATTTTCCTAAATTCATTGAATTGGATTCAGCGACGTAATCAAATTATTCTTATCAAGTTCCCTATATGAATTGCATGATAGAGATACATATCAAAGATCATTAAGTTCTATGAAAATCATAAGCATTGACATGGCATTTGTAACTATGAAAAGCATGATACTCCTGCCAGGAATTTACTTAACACAATCATAATTAGTGATTTCCACTACTTATAAATATAATTTCATAACTATTAGATGAAATTCCCTTATATTTTAGCATCAAATTCATGCATGCAAACTAAGTAGGCCTCCTTAATCAACATACAAGAATAAGTTATCAATCAAACATATAAGTAAATTGCATTCACAATTTATGAAACAATAACTGGATGTAATCAATTTATATCACGCATATGTTCATGGTTTTGAATTCACCTCTAGCTAAAACGAAATTAGCTCCACATGTTTGCAATTAAACGAAACCAATCTAATTTAACCATTGAACGAAAACGAAGGATAGAAAGAACCTAGAAATCCCCTAGCACTCCAATGGTAGATTCGGCACAATCCTTGGATGCAGGGTCACAGTACAAATCCTTCTTCTCCTTGCAAGCACGGCACAAGTCTCTAAGAAATCTCAAAAACCTGTGGCACACCCCTATTTTCTCTAAAAAAAAAAACTTGCTCTCTGAAAGTTGCGGCAACAATGTGTATTTATAGGCTAGGGTTCGGCAGAAACCAAGGAGGAAAAGGATAGGGTCTTAGCATTGCTTTAGGACTCCTTGAATCAGATAGGAAGGATTTAGAATAGAATAAGGACTCCTTTTGCAGCTGGAAATAATCTGAGATAATGTTGGATAAATGGGGATAATGTTTGGATAAGATGAGATAAGATAGGATTAGATAAGGTTAGTTTGGATAAGATTGGATAAGGTTCCTTCTTTTCAGCTGATTCCTTGTCTTCCAAGCTTCCAAATTTGATTCTCCAAATCATAGGACATATTTAGCACATGTAAAACTCCAAAAACGTCCATCCATTATGCTCCACACGCATGCTAACCAATCCAAGTCCAAAACTGCTCCATTATACTCCATTTAGCCCTTTATTGTCATTTTCACCAATTGGACCAACAATAATACGAAAATAAACTAAATTATTATAATAAATGGAAACTAACTCACTAAATGCAAAGAAACAAGCTAATAAAGTCGCATAAATATGCTCCTATTAATCGCATTGTACGCACTAGAGCGTAAATCATTATTACACCCAGTCATGTTCATGTCAAAATACCTTTGCATGAACTCGTGTGTCAGCATACGTTGATGAGCACTTGTTAGTATATATGTTTGTTTATTCAAGATAAGGGGATTACCTGGTGTTACGTGTTTACTTACGATGTATTATGAAGTATTGCATCCTTGACGATTTTACTGTTTACAGTAAGTATTTTCATACTATACATAGTATGTTATATTTGAAAACTATACTTATTTTACAGCGAAGGAATATTACATTTCAAAAAGGTTTTACAAACTTTATTTTCAGACCCACTCACCCTTGTTTTTCGCCCCTCCAGGATTTAGTGCCAGTGTTCGCCTTGACGAAGATTTATGTCAAATGTTGATATCAAAGACTACATATAATTCTCGTTCTAATTTTATTGTACTTTACTTATGCCCTAACATCACGTGTTAATAGGTTCATTCCGGCTCACATACGCACTCTCGCATTTTCGCATTTTTAGGTTTAAATTTACTCACATTTTCCTCATCACTACACTTTATGGTTTCGTCACCCTCTTGGTGTCGACCAGCACAGATCAATTTGGAGTCCAGATAGACATTCCGGATCGGGGTGTGTCAAGGTGAAAACCAATTTCATATCAATTTATCAAATCAAAACTTTTGGTGTCCAGGTTTTGATTCATCACTCCAAAGCGCAAACTACTCGCAGGAAAAGTTCAGACCAGCCATAAAACCCCTGGATATAACACTAATAACCAGAACGATAAACCGCGAAAGGTAGAATGCAAAATCTTTAACATCTGAATTTATATTTTCCGGTAATAAAAGCTTCCGATATATCTATCATACAGACTGCCAGTAAGGATCGACTTCAGATTTCGAGGGCAAAATTGATACAGTTCACATGCGGCAAATGTTTCTCCCCTTCGAGCACTGTGTGGTGTGAGCGCAAGAAATTTACAACCTTCTATCTTCTGATATTTGTTTGGCTTTCTAGATCTCAGACTCATTCCCACTATCATCCTTCGGTCTTGGGAAAATTTATAACATATTTCCTCCCAATTGATTGAACATACATGACAATTGGATTCCCAAATCCCAATCAAACCTGCGAGAATAAGCATAGATTTTCATTATCGTTGAAAAAAACTCAGAAGAGCAGAAAACACACGCAACTGATTAGTGCACAGACAAGAAACTAATGGAAGTGAGGATGCTCAGAGGACCTAACTTTATAACAGTTGAAATAAGTATTACTATTTGATATGAAATGTAAGATCCAACTCATAGATTTGCCAATTTCATTGACAATAGCAGTAGAAGTGGATAGAGTTAGTATATTGTAACAGATAAAAATCAGTAGATCTAAAAGACATGTTCGATTGACTGTAAGAACTAATCACATTAACATGGAGAAAATGAATTACCGTTTTCCAGTATTATGAACAAAGAAAAACCACTAAATATCCAAATCATCATCAGGATCCTCATCAGAATCCGGCATCTCATCTTCTGAATCGCGAAAATATATTATTTCACCCTTGCTAGAATCATCATTGGTGTTTGAATTCACAGTTGAAGCAGGTGCAGCATCATATTTGCTATCCATCAGAGATTTTCGACCATCATAAATTTGTACGGGTTTACCATTTCCTGCAAGAAAAAGTCAAAAGTTTGCTTTGGAGTATCACTTTAATGCAGATAAAAGAAAAGAAACCCTTTCTTTATTTTCTGATATTTAATACATGGTACAAGAACAAACCACTTATATAACCATGTTTTCATACCTTGGTGTTCAAACGGAAGTACAACCTTGGCCCTATCATTTTTCTCTTTCTCTGACAGCTGTAGATTGAATTGCACCTGTAGCGAAGAACCATTTTTAAAATAAAACAATAAACCAATGGAATAACCATTCCTCCAAAATAAATAGAATTTAGACAACTTTGTTATCAACATGCACAATAAAACTTACTATTCACTAGTGAACATCTGTTTATGTCCATGCATGCAACGTCTAGTTATGTCTTATGTGAAAGTTATTAAACGATTCAGTTAGTAGTCATCCAATTGTATCATAATGGACTCAAATTGACAATTGGAAATAGCAGAATGTAATGAAACTGAAAATAAACAATTAAAAGAAATCCTTGATTCCAAATAAGGTCTTAGACTTAGAGAGGCAAAGTTAAGACAAGGCTAAACAAGTTACCTTCGGCAAAAGGGCTTGATTGACTTGATTGATTACTCCATCTTCAGATGAAGGGGATGTGAAGTTGATGCCCGACTGCCCAACATGAATTTCTTCAAACTGAATACAAGTTTCAGGGACTCATATCACTTTCCAGCTTTCTAAATCAGGAGAAAACTCAAACACACACACACACACACACACAAAGAGAGAGAGAGAGAGATAGAGAGAGAGAGATAGATCACCATCACTCGGACACGTCCATTTCTACGTTTGCATCTGACATGAAATTTCCCTTGTGTAAAATTCCATTCAGCTAAAGAAAGATTCTCTGAATTACCTCTGTGTCCATTTGTAATTGGGATTAGTGGTTCTATGCTGGCCACCATAGAGGACATGTATTCAATAACAGCAGTGACCCTTTCTTCACAAAGATCCGCATGGAAAAACCAAAAGATGCTTGAAATTTGCTCTGCAACCATAACATAAAAGTCAATATGCAGATTCCAAAAGTTGAATGTATGCAGTGACCATATCATGGACTTCACCGAGTCTAATATGAATGATGGGCCATTTCATACTGAGACACCATATATATTGTGGTAAATTAGAAAAAAAAAAAAAAAAAAAACCCAAATAACTATATGTTTAACAGTTTTAGTGAAAAACACTTTGGGAGCTCAATTTGCAGAAAAGTCTATCCCTTGTCATGCTCTAATTGATTCTTAGTTGTGAAATTCCTTTGGTGTTACAAAGTAGTTGGGTTTTTCAATACTGAGTTTGAAGTGTTTTTCTATGTTATCAAGGGCTTACATATGAAGCCCTATATACTACATCATCCAAAAAGGGTATATTAAACTGTTTGTATGGTAGCAGCTATAGGCTTGTGGCAGAAGAGATTAATGCACACGAAAAAACAAATCATAAGACTAGATCAAAGTTAAAACAATAGATTCTAAACGGAAAGAGATCAAGGAGCAAGTAAAATAAATATACCACAGCAGCGAAGGTTGCTTAAAAGGCCAGAACCTGATGACAAAGTTGCATGCCTTAACATTTCATTTACCTGGAAAATTGTGAAAGGAATCCAGCAAAAAGAACATGATCAGAAAGAGAGGGAAAAACATCAAAGTAACCAGAAAGAAAAATTTCCCAAGGCGGGCAAAAACAAACGTATCAACAGAAGAATTAGTTTCCAACACAGACTTTCAAAAAAGTAAGGACATCTTATAGATATCAACCAGGAGCTACTATCAAGAAGGCACCAAAGTGTCCTGCCCTATCTAAATATGAGACAAAAGAGTATCGTAAAAGTCCATACTTCTTGACATCGGAAGCAATTGACGTTCTCCTCACTAAGCTAAGGCAACAGAAACAGTTGTGTTTAGACATTCCAGAAAATGGCCACAACAAAAGAAGCTCGCATATTCAATAATTTTCTTGTAAAACCAATGACATACTATGTCCCATGTAAGTATTTAATCTCTATGGCTGAGGTGAGCGCATCCATCAAAATTTCAGCTGGCATATTTTTTGAAATCTGGAAGGAGGTTTCCAAGCCCCAACACAGATGGGATTCTTAGAAGGTAAGACGAGATTCTTAGAAAGTGACGAGAAATTTCTTGTGTACGGCAGTGTTTTAAACTCGAGAGGAAGTTTCCACACATACACACACAAAAATATTAAACTAAAGTAAAAAATCACTGTACAGTCTTGGCATACAGCACCAGCAGGCCACTCAAATTACAAGCACTGCCCCTGAAATTTCATATATCACATTCACAGAATGCATACTTACCGAATCTATTGCAACACTGAAACTAACTTTCCCTTGTCCAACCAATCCTGCGAGCATAGGACCAAACAGAAATCGACAATTACAATTGGACTAAATTATGTGAATGCTTACATGATCAAATAGTCGTCTTACTGCGAAAATAAAGTTTATTCCAATGTTATGTATGTCAGTACCAATCGAGCCAATAATACCTTCTCCAAGTGAAATAATTGAAGAGAGCAACGTGTCCACATCCTTCACGTTCCTGCAAACACTAGCTGCTTTGTAAACTTCATGAGGGAGATTTTTCGCACTTCCATACTCCACAAGCCCTTCTCTCCATCCAAGAGGGTCCGTGTAACAATCCAAAATCTGAATCCTGTAATGCTAATTCAGTTCACTGGTCCCCCGTACATTATACACACACATATGTATAATTAAAATCTCCACTGTTTTTCTTTTCAATTTCCTCAATCAAACAGAGTAGAAGGTAAGGAAAGAGAAGAAGGTTTTCGTTACCGTTGCTGAGAGGAATTATCGAGTCCTCTCCTCTTCAACAAATTCACATAATACAACGGACTCCGAGAAAACGCGACGAGCACAAGACCTCTATAAAATCAATCAAAAAAATTATTAATCTAAAAGATACATTGGAAAATTACAAATTTCAACCGTGAGATTGGGTCGTTTTGGGAGAGGTAAACCGACCGTGACTGAGATTTTCCGGCTGAAATGTTGGTGGAGAGCTGGGAGAGGACGTGACCAAAAACTTGGAAGCCGAGAGGTGAGACTATTGAGTCCTTGATTGCGAGAGCAGGTGCATGCTCGCCTTCCAACGCACCGTCTCGAAGGGCTCTGCAAACCCATTCCGCCATTCTTGCTGGGTACTTGAACCTTGGAGTGTTATTTGGTCCTTTGGAAAGAAAACGAAGAGATTTGGTAAAACTTTAAACTACAAGTCTTCAACACTCCATAGAAGCAGATGAGTTCCCATTTCGCATTTGCAGGCAGAGGAGATCAAATTTAAGCGTTGAAGGATAACCGGAGCTACGGTGACATAACGCCGCGAATCGAACTTTGGTCCCTACGAAGTACGAATTGAGAGAGAGGAGACGGGGCCTATGAATTTGAACAGAGAAGGGGATCGATGTTGAATGCCGCAAAGGGACGGCTGATGGAGTCACACACACAAGGCACCAGAACAGGGAAGGAAATAACAGGAAAGGAAAGAAATAAAATAAGCTTTCTTCATTCATATCCCCCGAATGCTGCTGCTAGGGTTACTAAATACACTGAGACTTGCTATGAGATCCTATTATGACGGAGATTACGACACGTAGCCAACAGAAGGAAACACAAAAAGTACCATACTGCCATACTAAAGACTTTGGGCCTAACAGTCCTAACGCCTTGGGCTTCTCCATGATTAGGAGTCCATCAACTCCATCTGCCCCAAAATAAGGATTGTCCTCAGGCCTGAGTATCGAAGTCAAGAAATTTCAGTAGGAAGTCATCTGCATACTCCCAAGTAGTGTCCTCCACCGACAGTCCTAGCCACTTGATCAATCAGCGAGTGATGGGTTTGTTGTTGCGCTTGAAAAGTCCCCTGCTTAGAATCTGTTCAGGCTGCCATACCACCTGCCCATCTGGTTGCAGTGGTGGAAATTAAGTAGAGGAGCTAACATGATCGCCCACCTTCTTCTTCAACAAAGAGACATGGAATGTAGGATGGATTTGAGCAGTAAGAGGTAGGTCCAGCTTGTAAACCACTTTACCGATGCGTTCCAGGATTCTATAAGGTCCAAAGTAGCGGGAAGAAAGTTTGTGGCAATGGTTCTTCTTCATTATGGTCTGCTTATAAGGTTGAAGGCGCAGGTAAAAAAAGTCTCCCACCATGAACTCGCGTTCAATGCAATTTTTGTTGGCATATGTTCTCATCCTATCCTGAGCCGCTTGCAAGTTAAGGCGAAGTTGTTTGAGAAGAGTATTTCACTCCTGAAGAGTGGAATCAACAGCATAGACTAATGTAGAACCTGGAACATAAGAAGTGACAGTGGGTGGTGGATACCCATAAACTGCTTCAAACAGTGTCATCCTTATGACGCTCTGGTAGGTGGTGTTATACCACCACTCGGCCCATGGTAACCAAGAGCTCCAGCTAGTCGATTTGTCGCATTCGAAACACCTCAAATAGTGCTCCAAGGTTCTGTTTAAAACTTCCAACTGACCATCCGATTAAGGATGATAGGCAGTGGAGTAACAAAGCTTAGTACGTTGAGCCTTGAAGAATGCAGACCAGAATTGACTCAAGAATGTGGAGCCTCGATCGATGACTATGCTCTTCGGCATTCTATGAAGGCGGAAGATCTCCCTGACAAAGACCTCAGGCACTTTAGATGCGGTGTATGGGCGGGTGAGAGGAACAAAATGCCCGTATTTGGATAAACGATCCACTACTACGAGAATGAAGTTTTTTTTCGTGGGACTGAGGTAGGCCATCAATAAAGTCCATGGCAATGTCTTGCCATATATTTTCTGGAATGGGCAGTGGCTGAAGTAAACCTGGAGGCTTCAAAGTCTCGCAATTTTGCTGCTGACATATATCATAAGCTGCAACAAATTGATGGACATCCCTTTTTAGGCCTGGCCATTTGAATGAGCGAGAAATTCGCTTATAGGTTCGTAGAACACCTAAGTGACCTGTAGCTTGATAACTCATATATTTCATACATTTATACCATACATTCCTAGTCCCTTTGTGATATTTTTGAGTTAAACTAGTTACATTTTACCTTCTTTTGTGTTAGTGTGCAGCTAATCGTATTTTGGAGCTCAGTTGAGTACAAATAAGGCAAAATGGTGCTAAAAGTGGATAACTAAATAAAGATGCTGATGTAGACAAATAATTAAAAGTGGAAACTGAATATGGTGATAAATATGGCTCTTTATAAGACCCATAACAACAAAAAACGTGGGAATTAAATGCCCAATTACTGGGATGTATTGGCAATCTGTAACAGCCTTTTTAACCTTATAAAACTGAGAATTCCAACCACTTTTACACAAGATTCCCCTTGGGGACGTCCATAGCTCTCTCTCTTCTCTTTCTTTGGCCTTTCTTCCATAAACAAAATCCTTTCTCCATTCACCATCCGCAACCACCAAAGAAACCACATAGCCACACTGTTCTTGGAGAAGTTCAACATCAGAATTGCTTCAAGGGGTTTCTTCTATGAACTTTAATTTCACTCATGTTATTCTTGATATTTATATATTTTGTATTTTTGTTGTGTAATTAAGTTCATAACTAGGGATTTCGATGTAGCTTTGCAAACCTATTCTATGTTATTAAGTTAAAGTATTCAAATTCATCAATCTGTTTTCATGTTTCATTCATTGATTTTATAGTATAATTTGTTTGTTAATCTTAATGTTTGATAACCATTAGGACTACATATGAATTATTTGATCAAGGTTATAGTAAACATCATGCTTAATCTTGGTGGAAATGTGAATGAATGAAGAAACTGCTATGCATACATCATGTCATGTGATTTCTTTGGTTCTTTGAAGTTTTCTTATTCTTAATGGATTCCTATTTGGTAATCTAAGTTGAACATCGCAACTAGATTGCAGATTAGGAGTACTTCATCACAACCACACGTCAAATGGATAATCATATATAAGTAAAATGAACCCTAGTTGTAGATTGGAGAGTTCAATGTGTTTTGACTTAAATTTCATGGAATTGGCTTGTAATGGTGAAATCGATATCCCTAGTTCTGTTCCCATCGTTTCTAAATCAATCTATCATTCATCTTTATCTTGTATTGCATTTTAAGTTACTTTAGATTCCAAAACAAAAATCTAAATTCAGTTTTCATTTTCATTGTTAGTAAGGGTTCACATAAAGCTATTAATTTGTAGAGTTCTAATCAGTCCCTGTGGTTCGACACCCTTACTTGTGCCATTATATTATCTTTATATTCGCACTTGAAAGGAACACAACAAAATTTTGGCGTCCTTGTCGAGGACTGATTTCAGTCCCCTATAATTGCTTACTTTATAAACCCTATCTATTTTTCTTTTCTTAGTTTAGATTTTTAATTTACATTTTAGGTTGTTTGATTTCAGGTGGTATACAAAGATGTATGGTGAATGTCCGTTATGTGCTAAAACTAGCCATCCTCTTCAATTCTACCCAAGGAGAGATGAGTTTCCTATGTTTGTCCGAGAGCACTCACACTGCATGTGTTTCTTTAACCAAGGGCCACTGCAACCATTGTCAAATACATACAGCCCCACTTGGAGAAATTCTCATCATGAGTCTTGGAACAACATACAAGCTCCAAATCAAGCATTTGCACCTCCACCACAGCAAGAATAGTTTGACACTACATTGGAGGACACTTTGAAGCTACTTGCTCAAAACAATTTGCAATTTCAACAATCAATGAGTAGTATTATTCAGAACCACTCTTTAGCACTAACTAAGCTGGAAATTCAAGTGGGTTAGATTGTCCAAGCGTTAAATGAACATCAATCTGGTGGTGATGATCAACAAAAGAAGGAGGAACAACCAAAGAAAGCTTGTTGTGCATATTTTCATGAGGTTCTTGAGCTTTTCGAAAATGAAGAGCCTTACACTCCTCCCAAGCCATATGTTTCACCAATTCCTTTCCCAAGGAGATTTATCAAACAAAAGCATGATGAGCTACCTATAGATGTGTTTGAAGAAATTGTGCCAGGCATAATGTTTGAAGCTCTTCCTCTATCTTCTAATTCAGTTGATTATTTTTCAAAATTTGTGTCAGATTCTCCATGTTGTTTTACATCTTTACAGGTGCCATCGTTGAAGTCTTTTGGAGATGATTTCTGCCAAATCAAGAGAAAAACAAATTGAAGTTGGATGACGAATCATTGATGCCTATTCACCATAAGAAAGAAGATTCAGAGCTAGACGATGAGATTGCTGCCTTGAACGAATTTTATCCATCCATTGAAATCATTGCTCCAGCCATATCTTCAACAATTTTTTAGGGTATGCTTCTTCACAAGGAGAGACGAAAACACCATCACAATCAAGTCCTTGTGGAAATTCAAAGTACTATATTCAAAGTCCTTCAAAAGAAACCACTTCTTCCGACTAAGGTTAGGAAGCACCTTGACTTCTTGCCACCCTAGGCGTTCATCTATCATGGTACCATGTCTCACCTAGACATTAAATAAAGCGCTTGCTAGGAGGCAACCTAGCTAGGTTTGTGTTCTTTCCTTTTATTTTGGGTCTTTTAGTTTTTGTTTTTATTTCATTTCATGCTTACTCTACCTTCCTGCATTGCTGCATTTCATTCATTCATTTTCTGTTTGCTTTTAGTTTTGCTAAAGTTTGCTTTTGCTTACTAATGTGAATGTATATGATGGCTGTGTATACAATCTGACTATGTTGCTATCATGAAAAGTTCCATATCATAATTTTTGTAGTTCACAAAGTTGTGACTCTTGGAATTATGATGGTTGATAGAGATTTTACCACACATGCAAACGGGTTAAAAACTCCTATATTACTTGCAAGAATGACAAGGTTGTTGTAGTATAAACGGTTCTTGCAAGGTCGTTCTCCACAGGGATTATTAAATAATTCAAATCAAACCTAATTCCAATTAATTATTGTAAAGCAAAAAGTTGAGATGATTGGTTTTATAACCTACTTAAATTAAAACGAATTTAATTAATAAAAATAAACTAATATGCAATATTAAAGATGAAAGGAAAATAAAACTGTTTTGGAAAAATCAAATTAAGAAAACACTAGAGTTCCACCATCACCTTGCAATCCTATGTATTTTTATCAACTACTTATGATCTACACATACCACTTTGAAGGTTAGGTTTTCCTAATTTATATTCTACTTGGAACCTCCAACATAGAACGTATATCTAACATGCAACCCGTCCAGACGTTCGGATCAAATCTGAACATGAGAGACTCATTATGTTTTATGAAAACTCTTTGAAAAACCATGCAATCCTTAAGATGTGGTGTTCATCTTAAGTGAAATTACAATTATTAATCACAAGAAGCCAACATCAATTTCAGGGAACCTTCCGACCAAAATTGCATCAAATTACTTTTCTAAAGATCCTAATGGTGATCAGACATTAAGACAATTAGATAGTTTTAATCGCGGTGATCAATAATTCAAAGTATGCATGCAATCAATCATAAGCAATTAAATAAAAATCACATATTCATGCTAAGGCTTACGGCTTCACCCTAGCAAAATGAATTAGTTACGCATATTCATAATTGAAATCATAGAACATATTATTAAGAATAAAAGGAATGAAAACACCTTAAAGTAGAAAATCTCCAAGAACCCTAGTCAAGTTCTCTGTATCCCCAAAATTGCATAAAAAAAAACCTCCTCAGATTTAGAACGGCCAAGCCTTTTTTAATGTCTCCCTCCAGCTCACAAACCCTAACAAGTATTTTATTCCCACTAAGAAACTAAATAATAATAAAATAAAATAGAAAATAAATTCCTAATTAACCTAGGAAAAACTGCATAGAAACTGTTCAGCCACGTTTTAGTCTCAAATCTTCTTCAAATCCGGCCCAAGATAGCTTGTTCTAAAGATAAGAACGTTCTGAACACATCTCCAGAAGGCCACAAACCCATCCGAGGTCATCTTGGGCTCCAAAAATGCAATTCAAGCCCGAAACGTCACTATTCCAGCACTGCGCATGACTCCTTTATTTTATTGCCAAAAAATCATCGCTTGGTAGAAAAAACTGATATTTTGATAGGATCAAGCTAAGTGACTCACGAACGTCCTCCAATTGGAATTACTCCAAAATTCGTCCATTTGACCATGTTTTGCTCCAGAGGAAATCGAAAATCCTATATTGGAAATATAATTCAAAGTATCAAAATTCTTCCAAATTATTAACCAAAATATACTAAGAATAGGGTTAAATATATAATATAAAATATACTCATCAATGGTTAAAGTACCATGCTCAAATTTTGGAAGAAGAATGGTGGAGACTGTGACTTATTTTGAGCCTCTTTGCTTCTTTAAGAGAGTTTAAAGTGTTTCTGATCCTATCTTTTTCTTTCAAATTCACTTTAAATGATCTCATTATTTCTTGTTGATTGAATGCTAAGAATAATTCTCTGTTGCAGATACCATGTGCTTATTATCACCTATAAATGAACTCGTTGAGACGATGTTAGGCTATGCATGTTTTAACCACTAAAAGGCCTAATTCCCATCCCTTTGTGTGCTCCATTCACCTTTATTGCAGCCAAACACTTTTAGCCTAGTTCTTTCATCACCTACACCAAACTCTACCCATCTTAGCCCATTACAGCCATACCTTATAGTTTGGGGAATACCAAAGTGATGAAGAACAAAGATAGATTGAGCTCTAGATCAAGAATGTGGCGTGTACCGAGGTAACGTGTGCTGGAAATGCAAGACAACAAACAAAAAAAAAAAGAAAAGAAAAGAAAATGAATAAAGAAGATGCAATTTCCAAATCCTTTACTATCGCATGTGTGTCCTGGATGCCAAGAACAAACAACGAAGATTAATTCAAGAGGAGAGCTTGCTGGTTTCACAACAAAGACACTTTGGTATGTCCCATGCTTGAGTATTTCCTATCCATTCTTTTGTAGCCCGTAGCCTAAGCCTTACATTACAACCTTGTGAAAGACCTAGCTGATCTTTGGGGATATATTCATGGGCACTGGTAAGTCTATGTGCTATCCATATTCTTAGTATTTGATTCCTTTCATGAGATTTGTTCAGAAAATTATGTTGTTATTTCATATTTTATATGTGAGAATTTTGATTCCCTTTACGTAACTTTACTCATATATGTTTGATGAGAGACAAAACCTTAAGATATAAGTGAAAATTCGAGTGACAATCTAAGAGAATTAGAGTTGAAGCGAATTCTATCTTTGGCATTTAAGTATGGTGCTTTTGAAGTCATGAGTCATGGAGCAATACTTTTACACTACACATATGATATGATTCTTTGAAGTGGCAGTGTTTTGTTTGATGGTATGACTAAGCATTCATCGGTTCTTATTAGTTTGTTTCAAGTATACTTTAACCAATTTGTTTGCAGAGTCTATAGATGTTTATGGGCGTCATCGTTAAAAACAAGGAGATCTTATCCAACCTTATCATATCTTATCTAATCTTACTTTATCTTATCCCATATTATCCAAACATTATCCTATTTAATCCAACATTTTCTAAACTCATCTCTAGTTGCAAAAAGAGTCTTATCCTATTCTAAATCATTCCTATCTGAATTTAGGAGTCCTTATCATGTTTTAACAATGCATATCTGATTCTAGAAGTCTTGAAATCATGCAAACAATTTAATTCATTTTCTCCTAGAATTGTGCCATGCCCTATCTTGTCCTCCAAGGATTGGTGCCGTGTGTCTGCCCTATAAATGCACACCCTTGATGCAGAACTCAGGGGAGAATTTTAGAGAGAAAAATATAGAGAAATAAACAGAAGTGTGCCGCAGCTTTGGAAGGAGAGGAGGAACCAATTCTGCCATTTGGAGAATGAGCCGAATCTACCATTGGTGGAATGTCTCAGAGTTCTTTCTTTCCTTACTTGATTTCAATGTTTAGTTTAGATTGTTTTTATTTAGTTATGACGAACATGTGTAACTAAACTTCTTTTTAGCTAAAGGTGAATTCAAAGCCATGAACATATATGTGATATGAATTGATTACATCCAGTTATTATTTCATAAATCGTGAATGCAATTTACTTATCTGTTTGATTGATAACTTATTCTTGTATGTTGATTAAGGAGGCCTACTTAGTTTGCATGCATGAATTTGATGCTAGAATATAAGGGAGTTTCACCTAATAGTTATGAACTTATATTTATAATTAATGGAAATCACTAGTCATGATTGTGTTAAGTAAATTCTTGGCAGGAGTATCATGCTTTTCATAGTTACAAATGCCATGTTAATGCTTATGATTTTCATAGAACAATGATCTTTGATATGTATCTCTATCATGCAGTTCATATAGGGAACTTGATAAGAATAATTTGATTTCGTCGCTGAGTCCAATTCAATGAAATTAGGAAAATCTGAGAGTTAATTTGTGCAGTTCACGGTTAACTTGGGGCATTGTCATTCATGGTTTATATGAATAGTAACTGGAAATTGATTTGTGTTGCATATATGTCATGTGTGGAGAAGGATCCTCTAGCTAGCCTTTCACCTATATCTAGTACAAGACCTAATTCGTTTGCTGCGATTTACTTTATTTTGTTAAATTCGTCCCAAAATCCCCCCATTGTTTTAATGTTAGTTTAACTTAGTTTTCAGTTTATAAGTTTAGTTTGTGTTGATTAACATCCCTTCTAATCCCCAGAATAGAACGAACCCTACTTGCTCATACTACGATTGCATAATTTATAAGGTTTAATTTGTGTGTTATTTCTACCACATCAACTAGCGAAAGTGGTCTAGTTAGACTTTTCTTTGTTTTGTTTGTTTTCAGTTTAGTTTTGCTCGAAGACCAGCGAAAACCAGGTTTGGGGGTATTTGATAACTCATATATTTCATACATTTATATTATCCATTCCTAGTCCATTTGTGATATTTTTGAGTTAAACTAGTTGCATTTTACCCTCTTTTGTGTTAGTGTGCAGCTAATCATATTTTGGAGCTCAATTGATGACAAATAAGGCAAAATGGTGCTAAAAGTGGAGAATTGAATAAGGATGCTGATGTAGACAAAGAATTAAAAGTGGAAACTGAATATGGTGATGAATATAGCTCTTTATAAGACCCATAACAGCAAAAACGTGGGAATTAAATGCCAATTACTGGGATGTATTGGCAATCTATAATAGCCTCTTTAACTTTATAAAACTGAGAATTCCAACCACTTTTACACAAGCTTCCCCTTGGGGATGCCCATAACTCTCTCTCTCTCTCTCTCTCTCTCTCTCTTTCTCTCTCTTCTCTTTCTTTGGCCTTTCTTTCAGAAACAAAATCCTTTCTCCATTCACCATCTGCAACCACCAAAGAAACCATGCAGCCACACTGTTCTTAGAGAAGTTCAACATCATAATTGCTTCAAAGGGGTTTCTTCTGTGAACTTTAATTTCACTCATGTTGTTCTTGATATTTATATATTTTGTATTCATGTTGTGTAATTAAGTTCCTAGCTGGGGATTTCAATTTAGCTTTGCAAAGCTATTCTATGTTATTAAGTTAAAGTATTCAAATTCATCAATCTGTTTTCATGTTTCATTCACTGATTTTATAGTATAATTTGTTTGTTAATCTTAATGTTTGATCACCATTAGGACTGCTTATGAATTATTTGATCAAGGTTATAGTACACATCATGCTTACTTAATCTTGGTGGAAATGTGAATGAACGAAGAAACTACTATGCATACATCCTGCTATGTGATTTCTTTGGTTTTTTGAAGTTTTCTTGTTCTCAATGGATTCTTATTTGGTAATCTAAGTTGAACATCACAACTAGGTTCCTAATTAGGAGTACTTGATCATAACCACACATCAAATAGATGATCATAAATAAGTAAAACGAACCCTAGTTGCGGATTGGAGAGTTCAATGTGTTTTGACTTAAATTTCATGGAATTGGCTTGTAATGGTGAAATTGGTATCCCTAGTTCCGTTCCCATTGTTTCTGAATCAATATATCATTCATCTTTATCTTGTATTGCATTTTAAGTTATTTTAGATTCCAAAACAAAAATCGAAATTCAATTTTCATTTTCATTGTTAATGAGGGTTCACATTGAAGATCAATTTGAAGAGCAAATAGGCTTCTCTCCAATCAATCTAAAATTCTACCCATTAATTGCAAACTCCATGATTTTATCCCTAAAGTGCCACCCAATATATCCCAAGGTTTCAAGCCACCTTGCTCCTAACACAAGATCACAACCGGTGACAGCCAGTAGCCGGTAATTATTTGTAAAGTTATAGCCCTGCAATTCCACTTCAACATTGAAGACCTTGGTACAACAAGCGCACCCAATTTCCATCACGATAGTGTTTACATCCTTGTAATCAATAGGGTTGCCTAATTGGGCTACAATGGCGGGACTCAAAAAATTTTGTTCCGCCCCAAAGTCGATAAACACGTTGATAAGAATGTTGCCAATGGAGCCTGTGAGATGCATCGCTCTTCCTCTCCGTTTATGAGTGCCTATCAGAGCATTAATGGAGATTGGTGCGTCATCCCCAGAAATAGGCGTTTCCAGAACATCATTAAGAGAAGAGGAAGGAGAAGACTCCTGATCTTCTGGCAGATAACTTACCACTTCAATGAGTAGCAAGTGTGAACTCGCACACTGATGGCCTTTAACATACTTCTCTGGACAATAGAAGCACAAGCCCTTTGCATGGCGGTTTTGTAATTCAGCTTCGTTTGTCGAATCACTTGTGGTGCTACTGAGGACCTGGGCGTGAAAGACCAGTAGATGTCAAGTTGCTCAAAACCTCGAAAAATTAATGGTCCTCGGCAATGAAATGGAAGAGTTTGGAAATGGGCGCACTGATGGAAGACGAGCCACCGCCCGTCATTGTGTGAGCTTGCTTTTGAATTATTACGCTAATTTAATAACATGAGCCAAGGATGTAGAAGCCATAGCCATCACATCATCTTGTAAATCGTCCCGTAAGCCGCCGATGAACGTCCCTTTTAACTATTCATCAGACCATCATAAAGCCCTCGAAGATAGTCTCATAAAATTAGCTACGTACTCCTTCACAGAGCCTCATTGGCGAATGTGAGACAAGGAGACTGTGAAATTGAGAACATCAGTGGCTCCACAGTGTTGGATTAGGGTTTTAGAAAAATGGACCCAATTATCCCGCAGAAACCGAGCCTTATACCACAAAATCCAATGAGCAGCATCCCCACTGAGGTGCATCGCTGCGATCGGCACTCGTTGATGGGCTGGAATCTCATGGTTGTCCAGGAATCGTTCTGCCATAGTTACCTCGCTAAGGGGATCGTCTTTGGTGAACTGAGGAAGGTCAAATCTCAGGGGTTTGAGGGTAGAAGAGGATGATGTTTGGAATGATGGTTGGTGGTGATGTGCAGTAAATAATGGGGGAATAGGTGACAAAATGGAAGGTGATGTGATAGAAACTAACACACAAAGTAAACCCTTTTTAGACAATTGTAGTATACATAAGTAGAGATCGTTCTAGGTCGGGGATTAGAAGGGATGCTAATCAACACAAACTAGACTTAAAAACACAAAACTAGACTCTAATGACTCAAAACTGACCAAGCTAACTCAAAACAGCACAAAATAAACAAATTGACTCAAAACAGGAACTAAAGGGTGATTTGGACGAATTCTAGACTTAACTTGACTCAAAATACTAATGGGGACAGGTTTGAACGAATTTTAAAACTAAACTAAAATGACACAATGATGGGGGTTTGGTTTGGATGAAATTTAAAACTAAAACTAAGTAACTTGCAGAAAATAAACTAATTGATACTAAATTGAGGTGAATGAAGGGGATGAAAGGCTAGCTAGAGGGTCATTCTCCACACATGACACATATGCATACAAATCGATTTCAAGTTATTCTTCCTATAAACCATGAATGACAAAGCCCCAAGTTAACCGTGAATTGCATAAATTAACTCTCAGATTTTCCTAAATTCATTGAATTGGACTCAGCAACACAACCAAATTATTCTTGTCAAGTTCCCTATATAAACTGTATAATTGATAAGAGCATATTTATGCGACTTTGTTAGCTTGTTTCTTTGCATTTAGGAAGTTAGTTTCTATGTATTATAGTGCTTTAAGCTATTTTTGTGTGTTTGTTGGTTTAAATGACAAAGTTGGCAAGAAAGTGCAATTTGGTGCTATTTGGAGCAGTTTTGGGCTTGGAATGGATTGCATATGCATGGAGCAAGGTGGATGGGCGAAATTGAAGATCAAAAGAGGCTAGTAATGTGCTTAACATCTGGAAGAATTAAATCAAAGACTTGGAGGATAAGGAATCGGCCATGAAGAAGGAAACATTATCCAAATTACCTTATCTTATCTTATCATAACCTAATCTTATCCTACCTTAATTCCAACTGCAAAGAGGACTCCTTTTCACATTAAATCACCTAAATATCAGGTTCTAGAAGCCCTATTTTCGTGCCCTAAGTTTATGTCACATGTAACCCTTCTAAAAGTTCTAGAATCTGCCACAATGACCATTCCTTGTCTTCCTTGGAATCTGATTGAAAGTGTCCTTGTTCTTTGGTGATTTAGAGTCCTAATTCCTCTCCTTTTCAGCCCAAATTCCGTGCCTTCCCTTCACCCTATAAATACATGATGCTGCAATACTCATAAACCACCACTCTCTACCACAATTTCACACCACACCATCCACCACACCTGGAGCCATGCTTGCCATTCAAAACGTTGGATTGTTGGAGCGTTTCTAGGTGTATTCTATTCTTTGTTTTCAATGTTTAAATTTAATTATCTTTGTTTTGCTAACTTGAGGGACTAAATTCGTTTTAGTTAGAGGTGAATTCAAAGCCGTAAACATATATGTGATATGAATTGATTTCATCCAATTATTGTTTCATAAATCATGAATGCGATTTACTTATCTCTTTGATTGATAACTTATTCTTGTATGTTGATTAAGGAGGCCTACTTAGTTTGCATGCATGAATTTGATGCTAGAATATAAGGGAGTTTCACATAATAGTTATTCACTTATATTCACAAGTAGTGGAAGTCACTAGTCATGATTGTGTTAAGTGAATCCTTGGCAGGAGTCTCATACGTTTCATAATGATGAATGCCTTGTCAATGCTTATGATTTTCATAGTACTTAATCACTTTTGATATGTATCTCTATCATGCGTTTCATATAGGGAACTTAAGAAAGATAATTTGGTTGTAATGCGTATTCATTCAATTCAATGAAATAAGGAAAATCTGATGGTTGGGTGTGCGATGCAATTAACTTGGGGCATTGTCATTCATGGTTTAAAGGAATAATAACTGGAAATCGATTTGTATGCATATATGTCATGTGTGGAGATGAACCCTCTAGCTAGCCATTCACCCATATTTCACCCAATTTCGTCCAAGTTGTTTAAGAGTCTTTAATCTGCTTGTTTTTACTTTAATTTCGTCCAAAATCCAATCCCCCTTTACTTGGTTGTGTCTTTTAGTTAGAATCTATCCAAATTTTATGTTTTTAAGTGTTTTGAGTTAAAATTAAGTTAGAATTCGTCCAAATCACCCTTTAGAGTCTAGTTTGAATCTATTTGATTGTTTTGTGCTGTTTTGAGTCTTTTTAGTTTGTTTTGAGTCATATAAGTCTAATTAAGTGTTTTTAAGTTTAGTTTTGTGTTTTTAAGTCAGTTTAGAGTTGATTAGCATCCCTTCTAATCCTCGACCTAAAACAATCCCTACTTCCATATACTACGATCATAGGGTTTTAATTTGAGTGTTAAAATATTTCACATCAATAATAGAGATACATATCAAAGATCATTAAGTTCTTGTGAAAAACATAAGCATTGACATGACATTCGTAACTATGAACTGCATGAAACTCCTGTCAGGAATTTACTTAACGCAATTGTGACTAGCAACCTCCACTACTTGTAAATATAAGTTCATAATTATTAGGTGAAACTCCCTTATATTTTAGCATCAAATTCATGCATGCAAACTAAGTGGGCCCCCTTAATCAACACACAAGAATAAGTTATCAATCAAACAGTTAAGTAAATTGCATTCACGATTTATGAAACAATAACTGGATGTAATCAATTCATATCACATATATGTTCATGGCTTTGAATTTACCTCTAGCTAAAACGAAATTAGTTCCTCATGTTCATCATAATTAAAAACCAAATTAAAATAAACATTGAACTAAAACTAAGGATAGAATACACCTAAAAACGCTCTAGCAATCCAAAGGTCATGAATGGCAGGCATGGCTCCAAGCTTCTTCTTCTCCTTCCTTGCAAAGCTGCGGCACAAATGTGTTTTTCTGATTTTTAGGCTCTTGTGTGTGGTGCTCTGAATGGTGCAGCATTGTGGTGTATTTATAGGCTGAGGGCACACGGCACAAGGTAGTTTTGGAGAAGGATTTGGAACTCCAAAGGTTGTGTTGGAAAAGGATTGCACAGCACAAACTAACAAGGACAAGGGATAAGGTATGCGGCACCTTTTTAGGAAAAGGTAAGGCCTTCTAGAAATCAAGTTTTTAGATGTCCCAATATGAAAATAACTCCCCCTTGCAGCTGGAATTTGGGTATAATAGGATAAGGATAAGGTTAGGATAAGATAAGATAAGGTTTTGGATATTGTTCCTTCTCTCTAGCCTATTCCTTATCTTCTATGTCTTGAATTAATTTCTTCAACTCTTTAGCACATTCCTAGCCTCTTTTGATCTTCAAAAATGTCCATCCACCTCGCTCCATGCATGTGTTATCCATTCCAAGCCCAAAACTGCTCTAAAATGATCCAAATTGCCTTTTCTTGCCACTTTTTCCATTTGAACCTACAAACACACGAAAATAGCTTACACCACTCTAATAAATATAAACTAACTAAGTAAATGCAAGGAAATAGGCTAACAAAGTCGCATAAATATGATCCTATCAAATTCCCCCACACTTAGCTTTTGCTAGTCCCTGAGCAAAACAAAGAAAACAAAACACAACCTAAACCTTCCAACTATTGCCTCAGTGATTTCCAATGAAACATGACATGTTAAAAATCACTACTCCCACATATTTTAGCTCTCCTTACCCTCGAGCTTATACTTAATTGAGTAACCACTCACTAGCTCACATTTAATCAATTAAAACAACATTTTGAATGTAGTAACATGAGAATCCACTCAATTCCTCACCAGATATACTCTCTATTTTCACACATATTTTCTGACTACACTCCCTATAATAAGTATGTGTGAGAAGATTGATGTAAACATGTAGACTAACACTCACATATGTTATAACAAAGAAAGCACTTTCTGGAATTATTAATACAACATGTATATGATCTCATGAATGGAATGCCACTACTTAGAAGCGAGAACCAGGGATACCATATGCTTATACCAATTTCAACCTCCACATATTGAATCACATAACAATCAAGATAGAAGTCTAAGGGTTGTAACAGGCTAAGTATTGGCTAACAAAGAAGGTTAAGGATAAACAAAAGTTCTTAAAGTGATAGTAAGCAAAGTAATGAAATCAACACTTAGAATTCAACTTTTGAATGTAACAACTAACTTCAAACATAAGGGAAAGATTCTTACACACTTAGGGTCGGATTTAAACTTTTGGACCCTTTCTTGTGAGTTCATTCTCACTTATTTCTCAACTCTTTTCCTTTCTTTTCTCAACTTTTTCTTCTTTTTTTGTTTTTTGTTTTTCTTCTTTCTCTTTTTCACTTTTTTTCCTTTTTTTTTTCTTTTTTTTTCCCGTGCCCTTTTCTTTCTTTGGCACACTAAACGTACAACCTTATTGATTTCCAACGAAAAACCTTCCCCCACACTTGCTTTTCTGCATAACGTTGATCAAAAGGAATTCCCTCTAAGTCTTGCTCCACTATTCTTTAAGAAAAAGGGTATGGATAATCATCTTCTAGGCTAGGTAAGGATAATGTGGCTAACAAAGAAAATAGGCTAACTAAGGCTCAACGGGGTTACAATACATATGCAAAGGTAAGGCTTTTTGGCTCTGGTTTAACAAAACAACTTCATCCTGTTATTTGTTATGCACTCAATTTTATGATTTGAATGAAACGAGCATGAGTTCTAGTATTTGGAACTACAATGATGAAAAAGCATTCTAAGTAGCAACCAAGCAAAGAAATGATGAGATCATGCAACGACTTTAGAAAACAAAAACATCATAGATTAATAACTCTCCAAATAAAGTTTAGGCTCAAGTCTCATAGGGTTTTAGTGTTAGTTTGAGTTTCTTCCTTGAAGCATGTTACAAAAACTGATTTTTTTTCTCTTTGTGATTACATGTGAATTCGTAAATGACAACTACATCTAAGCATTAACCAAAGAGCATATCAAAGTTCCACCCATGTTTGTAACTTTCTTTAACAGTCATGCAATTAAAAACCAAATTCTCATCATTGTGTTGAAAGGTACCCTAAGACACAAACACTCAACAAAAACAACTCTTTTTGGTATTTTTTCAAACTTTTTTCGAATTTTTTTTTTCTTTTTGCTTTATGACACAAAAACACTTTAAAACAGTGAATAACAACATTAGTAGTGATAGGTGGTGAATTTTGAAAATAAGTCATGATTGTTTTGTGACACAAAAACACTTTAAAACAGTGAATAACAACATTAGTAGTGATAGGTGGTGAATTTTGAAAATAAGTCATGAAAAACATCTATTTACCCCCTCCCCCCACACTTAAACCAAACATTATCCTCAATGTTTCAAAAGTAGACTCACACGCAAACAATCAAACAACACAACTAACAAACACGCATGGGTTGCCTCCCAAGAAGCGCTTGCTTTAACGTCTTCCAGTCGGACGATACCTCCTTTTAAGCTTTATTAAGGTCCACGGCATAGAGGGGTATTTCCTCCATGACATGCTCCTCAAAATACTCATGCATTGGATCTATGAACATCATGGGATAGTGATCCTTCCTGATTTTGGCGTTACGTTTCCAAAAGTCAACGTAAACGATCCCACAACGATTGGGTACCTGCACCAAAAAAAGTAACAACCTATTAATTGAAATGGGAATTGGAATTGGAATAAGTGGCTCACTAATATACTGTGACGAAGGCTCAAAAGTAGCAGTACTGTCAACAAATTCACTAGGGATGCTCTCGACCAGATTGGGTATTTTGAGGGTAGTGGCGTGTTCCTTATGCTCCATTCCAATTCCTTCTTCGATGGTGGTTCTAGATACATCCTTCTTGATTGGTGTTGCTGAACATTCCTGCCCTAAATTTTTAATCACATCTATGGCAAAACAAGAACGAACATCATTAGGATTCTTAACAGATTCAGAAACATTGAATTTAATCATATCACCACCAAACTCCATCGTTAACGTTCCCTTGGCCACATCAATCTTGGTTTGGGCTATTTTCATGAAAGGTCATCCAAGTAAGATTGGCAACGATGGAAAGTGGGCTGAATCTTCCGTCCCAAGCACATAGAAATCAGCTGGAAAGATCAAATGGTTAACCTACACCAAAACATCTTCCAAAACTCCTTTCAGATATGCATTAGAACGATCGACTAATTGGATAATAACTCCATCATTTTTAAGCTGTCCTAATATCATAGATGCATAAACAGAATATGGCATGACATTAATGGAAGCACCGAAATTTAGCATAGCATATTCAAATCTTGTATTACCAATTACACAAGGGATAGTGAAACTACCTGGATCTTTGCATTTAGGTGGCAGCTTCCTTTGCAACATTGCAGAGACATTTTCACTTACATGTACCACATCTTTTTCCCGAACTCATTTCTTTGTTGTACAAAGCTTCTTCAAAAACTTAGTATACTTCGGAATTTGCTTTATCACATCAAGGAGTAGGATATTAACTTGCACCTTCCTGAAGGTCTCTAGAATATCTTTTTTCATTCTCTTTGTTCCTAGATTGCATAAACCTGCCAGGAAAAGGCACATTTGGTGGAATAACGTTAGAAGGAATTAAATTTGGATCTACCTTAGTTGAGTTGGACGGCATAGGGTGCTTAGGGGGTTGCAGCAAAGGGTGTTCTTCCCTTGCCGTGGCTCTTTCTTCTTGTTGTAGCAACTTTTCGTCCTTCTCTTGGGTTGGTTTTGACGTTTTTGAACTTGTTCCAATCTCCTTGCCACTTCTTAACGTGATGGCATTGGCGGTTTCAAAACCTCCATTTGGATTGAAAATGGTTGAACTAGGCAGTTTGCCTTGTTCTCTAAATTGTCCCATGAATTCCGCCATCTGCCCAATTTACTTCTTCACTTCGCCCATCTCTTTGGCTTGATTTTGTAAACCCTAAGTCAAAGAAGTTAGTACTTGAAAAAATTTTTCATTATCTAATGACGAACCTGAATTTGGTTGGGCAGATTGTGGTGGGAGTTGTGGTGGTGCGAATGGCCTTTGATAGAGTCCTGGAGGTGGCTATCTATATCCACCTTGTTGATGAGTTTGTTGAGGTTCACTCCACTTCATATTTGGATGCTCTCTCCAGCCCATGTTGTAGGTGTTGGAAAACGGGTTATACCTTGGTTGATTTTGGTCTTGATAACCCACGGCATTAGCACTTTCCCATCTTCCATTCTCTATTAATTGAAGACATTGATAAGTGGGGTATCCTTGCATAGAGCATACGCTACAAGTACTTGTTCCTTGCATTTTGGAGCCTTCAACAACCTATGACACAAGAACAGTAAGATTAGCCAATTGAGATTAAATTTCGGCCATTGAACTTACCTCATTAACTTGGTGTTGCCATGGGGGGTCACTCTGTCCAACTCCTTCGTATTGTTGTGCATTCAAGGCTCAGTTCGCTATTAAGATCTTTACTACAACTGGTGTTTTGTCAACCAAGGCACTTCCCGCTGAAGCATCAAGCATTTGTCTCTCAAGTGGAAGTAGTTCTTCATAGAAATATTGAATTGAAAGCTCTTCCTTCATTTGATGTTGTGGGCATGATGCAACTAACGTCTTAAAATGCTCATAGTACGCTGGAAAAGATTCTCTCGGGCCTTGTTGAGTTCCACTAATTTTCTTCCTCAAAAGAATGACTCTTGAAGTTAGGAAGAATTTATCTAAGAATGCTTTCTTCATGCTTTCCCAAGAAGTAACGGTTCCAGGTGCTAGTTCATAGAGCCAATTTTAGCCTTGTCCATAAGAGAGAATGGAAAGGCTTTCATCTTCAAAATATTCCCATCCACGTTGATTGGTGTCATGCTTGAGCACACCACTTCAAATTCCTTAAGATGCTTGTTCGAATCTTCCATGGACAGTCCATGGTATTTAGGAATGTGATGCAGCAAATTAGACTTCAATTCAAATTCATCGGTCATGCCTTGAGTTGCCCTACAATTTTGAATGCAAAGAGAGATGACATTGTCCAATCCTGACGCTGAAAGTTCCTTAATTGTTCGATTATCCACAGCCATGGCTTGTTCTTCCTCTTCCTCTTCTTCTTCTTCAATTTCGGATTCAGAGCTAGAACTAGAACTAGGTGGATTAAATTATGGCTGCTTCCTCTTCCGTCCCAAAGTTCGTTCAAAATCGTCATCAAACTCTAATATATGCTCACGAACAAGTTGAGAACTTCGACTCATAAACTAATACCTAAAACAAAGAAAACAAAACTAAACTAAATCAAAAACACAAGAAAAGCAAAAACAAAAACAAATGGAAGATTAGCAATTTTGCTAATCCCCGGCAACGGTGCCAAAATTTGATGTGATAGAAACTAACACACAAATTAAACCATTTTTTGACAATTGTAGTATACATAAGTAGGGATCGTTCTAGGCCGGGGATTAGAATGGATGCTAATCAACACAAACTAGACTTAAAAACACAAAACTAGACTCTAATGACTCAAAACTAACCGAACTAACTCAAAACAGCACAAAACAAACAAATTGACTCAAAACAAGAACTAAAGGGTGATTTAGACGAATTCTAGACTTAACTTGACTCAAAATACTAATGGGGACATGTTTGAACGAATTTTAAAACTAAACTAAAATGACACAATGATGGGGCTTGGTTTGGATGAAATTTAAAACTAAAACTAAGTAACTTGCAGAAAACAAACTAATTGATACTAAATTGAGGTGAATGAATGGGATGAAAGACTAGCTGGAGGGTCATTCTCCAAACATGACACATATGCATACAAATCGATTTCCAGTTATTCTTCCTATAAACCATGAATGACAATGCCCCAAGTTAACCGTGAACTGCACAAATTAACTTTCAGATTTTCCTAAATTCATTGAATTGGGCTCAGCGATGCTACCAAATTATTCTTATCAAGTTCCCTATATGAACTGCATAATAGAGATACATATCAAAGATCATTAAGTTCTTGTGAAAAGCATAAGCATTGACATGACATTCATAACGATGAACTGCATGATACTCCTGCTAGGAATTTAATTAACGCGATTATGACTAGCAACCTCCACTACTTGTAAATATAAGTTCATAATTATTAGGTGAAACTCCCTTATATTTTAGCATCAAATTCATGCATGCAAACTAAGTGGGCCCCCTTAATCAACACACAAGAATAAGTTATCAATCAAACAGTTAAGTAAATTGCATTCACGATTTATAAAACAATAACTGGATGTAATCAATTCATATCACATATATGTTCATGGTTTTGAATTCACCTCTAGCTAAAACGAAATTAGTTGCTCATGTTCATCATAATTGAAAACCAAATTAAAATAAACGTTGAACTAAAACTAAGGATAGAATACACCTAAAAACGCTCTAGCAATCCAAAGGTCTTAAATGGCAGGCACGACTCCAAGCTTTCTGATTTTTAGGCTCTTGTGTGTGGTGCTCTGAATGGTGCAGCATTGTGTTGTATTTATAGGCTGAGGGCACACGGCACAAGGTAGTTTTGGAGAAGGATTTGGAACTCCAAAGGTTGTGTTGGAAAATGATTGAAACCAACAAGGACAAGGGATAAGGTATGTGGCACCTTTTTAGGAAAAGGTAACGCCTTCTAGAAATCAGGTTTTTAGATGTCCTCATATGAAAATAACTCCCCCTTGCAGTTGGAATTTAGGTACAATAGGATAAAGATAAGGTTATGATAAGATAAGATAAGATTTTGGATAATGTTCATTCTCTTTAGCTGATTCCTTATCTTCTATGTCTTGAATTGATTTCTTCAACCTTTTAGCACATTCCTAGCCTCTTTTAATCTTCAAAAACGTCCATCCACCTCGCTCCATACATGTGCTATTCATTATAAGCCCAAAACTACTCTAAAATGCTCCAAATTGCATTTTCTTGCCACTTTTGCCATTTGAACCTACAAACACGCGAAAATAGCTTAGAATACTCCAATAAATATAAACTAACTGAGTAAATGTAAGAAAATAGGTTAACAAAGTCGTATAAATATGCTCTTATGAGAAAGTGAGTCACAAAGTGCCTGGGATGTAAGGTGAGGATGGAAACAGATGGCTGACCCAGAGAACGGAGGAGGTTAAAAGTTGGGAATTTGGCCACCTGGGAGTTATGCACTGGTGGCGCTGTGGAAAGGTGGTGGTGGTGCTCTCGTGAGGGATGGCAGTGTACTTGATCCCGTTAGCGGAACTCCCTCTAAGAAGAGGGAGGAGTGAGCAGCAAAATAAGGGGGCATATAGGGTTGAAAACCCCCCAAAACACAAAAGGACTGTACTAACATACTAAAGACTTTAGGCCTAACAGTTCTAACGCCTTGGGCCTCTCCATGATTAGGAGTCCATCAACGGTGAGGTGGGCGACGTCTAGAGGAAGCTCGCGGAGGCGAGGTGTGAGTGAGACGGCGTGGTGGTGTATATCGGTGAGAGCACAAAGAAGAGTGTGGAGGGGTGTCCGTGTACCGTGTATTATTCAGGGGAGAGAAGATCGGCTGTGCTCACAAAGCCTCTGCCCACCCTGTGCCTGCATCCTTCTTTCGACAGCTCTCCGAGAGTTGGGTGTGGGCCTTGGTTTGTGGATCTGGATTTGGTTTAGGACGTTCGGCCCAAAGAAAATAAACGCTTCCGCTCGGCCGTCGCCATCCAGCCCCTTCCCTTCCCCTCCCTTCCCTTCCTGCTCAAATTTCCAAACAATCGACAGACCGGTGGTACCTGCGGGCTGCAGCGAAGCCAATTCCCGGGTTATTCCTACTGAATTCTGCAGAAAGCTCAATCAGTGAAGCTTTCAGCTCAGATTTGTGATTCTCTCTGTCTCTGTCTCTGTCTCTGTCTCTCTCTCTCTCTCTCTATCTGCATACAAACAGGTGCAGCAGCAGCAGAGAGGGATTTTGGTGTGTCTGACTCCTCTGGCTATGGAGAGTTCCCATTCCCAAGATGACCGTGAGCCACCCCCTCCGGGCGTCGACTCCTTTCCACAATATTCCAACTCAACCCATCACTTTACTACCCACAGCCAGACTTTCACCCCACACCCACACCAACAGCCGCAGCCGCAGGGTCCGTTTTGGGCTCAAGATTCTACTGCAAACTCCGCGTTGGATATCGAAAACGCTAGCCAAATTGATGTGTCATTGCATCAACAAGTACACACATATTCCTGTTTTCCTTTTTCATTTCCTCCTTTCATGTATGAATGTATGTATGTATGTATGTATGTATGTATGTATCTAGGGTTTGCTTTTTTTCTTCCGTGCCGTGATGTGATTATTTACTCTCTGTCTGCTTAATAGGAAATTTCTACTCAAAATGTCATACGTATTCAGAGGTTTGTATTCATTTGCTTTCACTTAATCTTCTGTTTGTAATGATTGATGGATATGAAAATAACATTAAGTTTGATGCATTTCTTTCTCAAATTTTAGAGAAGCAAGAGGCGTGAGTCTGTCTTCTAAGGATGGTTTAGACGTCTTCTCCCAACGCCTTGATCCTAATGCTCTAAAGGTCTGTAATTCTAATCTCTTTTCTTTTTCTCGCTTTGCAGTGTCAATTTTATACTAGGCTGACTAAGTTTATCATCTCCCTTTCTGAAAATTATTATAAGTTTGTGCATTCCGCTTATCAGTCCTGCTACAGGAGCATCTACTGAAGATGACCATGCAACATCGTGCTCAAATGGCTTCAAAACGTGGCAAGTCTTCCGTTCCTGGAGAAGGTTGGTAGAAAGACTCGTGCTATTATTCTTTTTTTCTCAAAACATTTATACCTATTTCTCAAATCATGGGAGGTTTGGCCTCCCAGTAGAACGACTATTGTTCATTCTTTCTGCTTCCCTGTTGTTACTGTTTCCTCTTTTACTTTTGTGGCCAACATTTTGAATGTGTAGTCCTCTTAGAAGATTTTCTTTACGAAACTAAGAGTGTGTAAAGAGGAAGAAGCGACCTATTAATAAAAAGAGAAAACTTAGACGTCAGTGCAACTAAATGTTATATACTTGAAGCTCCTTTGAGGACAACATCGCAAGGCATGGACAGGGTGGGTTTGTTTCAAATGTGTCACAACTCAAACGAGACTGTTCCTTCTTTTTTCAGGAAAAAGAGCATCTACATATTTATATCGATCTCAGGTTCTTTTAAGTTGGATTCAAGTCTGTAGCTTCCCTTAAAAGGTAGTGTCATCTGAAAATTATGACTACGGATTGAAGCTGCTTTTTAATAAAGCAGGATTGAAATCATTGAAGCTACCCTTAATACTCTGAAAATGATGTCTTTGCACCCCTGTGTAAATTCTCTTTGTACTCAATTCCCACTGTTAGTATTTTATTTGTCTGATAATTAAAAAGAATAAAGCTTGAAAGGTTTACAGAACTTTGTAACTTTGGATTGGCAGATTTGACTATATGCCTCATTTCCTATCCATACTGAATTTATGAGCTACTCAAATACGTATAATTGTAATAATAATTCTTGAACATTCCGTTGAATATCCTGGAAATGAGAAAAACTATTGAATTGGTGATATTGGAGTCCGAAGATTTTCTGTGATTGGATAAAAATAGCTGGTCAAACTAGCAGATGCAAAGAAGAAGCATAGAAGTCAACAATTAGGAAATTAGAAGCAAGCATAGACACCTTAAGCGTAGATATGTAGAAAAGCCCAACAATTTTTGGTAGAGTGCTTACCTAGGATAGTTATCATTAAACTTCCCATGAAATTACTTGAGAAAAAACATTTTTTAGTACTCTAATAGTTTCTAACGAGTTCATTGCAATATTGCTTTCCTTGTTTTGCTTAGATCGGAAGACAGCTCTTTGCTACTGTGGCTTTGTTTTTGTTTTAGGCTGTTTGTTTTTGGTTGCTTGGTTTTCTGTTCCTTGTTGTGCTGCAGTGTTTGGGCTGGTCTGCTGCCCTGTCCGTTAGCCTTTTATTTCTCCTAATAAAACTTTCCCTTTATCGAAAAGGGAAACTTAATGGAATAATATAAAGTAATGCTTGTTGTCTGTGTAAATTTCTTTTTTTAGTCTAAGTTACAGACATACAAAGTATTTTAATAATCAGCAGTCTCAAATTCCTGATATTTGGAGGAAGTTTACTTTTATGAAGTGGGAGAAGAAAATTTAATTTGGATATGGGAAATGATAACCACACATCCTTTTTCTCCCCCTACACACCCCGTTTAACCTTGACCACTGTTTCGGTTGGATTTATTGAATCCAATGGCTAAAAGGGGGGATGTGTAGGAGAAAAAAAAAGAGTGTGGTTACCATTTCCTTTTGGATATTCTTTATAATTAATAAAAGAAATGCAACCTTATTACAGTGTTAAAAATAGATGTTAGCAGTTTACCTGTCTTGAATTAAATGTCCTGTGGAAACTTCATATGTTTTGAGAGATCCAATTTATTCAGGTTACCACAATGGGCATGAAATTGAATTGCATAAATGTATGGTATCCAGGTCATTTTTGGCCCAGTAAGCTCTTTGTGGCCTTACAAAAAGTCTTGGTGTGGTCTGAAACTAATTATAGATCAAAGGAAAAAATTTGCCTGGAGAAATATTGGCTTGACTGACAACCGCAATTTTTAGGTCTTATGAGCAATTTCTATTCATCGTTTTAAAGGTCATTTTCCATTAATATGCCCAACTACTTAAACAAAATAGCTAATTTTTTTCTTTTGAATTATTCTAAATAATGGTTCTATTTACTGCTTTCATACTAGGTAACATAGAAATTGGTAATGGCTATGGTGTACCCGGAGGAGGTGCTTATTATGGTGCTTCAGGTCCTAATGTAACTGCACCTAGTAAGACTAATTCACAATGCTCAAATACTTTCATTATTGGTTTAAGAACTGTTATTGACACTCCAAAAATCTCATTGTGCACTCCTCACAAGTGTTTTGTTTCTAAACATGAAAGTTTTGGAGTGCACAGTGAGAACTTTGTAGTGCCAATAATAGCTCCCATTATTTGCCTCTTAATTGTGTACTGTAAAAATGACCATTTTACTTTTATTTATGATGCCTAGGAAATCTGGGAGTTGGAAATAGTGAGATGGATCAGAAGAATATTGAATCTGATAAAGAGTTAAAACAGAAGCCTCCGGTTAAAGAATTGCCAGAGTATCTTAAACAAAAGTTGAGGGACAGAGGTATTCTTAAAGATGATTCAAATAATGGCAATATTGTAAGTTCTTACCTTGCAAATCATTTCCCTTTACCAAGCCTTCTACTTTATCTCTCACCTCATCTTTGAACATGTTTTATATTGTTTTGAGAACCAAAGATCTAGTTCGGAAGCTATATTTTTCAGTCTGTTAGTGCAAGTTCAAGTTGGAGTTTTTGAAGATGCTTTTCTATAGGCGGTTGATGGGTCATTTTTATGTGAAAGAATGTGTTAGGGCTTGTATTTGTTGTGTCCTAGGTTTCTCTCTGATAAGACAATTCCATGGAGTCTCAACTTTTAATTGGATTTCTATTTTGGCAACTTATGACATTGTGTCTCTGTGTTATTCTCAATTTATCTCTTAATTTTAGGTTAACCCGTAACTTTCAATTTCAGAAGTTGGAAAGGAGCTCAGCTCAACAAATGGAACACGGGAAATTACCTTCTGGTTGGGTGTGTATCAGTTGCAAGATATATTAGTATTTTAGTTTCATTTTTATTGGGTATATTGCACTCCATGCTGTTGGATATAAATGTTTTGCAAATACTGTATCATGGGAAATACAACTTGGTTTTGGGGAAGAGGTAATAGTTCTCTGGTAAATCATGGTGTGTTTAGTCAGATATGAAGACAGCCCACCCTCCTTGATTTCATTTTGGTTCATTCCATCAACTTCACTTTTGTTGGTCTTCCCGATATCTTGCTATTTTCTTGTGTATATGCTCTTCTGATCACCAAAGCTACACATCTGATAAAGTGGTAACTATAACGTGTTGGCAGTGGTAGAGCCCTCGGGACCCATGGATCCATGACCTGCAAATGTCTCTCAAAATTCTTTCATATTACCTTAGGTTTTAGATTAGATTATTTTATATATAACCCCACAACGATTGTTTTGAGAGGGAATTGGCATGGGACAAACATACTTCATAGCAGTAGCAGAAATCTAGTGAGAGAAATGGAGTGTACAGAGAAAAAGAGAAGGTAGACAACAGGGAAAGAAGAAGCTGAGAAAATGAGTTCAGTATTCAAGAATGGTTAATCAGTTACATATCTGAACTTAGCCTTATATATATATATATATATATATATATATATATATATAGCATAAGGTCACCTGAGCTACTTGACAATCAGGTAATTACACCAACTAACCATCAAACAAGGTAACGGACTCTTTAACAGACTATGCTGATGTGGACCATTCTGTTTATAGAAGCTGACATGCCACATTGTTGATTTGTCACTTAATAATACTCTCAACACCCTTTATTCTCTCCCCTAATAATTCAACCACATTGCACATACATCATAGGTATGTTGAAAAGAGATCAAGCATTGAAATTTAAGATGAAGATATAAAAAGTACTATTATGATGGTGAGATATATGTATAATACCAAAACTTTTAAATTACGTTATCATAATATAATATACTGGATTTTATTAGGCGGGCTGGCATTGTTTTTTTATTAAACAAAAAACAATGACATGTTCCTTCAAGTCATCACAAAAGACTACAGCATGTAAACAAGTTACAAAATAAGATAAGGTCATTCTTGTTACCTAAAAGCTGTGCATGATATGCTAGCATACAGAGGGTTCACATATGCACACATAATAGATAGCACCATAATTTATATTTCCCCAAGTAGGGAAATTTTAACCTTATATTAGACTTCTTGTTGTATGTTTCCTTCTGCTGCTATTAGCCTATAACTTCTCGAATTACTTTCTAGGTGGAGGCAACAGATCCTGCAAGTGGTGCTTTGTATTATTATAACAAGACCACAGGCAAGACTCAATGGGAAAAGCCTGCTCACACATCTTCTGTTACACCACTTCAGTCGCCTTTATCTCTTGCAGAAGATTGGGTGGAGGCTTTGGATGAAACAACAGGTATGCCAAATATGTTCTATACATGCAGTAGTTTTTGACAAGGTACACGAACATCTCGGGTATCACAGAATCATTGGCATCCACTATGAATGCGTAAATAACACTTGAATCTCAGTAAATTACACTTGGCTCTCTTATTTCACTGTCCACTTAATGAGTGAGCGGGAGAGTGCTTCCAGTCCCTCACAGTACTTAGATTTGGTTCCTATATTTTTTAGCTATTATATGATCCTTAGAGTTTTAGTACAAAAAGAAAAGAAGAAAAAAGAGCTTTTAATAAAATGAAAAATAGAAAAACAAAGAGGCAGTTAAAATTTCTGAACAAAAAGGATTGGAGAAAGAAAGGTGAAGACCTAAAGAAAAGAGAAATACTCTTCCATGGAACGAGAATCAGATTATTTACAAGGAACACCAGCCAACAAAATATAACACTTTCAAGGACAAGAAAGCGGTTAGTCTTTAATAAATGGTTGGAGGATGCTCCATTAGTGCAAGTAACAAGAAGGCAGTTACTTTATGATGGTGTTTGATCTTGGCTCGTTTTTGGAAATAACGGTATCACTACAGTAGAAAGATTGTCTTGGCTTTTGTCTCATTAAGAAAGCTATTAATCATAAGAAAGCTATGAATCTTAATGAGACAAAATTTAATTAGCAACTCATGATGATTGCAATATTTTTGTTGTCATTTTAATTGAAAAACTTTACTATTTTCATACACAGGTCACAAGTATTACTACAATACAAAGACACAAGTATCGCAATGGAAACACCCTGGGTCATCAGAGCAGATTGCATCCCAACATTTTGATAGTATGGCTTCAGGAAACCCTGCTAATGTTTATTGGGATGGCCAATCAACTGAGGTACAAGCAGGAAAGGATGAGTCGTCCACACTAAAGAAATGCCTGAGTTGCGGTGGATGGGGAGTAGGACTTGTTCAGATTTGGGGCTACTGCAATCATTGTACAAGGTAAGACGAATGCTATGTTCACTAGACATCTGTTTGGTTTTAGGTGAAATAAGTCCATGCCTGATGAGTGCTCCTCAACCCAACTGAAATTTTCATTAAACTTTTAATTTTTTTTATAGAAACCCAACTTTCATTAATTTCTTTAATGGAAGAGAAATGAGAGCTACAACTGAGGGAACAAGGTGTTCCCTCAAAGCAAAATATACAATGAGAAGAGAAAAAAATAAACAAAACAAAAATACATGGCCTCAGCATTCCAATCAGAATAAATAGCATGAAACGGCCAATTGCTTAATCTGAAGAAATCGAAGCCCAAAAGGGGGTTGAATTGAACTCTGTCCCACAATTCACAGCTCCCCAATGCCAAACTCAACTTGGCTTTCCTAAACAGCCTTTTTTATGAACAATACACAACTACAATGTGAGACCAATAAACAACAAAGGTTTCCAACCTTCAGTATCCTTTCCACCTTGCGAGACCAAGTATATATATTTATACTGAATGTACTTGACTGAAACAAAGTGTACTACTAAAAGACAACGATTTAATAAAATACGCGTTGAACATATTTTTGTAGACTTCCAGTTTTCTATACCAGTATGTATTTTACATGTTTGGTACTATAGTTTCATATGTCATTGTTTGACATACAATTTTTTATTCTTGTTATAATTTGACACCTCTCTCTCTTCCTTAGTTGTGGTTCTCAATGTGCACAAAGTTTTCTTCATGGTTGCATTGATACCCTTTCTTCTGGAATATTTTATCACTTGCAGAGTTCTTGATCTTCCACAAAGCCAGTACATGATGACTAGTTTGAGTAATTATCAGCAGACCCAAAATCCTGTAGATACAAAAGGTGATTCAGACAGAAAGGCTCCCACGCAGAGGTACCTGTCCTTTAAGGAGATAGGGTTTCTTATGTAACTGGTCATTCTTTCAACTACTAAGTCATAAGTTTCATATAACCTGAAATGGAGTAAAGCTGTACTGAATTTTCATTATTGTGTGTTTATATATCCACCATTGACCATATATATATTTTCACTTTTCTGAAATTAAAACTTGAATTTTGTAAGTATAAAATGCTTGAAAGGTACTTGACCTAGAATGAAAGTGCAGAATGTACAAGACAGTCTCACAGCGGTGTCTTTGGATCTTATTCCCATTGAAGGATAATGAAATAATGGCATGTTTACTTCTTTTGAAGAGGCCATGAATCGATATGAGATGTGTGCGAATAAACAACCCCTCTCTTAGTTATCTCATACTTTATTTTTTAGGTAGCCCATATCTAGCCCATATCCAAAACCAACGTGGGACCCACTTGGTTGTTATAGTGAACGCATGATATGTGACATGAATGGGAATGATACCCATTTCTTGCAAATCCATTCCTTGTAAGTAAATATACCCTAAATGACATTATACAAATTGACTTTTTTGTTTGATTTTGTCATGGTTCTATAGGTTTTAGTTTCTAAGTGGTGACAGCCCATTAAGCTGATACCCTAATAAGATGAAGCCACTAATGGACTTGTTTGCTTGTGCTTTTTTATGTTTCATGATATTAAACCTGGGTCTACAGCTGGGAACTATTTTCTTTCTTCGTTTGTTTTGCTAGAACAGATTATGGAAACTGAGAATGAGACTTCTTCTCTGAAGGCACTGAAAGCAATCAATTAGAACTAAATAGAGCGATTGATTTCAGTTTTGGTTTTATGTAGGTCTAATTGGAAACCTCCAATGGCAAAAGGAAATAGAAAGGATAGTAAGAAACGGCCTTACGATGAGGATGATGAATTGGATCCAATGGACCCCAGTGCATATTCAGATGCTCCTCGTGGTGGCTGGTAAGCTCTACAGACTTGATGAAGTATTCTGCAATCATGTTTTATTTTGTTTTCTCTGCTTAATAATTTGCAAAATTTATCTGGTGCTGGTTTTCAGGGTAGTAGGCCTCAAAGGAGTGCAGCCACGAGCAGCTGATACCACTGCCACAGTAAACTAATTACTTTTACCTTGATAATTTGTTTAATTTATTTTCTTTTGATATATCAGTGTATCTATATATGAAGATTAGCTCAATGGTTTGCACAAAAAAAATAGGCAAAACGGGAAAAAAGTTGCAGAAGTTCTTGTGGCGGTCTCTTCAACTTATTGCTAATTGTTGTGTTTAGGTTGTCTGGTTTAATCTAGTAGACATAATTCCTAATCTTGTATATGGAAAACATTTCAGTAAACTTAGAAAACCCTCACAAAATAACTAAATGGGTTTTGGGTACGATATTTGTGCAACATGGAGGATGCACTTCCATGTGGGAATATTGTCCCGTTTTACAGAGTCATACACAAATAAATGCCTGTCATACATTGCTTTCACCGTTTGAATCAACTCCGTTAGATAAGTTTTTCATGCTTTTATGTTTCTGGTATATTTTCAGGGTCCCCTTTTTCAACAGCGGCCTTACCCATCACCAGGTGCTGTCTTGAGAAAAAATGCTGAAGTTGCTTCGCAGACCAAGAAGCCAAGCTCGCAATTTGCACCTATATCCAAAAGAGGGGACGGCAGTGATGGACTTGGCGATGCTGACTGAGAATTTGATCGAGTTTGGTCTGTTTTGTGCATCACAAGAGGGGTGCTGGGTGCGTATATCATGCATTCAGCTAGTTTCTGATCAAATTTAGATATACTTGTATCTACAGCAGCAGACGAACCATTGATTTAAGAGTTGTGTATTTAGCGTCTGGCTGTTGCTATACCATGGGTTTCATAACTAAACAGTGACAAGACGTTAGACTAATGAAACCCGGCGTTGATTGCAAGGCCGGATGTTTCTTTTTTCTTGCATTTACCATTCATAGTATGTAGGCTTTCCCAATTCATTTTCAAAGGGCTTCCTCTGATCTCAGTTAGCATGAAAATGTGGAGTGCTGGTGCTAGATCCTTGTATGTCTTGATGAGGCTGAGCACGTTTTTTGTGTTGGATCCTTGTACCTCTAGCTGTAAATTTACTTATTAATAGTTGTTTCCATACTTTGTAAATCATTATAAATTCATATAAGTATTTTGTTCTCCAAACCTACATTGTATTAAAGCCCTAGATAAATAGGTTCTACATTTCTTAAACCAAAAAATACAAAAGTAAAAAGGGAAGTGATTTTTGGACTCCATGTTTAGCTTTTCTCATACGTCTTTTTATTTATGGTCATTAAATTGAATAAATTAAAAGGAGTTAGTTGACAATTACAGATTCCATACTTGTTCATTTGGGATCGCCTTCTTGATAAATAAAGAAAAAGAGCAAAAAAAAAAAGGCAAGGAATCAAATCAAGATTTATCAGGTGCTCCATATAAAAATTACAAAAGGAAATTAAAAATGAAAAGTAACACCTAAGCATATTGTATCATACTACTTGTCTTCTAGTTGAACTTAAGTTTTGGAATGCTCCAAATTCCAAGGTAGTACCTCCTGTATCTGATGACTTTAACTAGCCACCACAAGAGATTTCGTCTTCTGGAAGAGGACTTCCTAGAATTATGTTATTATGTTGCTACAGCACCGTTGTTAAGTAGCTACCACAGCTATGCCAGCATGCCGCTAGAAAAAATTTCCCTTTTGAATGACTTATAGACTATTTGAAATATAAGAACAATAAAGTAAACACGTCACACACAAGCACAAAAAATTTAGCTAGGTTCAGTGAACTTTGCTTACTCTTCATGTGATTTTTGTCTTGAGAAATAACCTGCACTATGGAGAATAACAACTTATTGAAAACCCTTATGCTAAACCCCAAAACCTTCTTGTATATCTCTCTATCACTCTTGGCTCTCTACTGCTCTAATCTCTTTGTTGTTCGTGTTAATAAACAACCCCCAACAATCTTATTTATAGTACATAAATCGATGGTTACATGCATTACAAGTATAGGATTCCTAAATCCTTTTAGAAAAGGAAATACTAGCTTATTTCTTATTACTAAACTGATTGGAATTACAAAGAAAAAACATATTTCCCAATTTTTATGAGGAATAACTTGTGTACATTCATTTTCTTCTTTCCCAACATCAATTGGAAACCTAAACCTAATTCGCATTGGTCGTTTGACGAGCCAATCACAAAAATCTCTACCTTGGTGAGTCAAAACCAAGAAATGACTCCCGAGAATATCTTTGAACCTCCTCAAGCAACTTTGAAAAACTTCAAGAACTTTCACCGTAGCAAAATTCTTCTTGCCTCAACGTAGACCTGCATTCATGTCGTGTTTTTCGTGCTCGTGTCGTTTTCTTCTCATGTCCGATATCTTAACGAGTCGTGTCATATAACACCCGTTAAAATAAATGGGTAATATGATCCGATTCGAAGTCGACCCGTTAATACTAATGGGTAATATGACACAACCTATTACCCGTTAAAGAAAAATTTTAAACCAATAAATAATCAAATGAAAAACATAAACTAAATTAGTATATACATACCACATTGTCACATTCAAAACATAAAACACGTTTGTCTTCCAATTATTGCATACCCAAATAAGAGCATAATGAAAAAAAACATTAGTACATTAACAAAATATCAAATGTTCAAGGGATTTGCAAAATGAAAGGAGTTATGCTTCAAGGTTGTAGAAGCTTGCACATTTTCTTACAACAAAACCCTTCAATTTTCATCAATCACCATGGGAAATGTATTGGAACTTTGTAAGCAGAAACAGAGTTAGAAATTTTTTCTAGTGGGGGCACCCCCAAAAAATAACTAAGAAAAATTTATTATAGTATGATTTATAGATAATATGATAACGGGATTGATTTTAAATGATGATGTATCACAATTTCCAATATTACAAAAATTACAGCGTAGTAGTGGTGACACACCCCGACCGAGATCAGGGCATGCTGGCCGTCACACGAAGCTGACACACCCCGACCGAGATCAGGGCATGCTGGCCGTCACACGAAGGTGACGTAGCCATGTGCGCATGCGGAAGCTAATAAGAAGGTAATATAAAAGTACTAATAATTAAAAACCTAATAGCATACAAAGTACTAGTGTATGTGAGACACAATTCAGAGCAAGTCTACAACAGTCCAAAAGGAAAAGATACGACATATTTACACCCGAAGGTGACCCTACAATGGTGAATGTCTGTCAGAAATGCCGGGACGCCCTCTGGGATAAACCACCGAACTTGCTAGACCACTAGAACCTGGAGGGGCGCAAAAACAAAAGCGTGAGTGGGCAAAAACAAAGTTCTTTGAAAACTCTTTAGCAAAATACATTCTAACCCCTCGCCGTAAAACCTGTACACTTCCCAGAAAATGAACATATATACGTATGTATAGATATGTCAATCATGCTCCACCATGCCATTCATGCTCACAATATGCCATTCATGCTTGAGAATATGCCACAACAGAATATCATAATCAAATATAAATGCTCAAGCGTAATTCACATCAATAACATATAATCTGGCAGCCGGGAGTCACCTAACGTGACCTGTACGGCTGCATCTAGAGCTCCACTCTCAACTCAATAACTGAATCTGCACACAAGTCGGAACCACCTAACGTGGTCTGTACGACAGGCTGGGTGTAATATATATATGTATGCTCTAGTGCTACGATCACGTGAAGCTGTGCGATAAATCGCGGGTCACCTACAAGTCGGAACCACCTATTGTGGTCTATACGACAGGCTTGCACCTATCTTGGATCCAAGGCGAGCATGCGGTGCTGGTGAACATACACGTGAAGGCTGTGCCCTGGCCCTGGGCGGGAGCACTAACACCGGGGGTGCAGATTATGAGCTCTCTAAACATCTCAAACTACCATTGCATAACAACATGAATACCGCTTACCTGGCACTTACCTGTGCGTCCACAGCACCAAATACACATATATATATATATGTATGCCACTACTAATACATGCGATGATGCGTAAACAATATTCAAATGATGCATGGCATAAAACATATAACCTTTTCTATTTAATTTCTGGGAATTAATATGTATATAGGTATATACGGAAAACAAAAGCCCACTCACTGGTAATTAGAAGGGTCGTAGCCCCCCTGCCTCGAGTGTAAACGCTCGTCCTCGGAAAACGAATCACCTATACGCGACAAAGTTACGAAAACGTTAATTTAAAAGCACCTAAGCAACTTCTTGTAATAACTTCTCATACATTGCTCAAATTGGACAATTGAATATACCAACGTGACCTACACAACCTCAGGATCACACACATATTTTTAGAAAAAATTTTGGACCACGCACGCGCCGGCCAAGGCACGGCCCTACGCGCCCCCACGCGCGGCCACGTGCACTGCACACTGACGGTGTCAACAGACGCCGTCAGGAATATTCCGTTAAATCTAACCAGATTCCGTCACTGCCGTTAGGAATATTCCGTTAGACTTAACGGAATATTCCCCTGTCTTCTCCGGCGAGACGCCGGCGCCGGAAAACTGGGAATTTTTCAAACCTTGTTTTCTCCTTCGTTTTTCAACCAAATTTCACGTTCTTTATACCAAAATGAAGCCTAGGACTAGTAGAACAACGTTAGACTAGTTTTAAGGCCTAAAAATTAAGGAATCTCACCTGTCTTCAAGGTCAAAACTCGGCCAACTTTGCACAGGACGATCGTGACGTCCAATTTCACCCAACGAACTACTCCGAGGCTCCTTGGGACCTCACAAACACATCTACAAGCTTAGAAATTCCAAAAACAAGCTAGATTAGGTTTGCATGAACAGTGCATAATTCGGCCATTGTTGAAACGACGTGAAAACGTTCGAATTCTTACCTGGAATTGGTATGGTTGTGCTCCTCACAACCTCACGAGTTCAATGGTATAATTGGTTTCTTGTTTGGTGAAGATTTGATTAGGTTTGTACGTGTGTCCGTGTGTTTGTATGAAGAAGAAGAGGAATAATGGAGCTCGGGGAGGGAGAGAGAAAGAGAAAGAGAAAGAGAAAGAGAAAGAGAGAGACAGAGTGAGGGAATGAGGGAGAGAATCCTAGGAGAAAAGTGAAGATATGAGTGTGTGAGTGTGTGTGTGGTCCTACAACACCACACTACACAAAACTACACGTACGTTTAACGAACTAGGGGGTAAAATCGTAAATTCACACGTACGTTAAAATGAAATTTGGGACGGGATGTTACAAGTGGAAATTGGCAAATTGATGAGAAAATATTAATACATGAAAGGCAGGAGAAAAGTTTTTCGGTTTGAATGACTAAACAAGAGCGCATTTGCTAATATAATATTTAATATGAAGTAGAAGTAGTATGAAGGTATACTTGAAATTAGATACATATTTTTTTTTTTTTAAAGATAACGCGTGTATATATATTGCAGTCTTCAACTTAACAAACGAATAAACTGACTGGGGGCATATGTCCTCAGTGTGCCTTTATTGGCTCCGTTCATATTTGTAAGTGTAACCATTGTATACTCGTGGAGGAAAGATGCAATCACGAGTGTTTATATATTCTTACACATTTTTCACACTTGGAAATTTGTCTTTTTGGCTATACTAATACTATACTAGTTGACTTTAATTTTGGACAAGAGGTCAAGTAAAATTTATCCTCATAACGATAATAAGAAACTCTCGTAATAAAAATAAATAAATAAATAAAAATTAATTTTTTTAACTTATATAGAATAATAATATAATAATACATATTTAATATACAATATATACACAATGACTATTGCATTTTATAATAAGTTTTTTTTTTTTTAGTAAATAAACTTTTTAAAATTATCAAAATAAATTTTTCTTAACAGGTCGAAACTGGGTTACCCACGGATTTCTTGTGTACCCATTAAGAACCCGTCATTAAATAGTTCTTAATGGGTCACCGAATAACGACCTGATTAGTTATCGTGTTCCCCCGAACCTTGTTATTTTCGTGTTGTGTAAGAAATTGACAGGTCTACCTCAATGCACCTTAAGTGATAAGGTGCTCCACCCAATCCTTAACATGTTATAAGATTGAGCGAGTTCAAGCAATACTTGAACTTCTCTGTTGTTACCGGTTTTATCAAGTAATATGAAACATTCTTCGCTATATGAACCTTCTCGATTGTAACTTCCTTTAATTCTACTCAGTCCTTAATCCGGTGATAATGAGCTACAATATGCTTTCATTTCCCATGAAACACTTGATTCTTTGCTAAGTAGATAACACTCTAACTGACACATCTAATCACCATGGAACTTTGAGCAATTCCAAACTCTCTTTTTAAACTATTAAGCCAAACTGCTTTCTTTCCAGCTTCTACTAGTGCGATATACTTATCTTCAGTAATAGACAATGTCCTCACCCCCCGTTCATCATTGGCCTCGAGTTGTTCCCCACAACTCGCACCCTGACTTCTTTACCACCAACCACCATAGTCCCCGCCATGGATGCGAATCCAAGAGGGTGAGCCGACTAAGGCGAGTGACACCCATGCCACCTCGGTTGTCCCTCCTCAAAGCGTACAAGGCGACGCTTTACCAACGATGAGTCCAATAACAATCGCACCACCACCTAGCTCTACCGTGGCCACCACGTTTGCAGTTGGACAGATTTAATCCGCAAGGATAATAACTTATCTTCAACTTGGCAGTGCAGCTAGGGGTCCCCAAACCTTAACTCACGATGTTTTGCCCTTCATAGGTTTCACCACTTTCGTCCCATCTAATTTGGAAATCCTAAGAGCTTTGGGCCAACCCTCTCGAGGCCTCGTCGACCCCAAGGCATAGACACTCATACCAACTGCTAACGGCAGAACATATGCAAAGCCTTAAGCTTGAACCCATAACACTTTCCAACCCCCTGGTATCTGAAAATAATTGAGATTCCACCATAAAACCAATTGGTAATATGGGGAGTAGCCTAACTTACTTATAAGCATATGCAAGGTCCTTCCTCTCATCAATGTAGGATTCATTCTCAACATGCCCCCTCATGTGTGGCGAATTTTCAAGCCCAACATATAGACAACACAACTCGGGTGACGTGGACCACATTGTGGCCGTTGGGTTTTATACATGGGATAACCTGCTATGATACCATGAAGAAAGTTAAGGTTCCACTATAAATTAATTGGCAATATGGGGAGTAGCCCAACTTACTTATAAGCACATGCAAGGTCCCTCCTCTCATCAATGTGAGATTCATTCTCAACAATATCACGGAAAACATCGATGTGCATGACATGTATTTGAGGGCAAAGGCTGATATGCAATCCACCATGATCAATCACCTCGTTAGCCAGTTCACATGCAAGAGCTCAATTTCGTGCGCACTCAGACACTTTTTGCAATGCCCGCCAAAGGCAATCCGCACACACAGGCCAACGCTTGTCGGCTTGCTGCTAACGTACATTCCCATCTAGGATTAAGGGCCAACACCTTTGAGAGATTTGAGCCTCCAAGAAGCATCTATTCCAGGCTTAGGGAACCCTGAAGCTTTCACTCGAGACTCGGTGCTCAAGTTAGCCATCGTTCCACCACAACCCCTCGCAATAGCATACTGTTTGAACCCAAAATTACACCATTGGCTCGAGCAATCGAGGTTGTTGGATGAGTAGAGTTTTAGACCGTTCGATGACAAAGTGGTTGAGATGATTTTCAATTATTATTGAGGAATAATATTGTGGTTTTAATCATGATATTATCTCTTAATTATATGTTGAATTATCTAAACCTAATATGGTCTATATCCTAGTTGGTGGTTTGTGATGCGAACTAAGTAAGCACACAAATTAAAACCCTCTTGTGACAATTGTAGTATATGAATAAGTAGGGATCGTTCTTAACCGGGGATTAGGAGGGATTGCAAAATCACTTGGAAACTGACTCAAAAACGTAAAACAAACGTTAAAAACACTAAACTAGACTCAAAGAATGCAAAACTAAACAATAAAACACTAAAACAAATCAAAAGACTCAAAGAATACAAAACACTTATAAACACAAACTAAGACACTTTCAACTAAATTAGACACTAAAGTAAAGGGGGATTGAGGTTTTGACGAAATTAAACTAAATGCAACGATTGTAATTTAAAGGCAGAATGTAAATATGAATGTGATGAAAATATGGATGAATGCTAGCTAGAAGGTTCTTCTCCACACATGTCACACTTGCATACAATTTGATTTTCAGTTGGTCTTTCGATAAATTATGAAACTCAACACCCCGGGTTAATTAGGTCCGCTTAAATTAACCGTCAAGTTTTCCTTAAGTTACTGAATTGGATGGGTTAGCGCAACGCAATTCAAAACATTCTCCAAAAGTCCTTTACATGAAAAGCACAATATAGATACAATCAAAGATCATTAAGCATCATGAAAACTATAAGTGTTGACGAGGCATTCGTTACTATGATGAGCATGAAACTAGTGCCAAGAATTCATTTAACGCGATTGTTTATAAGCAACCTCCACTACTTGTGAATATAAGTTCATAACTATTAGGTGAAATTCACTAATATTCTAGCGTCATATTCATGCATGAAAATTAAGCGTGCACTCTCAATCAACATACATAAATAAGTTATCGATCAAGCAGTTAAACAAATTGAATTCACCATTCATGAAATTCCAACCAAAAGTAATCAAATCATATTGCAAGCATAAACATGGTTTCGAATCACCCCCTAGCTAAATAGGAATTTAGCCTTTCATGTTCACAACAAGAAAAATAAAATTGAATTTAAACATAAAGCACAAAGGATTGATTACACCTAGAACGCCCAACGAATCCACTTGAATTTCTGCGCGTCTAAGTCCCTCTTTCTTCTTCTCCTTGCTGCGGCAGTGAGGTTTAGGGAATTTCTGGATGTTATTTTGGGTTGTGGATGGATTTAGGGTGGTAAAGATGTGCGGCAAGATTGTGGAGTGATGGAGGAAGGTGTGTAAGGTGGCTGTAATGGTGGAGGAAGGGTAGAGTGGTTGCGGCAAGGCTTGGAAGTGGCTGGAATGGGGGAGGAAGGCTGCGGCTGTTGGGAGAATATGGGATGGTGGCAGCACGGCAAAGGGAAAAATGGGAGAGAATGATGGCTATAGGTTGCTGCTGTTAAGAATATTAAAGAGTGAATGAGGAATGGGGACCACGGCTAGAAGAATAATAAAAAAATGGGATATGTTGCTGCGGCAGCAGGGATTTTATTAGGTTTTTATGCGGCTGCATGATATGGTTTTTGTGAATGATAGGATGCACGGGTTTTTTGGGAGAATATGGATGGAATGGCCACGGCTTAGGGTGGAAAGTAATATGGAAGGCTGGCTGCAGCTGTGATGTAAAATTAGTGGCTGAAAAATAAGAAGAATAAAAAAATATGGTGCGGCTGCATGGGAAAATAGGGTGATTAGGGTGAGTGATGAATGTGGCAGCTTGAGAAGTGAATGAAGAATCCCCCAAAGTTAGGAAAAAGGTGCGGCTTTATGGTTTTGTGAATGAAATATATGTTTAAACCTAGGGTGCGGCTAAATGGTGGAAACCCTAAGGTTTTAGAAATTCAAACCCAAGTTTATTTTTATTAACTAAAATTCACATAAAGGCTGCTAGAATTAGGGAATAAAATCAGAAATTAAGAGGGAATAATTAAAGGGTGCGGCTAGGGTTAGGTTAGGAGAGGGAAATAGGGTTTAATTGCACAACATTGGACAAAAGTGCCCCCCTTGCACGGCAAGGTTGTGTAATTGGGCTAGGGCCTTGATTTTGTGTCCTAAAGTGCCTACAAGGCCTTCAAAGTGGCTAGAAAATACGGATGTTTAAGTTTAGGAAAGGTTACCAAAACGGGAAACCTAGGGTTAACTTTCCTACTTCAAGTAGGAAACCTTGTTTGAATAGGAATTCTCGTTTTGGTAGGAATTCATCGTTGGAGTAGGAATTCATCGTTTCTTCAAGTCTTCACTCGTTCATTCCTCTTTCGCTCCAAAAGACTCCAATTTGCATCTTCTTGCACACTTTGGCCTTATAATCTGAAAATACACAAAAGAGGCCTTAAACACTAAAATAGCTAAGTAAACACAACATAAATGCACGAGAACAAGCTAATTAAGTCGCATGAATATGCTCCTATCAGTTTGAAGATGAGATGGTATTGCAATTAAACTGCAATTGGGATAAAGAGCAAACAAGATCAGTATTTAACTCAAGTTGGATTGTTATGTGGCATATTCTCCTATCCATACAATCCTTTTTTTTTTTTGCTAGTAGATGAATGATGACGCATTTGATTGATGTGGTTTATTTTGTATGGGATTCCATGCATGCAACGTGCAAGGTGTGGGTCAACAGATTATAACTCAACACATATCTTTATCATCTACGAAATCAGAGGTTTAGACTTGCTGACTACAGGTTTGGAGTATAGTTTGAGATGAACATGGTCTCTTTTGGGGCATGCAAAAGATAAGAATTGAGAATAATTAAATGATGATATCTCCAGTGATATTGCAATTAAATTGAAATTTGCCTTGTGTGCATATGGACATATGTGGTGGAAGAAGAAAGTTTATAGTTGCATTAGGAGTCTTGACTTTGAGTGACAATTTTGGATGGGATAAGGTAAGACTTCTGATGGGATTAGTATGCAAAGTCTTCACGAGGTCTTCAATAGCATGGAATAATCTCCACTTGTCATTCAAGCATGTGGTCTCGATTTCGCAAACAAATTCAAGAGGATGGCAATCCCTAAGGTTATTAAAGATAATATTCTGAGGAATACTATTTTTGATTGCTTTGGTGCCGCGACAAATAATCTTTCATCATGATCAGCAAGCAAATAGTGCTATCAATACATGAGGTTGTGCAACGTGAAGTTTCTCTTCAAATCAACACACAAATTGCCATGCGTAAAGCTTTTCAACAACCTTGAGATTTTTTCCTTTCCTCCTTTCTTCTCGCCAACACATTTTCAATTTGGATAGATAGCATTGTGAAGGCAATCGGTGACATCTTCAGTTTGGCTAAACAGCACTGGAGCTGTAGAATCAGCTGACCGAGAAGCACCTTCAGTTTGGATAGACAACACTGCTTCGAGACCGACTGGTTATTTATCCAAGTCTCAGTTAACAAAGATTTCTAAGTCCTTGTTAGTAGAGGTCATCTCATTAGCTTTCTCGACAAAGTGAGTGGTTACCAGGTTACTAAGCTTGGCACATTGAAAGCCGAGTTTTATTTTATGATTGGATATTCGCAAGTACATTTTAGAGTTCGGCATTTCAATGGTCGAACCACATTTACAGTCAAGAAATTTATCTCTTTCGAGTATTTGTGTCCGTACAATCTAGTACCAGTTCGGTGTACTTATACTCTCACAAATATAATTACCGAGATGGAACCCGGCGTCGACGATTTGTGAACTTCGAAGAAACTAGTAGCCTTGTCTTCATGCTCTAGAACTCGAAGGCTGAGACGTGTTCCTTCCTCGGCCGCAGTCGCCAGATCAAGAAGTTAGCAGCGCGCCCAACATCACATCAGCATATTTTACTCCCCTGCCGAACTCGACCAACAAGTTGCCACGCCCCGCACACAACCGAATGACGTAGTTAGCTTATTAGTTACTCGGCATACGCGCCACGTAGGCTTGGTAGTTTTTGGTGTCAACACATACAATCAAGGCTTCGTTAGCTGGGTGCTCCTCGCCAACCTGAACATCGTGCTGAGCCCACCAGACAAGAATAAGATGACCATTCTAAGGAAAACTCCTCTTATCCTGCCCCATATGAATAAACACATAATGTGCTACTAGGACCATAAGAATGAGTACTCAAACAATCAAAAGCCTAATGGGTGTCAAAAGTACCTAGTTTTTCTATTTGGAGTGTATTTAGACAGATTTCGACATTCATGAGATCAAATGAGCGGGCGTCTAACACCCTTTGGAACTTAAGCAAATAAACACATATAATGCACTACTAGGACCATAAGAATGAGTACTCAAAAGATAAAAACTTATTGGGTGTCAAAAGTGCACAGTTTTTCTTATAGAGTGTATTTGGACTGTTTTCGGCATTCATGGGATAAAACAGCCATGTGTTTGACACCTCTTGGAACTTGAGCAAATAAACACATATAAATCATAGTAGGACCATAAGAATGAGAACTCAAAAGATTAAAAGCTTATTAGGCTTCAAAAGTACACAGTTTTTCTATTTGGAGTATATTTGGACTATTTTCGACATTCATGGGATCGAAAGATCGTGCGAATTTATTTTCCAGCTCAATTAAGGATTCTAAAAAGGATGCAATCTCCATCTTAACTTGGGAATCATGATAGAGATCAATTTACTCAATCTTATTAAAAGGAAGATCAATTTCCTGATATTTTCATATTTGCACCTCCTTGGGATTCTTACGTCATGCCAAGAAGCTGTGGAGCATTTGTTAGGGCATAAATTTTGAAATTGTAGAGCATGCCATGTGTATTATCATTATTATCAGCTCAATTGACTGTTTTTCCTTTGGCAGACCGTGCTAACGTTATCCATCCCTTAATGGGCTTACGAGCCTCTATTTCATAGAACGACCAAGAAGCCTGATGCGAGATTTATACGCACACAAATTAAACCCTCTTTTTGTCGATTTGTAGTATAAGTATAAGTAGGGATCGTTCTGGACCGGGGATTAGGAGGGATTGCAAATCTCTTGGAAACTGACTCAAAAACGTAAAATAAAGTTTAAAACACTAAGACAAACCAAAAACTCAAAATGCTTTAAAAACACAAACTAAATTGAATTCTAACTAAAATGAACATTAAAGCAAAAGGGGGATTGAGGTTTTTACGAAAATTGAAATAACGAAACAAGTTAATAAACTAGACAGAATGTAAATATGAAATTTATGGATGAATGCTAGCTAAGGGGTTCATCTCCATACATGTTACACTTGCATACAAGATTGATTCTCAGTTGGTCTTTCGATAAATTATGAAACTCAACGCCCCGGGTTAATTAGGTCCGCTTAAATTAACCGTCAAGTTTTCCTTAAGTTAATGAATTGGATGGGTTAGCGCAACGCAATTCACCACATTCTCCAAAAGTCCTTTACGTGAACAGCACAATAAAGATACGATCAAAGATCATTAAGCATTATGAAAACTATAAGTGTTGACGAGGCATTCGTTACTATGATGAGCATGAAACTCGTGCCAAGAATTCGTTTAACGCGATTGTTTATAAGCAACCTCCACTACTTGTGAATATAAGTTCATAACGATTAGGTGAAATTCACTTATATTCTAGCGTCATATTTATGCATGAAAATTAAGCGCGCATTCTTAATAAACATTCATAAATAAATTATCAATCAAACGGTTAAACAAATTGAATTCAAAACTTATGAAATTCCAACGAAAGGTAATCAAATCAAAATGCAAGTATAAACATTTATTTCGAATCACCCCCTAGCTAAAGGGGGGTTTATTTCCTCATAACTTTGAAATTAAAGAAACACCTAAACATTCCAACAACTCAAACTTGAATTGTATGAACGTTTAGGCACTCTTCTCTTCCATTCCTTATACGTACAAAACAAAGAGAATTAAAATGAAACATTGAAATCAAAGAATCGCCTAAACATTCCAACAACTCAAACTTGAATTGTATGAACGTTTAGGTCCTCTTCTCTTCCTCGTTGTTGTAGCATATGGTTCTAAGGATAGTTGGTTTGGGGGAATGGAAGTGTGGAATGGAGTGAGGAGTGATGGAAATGGAAAGATGGTTTTTGGATTACAAGGGAACTCACGGCAAAGAGAAAGAATGGAAGTGTTTGTGGTGTGTTGTGTATGAAAATGAGATGTCTTGAATGATGGGAATGCAAGGGTATTTATAGGAGGAGTGGAGATGTATATGGCTATTTGTTTAAGGTGTTTGTGTGGAGGAATGATGGAGAATTGCATGTGGAATGGCTGCAATGATGAAGAATGAAAGCTGGAAAATAAAAGGGAAAGCTGGAAATCTGAAAATGCAAATGGGAATCCTGAAATGCAAAGGTGGCCACGGTTTTGATTGTGTTTTGTGTTGGAAATGCATGTGAATGCATGTGAATGTTGTTTGTGTGAAGTGTGTGTGGGTTAAAGAGTGAATGGTGGTGTAATGATGAAGTGTGATGGCTGAAAATGTCAAGGGAAATGCATGTGATTGCATGGCAAAGAATTGATTATGGATGCATGTGTTGAATGATTTCTTGGTGAGGGATGTGGAGTGGTTGAATGTGGTGCAATGATAATGTTTTGTGGCTGAATTGGTGGTGGAATTATGATGGGAGTGCATATGATTAAAGAGTGGGAGTACATGTGGGTGAATGTGAAGGGAATGCATGTGTTGATGACTAGGTTAGTGGGTGGAAATCTGAAAATGGCATAAGGGAATGGGAGCTCACGGTTTTGAGTTGTTTGTTTGTGTGAAGTGTGTGTGAATGCATGTGAAGATGCTAATAAATAATGCATGTAGGGTTAGGAAATAAAATCATAACTTAAAGGGAGATGATTAAAGGGTGTTGAAAGGTTTGAAATGCATGTGTTGAATTGGTGGTTGAATGATGAAAGAATAAGTGAATGATTATGATAAGTGATAAGTGAATGATTATGATAAGTGTATGATATGTTAAGTGATAAATGAATGATATGTTAAGTGATAAATGAATGATATGTGGTGATAAATGAATGATATGTGGTGAGTGATAAGTGAATGGAAGTGATAAGTGATAAGTGAATGGAAGTGATAAGTGAATGATATGATAAATGAATGCTTTAAGTGTTTAAAATAGGGAACAAAGCCCTTCCTTGCATGGCAAGGAAGGGAGACACAAGGAAACACACGACAATGTCCTAAGGTTGCAAGGAATGTTGTTTTTGTGTTCTAAAATGCGTAGGAGTCTTCAATGATGCTTAAACATGAGGTCTTTTAGGATTTAACTTTCCTACTTCAAGTCTTTAATTTCGTCCATCCTCTTGGCTCCAAGCATATGATATCCATTCCAATCTCTAATTTGCTCCAAAAGGCATCCTTTTGCATACCTTGCCCTTAGAACCTGAAAACACACAAGAGAAGCATAAAGGACTAAAATAACTAGAGAAACATAACGTAAATGCACGAGAACAAGCCATTTAAGTCGCATGAATATGCTCCTATCAAAGCCCACAATAATCAGGCATCAATGCCTATCTCGCCTCCGAACTACCTTAATGTGAGTGACCTTGATAAACTATCGGTCCATCTGTCAATCCATGCACTTGATAGGAACCGCCGAAGCGTATCCAAGAAGTTTGCGGGGGAGCATCCTCTGCAACAACCTAGCAAAAAGCTTACAGGTATCTCGTCAATTCAACCGCACTGGAAATTTGCACAAAAAAATTGAATTATTCATTGAGAGTTTGGAAATAATCTGGATTTGCTCTTCCTTTGAGCCAAATTTCAAATCCCCAATTTCATTTTATAGGGAAATTAGCCATTATAGAAGGAAAGCAATAGGCTTTTGCTGAACTAGAAATTTTTTTTTTCCCACCTTGCTACTATAGAATTTAGAGGGTGCGAAAAGACGTAAGATACCATACTTATAAGCCATCATAGAGCAATTTTCCTTAAATTCGTCTCTTGCTTTCCTCTCTATGTGATTCACTTCTCATCTATGCTTCTTGTTTATTTATGGAATTCGTCCCTGCTTCTGAATTTTTTTTTGTCTCTATGGAGAGCCCAGGTTGATTGAAAGTCCAAAGTCATTTTTTTCTTTGGTTTCCTTCATTTGTATTATTGTTGTTCTAAAATAAAGAACTGATTTCTTATTATCACCTCATGTTGAAGCAGGGCCGTTCCGAGCTTTTTGAGGCCTTGAGCAACACTGAAAAATATGTCATATCATAACTTCACGTAAAATAATTATTTGTCTTAGCATCGTACTAGCCTCCATGCACGCGCTTACGTGTGTGCAGAAGACATTTTTTGCATCACGGTGTGCTACGCACGATTTACATGTTTTAAATGTATTTATTAATGTAGATGGAAATGAATAATAAATACATTTAATAAAAGCGGTCTTTTAACTAATCAAGGCAACTGAATCCATATTAATAAAAGCGGTCTTTCAATTTCCATCTGCATTTTATTGAATTTACACTAAAAAATAATATTTAGTATAGATAAAATCGTTTGTTAAAAAAAAAAAAAATGATCATTTGACAACTAATTCAATCACATTATTATGCGCGTGCGAGAGACTTTTTTATAATTGGCACTACGCACCTCTTAAGTGTTTAAAAATTGAGAAATAATACTTAATAAACAACCGCGTGCAAAAGGCATTTTTTTGAATCACAACGCGCTATGTGGGACTTAGATATTTTTAATGTATTTATAAGCGTGAATTGCTTCAATATTTTTTTTTCTTTTTTTCTTTTTTTATCACCAGCGATACGCGCCTCGTAAGATGTTTTGAACACAATATTCATGATTTTTCTTATTTTTTATTTTATTTGTCTTCCCCATCACGTGGGTACCATCAACTTTGTCATTTGTTTTTTTTTTCTCTCTCCCCATTTATATTTATATTATATTCTATGATGACCAAATTACTAAATTACCCTTGCATGATTTGATATATTATACTGGGTTGCTTTTGAATTTTTTTGGCTGATGGGCAATTTGGTTCTAATATTTTTGTTGAAGCTATGACACCAAAACAGCCTTCCAGCTTTATATATAATAGATGTAGTACATCAAATATTAAAGAAAATGTTTTTTTTTTCACATTATGGACCTTTTTGACAAATGATAGGATAATCTACACTAAACTCATCAAAACTACGGTGAGAAAATTCGAACACGAGACCTTGAGTGCAAAGGTGAACACTCTTAACTAACCGATATACAAGGCACTGCACATTAGAAACTTCTGAAATGAATTTTCATATTTAAAATCTCTAATTTTAATACGTAAGCAATAAATGAAAACGAAAATTGCTACTACCAAAAGCCACATATAGTAATTCAACTACTATTTGTTTGTTTGTTTTTTTTTTTTTTTCTTTTTTATTTTTTATTTTTTTTTTTTGAGCTTTCATTAAAGGTTGCGGTTCATTCCAAATATATAAAATCACAAGGGAAAAATTATACAAAAAAGTGTAGGATGATATTTTTTGGAATGTCAACGAAAAAATTTTATTCTATGAAAAAAAAATAACAACACTTTATTACTAACACATGAAAAAATTATCAATAGATTAAAAAAACAAAAAAAAAAGGAAAACTAAAGAAAGAAGCTTGAAAACTTTGAGTTTTAACGATAAAGACAAAATAAAGGGTAAAGTGAATAATATCAGGATTGACTTTTTAGTGTAAAAATGTGGTTTTTCGTTAAAGTTCCCTTAAAAAAACCCTGATATATATTTAGCTAAACTTGTGCACGATTTTGCAAATAAATTTAAATTGAAAACAAAAAACCACTACTAGAAATGCCACATTTTATAATCTAACTAGCCTCTCCGCACGCACGTTCATTTTTGCATAACGGGCGCTACGCGCCCCTAAAGGTGTATTGTGTTAGTTTTTCCCATTGTAATTGTCAAGATATACTTTAAATGTATTGTGCAAAGATGAACTTTTTTTTTTTTTTTTTATCATGCACGTCCTAAAAATTTGTCATGTTTTTCGTTTTTACTTTGTGTAAAGTAATGATTTAAATGTTATTCATGCACTTATCAAACAACATACGATTTTAGATGCAAGTTCCTACCTAAAGCCCATGAACAATAGCAAGTATATGTAAATAAAAAAAAAGAAGTAGATGACAACAGTAAGTACTCGTAGCAAAATACAAAACAATTTAAATGTCAAAATATAAATCCTACATAACAATATGTACATTATTCACAATACTCATAGAGTCTATATGTCACTGTTTCTTTTGAAAAGAAAGTTTACATATTGACATCAATGCTACAATTTCCACCCATTTGTTCATGATTGATGCTTCAAATTTTCATTGCCAATCTATAAACGATAGTGAGAAAATTAAAAATCAAATAAAAAGAGTTAATTGATAAGTGAGAAATGCATACTGAAAGGTTATCGTTAATAAAGTTGTTACCTATTAGGAATCACCATAATTAGCTGGAATGAAGCAAGACTTCTTTGTATACTACATTCCGTGTAAATACACCTTGTTGGCCTACTATGGAGCCACTTTTTACTAACACGGTTGTGGTTGACTTTGAGACCCCGCTCGATAAAGCCACATATAATTGTCCATGGATGAAGACATGATCTGGAAGGTAAACGCCTACATGTGGTATTGTCTGACCTTGAGATTTGTTTATAGTGATAGAGAAACTTAGTTTCACTTGAAACTTCTTTCTTGTAAGTTCAAATGGAAACCCAGCAGTATCAGTACTTTTGAGAGGGATTCTTGGTAAGCAAACTCTGGATCCGGCAAATTGTCCGGTTAGAATTTCAGCATCAATAAGATTTCGGTAAGAACCACGACACAATAATCTTGTACCATTACACAATCCCAATTTCGGATCAATATTCCTTAAAAGCATAATTGGAGCACCTTTTTTCAGAGTTAACTTGTGCGGAGGCAAACCACCAAGTGAGATTGAATTCAAGAACTCTGGGTGATACAAATTCCTTGCGTCATCCTCAACTGAATCAAATGAATACATTGTCTCTTCTAAACCCGGAAACATATTGATTATCTTTTCATTCAACATATCAACGTCTTCATTTGTAGAAGTTACCACTACCCTTTCCACCATGTAGGTTGCATCATTTATATGATCCTCTAAGTCAGGGAAGATTTTGGCAATTAATTGATTAATGGAATGCTCACTCTCCCATGGTATTACCATGCATTCAGGTAGTTTTACCATATCATCCATAATAACATCTTCATTCCCATCACCAACACGAAGTAAAAATTCTGAAAATTCACAATCATTTATGGATCTCATGTTTTGTTTGAGTTTTAAAATCTTTACTTGTGACCAAAATGATGCCTTAACAACACTTGCTTGGATTAGTTCGGACTTGGTTCCTTTTCGGATAACAGGAAGAACTTGTCGAAAATCTCCCCCAAATATCATTATCTTCCCCCCAAATGGTAAGTCAATATCTATTAAGTCTCTGAACATTCGATCGAGTGCTTTAAATGCATGACGATGCGTCATTGTTGCTTCGTCCCAAATAATTGCCTTTGTCTTTTGTATTAGCTTTGCTAAATCAGATTGTTTACCGATCGAACACATCGATGATGCATCAAGACTAAGTGGTATCTTGAATTTAGAATGTGTTGTCCTGCCACCAAGCAATATTGTAGCTGTTATTCCAGATGATGCTGTTGCTAATACTATGTGCCCCAACCTTCTCAAGCTTGCTAACAATGCGCGATATAAGTAAGTTTTTCCAGTTCCACCGGGACCATCCACAAAAAAAGTTGCATTATCCGATTGTTGAACTGCACCCATTATTATGTTAAACGCATTTTTTTGGTCATCATTTAAGCGTTCAATTGCATCAAGATCTTGTTGTGGAATATGTATGGATATTTCATCTTCAATACATCCTGTCATTCCTGAACTTGATTCATTTCCTCTTGTCATTTGGGGCAAATCAAACTCGTTTATACTCTTATTAAATTGAACCAAAAGTATGTTCAACTCACGCAAGAGTATGTTGGTAGCAAGTGTGGGAGTTACGTTAGTCATGGAAACATAATCTTCGATCATGAATGGATAAAACTCATCCCATAACTCTCGAACACCAATTGGTGCACAATATACCAATATGGTGACGAATAATCTTCTTAAAGCCGACGGCATCTGAATTGTGGAGGCCTCTAACAAACATTGTCGAATACTGTCATCTCTTTCCAACAAACCTCGTTGTTCTGCTGCTTGCTTAAATGTTGGATGCAAAACCCCATTAATTGTTCTCAAGTTTGTGAAGGATGTTGGTCCTCTAACATGATTAAGAAGAATCCGAAGGTAAAATTTTTCGCCTTCAGCAGGTGAAACTGCATATATTCACCCAATAACCTTGTTACGATTCATTCTTTTAGACCACTTTCTTTGAGCTTGAATCCATCTGTAATGTGATGGTATCTCCATGTATAAATAATGTCGCGCTTCTGCATCCACATGATTAAGTGTAAAACATTCAGTCAACATTGTCTTTCTTGTACTCTCATCATGTAGAATATTTGTTATGCTCTCATCGGCACGAAACTGAACTTGGTGCATATTAGGAAGATGTATTTGCATTCGCTCAATAGATGGGTAAATTCGATTAATAATGAACTTGAATATCTTCCATAATGCCTCTGGTGCGCAAACCCATCGTGCATCCTGAAACTGCTTTATTCATCGTATTGAGGGTCTGATTGCACTTCAACTGTCACTCTGTCTGGGCCTTTGTAAACATACTTATATAAGTACTTGACACTTTTTATGCTTGCACAAATTTCAATATTGATGTGACAATCATACCTTAACAGCAACCATGGATTATATGGAATGACCCAACTATTATCAACCATTATGTTTCCTTGTCGATTAAGTGAGACGGGCAATCGATTTCCTCGCCTTTGATAAATTGGATATGAATCATTCCCTTAAACGGTGACTGGTGCAAATGGTTTGAGAAACTTTCTCTTACAACTCCCATTTTTCATACATGGAGATTGAGGATTATGAATCCCGCACGGGCCATGAATCATATGCTTTAACACCATATTATAAAGTTGAGGCTCTACTTCTTCATTTGGTAATTCTGCTTTAACAATTCGGTCATACTTATCTGGGTTATTGATCTTATCATTTTCATCTAACACCACCACCACCATATGCACATGTGGAAGACCACGTTTCTGAAACTCTGTATGCGTAAGCAACAACACTGCCCAATACCCCATTTTCAATGATGTCTTCTTTTAGTTGCTCAAGTTTTGCAGGAAATACTCTAGTGAGTAAGTCAGGGCGATCTTATGGAGTTTGTCCAGCGAGTAATTCGCTTTTGATTTCTTCCCAACTTGGGTTACATGTCATGGTAATAAAAAGATCTGGCTTTCCGAATCTTTGAACCAAAGTCATTGCGTCTTGATATCGTTGGTACATGTCACGTGGGCTTCCAACAAATGATGATGGTAAAATAATTCTACGCCCGATGCTACCTAATAATTTTTTATTTTCAATTAGCTATATATATTGTACACAGTTTAAACAAAGTTATATTTCTAAATAACGATGACTAAAATGATATATATACCTGCATTATGTTGACCTGCATTTAGAGAGTCTTCAAGTCCTTTGTAGAGATCCGCTCTAACTGTGGCTTGATTAGAATGCAACCATCTAAGTTTTTGTGATTCAATTTTAATGTAGTTATCTACAGCATATTGTTGCAAGAGACGTCCACCTCAAAGCAAAAGTGATGATCCATTATGGCGTATCTGCAAAAGCAAATTTCATATATTGCTTTTAATATAGGAATCATCATTCATCTATATATACCGGGAAATAAATTATGTTATTAGTACAAACCTGTAACATATAAGCATAATAGTCGCAACATGTTATTGCTCTTCCACCATCATCACGACTGTTAACATCCCATCCATATGTACCGTAAGGTATCAATAGTGGATATTGTAAGGGATCATAAAATCCAAAATAGTCTCGGACGTGAGAAAGTCTTCCACTAATTGTCTCCACCATGATATCCCTTCCATTTGCAATTGTGGCATTATCTCCATCTATTATAATTGCCGCAACTTGTGATGCTAATGGTAGAGTATACTGACGCCGATCTATTGGTTGTTCTTTTAGGATCAACTTGCAATTCGGCAAATCTTGGCATTGTCCGAGGCTTCGCAATGTATGAACAAAAGGATTATGGTTGTTCAACATATGTTGTATCTTTTCAACCACACGTTTATCTAAAACTTCACTTTCACACATTCGGTTTTCAACTTCATGCTCAGTGTCATATATATAAGCTTGTAAAAATCACGGTATGTTCCCTTCATTTGGTAAAAGTCCACCAATCTTATGATATAATGCACCTTGAGCACGAAATGTGTAAATCCCACGACCACCAATATTAATTCTTTCATCCACGTGTACTCCCATTGAAGTGAATGCAAATGCATGATTGTAAGCTCGAATATTTTGCCTGAAGTGTCTACCTTCATTTGTTTGGTCAGAGAAAAGAGCAACCATTTCTGGTGGGGACTGTATTGGGGGTAAAGCAATTCTTCCTTTCAAGCAACATATATTCAAAGTTTCTCGAGCAAACAATTGTGCATAGCAGTACGGACATATGGTTGGAGCAGATAATTGGCAGCCTAGGATACCCCGATTCTCATTATAATTTCTAGCACAATTGTGGTTTCTTCTTCCTCTGGTTTGGCGCACATGACAATTGGTTCTATTTGCATGTTCTTCTTCTGATATTTTTACATGAATATCCAACATTCAATATAAGAATTTTCTTTGTAACTAATCATATATGTATATAAAGATAGAATTATATACTAAGCTCACCATTGGGGGGAGGAATTGAGAGCATCCCATAAGATATTTGTGACCTATTTGAATGTGCCAACTGTCCCATATGAGTACGCATTCTAGTAGAAGTTTGGTCATCACGATTTATGATATTTGACAAAACCCTTGAATTCGCGCTTTCATGCTCAATTTGTTCTAATAAATAGACCACATTATAATACGATTAGTTAAAATTTTTGTGTTTAATAATTAATATATTTAGTTGTGAGTCTAATATTTCGTAAGACTACCACTAAAAATAACTACAACATTGAGATCAATATGAGAGTATTGAACAAAAGAATAAAATGAGATTTCAATTCACAAAATTTTGTTCTTAAAAAATTACCTAATTTTTTAAGTGTGAAACAAATACAAATAAAGAAATTGAAATAAATACCAGGAATTTGTTGTTCTATATTACTGGGGTCAACCTCAACATCATAGTTAGCCAACTAAACTTGTTCTTGTATATTACTGGGACCTACTTGTTGCATAGTTAAAAGAAAAATTACAAATTAGATTTTTTTTATTTGTTTGCATTAGTATGGGTTAAAGAAAAAGGAATATGAAATAAATACCAGGAATTTCTTGTTGTATGTTACTGGGGGATGTCAGAGTATGACCATCATATAGAGTTGGAATTTATTGTCTTTTTTCTTGTGCTATTAGACGTCGTCGAGCTAGATATCTTTGATGTTCTTCAGGACTCAATGATTGACGCCATTGTCTTGCACGACTTTGACCACGCTCCATGGAAAAATTTATCTATAAAATTTAAAAAAATAAATGAACCTAAATTGAATACAAATTCTGTGACATTCCATAAATACGAAAAAGTCTACATATATGTCTATGAGCAGAAGAAGAAAAAACATTTATCTACACATCACTATAATACAAAAGAACAAAATAAAATGATCACAAAATACTTTTGAAGCGTAATAATTATTAGTGCAAGGAAATGACGGGCCTATATACACTTCTCAGTTGGTGTTAGGACTTGGATATGATTTAGCTTTCATGTTTTTTTTTTTTATATAAATTAGCATCGTTTATAGAGTTTTAATTTTTATGTCAGCTGGATGAGTAGAATTTTAAACTTTTTTAATACCCCTAAACCCTATCATAAATGACGGATGTGGGCTGGACATAATATAAAAAGTTTTTAGAAATGTGTAACCCGTAATAAGAGGCTAAAAAGACTGCCACATGACAAAGAAGAATTTGTATTCAATGTAGGTTCATTATATTTATTAGTTTGCTCTAATAACTCAACAATGCACATATAAGCTCTAAAATGTTATGATATCCTTAAAATTTTAGTAATTTTGGTCTCTTAGTTATTATGTTTATTAGTAATTTTGGTTCATTAGTTTAAGGATATGATCTTCAATAATTTGTGATCAACACATGTTAAGAAATTTTGGGGTCCTTTGTTGGTCGTTGGGGTGCGGGATGGGGATGGGATGATTCGGTTCAAATGGATAAAAAAAAAAAACAATGTATGTACGCAAGGTTCCTTAACAAAATCATAATTATGAATAACTGTTATGATATTCAAAATTCTTCTCGAACCCCGCTGGTGTTTAGAGATGATATTGGACTACATGGATATTTGAGATTATGAAGAAGATTATGAATAAATAAACATGGGTCAAAATTTTATTTGTTAGAGGACAGCAATTGTTCATAATTGGTTTGATCTTGGACATAATAACAGGTACGAATTTTTGTTTTCTTCATAACTGAAATGTTGATCACATTATCTTCTCGAATTGGGGTTGAACATTAGAAGTTCTTTTGTCAAGTCTCAACATTCAGCAAAATGAAGAAAACAAAAGGCCAAAAGCAAAAAGCCACCTCTTCCGCTGTTATCACCTTCCCTTTTCTTCAATGCTCACTGCCAACAGAAAATCTATGGCAAGAATACACTTTCCCCCCCTTTCTTTTTCTTCGAGCCTCAACAAATGGGTCTACAACCAAAACAAAGTAAAGGGAGAGAGCTCCGATTCCAAAACAGAATTTTTTAGGGCTTCCACTTTGTAGTCCCAATCTTGTTCATGAATCTGCAAGGAACAAAGAAAATGAAAAAGTGAACAATCAGAACTGCAATTGGGGATTTTCCCTACCTAAATATCATAAACCATATTCTGCAACCAAAGGAATGGAGTCCAAAATTTTATACTTTGGGTCACAAATGAGTGTCATAAAGAAATCCAGTAAAAGACCACGAAAATCAAAGGGCAGCATTCTTTTTTCTTCACTAAAGCACAAAACTACCATACACTTTAATACATTAGATAAACCGAAATCCGCCAAAACTTTCCTATGTACATATAATTTATTTTCCAAAAGAATTACCACTGTGTTTTGGTTTGCTTCTAAATTCCAAGCATGTAGCACCTAATTAGAGCAGTAAACAATCTCCAATTTTCTTAGCACCAAAATGTAATTGACTTACACGTTCAACCTATCGAAACTAATTTCCGAAATCATAACCAAGTACAATATCGCTTTCCGTCATTGTTACTACGAGATTACCAAAACTTAAACAAATTTGAGCTTCATATAATCAATGTAAATGCGCACAAATACAAAATTTGATTACCTGAGTGAGTGTTGTCAGTTTGCAACCAGTGCCGAAAGCCTCAGTATTTGATAATTCAATGAGCATCGAGATTTTAGATGATGAACAACAGTACCACACCAAGTATGGACATGTAGAAACACCAAAAAAGAAAATCATTGTTAATGCAATACAAACAATGTTGACATAGTTTTAAGTATTTAACACAACAAAAAGATATCAACTTCCAAAAATTTCAGTAGACACAATGTAATTAAATTTACTTCCTGCATCTACTCCAAAACCACAGATGAAAGGCGCATTTCTGTCAATGTGGGTGGGACCCAATAAGTACAAAACAATCAAATTTATTTGCCAGCCAGTAACCCAATTTTCCCAGCAACCAAACAATAATTATAAAATATCAACAAATTGCTTTTTGGGAAAAGAGAATAATAAAAAATAATTCACATTTTTTACCTTTTACTTTTGCTTGCCTTTCCGATCTCCTCCTCTACTTCTTAGTCTTTGATTTTCCGATCTCCTCCCCTACAATAAACTCAAAACCCATTAAAAATTGGAACAAACCAAAAAAACCAAGGAAAGCACATAAAATATGAGAGTGAGTATTAGAGAAAATGCTTACCAGATCGTCCTTGAAAGTTAGAATTTATGGGTTTTTAGTCTAAAAGAATGTGTGTATTCTTCATCAATGCAATGTTTGTGTGTGAGAGAGAGAGAGAGAGAGAGTGATGGAAGGTACCTAAGGCCACAGAACGAAAAATTGAAAAAATAGTGTGCAAATGATGGGACAACAACAAAACGGAAATTGAATAAAGAGGGGGAAATACTCACCAATTTGTGTGAATCCTAGCGTTTATTTTCTAGATTGCCAGTTTCAGATGAAGAAATCATACAGAAAAGGCGTGGAGGAGGGGGTTTTGTAGGGAAGGCAAAAGTGAGTTTGAGAAAATCATCCAATTTTCCCTTTTGTATGCTCTGTGGGGATCGAGAACGTGCGATAAATGGCAATTCCATGTCCGGTCTATCAACCGCTGCAACTACGGCTCTGAATGTGCGATAGATGGTTTCCCTCTTTCTATTTGGAGTGTTTCTTCAGATAGGATGTGATGTAGCAGTTGTGGAATAATTGATCTAAAGGGTGGAAATGAATTTTAAGTGTGAGTATGATGTGAAATATTCTAACACTCAAATTAAAACCCTATGATTGTAGTATATGAAAGTAGGGATCGTTTTAGGCCGGGGATTAGAAGGGATGCTAATCAACACAATTAAGACTCAAAAACACTAAACTAGACTCTATAGACTCTAAACTAACTTAAAACACTCAAAACAGCGACAAACACTCAAAAAGACTCAATTTTAGACCTAACATGTTTTGGACGAAAATAGGACTTGACTTGACTCAAAAGACTCAAGGAAAACAAGTTTTGACTCAAATATGAAGACTAAATAACATGGGGATTGTTTTTGACGAATTTTAGACTCAAAACCAAAACTTTGTAGAAAACACTTTTGAAAAACGAATTTAAGTAAAATAAATGGGTGGAAGGCTAGTTAGAGGGTCCTTCTCCACACATGATATATGTATACGAACCAATTTCCAGTTATTATTCCTTTAGACTATGAATGACAACGCCCCAAGTTAGTTGCATCGCACAACTAACCATCAGATTTTCCTTATTTCATTGAATTAGATGGAATACGCATCTAAACCAAATTATCTTTCTCAAGTTCCCTATATGAAACGCATGATAGAGATACATGTCAAAAGTCATTAAGTTCTATGAAAATCATAAGCATTGACAAGGCATTCATCACTATGAAACGCATGAGACTCATACCAAGGATTTACTTAACACGATTGTGACTAGCAACCTCCACTACTTGTGAATATAAGTGAATAACTCTTACGTGAAACCCCCTTATACTCTAGCATCAAATCCATGCATGCAAATTAAGTGTCGACCCCCAACCCACATACATAAACAAGTTTTAATAACTTAGATAAGCAAATCACGTTCATGCCTTAAGAAACAATAACTGGACGTAATCAATTCATATAAAACATATAATCATAGCTTCGAATTCACCTCTAACTAAAAAGAAGTTAGTTCCACATGTTCACAAAACAAAGATAACTAAACTTAAACATTAAAAACAAAGATAGAATACAAAGATAGAATACACCTAGAAACACTCCAGGTGGCTCCTCCTTCCTTCCTTGCTACCAACAATGGGGATTTGTGTGAATTTAGGCTCTTGAGGTGTGGTGGATGGTGTGGTGTGAATTTGTGGTAGAGGGTGGTGGTTTTTGAGTGTTGTGGCATCAAGTATTTATAGGGTGAAGGGGAGGCACGAATTTGGGCTGAAAATGAGAGGAATTAGGACTCCAAATCACCAAAGAACAAGGATACTTTCAATTAGATTCCAAGGAGGACAAGGAATGGTCCTTGTGGCAGATTCTAGAACTTCTAGAAGGGTTACAGGTGGCATAAACTTAATGCACGAAAATAGGGCTTCTAGAACTTGATATTTAGGTGATTTAATGTGAAAAGGAGTCCTCTTTGAAGTTGGAATTAAGGTAGGAAAAGATTAGGATAGGATAAGATAAGATAAGGTTGGATGAGGTTTGGATAAGATAAGGAAATTTGGATAAGGTTCCTCATTTCTTGCTATTTCCTTATCTTCTTTGCATTTGGACTTCTTTCTTCATATTTGTAGCCTTTCCTAGCTCGCCTTGACTTCAATTTCGTCCATCCACATTGCTCCATAGTTAAGCTATCCAATACATGCCCAAAACTGCTCCAAATAGCCTCAAAATGCATTTTCTTGCTCCTTTTGCCATTAGGACCTTAAAACATACGAAAATAGCTTAAAAGACTAAAATAGATAGTAATTAAGTAACTAAATGCAAGGAAACAACATAACTAAGTAGCATAAATATGCTCCTATCAGAGTATCTTATCCAACGGTTGTGAATTAATGTCATTGAGAATTCGGGATTATTACGTTTTTAACCCTATTTTTTTGACAGTTTTTTTTTTTTGTTTTTTGTGTACGAAGTGAGGGCTTTGTTGGCATTTCTGAATGCTTCACCAAACTGGGATTCTCACTTTATATATATAGATTACTGTTTCTTTGTTATTTAAAGTAGACATGACAAAAAATGAAAAAAAAAAAACAAAAATTACCATCTTTGTGGTGAGAGAAGGAATTGAACCTGGGTGGGAAAGGAAACAAAAATCAAACAAAACCATGCTGGCAACTCATATATACTATTATGTATTATGAACATTTATTATGTATCTAAGCAAAACAAAACCATATGTATGTATGTATGTATGTATGTATGAACCAACGCAATTTTTTTGGGTACCCCTCATTTTTTTGGGCCCCGAGCAGTTGCAGCGGGTTAGGACCGGCCCTGGTTGAAGTCACATTAAGCATGCACCAAACCCTCTTGATAGGTGCGTAGCAAACCACAATTGCTTCTCATATAAAAAACAATATCGTGAATAAATATACAACATAGAGACAATATACTCACATTATAGTACATATCGTATAAACAATACCTACATCAGCTCAATACAATATATGCAGTATTTCAACATTATTGATATTGTAACAAATTTATCTCAATACAATATGGTTAAAGAATCCTATCAATACGTTATAATTGGCATCTATATTTCTATTTTTGCTAAACACCTTTGAAATCAGTGTATGATGACTAATTTCCCTATATTATATACATAGGTGCAGTTGAATGAATGAAGGGTAGGTGCAAGCGCAAAAGTAATGTTGGTTTTGGGCGCGAAAAAAGCGGTAGGGTTGGGAAGCCAGCAAGTTTGTTGGAGAGGGGTTGTAAGACAGGTGCGGGTGAGAAAATTGTGAATACGGGGGAGCACCGGCACAGGCAGCTGTGCTTTGACCCAAAACAGGTAATAAAATCATAAACTTTCAAATTAAAACAAATAAATAAATAAATAAAAAGGAAACAGAGAGAGAGAGAGAGAGAGAGAGAGAGGGAGGAAGCCACAAGCCTAACCCAGATGATAATGTAAAGAGAGCATCCTCCTGCAACCCCAGCTGTGTTTTTAATCTCATTTCATTCGCTTATTACCCAGCAGATCAAAAAATGGTTCTATCGATATCATTTTGATGCGGGTATATATGCGAATAAAGGGAGATTATTTGTTGAAGAAACCATAAAAAATCAAAACTAAAATTAAAAGAAAAAAACAAGAAATGAGCAGGAGAAAGAACCAAGTCTGGGATGCTCCCTCCGACGACACAGCCGCGGCGGCCCCTCCTCCCCCTGAAAGAGAAAGGCTATACCTTGTGTGGCAGGGTAACAATGTACGTATGATTATTATCTCTTATCTTGTGCTTGTTTTAATTAATCTGTTGCTCTCATAGGATAGAACCTTGTAGTTAGCTAGAGAGAGATCTTGTTTATGCAGACCGAATCATTCGTTTGGTTTTTGTAACAAACTGATCCCCTTTTGATGCCTCTTCTTATGATTAATTTCATCAACTATTTACCCATTTGGATGTATGATTTTACGAATTTATATATGATCGAGGTGATAAACTGGAATTAATTAATAATTTTGTCTTCCTAATGACCTGCAAAAAGCAGTACTAATCAAGGATGAATATAAATATGTTATTCTGAGGCACGTACAATGATTATCAATCATTTCTTTTTCATGCAATATTGTTCTTTCAAACTACTATAAAGGCAACTAAAGCTAACTTCAAAATTAATTGTACAATGTAGTTCATGGATATCGATGTCAAAAGTTTGTGCATACCTAGCTGCGTACAAGTACGTACGTAGAATAAACAAATGAAGTCATTAATAAATTTCACACTTGATTGTCATATATATACATATATAATTATATATATATATATATGGACTAACACTAGTGGAAAACTTGAACGTGTTGTCAGAAATTTTTGTGCGGTGGAAGAATTGTGTTTGGTCATGACGCTGCATCGCTGTTTCTAACAAGCTTTTTGATTGGATGTCCTGCACTAGCATTCTGCATAAGAATGCTTGTAATGATGAGACGACAAGATGGACACTATGACTATCCCGTACTAATTGGGGGAATAATCCTCACTGTTTTGGTTGGTAAATTGTAATTTAATTTATTTAGTTAATTCCTCCTAGATTATTTTATAAATGAAGGAAATTAATCTAGCAAATTAACCCAATCTGAATTGGTTCAAGGAAGGTTTTATATTATATATTCTTATGCATGCAGGATTTCATTTTTCTATACTTGACATCCGGTAGAGATCCTGGTATTATTCCGCGGAACGCACGACCACCAGAATCAAACGAGGCATATGACGGTCCTACCCCTTCAATGGAGTGGGTCAGTAGCAAATCCTCCAGTTTGAGAATACCCCGAATAAAGGATGTAATGGTCAATGGCCATACAGTGAAGGTCAAATTTTGTGACACTTGTTTGCTGTATCGTCCACCACGTGCCTCTCATTGTTCCATCTGCAACAACTGTGTTCAGAAATTTGATCACCATTGTCCATGGGTGGGCCAGTGTATTGGATTAGTAAGTCTACTACTTGTGTCTAGCACCACTACTAGTTACTATACTCTCGTCTGCATGCATGCATATGTGCGTGTACATGCTAATCAAATGTTAATTTTTTTAATAAAAACATTATTTTTACTCTAAACTATACTAAGTGATATCACCTAATTTTGTTGTAACTCGACTTGTTTGGGTTGTTTGCAGCGTAACTATCCGTTTTTCATTTGTTTTATTTCGTCCTCAACGTTGCTGTGCATATATGTGTTTGTGTTTTCGTGGATCAACCTTGTTCGACAAGGAGGCAATCTATGGAGGGCCATGGCGCGTGACATCGTATCAGTTATTCTAATAGTGTACTGCTTTGTAGCAGTCTGGTTTGTTGGTGGCCTTACAGTTTTCCATATCTATCTGATTTGCACAAACCAGGTATTTCTTGTTCTTTGTGTTCTTGGATCCCCAGTTCTTAATCTGTGTGTATATATTCTAACCACTAGCTAGCTGCTTGGTTTAATTTCTGATTTAAACAGACAACATATGAGAATTTCCGATACCGCTACGATAAGAACGAAAACCCCTACACAAAGGGACTGCCGGGAAACCTGAAAGAAGTGTTCTGCTCAAGGATTCCTCCCTCGATGGTTAACTTCAGAGAATGGGTTTCGGTTAAGGACATCAACGACGTCGACATAGGAATGGCATCCATCGCTTCAGAGAGCAATAGAGGCTTCATCGCCTCCAAAGAGAAATTTGACATAGAAAAGGGAAATAAGTTTGGAAAGGATCCTGGCGGCAATATCATTGTTCCAAGTATTCTGCAGAAATTGGACTACAGTGGCATTGATGATGGTAACATGAAGAAGAAAAGGAACAATAATAATTTGAGTGGCGGTGGCTTTAACGATAATAATCTAAAGAAAGAGACGGCAGCAGAAGACGGTGATGTTGGACCTGCTGCTGCTGGATTCAAACCTTTTTTGTTTCCTAATAACAATACCGGTCAAGAAGAAAAAACAAATTTAGATGATCATCGGGGGATGAAGAGTAGTTCCGACCTAGGATCAGTTAATTCATCTACTAATGGTAATGAAAAGAGGACTACTCATCAGTAGTAGTTCCAATGCAATTGGACTCCATCCATCCATCAATCACTAGCATGCTTGTTTTCCAGACAAATTAAGGTAGTGTTTCTCGATCTTTTTCTCTGTATAATTTTCCATCAAGAATTCAAGGTTGATCAAGATATATGTTAACTGATATCAAAATTCCTCATCGGACTACTATATATATATATATATATGTATGTATGTATATACATACATATACACACGCATTTAGTGTTATCTTGTGGCTAGCTAGGATACTTAATTTATTCATAGTAATTAAAAGTTGGATCAGTGACCTTTAGTTTAATCTAATGTGAGTTTGTTTGTTTCATAGGAAACTTAATGTAATTTACCACAATGATTCAATGCTAGCAACTTCTCGTTCTATCTTCTCAACTCTCCTTCTTATCCTGCTATGTTGCTTGATGACCAGAACCAACTACTTTCTAAACCAACTCACAAAAAATCAACCAAATAAAAAACCGTTTAATTATCTGATTAACGTTGTCAAACTTTTAGTGTTTAAAAGAGAAACTTGGTTCATCTAGTTATTGGATACCTATTAGATGACTAAACAATTCTGAAATTGGTTAATCTTTTGCATAGTTGATTTTAAAGAGATCTAGAAAATAAACGATTCTAGTCATTAAGCAACAATATGGAAGAAGGAGAGCTGAGAAGGTTCAAATGAAAAAGTTGCTAATATTCATTGTAGTTACGAATTGGGAATTGCTGTTTCGCCCCTTGCACGTCCAGATAAATCCACCTTATTGAATGTCTGAAATTAATGTTATACATGCATGCATACTAATACATAAATGAGTTTACCATGTCTTACTGCTTTTATTCAGGTTTTGCTGGAGAAAATTTTTCTCGGTGCATGTGTGCCAAAAAACATATTGACTCAACTTGATGGGGGGCTTAAAATGCTAAATTACTTAGACTCGAAGTCAAATTTGAAGATCAATGATGTAATTATATGATTGATGGAATGTAGAAAATGAAATTGATTCATTCTTAAGCACATTCTTGTGTGTTTAAACTGGCCCAAACACCTACTTTATCCTACTTAATTCAATACGTACTCCAACTGCAAAACTACTGTGATCTGGCACAAACAAGTCCAGTAAATAATTAAAATAATGAAGCTGCTACATAAATATTAAAATTAAAAAGAAATTTGTTTCACAGAGTTAAGTTATTTTATTTTTAGCTTTTAGGAACTATGTAATTTATTGTTTTTTTTTCCCCTTTTGGGATTAAAAATGGGGCACGCAATAAACACGCTTTACATGTTAACTGGATTAGTGGACTTCACTAATGAAAATGATCATGCTACCTTACAAAGAATCCAATCTCGATTGTTACAAGGCTACATGCTAAGTTACAAAGAATATTGGCATATGGTTTCACAACTTTAATGGTCCTTAAAATTGAGACCCTTTGTCATTTTGATGATTGAAATTGAAGACGATTAATATATGTCATCTTTAAAGTTAATTACCACACATCAATGTCGCCTTTACATTTGGTTTATGTTCAAACCTCCGTTAGTTACAAAATGTGTGCTCTAAAAGTCAATTACTAATTTTAGAAATTGATAACTCTTAGAAAAAATACAAATGATTAATCTATAATCTAATAATGGGGCAAGACCACTAGCCAAGGATAACAACTAACAAACATAAGAAGAACTGAAGAAGTAATCTGAAGATGTTAGGTTAGAGCTTTTCTTCTTATATCCTAAACTTTTTCCTGGTTGAGGGATTATTAGGTGGATATCAATAATTCAGTAAGATTGGTACATACTATTTTTAATCAATTGGCAAAATGGTAATTCAGTAAGATTGGTACATACTATTTTTAATCAATTGGCAAAATGGTTTGCCTCAGGCCATTTATGTAGAGGACACTAAGAGAAGTATGTAGATGCTCAATAGAGGGCGAGTACAATAAATACGATAAGAAAAATAATTCTTACATGAAATTCTTATTGGAAATGTGCCCTAAATCCAATCATATGATGATACTTTACGGACATTTCACATGTTAAACTAAAATAGTTTAATATAAGGGCAAAGATTATTGTTTAAAGCCGTCTCATATAAATGTTATATGCTTACACGATACGTCCAAGGAATATTTAATTAGGAGAATGTGATCTAAAGAAGTTAGATTCATGAGACCATTCTCTTCTGTATACATATCCTATATGTTCTTGATCATAGGATTGCCAATTGGGCATTGACGATCAATTAAGATCAATACATGCTATGTCTTCTCTTTGGGTGAGTGACTGTTCTTGAGTCATTGATGCGATTGACATCAAGACAAGAATGTAGGTGCTCAATAGAGAATGAATCCACTGAACGCGATCAACAAGGAGTTCTCATACTCATGTCACATGAGAACTCATGGTTGGGATAATGCAAAGTAGTCCTTTGACTTGAGGCATCATAGTTGTCTTATGGTTAGGTCATTGATCTTTGACTATGCCAAAGGCACTCCGTCGGTGTCCACGACATAGTTGGGTTAAGCCACTTAGCCATGGAGGCAAGTGCAGACGTAACAAGGGATCTCTAACCTTCAAAGTATTGAGGGAGAATACTTTATGATATGATTAAGAATCTCTGGTTAGAGTATGAATGAAATTTAGGAAGTCGTTCCAAATCACATTCAAGGTAATCATATAAGTAAGAGATCACGTTGGATGGTAGACATGAATAAACTATCTAACCAAATAATGTGGTCAAAAGTATTGTATTAGAGAAAAACCGTATTGCATTTGTAATCCCAAATTGAATACGTTCTCCAACCTCTTATGATTAGCTTGGGTAGTCATGACATACTGCTAGGTGTCACTCATGGTTTATGGAAGCCCTGAAGATGTATAATCACTAAAGGGAGAATTGAAAGTAAGTCTCAATTCACACTTGATTAGAAAGAGTTTTTAATTGCCCACTGCCTCGCTAAAAGAAACCTAATGGACCACACACCGTGTAAGGTAATAATTGAAGAAAATAACGAAGATTAGTAAGGACAATTAAATAGTTTAATTGTACATGACAATGATTAATTAAAATTTAATTAATCATAGGAAAGGTGCATATCAGGCTTTAAGTAAGTTTCGAGTTTCGGGACCTAAAATGAGTTTTGGTCCACAAGACCCATTGAGTTTAAGCTGTAAGATAACTAAAACAAAATGGGAATTAACTCAAATCCAACTAGACAAAACTGGCCAAATGGAGAGGGAGTGGTGGTTCACTTATTACAAGTTTGCCACACACTTATGTCGAGTAAAAAGGCAACTTAATAAGGTTTCTTTGAGGAAGGATGAGAGAACACAAGCTCTCTCTATCTCTCTAGGAGGCTAGCCTTGTGGGAGGAAGATACTAGCATCTTCTTCCTCCCACATCACTCATCATCTTCCTTCCACTCATCCTTGGTGTTGAACTTAGGGATCTCAAACTTTGGAGACTTTTTGAGAATCCATTCCTCCATCCAAATCCAAGAAGATACGGAGCCAAGAAGCAAAGTTCTTCTATCCACATCCATGGACCCAAGGAGTAAGGAGACAAAGGAAAGAAGGCCCTCACATGGGTAAATACCATTTGCTAAGCAAAGAGATGCTTCAAACGTATAAAAGTTTCTCAACTCACTTTGTTTTTTAGTTGCGTCTTGGTTCACCACAACTACTAGGCTTAGAATTTCATGGTTTAAGTTTGGTTTTAAAGTGCATAGAAACATGCTTCTGCCATTTATTTGTTAAATGCATGTATTATGTTGCTTAATGAACTTAGTTTTTCAAATATTTTCCTTCAACTGGTATCAGAGCCTAGGTCTTGTAGTTTGTGAACCTTTTTGGGTTTTGTTGTTCAATCTTTTGATTTGAATGTTGTAATGGTTACAAGCATGTTCTTACTTCTTTGAATGTAAATTTGGTTTGAAAATTTTCCATCTCAAATATTGTAGATGTAGTTTATATGAGCATGAAATTTTGGATCTAAAATTTGGTGCCCTTAGTTTGGGGAACTTCAGCCAAATCCATGGGTGGGTTTTTTTTTTGTTCTTGCTTGTCTTGTTAAAAGTTTTTTAAAGTGACATTAGGAATCCCTAAGTACCCTAGTATGTTAATATGTTATATATTTCCTTTAAGTTTGAGAGGTTTTGGGGTGCCTTTGGGTGAAAAATGTTGATGGAGCTCTTATGGGTTTCATGGATGTTCTTCAATGTTCTTCTTATGTTCTTCATGTTTATAACAAGAACATAAAGATTTGGGTTTTTGATTCAAAATTGTTTTTTAATTTTATTTAAAATTTGTTTGTAATAGTTGATGTAAATTGATTGACATTATTCACTTCACTATTCACATCATCACCTTACCTATCACCTTACCAATCACTTTTGTTTATTTTATGAAACTTACAAAAAAATATTTAGACACCATCCCTCTCACCAAAACCAGCCATCCTACAAGTAGGATACTTTTGGGGTTTTTATGCAATTACATAAAGTTTTGATACTTTTGTGTATTTGTACTTTGACCTAAAAGTTTACGTTTTTTCGTAAAGGCCCAAAATCACTAAAGGACAAATGGTTTTACTCCTTTAATGAAGTTTTTGTAATTGTTGAAATTTTCTTATTCTAGTTTTAATTACATGAAGTAGTGGACTTTTGTAATTTTACTAAGTGACCCCAAAAGGTAGTGTTTTGTATTTATAACCCAAAAGTTGAGGTTATTGCATTTTGGCCCAAATTAGGTTGGGAAGAAAATAATTTTGCCTCTTTAAATGAGAATTGAATTTTCATTTCATTTAACTCTATTTAAATCAATTTTATGGATACAAAAACCAAATGACATTGTTGCATTCTAGTTTAATTTGTTAAAATGTTAATTCATTAAAGAAATGGTGATTATGAACCTAAGTCTACGATAATTAAGTTATGTGATAGGCCGTCTTTTAAACTTGTTTGAACCATGGGAATGTGTAGATTAGATTTTGGTTGTAATTTGATTTGATCAAATGTTGTAAAAGAGTATAAGCTCTTCTTTACTTTATAAGTACTCCTCTTATGTTTTATTTGATATGCATGAAGTTGGAGTAGTTAAGTCCAACGCCCACTAGGAAAACACACCTTAATATGATTAAACACGTAAGTAAAATCAATCACCATCCCTAGACCAAGATCCAACACTATACTTATGTTGGATCAAATTAAAGGTTCATAGTCATCCTAAGACCCTAAGGTAACTATATAGTCCATTGATGAATGCAAAGCTTATGTTAGTAGTATCATATACTCTTACTTTAAAAACGTTTTATAAGCATAGTGGGAGTATCATATGCTACTAAATCAATCACATGGACAAAAGTTCAATAGGACCAAATTGTTTTAATGTGATTAAAATGCATGCTTATTTGTGATGAGACCTAAAACCCTCAACCAAAGCGATATTAAGTTGACAAGTGTGAGAGTGCTTTGAACACTTTTTCATGGCCTTCCACCGTGGTAGGCTCTGATCATCTGTGATTGATACATCGACTTCACCTTATCATGGGGGACTACAAAGTATGTGCTAATACTCAGGAGAAGTTCTATATGCATACATGATGTTGTGAAAGTAGGCAACAAGAATGACTAATATCATATCATTGTGAGGTTGTTCTTGAACCCTTACACAAATTTTCATGGTGCGAATGACTTAACTAAGTGTAATGGAGCCAATATCATATCATTGTGAGGCAACATTCTCTAGATGCTAAATAAGATAGGTACTTACATGAGGTGTATGCTGGAAGTATGCCCATAAAGCCACTCATTTGATGTAATAGCTTTTGGAATACTCATTATGTTAAACTTTTATTTGTTAAATAAAGGGCAAAACTTATTGTTAATCACTGTTTATTGTATCATGTGTTTAAGCAATAGGGAAATCCAAGGAATGTATTCGATCTAAGAGAGAAGTGATCAAAGTAAGTTAGATTAACAAGACCTCTCTCTTATGTTCATTTATAAAACGCTCCTCATCATAGGATTGACAATGGGGCATTGACAATCTATTAAGGTTAGTATATGTTATGTTGACTCAAGTGTGAGTATGACTAGTCTCAAATCATTTAGTGTTGGACACTAAGATAAACACATAGGTGCTCAAAAGGGTAATCGAGTACACTGAACAATAATCAAATGCGAGTTCGAACATACATGTCATGTAAGAACTCATCAGTTGCAATTGCCAAGTAGTCATTTGACCTGAGGCATCATACTTGTCTGATGGTTAGGTTGTTGATCTTTGACTATGTCAAAGGCATTCCATTGAGAGTGTCCACTGCATTGTTAGGGTTAAGCTATCTAGTCATCTAGGCATGTGAATGCATAACAAGGGAACTCTAAGATATGATTCAGGAGTCTTGGTCAAAGCATATGAATATGACTTAATGTTCCAAACCATATTCAATTGAATCATATAGAGAAGTATCAAATTGGATAGTAGACATGGAAACCAACGATCACTTGAACAATGTGATCAAGAGTATTGTATTAGAGAATGACTGTATTGCATTGTCGTTGTAACTGGATAAGTTCTCCAACCACTTCTGCTTAGTTTGGGTAGCCATGACATACTGTTAGGTGTCACTCATGTTTGTGGAAGCCTTGAAGATTAGTAAACATTAATTTTCATCAAAGGGAAAATTGAAATGTGGTTTCAATTCACAATTGATAGTTAAGAGTAACAATCGCCCACTACCTCGCTAAATGGAAGCGTGGATTGTACACCGAGTAATGATGAACATGAAGAAATATAAATGAGATGGATAATCAATTAAATAGTTTAATTGAGAATGATTAAGATTAATTAATTAGTTAACTAATTATGCAAAAGGTTTGTATTGGGCCTTTAAGTTAGTTTCAAGTTTCGAGGTCCATAGTACCAAAATTGACTTTTTAGTGTAAAAATATGGTTTTTCATTAAAGTGAACAATACTGGAAGCTTTTCATTAAAGTTCCCTATTATAATCAATATGCACTAGCACTGGATGTTATAAGCATCATCACTGGAATAAATAAGCACCAGCATTGGAAAGTGAATGTTGTGATTCAGCTTAGGTTTTTTATTTTTTGTTTTTTTTTAATTTTATATATATTAAAATAAATAGGTAAATGGGTACCAGTTTATAACCGCACTGTTCATTTAAATTTCATGTGTAAATAGTTACACCCATAACTATTTAATTATCTAAACGATTACCCATAACTATAATCGTGAAATTTAAATGGGTGGGTAACCGCGGTTACTCATAACTAATGGGTATTTGCCCATCCCTGCTTCCTCCTTATCTTCATTTTGTTTCAATTGTCTAGCTGGAAATCCAGACATCACTTTTGAAAAGAAAAGAATAAGAAAAGTTAATTGCTTATTGTAAATAGGCAAACAACCCAATAATAGATTTGCTCAAAACTTCTATTAAAGCCGACATCTTTCCACCAAATTGAAAACCAAATAACATACTTACAATAACTACAATATACGCTAGTTACAATAATTTTCAACATACTTACAATAGCCAATTACAATATTATCATTCAAAATGAGATCCCTATGATTCACAAAAAGCTAGTCAACAAACCAAAATATTCACAGTGTAAGGCTAAGAAGCCACAACCTAAGGTTATACGATTAGCAAAATAGAATCCACACCAAAAGGTACCCCATAATATTATCATGCACTTACTTTGTCACTTAGAAGCTTTTGGACGAACATTTTTTTGTGTTCGGAATCAATTGACCTAAACACTCCCACATTTTGTGCTTTTTCCAAAATAAAAGTCAGTCCATCAATTTGATCGATAGGAGAAAAACCCATTTCTTTAAGTTCGTTAGCTATATAACTATGATCTGCAATACCTCAAAATATAACTTTAGTTACCATTTATGTCATTTTCTTACATTCAACATAATATTCTTTTAGTCCATTGATAATTACCTTGGTTCCATCATTTGAACTTCCCGTGCCTCTTTTCCTCTTTCTTTGACTATTGCAGATTGGTTGCTTTGTTGGTTTAGCTGGTTCACTGGAGAAACATCATTTTCAGCTCCAATATCACATGTATCAACCCTAATATGGCTTTGCTCCTCCATCACTTTAGTAGGGGTTCTGCCAACATTACTTGTAGCACGATCATTTCCAAATATATACGCAAATGTATCATATAATGGAAAAAGTTTGCTTCTCCATCCTTCGACATCTTTATTTTTCTAAGATTATATTAACATAGCAATATTAAAAAATATAGCTACAAGAATATAACTAATCAATTAATAATATAGGATATGAACATGCACATAAGTTTGCCATGCTTCATCACTATCAACTTCAATGCACTTTTTGACATCATTCCATGCAAATACACTTGTGTTTATCATGTCAAGGACTAAACTATATGTTTTTTTTTATACATCTCTTCAACTTTGACTTAATATATGGACTTGCCTTTATATTCACATTAAGACATAAAACATTGACAGCTTTTGCAACTTTAATCAAAGGACTTTGTTTGGAAGCATCTGTGTCACCTTGGAACTTCCTAGTAATAAAATCCTCAAGAACGGATAGAATGATTCTTCTTCAAATGCTTCCCATTTATGCCTCTTTCCTTTTGGCTTTTGAACAATATTCAGATTATTGTAACTATCCATACATAAACAATAAACATTTGAAAGTACTAAAGCATACAAATCAATTTGCATACAATCCGATCAATAAAACGAATTACATTCAATGGTTTGCAATCCACTTATTTTGCATAATATTCAATCAATAAAACAAATTACATTCAATAATTTGCAATCCAATCATTTTGCATAATATCAAGCATATGCATAAAAAAAAAAAAAAAAAATAAAAAGGATAACTAAAACAAATTTTTATCATTACTACATATATTTGGTTCAGTTGTTGGTTCCTAATTACTCTCCACCCATTATACATTTCCTGAGCCATGACATTCCTCTTTGCAGTCTACTGGTTAGATGCTCCAATAGTACTGATATATTCACCTTCTTTCGTATTTTGTCCATCTTCTATTACTGGCAAATTCTCCATTGGATCTATAAAGATCTCTTGCCTAATAAGATTGTGTAGAAGACAACAAGCAGTAATTACTCGACTCTGTGTCCTTATCGAATAGAAAGATAGACTCTTTAGTATCGCCCACCTTCCCTTTAGCAAGCCAAAATAGTGCTCAATTACATTCCTCGCCTTGAGATGCTTCATGTTAAAATACTCTTTCTTATTGGAAGGTGTTTGTTCCTCCCATTTGGATAAATGATAAAGTATTCCTCTATATGGTGCAAGGAATCCTTCACTATTTGTGTAACCAACAACTACAATGTAATAATAACCTAATAACCAAAACAAACAGACCCTATTAGTGTTTTACAGTTCAACTAGACCTGACTTTACAAATTTGAGACTAACTAATGGTCTTACCCGTTGGTACCAATAATCCATTGGGCCTAGTAATTTCATCATGTAGCATTTTAGAGTTTGATGCAGAGTCTTCCTATCCTGAAAACACATATATGAACTACATATTACCTGAACATAATGAGTTGCAACTCAACCCTTTTCTTGTCTGGTATCTTGATTTGTCAATTTCAAGTACATGCATATCAATGTGCGTTCCATCTAATGCTCCCAAGCAATTCTAAACAAAAAAAAAAAAGCTTTTGTCAGTTTATACAAAGGGAATATCTAGTTAGAGTTTAGGGAAAACGAAAATAGTACTAATATGCCTTAGAACATCGCCACCAATGATCCATAGAATCACTAGGCACAGGCTAATAGGCTTTTATTAGGATACCTTGTAATTGCAAAATTCCTTGCAACACACTATTGATCTACTTATAGTCTCTTCCAACCTATAAAATCTACACCAATAGTACGATTCTTAGTATGATGTAATAGTATGTGTAAGGTCATACACACCTACTCCTCTAGAGACACCAAACCATCCTTTTTAACTCTCTTATCTTGACGAAGTAAGTCACATAATATACCAAAAGTCCTTATATCCATTCTCAATCCGTTGACGCATTCAATGTCACTATTCCCTATTATACCATCCCGATAACACAAACTAATATCTTGTCTACCAAGTGAACGATTAGTCAATGCGTGTCTTTCAGCATGTCTCTGTTTGGCCTTTAGCATCATCAACACAAGAATCGTACAAACGCAAATTGCCTCTAAATGAGACTTCTCTAACAATAAAATCAATAAAAGCTTCCTTCGATCCATATCTATTCAAACTAAATATATATATAATCACTGTTATTAAGGGCATTGACAAAAGAAGTAATTATGTTATAAAATGAACTTGATCAAACGAATTCATGATATAAAGAGAACCAAAACAACAAATAGCAACAACAAAAATAAAACATCAAACAACAGAAAAGAAAATAAAACAGAGTAGAGTTGAGTATCTTTATTTGTCTCTTTGTCAAGAACTTAGAGCCATGGCCCTAAATGCTAACTTACATACGGCATGCAACACTATTTTTATAAATCTCGTATGAAACTTTTTATAGGAATTTTGTGATTGGATTCTCAATACTTGGTTAAGAATTTGGTGATCAGACTTGACATAATTTGTATGTAACTTTTCATTTATCAGGTTTTTTTTTTTTTTTTTCAATAATTGGTATGTAACTTTTCATTTATCAGATTTTTTTTGCCAAGTTCTACAACTAACTTGTAGGTTCTTCATTGACTTTGATGGAGACTAAACATACAAAACTGACTAATAAAATGAAGAAAGTTAGATCTAACTAATAAAGGAAAAAAAACTAAAAATACGAAACTGAAACCATCATTTGCCTACACCAAGACAATTGCAAAATACATCCATGAGAACACCAAAACAATTAACAAACAATAGCAATTCCAATTTCAAAAAAAACAAAAAAACAAAAAACAAAAAACAACCACTATAGACTTAAGCTTTTAGAAAATAAAATGAGCTAGATGCATAGGCAGCAACAACAGAGAACCAATTAGAACATGCTCCATCAGAGCCAAGGGAAGGAAGAGAACAAAGCACAACTATAAGCGAAGCTAAAGTCGAATCTGAAACTCAACCCCACCTTAGCCGATCAGGGAAAGTTAAGAGGGCGGGGGATCCTATCTTTTGAAATTTATATCAAATCCAATTCATGACAAATATTAGAGATCAGGAGGTGTTAGTCATGACAAAAAAAAAAAAAAAAAACTTGATAAAAGTTAGATGGAGTCCTCAAATAGAGATCAGGTGTCGATCATTTGTCAAGTATCTCCTTGAAAAAATTCAGAAATGTTGGAATTTGAAAACTCCAAATTCTAATCTCAATTTGAACCTAAAAATCAAAACCCTAACTTTTTTTTTTTTTTTTTTGTCAGTGCACAGGTCTATTATTGAAAATTTCTCAAACCCAAAACAACAAAATCAAACAAAGCCAGTAAATTCACGATATGCAAAACAAAATCATAGAAAAAAAAACCTCGGATTTGAAATTTACCAGACAAGGAGCAGATAAGGGCGAGCAGGATATAGATGAGGGTGAGGAAGACGAGGATGAGGGAGCTAGGCAAGGAGCAAGTAGGGCGAGAAGCAAACAAGACATGCGAAGGCTCTGTCTCGCAAGATGAGCGACGATTCTCTCTTTCTCACATGAGGGTCTTACGAGTCCGGTGAAATTTAGGGATTTTGACTAAGAACTCCCAACTAAGGAGATAATCCAAGCAAGTCGTATGCAATCTCATTATGCCTAATCCTTATGCATACCAAATATGGAACTACACTAGTAATTAGTTTAATCTAATCCAGTCCCATCTAAGAAAGTGAAACAAACACACCCTAACTTTTTTTCACATAACCGTTCCTAAGGTAACTCTTTGATAAATTTGGAAATAAGATCCGAATCCTGTGTGTAGGTTTTTAATTTACAATTTTAATTTAATATATTTAATCTATATGCCGTGTCACCACATAATTTAAAGGACCATAACTGTATTTAGATTAAAGTGAAGGGCATTACAACAATTTTCTCAAATAGGAACTACGTGAGAAAGTTACAGCTCAATCCAAAAGAGTTGTGCGACTTCTGACAGCAAAACAAGATCTCGAAGTAGTTCTCGGAAAAAAAGAAAAAAAGAAAGAAAGAAAAAACCAGGTATGTCGATGTCGATGTCGATGTCAGGATTTTCATTGAAGCAGTTTCTTGTTTTAGATCTTTTAGACAGATAGCATCTTCTGCATTTCGTTCCAATAAATAATCAATTTTCCCTTACTGGTTCTCTCCGATTTCATTCCAGGACTTTTCATTTTTGAATTAGAGGTAACTTTTCTCACTTAGTTTCACGTTATACCCCATATCCTGTGTTTGGTTGCTGAGAAAATTTTTGAAAAGTAAGAGTCTTAAACTTGAATTTCTTGTTGCATGAAATCTTAGCTTTGATTTCATTTTCTCATTTTACAACTTAATTGAAGGTAATTTTTCACTTCTGGGAAATTAAAGTGAAAACTGGGAAATGACAAGAAGTTTAGTTGAGTGATGTGTTGCATGTGGTTTCTGGGTTCGGATGAGCAAAATCCTTGTGTCAACATAGCTTAAACTTCAAGCGAGTTACTATTTCGATTTACTATATTTTCCACCAACAAAATAGTGTAGTAGTTGGATTTACCTCTTTCATTTTGCCCTATGAAAATATAATAATTTTGGGTAGATTTTAGCTTTCATTGTCTCTCTAATTTGTTTAAAACCTTGCATGTTGCAGGAGATTGGTCAACGTTGTACTTTCAAGAACTCTGCAAAGATTACTACTTATTTTGCAATGAGCTCTGGTTGAAATGGTTGCAATTTGATTCTGTGACCGGATTATGTTGCAGCTGCTTTCGTAGCGGAGGCAGTCTCTCTTTCTTACCAGATTTATCGTAGCTGAAAAGTGTGCTTCTTGCCTGAAACAATTTAATGGAACAAAGTTTAGGTCAAGAGTCCGTTCCTGGTTTTGGATCATTTGACAAGTCTAAGGTTTTAGATGTAAGGCCTTTGAGGCGTCTTGTTCCGTTGTTCCCGTCAGCTTCTAATAATTCTTCATTTTCAACTCCACAAGGTGCTGCTCCTTTTGTTTGTGTTTCTCCTGCTGGCCCTTTCCCACCCGAGGTTGCCCCGTTTTTTCCGTTCTTCATTTCTCCAGAGTCGCAAAGGCCACTAGAACAAAATCTGCAAACACCAATATCAAATGCAGTCCCAATTAATTCATATAGGACGCCTCCATCCGCAGAAGCTAATGGAGATACTAGGGCAGCAAGAAGGCTTAATCGAAGTCGTGGTCAGCCACAATCCCTAAGTGGGAATGCAGAGGAAGATGGTTTGGATGGAGACAATACAAGGAAGGTGGGGAGGCCAAGGAGTAAGTTCCGGTCTCAGAAGAGGACAAGGGCTGGCCAGGACATTAATGTTGCTTTGCCTGATGTTGACATTGATGCAATAATTGATAATGTTCTTACAACATTTACCAATACATTCCAACAAACTGATAGTGACAGGGAATCGGTTGGATATGCACTCACGTGTTATGACTTGGTGCGAAGAAGGATTACACAAGTTGAAGAGATGAAGGAAAGAATACCAGGAGCCCCAAGAACAGGACGCCCTGATCTAAGGGCAGGAACACTCTTCATGAATAAGGGAATTAGGACAAATGCCAAGAGGAGGATTGGTGCAGTGCCCGGTGTTGAAGTCGGGGATATCTACTTTTTCCGAATGGAATTGTGCTTGGTTGGGTTACATGCTCCAACGATGGGTGGAATTGATTACCTGGGAGTCAAGAACAGTACAGAGGAAGAGCCCTTAGCATTGAGCATCGTTTCTTCTGGAGGATATGAGGATTCTGTGGAGGATTCGAATGTGTTGATATACAGTGGCCAAGGTGGTAATGCTAGCAATGATTTCAGGAGAGGTAAGGAACTGAAGGATCAGAAGCTTGAAAGGGGTAATCTCGCTTTGGAGAAAAGCTTGCACCGGGGTAATGATGTCAGAGTAATTCGAGGTTTAAAGGATATATCTAATCCAACTGGGAAGGTATATGTCTATGATGGTCTATATAAAATTCACGAATCATGGGTGGACAAAGGGAACAGTGGTTGCAATGTATTTAAGTATAAATTGGTAAGGTTACCTGGCCAGCCTGAAGCATTTACCATTTGGAAATCAATTGAACAGTGGAAAGAAGAAACTACTACTACGAGAGTTGGACTTATATTGCCTGACCTTACTTCAGGAGCTGAAAATTTACCTGTTTCTCTGGTAAATGATGTTGATGGCGAGAAAGGCCCTGCACACTTCACATATATTTCTAGCCTGCAGTATTCTAAACTGGTGAATCTTACAGAACCTGCTGATGGATGTCTCTGTATTGGTGGGTGTCTCCCTGGTAACTCCAATTGCTCATGCATTAAGAAAAATGGAGATTTTCTCCCGTATACTGCAAGTGGGCTTCTTGTGAACCAAAAATCCTTACTTCATGAATGTGGTCCATCCTGTCAGTGCCCTCCTAATTGTCGGAATCGAGTGTCTCAAAGTGGCCTGAAAGTTCGTCTGGAGGTGTTTAAAACTAAGGATAAAGGTTGGGGTCTGCGGTCACTGGATCCCATCCGCGCTGGTTCTTTCTTATGTGAATATGCAGGACAAGTTCTTAATATTTCTGGGGTAGAAGAAATGGGGAGTGATTATGAAGACGATTACATTTTTGATGCTACTCGTACCTGTCAGCCACTCGGAGTTTTGCCTGGTGATTCTAAGGAGACTTCAAAGGCTCCATTTCCTCTAATTATAAGTGGAAATACTGCTGGAAATGTTGCTCGTTTTATGAATCATAGCTGTTCTCCAAATATACTTTGGCAGCCAGTTTTACGAGAAACTAAAAATGAGGCTGACCTCCATATTGCGTTTTATGCGGTTGGACACATTCCTCCTATGACGGAGTTGACATATGATTATGGGGTGGTCCCTCAAGAGAAAGCATACCATAGGAAGAAAGTGTGCCTTTGCGGGTCAATAAAGTGCAGAAGCTTCTTTTACTAATGGGTGTATCAGATGAGGATGAACTTTGATGAATTATGCATCTAGAAGAAGGTTAGAGGCTTTCAGTTTCCTGACTGAGTTTATTTCTTACTATGATACGTTTTCTGTTTGTCTTGTTTTTTGTTTCATCGTATAAATGCTTCTTAAATTAACCGGACTTTAAAGAATGATTAAATCTTGAACGAAGCATGTATGATAATGAAAAAGTTTATGTTTGGTAATTAGTAGCTTTTTTACGGTTCATGTGTTATCAATATGAAACATGTGATATGTTATCATGAAATATGTTGATTTTGCGTGAATATCTCGCCTGTTTGAAGTCAAATATGTGGAAGGGACATTCTTTTGATAAAATGTTGGTTCAGAAAATGTGTAAAGAATTCTATTGTGCATGTTGTGTGTTTGTTGAATCAATTTTTGTCTCAAATTCCAAAGGAAGAGTTTGTCATAAATGCCAGTCAAGCTTTTGGCATTCCCTTGGGTCCTGTTTATCCCATGATCCGTCTCTATTGTATATCTACATACATGCCACTTTCAGGGCAGCAATCCTTATTGTTATTGTTAAATCCTGTATTTTAATAGTTCAATGCCATAGTCACCCATGCATCAAATTTTCATTGAGCTGTTTTCACTTAGTTCGCATCGCATGGTGAGAAGTGAGAATATCAAAAGCCAGACGCAGAAAAATAACACTAGGTACAGCCCATGTGGGATTGATTTATTTGCGATAAGTTTTAGAGACAATGGGTTTGAGTGGAACTAACTAATGAGTGCAGGTATCCATCCTTATGATTAGTGAAATGCCATTTGGATCATTAATCATGTCCATAAATATGAACGGTGTATCATAATTTAATGTTAGCATGATTACTGAATTTTTCCTTAAACTTAAGCTAAGTCATGAATGCCTTCTCGATTAACTCTCGACTACTTTTTGTGAGGATCTTGTATCGAATTATGTGGGCCTTGTGAACTTATATAATGTAACTCTGTTGCTCTATTTCTGTACTGATCCTTTTCAGTGTCCAAATATTTATACGTGACTTCATATTTTTTCTATTTAAGTGAAGTTCTTACCCTTTCATATTGCCCTGTCCCTTGTGCAGGTTTGTATTACTTGGCGGAAAGAAGAGGGTGATGCAGTATGTGTGTCCCGTTTTCTGTTTTCTTTATCTTGGAAGGCATCTGGTTTCACAGGTATTGAGGAACATCATACTTCCCCCTTGTGACTTTAGTTAATGGGCACATGCGAGATCCGTTCTCAGCATTGTCAATGTACTATTAATGTATGAAGTTGTAACATTAAAATCCTAGGAGATTTCCTGTGGATTAGTTTATTTTCTTCTGTGTGGTATCGGTTTTAGTGGAAAAGTAGGTTTCTTTGTTGTTTATTAACGACTTGCTTTGTGGAATGGGAGGACCTAAACCCTATGTGCATTTGCACAGGGTTATAAGTGCATTTTCTCTAGGGCTTGCACTGGCTTCCATCTGTGCGTGTGGGTTTGTGTTTTCCTTGAGGCCCCAGGCTTGTTGGAAAAAATGGTTTTTGAGTGTTGTAGACCGGAGACTGGGGACTGTTTTGAAGTTATTTTATTGTACAAAATCATATTGTCCATTAGTCCATCTTTGAGAGTGCATAATTTAGGTTCGTAGTTGTGGTTTGTAGAGCTTCTTGTGGAGGAGGTAGTGACTTGTACCCTAGGAGGAGGAGGACTAGTTAGGCATTTGTCCAACTAGGTCTGCCTTAGGCGGCTGGTTTCGTACACTCCGGTACGTTTTAATGTTAGTGGACTGATAGAATGATTTTTGTGTTTTGCTTGGCCTTAAATCTCTCTCTAGTTATACGGTATGCCCCCAGTTTCAGTAAGTTTCGCTGATTGGGGGAAACTAGAGTAGCAGAAATTTTGTATGAGTTATTTTCCTTGGAAATGATGCATCTACATGTTGCATTCTCATTTATCAAACGAAGGTTATGCCTCGCCAAATTCCAATGGGAGAGCAACGTATTGAAATCCCAAAACCCACGTCTTCTTTCGGGTGCTTCTCTCATAGGAACCGTTAGTTTATTTGCACTACGAATGGAGAATGATTGACACGACACCAGTATACTAATAAGGTGAAGAAAAAATATTAGGACTCTCTCCTCATTTCTCTTCCCTTCCCTCCTCTTATATTTGAATGGTTACATTTAAGTCATGTTAATATTTTATATCGATTTTTTAATAGAGACAAAATGATAAAAAGTAAAGTGGGAGAGGAGGGGAGAGAAGGAGAAGGGAAAATAAGGGGAGAGAATTCGAGTGCTTGTTTCATTGGTTTGGGACAACACCATACTGTGGTGGTCGTCCAACTAATGGCGTCCAACTAATGGCTATGAAAATTGTCTTTGCATTGAATCGAATGGGTCCCTTAAATTCGACAAAAAGGAGAAAAGAATGGGTCCCCTAAAACCAAATTTCAAAAGAACGTGACACCTCTTATCATATAGTGAACGAACAACCCCTGAAAAAGGGTGCTTCACGAGATAAACTCTCCGATCCGATCCGATCCGATCCGATCAGGTTATTTTGTTACGTACAAAAGCAAACTAAAGATGAAAAGGACAAAAAAGACAGCGTCTTTTTTTTTTTTTTTGAACAAACGATAATATACATGTTAAGGGATGAGCTTAACCTTATAATGAATAGCAATAATGTGGTTCAAATTCGAACAAACAATACTACCTACACCAATGGAGTGAGTTCAAATTCACTTTTGATAAAAAAATAAACTTAAAATTCCTCACTTACAAGTAAAAAAGAATAGTACTAAATAGTAGTACTAAGCGGCAAACAAACACTGATTTTATTTATTTTGGTTGGAAAGGACTAGGGACAAATTAATTGTATCCCAAATCCATAAACGATGAGGATGAGGGGGAATGTTCCATCTACGGCAGGTGCCTGCGCGCCTACCTTCATACGTCAGGCGGATGAATGTTTGTTGGGGAAGTTAGGTGGGGCAGCAGATTTTTCTATGTATGTGTTAGAAACACGAGTCGATACATTATCAATATTTATTTGACTTGCACTTCTACATGCCTTTCACACTATGACAGAAAAAATGAATTATGTCCAACATATTAACTTCATGAGTATAATATCAATATATGAATCACATTACTATAGCAATAGTGTTATAAGTATTAAAAATAAATTGTCTGTTGAAAGAATACATTTTTCAATGGCTATTTTCAGAGTAACATTGGATTTATTATTTGGGAGCATTTTTGCGCACCGACATTATTATGATGTATGTTCATCATACATCTAATCATTTGTCACGTGTCATTCACCTAACTCTAGTTAACTTTTACATTAAATGTTATTTTTTTAATTTTGAAAAAATTAACAAAAATTAATTAAAAAGACACTTGATAGATGATTAGATGCATAGTGAATACACACCAAAATTTAGAATGATAAGCAAAAATGCATCCATATTATTTTCTCTCGGGTGGGACCGTGCTAGTGAGACACACAAGATTTCGAACAAGACTTGGCTACTGAATTTTCAGCAGCCACTCCTCCTTACACTCAACACGTGTTCAAGTTTTGATTTTTTTAAAGGAAAAACTAATAAAAAAAAGTTTGAAAACTTTGAGTTTTAATGATAAGGATAAAATAAAGGGTAAAATGAATAGTACCAAGATTGACTTTTTAGTATAAAAATATGATTTTTCATTAAAGTGGACAGCACCATGGGTTTTTCGTTAAAATTCCTGTTTTTTAATCAAAACACTCTGGATTAGATGTAAGCAGGGTGGCTGCTCTTTGGTTTTGGTTTTGCTTGTAATCCACTTCCACTCCCACTTCTGCTTCCGCACATGGGCAGGGCAGCCACTGAGCCTGGCTAGCTTCATTGCTTGCTTGCTTTTGCTTGATGGCCTCTGCTTACGTGAAAGCAAGGCAAACCCCCTGATACTCCTCTCTCTCTCTCTCTCTCTCTCTCTCTCTATATATATATATAGATATATATATATATGTATAGCACCAGATAAGAAAACACAGACCAAGTCACCGAGTGAACACACTCTTCTTGGCACTTTTCTGCATGCCTCTTGGAAATATCGATTTTATAAACCAATCTTTCTTACTTTCATTGGAGCTTGGAGTCTTGGAGACCAACAGCAAGAAAAAAAGCCACAAGAGATTATTCAGGTAATTTGTTTGCAGAGTTTTTGAAATGAAATCCACCATCCTTGTGGGTATTCTGTTGGGTTTTTTTATTTTAATTTAAACAAAAATATATTTATATATAGACTAGTTTGAGTTGAATAAATCAATGGTTGTTGGAAGAAATTGTCCTTGATCAGTTCAGTTGGTCAACACTGCATTGCTGTTGCTTAATTCCTGTTAATTGTATTAGTTTGTTTGGGCTTCTGTGTATAGTATAGCTGCATTGCCTTAATTATATCTAATTACCTGAATGCGAGCGCAGTGGCGTTCTAGGATTCATGTACCCGACCTCACTTAGTGGGATAAGGCTTTATTGTTGCTGTAAACGTGAAACACCATTTTGCACTTTCTGATTCTTGTTTCTTTCTGTTTAATTAATTGATCAGATGTAACTGAATTCTCTCGGTTATCGATACTTTATTAGGCTCTAGTCAGTATTTGGTGTGGAAAGTGAGCAATGGACTCTTGCAAATCCCCTCACATTGTTCTTCTGCTATATCTCTTGCTTTGCTTCTTCTATCATTGTTTTGCCATTGGAGTTGATACGGACCAGACAGCAAACCTGCTTGTCGATGCTTCTCAAGCATCCGCACGCCCAATATCTGACACGCTGTTTGGAATTTTCTTTGAGGTTCCATTGCTCATCTTTGGTTTCAGTTCCAACAATTTTAATTTAAAAATTGTGCAGAATTATCAGATTTCTAAAAATTGTTCACTGCAGGAGATTAATCACGCTGGTGCTGGCGGGGTGTGGGCTGAGCTTGTAAGCAACAGAGGTTACTTCCAAATTCTCTGAATTCCAGCTAAATATAAAAGTGAAATTATAGCAAATATAGGAAACTGTTCGCTCGTCAAACTGTCTAGCAACATAAGATGCTTATTATTCTGTTGCTAGGTTGTAAATGTAGACCATGATTAGGTTATTGCGGCATGAATGTGTGGTTCAAAATCAGTCTGGTGACGTGAGCATCTTTTTGACTAGCAAGAGAGCATTGCCAAATTATATAGTCAGCTTCTTAGAAAGGATCCCCTCCTTGCAAGATGTCTCAGAGCATTTGAGCAGTCAAGCTCTGAGATATCTAGCGAAGACGAGATCCAGTCTGAAAATACAAGATTTTATGTGTCTGTCAGCTGACACTTCAATGTGCAATTAGAGATGGACTAGGCTGTACTTCACGGAAGTCAATTTTCTTGTGTGAGTGTGGTTGGGGCACAATCGAAAATTTTTCTCCTTTTTTGTACGACACTGATTTCCATCTTTATCTATTTCACTGTCTGCATTGAATACGTACTACCAGATCCCTCTTTTTTTCAACCCTTCAATTTTTCACCATGTTGTCAGTTTTAAGTTTGTCGAAGTTTATGAATGGCTTTGAATTATTCAGCATGAGGTTACAAGTTTTTCGTTTGAATTATATCAAATGCAGAGTGTACTGTAGCTAAATATCAAATACTACATGAGCTATACCGGTTCGTTATGTTAACAGGCTGTTTTAAAGCTGGGTTTCTCAATAACTTTTTCCCACAGGTTTTGAAGCTGGGGGACCTAACACTCCTTCTAACATTGATCCTTGGGCTATAATTGGGAATGAGTCCTCTTTGATTGTGTCAACAGACCGTTCATCATGCTTTGACCGCAATAAGGTTGCACTCCGAATGGAGGTGCTATGTGACAGCGAAGGCGCCAATAGCTGCCCTGCTGGGGGTGTTGGAATTTATAACCCTGGGTTCTGGGGCATGGTATGAACTTTTACACCTTGTCTGAATGGGTTCAGTTTTCCATATTTCTTTTTCCTTCCTTCCTATGCGTTGCAGTTCTCCCATTTAAAAGTTGTGAAAGTTTTCCCCTCTGTCCATTTGAGTGGGATTTTTTTGTTTTGCACACTAAAGTTATTCGCTGTAATGCCTAACTTTTGCAACCTACACACACACGTATGGAAATGTTGTCGTGGCAGACTGGCTGGCAACATAAGCTGTGAATATGACCATACATCAAGTCGATTTTTGCCAGAATTTCTGGTCCATGTTCATCGTTTAGCAACATGGCCATTTTTATGGCAAGATAACTTTACTCCACACACAAGAATAATAACAGCCCCACAGACTCATATTTATATATTTTCTGTATTTGTTCCTTCTGGCTCTTTGGTACGGTCCTTTTATTTATGATTTTTTGTTCAGAATATAGAAAAGGGGAAGACCTACAGTGTTGCGCTTTATGTTCGTTCATCTGGATCAATCAATGTATCCCTATCACTGACGGGCTTAGATGGGTTGCAGAAACTTGCTGCTGCTAACATTATGTGCGCATCCTCTGTTCTGTTGATATTTTGCAATCAAACGTTCCTTACTAAAACACTTTTATTCTGAATTCAAGATTTAACTTTTGTATTTTCATTCCATATGCAGCGCTTCTGGTTCAGAAGTTTCAAACTGGACAAAATTCCAGATTCAAATGGAAGCCCAAGGAACAAATCCTAATTCAAGACTGCAATTGACAACAAATAGTAAAGGGGTGATATGGTTTGATCAAGTGTCGGCCATTCCCTTGGATACACATAAGGTACCTTTTTTCTCCCTGAATTCATGCATGCTTGTGGCTTGAGATTGTGTCATCTCACTATTTAGATGTGTTTAATCACCTGATCCTTGTTTTTCGAGGTTAGTACAATTATGTGTACACACACACACACACACACACACACACACACACACACATATATTCTTGGGAATTGATTTTTGCACACCGCTTATTTTTAAGCCATTGGATTGAACAAGGGGAGAATATAGGACCCAAATTAAGAGGTGGATTCTGGTCAGGATTATGGGAAAATACATGAAGTTGTAGCCAAGACAAATGAAAATGAAATTTCTTGAGGCAATTAGCGAAAAAAATCCACATCAAATAAGTCATGAAAAGCTAATCTTGAGTCCACAGTTCACCTCTTTATTCGTTGTCTGGTGGCTTGGGAGTCATGGAAAAAGTTGTGTGAGGAAGGAAATGTTAGTTAGGTGCGCCAGGTATCTGTGGTACTTTACTTGGAGAGAAAGAAATCCATTCTCTCTTGAGGTACTTTTAGTAATAAAATTATGTTCTTATAACTAAAGTAAGAAGCAGAATATTCTGGATTCTGGAATGTTATAAAAACATTTTATTGAAAAACAATCGAACTTAGATTTTACATTTTTCCTTTTTTCGGAAATTTGGTCATGTAATCTGGTGTTGCTCAAAGTTTATGCCCATGTATATTGATTTGCCAACTTTCGACATGCTTACTTGTAAAGAACTTATTGATATTCTGATACATGCATTACTTATGTGTTGTTACCCATTAAGAATCAATTGATTTGGCTCAGGGACATGGATTTCGGAAGGACCTTGTCCAAATGTTGGCTGATTTAAAACCTCGGTTTTTCAGATTTCCAGGTAAATCAGGAATTACAACTTAATACTTGACTGCTGCTAAACTTGAGCTTTTCATATATAATTCTCCCTTGAAATATATGGAAGCTGAAATATGCAAGCTGTGGTGAGGCCATCTTGCCCTCACAGTTTTTAAAAAGAAACTTTTGTATATGTACTTATTTTGTGTTTCTATGTGGTTAATATTCCTAATTTTAGTTGATAAACAATTCATAATTTATACTATTGATATATGATTTAGTAGTGAATTTTCAAGGTTGGAAAGGATTAACAATCTGACAGAAATATATCGTTGATGAAGAAATAAACATGATGTATTTATTAGCTTATTACTTGGAAATTAGTTACAATCGTACTAAAAGGATGTATTTTCTATGAATAGCATGAAGTGAATGTCTATGCTATGGCAGGCAAATAGATGAACTTAGCTATGTACATTGAATATGTACATATGTATCTTTGTGTGTGTGTGTGTGTGTGTGTGATCGAAAAGTTACTATGCAACACTTCTCAAATTTAAAAACTTGTACTTATCAAATAGATTATTTTAAATGCTGATGTTTCTGTATGTATTTGGACATGAAATTTGTTTTCCTTATTCCGGAACCTTTGTGCTTGCTGTCCTGACCTCTTGGACAAAAAAAAAAAAAATCTAGGGACACTTTTAAATTCCAATCAGTGCTAAAATCCTTGATTTTTAGGTTAATAGATAATTATGTAAGCCTTATATGTCCACTGTTTCCTCAGAATTCAACCTAATACACTTAGGTTTCATTTTTGTGTTCGGTTAGGTGGCTGTTTCGTTGAAGGTGAATGGTTACGAAATGCATTTCGTTGGAAAGAAACAATTGGACCCTGGGAAGAGAGACCTGGACACTTTGGTGATGTTTGGATGTACTGGACTGACGATGGACTTGGTTATTTTGAGTTTCTCCAAGTAGGTATCTTGTTGTTGTTGAGGAGTGATTGGGGCTCCCAGTATAATGCTGGTACTGTATGTAAACCATTATTAAAAAACCTTTTGTTTCTGCAGCTATCAGAGGACCTTGGCGCATTGCCAATATGGGTGTTCAATAATGGTACACTTTTTCTCAACGCTTTGCCTGTACTTTCTATAATCATGTTTTTATGTTAATTTATATATGTCATTGTTAACTTTCTCAATTTGTAGGAATCAGTCACAATGATCAAGTTGATACTTCCAATGTCTTACCATTTGTACAGGTATGCCTGATAGCTGACCATTTCTCCGTAGATAATGGGTAACTGGCTTACTGTTACTAAAATTGATGTATCATTGAAGCAAATACATGCCGATGACACTTAAGTTTTTCAAAAAAATATGCTTAACCCGTGAAATCTATGACTTAGCTTTGTGTGCTTTGGTGTACAACACAAAAGATTTACCAAATATGGGTGTCAAGTGACTTCAGTGTTCTCAAAGCAAAACTTCATTATTCTCATTAGAGGATATGCACCGCTTAAAATGTAGCGTCTCTTCTGTAGCCAAGTTGGGTTGCTCTGGTGAGGGTAGGGTAGAGCTTCCAGCGGCAAATTGCCACTCGAGGAATACATCAAACATTGTGACAAACTGCAGTACGGTGCATTGGTCACTACTAGGAATCTCTGCATTAGGCTCTAACTTCTCAAACATAAAATAAATGGTTTTGGTGTCGATATCAAATTTATTGGATAACTTTTTTATTCAATTCTTAATCTTGTTATTATGCACGGTAGCTGATAAATCTCAAATTGATTGATTACCTTTCACATTTCTTGTTTATAGGAAGCTCTTGATGGTATTGAATTTGCTAGAGGCAGTCCTAATTCTACATGGGGTTCTCTTCGTGCTAAAATGGGACACCCAGAACCTTTTGACTTGAGATATGTTGCTATTGGGAATGAGGATTGCCAAAAAACGAACTACCTAGGTTTGTATATTTTGTAGTTCATGTTTCTTATTTAGAATATATACCTGATGTGGAATTTTGCTCTCGCAACACACGTTAACACCTGCTTGCATGTGACTGAGCCAATCATTTTTAACCCGTTGGAAACGGGAAGAGGGACCTTGGATTTTCAATATTGTGATTCGATGTATCTAACATTCTTCTTTTTAAAATTTATTTTAACTCTCACCAAGACTTATGCTTTCCCTCTTTCTCTTGACCAGGAAATTACCTTAAGTTCTATAGTGCTATAAGAAAAGCCTATCCTGACATCAAGATGATTTCAAACTGTGACGGTTCTTCTCAAAAGTTGAATCATCCAGCTGATATGTATGATTTTCATGTAAGTATCATAACACCGCTACTTGTATTCCACTTGACAATAATCATCTTTACCATACAACGTATGGGGCCATTGAAGATTTGGCGACATGGATGACATTTGCGATAATACTCTTACCCTCTGTTTTTTGTTTAGATCTATACATCTTCCAGCGACTTGTTTTCTATGGCTAATCATTTTGATCACACATCACGTGATGGTCCCAAGGTAGTTCACAAGCCCTCGTATGATTTAACCTGCTCGAGTTCCTACCTATTTTTCTTTCTTATATTTCAATATGATCCAGGCTTTTGTGAGCGAGTATGCCGTGACTGGAAAAGATGCCGGAACAGGAAGTCTTCTAGCAGCATTAGCTGAAGCCGGATTTCTTATTGGACTGGAGAAAAACAGGTGTGTTGTACATCTACGCATAATTTTATATTCTACTACTTTATAATATGATATATTTGCAAATACAGTATTTCTTCTCAAAGAAGTTAATTTCATTCCTGCATTTCTGCATGTCACAACCATGTAGTGTGTTACAACATCTGTGTGTGTAAGACCAGCTGCACATCTGTTTATTGTCAATCGAAGAGTTCTGTTATTCCCAATCCCATAGAAATATTACTAGACTAAAGATGGCCTGTGCTTGAAGGTGGTCCAGGAATCTGATAAAGAAAGATGGTATTCATTAAATAGTTCCTCTCAGTGGCATGGATTATTGAGTAAAGTTAAAGTTGGAGGTCTCCCGATATACTTGTAGCATAGGAATGCTTTGGCAATTAGAAATTCTAATGTTTTTTCGTTGTTCAGATTAGAAATTCGAGTGTTTAAACAAGAGTTCATCAGGATATTGGGGAGCTTTTATTATTTTAACGGATTGTAGGGATGAAGGCATCCAGATAATATCCATTTGTTACAGGTTGTCTTGATATTAACTCTAGCAGTAAATTGCATAATGAACTACTAAAACATGTAGAAATCGCAGTTTGTCATCATAATTTCACCTAATGCTATAGGCAAAGAGATAGGGGTGAGGATTGGAGTTTAGGAAGTACCAAAAAGTGAATGCTTTTGTTACCTTGGATCTATCTTGCAAAAGAACGGAGAATTGGATGGAGATCTCAACCATAGAATACAAGCTGGATGGATGAAGTGCAACGGGTGTGCTGTGCAACCATCGTATGCCAATAAAGCTTAAGGGAAAATTTTATAGGACGGCAATAAGGCCAACAATGCTTTATGGCATAGAATGTTGGGCGGTCAAGCATCAACATGGGCAAAAAATGAGTGTAGTGGAGATGAGAATGCTTCGTTGGATGTGTGGGCAGACAAGAAAGGACAAGATTAAGAATGAGGATATACGAGGTAAAGTAGGGGTGGCCGCAATTGAAGATAAGATGAGAGAAAATCAGTTAAGGTGGTTTGGACAAGTGAACTGAAAACCTACAGGTGCTCTAGTTAGAAAATGCAAATACGAGCTAGGGCCTCAGGGCAAAAGGGGTATTGGAAGACCTAGGAACAGTTGGAAAGAGACTTTAAGAAAAGAAATGCAGTACTTGGAGCTAACAGGAAATTTGGCTCTCTGGGATTCATACAGCCAACCCCATTTAGCGGGATAGGCTTTGTTGTTGTTGTTGTTGTTGTGGTTTTTCAATACAGTGCCCTACCCTAAGTGTTTTCTTATGTACATGGGGATTCTGGGGTTGTCACCTTTACATCTAATTTAAGCAAAAATATTTCTATAATTGTTAAAATGGGCAGCTACTGAGTATTTTTTTTGTCTACAAATGCAGTGATGTTGTTGAGATGGCAAGTTATGCACCGCTCTTTGTCAATACCCATGACAGACGGTATACTTCTGTGCTCGTTCCTTTTGTCTAATTTCAATTTTATATATTAAGGTGGTTTTCAATGCTGTTTTCAAGTTTTCAAAAGAGGATCGATGCTGTTTAGTTATTACTAAATTGAAACTTGTCCGTCATCAAGGTGGAATCCGGATGCAATTGTCTTTGACTCCGCACAGCTTTACGGGACTCCTAGCTACTGGGTGCAAAGTCTTTTCAACGAATCTAGCGGAGCAACTATTTACAACACAACACTCCAAACAAATTCTTCTACTTCACTTCTTGCATCTGCAATTTCGTGGAAAAACTCAGAAAACGAGAATACTTACCTAAGAATAAAGGTATTATTTTTTTTTATGCTTAGTTGAGATCGGTCATCCAACCTTTTCTTTTTTCTATGAACAACTTATAACATGTCAATACCCTTAAAGTGTTTATAGCCATCTAATACGTAGTTGGACGGCCTAGAATGGAAACAAGCTCATTGATCACATTGTTCTTAAACTAGTATGTCGTTTGTTGCTTCAGAATAACGTATATTATACTTTATCTGGAGCAGTATACTCTTTATTTTCATTGTAAATACTGTCCATTCTCTTTGAATTTGATCCTTAATAATTTAGCCCGTAAGTGTTGTTCATTCCTAAACCCTAAACCCTCAATATTCTTCATTTTCTGCTCAATTTTGGAATTCCATACGTATCTTGTCTGAAGCAACTACATGTTTAAACTGTAGCTATAATAGGAATCTTTAAAAAACTATATGAGTACGTCGAACATCCTCCAAGGAAAAGAAAATAAATTATGAAAAATCATATTGCTCAGGGCACGTCAGTAATCCATCAACTTTTTCTTAGAGATGTTATATTTCGATAGTACAGTAGTGTCTTCATGCAAATACATTAACATTTCTTGGAGAAGTGTCAATAGAGTGAATGGTCATTTACGCAGTCATCCATTGTTTCTGTTTCGGCTTCTTTTTATCACCGAGTTGAAAAACGGTTTCTACCAATATGGTGCATGTCGTATTCTGTGACGTTTCATTAATTTGTGATGATTATTGCCTTGTGCAGGTTGTGAACTTGGGAACCAACACAGTGAATCTGAAGGTTTCTGTGAACGGTTTGGAGCCAAATTCTATTAGTCCATCTGGATCAACAAAAACAGTGCTTACATCAAACAACTTGATGGATGAGAATTCCTTCAATGAACCAAAGAAGGTAACTGAATCAACTTTGTATCGTTAATATTTTCCTTTCGTGTCCTAAACGGTTAAATTCGTGGGAACCAGTGTTGCCTGCATATTAGGATCAGAAATCAAGAAAGATGACAGTTCTGTGGGCAATGTAACTGAATGCAGGTGATACCGAAACGGAGCTTGCTGGAGTCGGCTGGTGAGGAAATGGAAGTTGTAATCTCTCCGCAGTCTTTCACCTCAATCGATTTGTTACTGGAATCAAGCCTTTACGTCGGGACGGATGGAGCGGATTCTCTCTTTGTTTCTTCTATGTAAAAGTTAGGGATGAACATTGTATCGTGTCAATTAAGTCAAGTAAAATAACCAGTTGCCAGTCCCAGTGTAATCGTAGGCAATAATCCAGTGTAATTATATGAAATAACCTCCCTAAAACAGCGTTTCTCAGTTGCGGCGGGCACGTATATTTATTTGTAAATGTTCTGCGCAGTTCGAATTGACAAAACCGGTTTCTGTAATTCATTGTTGGAACCCTTAAATAACCTAATCATACCTTACAATAAACTTCCCTTTCAACATTGAAAAAAAAAAGTGAACTGAAATGCTTCGTCGAACGGTATTCAACTTCACAATATAAGCTACAAAGTCTCGTCACTGGAAACTCGGGCGGTAACAAACTAGGGAAGAACATGGGAACGAAATATGAGAGGGTAGGTACAGCATAATCCACTACTCCAACACTGCAAAAGTAAAAGCACTCGTTAGTCTAAAATTTCTTCATTTATTTTCGAGAAATCGATACAGAGATACTTAAATGGATTATAGGCAAGGGTTCCAAGTACATGGGGTAAAGCATACAACATTTGAGTACTAGGACTCAGACTTACCACAAAAAGCAATGGTCCCTGTTTAAACTTGTCATGAAATGAAAATGCCACTGGTTTTGGATTGTCTCCGGGACCTCTAATAAACCCACTGAATTCACATCATGGTAAATCGTTAGTAACACAAGGATTGATATCCCGTTTTTCAGCAAAATTAATTCAATGAACGTGTATAGACAGAAAAAATTCATCATTCAGCCAACGTTTTAGAGAAAGAAAAAAAGTACGGTAACTACAATACAAGCAATAAGAATAATCAACTCACATCAATGATGCAGATATTAGAGGGGTCCTCCTAACATCGTAAATGGCAATAAGACCCCAGTATAAGTCACCGCCATCTTTAAAAGATATAGCCAGTCGCTCTCCTGAAGCATCCCAAGCTATCTTCTCAATGCCTTGACTGAAGGAGATAACAACAAATCAGAATTGTTTTGGACAAACATTACAATGTGCAAGGGTTAATAAATTGAGAATATCTACCCCGATGTTTATTGCAATGCAACTATAATGTGAAATAATAAACCGTAAAGCTTTTCTGAAATTATTAGTTTGAGGACTGTTTAGTCCAATCAAATATCCAATCCTCATAAAGAATGTTTAATCTCTTGTCCAAACTGAAACAGAAAGTCCAGGCAGGAACATAATACGAAGGAAAGAAGAGCAGAAGGATGACCTCAAATCTATTCATTTACATATCAGGCAATATGAATAGCATAACCACGTCTACTTTAGTAACTACTTCTTTTCTTTCCTTTTCATTTTTTTGACTTTTTCATTTGTTTTCAGACGGCAATAGTAGCAAATGCATTGTCTTTGCGTACAGGAGTACATGGCAGCACACAGCACCGTGATCACATGGTGAGGGACGGTAAACATGATGGGTGAATGACAAAGATTTAATGCAGTAAGCATTATAAGCACTCCGAAACAGAAATGTTGAAAACCTGACTTCACCTCTGACTACCTAATTAAGGCAGCTGGCCCTCATACTAGACATTTCAGGAATTAAGAAAATTAATGGGTACCATAAAATATTAAAAAAAAAGAAAGAAAAAAAAAAAAGTCTCAAATTAACTCGATTACAACATCCAGCTTATCAAGAAATAATAAGAATAAAATTGTCTTTTCCAATCAACTCATGAAGACAGCCCATTAAATGATATGTCGTTGATCAAACACTCATAAAGCAATCCAAATAGTGAAAAATAAACAATAAAAATGAATTAATGTATACCTATTTGTTAAGGACATCATCTCTGGTAGTTCAACAGGTAATAAGTGCGCATCTGCAAAATTCAAACATCACTTTACCAGTGAGATTCAGAAATAAAATTCAAGCATCACTTCAACAGGTAATAAGTGCACATATCAAAAACTGTTATTTGTCATGACACCGTTGACAATCAAATTTCACAAGTTCTTTTTCCTCATGACAACCATCACATTACCAATCTGTCAAAAGGAACACAGTCTACATGAAAATGCTTCTTTAAAAAAATAAGTCAATATTAGCTCCCAAGGTTACACTGCTCCCACTAAGCAAGGAAATGTATTCAGAGAATTTTTATTCTTTTGAAATAAAGAAATCCTCGTATTGAGGGATATCACGGTGCAGATTGGACAGGTTCTCCAACAAAGAGAAAATCACGAGCCTACACACTAAAGTGGCATCAGAAAAGGTTTTGACTCATTTATCCCACTGAAAAGTATTTTGTTGACATCTTCACTAGGCATATCACAAGATTCATTCTACTTGCACCAAGCTGAGAGTCAGGTTCTATGCTCAAACTTCAGGAGTGTTGTTAAAGTAGGAAATTATAACTAAATTGCTTGATTTACGCTCCTGATTTCTTAAGTTAAAAGTCATTGTAATTGCTTGTTAGCTTAATTTACGGATTGAAATTCTACAGCAGATTTTCAGAGAGATTTGATCCTATATTTTTTTAATAGCTCGTGAATTCCATTCATTGCAATACAATAAATAGATTGTTCTCCCTTTCTGAAGTTTTCCTTTTCAACAGAGAATCTGAGATCATAAAGACAAATGCAATTTTCAATCTTTGGATGTCTTAATAACACTAGACAATACCCAAGTACTACCTCAAGTAATATAGATATCAGTTTAAGATTAAAAGCTTCCTCCAAAACACTAAACTATTGTTGCTAAGCTTTTTTCTCAAATTTCATATTCTATATCCACAGTTTTACTTTCTTTCCGAGATTTCTCGAACTATTTTCCACTAGAAAGAGGAGAACCTTAATTCTTATTCAAAACATCTTATATGTTAACTTATTATTCAAAATATCTTATATGCCTGTTGTTAGGTTTCCAACAATGTTTTCATGTCGATAAGTTGAAAAAAAAAAAAAAAAAAATAGACAATAAATAGGGATAAAAAGGCAATAGATGTTCAATGCACTCAAACATAACTTTCATCTAAGCTCACATACCAAGTGATGGAGGCTTTGAAGCAAAGTGAATTGAACCCATGGTTGAAGATTTAGAGAAAGCGAGAAGTATCATACGCCCATCAGGATCCCATGATGCTCCCTAGTATAACAAGACACAATGAGTATAAGTATAAATAAAAAAGTAAAAACTTCAACCAATAAAGTACTTTCGGTTATGGAAATGTGCCATTAAATGCGATTCAAGAGTAAGTAATTAGTCATATGGAAGAGAGAGAGAGAGAGAGAGAGAGGTGCAAAAGGTGGGGGTAACCTAAACTTAAAAAATCTTGCAACGAATTTGAACTGAACACTATAGAATTTCTATGCAGCACAAAATGGACAAAAAATAAAATAAAATAAAACAGGAGAAAAGAAAAGAAAATACAGAATAATGGCCCACAGGCCGAGACCTCAATCATCAAAATGTTTTTATAGCAGTATGTAAGGGTCATCAATTTAGAAAATAGAAAATCAAGACAAAAAATTGTGTGCAACAACAAATTAGTTAGATGTCAATTTTGTTTACCTTGACGAAGCCACTAGTTGAAGACCATGGTTCAGATGTCCATGTGTTTGTCTCCCAAAGATAAAATGTTCCATCACTGAAAAAGAATAGAATGATCATCTTGTTCATCCAAAACTGCCCATTTTCAACTAAGATTAAGAAATATAAAAGTGCAACTGGTCAAATGATGAAAGTACAATTTTGCCGAAAAAAAGTAATCCCCTGTTGGCGACCACTTCAGCATTGAAATGCCACCTAGTCCTCGTCTAATAGGTGTCCCAAGCCCTGAGAAACCAGTTAAGGAAATGAAATCATCAGTTTCAAAATAAGAGTGTACTTTTTCTGCTTCAAGAAATAAAACCATCTTATCACTAATCAGAAAAAATTTAAAATTTAAAATAATAGATCCTGGCTAGAGTGGTTTGGGGGCAGAGAAAGATCCATAAATATTCACTAAGTAATGCCAGTCCGCTCGACCATAAGCCGCTTTTAGAAGGCACTTCCTATAATGTTTTGTAAAAGCACCAAAAACACAGCATAAGCACAAGAAAAAGAATCTAGGCAATATACCAAATAATTCATTCCTTTTTTAAAAGAAAAGCAAATGCCAGCTTTTAAAAGCAGTATCAAATGAAGTCTTTGCCTTTTGTTGTTTTTGCCCAATCTTCTGAGTATCTACCAAATCATTCATTGAAAGGGATTCATTAGTAGTTTACTAACCAGTCTTCCTTTTGTCATTTCTCCATCAGTATATGCAACTTTTTTACGATTAAGTCGCAAATACTTGAGGTTTAAGTTGAGTAAAAGTAAACCAGATCAAGTTATTTTGACAGAAAAACGAAATCAATAAATTAGCTACAATCTGTCCCTTTACAGCATGGATGTTTTAACTTGAGTGTGTGTGTGTGTGTTGTTAAGAAAGAGACAATTTAAAGCTAACAAACAAGAAAAAACTACAAAGAGTGTGTTGTCAAGAAGACGACAACAACAACAAAGCCTAATCCCAACATTCAATGAAGCATTCTCATCTTCACTACACTCATTTTTTGCATGTGTTGATGCTTGACCGCCCAACATTCCTGCCATAAAGCATTGATGGCCTTATTTCCATCCTATAAAATTTTCCCTTGAGCTTTAGTGGCATAAAATGGTCGCACAACACACTCGATGCACTCTTCCACTCATCCATCCAGCTTGAATTCTGTTGTCAAGAAGACCACTACAGAAAAACAAAAAGAAAAGCCAGCAAAGAAACAACAGAACAAAAAGACTCTCCCAGGGCAGAACAAAAACAGATAGCTGAGATAGATCAACCACCGAACTCATTGGATAGACAGCCCATAGCATGGACCAAAACTGAATTTTTTCTTAAAGCTCCTTACCCAACTTATTTTCATATCACTGAACAGCTTATGCCAAGGTGACGTCAAAGGGAAATGATGGAAAGTATAAACAACCAATTCCATATTCTTCTTACATATTAGCACACCAATTGGGGACAAAATAGAATTTGGCCTTCTTCTTTGGACCATGTCACAAGTATTCACCTTATTGTGAGCCACAAGCCAAGACAGAATATTAACCCTAGAAAGAGCTCTAGATTTCCTGATCAAACCATAGGCATGAAACGAGGCGCTGAGCCTGAATTACAAAATTCAGAGAAATAAGACGTGCTGGGAATCTAGTGAATCAATCCTTGAGAGTGAATGGCAACATTTTCAGGAACATCCAATACAGAAGATGACTCTTCCACCCAAGCCTCATTCAAGTTTCTCCTCAAACCAAAAGTCCAGTTCCTCAAACTACTAGAATAGTCGACGATGCTAGAAATGTCTTTATTAGGAAACCTGGGCATATTTTCAAGCCTGAGAAACAGAACATTCAGAACATTTCCCCAACCACACATCTTCCCAAAACTTATTTCTTCCTCCGTTTCCTGAAACAAACTGGGAGCAGCGTGAGAAAGGAGCATGCCTGTGGGAAATATCTTTCCATGGGTTATGACTAGAGCCATGTACCATAATCACACCACTTTAACATGAATCCTTTATTGAAGTTTCAATACAATGAAAGAATAAAGATGGTGGAAGGGTCAAAGGAGTATCTATCACTTATCACTAATAATTCTAGAATGGTTGTTGTAATGTAGTAACTAACGTGCTAAAGATGATTAATGAAACATTAAATAACACAGAAAACACACAACAATTTCATGTAATAGCCAACAAAGTCATTCAGAAAACTTGAGAACACTTTTGACAGTGAGCATCCAAAAGAGAACACATAGATGTTAGTAGCAATCAAAGCGGGTGATATATGATGAATACCTTGAGAAACATCCCATATGGTAAATGATGAGCTCTCATAAGAGCCAGATGCCAAATATGTAGGTACACATCAAGGAAATCTCATATAGCACGACTGAACAAAGTAAGTGTGAAATTAATCTGAAAATAAAGGCTCTTTTCCTGCTTGAGAATATCCCTATGTATAAAATGAAAATTGATGCCACAACATAATACTGTAGAAAAAGTAATTTTTTTTTGTGGAAAATGGCAATACAATGCAAAAGGAAAACAAAAATATAAAGTTTTGTCAAAACATTTGATAAAGTTTGCAGATATGGATGACAGTGATAAATTGCAGGAAAGCCTCCATATTCATGTAATGTAGTGTAGAGTCTCCAAAGTTTAACCACAATTGAAAATCAGAATAGAGATTGTTTGGATATCTTCCATCAGGACTCCATGACAACGCACTAATCTGTTCCTCGTTATGAGTTCGAAGAAAATCCACCAAAGTATATCGAATTCCAGAACCTCTGGAGAGAGTGCCCAGGAAGGAAGAAGACCCAGATCTGATAGATGCTGCACTTCCCGGGAAAGAAGCAGCCCAAATGCAAATTCCACCTCTGAAATCAAACACATGCAACGAGAGAAATTCAGTCTTACAACTTACAGCCTGTCTAAATATATAAAATGTAGATATAGATCTTGAGCAGCAAAATTGAGGTACTTGCTTGCATGCTACAGCAAGTTGTCTCCCACTGTTTGGCCTCCACTCAAGTACTTTGACCTCTCTCTGGGATTCATTGGCCAAAATGCATGGCTCCTTCCCTTCTGTTAAAGTATAAATTGCATTGGCAAGCCAACAAAATTACCAGACAAAAAACTTAAATAATTGAAAGCAGTAAATAGTTAAGCATCTAACCTAAATCCTCGAAATCACGAATTATAACTTGATTGGGGCCAGATATAAGCGCTACGACATGTTTATGTTGGTGCCAGCTCACACCTTGAAGATCAACTTCTGGTAATAAATTTACCTGCAAGTTAAGTAAGGATGTTTAAGAAGCCTTTATCACTTCCTCAATTGTAAGTCTTTTTTAAATTGCTTCACAAATGTTGTCTCTCATATTATGCTTATTGCTATCCAAGGGTTAAAGTCATGTCTTTGGCCCATCCTACAAGCCTTCTAATGTACCGATAACACAATGTATTCGTAGTTGTAGCACCAACTCTATGAATTTATGATACGGTTAAGGCAAGGAATTTCAACATTTACTTATCAGGTGTCTGGATAATTAGGGTCAACTTGTAATTCAATGGTCACATCAACATTCAATGAATTTTTACGAGGACATGTCTTAACACCAACGGACACCTGGACAGTGGCACTAAATGAAATCCCAATTTAAAGAATACTGGATACCACATTTGGATTATTTGCAAGTCTTGCCCAATAATTCTCATGCTCAAGATGATACGTGCAGTGTTATTTAGATAACCCCAAACTCGATTCCCACAGTAATCACTCAGCCCAAAGGAACATACACTAATTCAACAACCATTCATGCAATGTAGCTGCAATTCTGTTATATCATTGAAAAAACAGTTTAAAATTAATTGGGTAATTAGTAAATGTAGAAAAGAAAATGTATCATACATGATTAGGGCGGAAGAGAGGAGTGAGGTTAATAATCCCCTGCAAATTTTTTAGAAATCCCCTTGTTGGAGATGCGGTTACAACCTGCTCGGCATCATAGTCGGGACTAGGGGGCTGCACCAGCTGATCCGATTGAAACGGAAGTGGGCTGAATACCATTCCCTGCACACCGAGAAACTCCAATGTCACATCAACGGCCAATGTATACGACCCACCCAACATAAATTAAATAGATACATATGTGTATATATATATAGAGAGAGAGAGAGAGAGAGAGAGAGAGAGAGAGAGAGAATTTGTAGGTTTACTAACAAGAATCTTTCCATAAGTGTCCTTGGCTACATCGTCCGAGAGGCTCTCAGCAGTGACTGCAGATAGTTATGCAGCAATATCAGTATGTTTGTGTGTGTGTGTGTGTGTGTGTAGAGAAAGAGATGGTACTGACTGAGGTCGCGATTGATTTCGCAAATGGTGACAGAACCGGGATGAGGAAAGGAAGGCATTCGTGGTCCTCTTGGAGGAGATGAGCAGTAGAGTAGGGTTTTGCCCTCTTTCGATTCCTCTGAAATGCTTAACCCCTAAATTGCAATGGCCACTATCTTTTTCTGCCCTCCCGCTCAATCCACCTCGTCATGGTTTGGTTTTGATTCCATTTTACCCTAAGGTCAACTTGAACCGAAAACTGGCCAAATGGCTCGTTTTAACCCTCTGTCTCTTTAAAAAATTAAAATTTTAATGAACAATACATGACAATATTTGTCTCTAACTCCAATCGAGTGCCAAAGGGTCCATCCGAGAGCCAAAGGATCATAGGGCTCGTTTTAGCCCTGTCATAAAAAACCGTCTCTAACCGAGAATCAAAAAATCATAGAATCAAACATAATTTATTATTTAAATTTAATGTTATTTAATTATGTTTCACATTACTTAATTTAATTTAATATTGTATAATGGCTTAGGAAGTTATAGGAAAAAAAATAGAATTTAAAAAAACTATGAAACAAATTTTGTAAAATAAAAGCCATAGGAAAAAAAATAAAATTTAAAAAATATATGAAACACATATAAATTATAGGAAAATAAAAATAAAACTGTAAAAAAAAAAAGAATTGTTATTGGCACTCCAAAAATCTCATTCTACACTCTAAAATTTCTATATTTGGAGGAAAAAAAATACACTTTTGAGGAGTGTATAATGAGATTTTTGGAGTGCCAATAACACTTCCCAAAAAAAATTCAAAAATAACGGCTAGTTAACGTCAGCTAGCGTTGCATTTGAAATTTTGGTCTAGCATTCTTGTCGGATATAACCGATAGGAATATACATATTCCTGTCGGTTATATCCGACAAGAATGCTCACATTTCTGGCCAGTTCGGGGCTGGCTGGTTGGTTGGATTGGGCCAGCCCTTTGGCCTTTTCAGATTTCGTGGGGCCCATGAGCCCTCTGGCCTAACTCTCGGTTGGAGACGGTTTTCAAGCGTTTTTCGGACCTCTGAACCCTTCGATTGGAGATGGTCTTACTATTTTAGACGAATAGGATAAATAGTGTTGGATAGTACTGACTAAATTAATCGGACGTTTGATACAGTATCGGACTAATGATTGTATTAAGAGGTCGGCCTATATATATACACACACACACATATACATATTAGCATTTGTTTACACACTTTATGTATATAAACACATTTTTTTAGAAAATGAGAATGAGAGATAACGTGGGGGGAGTGGGAGGTTTTTTTTTTTTTTTGGTTTTTTCTTTTTTTTTTTTAATATTGGAGGTATTTTAACATCATCTATAGGTAAGGCTACAATAAAAAAAATAGTAAAATTTGAATATGTGAAATTACATTATTGCCCATCATTTTTTTTTGTGTTATAGAAAACTAATTTGTCTTTTCATACTCTTTTGGTTGACAAAGAGGGTTTTATTAATTAGTAGATGTTGATTGGCAATGTTGAAACCGTTGGCAGCTTAATGAATACCCACATAGTTTTTTCAATACCCACACAAAGTAATGTAGACTTTGGAAATAAAGGTGATCGTATTTTCAAAGTTACATGCTGTAAATTTCAAAATGTAAGAATATGTTTGTATGGAGTTGCTCTATAAATAGAGCACTCCGACTACTGTAAAAAAATTAAAAAATAAAAAAAGAACAGATAGAGCAAGAAAGATCAATAACATTATCTATCCCGCCCTCTTTTATTTATCATCCCTTGATTTATAGTACAGTGTGATATTTTACCACTATTTCGCTCTTGTTATTAGTAAAGGTTATCTCTTTAACTTTTACCTATTTATAACACGTTATCAACACGACTCTCTAAAATCTAAAGATTTTACTGTTCATCTTCTTCCTCTGCCTCAACTGCTGGATATACCATTGTGAAGAACTATTTGCATCATGCTTGCTTTTAGTTCTCAACCTAACAATTACATATATCTTTGATTTCTTGTTAGGTGTAGATCTTGATTACTAACCCATATTTTATTTATGTTAATTTTACTGCAATCCAAAATGGTGCGGTACAATCGCCTATCTTGAACTGCAAATTTAATCTTACTGCAATCCAAGATGGTGCAGTATCATTACCTATCTTGGACTGCAGATCTAATTTACTGCAAATTTTAGGTGGAGCGGTATAATCGCCCACCCTACCCTACGTATTTAAATTTGCCCGCTGTTTAATTTCATTGCAATTTTAGATGGTGCGGTATAATCGGCCACTCTGCTCTGCGTATTTAAATTTTCCTATTACTTGAGTGATGCGGAATAATTGCCCATCCTATGTTATGAGAATGGTAATATACAATCCCCCTCCTCATTCATTATGTAAATCTCGAGCCTAAAGTTTCGAGTGTTTATCATTTTGGCCTGAAGATCAAAATGAAAAATTTGTAAAAACCAAAAGTTTTAACACTACATACCTCCAGAATACATATTATTTCAAGTTCTTACACATCTCATTTTTCTTTCAAAAAAATGGTAAAATTGGCAAAACTTGATTTTGTTGCCCTGGACATTACTGGGAATAACTATCTTACCAGGGTAGTGGATACCAAGATCCATTTGGAGGCAGGGAATCTTGGAGAAACAATCAACAAGGAGAACAGTGCATCTTCTCGAGATCGGGCGAAGACCATGATCTTTATCTATCGCCACCTTGATGAAGCACTAAAAAACAAGTACCTAACAGTTAAAGATTTGTTAGCTCTCTAGAAGACATTGAGAAACAGATACAATCACCAAAAAATGATGATTCTTCCAAGAGCTCGTTATGAGTGGACTCACCTAAGGATCCAGGATTTCAAGTCAGTAGCTGAGTACAATTATGCGATGTTCAGAATTAGCTCCCAGATAAAACTCTGTGAAGAAACCATCATTGAGGAAGATACGCTAGAAAAGACTTTCAACACCTTTCATGCCTCAAACGTGCTTCTGCAGCAGCAGTATAGAGAATGAGGTTTCACTGAATACAACTAGCTGATATCTGTGCTCCTGGTAGCTAAACAAAACAATGAGCTCCTGATAAAATATATCAGTCCTGACCTATTGGATCTGCACCATTCCCAGAAATGAATGCTGCTTCCCTTGAAGTGAACGCCACATCCTCTGGTGGCAATAATCATAAACGAGGACGTAGCCACAGGTAAGGACAGTGGAACGGGAAAGGCGAGAATCATGGTGTCCAGTTTCACAACCAGGTTCCACGGTATAATTCAAGCCTGAGCTTTAAAAATGTGAATCTCCATAAAGGCAAAGCTCATATGAACAATGCTCCCAGAAACTCTGAAAGAGCCTGCCATAGGTATGGTGGCAATGGGCATTGAGAGCGGACTTGTCGTACCCCAAAACATCTGGTGGATCTATATCAAGCCTCTATCAAGGAAAAAGGTGTTGAGACCAATTTTCTCAACCAGGCTAAACCAATGGATATACCTGATCCAGTGTGTGACTTATCAGGGCAGTTGAACACAACCCACCTAAATATCTCAGATTTTATTGTGGAAAAGGGGAATAAAGTAGACCAGTCTAACTAAATCGTTTATGTTTGATGTACTAAACTTGTAGTTCAAAACTAGCATTTCAAATTCAATAAAAGTTGTGTTTAAATTTCCTGTTATAACTTGCTTTTAACTATGATTCCCTTACTCAAAGAGAATGGATAAAAACTATAGTCATTCTCAAAACATGAGAAATGGCGGAGATATTTGTCATGCAGACTGTACAACCACACATACAATACTTCGAGATCGAAAGTATTTCTCAAGATTGATGCTTATAAAAGTAAGGGTAACAACAATATCAGGCCCTTCAGATGTAATTGAAGGCTCAGGGAAAGCCCAGATTATGTTACCAAATGGAACAATATTGTCCATACAAAATGCATTGTACGCTACTCAATCTACTCGAAATTTGTTGAGTTTCAGAGACATACGTTTAAATGGATACCACATTGAAACGAATAGTGCAGAAAATGTGGAGTATCTATGCATTATCTCCAATGATACCCAGAAGCGTATATTGGAAAAGTTGCATTGTTTGACGAGTGGATTGTATTATACATACATAAAGACAGTTGAATCACATACTATCATGAACCATAAGTTCATTGATTCAAAAGTTTACATGTTTTGGCATGACCGTCTGGATCACCCAGGATCTACCATAATGCTTAGAATCATTATTAACTCTAATGGACATCCATTATTAAGTGGACACATTGCTATCTCAAATGATAACCCTTGCAAGGCTTGTTCTCAAGGGAAGTTGGTAATTAGACCATCACAACTAAAGATTGATGCTAAATCCCCATCATTTCTGCAAAGAATTCAAGGGGATGTTTGTGGTCCTATTCAACTATCATGTGGACCATTCCAATATTTTATTGTTTTGGTTGATGCATCTACATAATGGTCACATGTTTGACTCTTATCTACTCAGAATGTAGCTTTTGCGAGACTTCTTACTCAGATAATTAAGTTGCGAGCACAGTTCCCAGATTACCCCATTAAGTCAATCTGAATTTTTAACGCTGTTGAATTTATATCTCAAACGTTTAATGATTACTGCATGACATTGGGCATTGATGTTAAACACCCTGTTCCTCATGTCCATACTCAAAATGGTTTAGCAGAAGCATTGATCAAGCGGCTTCAGTTAATAGCCCGCACTCTGCTCATGAAAACAAAATTGTTAGTCTCTACATGGGGACATGTCATCTTACATGTTGCATCATTAGTTTGATTAAGACCTATAGCCAACCACCAATACCCCTCAGTACAACTTGTGTTTGGAAATTAGCCAACCATTTCACATTTACAAGTTTTTGGTTGTGCTGTTTATGTACTTATTGCACCACCACAATGCACTAAAATGGGACCTTAGCGACGACTGGGAATTTATGTGAGTTTTGATTCACCATCTATCATTAGATATGTGGAACCCTTGACAGGTGATATGTTTACAGCTCGTTTTGTTGATTGTCACTTTGAAGAGACAGTCTTCTCATCATTAGAGGGAGAAAAGACCGTTCCAGAAGAACGGCAAGAACTGACATGAGTTGTTCCCACCTTATCTCATTTTGATCCTCGAAGCATTCAATGTGAAAATGAAGTAAAAATGATCGTTCATCTTCAAAGTATTGCCAATCAAATGCCAAATGCATTTAATATGCTATGAAAGTGACAAAATCACATATACTAACTGCAAATGCACCTGTAAGAATTGATGTCCCTGTTGGACAAAATAAAGTGGCAGCGAATGATTCATCTAGTGCACGCCTAAAGCGTGGTAGATCTTCAGATTCAAAAGATTCAGCCCTTTGAAAGACAAAGGCACAACTGAATCCAAATGAAATCATTCAAGAAGAGAAAATGAATGACAAATCCACAATTCATGATTTTGTACTTTCAGAAAAAGAAAATGTCCTTGATGAGACATATGTACCCGAAGAAATAGAGGTACATGAAAGCAAAGAAATCTCCATAAATTATGCTTGTACTAATGAATTGTGGGATCAGAATGAAATAATCATCGACGACATGTTCGCATTCGTAGTAGCCAATGAAATCATATTAAGTGATAATCTTGAGCCCCATTCTGTTGATGAATGCAAATAGAGACAAGATTGGCCTAAGTGGAAAGATACAATCCAGGCATAATTAAATTCCTTAGAAAGGTGAAATGATTTTAGACCAGTAGTCAAAACTCTGCCTGGTGTAAACCCCATGGGTGACAAATGGGTATTCATAAGAAAACGCAATGAAAAAAATGAGATTGTAAGATATAAAGCATGACTCGTTGCACAAGGTTTTTCGCAAAGACCTGGAATTGATCATGAGGAGACATACTCTCCTGTAATGGACGCAATTATGTTCCGTTACTTAATAAGTTTAGTGGTTTCAGAAAAACTTGACATGCGACTTATGAATGTCATCACCGCGTATCTATATGGAGAATTAGATACTGACATATATATGAAAGTCCCAGAAGGACTTAAGTTGCATGAAACAACTAATAAACCACGAGGTATGCTCTCAATCAAATTAAGGCGATCATTTTATGGGCTGAAACAATTTGGACAAATGTGGTATAATCGTCTCAGTGAGTATTTGATCAAAGAAGGGTATATCAACAATGTCATTTGCCCTTGTGTGTTCATTCAGAAATCCAACTCTGGATTTGCTATAGTGGTAGTGTATGTTGATGATATGAACCTAGTTGGAACCCCTAAAGAGCTCAATAAAACTACTGAATATTTGAAAAGCATTTGAAATGAAAGACCTTGGAAAAACAAAATTTTGTCTCGACCTACAGATCGAGCATTATGCTAGTGGAATTTTGGTCCACCAATCAGCTTGCATTGAAAAAATCCTGAAGTAATTTGGCATGGACAAGGCTTATCCACTCAGCACACCAATGGTCATTCGTTCTCTGGACATTAAGAAATATCCATTCCGTCCAAAAGAAGATGATGAACTGGTCCTTGGTCTAGTGATAGGAGCATATTTATGCGACTTTGTTAGCTTGTGTCTTTACATTTAGTGAGTTAGTTTCTATTTATTATAGTGATTTAAGCTATTTTTGTGTGTTTGTAGGTCCAATTGGCAAAGGTGACAAGAAATGGCAATTTGGAGCATTTTAGAGCAGTTTTGGGCTTATATTGGATAACATGTATATGGAGCAAGGTGGATGGACGTTTTTGAAGTTCAAATGAGGCTAGGAATGTGCTGAAGAGATGGAGAAACTAATTCAAGACATAGAAGATAAAGAATCAGCTAAAAGGAAGGAACATTATCCAAAACCTTATCAAAACCTTATCCAAACCAACCTTATCTTATCTTATCCTATCATAATCTTATCTTACCTTAATTCCAGCTGTAAGGAGGAATCAATTTCACATTAAATCACCTAAATATCTGGTTCTAGAAGCCCTATCCTTTGCCTTAGATTTGTGCTGCACAAGCTAACCCTTTTCCCCTAGGAATCTGCCACAGCACCTTAGTCCTTTTCCTTCTTGGTTTGTTTTGTGTAATCCTTCTCTTTGACAACCTTTGTCGTGCCCCCTGGCCCTATAAATACACCACACATCTGTCGCATAAATGGAGGAGTTTTAGAGAAAAAACATATAGTGCCGCAACTTGCAAGGAATGAGAGCTTGGAGCCATGCCTGCCATCCAAGGCTTTTGGATTGCTGGAGCGTTTCTAGGTGTATTCTATCCTTAGTTTTAGTCTCAATATTTAAATTAGATTGTTTTTATTTAGTTATGATAGACATGTGGAACTAATTTCGTTTTAGTTAGAGGTGAATTCAAAGCCATGAACATATGTATGATATGAATTGATTACATCCAGTTATTGTTTCATAAATCGTGAATGCAATGTACTTATCTGTTGATTGATAACTTATTCTTGTATGTTGATTAAGGAGGCCTACTTAGTTTGCATGCATGAATTTGATACTAAAATATAAGGGAATTTCACCTAATAGTTATGAACTTATATTTATAAGTAGTGGAAATCACTAGTCATGATTGTGTTAAGTAAATTCCTAGCAGGAGTATCATGATTTTCATAGTTACGAATGTCATGTCAATGCTTATGATTTTCATAGAACGTAATGATCTTTGATATGTATCTCTATCATGCAGTTCATATAGGGAACTTGATAAGAATAATTTGATTGCATCGCTGAGTCCAATTCAATGAATTTAGGAAAATCTGATGGTTAATTTGTGCAGTTCACGGTTAACTTGGGGCATTGCAATTCATCATTTATAGGAATAATAACTGGAAATTTATTTATGTTGCATATGTGTCATGTGTGGAGTAGAACCCTCTAGCTAGCCTTTCACCCCCTTCATTCACCCCAATTTAGTATCAATTAGTTTGTTTTATGCAAGTTACTTAGTTTTAGTTTTAAATTTCGTTCAAACATGTCCCCCATTAGTGTTTTGAGTCAAGTTAAATCTAGAATTCATCTAAATCACCCTTTAGTTCCTATTTTGAGTTAGTCTGGTCAATTTTGAGTCATTAGAATCTAGTTTTGTGTTTTTAAGTGTAATTTGTGTTGATTAACATCCCTTCTAATCCCCGATCTAGAACGATCCCTACTTACGTATACTACAATTGTCTAAAAATGGTTTAATTTGTGTGTTAGTTTTTACCACATCATCTAGAAGTACCATATATGAGCGCAATATGTGCTTTATTGTATTTAACACAATGTACTATACTAGATATAGCTTTTTCAATCAACTTGTTAACAAGGTATATCTCTGCTCCAACAATTCGTCATTGGAAGGGAGTCAAAGATATATTACGATACCTTCGTGGGACAACAGACATGGGCCTCTTCTCCTCAGAGAAATCCACAAATGACCAGGCCATTGTTAAACATGCAACCAGGCCATTGTTGGACATGCAGATGCTGGTTTTCTCTCTGATCCGCATAAAGCCCGCTCATAAACTGGATATATGTTCAAGAATGGAGATACAGCAATCTCCTGGCGCTCAACGAAGCAAACATTAGTTGCTACATCTTCAAATCACTCAAAAATACTCGCTTTACATGAAGCAAGTCGTGAATGTTCTTGGTTAAGATCAATGATCCATCATATCCGGAATTCATGTGATCTACCTTCAAAGACAAACACTCCAACTGTCATTCATGAAGATAATGCAGCCTGTGTTGCCCAAATGAAAGAATGATTCATTAAGGGCGATAACACTAAACACATATCTCCAAAAATTTTCAGTGCACATGAGCTTTAGAAGGCTAAAATTATTGAAGTCAGAGAAATTCGTTCCAATGAAAATCTGGCAGATTTGTTCACCAAATCTCTACCAAAGTGCACGTTTCAAAAGTTAGTGCAAAGTATTGGATTACATCGACTTACCAATCAGCTAAATTTGGAAAATACAAAATCAGGAGGAAATCTATATCAAAGGGAGCATCCATGCTACATGCATATTGTACTCTTTTTCATTTGATTAGGATTTTTCCCGCTGGGTTTTTCCTATCAAGGTTTTAACGAGGCAACATTAGCATACTTAACTCTATATCAACAATCCAGATAAAGTTGTACTCCTTTTCCTTCACTATGGTTTTTTCCCACTAGATTTTTCCAAGCAAGGTTTTAATGAGGCAACTAATGTTGATATGTGGGCATCCAAGGGGGAGTGTTGAAAACATTGGCAATGTTGAAATCGATGGCAGCTTAATGAATGCCCACATAGTTTTTTCAATACCCACACAAAGTGATGTAGACTTTGGAAATAAAGGTGATCGTATTTTCAAAGTCATGTCCTGTAAATTTTAAAATGTAAGAATATGTTCGTATGGAGTTGCTCTATAAATAGAGCACTCCGACTACTATAAAAAAAAAATAGATAGAACAAGAAAGATCAATAACATTATCTATCCCTCCCTCTTGTATTTGTCATCCCCTTGAATTATAGTTACAGTGTGATATTTTACCTTTGCTTCGCTCTTGTTACTAGTAAAAGTTATCTCTCTAACTTTTACCTATTTATAACAGTAGAGATATTTAATTACTTGTTAATAGTATTTTTTGAATAAGTCAAATTCAAAAAAAAAAAACAAATGTGTTTCTAAAATAAAAAATCGCAAAAATAAAAAACCGAAAGCAAAAGAAATCAGAGAAAGGCTAATGGGAAGAAGAAATGCTCAGAGATTTGGTATCCTTGAAACCCATACTAACACGGAGTGCTAAGAGATTTGGAAACTAAAATAGAAGAGAAATATTCTTGTAAATTATTGAGAATAATAGATCCATCAAATAGAAAAATCACGGACTGAAGGATACAAGACATGGAGAGAAAAAGAGAAAAATAAAAGAAAAAATCGAAAATTTCAGGAGCAGGAAGACGATGAAAATGAAACGCATCAAATCCCACGCTCTTCCCACTTATTGCAAATGCGTGTTATGCAATCCAACAATGGTTTTGAACTTCCAAAAAAATTGAAAGAAAACCAAAAAAGAGAACTCGACAGGGCATAGGGAAGATCTGAACAGAAGAGAGAGAGAGATAGGAGAGCAGGGTCAGCGACGATTGGCTTTGGAATGCCTACTGGAATCTGCTCTGATTGCTGACATGGTTGGTCGGGTCGGAGGAAAGATTTTGGGTTGATGGAAGAAGAACGAACGACGAAAGGGGAGAAGCCAACTAATTATCCTTGCCTTTTGGGGTGTATTAGTTAGCAGGCGTGTAGTGGATAAAACAAGTGGGCCTAGATTATTAGTCATGTGGTTATTTAATACAAGGGTGCACCAAACAACTGATTTCATACTATTTATTCTGATACTTTATACAGCGTGCCAAATGATTATTTGGTTTGGTTCAATTTGATTCGGTCCGTTTAAGTCATTTTAGCACATTACTATTAAGTATTACAGTTTAGTGGTATTTCTTTTTGTTGGTAAGTGAGATGTTTTAAATTCAATTCTCGCCAAAAGCGAATTTGAACTACATTATTGCGAGCCTATTTTGAGACCCATTCCACTCTTCCCTCTTAGTGTAAATAATAGGGAAGTGTTATTGGCACTCCAAAAATCTCATTCTACACTCCTCACAGGTGTATTTTTCTTTCCTAATATAGAAAGTTTGGAGTGTAGAATGAGATTTTTGGAGTGCTGAATGAGATTTTTGGAGTGCTAATAACAATTCCTAAATAATATGGTTTGTTGAAAAAAAAAAATTTATTGTGACACATTAATAATAAAAAAGAGTGTAAACATTTTAAGAATTTAAATTTTCTAAACATTCACGTTTCAGTTCACTCAAAAAGTTTAAGTTTTTGGACTTCACAATTCATCAAGTTGACTAGAATTAAGTTTTAATTGAATAAAGTCTCATGTTACTAAACGATTTATTAGTTACAAATTACAATCACACGTAAAGAGAATTTTAAATTAAATACCAACTTGAAGTAGTTTTAAGGAAAAATACTTAAGAATAAAATACCAAATTAACTAATTAAATAAATGTATTATAGGCCGCATTTGGATCTTAATTGCGGGTCCAACACATTAGGCTTGGGGAAGGATTACAGGTAATTTTTGGTCGAATCAGATTGGAAACAAGCATTTCAATGCTAAATCAAAAGAATTTTCAAATCAAATATTAGTTTTAATCTTAAAATTTTAGACTATAAAAAATTTAAGAATCGATTTTATCTCAAAATTTTTAGAACATAATTCGGATCTTCTATATTTTGTAAGAAATTTTAAACTTTTAAACTTTTATGTATCTGCCTTTAATATCTTATTTTGAATTTTTTTAATATTTGTATACCGTTACATATGTGTGTATAACATAAAATCATATGAAATAAGGTAAAATAGTATGTATAATTATACTCTTTATGTTTAATCAATATAAAAAGAGAATACAAAAGGTGAATAGTGATTTTTTTGTCACCAAGTTTCAACAAAAATATTTGGACAAAAATGCCCCCAAGACAAAAAACTTCAAAGTCATTAGGGGTATTTTCGTCATTTTAATAGTAATTCTTTAATAGTTAATTTTTTTGTACTTTTTTTTAATTAGTACCTCAAAATAGGCTAACAATAATGTGATTCAATTTCTCTATTTTTAAACACGTTCAAAACATCTTAAGAGGCATGTAATGCCGGTTATAAAAAATATATATTTTGCATGATGATAATAATGTGATTAAATTAGTTGTCAAATAATTTTGTCTTTTTTTTTTAACAAATGATAGTATCTACACTAAGGGGGGGTGGGCTTAGCCCCACAATGGGCTAACAATAATGTGATTCAATCATTTGTTCATTTAATATTATTTTCTCTATTTTTAAACACGTTCAAAACATCTTAAGAGGTGTGTAATGCCGGTTATAAAAAAAAAAGTATTTCACATGTGGATAATAATGTGATTAAATTAGTTGTCAAATGATTTTTTTTTTTAAACAAACGATATATCTACACTAAGGTGGAGGGGATGGACTTAGCCTCACAATGGGCTAGCAATAATATGATTCAATCAACTGTTCATTAAATATTATTTTCTCTGTTCTTATTGAATTCTATAGAGATCGATTTTATTATGTGAATTCAACTGCTTCAATTGGTTTATGAGGGGTTTCTTCTAGCATGATCTAAGATTATTCATTTACTTCAAATAGTTTACTTTCATTTTTTTCAATTTACGCATATAAATACATTTAAAACATGTAAGTCATGCGTAGCACGCCGTGATTCAAAAAATGTCTTCTGCACGCATGTAAATGCGTGCATGTAGCTAGTAAATAATAAAATGATTAAATATACATTATAGAGCCCCTCCTGAGGGTTGAAAGACAGACATCTATTTTCTCTTTATTTGGCTTTTCATTCAAAAACAAAACTCTAGTTCCCTTACATTGCCACCAAAGAAACTAGTAGCTACGTTATACTTGAAGAAGTTCCTACTTCAAGGGGTTTCTTCTTTGAATTTAATTTCACTCATGTTGTGTTATATATATATATATATATATATATATATATATATTTTCAACAATCATTATGCATAATTAAGTTTCATAGCTAGGAAATTTGACGTAGCCTTGCAAAACTGATCCATGTTCTTAAGTTAAAGTATTCAATTCATCAATTTGTTTTCTTGTTTCATTCACTAATTCTATTGTTTAGTTTGTTTGTAAATCTTAATGATTGATCATCATTAGGGTTGCTTATGAATTGGTTGATCAAGTTTATATTACACATCATGCTTAACATTGATAGACATATGAATAAATGAAGAAACTATCATGCATACATCTTGCCATGTGATTTCTTCGGTTTTTTATTTATTTATGTTTTCTTGTGTTTAATGACTCTTAATTGGTAATCTAAATTAAACATCACAATTAGGTTGTAGATTAGGAGTACTTGATCATAATCACACATTAGATGGGCGATCATAAATAAGTAAAACTAATCCTTGATGCATATTGCTTATTTGGCTATGTTTTGACTTAATATTCATGGAATCAACTTGTAATGGTGAAATTGAAACCCTTGATCCCTTCCCCGTCATTTTTAATCAATCTATCTTTCATATTTATATTCTCTTGCATTTTAAGTTACTTTATTTTTTAGATTTTATTGTCATTGCTTATTTAGGGTTTACATAAAGCTAGTGATTTGTAGAGGTATACTCAATTCCTTTGGTTCGACACCCTTACTTATGTCATTATATTATCCATATATTTGCACTTGAAAGGAACTCAACAAGTTCCCCAACTACTAAGCTTTGAATTTCATGGTTAAAGATTAGTTTTCTAGTGCATAAGAATAAAGTTGCTCCATTTAATTGTTCATTGCTTTATCTATGTTATTCAAATGATATTAGTTTTGCCAAAGTTTTACTTCAAGTGGTATCAAGAGCCTAGGTCTAGTAGTTGGTGAGCCCTTTTGGATTTTGGATGTTTATGTGTTTGATTTGAATGATTAAAAGTGTCTCAAGGTTGTAGATGTAGGAAGAAAATGACATAAGTTTTGGAACTATTTGTTAGAGATTTTTCATATGGGGTTTTTGGCCAAACTAGGAAGTCGGCTCTACAAAATGGATGTCAAAATGTGTATCAAAAGTGTATGTCTTTGGATTATATACATATATACATATCGTTTAACAAGAGGGATCCCCACTTTTTTTTAAAAATGGGGACACCCTCTTGACCATTAGATTTGGCTTTAATGAAATTGTGTGGCTTGTGATTTAATCTCAACTATACAATTTCATTAAAGCCAATCCAACAGTCAAGAGAGTGTCTCCATTTTTTTATTTTTTATTTTTAAAATGAGGCTCCCTCTTGATATATATATATTCGATTTAGTTTAGCATTACTGAAAATATGGCAAGGAGATCCATATCCCTGTACCAAATAATCGGTACTTTTTCGATATCGGTTACCTAACATTTCAAGGGTTTTCGATTTTGGTATTTAGTCCGGGATTTTTTTTAGTCAGATTCGATATTTTGTTACAAAAATTCTAGCTCTAGATTTTTTTTACTGTTTGAATGATTTTAAAATTTATTTTAATTTTACAATTGTCAAAATATTTCCTTTCCAAACAAAAATGATCAAATTTTAAAGCGGCTCTCTGAGCTAGTCCATCATTAACATTTCAAGAGAAGAGCTACTTAGTTTGGTACTGAAGTCCTTTTAAAAAAAGTAGGTACAAAAAAAAAATTGGGAAGTTTTTGGTGTTTGATACACTCCAAATTAGCTTTATTTCAAAGTTTTAGGTGAAAACAAAGCTAAAAAACCAGTTTATTTTGAGAAACATAGGTGAGCAGTAAACTCATTAATGAATTTTTTCAATTTACCAACATTGCCCTCCTTTCTCCTGCCCACCTTTCTCACACTATCAAACCCTCGCATGCTCTGTCGTAGAACCCTTGCAAAACCATATCTGAAAAGGGCGTCTCCTCCCACCAATCTATCTCGTTCTCCAAGTTGTGTTAACTCAGCTCGGCGTCCTTCCTCTGTTAAACTTCTATTCTCATAAATTTCATTATTTTTTTTTTTATTTTGGTTTTTAAATTTGGGGATGTTAGAGTCTGTGTGAAAGAAGGGAATGAGGTCTGGGATGGTGTTGGCAAAAGAAATTGGGGAGGGAGGTCTAGGATGATGTCAGAAAAAGAACTTGGGGAAGGAGGTTTGGAGGGATGGCGTCGGCAAGCAGGGAAAAGCTTTTAGACTAAAAAAAAAAAAAAAAAGTTTATCTTTTCTTAGGACAATTGATGTGATGTTATTGCTCTATAAATTGATTATTTTTTCAGATTAATTTTGTTGGTTGTCATTATTTTCTCTGTGAATTTAGGGTTTGTTTATAAAGGGGAAAAAGTTGTTGCAGAGAGACTACGCATGTCTTGTGGCTGGAAAGATGAGATTATGCATATATAAGGTCCTATATATTTCCATTCTTAATTCCGTTTTAGTTAGTATCTAAGGTCCTATATATTTTCATGTCTTGTGGCTAGAAAGATGAGTGACACACCTCGACCTGAAATGTCCATCTGGACTCTTAATCGACTTGTGCTGGCCGACACTATAAGGGTGACAAGCCATAAAGTGTAGTGATGTGAAAAATGTGAATGAATTTAAACCTGAAAGTGCTTAAATATAAGAGTGCGCTAGTGAGCGGGAATGAACCCATTTCACACGTGATGTTAGAGCATAAGTAAAGTACAGTAGAAGTAGGATGAGAATTATACCATCGAAGGTAATCTCCCAAACCAAGATTTGCCAGGAATCCTCGTCGACTGGCAAACACTATGACTAAAACATGGAGGGGTGAAAAACAAGGGTGAATGAGCCTAAAAATAAAGCTTTGTAAAAACCTTTTTGAAAACATAATAACCCTTCGCCGTAAAACAAGTATAGTGTTCAAAATATACATACTACATATAGTATGAAAATACTTACCGTGGAGAATGCAATACTTCACAATATTTCGAAATAAACACCTAACATTTGGTAATCACAAAATCTCTCAAAAACAAACATATCATATCAAGTGCTCATTGACATATGCTGACACACGAGTTCATGCAGAGGTAATCTGACATGAACATGACTGAGTGTAATAATGATTTATGCTCTAATACTACAATCACGTGAAAACTAGCGCTCATCACATACGAGTCCTAATTGCCTATAGCAATCCAGGACATGACTGGCACCTACAATGGATCCAAAGTGAGCGTACGGTGCGATGTGAATATACACACGAAAAACTGTCTCTGGCCCGGGTGAGTACTAACTCCAGTGCAGCTACGATGAGTGGATAATGTAAATAAAATCATACTGTGGTAAATCAATAATTTACATCGACATAATACTATTCACTACCATAAATATAAATAAGGCATCCCGTAATAATATGCATACCTGTGCATCCTATAGGATTCATAAAAATCTCACAATTTTCCTTATCGTAACAATTCTTATAACGTCAATTTAATTATGGCATCGCTTAAAAAATGCATTATTAATCTATGTATGGAAACTCCAATAATATATCTACTATACAAAAGAAAAGACCCACTCATAGATACTTCCAAGGTCGCAGCCGTTCGACTAGGAAAATCAGAGTCTCGAATAGTAATCGCACCTAAGTATAATATTGGGAGCCATTAGTAAAACTTAACTAAAATGATTAAATTTGAGAAAATGGAGCACAAATTCAGAATTAGCGGGTCGAAAGAGGTTTCTGCTGGATGAGGGAGTGTGGGGGTTACGGTGCTCGTCAGAAATGTGATAGTATGGTGGTGGTGCTCTAGTCTCGGCGTCGGTGGTTGTAGAGATAGGACAAGAGGGATGAAAGAGCAAGAGTTGGGTGAGGTGGCAGCAAATGAGTGGTGGTTTAGGAAAAATGGGAACACGGGAGAAATGGGCATGGGCCTTGTTGGCATAAAAAAAATCTCAATAGAAATTAATAAAATAGTGAGGGACAATTCACGAAATGGGCCTTGCGTCTACACATTCGTACCGTCGAGAACTTTGAGAATACGGTAAAATAGTAGCTCGTACACTTCACGAAATGATGGTCAATGAAACTCAATAATCTCACCTCTAGGGGCATTTTCGTCAATTCACTTTTTCAAAATTAATAAAATCATAAAATTAGGGACAGGTTATTACATGAGGTTATGTATATCTAAGGTCCTATACTTTTATGTGCTCCTACCCTTTTGGAATTTAAATTAGCTGAGAATTTCACTTCACTACAGGTTGATTCAATTTGCAGTCAATTTGACTCTTTTTCAAAATTCTTTGCAAACTATAAGTGTAGTTTTGATGGCTTTCTTTATGTTATTCTTTTTAGGATTGTATTGGTGCCATATATTGAGAAGGTTGAGGCTTCAATACCACCTCCGGATCAAGTTCCATACATTGTTGGGAAAGGAAGGTTGACTCAAAATGTTATGGCTGTATGTAATTTTGACATACAACTTACATTTGCTTGTGCCGAATGGGAAGACAGTGCACATGATACAAGAGTTTTTTCAATCAATGGGTCATAAAGAGGTATTCAACCATACGCATTCTTCTCTTAGGAGCATCATTGGACGAACATTTGGGGTATGGAAGAAAAATGGGCATTTTTAAGGGATATGCCTAATTACCTGTTGAATAAGCAAGTGAAAATTGCCATTGCTACAATAGCTCTTCATAACTATATACGAAGGTATTCTAAATGTGATTATCATTTTTGATGATCCAGTGACTTTTTTGAAGAAAGCAGTGGAATGATCACGTGAGAAAGAAGCATTATGAAATAGAATAGCGGCAAGTTTGATGAATGCATCTAATTAGACTACTTTCAAATACATAAACAATATTGTACTAATGAATCCTAACTATTCAGTTTATATTTCTATATTTTGAAGTAACTTGTCGTACTAATTAATATTTGAGATAAGTTTATAAATATTTAAAAAAATATATATTTAGTAATTGAACTTTATTTGTTAAAAAAAAAAATTAATAGCACATCTAGTATTAGACACTTTTTGGTCATTTTACACAATCACAACTGTTTTATATAAAAATTTACCAAACACTATACTATAACATTGCTTTTTTTTTTTTTTTTTTTTTTTTTTTTGCTAAAAGTACTTTTACAGAAAAGTTTACCAAACACTTTACTGCTTTGTTTCATAGCTGCTAATTCTCACATCACATCAATACCAAACTAACGCTTAGTACTACGGTCTAGTAGTATTCTTCTTCACTTGTAAGTAAGAGGTCTTAGGTTTGATTCTTGCCAAAGAAGAATTTGAACCGCATTATTACTAGCCTATTATGAGGCATAGCCCATCCCCTCTCCTTAGTGTAGATAATATCATTTGATAAAAAATAAAAAAAAATCGCGGAAAGAAAGAAAAAAGAAAATAATAAATATATAGGATTTGGTCAAATTAAAAAAAAAAAAATACAAACTCTCTCAAAAGTGAGACTCTTCGTAAACTTTCCGCTGCTTGATCTTTTTGACACAATTTTTATGACAAAATATAAAACATTCCTGGGCCCTAGCAGTTCTCTTCAAAAAATGAATTGATAGAAGGAGCCTGTTCTTTAGTTTTTGGGTTTGGGTGGTCCAAAACTCCAAATCCTTGAGGATAAGAAAACCGCCCTCTCTGTGAGTCTCTCGCATCCATGCCAATGCCTTTGAAGCGTTAGATGTAGAAGAAGAAGAAGAAGAAGAAGGACATGTCAATCCTATCAGTTTCATCATCATCCTCATCATCCGTAGCCGTTGGATTCTGTAATTCCCACATACACGCCCTTCCCAATGCCTCATTTCTCACCCAACTCCCACTCCCACTCGTTGGGGCTCACCCAGCAAATGGCCAGAAGAATAAGAAGAAGCAGAAGAGGAGCGCCGCCGCCATTGGAGGAGGAGTCATGGCCACCAAGCTCACAGTCCTCAGGACCCCACGCACTCTTTTCTTTGATGAATTTTTGAAACACAGTAGCTACCAAGGTTTCATTCCTTTGAATTACCTTCTGCATTCTCGTTACCTTTTTGCCCATTTCATTCTGATTGCTCTTTGCTCTACTCTATCACCTCTGCGAAGTTGGTGTTTTACAATCGAATCAATAGTTCATGTAATATTATGAGTCACATAAGGATGTGTGTGTATATTTGTAATGAATTTTTGTTGAATATTTATACTTTTGTTGGATGCTCTATACCAAACATGTTGTCGTGTGGAAGGCCCTGCTAGGGATGGTCAGTGGGTACCCATTTAGCTAAGTGGCAATGCACTTTTAAGTGTTAGATATGTGTTAATTGTGGTGGTGAGTGGTGGTGTTTGTGTTGGTGATGATGATGATGGTGACATATGGAGTTTCCATGGTCACCCATTGACCATCCTCTGGCTTATTAGTTGGAGCTGGAGACGAGAAAATTTGATTTGTTTTTTCTTTTCTGTGATATTTAAACGGAATGCAACTTTTCCTTATGATTTTATTGGTTGAAATATGCAGCGAAAACTAGAGATCCTCTGTGTTTCCGGGCACAATATATCTTATCCACTACATCGCATTCAACATCAACAGCAACAACTACAGTGCTTGATTTGGAGAGGCTCAGATTACCGTCTTTAGAAGTTAATTCTGATTCTCTGGCTTCAAGTAGACCGTGGACATACACAGGGGCAATCAGTCCTCTGACTGAGGTAATGGCTACTAATTGATAATTGAGTCTCTTCAGTGCATATTTTTCATAAATTATCTTTACTTTAAATTTGTCACTCCCGGGTGTAAGGCTTCCCCAATTTATTTATCTATTTAGTTTTGTTCTTGGTCATCATATTTAAGTGCAGAGGTGCACACATTTAGGTAGTTTGTTTTGATTATCATTGAGCTTGTGACCAAATTGAGAATGTTTTTTTAAATGCCTGCCGGATTTGCATGATTCTTGGGTAATAGATAACTTACACAAACTAGGTTTGCATTCATTCAAATAAATAACACCAACCGTTCTAAAAATTTGAATGGATTCTGGTTAGGTTTTCAGATAGTTTTTGAGCATGTTTTAGATGCTGTGGCCTAGCCACCTTCACTTGTTCATAGCATACTGCAATTATAAATTCTGATCTCATGCTCTATTGTCGGGTTTAGAGTTTAGAATTCCAGGTATTTTCTTTCCCAATTTAATTTTTCTGTATGTATGAAAGACGTTGAGCTTACAACTCTAGTTAACTTGGGTGTTTCTCATCAGGCGAATTTTGGAGCAACTTTAGCTACAGAAACTCTTCTCACGAGTGAAGAGGCTGTAATAGAAGCTGCTGCTGCCGAAGCTGTCACTCTTGCAAAAGCGGCTCTGAAGGTTGCAAAGGATGTGGCTATGCTGGTTAGCAGTAGCACTAATCACTCTGCTAAACCAGAAAGTTCATCTCCAGTTTCTCCAGAGACTAAAGCTTTGCATTTCAATTGGGCCCAGCATATGGAAACCAAACAGGTTTCTAGAGTAGGAGCTTCCATGGGAGCTGAAACTGCATTTGTGGAAGATCATTTCATTCAATCTGCAATAAAAGAGTTGGAAGAAGTGGAGCAAACAAATGAAGAATTTGAACTTCTGCAGGAGCAACTTTCCAAGGGTATAACTGCAAAATCGAGTCGTCAAACGGAAAGGAAGGCTAGAAGAGCAAAAGCAGCAGAAAAGGCTGCTGCAAGTGTTGTGTCCGTGAAGTCTGGTTCAGCCACTAGAAAAAAGCGTTCTTCGGTACAAGAAATAGACCACTCTGATCCATTGCGTTATTTGAGATCAACTACTCACACTTCTCGCCTGCTTACTGCAAACGAAGAAATTGAGTTTTCTGAAGGAATCCAGGTACTACTAGTGTCATCATGAGAGTTTTGAATCCACCTTGATGCTTATGAAATCTTTCAATTACTCCTTGCTTGCAATCTTGATTGATACTGCACCACTGCACCCTCAGAAAATATAAATAACAAATTATAAAAAAAAAAAAAAAAAAAGAATGAAAAGGTTTATTTACCCTTTTTGTAGCTGATAGGTCACATCCTCACTGATAACCATTAGAAAGTTCAATACTGTAAAGAAGATCCTTCACTTAACTACTCACAAATATACTTCCATTTTGCAGTGATTTAAAAATGAACCATGCACACAATATCCTTTCATGGGTTAAGTATACTTGATGTCTAAATTATGTGGGCTATCACGGAGGCTAAAACATACTACTCATGGGTTGATATTGAATCTATTGATAGATTCGCTAAAATTGTTTATGGCCAACACTTGAGAAGTTATTTTGCCAGTTCATTTACTTCATGGAAATAAATTCGAAGAGTATAATTGTATAAGGCTTTTACTGGGAAGCGTTGGATAAGAATTGCGCATGGATTTTGATTGATATAGTATGTTATCATGTCATGGATGAAAAAGGGGAAAATTTCGAGAAAATTGTTCAGTCCTAGAAAGTTAAATGCATGCAGAGGTAGTAATGGAGTACAAGTAAAAGTAGGGGAATAGTGAAGTCATTGTAATATTGTACAAGTAGAAGTAAATAGACAAGAGTTTCTAGTATTTGGAGTTAATGTGAGTATTGTATTTATTTCTCTTTAGTCTGATTTCTGATGCCTTAATATTGCTATATATTTCAGGAACTACTGAAACTGGAAAAGCTGCATGAGGAGCTTGCACAAAGATGTGGTGGTCAGCCCACCATTGCACAATGGGCTGCAGCTGCAGGAGTTGATCAGAAGACTTTGAGGAAGCGTGTAAACTATGGTATTCTGTGCAAAGACAAAATGATCAAGAGCAACATAAGGCTTGTAATATCAATTGCAAAAAATTATCAGGGAGCTGGGATGAATCTTCAAGATCTTGTGCAGGTATGATTTTATCTTTGTTATTAAATATATATATATATATATATATATATTTGCTTTTCGTATGAAAGTACTTTTCCCGAAGGATGAAAAACCTATTTCCTTAAAGTCTTGCCGCCTTTGAATACTTATTCTTGATTATTGACTTTCAGGAAGGATGTCGAGGCCTTGTAAGAGGTGCAGAGAAATTTGACGCTTCAAAGGGTTTTAAGTTCTCAACCTATGGACACTGGTGGATTAAACAGGCTGTTCGAAAATCTCTTTCTGACCAGTCCAGAACAATTCGCTTACCCGTAAGTTTTACCTTCATATATTTATTTTTACATGTGGTTCCTATTTCGTATCATGGCTCTTGAGGTTTGAATGGTTGGGACCCCATTTTACTGGACCAACACATGGCAGAATCCAATTTTTTTCTCTTCTTGAAACATGAATACAGAGACTGAAATTGATTTTGAGGCGGGGAGGATCATTGTTATGATTCACATTCCTGCTGAATCTGTGTATCCTTGTGCTTCATATTTTTAATACTCTTTGCATTTGTAATATTTTGGTAAAACAGTTTCACATGGTGGAGGCGACATATAGAGTTAGAGAGGCTAAAAAGCAACTGTACAGTTTAAATGGAAGACATCCTAATGATGAAGAAGTTGCAGAGGCAACAGGGCTGTCGATGAAAAGGCTTTCTGCTGTATTACTGACTCCAAAAGCCCCTAGATCTCTGGAGCAGAAAATTGGAATCAACCAGAATCTAAAACCTTCGGTCTGTCCTATCTCTACATCCAATGAAATGGCAATTTTTATCCAACATTTTTGTCACCTTTTGTGTGTTCCTTTTCTGATGATTACATGTCGTTCTTCACAGGAAGTGATCTCAGATCCGGACGCAGAAACAGCAGAAGATCTGCTGATGAAAAAATTTATGAAGCAGGATTTGGAGAAGGTACTAGATAGTCTCAATCCTAGAGAGAAGCAGGTTGTCAGATGGAGGTTTGGATTGGAGGATGGAAGGATGAAGACACTGCAAGAGATAGGGGAGCTGATGGGAGTTAGTAGAGAGAGAATTAGACAAATAGAGTCATGTGCATTCCGAAAACTGAAGAACAAGAAAAGAACGAAACATTTACAGCAGTACGTGGTTTCATAGGCCGATGTCAATATGGTGGTTAAATTGCAAATTTAGTAACTAGTTCATTTGAGGTTCATCCGGCGCATCTTCATTTTCATCTATATTATGGCTTCGATTTTCATGTCGCCAACCGGAAATCTACTCTTCACTCTTTTGTAACACGAGAGAATATTTGTGCATAGAAAGTTAGAAACAGAATTTTTGGATGATGCATTTCAAATTCTTTTAATGTATCAAAGTAATTAAAAGTAAATTCATATGAACAATCGTCAAGAAACTCGTAAATCAAGCACTATTTTCGCTTGATTTGAAGTCTAGTCCAGGCATTCTTTCTGCAAATATTTACTTCCTTCATGTCAAAATCCCCTTGTAATCATCTCAAAATGCAAAATCATTCTCCTTAACTGTCAATATACCTTGAATTTGAAGGTTATCCGTTCCAATCTAATCTTCTATGCCAAACGGGGGCGCTTAAGGCCTCAACTTCCGATGGTAGAAGTTACAACATGGACAAGAAGTGGAGTTTATCTCACTTTCAAATAGTAATCCCTCTAAATACAGCAAAGCCAATATGAATAGACATGTATCATTCAACCAAAAGTTTTGGATTGAGAATTTGACACATACTTATATATCAATGACATGAGTTTCTCACTCTTCAACCGTTCGATTACGAGTTAACTAGCATCACATCTAGCTCGAAAACTCGAGCATTGGCAAAGTTTCCCGTTACTGCTACAAGTACTTAATCAATGCCCAGGTGACAATTATCAAAATCACAACTCCAATGACCAGTAGGATCAAGCAAGAACAACCACCTTTGTTGCGTTTGTTCAGTACTGCCAATTTCTTTTGCACCCGCTGTTTCAAGAACAAACTCGTGTCAATTGCGCATAACGGAGAGGTAGAATAAATTAAACTGGCAGCTTAAAAGGGTAAATCGATCACAAACATACGAAAAATCATCCAAGATCCACACAACTTGTGAAGCACTAGCTAAGCTATGCATATACATTAAAACAAGGCAGCTCAAATACTAAGTGAATACTGCATTTTCTCAGCACAATACGACTACATTCATTCTTTTAGAACATGTTCTCTTCTGTTTGAAAAGAGATTTGAGATTTAGGGTGGCACTTTCTAGTTTCTATGCCTGGAAGAAGTGAGCATAACGAATAGTGTATGGGTGCGTGAATGCGGGTGCGATCCGGTGAAATTCAAACTAGATAAGCATGCAATAACTGTAATGATTCAACCTGTAGGTTCGAATTTGTTGATTCCACCTGCTGGTCCAGATTATCCTGCACATTGTGGAAGCAAGGAACGGACAGTAAAAAAAACTGCAGCTATCCTCTGTGCAATTCTGGTTGAACATGAAAGGAACACCAATAAAGTAAAGTGGAGAAGAAATCAGCAAAAGAGCAAACCAGAAGCCTCGTGTGCAGATCAAGTTCCTCGTTGACTGCCAACGCAATGTGTTTGGTACTAATAACCGTCTCCTCCAATTTGTCAAGGCCTTCGTCTTGTTCTGCTAGGAACGTAAAACGTTTTACAATTAGTCACAGACTAAATCACATGGTGGAGAAACTAATAATCATACAATTTACAAGCACATGCCTTTAATGATTTGTCGTTGAAAGCCAACAAGACCATGGTTGTCTAAACCAGTAGTTCTGCTCATTATGTCATCCATCTTCTTATCAGGGCCGAGCAAGTTATTTCTGTTAGCAAGACTAGACATGTTGAGAGTAGTAGCCATTTGATCAGCTTTAGAACTCAAACTTGCGAGCATATCTTTGCGACGATTCATTTCTTTTCCTGTTCTGTTTATCACAACAGCTATTAAAATTTGTAGATAGAGTGATAACCAGCTAAAACAAAGTAATATGAGCAAAACAAAACCCAAAAAGTTAAGCAATCCTAACTAATCCCATGACTCTGAAATTCGATACCAACCATACATTTCGACACAATTTAGTAGAAAAAGAGGACAAAGAACACCCTGCTAATTCTTCGCTTTGAAGTTTTACTCAAAGAAACTGTGTGACAGATGTTAATGGCAACAGATAGTTGGGCAGTTCAGTGAATAATACTGGCTAGCTAGAGAAACATTAGGAAAGAAATGTGCCGATGAAAGAAGTTGTGCAACAGCATTGATGGTATAGTCTAAGGCTGTGGTTTGATTTGTTCGAATGAAGAAGCCTTCCGAAGCCGTACCTGGTCAGACAATAATTCTTTGGAACATGAATGTACACTAAAAGTTCAATATTTTGCTACTTCAGACTGCATGATGGGGAAGGTTCAATTGATAGAAGCGTAAAACTAGCAAGTTTGACACTGCTTAATATTTAGAAACTTCACATAGGATTTAAGTTTGAAGTTTGTCCGATTTAACCCCGTTGGATGTAATAAGGTACACTAAAACTGAACCACCTTAAGGTTCCCTATGAAATTTGGTATGGAGTACTTAATGCCACTACTAATAACGTCTTTCTTTTGTATGAGAGCGGGCGGACAGGTAGTGTAAGTGAATTCGAATATTACTCACATTGACTCCTTCTGCTTGGTGGGAAGCTTAGACAGGAGTGAGTGCAAAGTCTCAAGCTTTGTCCTTAGTATCGTAACCTTTCTTCGAGTTGCAGACATATGACGTTGTGTTTCTGGTCCAGAGGGTGACACTGGCAACGAACTCCTTCCGGAAATCATGCCATTGATTTCATCAGCAAGCTTTGAAGCATCATTGAATTCTCGCATCCACGAGTCAGGCGATGCCATTGCTACTGCTAGAAAAAACAATATCTTGATACTTGATTCATACACAAATCACAATACGTAAAGCAAAACTACTTCACTTGGAAACAAAATTATGATCATCTGGGTGAGAGAAAAAATACAACTAATTATACTTTGCAATTGCATTGCGAATCTGCTATATACGTAGCAGCTAGCAGATTAGCAATGCAATTAAACATTAATTAAAATACCTGGTTGAAGTCATTAAACCAGATAAATGACATTAGCATGTAATTAAGCAAGAACAGGTAAGAAATTATTTAATTTAGTGTACTGCAAACAATCTAGTGAATATGTTAACTCATATGCTGACCCTGACTGAGAGCAGCTATAACTTAACCAACAAGCAACAACAAACTATCTGAAGAGTATTTGGGAATTATTAAAACTCAGATTGGATTTAGGGGAGCAGACTGTTGAAATATCTCACATCGACCGTATCTATGAGAAAAAAAGAGTTTAAATATCAAAACCACACTCCAACTAAAATCGAGGACTTTTGTGATAAAACTCAACCCTTGACGGATTGTGCAAGTGATAATTAACAAGTTTGGACAATATCGATGTAGTTGGAAATGGGCTTTTGGCTCATCTCTCTGATAATTCTACACATAGCAGGGTTCTAAAGATCCCAATAACAAATTCTAACCTCTTGCAAAAATGGACGTAGCCAAATTAATTAGAGAAACTTGGTCTTCGCCTCTCCCTCTCCGTATTTTAAAATAGATTAATTAGAATATCGCTTGCTCGATAAAAAAAAAAAAAAAAAAAAAAATCCCAATGACAATAATCATCAAGAATTATTTAGAGATAAGATGTAGTCGACAAAAGGTTCCAAATTGCCAATTGTAGACCGAAAGAAGAGCAAACGATGCATGACCAATGAATTACAATATGATTAAGTATGTAGTAATGAGAGAAAGAGAGAGATTTATGTTTATGGTAATGAATAGTTAAGGAATGCATTACCTTAATTGATCTTGTTTAATTTTGATTACAATCGGAGTGGGCGATGGGAGAACGTAGACGCAGACGGCAACAAACGGGAACGAGGGAGGAAGGAAGGAAGGTATCGCATTCGCAGAGGACAGCCCTGCAGCTTCCCTTCCTACTTCCTACAGAAGGAAACAACAGCCAATGAGAGAGAGAGAGAGAGAGAGAGAGAGAGCGCAACAATTTTTGTCTGTTTCCGTATGAATGCGCATTAATAATCGACTTTACAACCCGTGCTATTTTTTATTTTTTTATTTTTATTTTTTTTAACAAACCATAGTATAGGTTAGCGATAATATGATTTAAATTCTCATTTGACGTGAATCGAACATAAATCTTCTCGCTTACAAGTGAAGAGAAATACCACTAGACCATACTACTAAGTGGCAACATCGATTTTAGAGTTGTTAATTTCTTACACAACCTCGTTAACACTATACGAAAAATAACGAATTTTGTGTCGACGCGATAACTAATTGAATCGCAAATTTCTTAACGAGTTTACACATGGATAACCCGTTTCAATTTGTTAAGAAAAAAGTTAGTTTGATAATTTTGAAATACTATAAAAACTTACTACAATAGCCATAGTATAATCTCATATAAGTGGAATTAAAATTTTCCAAAGCCCATTAAAAATACAAAGCAACTTAAAATACCAAAGCACATAAAAAAATCATAATAATTCATTTACAATTGTGAAAATGTGAAAAAATACGCAAACACTCGTGATCACATCCTCTACTCTTTGACGATGGGTACATTGTGGTTTGAATTTTTAAACCCTACAAACCCTCATTAATAGTGTTTTTAGGTGGAGTTCAAAATAAAATAAAAAATAATTTTTTTTTTTATAATTAATGTCCAAGTTGAATAATGTGAAAGAATATATAAACGTTTGTGATTGCGCCCTCTTTACTTACACAATTGTTATATAGTTTAGACTAGCAAAAATTGCCCGCGCAATGCTGCGGGTTTTAAAACTAAAAAAAGACATGTTGAAAGTTCTAAATATATACAATAGTGTTTACAATAAGGAACAAAATAGGCGGCAGAGGCCTTTCCGAGAGGATAAAGCATGGTTGGAACCACAATAGTGCTTTTTCTGGAGGCCCATTAAAACATGAGATGCCATCTTAACCAACCAATATGAACAATGGGAGGGACTGTATATCACACGAAACAAAGAAATAGCAAACTGATGACTTGAGGATAACACAAAACCTATTTCTGTTTTCGAAGCGGTGCAATGGCTGTGAGAAGAAACCTAACATCTCCTTTATCCCTAGCCTCAAACTGAAGACATTTGGAAGCAAGTTCAACCAATTCTGTGGCATCATCATTCGCATACCGCCCTTCGATGATGAATCCATCAACAATAATACATTCTTTCTCCTTATCAAGTCCAGTGCCTGAAGATACAATAATCCATTAAACAATCCTCATATCTTTGAAAGCAGTAAACAAAAGATTTGTATTCCTAAAAAAGTTTGAGTTTAATGCAATCTGAGCTCAGGAAGATTCATAAAAGACGAAAATATTCAACATACAAGTAACGTTTTGAGTAACCAAACATAATTAACTTATGCTGTTCATGGAGTCCAATATTTACTTGTTGAATTTGAGATATCAATAATACGAACAATGTCAAAATAATAAATCAAGTGGAGGACATAAATACATATTGTATACAATGAAGACAAAAACATTCAAAATGATCGGAGCTTCACAGAATGCTAATGAAAATTAAAGTAGGAGGATCCCAAAACATAATTCGAGCCTATATTTGGAATCCTAAGATCATGCACCAACACAGTAGAAAATTAGGAAATTAATGTCAATGAATTCACAGGGAAGAGATAAAAAGAATCCTTGAAAGAAGAATAATGTAAAGGTTCAAGGCATGTAAGTCCGCATCATGGCTTGGAGGAATATGTTTTCCACTCAAAAGTTCCAGCAGGATAGTTCCATAACTGTAGATTACACTTTCTGGGATGACCCTGCATGCAAAGTTGGACTCTAATCAAATATACTAAAAATTGGTTTTCACGTCTCGACATGGATGGAGTTCACTGGGTGCAGATGCCCCCATTCAAATAATTCGTTTATTTAGTTGCAGACTACAATTATATAATATACACGGGTTATCTTTGAAGAAAATCTAATATGCAACATACATTTATTCTACTTATACTCCATATCAAATATTATACGAGCAATAGTGTTCTTGTTCTATCATTCAAACCGAAAAAACCCTCTTCCGCCTATCATGTTCATATATTTTTCTCATCACTTTGCCACTTTCCACTACTATATTAAATTTTTTGTAACATTGGAATTGTGATACATCATCATTTGAAACCATTCTTAATATCATAGTGCGTATAATCATATTTTAATAAGGTTTTCTTAGTTATTTTCGGCTGTCCCCACTAGAAGAAATTTCTGGCTCCGTTCCTGCATCTCGAGTCATAAAAAGTTATCAACTAAGTCAGGTAAACTATCACACCACACCACCACAGGTAATTACTAAGATATTTAAAAATCCAAGCATGAAGGCTTTTAGAGATAAATTATAAACGTAAATAACTAATTAGGCTTTGAATAAATATCAGGGTGTACCTCAAAATGTCAAGCAACCAACTTCTTCCTCCAACGACTCGAATTTCTGAAAATACCAAACAAAGTGAATCTATTAGCAATTCAGAGTCTTTCAAATATTTTTGCTGCAAGTCATGCAAAATTTTGGACATTTAAGGACATGGGTTTTGCTAAAAAGCAAAGGTTTTTGCTGGGTTTTTCTAATTAGACACTAAAAATTTCAATAAAATACATGGAGTGGTGGCTAAACCAAATTACCATCTTTTTCCTTCAATCCAAATTAGACACTAAATTCTTCAAGAAAATGCAAAAATAATGTTTTGTGGAAAATTGAGTGATTGATAGCGAAAATCTGAAATCAACACAACATGCATGAGCTCTACAAAGGTTTCAGAGCTTACCCAATAAAGGGACGACGTCGGAAGCAGGGGAAAAGGGGAGGTGGCGGGATTGCAGCAAAGGTCATGGTGAAAAGGAAAGCGGCGGGCCAACACAAGAGCGACATATGAGCAAGTTTTGGGTTCTGAGTTTCAAATTTCTCGTTAAAGGGAAATGGAGGAAATTGGATTTGCATAAACTAAACCGAGTCTTGGAAAGGGAGGAAATTGAATTGTAGAAACAAAGAGCACTGGTGGCGGTGATTGTGAGTTTGTGGGTGCAATGCCAGATGTCATTGGTATATTTTGGTAGTGGAAAAAATGAAATCAAATAAACCAATCGGGAATAAAACTGGAAGGACACTGTTCTTATGAACAGTAAAACAGTGGTGTTTTCAGTTTTAGTATAGATTGAATTTTTATAACCCTTCAAACCGTCGTAAATTTTTTTTTTTTTTTTGTTTGAGTGTAAAATAAATAAAAATTCATAATAATTAATGTAAAAGTTTTACATCTTTCGTGAAGGTTTCAATTTCGAAATCCGACACCATAATCCATAAACCCTAGATTTATATTTAACCATCGTTTGTCGCTTACGCTCTATTCTTCTCACTGATTTCATTTTGCAAACTTTCTTTTTTGAAAACATGATTCTTTTAGCGAATGCAAAAAAATAAACGGTTTGGATCGTTGATATCACGTTCTGATGTTTATGATTAACTGAATGAGTCGATATTATGTAGTTTCTAGAGAACTTATAAACTCCAAGTAATATGTTTTTATACACTTTGAGCAATATGTCCACTAACCATAAAAATATGAACGTGATATCAACTACCTGAACCATTCATCTTTTTATATCAGCAAAATATCATATTTTCAAAAAAGAAAATCTGAAGAAAAAAGAAATTCAGTGAGAAGAATAAAGCATAAACGTTAACGACAATCAAAAGTTAAATTTAAATCTATGGTTTATGGGATTATAGTAGCGAATTTCAGAGTTGACCTCTTCACAAAAGTTGCAGAGCTTGTCATTACGAACATTTGTGTGTGTGTGTATATTATTATTATTTTTTATATTTTTCACACTTCTACATTAGTTATAAACTATTAAAAAAATGTTACTATAATAGTAGCCATAATATTTAATCTCACTTACTGTTTACACTTCTACATCACGTGATATTAAATCCTCACTGTTGGATTTTGGATGGTTTATATTGTTTGGTTTTTCTATGCTTAGTTTATGTGGAAGAGAGTGCTAATATGGAAAGCCTTATTGAAAATGTCATCAATATAAGTCTTGAAGACAATAGACCAAGCCAAGTTCCAATACCATTTCCCTTGGTGATTGATGAAAATTGAAGGGTTTTGTTGTAAAAAAAAGTGCAAGCTTTGAGTCTCATTGGCATGTTTCTAACTTTTGAGAAATGCTCCACAGCCTTAAAAAAACCTCCCTCATTTTGCATATCCTTGAACATTTGATATTTTGTAGTAATGTTATACTAATGTTTTTTTTAATTTTTTTAATTTTTTATTTTTAAATTCAGGCTCTTATTAATCTTTTTTTTTTATGGAAAAATAAAATATTATAGCGAAAAACCTCTTACACAACCAGTATTAATACAGTCAAATTGAAAAGCCAGGTGAGCATCCACAGGGAGACAAACATCCCAAATACAAAGATTCGAACTATTAAGGCCAGTAGACGCCAAAGCATCCATTACGAAGTTTGCCTCCCTGAAGATGTGCTCCATCTAATGTCTTGAAAGTTGTTGGCACACCACCTGATGTCCTCAGTAATAGGTTTTAGGTTCCAGGGCACATCACAAACTCCACAAATAGCATCCAAGACAAGCTTTGAGTCGTCTTCCACCAAAACATGTTTCCAATTCCTTCTCTTTGCTCAGATCAGCGCTTCACGGAGAGCTAAAGCCTCGGCAACATTGATGCTCACAGAGCCAGATTTCATCGCACTAGCAAGGATAGGTTTACTATCCCAATTCCTAACCACGAACCCTTCACCAGCCAAAGAGTAAGAAACAGATCCATCAAAGTTTATTTTAACATAATTAGGTGGATGGGGCTCTACCACTTAATCAAATTATCTTAACAACCAAACTCAGGGTTCTTTTCAGGACTGGTATTCTATTTAAAGTACTATTTACTCAGATTAGCTGGGACTCACGTTCACTACCGTTTGGTACGTAGGACGGGACGGAATAGAGTGGAACAAGGCGTTCCGTCCCACGTTTGGTGCGCCTAAAACGGGTGGAACGAGCTGTTCCGCGGAACGAGTTTTGGGTGAATTTTCGTTCCACCTCACCCCCTGGAACGATTCGTTCCACATCCGTGGAACACAAAATTATAACCTTTCCGTCTCCTTCTTCTTCCTCATTGTTTCCATCCGAGGGCATCTTTGCTCCAGCTCCGTTCCGTTCAGTCCTGTCTCGTCCCGTCCCGTCCCATTCCGTTCCGTCCCGTCCTGTCTGCATACCAAACGATACCTAAATGCGTCGCTAGCTGGGCTTAACAAGTCCTCTCAAAATCCATTGGACTAGCTAAGCACTTCCCTTCGTCCTGCTAGATTCACCTCCTCGACCTCGATTTCGACGGCACAGGCTTCGGACACAGCTTATCTCCGACGACGAACTCGTCAACTGCTTCATCTTAGTCGATTACCTCGATGACTGCGTCATCTCCACCGATTACGTCGTCGACTACGCCTTTTCAGTCATCTTCTTCTTAGTCGCAATTGTCATGGCTGTGAAGCAACTCCTAGTGAGAGCGTTTCTCTTTTTAGAATACAGTTTCAATTTTTGCACTTGAATTTGATTTGGATGTGCTATGATTGTGAATTTCAATTTCTCTATGATTTTTTAGGTTAGAGAAATTATTTGGCTGTGGTATGATTTTTTATATCAATTTCTGTGAATTTCAATTTCTATAATTTTGTATGATTTTTGTTCTGAAAAGCTTTGTTGGGTGATTTTTAATTTTCTTAGTCGCTGAGCTGATGGTGGATTCTGGATGATGACTTTGATGAACCAATTGGGCGATGAATGAGCTTGGATTGAGTGGGATTCTTTTCCTTTGTCACACCAAATACGTTGGCGGCCATGCATTGACTCCAAGCTTATATATCTGCAGGTTTAATTGGTTTCTGGGAATAACCCAACACCATGGTTGATTTTTCGGATTATGTTTGAAACCCAGATGAAGTTTTCGTTGGTGATATCATATTTGACTATCAATTGGGTCTGCTTTGATATAGAAAATGATAACATGGTTACTTGCTTACTCGATTGAATTATGTAATTTTAGTGCATATACGTGTTAATTTTGGTTGAAAATTTGATTGGTTTTTACTACTTTGGTGTTGGATTTGAGAACTGGAAAATTTGGTTGAACTTCTGATGTTGGTTGAAATTGAAGTTGAAGCAAATAATATGGACATTTTCTTATATATCACAGGGTTTTTTTTTTTTAAAAAAAAAAAAAAAATTATCCTACTTCTTAGTCCGGCATTGCATCAAATGTTTCACTAAATCAGTCCAACTTAGTCTAGTTTAAGCCAGTCCAGCTTAGTCCCTGAAGTTAGTCCAGTTCGGGATAGTCCGATGCAACAAACGCACCCATAAAACTAGTCCCGTATGGAAACAAACAAGGATTACACTAATATTTAATCTAGTTCAATCCAATGAAAGTTAAGGAGGTCAAACAAACACCCCCTAATAGTAGCCATAAGATTTAATCTCACTTACTGTTTACACTTCTACATCACGTGATATTAAATCCTTACCGTTGGATTTTGGATGGTTTATAATATTTGGTTTTTCTATGCTTAGTTTACGTGGAAGAGAGTGCTAATATGGAAAGCCTTATTGAAAATGTCATCAATATAAGTCTTGAAGACAATAGACCAAGCCAAGTTCCAAGACCATTTCCCTTGGTGATTGATGAAAATTGAAGGGTTTTGTTGTAAAAAACAAGTGCAAGCTTTGACTCTCATTGGCATGTTTCTGACTTTTGAGAAATGCTCCATAGCCTTAAAAAAACTCCCTCATTTTGTATATCCTTGAACATTTGATGTTTTGTAGTAATGTTATACTAATGTTTTTTTTTTCTAATTCAGGCTCTTATTATTATTATTATTTTATAGAAAAAGAAAATATTATAGCGAAAAACCTCTTACACAGCCAGTACTAATACAGTCAAATTGAAAAGCCAGGTGAGCATCCATAGGGAGACAAACATCCAAATACAAAGATTCGAACTATTAAGACCAATAGACGCCAAAGCATCCGCTACGAAGTTTGCCTCCCTGAAGATGTGGCTCCATCTAATGTCTTGAAAGTTGTTGGAACACCACCTGATGTCCTCAATAATAGGTTTTAGGTTCCAAGGCACATCACAAGCTCCACAAATAGCATCCAAGACAAGCTTTGAGTTGCCTTCCACCAAGACATGTTTCCAATTCCTTTTCTTTGCTCAGATCAACGCTTTATGGAGAGCCAAAGCGTCAGCAACATTGATACTTACAGAGCTGAATTTCATCACACCAGCAAGGATAGGTTTAGTATCCCAATTCCTAACCACGAACCCTTCAGCAGCCAAAGAGTGAGAAACAGATCCATCAAAGTTTATTTTAACATAATTAGGTGGAGGGGCTGCCACTTAATCAAATTATCTTGACAACCAGCCTCAAGGTTCTTTTCATGACTAGTATTCTCTTTAAAGTACTCTTTAGCCATTGTCAGGGTGCGAATAACAGACTGGTACGGTTTAGGATTCTCATTTTTTAATATACTTGCATTTCTATCATTCCAGATTTGCAAACAAATGGACAAAGCTTTCCTTAAACAGCTAACTTCAATTTTCCCATCATGTGGCAAGGTACTTAGCCACTCATTTACCTTAGGATTATTTGCAATATTGCAAAAATAAGGTTCATTTGAACATGTTGAGACTTGCAAAGCATACTCGCAGTGAAGAAAAAGATGGTCCTGGTCTTCCTCATGATTACGGCACATCGGGCATTAATTAGTTACATTGGGTAAAAACTTGCTGAGACGTTTACTGGTTTGTAACCTTCCTTTGACAAGACTCCAGGAAAAAAATTTAACTTAGGAGGTAGAGTCTAGTTCCAGATCCTATTAATCAACATTTGTGTTGGGGATGTATTTAAATTCTCGACTTGGAGCCAAGTCGCAGATTTTACTGAAAACTTTCCATTAGGATTAGGACCCCAAATAGCAGAGTTAAAGGTACTATTAATAGCAAGAGGAATGGCACAAATCTTATTAACAATATTAGTATTTATAACATTCTCAAGGTTGTTTCTATCCCACTGACCATTAACTATAAACTCAGCAACTTTTATATCCCACTTAATACAATGGAATTTGTTTTTTGGTATAAGATGAAAAATGGGGTGAGGAAAAATCCAGTTATGGGTCTAGAACAAGATGTCCTTGCCATCACCGACCACCCATCACATACCCTTTGAAATTATATCCCTTGATCAGTATTCCTTTCCAAGCAACTGAATGATGTTGCTTAACTTTACTTTCCAAAAGTTCTCATTCCTAAGGTATTTCCTTCTAACTATATTTGCCCCCAGTTATCCTTATCAAATAAAACTTTCCATCCTAAATAAGCAAGGCAAGCTCTATTGAAGTGATCAATGTTTCTAATACCTAAGCCACCTGCTTGTTTAGGTCTATAGATTTCCTTCCAACTTACTGGATTGCACTTGTGAGTATTACCCCAGAAAAATTGTCTGGAGTCTTTATTTAGTTGATTAGTTAACTTCTTAGGGCACTTGAAACAAGACATTATATGATTAGGCATGCCTGTGAGGTTCGCTTGAACAAGAGTGAGCCTACCCACCTTAGAGAATTAGCCTTCCAACCCGCTACTTTTTGCTTGACTCTTCTAATCAGCTCTCTTCCATTCAAATGATCATTCCAAAAAACAATGTTATGAATTCCAAGGTATTTTCCAATGGTAGATTTATGCAATGTGAAGAATATTTACAATCTCATTTCTAGTTTGGTTATTAGTATTTGGAGAAAAATAAAGAGAAGATTTATTAAAATTAATTTGCTGCCCCGAAGCAGTGGCAAACTTAGAACATCCATAGCATTTCTAGCACCCTTAGTAGTAGCTTTAATAAAAAATGAGACAGTCATCCGCAAAAATAAGATTTGAAAATTTATAGCCAAATGGTGAGGTGAGTAAACCAATATGAGATTTAGGAACAGTTGCTAAGGCATTTAGTTGTCTGATTAAAGGTTCCATACAAAGGATGAAAATATACGGAGAATGAGGGTCACCTTGTCTTATTCCTCTGCTTGCATTAAAATATCCATGCGGTTCACCATTAATATTGATAGAACAAGAAGCCGAGGAAATACACTTCATCACTAGGTTAACCCACCCTTGACAAAATCCAAAACTTTCCAAAACACACTTGATGTAAAATCCCAGTTAAGTAAATCATAAGCCTTTTCCAAGTCAAGCTTAATGGCAAGATCCCCTGTTTTTCCCTTCTTCCTGTTAGAACTTGTGAATAGTTCATGAACAATTAAATTATTATCTTGAATAGATCTTCCCGGCATAAACGCTCCCTGGTTAGGGGATATGCAAATAGGAATAATGGATTTTACCTTGGCACATAAACCTTAGTTATAATTTTATAGCTCACATTGCAAAGACTTATCGGACAATAATTATTTAGTCTCTGGGAACTCCACTTTCGGGATTAAAGCAATATCCGTATGGTTAATCAAATGAAGGTTAGTACAATTAACAAAACAATCCTTGACCATGTTGCACACAGAAGGTCCAACCATACTCCAACACTCTTGATAAAAGCTAGCATGGATCCCATTAGGACCTGGGGCTTTAAGAGCTCCAATACTTTTAATAGCATTCTAGATCTCACTATCTGTGGGAATAACAGTTAGTTTACAATTTTGTTAACTTGTTATACAAGGTTCAATGATGTGGGTAACCAACTTAATCTGGTCAATGGAGGGATTTTTCCCTCATGCAAATCTCATTTTAAATTCATTAACAAAAACCTGCTCCGTCCCCTCTCCTTTAGACCACCAAAATCCATTGCCATCTCGAATTTTGTTGATTGCATTCCGTTTTTTCCTTATTGTTGCACTCAATTGAAAGAACCTTGTATTTTTGTCACATTTTAAAGCCAGTTGGCTTTAGCTTTTTGAGCCTACATTACTTCTTCCTCCTTGAGAACCCGAGAAAGATAGAGTATTGTAAACATTAACATTGCTATTCAATGACATAATTTCCTGTTGGATTTTGCTAAGATCATTTAGGAGCTTCTGTTTTCTTTCTTTAACTGACCCAAACACCACACGATTCCAATTTCTCACAAGGAAAGAAAACTTACCTAAACAACCCCTAAAATAGTCCATTAGGGATAATCTCTCATCATAGCTCCAAGTCTCATTCACAAAATTTTTAAAATCTGGATGTAAATTCCACATAACTTCAAACTTATTGGTCTTCCTTTTCTGACTAACACGAGGTCTGACCTTATCCAAGAAACTAGGACTATGGTCAGAACCCAGGATAGGATAGTTATGAAGGAAATAGTTAGGATGGGCTTCAAGCCGGTAGGAGTTTGCTACTACTCTATCAAGTCTCTCAAAAATGAGAGTTTCATCTTTATGGTTGTTAGTCCAAGTAAAAGGAACCCCAGATGCATGTAAGGAAATAAGACCAGTTTTGTTCAAAAATTCACAAAATTTGTCATATAGCAATTGTTATTTCGATTGCGCCCCCTCCCCCAATGCACTTTTCCTAAGCATTCATGATACAGTTAAAATCCCCTACCATCATCCAAGGCTTATGACCAGGGTTGAGGGTAAGTAACTCTTGCCACATACTCTCTTGAAAGGTTTTTTGAGGGTAAAAGTAAACAAAAGTAGTAAAAAATTCAACACTCAGCACCACATCCTTAATAGAAGCATGAATAAAACGCGAAGAAGTAGAGATAACATTAACATCTAACATGCCAGAGTTTCAACATAGAAATACTCCCCCGGACCTCCCCTCGGGGTTACATCCAAAAAACTGATCAAATTGTCTCACAAAATAACTAGTAGGGGCTTTCTCCACAGCGGACTTGGTTTCAACAAAGCAAAAGAAATCTAACTTAGACAAACTACAAAGATAATTGAAATCAGATATGAACTATGGTCTTCCCATACCCCTACAGTTCCACACCATACCCTTCATTAATCTAACTTGTCAAGATAAGCAGATGGACCCGCCTCCTCTACATTTTCTTCTCAGATACGCTTCCTAGGACTCAGCATTCCCACCGTAGGTCTAGTAGTTGTAGAAGTCATCTCAGTTGCATGCAAAGCAGCAACAAAGTCCCTAGTGTGCTCTCTAGCTCCAGACTCATTGTCTTGCACATATGGCATCATAACATCCTGATTTTGTTCCAGCATAGACAAGGCATAAAAAAAAATTCAATTTTCCTAGTCTAAGTCCACTAGAATTATAAGACTCACATTGAAAAGTTATATCAACAAGATTATCGAAAACAAGGTAGTCAGGTAAAAACCACTCATTGATAACTTAACATAAAAAAGGAAGTTATCACTAGCAATGTCTCGGTAATCTAGACAATTTGCATTTACCTGCCTATCACGCTCCTTAACCTTCCTAGCCCTCCTCCAGTCATGCACTAAGTCCGCCTTCGGAGTCCATCTTGGCTTAGGGCTAGAAGCCACCTCCTTATAGGACCTACCCTCATTTGAGCTTTCACCAAAAATTCTTTTCTCACCTCTCATCCTCCACTTGGGAATGACCGTAGTCCAGCCCTCTTCATCTGGTCCGCCAACCTCCACTTACTGGCCCGATTCCTTGCACTCCATATAATCCTCCACATTAGCAGCCTTAGGAAAACATAACATCACATCATCCTGAAGACAAGCTTTTATATCTTCATCAACAACTACATCTTCTGGGTAAACAGTTGGTTCATCCTCAAAAGCTTTATCGATCATGAAGCAACCATCATCAGTCTCAAATTCCGCACATCTATGTCCTTCAAGGCACATTAGTCCGCAATAGAAGCAAACCTCAAATAATTTCTCATAGCTAATTAGTATAGGTGAATCATCATCGTGAAAACACGCTTTAGAGGGAAACATAAGTCCACCTCCAGCAAAACTTTCACAAACAGCCCGTTCAGGCCCAAAGTTACTTCATCAACCCTAATCACTTTCCCGATTGGTTGAGTGATGTCCCTGATAATTTGTTTTTCTTTGTACTGCACCGAGACACTCAACAATTTCGCCCAAACCACCAGCTTAGTAATAATATCAGTATCCTTGAAGTTTTATGTCCATCGTTCTAGATGGGAAATTTGGCCCTGGACATAGCATGGCCTATTGTTTAGGACATACTTTAAGTCGTCTTCATCCGTGAACTCAAGAGCAAACCATTTCCTTCCAAAATGGTCCAGATAAAAGGTACTCTTCACTTCGTTTTTTCCACAAGAGACCCAACTTCCATTTAATCAGACAAGCATCAAAGAGTTGACCAAATATCTTCCCCATAAGAACCCTAGAAAGCATGTGGTCAACATTGATAGAGGAAGCAAGGTGGTTAGCGACCCTAGTTACACCTCTTTCCATAGTGAATGTGCTCCTCACTTTCTCGATGATCACCGGGTCTTGATTGGGCTCGGGAACGGGAAAAGGGTTCTCCCATCTGGGGATGTAGCCCTCCGAGCAGATACGGGAAAAGGTTCATCTTGAGAGAGAAACGAAAGGAAAGGCTTGAGGGTATTAGGGTTAGTGGGTTGAGCAGAAAACCCAAGTGACAATTTATAAGGAGCCAATTAGGAGGAAACCAACCGTCAAAACAAACTAACATGATCAACCTACTGTCATCAGGGGAGCTCAAGAAGCGTAAGACTAAGATCATGATTATGCTAAGCCACTAATTGTTGGGATCAAAATCCGCATGCAGAAAGCCCCAATAAAACGCAACCAGACTGAACAGTCTAAAACCAATCACAATAAAGCAAATCAAGTAGGGGAAGATCAACCGTTCCCAAAGATAACAGTCCCCAAGAAAAGCAAAAATATCCCAAAGCCCCACGAAACACCAATAAAGATGGGATCTACACCCAAACAAGACCCGGAGGAGCCAAAAGTCCCAACAAACAGAAGAGAGAATGCCAGGCCCTCGAAACGAAACCATACAAACCATACAGACAACCAATAAATTAGATTAATTAAAGAAAAACTCACACCATAAACAACCAAAAAACTAACAAGTAAAGAGCAAATAGCTAGGTAATCAAACCACCACTTTTCTTGAGAGCTTCCCAATTTTCTTGAGCAAATTTTACCGTGAAATCTCCATTAGGGGATTCTTCAATTAGAAATCTAACCGGCAGTAGAGCAAATAGCTAGGTAATCAAACCACCACTTTTCAGAGAGCTTCCCAATTTTCTTGAGCAAATTTAACCGTGAAATCTCCATTAGGGGATTCTTCAATTAGAAATCTAACCGGCAGTAAATGCTCAAATTCGATCAGGCAGGCATAAACACTTCAATTTCCATTACCAGTCTAGCAATTTACATTAAACAACAAGCCACAGGAATTCCGACCCCAAAACGCCGATACAAAACTTTCCATTGGTACATAGTTCTTTCAAACGTACAACATTAACCTTCTTCTAAAACGGAACAAAGGTCTCCCGGAAACAGCTTCTTCTCTGCAATTATCCCATATCTGATCGAAATTGAAAAAGGCACATAAATCAGTGCAAGACAAATCAACAGCTAAAATACAACTGAATGTATAAAGTATGTGATAAAGTATCACAATTGGTCGTGAAATTAGGATCCCACATCATTTTGGTTTCAGAAATTGAAAATCGATCAAATGTCGTCCCCAAAATTGACAACCTGCAAATTCCCCAGTCGTTGAATTCCTTCCAAGAAAACTATCATCCCTCCCACCCTCATCCAATGTCATTGCACCATCATTTTTGCCACCCAACGCCATGGCCACTGGGCACCTAGGCGCAACCCCAAGTCAACCCCCACCAGCCACAACCTGGCTACCTTCTTCCAGATTCAAGCCACCAGCAACCCCGTTGATCTGTCAACCAGTCATCCCACCCTTCCCTGATGTGCAGTTTCAAATTTATTGATGACATTAAACGGTCTTCAACTTTAAGGACCAAAATCACAAGGGGTCTCAATTCCAAGGACCATTTGTGATAAATTTTTTTTATTTTCATAGAAACAATAACAATGCAATAGCTTATGTATTCCCCATGAGAGATTTCAATGAAACCATATTGTCATGGCGGTCGCATGGACCTTATTACCAGCTGGTCTAAGGTCCACACTCCATTTATGAAGGCACAATCATCTTAGTTAAGACTTTAAGATGGTCTAAATTAACCATGGATTCAGATACTATTCAATGTTTAATTCTGAGTTCCCTTTAACTGTCAAAATGAAGCAAAACAAATATGAACTAAGGAGAACAGGATCTAAAACAACCCACCACGCTTATGGTAACTATAGAACTCCTATGAAAGCACAGTAAGGTACGCGGGTGTTACACTACAATACTTGGATGAAAACTTTCCTAAAAGACCAAAGCTATGAAATAATATGTCACCATACCATGGAATCATGCTGCATATTGATCTAATTAAAAGTCCACGTGAGATTCCAAATACTTCGTAAAAACAACTTTGCAGTTGCTGCCAACCAAGAAGCGCCGTATTGATCTAATTAATAGGGTTCTCTCGAGTATAGGCGCTTAATTTAGTTTTGAAGTTCAATTGTTCACAGGTGAGCTGGGTTGTTCAAAGAATTTCTTTTTTTTTTGGGGAGGGTGGGGTCACTAAGGTAGGTCAGGGGAGGGTGGTGGGTGGCGTGGCTATGAGTGGAGATCATGATGGCTTACAGAATTGCATATCTTTTTTTTTTTTAACAAAAAAGTCCTTTTTACCGTTAAATTTGATGGAGACCAAAATGGCTTGCAAGAGTTAAGTTTTTCTTTTACTGATGCAAGAAAACATCAACCAATAACATCAGATTCTAACATACCTATTTTTGAAGAACCTCTTTGTGAGCTTTGAATGAGAGGATAACATTCCATGTCAAAGCTATAAAATTAGCAGTAAGGACCTGAAAACACCCAAAGAAAACAGCATCAAGAAGCAAAATAAAACGAGAGGATTCCCTAAATGAAACTGGAAAATAAATAATGACATTAAAACCAAAGACTTCTATTAAAATTCCCGTAGGTTGAATCAAATAATAAGAAGCCAGCTTGGGAATGAAACTCATAAACATAACTAGATGAGGGTTCTAATCAGACAAGACACATTTCAATGCTCCAAATTGTTCAGATACCCATCAGACTAGCCACTAGGCATAACCACCGACGGGAGATTTGGACCACTGCTTCGTTTGGAATTTTCTGATGTGAGTAAATACAATAGCTCTAAGGGATTCTGAAATCAGCTGCTTCATTCCATTCCGTTGCTAGATTTCTGCAACTGGTTATGTGACTTTGCTTTTCCTTTACAGTATTTGTATTTTCTATTTTACCTATTTTCATACTGTTTTCCCATATATGGTCAGATGCTTATCATGTAATGCTTATGGAATGAATCAATGAAAAGTTTCCTTTTGTGGATGATGTGTTGGATTTTTGGATTGCCTATCCAGCCCCACTCTAACGACACCGATATTGTCCCCAACTTTACCACTTGCCCAATCCGTCAGGTGTGAGGTTTTACCACAAAAGGCCTCGGTATTAGTTAGAGTAGGGTAATCCTATTTAAATCCCTTGGTTTTCTTTCCCACCACCGATGTGGGACTTTAACACTCCCCCTCACATGTAACCCCATTTAGTGGTTCACACGTGGAGATCCACATCGGTAATTGAAAGTCAGAGATCGGCTCCAATGGAGTCCAAACTTGTTTTCAATGGAACTTAGTGGTTGTCTCTATGTTAAGAGTTCAGACTTGTTTACTTTGGTGACAAGCTCATTCGCTTGCACACAAGCTCATTGGCTTGCACGGGCCCGACCCTAGCTCTAATACCATGTTGGATTTTTGGATCGTCGGGCCCACCCCACTCTAACGATACCGATACTGTCCCCAACTTTACCACCTACCCAATCCATTAGGTGTGGGGTTTTACCACAAAAGGCCTAGGCATTAATTAGAGTAGGGTAATCCTATTTAAACCCCTTGGTTTTCTTTCCCACCACCGATGTGGGACTTTAACACGATGACCATAGAAATCATCTACTAATTTTCATTATTTGGTTCGGTAGCTCTTCGCCCATAAATGCCAAGTAGAAAGAAAAATTGTATAGGAAAAGGTCATAATAAACAGCATCACATTTCAACATTAGCACAGTAGAACAAAAAAAGATCAAAATACCCTGCCAAATCTCGTTTTTATTAGACTAACTACATACTTCCACATTGTTAATTGGAAAATAAAGCAACATCATAATATATGGTTCTAATAAAGCAGGTATCCTCTAATTTCAAAAACTCTCATCCAAAGCAAAATCTGGTTATGTGTTTTGTAACAAACTCTCCTCTAATTCCCTATATGGGTTCTACATCAGGTATCACATGGTTCTACATCAGGTATCCCATCCATTTTCCTGTACAGTGAATTTACTTTGACCAAAGCATGCATCCATTTTCAGTATTTTCCAGTCTAGTTTTTTCATCTATAAACAAATTCAATTATAATCCATTTTATGACCTCTCAGGTAGAGTGTCATGATCCAATCTAGGCTGAAAGAAAATTATGTAAACAAGAAGTTTACATGTAGACATTACCTTCTAATATGGAAAACCTACTTTTGTACTAACTAAACTTTTCTAATTGTGATACATCAAGAGGCAGAGAGACAGTCCCTTTTGTGACACCAAGAAGCCCATGCATTGATACTCTTGGCTCCTCACAGGCATTTTAGAAGTCAGGGGGTAGTTAGGCATCTTCAGTCTGAAACTTTACAATATCCCAAACAATATCCCTAGACATATTCTGTCTAGGACCCAATCTCTAAACATATTCTGTCTAGGAGCCATAAAATATGAATAACTTCTTCATAGCATTCTAACCTGGAATTGCTGTGGGACAAACCGAAAGTTGAGAAATTGGAAAGGTATCCACAGTTGCCAATTAACTAGCACAGCAGAAAACCACTCCTACACAACCAGATACTTTGTATTAACAAACGTAGCTTGTATACAAATTTACGAAAGTAAATGCAGTCATTCTGTTAGATTTAAATGCTCATAGATACGATTCTTTTAACACCACCTGTTGAAGCTTGGGTACAACTTGTGAAGGTTTTCCCTCCAGCGTCATCAATGTCGATAAGAAAACTCCAATGAATGTAGGAGCAAAAAGAAACTGCAGCAAATTGACTCAAAAGTTACAAGACAGTATTGTTATTGAAAAAAATAACGATGAGTTGTCACGAAATTAAAAACCTAAAATGAATTGGTCACCTGATCAAGTACAAGGCGCAGGAATGCACCTGATGCTCCAGGCGTCGTTACTAGTTTGCTTAGATACAAATACCTAATGACAAAAGGTGGTGTAATGAAAACGTACAAGAGCATAACAGGAAAAAGAAGGAAAGAAGCATAGAAACAAAGAAAAATTACCATGAAATTAGATATATCACTTATTTACAATCCAAAGTAATCTCAGATTTTTTCCAGGGAACTTGATGGCAATATAATGCCACATGATAAATTAAACTGTTTACTCTACAGTAGGGACAGAACAAACATTAAGGTTTTGATAGGAGCATATTTATGCGACTTAGTTAGCTTGTTTTCTTGCATTTGCATAGCTAATTTCTACTTGTTATAGTGTTTTAAGCTATGTTCGTGTGTTTTCAGTTTCAAATGACAAAGTTGACAAGAAAGTGCAATTTGGAGCATTTTAGAGCAGTTTTGGGCTTGGAATGGATAGCACATGCATAGAGCAAGGTGGATGGACGAATTTGAAGATCAAGAGAGGCTAGGAATGTGATTAACATCTGGAAGAATTAAATTGAAGACTTGGAAGATAAGGAATCAACTACAAAGAAGGAACATTATCCGAACAACCTTATCTTATCCAAACCTTATCCAGCCTTATCTTATCTTATCCTATCTTAATCTTTTCCTACCTTAATTCCAGCTGCAAAGAGGACTCCTTTTCACATTAAATCACCTAAATATCAGGTTCTAGAAGCCCTATTTTCGTGCCCTAAGTTTATGCCCATGTAACCCTTCTAGAAGTTCATGAATCTGCCGCAACGACCATTCCTTGTCCTTTCTGAAATCTGAATGAAAGTGTCCTTGTTCTTTGGTGATTTGGAGTCCTAATTCCTCTCCTTTTCAGCCCAATTCCGTGCCTTCCCTTCACCCTATAAATACATGATGCCGTAGCACCCATTCATCCCCACCCTCTACCACAAATTCACACCACACCTCAAGAGCCTAAATTCAGAAAATCCCCATTGTGCCGCAGCAAGGAAGGAAAGAGGAGCCACCTGGAGCCGTGCTTGCCATTCAAGACGTTGGATTGTTGAAGCGTTTCTAGGTGTATTCTATTCTTTGTTTTCAATGTTTAAATTTAATTATCTTTGTTTTGCGAACATGAGGAACTAAATTCGTTTTAGTTAGAGGAGACTTTGAAACCATGATTATATTTGCAATATGAATTGATTACTTCCAGTTGTGATTTCATAAATTGTGAATGCAATTTACTAAACTGTTTGATTAAGAACTTATTCTTGTGTGTTAATTAAAAGGGCCCGCTTAGTTTGCATGCATGAATTTGATGCTAAAATATAAGGGAATTTCACCTAATCGTTATGAACTTATATTCATGAGTAGTGGAGGTTGCTAGTCACAATCGTGTTAAGTATATTCCTGGCAGGAGTATCATGTTGTTCATAGTTACGAATGCCTTGTCAATGTTTATAATTTTCACAAAGCTTAATGATCTTTGATTGTATCTCTATTATGCTGTTCATGTAGGGAACTATTGAAGAATAATTTGGTTGCCGATGCGTATTCCATCCAATTCAATGACTTAAGGAAAATCTGAGGGTTAATTAGTGCTGTTCACGGATAATCCGGGGTGTTGAGGTTCATGGTTTATTGGAAAAGCAACTGGAAATCAATTTGTATGCAAGTGTATCATGTGTGGAGAAGGACCCTCTAGCTAGCCTATCACCCATCAATTCACCCTAATTTCGTGCAACTTAGTTTAAGTTTACAATCGACTTGTTTTTACTTTATTCGTCAAAAACCCAATCCCCTTTACTTTGTTGTGTCAAATTAGTTAGAATCTGTCCAACCTTGTGTTTTTAAGTGTTTTAAGTCAGGTTAAAAGTAATTTTCGTCCAAATCATCCTTTAGTGTCTAGTTTGAGTCTATTTGATTGTTTTGTGCTGTTTTGAGTCATTCTAGTTTGTTTTAAGTCATTAGAGTCTAGTTAAGTGTTCTTAAGCTTAGTTTAGTGTTTTTGAGTCAGTTTTAAGTAGATTAGCATCCCTTCTAATCCTTGGCCTAAAATAATCCCTACTTTCATATACTACAATCATAGGGTTTTAATTTGAGTGTTAGAATATTTCACATCAGTTTTTGTACCATAAAGATGTACAGATACATTCATATCAGTTGATTAGTTACTGTGTGTTTCTAAAGTTTTATCCTATATATATTTTTTAAATAATAATAATAATGAAAACAGTACTAAAATGATGATTCTAAACTTCAGGCTTACAGATGGAATTTTGAATGGTTACCAGAAATGCAACGTCGGACCTACTAACACCAGCCCCATCAGGGTAAACAAGAACGTTCTTTTCAGGTCCAGGTACGGAGCTTTATCAATGACAAGCTGGGGCAAAGAATTACACTAGCATTGTCATATTCCGTGGGAAAATAGTATGATAAAAAAAATGATAACTACCATTTGCAAATGGCACAACCCTCAGTATAATAACTTAAAATGTTACATCATTGTGCGCAACAGAAACCACTCAAGTTTCAACATTACAACATGTAAAAAACTTTAGTCTTTTTGAAAGATGATTGAGTCAATGCAATACCATGGTCTTGAGGCAGTTACCTATTCAGCTTTATTAAGAGATGATATACAACAAGAAAACTGAGCATCTCAAGTAAAGTAACAAGTAACACCACTCAACCAGAATAATCTAGGATCACCAGTCCTAGTTCAAATAAACTTCAGTATGTTATTTCCAACTCAGAAGGATAACTGTGCAACTTACTTGAGATCAAGGGTTCAAGATATGTCGTTCTAGTAAGCACCAAATCAGATTTGCAAAGCTTATCTACTGCTGGAACAGAGATCATAGAATTAGTTATGTCCCTTTCAAGTTTTATCTTCTTCGATTCTTCCAATTTTCTTCTTTATAAATGATATCTGATATGCCAACTTAGCCATCCAACCACATAACAATTTTTTGTTTCTTTTTTCACGGAACCATTTGATGTCTAATAATCCCCATTAACTCCTAGTTTGGTTCTAGACCCTTTCAGTCAGACAAAAACCACATTTTTGAACTAAGCAATGCTGAATATAAACGATCATGCATAAAAGTTGGTATCAGATGAACTTGCCTTCTAGAAACATGAAAGTGCCTTCTCTAAGCTGCCTCGTTATAATATTTTCAATGACACATTTATCTATTTGGGGAAAAAAACATGAATCTTAAATCACCTTTAACCCTTGTTTTCCCACTCAAGTATCCAGAACTACCTTCGGGACTGCATCACAACCCTGATCCCCAGCCCCAAAATCCACAACCCCCTAAAGTAGAATGACAACATTATACCCAAATACTTGAGTGACAAGAAAAGATACGGAAAATATATGCAACCTTGAACTAAAAATGCACACTGAGGATGTTGAAATGCATTAATAAACAATCTATGCATCATTCCTTACATAAACTATAACAATTTATTAGGTAGATACAACAGTACATTTTTTTTTGTTTTGACCATCTAATGATTCTAACCAAATTAACAAAGGATATAATAGTAGAAATACAAGTTGAAGTTAACGAAGAAAAGCAGATAAAGAAAGATAAACCATTCAATAATTTCGTTAATGGAAACTACAGGAACTATACCTGGCAGACCATATCCCCAATAAGAGTTAAAAGAGCAGATGTCAGAGCTTTTGTTGCAACTGGATACTTTGCAAGAAGATCCAAATACCTGTAAAAATATAACATCCAGGCTGATAATGTTGAACAGGAACTATATTTTCAGATTGATTAGCTGAAAAAAAAAAAAATATTCTAATTCCATCCTCAGGATTGAAGAACATAAGACATAGTGCTAATATACATACAATTTGTTTGCTAAAGCTTTGAGAATCTCAAATTATGAAGTAGATGCACACACTTACATCAATAGCTCAAAAGTATCACCTCATCAGTAAGAAAATGTCAAGATAATGGGAAGGTAAGTGTTTATATTAACTGGTAATAGCTGACATTTTAATTATGTCATTATGAATGCTATCAAAATGCAAGTCCAACGCGACCACAATGTCCAACCTGACTTTTACAACGAACATTGATGAAGAATTCTATTCCATTTGGATAGACAGTATTGTAGGCTACATAACAGATAAATGCCCTTCCTATTTCAAAGGTTGAGTGTTGGAGGGAAGGGGGCAATACCATTTTGATACCTACACAATTGACTAAAGCGTTTCTATCATCCTAGCTTGTGACATTAAAGACCCATTAGCACCTAAGTAATGTGTTACCAACTCAAGTAGTCATCACTATCTTATTTATCGGCCTCTTTAATCCAAGCACATCAAGTTGAAGACTGCGTAGGAAATTGAGTAATGCTGCCCGAGCATTTTAAACTGCACACTTACCATAATTCAACTACAGACTCAGCTTTTTATCCCGATAACTGTTAAACTTTCATCTTACATTTTATTATTTGAAATTGGAATTGTTTCATTGCAAATTTTACAAAAGGTTCAATTGTCTGTTTTGTTTTTCCCTTTTTACTTCCGCCAAGTCAACAGTAATGCTGTAGCTCTAATTAGAAAATACACATCAATGCACCAAAAGCTGGAAATTGAAATTTGAATATATGGTTACCACGAAAGCAATGACCAATTGTTTTCACCACGACCACCGCCACCGCCTTCACCGTTGGCACCCCCTTCACCTCTGCCGCCATAATTTCCATCACCAGAGCCGCCGTCTCCACCAGTACCACCCGACCCACCATCGGAGACAACCGAAAGACGAAACCGGTCATAGCCCAGTTGCCTTAAACCCAGTTCAGAACGACCCAAGTTTTTAAGCACGACTCCAATGCCGGAATTGAGGGAAAATGAGTGAGAATGCAGAGCATGCGGGTGAGACTGGCACACAGAAGTGCTCCTAAATCCCCATATCTGAACTGGATTTGCTGCAATCCTATATGCAGTACAAGAATGCAAAGAGGGTCTACGAGAAGAACCCACGAACCGGTTTAGGAGCGGGGTTTTACGAGTGAGGGATGCAGGGTTTAGAGCCATTTCCTGCAATGAAATGGATTGAAAGGTTCTGGGCATTTGGAAACGTGACGCTTTGGGGTTGACAGACTGAGCCTTAGAGCAATCCCAGCGTTGGGTATTGCTCGGGGGAAGGGGTCCAAAATCATGGCCCGAGGCCCGGTGGTATGGCTCCAGCGTGCGGGAGCCCGATGGAAGGGGGAGGCCCGAGCAAAGGGCCCGTGAGAGCAATCCCAGCATTGGGTATTGCTCGGGGGAAGGGGTCCAAAATCATGGCCCGAGGCCCGGTGGTATGGCTCCAGCGTGCGGGAGCCCGATGGAAGGGGGAGGCCCGAGCAAAGGGCCCGTGAGGATTGCCAGCCCTTGAGCCCGAGGTGGGGGTGACGCAAGGCTGACGCCAGGGTGGCGTCAACGCATTATTTAATTTTTTTTGTGTCAGGCGCGTGCACCCCACCCGCACGTGGGGGCGCGTCGCCGACACAAAAATCAGAAAAAATCAGAATCGTCAGTTACCGTTGGGAAGCCACGTGGCTTTCCACGGTGCGTTAGATCCTAACGGTCACTTAATGTGGACCGTTAGATCTCAACGGTAAAAAAAAAAAGATAAAGTCAGATTTAATATCCACCGTTCGATCTGAGATCAACGGTGGATATTAAAATGCTTTATAAATTAAAAAATAAATGAAAAAATAGTTTTAAAAATCTGAAAAGTTACCGTTGTGACACGTGGCACAATCTGGAGTGTTGGAATTCAAATTTTTTTATATCCAACGGCAGAGATTAATTAATTGAATAAAAATTTAAAAAAAATTCAAAAAAATTCAAAAAAAATATCTGAAAAATCTGAAAAAAATTGTTAAAAAAATTGTTTTTACTTTTCTATAAATACCTTCTCATTATCATCTACCTTACACAACAATTTCATATTTTCTCAACTACTTTCAATCACATTCCTTTCTTTGTCTCAAAGTTTGAATCCATTTTTTTTCAACAAAATGACCACTGGTGCAGGTACGAATTGGTCGCTTATTGAAGATGTTGCATTGTGTACTAGTTGGGTTGAAGATACTCATAGTTCGCTTACGGGTAATGAGATGCAGTTGCGAGAAATGTGGAGTCTTATTCATACCAATTTTCTTGAGAAAATTGGTGGGAAAAGAACCAAAGAATCGATGTCCAGTCGTTGGAAATTACTTAGCCAATCGTTTAGTACGTGAAGAGACGCTTTGGCACAAGCTAGTAGTAATATTCGAAGTGGGGAAAATTACTCGGATCAGGTAACAATATATTATTTATTTGATACCCAAATTTACATTATAATTATTTGTTTGTATTATTTATTTGTTACATACTTACATTATAATTATTTGTTTGTATTATTTATTTGTTACGTACAAAATTTATTATTTATTGTTACTTATTTGTTACTTTATAATTATGTTGTTTGCATTATTTATTTATTTGTTTGTTTGTATTATTTATTTACTTATTTTCATTATTTACTAAACTTGAAGCCTTCTTACTTATTTTCATTATATTTGTTACTTATATATATATATATATATATATATATGTATATATTTGCTAGTTACTTATTTTCATTATAATTATTTATTTGTTACTTATTTTCATTATTTACTAAACTTGAAGCCTTCTTACTTATTTTCATTATATTTGTTACTTATATATATATATGTATATATTTGCTAGTTACTTATTTTCATTATAATTATTTATTTGTTACTTATTTTCATTATTTACTAAACTTGAAGCCTTCTTACTTATTTTCATTATATTTGTTGCTTATATATATATGTATATATTTGCTAGTTACTTATTTTCATTATAATTATTTATTTGTTACTTATTTTCATTATTTACTAAACTTGAAGCCTTCTTACTTATTTTCATTATATTTGTTACTTATATATATATATATATATGTATGTATATATTTGTTAGTTACTTATTTTCATTATAATTATTTATTTGTTACTTATTTTTATTGTGTAGGAACTTCAAGCACAAGCTTGGTACGCTGCCAAAACCAAAAGCAAAAATAAATCATTCAACCGGTGAGAATGTTGGAATATTGTCAAAGATTGTCCTAAATTTAGAGTTGTGCCAGTCGGTCCAGAAGTGCACATGAACAACACCCCTCTACACTCTACACCTGATCATGTTCATGAAGATGATGCAGAAGAAGTGCCCGAAACGCCCCTCCCTGAACAAGCGTCGGGTTCGACCCGTTTTCCAATTAGGCCTCAAGGTAAGAAGGCTTCAAAGAGAAAAAGGAGTGCTTCCAAGAACGATTATGCAAAGTTCATGGAAGAACTTACTCGCCAAGGTGAATTGACTTTGGCGAGGGACCTGGCGAAAGATGAGGCTGATAAGGCTAGAGAGGCATCAAAACAAGTAGCTGTTGAGAGAGAATTTTATGCTAATGAGAGAGAAAGAGAGCTACTTAGGCAAGAAAGGGAACATGTTAGAGAAGAAAGACGGGCTCAACAAGATCGTGAGATTATGAACATGTCTTTAGAAGGGAAGTCTCCAAATTCTAAATTTTTTTGGAAGTCAGAGAAAGCGGACGTTGTGCGAAGGAGGCGTGCAAGAGAAGCAATAGCAAGCCAAGGTGGTTCTAGCAACGCAAGAGAAGATCATCCTAGCACCGCAAGAGAAGATCATCCTAGCACCGCAAGAGAAGATCATCCTAGCACCACAAATTGGTTAAGTGATGATGAATAGAGTACTTTTTGTAATCGGAGCCCATAATTTTCCAATCACTTTGGGTTGTAATTTATTATTTATTGTTTGTATTATTTATGTTGTTTCCAATTTCTTGAATATTTATTCAAATTAATTTGGTAAGTTATTTATTAAAAGTCCATTGTTCTAATTAAAAGTCCTTGTATAAAATAATTAAAAGTCCATCGTTCTAATTAAAAGTCCTTTACATAAACATAAACATAAAAAAATTACATATACTAAGAATTACATAAACATAAACATAAAAAAAATACATAAACATAAACATAAACATACTAAGAATTACATATACTAAGAATTACATAAACATAAACATAAAAAAATTACATAAACATACCAAATAATAAAACACACCAAATAAAATAACATAAACATACCAAATTCAAAAAAACACACTAAATGAACTTAATTATCTTCAGCTTGTTTCAATGCCCACTGGTGCTCTATCAAGTCAATTTGTCGGGCATTGTGCATGTCTGGCATTTGAAATGCAGTATATCGTTGAATGAGCCTTTCATTGTAATGTCCATCCCTTTGTAATGGCGCATGTTGCACGGGCTCATCGGTGGCGTCATGAGCACAATATATACATGTTCTTGAATTGTTCATCGGGTCTGGCTCATATTCATCAACAGCTTCATAATCGTACTCATCTTCCACAATCATGTTGTGAAGAATGATGCACGTCATCATGATGGAGCGAAGCGACTCTACATCAAACAATCTGGCAGCACCCCTGACGATTGCCCAGCGAGCTTGGAGGATACCGAAACAACGCTCCACATCCTTCCTGCACCCTTCTTGACAGCTTGCAAAGTGTTTTTCTTTTGCACTCCGCGGACGTGGCACTGTTTTGACAAATGTTGACCAGCGCGGGTAGATGCCGTCAGCTAGGTAGTATGGCCCGTCGTACATACGTCCATTGACCTCTGATGCGAAATATATTAAGCACACAAATTAAACCCTCTTCTGACAATTGTAGCAAAGTATGTAAGTAGGGATCGTTCAAAACCGGGGATTAGGAGGGATTGCTAAACTCTTGAAAACTGACCTAAGAACTCCAAAACAAAGTTAAAAACACTAATTTGGACTCAAAGAATGAAAAACCAAAGTTAAAACACTAAAACAAAACAAAAACTCAAAACAGCAACTAGAAGACTCAAAACTGCCTAAAAACCACTTTCTGGGCAGTTTTGAGCACCTACACTAATTTGGACGAAATTGGTTGAAAACTTGACTCAAAACACTTAAAAACATGAACCAAAATAATTTCTAACTAAATTGAGACTTCAAAGTAAAGGGGGATTTGATTTGGACGAAATTAAAGTTGAGAAAACAGATTGCAAAGTACAACTGATTTTGAAACGTTTTTGGGGTTTTTAATGGATGATGAACTAGTTAGGGGTTCTTTCTCCACACATGACAAGTATGCAAATGACTCGATTTCCAGTTATTCCTTCATAGAATTATGAATGACAATGCCCCAAATTAACCGTGACATCACTAGTTAATTCTCAAGTTTTCCTTGTGTTATTGAATTGGATGACATCATACGACAACCCAAAGCATTCTTCAAAAGTTCCTTACATGACATCATAATAAAGATACAATCAAAGATCATTACGTTCAATGAAAACTATAAGCATTGACAAAGCACTTGTGACTATGACATCATGACACTTATGCTAGGAGTTGAACTTAATGCGATTGTGACTAGCAACCTTCACTACTTGTGAATATAAGTGTGTGACAATTATGTGAAACAAACTTATATTCTAGCATCATATTCATGCAAGCCAATTAAGTGTCGACCCCTAATTAACAAACACAAATACGTTATTACTCGCACAGTTAAGCCAATTGCATTCACGATTCAAGAACTCATAACTGGAATTTATCAAATCAACTTGCACACATAGTTATGGTTTCGAAATCACCCCTAACCAATAGGGGTTTAGCCACTCATGTTCATAGCAAAATGAAAGGAAAATAAATTAAACATTGAAATCATAAAACGAATTACACCTAGAATGCACCAACGACGAAGCTTGAGCATCCAAGAGTCTTTCCTTCTTTCTCCTTGCTACGGCACAAAGGTGGATGGGATGGTTGGGATGTGTTTTAGGATCAGGGATTATGGAATTGGATGGAGGATAGGCACGGCAAGGTGTAGTGTTTGGCTGGAATTGTGTTTTTAGGATTTTAGGATGTGTAGAGTGGTGTGGCTAGATGAATGGACGAAAATTGGGTGAATGAGTGATCCCCCTAGTGCCTTGCTGCAAAGCCTTATTTATAAGGCTAGGAAAGGTTTTGAACTTAGTTGAAACCAAAAGGTTTTTTGTACCAGAAATTCTATACATGAAACACTTAAAGGATATATGTGTGTAGCTTGGACAAGGTAGGAGACAAGATAGGATGGCTAGGAGACAAGGTAGGATGGCTAGTGACGGCTAGGAGACAAGGTAGGACGGCTAGTGACGGCTAGGAGACAAGGTAGGACGGCTAGTGACGGCTAGGACGGCTAGTGACAAGCTAGGACGGCTAGGAGACAAGGTAGGACGGCTAGGAGACAAGGTAGGACGGCTAGTGACAAGCTAGGACGGCTAGGAGACAAGCTAGGACGGCTAGTGACAAGCTAGGACGGCTTGTTCTTCCAATACAGAAATTAGGCACCATGTGTGAATAGATAAAGCCTTCTAGAAATAAGGTTTTTTAGGCCCCCTTGCAGCTCCCTAACTGAATTCAAGCCTTCAAATTTGTCCATCCTCATGCCTCCATGCTTGCACTATCCAATCTTGGCCCAAAAATGCTCTAGAATGCTCCAAATTGCTTCTTTTTGCATACTTTGACACTAAAACCTGAAATTGCACGAAAATGACTTTAAACACTTAAACTAACTAAGGAAAAACAACATAAATGCATGAGAACAAGCCAATTAAGTCGCATAAAAATGCTCCTATCAAATTCCCCCACACTTAGCTTTTGCTAGTCCTCGAGCAAAACAAAGAAATAAAACAAGACAAAACAAACAAACATAATCTAAACCTTCCAACGTTTGCCTCAGGGATTTCCAATGCACATGACATGTTAAAGATTATCATTCCCACAGATTTGAGTCAATTTAACACTTAAGCACATGCTTAATCATAGTCACTACTTACTAGTTCACAATTAACCAATTAAAACAATGTTTTGAATGTAGTAACATGCCTTAGAGAATTCCCTCTATCCTTAATAGATTTGCACTCTATTTTCACTCAGATTTTCTAACTACACACCCTATACTAGTTATATGTGAGAGAATTGATGTAGATATAAAAACGAATGCTCACATATATGTATCATAAAGAACGCAATTTCCAGAGTTAATAGGCATGTTTAGATATGATCTCATGAATGGAATGCTACTACTTAGATGCGAGAACCAGTGACACCATATGCTCATACCAAATTCAAACTCAACAAATTGAAACACATAACACTCAAGATAGAAGTTTAAGGGTTGCAACGGGGCTTGGGGTATTGGTTAACAAAGAAAGGATAGGGAAAACAAACGTTACTTCAAGCATTAGTAAGCAAAGTAATGAAATTAAGACTTAGAATTCACTTAGTTTGCAGAAATTAACTTAAAAACACAAGGGGAAGACTTTAAACAACTTCTTGGGGCCGAATTCAACTTTTTGGACCCTTTCTTCAACAAACAACACCTTGGAACTCTTTTTCTCATGTTGTTCAACTCTTTTCATACTTTTTTTTTTTTTTTTTTACGAATTTTTTTTTTCTTTTCTTTCTACTTCCCCCACACTTGGTTTCTGCCATAAAGGAATTCCATTTGAATCATGCTTACTATACTTTAAGAACGAGGGTATGGATAGTCCTAATCTAGGCTAGGTGAGGGTAATGTGGGTTAACAAAGAAAAGGCTAAACAAGGCTCAATGGGGTTAACACCTAAACATATAATGGAGTAGGGCACACGGCTTTTTGGCTAAAGTGGTGGTCACTACACAACTTCATCTTGAATATGTGTTATGCTAATCAATACCATGCTTTGAATGAAATGGGCATGACTTCTAGTGTTTGGAACTAAATGATGAAACGCCTTCTAAGTAGCAACCAAGCAAAGAATAATGAGATCATGCAACGATTTTAGAAAACAAAGAATGCACAGATTTTAACTCTCCAAATAAACGTTTAGGTTCAAGTCTCACAAGGTTGTAGCGTTAATTTGAGTTCCTTCCTTCAAGCATGTTACAAAAACTGATTTTTTTCTTTTATGATTGCATGTGAATTCATAAGTTATAACCACAACCAAGCATAAACATAGAGTAAATCAAACTTTCATCCATGTTAATCACTCTCTTTAACAGCCATGTATTTAAAAACCAAATCCTCATCATTGTGTTGGAAGGTACCCTAAAACACAAACAAACACACAAAAACAACTCTTTTTTGGGTTTTTTAAAACAATTTTTTTCAAATTTTTCTTTGATTTTCGGATTTTTACTTCAAAACATACTAAAACACACCAAAACTGCTTAAAAACACTTAAAAACAGCAAGGAACAAGTTTTGAAATAATGGGTGATAAAATCCCACGAATTTGCATGAAAAACACTTAGTTACCCCCCCCCCCACACTTAAATCAAACATTGTCCTCAATGTTTTAAGCATAGAATCACACAAAGAAACACACAAACAGCAAGTAAAACAACTAAATAGGCAGATTAGAAAGAATCAACAAAGAGAAGGGTTTAGGAACGCAAATCTGGAATTGGAGTGCTTTCTAGGTCTTCCTTTGTTGAATGGCATGGGTTGCCTCCCAAGTAGCGCTTTCTTTAACGTCTTGCAGCCGGACGAAGAACACGTTCAGGCACCATTGGTGCCCTCGGCATGGAGTGAGATCTCCTCCACAACCTGCCCCACGGCATTCTCATAGTATGGCTTCAATCTATGTCCGTTGACCTTGAATTCCACCCCATTCCTTAAGCTATGGACTTGAACTGCACCATGTGGAAAAACATTAGTAACAACAAAAGGTCTAATCCATTTAGAACGTAACTTTCCGGGAAATAAACGTAGACGAGAATTAAAAAGTAAAACTTTCTGCCCAATTGTGAAGGTTTTGCCCCTAATCATCTTGTCATGAAACGCCTTCGTCTTTTTCTTGTAAATGCGGGCATTCTCGTAGGCTTCATTCCTTAGTTCCTCAAGCTCATTCAATTGGAGCTTCCGATGTATTCCAGCAGCATCTAAGTCCAAATTGAACGTTTTGATGGCCCAATGTGCCTTATGCTCTAGCTCCACGGGTAAGTGACAAGATTTTCCATAAACTAGCCGAAATGGAGACATCCCTAGGGGTGTTTTGTAGGCAGTGCGATATGCCCATAGTGCATCGTCTAAACGCATGCTCCAATCCTTCCGGTTAGGCCCCACGGTCTTCTCCAAGATTTGCTTGACCTCTCTATTTGATACTTCGGCTTGGCCACTTGTTTGTGGGTGATAAGGTGTTGAAACCTTATGCTTGACATTGTACTTCTTGAAGAGTGCCTCAATGGTCCTATTGCAGAAATGTGAACCTCCATCACTTATAAATACCCGCGGCATCCCAAATCTAGAGAAAATGTTAGTCTTGATGAAATCTGAAACCACTCTAGAATCGTTAGTACGGGTAGCTTTTGCTTCTACCCATTTAGAAACATAATCAACCGCAAGCAAAATATAAGTGAAACCAAATGAAGAAGGAAAAGGACCCATGAAATCAATACCCCAAACATCAAAGATTTCAACATTGAAGATGGGTGTTTGCGGCATTTGGTCTTTTGCACCAATAGAACCTGTTCTTTGACATCTATCACATGTTAAGCAAAACATTCTAGCATCTTTGAACAATGTAGGCCAATAAAAACCAGATTCTAACACTTTACGAGCTGTCCTTTGGGTACCAAAATGGCCTCCACATGCATAAGAATGACAAAATGCTAGAATTGAGTTAAAATCAGAAGTTGGCACACATCTTCTAATAATCTGATCTGGGCAATATTTCCATAGATATGGATCATCCCACACATAAAATCTTGCATCATGTATCAATTTATCACGTTGGACCTTGCTTAGGGTGTTAGGAACTTGCTTAGTCACCAAGAAATTGACCAAATCGGCATACCAAGGGGTACTTACCTCAATGGACAGAAGTTGTTCATCCGGAAACGTCTCAGAAATGGGGAGGGATTCTTCTTCACGCACCAATCTACTCAAGTGGTCAGCCACCACGTTTTCACAACCTTTCTTGTCCCTAATTTCAATATCGAACTCTTGAAGTAGGAGCATCCAACGAATGAGCCTTGGTTTGGCCTCCTTTTTGGTGAAAAGATACTTCAAGGCTGCATGGTCAGTGAAAACAATTACTTTAGTGCCAATAAGATATGATCTAAACTTATCTAAAGCAAATACAACCGCCAAGAGTTCTTTTTCGGTTGTAGAATAATTCAATTGAGCATCATTTAAAGTGCGGGAAGCATAATAAATAACATGTGACTGTTTATTTTTCCTTTGACCCAAAACAGCCCCAAGTGCATAATCTGAGGCATCACACATCAATTCAAATGGAATGGACCAATCCGGGGGAGTTATGATGGGTGCCGTGGTTAGGAGCTCTTTGAGATGCTTGAATGACTTCTCGCATGCCTCGTTGAACTCAAAAGACACATCTTTTTGGAGGAGGCGGCATAGGGGTTGTGCAATCTTGGAAAAGTCCTTGATAAATCGTCTATAGAATCCTGCATGACCAAGAAAAGAACGAACCTCTCTAACCGAAGTAGGAGATGGTAAGTAGCGTACAAGATCTACTTTAGACTTATCAACTTCAATTCCTTTTTCAGAGATTATATGACCCAAAACAATACCTTGTTTAACCATAAAATGGCATTTTTCCCAATTTAAAACAAGGTTTGTTTCAACACAACGTTTCAAGATTAAAGTGAGATTATCCAAGCATTTATCAAAAGAATCACCAAAAACACTAAAGTCATCCATGAATATCTCAATAATCCTTTCAACATAATCAGAAAATATGCTTACCATACACCTTTGAAACGTGGCAGGGGCATTGCACAAACCAAATGGCATGCGTCGATATGCAAATGTTCCAAAGGGACAAGTAAAAGTGGTCTTTTCTTGATCATCCGGGGCAATGACAATTTGATTGTAACCTGAATATCCATCAAGAAAGCAATAAAAAGAATGACCCGCTAACCTTTCCAACATTTGATCTAGGAACGGCAATGGGAAGTGGTCCTTCCTTGTGGTGGCATTTATCTTCCTATAATCGATGCATACACGCCAACCGGTTTGGATTCTCATGGGTACAAGCTCATTCTCGGCATTCTCCACAACCGTCACTCCGGATTTCTTAGGCACACATTGGATAGGTGAAACCCAACGACTATCGGAGATAGGATAAATGACTCCACAATCAAGAAGTTTGATTATCTCATTTTTCACAACTTCCATCATTGGAGGGTTAAGACGGCGTTGAGCCTCTCTAGTTGGTTTGGTCCCCTCATCAAGAAATATGTGATGCATACAAGTTGTGGGGCTTATACCTTTGATATCGGCCAATGTCCATCCTAGGGCAGATTTGTACTCCTTCAACACATGCATGAGTTTTTCCTCCTCTTGTGCCGTGAGGGATGATGATATGATGGCAGGCAGTGTCTCATTTTTTCCCAAGAAAATGTACTTCAAATGGCTTGGCAAAGGTTTGAGTTCAAGGATAGGTGCCTAAATTATGGATGGAAGCAACTTGTTAGTCGAAATGGGAATGGACTCTTTGTTAGGAAACTTACCATCATGTATTGGTGATGACTCAAGGGCAGCAACTACTTCAAGAAAATCCTCACTAGGAGGCACGGCATAGGATAGTGTATTTGTGCCGTGGGGTTGCATGGATGTTGCTCCCTTGGTTTTGACTTCTACACCACTTGTAATGACTTTTTCAAGCATATCATCATTCAAATCTTCAAGGTATCCCTGCGCCAAAGAGTCAACAGTATCAATAGAGAAACATGAATGATCTTCACTAGGATACTTAATAGAATCGGAAAGATTGAAATTAACAACTTCCCCATCAAATTCCATGGACAAAGTTCCATTAAACACGTCAATCTTAGTCCGGGCCGTTTTCATGAATGGCCTTCCAAGTAGAATGGGCAGCGAGGGTGCATGATCCGATTCATCCATCTCAAGGACATAGAAATCCGCCGGAAAGATCAAATGATTAACCTGCACCAAAACATCTTCCAAAACTCCCTTTGGATAGGCATTAGATCTATCGGCCAATTGTATGATAACACCATCCTTTTTCAATGCTCCTAGGTTCATAGATGCATATATGGAATATGGCATAACATTTATAGAAGCACCTAAGTCAAGCATGGCAGATTCAAATCTAGTGTTACCTATGACACAAGGAATGGTGAAACTACCCGGATCTTTGCATTTGGGAGGTAGTTTGCGTTGCAAGATGGCGGACACATTCTCACCTACTTTTACCACTTCCTTGGTCGACATCCTCTTCCTAGTGGTGCACAACTCCTTCAAAAACTTGGCGTATCTAGGGACTTGCTTGATTGCATCCAACAAGGGTATGTTCACTTGAACTTTCCTAAATGTCTCAAGGATGTCCTTTTCAGCTTCTTCCTTCCTTGTTTGCATAAACCTACTAGGAAAAGGAGCATTCGAAGGAAAAGCATTAGTAGAAACCGAATTTGACACATTCTTACCCTTTTTGGCCGAATTAGACAGTTTTGGGGCACTAGGAATTTGCGGCAAAGACTCTCCCACCTTTGCCGTGGGTTTGCTTGATTCTTCCTCTTCAATTTGCAAGTTTTCATCACCTTTGGGACCTGATTGTGATGGTGTAGGATCTGCCCCAATCTCTTTTCCACTTCTCAAGGTTATGGCCTTTGCACTTTCGAAGCTTCCCTTTGGATTTGGAACGGTGGAACTAGGGAGCTTTCCTTGTTCATGAAACTGCCCCATAAACTCGGCAATTTGCCCCATTTGTTTCTCCAATTGATCCACCCTTTTGTCTTGGTTTTGCATAGCCTTAGCTTGATCGTCCTGCCCATTAGACAACTTAGTTAGTATCTTAAGAAGTGCATCATTGTCAAGAGACGTACCTGAGGCACTTGGGCCGGATTGGGCTTGATTTTGGGGTGGGCCGTAGGTTTTGGGAAAGAACCCAGGGGGTTGTTGCCTAAAGCCTCCTTGGTTTTGAGATTGTTGGGGCTCCCTCCATTTGAAATTTGGGTGGTCTCTCCAACCGGGATTATATGTGTTGGAATAAGGATCGTTCCTTGGTTGGTTTTGGCCTTGAAACCCAATTGCATTGGCGCTTTCCCATCCACCATTTTCAATCAACTGTGGACATTTTTCAGAGGCATGTCCATGCATAGAACATACGCCACATACAATTAGTCCTTGCATCTTCATGCCCTCGGCCAACTGAGACACAATAGAAGTAAGATTAGCCAATTGTGAATTAATGTCGGAAGTAGAACTTACCTCATGAACATGTTGCCGTGGGGGTCCTCTTTGGCCTACTCCTTCGTATTGTTGATCATTCAACGCTCGATTAGAAATCAAGGTCTTGGCAGCCATAGGTGTTTTGTCCACTAATGCTCCACCTGCCGAGGCATCGAGCATTTGACGTTCTAATGGTAGGAGGCCCTCGTAGAAGTATTGCAAAAGTAGCTCCTCCTTCATCTGATGCTGTGGACAAGAAGCAACAAGTGATTTAAAACGTTCATAGTATGCAGGAAAAGACTCACCTTCATCTTGTTGAATTCCACTTATTTTTTTACTAAGAAGAATGATGCGAGAAGTTGGGAAAAACTTCTCCAAAAACGCTCCTTTTCATACTCTCCCATGAAGTGACAGTGCCAGGAGCCAACTCGTATAACCAATCCTTAGCTTTATCCATTAAAGAGAACAGAAAAGCTTTCATCTTCAAAATACTTCCGTCAACATTGACGGGAGTCATGCTTGAACAAACTACTTCAAACTCTTTAAGATGCTTGTTTGGATCTTCCATGGAAAGCCCATGGTATTTAGGAATGTGGTGCAACAAGCTTGACTTCAACTCGAATTCATCGGTCTTGCCTTGGGCAGCCGCGCTGTATTGAATGCATAATGGTGCGGCATTGGCCAACCCTGAGGCCGAAAGCTCTTTAATGGTCCGATTGTCCGCTGCCATAACTTCTTCTTCCACTTCTTCAAACTCAGATTCGGCCTTTGAACTTGAACTAGGTTCACTACATTCGGGATGCCTCCTCTTTCTTCTCAAATCACGTTCAAAATCGTCGTTAAAGTCTAAGATATGTGCATGCACAGTTTGAGAACTCCGCGTCATGCACTAGTACCTAAAAAAACAAGAAACAAAAATAGGTCAGAAACTAAAACAAAATCAGAAACAAAGTGAAATAAATGAAACAAAAACAATCCAAGGGATTTAGCAAAGTTGCTAATCCCCGGCAACGGCACCAAAAATTTGATGCGAAATATATTAAGCACACAAATTAAACCCTCTTCTGACAATTGTAGCAAAGTATGTAAGTAGGGATCGTTCAAAACCGGGGATTAGGAGGGATTGCTAAACTCTTGAAAACTGACCTAAGAACTCCAAAACAAAGTTAAAAACACTAATTTGGACTCAAAGAATGAAAAACCAAAGTTAAAACACTAAAACAAAACAAAAACTCAAAACAGCAACTAGAAGACTCAAAACTGCCTAAAAACCACTTTCTGGGCAGTTTTGAGCACCTACACTAATTTGGACGAAATTGGTTGAAAACTTGACTCAAAACACTTAAAAACATGAACCAAAACAATTTCTAACTAAATTGAGACTTCAAAGTAAAGGGGGATTTGATTTGGACGAAATTAAAGTTGAGAAAACAGATTGCAAAGTACAACTGATTTTGAAACGTTTTTGGGGTTTTTAATGGATGATGAACTAGTTAGGGGTTCTTTCTCCACACATGACAAGTATGCAAATGACTCGATTTCCAGTTATTCCTTCATAGAATTATGAATGACAATGCCCCAAATTAACCGTGACATCACTAGTTAATTCTCAAGTTTTCCTTGTGTTATTGAATTGGATGACATCATACGACAACCCAAAGCATTCTTCAAAAGTTCCTTACATGACATCATAATAAAGATACAATCAAAGATCATTACGTTCAATGAAAACTATAAGCATTGACAAAGCACTTGTGACTATGACATCATGACACTTATGCTAGGAGTTGAACTTAACGCGATTGTGACTAGCAACCTTCACTACTTGTGAATATAAGTGTGTGACAATTATGTGAAACAAACTTATATTCTAGCATCATATTCATGCAAGCCAATTAAGTGTCGACCCCTAATTAACAAACACAAATACGTTATTACTCGCACAGTTAAGCCAATTGCATTCACGATTCAAGAACTCATAACTGGAATTTATCAAATCAACTTGCACACATAGTTATGGTTTCGAAATCACCCCTAACCAATAGGGGTTTAGCCACTCATGTTCATAGCAAAATGAAAGGAAAATAAATTAAACATTGAAATCATAAAACGAATTACACCTAGAATGCACCAACGACGAAGCTTGAGCATCCAAGAGTCTTTCCTTCTTTCTCCTTGCTACGGCACAAAGGTGGATGGGATGGTTGGGATGTGTTTTAGGATCAGGGATTATGGAATTGGATGGAGGATAGGCACGGCAAGGTGTAGTGTTTGGCTGGAATTATGTTTTTAGGATTTTAGGATGTGTAGAGTGGTGTGGCTAGATGAATGGACGAAAATTGGGTGAATGAGTGATCCCCCTAGTGCCTTGCTGCAAAGCCTTATTTATAAGGCTAGGAAAGGTTTTGAACTTAGTTGAAACCAAAAGGTTTTTTGTACCAGAAATTCTATACATGAAACACTTAAAGGATATATGTGTGTAGCTTGGACAAGGTAGGAGACAAGATAGGATGGCTAGGAGACAAGGTAGGACGGCTAGTGACGGCTAGGAGACAAGGTAGGACGGCTAGTGACAAGGTAGGACGGCTAGGAGACAAGGTAGGACGGCTAGGAGACAAGGTAGGACGGCTAGTGACAAGCTAGGACGGCTAGGAGACAAGCTAGGACGGCTAGTGACAAGCTAGGACGGCTTGTTCTTCCAATACAGAAATTAGGCACCATGTGTGAATAGATAAAGCCTTCTAGAAATAAGGTTTTTTAGGCCCCCTTGCAGCTCCCTAACTGAATTCAAGCCTTCAAATTCGTCCATCCTCATGCCTCCATGCTTGCACTATCCAATCTTGGCCCAAAAATGCTCTAGAATGCTCCAAATTGCTTCTTTTTGCATACTTTGACACTAAAACCTGAAATTGCACGAAAATGACTTTAAACACTTAAACTAACTAAGGAAAAACAACATAAATGCATGAGAACAAGCCAATTAAGTCGCATAAAAATGCTCCTATCAACCTCATACGTAACTTTTGGTGCCTTTCCTTGCAGGACATCGTTGAACACTGGGGATTTGGCAAGGACGTTGATGTCATTTTGAGCTCCCGGGACCCCGAAAAAGGCGTGCCAAATCCAAGTATCAAAGGATGCCACCGCCTCCAGAATGATACTTTTTGCTCCTTTTCTGTCCCCGTAAGCGCCTTGCCATGCACTTGGACAGTTTTTCCACGTCCAGTGCATACAATCAATGCTTCCAATCATCCCAAGAAAGCCACGCATCTCCGCCTTCTTCAACAGCCGCTCCAAGTCCATGTGTGTAGGTTTGCGGAGGTACTCAGCGGTGTAGATAGATTCGATTGCTCCGCAAAACCTCATCAGGGACTCAAGAATGGTTGATTTCCCCATCCTCGTTATCTCATCCACTTGGTCTTGCAGATGCTCCATATGCAAGCATCCGCAAGGCAGCAGTAATTTTTTGCTCAGGCAGTAGACCCATAGCACCAAAAGCATCTTTTTTTTGCACAAAATAAGAATCATGGTTGCAAACAGCAATCATGATTTTGTTGAACAAATGTCGTTCCATTCTAAAACGACGTCTAAAGTACGTATCAGGGAATGCACTATTAGGAACAAAATAATCATCCAAGAGTTCCATACCTCGTCGTTGCCTGCTTCTATCAAGGTTTCCGGAATGGCTGGGCCTGCAGATCTGAGCCGCAGCTTGGATGACTTGACGGGAATGTGAGGCTCTGCCTCTTCTTACTTCGTCAGTTCTCATTTGACAATCCTCATCCTCTTCCCTCTCATTTCTTACCCCCTGGTGATTGAAGATTGCTTCAGATTCGTTAAACAATTCTTCCTCTTCCTGATTGTATTCCCACATCATCCTTGAGGAAGAAGAAGAAGACATTGAAAGAAAGAAACAGAAACTATGAATAATGATACAGATTTTTGTGAATAAGGAAGCAGAAACTATGAATAATGATAGAGATCTTGAGAATTTTGGTGTGAGATTTGTGAGGATGGATGGTGGATTATATAGAGGATTAAGAAAGGATTACGTTCTGCATAATGCCACGTGGCATGCCGTCATTCGTTACAAATCTGATGGAAATCTGTCCTCAAAGATTGTGAACAGATTATGACACGTGGCATGCCGTCATTCGTTAAAAATCTGATGGAAATCTATCCTCAAAGATTGTGAACCGATTATGACACGTGGCGCGACGTGATTGGTTAATAATCTTATCAGAAATCCATCACCAATAATTGTATTATTTTGTATTATTTAATAATACTTCGGATAATGACACGTGGCGCAACGAGAACGATTAAAAATCTTATCCGATATTACAATTAAAATTATTTTGTATTATTTTATAAATAAATAAAATACTAATATTTTATTGCCTATTGCCAAGGCTATTGAAGTGTAACGGTAGAGATGCAAATTCTATTGCCAGGGCTACTTACTGTTCATTAAGGGCAGTTACTGTTCATTAGGTGGATTGAATAGTGTATTGCCAGGGGGGAGGGCTCCAACGCTGGAGTTGCTCTTAGAGCAATTCCACGCCAGGCTATAGCCAATTCAATCCACAGAGTCAACAGTAACAACTTTTAAAAGCGATATTTTCTACCCATTGAAAAGTAAATGGGTTTAACCTTATAATATGCTAGTAATAATATGATTCAAACTCGTTTTGGTGAAAATCAAACCTAATACCTCTTCCTTATAAGTGAAGAATAATACTACTAGACCGTACTACTAAGTATCAACAGTAATCACTTTTAGTGGTAACTGTGTAAGTGCATGTGCACCCCTAAACTAAGGGGGTGTAGTTAATCTCTGCTTTCAGAGAATTTAAAAAAAACTTTAAAATCCTAGTGTAGTCAATTAAAATATTTTAAAAGATTTTATAATCCATGCAAATCTAGGTGTAGTGCATTGAGATTTTATTAGAGATTTTAAAGTCCATCCAAATCCAAGTGTATTAAAAAAATTAAGATTTTGAAGGATTTCAGTAAGTTGTGGATTTTGTGGGATTTGAGAGCAAGAAGTATATATAACCAAGACAAAAAAGAATACAACCTCACCCCCTAGGATTTCAAATCTTTTTCCATTTGGGGTAGTCCTTAAATCTCTACCAACCCCAGCCACACACAGGTACCACCATATACTTTGGTAGAATCTCTTTGGGTAAATTACACAGAGTTACCTCAACTATTGAGTCATTAACAATGTCATACCTTGTCTTTAAAAAGTTTCAATGTCATACCTCATCTACGAATTTGTTACAATTTCATACCTTCCTTTAGTTGTCTGTTAATTCCTCTGTTAAAATGTTGATGTGGCAAGTGACGAGACTGATTTTCTATTAAAAAATTAATTAAATATTAAAAAAAAAAAAAAAAAAAACCTGAGCCTTCTTCTTCCCCCCTCCCATCTTCCCCCAACCTACACCAAGCTCACCCAAAACCAGAACCCTACCTACCCCCAAAACCAAAAACAAATCCCAAATTCCCCTAATTTTCAAATTCAAAAACCCACAAAATTCCCCTAATTTTCAAATTCAAATCCCTATTCTCCCGGAAGAAGAAATCTAGTCATTCCTCCGTCTCCGCTGCACCCCACCCAGCCTTCACCCCTACGCATTTGCGATCCCCCTCCTTTGACTCGCACGCCCAGATTGCTGAGCTCGACCAAGCCACCATGAGCAGCCTGGGGCAGCAACAAGTTCCGGTTCCTCTGGTCCACGTCGCCGAGCTCTCTTTCACGGAGCTCTCCCTTTGCTTCACGATTTGGGATTATTTTTGGGAAAGAAAATGTGTGAGAATATGTGTGAGGAGACGGGGAGAGGGAAGGAGGGAGAAGGAGAGATGGGTTGCGGGAAAGGGGAAGGGGGACGGATAGGGAAGATGGGAATGAGGGATGGTTGTAAACACGAAAAATTCCTGCAACAAGAAACAAGAATACGTGTACAAAATATATTTTTGTGTTTAATGATTTTGGGGTTACAATCTCTTTGTAATTTGATCCTCTGATTCTATCTTCGTAGGGTGTAGGTTTGTGGATGAGCTGTTGATCCAAAGGGCCGTCGGGGCTTGATCTAGGGATCTACAGTTGATGAACGGATCTTCGAGGGCTTTTGGGCTTGATCTTGAAGACTGGGTGTATGGATTTCTTCAAGGGGCTTTTTGGGCTTGATCTTGAAGGTTGATGGATGAGCGGATCTTCAAGGGCTTTTGGGCTTAATCTTGAAGAACAATTGGATGTGTGGATTTGTTGAGGTTGTTGATCCAAAGGGCCGTTGGGGCTTGATCTTAGGACGAACGGATGATGAACACTTTCTTCAAGGGGCTGTCGGGGCTTGATCTTGAGTCGGCGGAAGTTCTTCAAGGGCCGTTGGGGCTTGACCTTGAAGGAGGGTTTGACGAAGAACGAAGAGTGTTTTCTTGATCCTTCGGGATTTGCTTGAGAGCTTTAGAGTTTCAAGGCTTCAAGGTTTTGGTGTGATGTAAATTCCCTTCTTTCTTTCTCTTTTTCCTTCCCCCAAAATGAATGCCTTGGCTTCCTATTTATAGAATTCCAAAACTTGATTTTTGGATTTAAATAATCAGATGAAATAAATCATTTTTGCCAGGTATTGACACGTGTCCTATTTGATGACTTTTCCAATTTATTTCGATTTTTCGTTGAGTCACATGCTACATGTAAAATTTATGTGACACGTGAGCGTTGAAATTTTAATTATTGGTCAACATTCATTTCACCGAAATTTTGATGTCTACAAATGCCCCCACTTCAAGGCGCGTCGTAGACATGTGCTTGTCACGTGTAGAAGATGCATTTTGAAGTCCCTTAATGTAGATGTCAACCCAAGGGCCGTCGAGGCTTGATCTTGAATTGGGCTAGAAATTTCTTCAAGGGCCATCGAGGCTTGATCTTGAGTTCGACTGGAAGATTTTCTGGTTTCCTCCAATCGTTGATTTTCCACAGGCTTAATCTTGAACTGGGCGGGAGGATTCTTTTGGTTTCCTTCAATTGTTGATTTTCCTTTGTGCTACTCTTGAACTGGGCAGCAGGATTCTTTTGGTCTCCCCCGAAGGTCTGAGCTTACTCCTTTTATCTGTTTCTTTGTTCAATCTCTCCAATTCGTATTGAAGAGGGTTAGAGGATAGCTCAGCATATGCAGTTGTTGCTTGTCTCCACATGCTTCAATGTATCATTTTCACTTGCCTTACTTGCTCCCCTTTGCAGAAGTGGTCCCTTCTCTGGAAGTGTATCAATCGTTGAAGATGACTACTCGAGAGCAACGCAAGGTAAGCAACCAGGGCATAGATTCCAGGCAGTCGGTTCCAGATCAGAAGACTGACTCCAAGTGCCGGCTAATTGCTTCCTTCACTTTGCCATGCGAGTAAGAACAAGGACAAAGAAAAAGACAGGGAAAGAGCATGATATGAGATACTTTTGCTTTTGACCTTGATGATATGAGATACCTTTGCTTTGGAAGAAGTGGCGAATGAATCAGCACATGTATTTGTTGTGCTTGTCTCCACATGCTTCGATCTACCGTTTCCTCCTGGCTCATCTGTACTCCAGGTATCTGGTATCTTCTTTAGGGAAGAAGAAAAAATTGAGTATTTCGAGAGGCTTTGCTGGGAGTGCACCCTCAGAGGTGAGAAAGAGTTGGGCATTTTCTTCAGGTCTGTCTTGCCATAAAAGATGAAGGTCGACATATATAGGGATAGCAAGTGGTGGTACTGTTCTTTTACCATTGTCGACAAAAGTTTTGATCCAGCAAATCAGAGTGATGACTCTTCGATTTCTAAACGAACGTCTCTTTGATTTCTGAGCTAGCGCCTCTTCGATTTCTGAAGAAACGCCTCTTCGATTTCTGAATGGCAAGGAGTAGTGCGGATGCGGCTCTGTCAGAGATCTTTTGACAAAGTTGCATGCGTTTTCTGAAAAGCAGAGAAAGCGTCGCCGAACTTCACGCTTGTCGGCAAAAGTGTGTAGTTGCGATGATGACCTCCACGTGTTTTCAACTTTGTCAGAGATCTTTTGACAAAGTTGAATGCGTTTTCTGAAAAGCCGAGAGAGCGTCGCCGAACTTTACGCAGGAAATTCCGGTTTTTTGAATCGGTGGTCGTGTCGCCTTGGCTTTTTATAGAGGTATCGATCACCTCTAACATGCACACTTTGAAGATTGCCCATTTTTGAAAATCGTCTCCGGCCCTTTGAGATTTAACTCTATCCACCCTTCTCTTTTAACACCTTTGAAAAATGGCTAACCCATCTAACCTTTGCTTAGATTTGAGTCTCAGCAGCGATCCGGTTGCGCCGCGTCAGGCTAAGGTATGGTCCCCGTCTTTCTTATCTTCTAATGGCCTTCTTACAGGTGAAGACTCCATGATGACGGATGCAACAACAGCTACAATAGTAGCTAGGAACCTCCTCACCCCTAAGGATAGTAGGCTGCTTTCAGGACGGTCCGATGAGTTGGCCGTTCAAGAGTCCCTCGCTCTCAGTGTCCAGTGTGCAGGCTCTGTGTCCAACATGGGCCAACGCCTACTTACTCGATCTCGTCAAATTGAATCACTGATGGCAGAGGTGGAAAGTCTTAAGCAAGAGATCAAGCAACTTAAGTACGAGAATAGAAGTTTGCACGTGCTTGCAAATAACTATTCGACGGGCATGAAGAGGAAGCTTGATGAGCTGCAAGAATCTGAAGGTCGGATTCAAAGTGACCGTCAAAGGCTTGCGGCTTATCTCCAGAGGCACCTTTTTCCTGGGTCATCCAGCGTTCCACCAAGTATTGAGGCCTCGAATGATCTATCTTCGATGCCTCCTGCTTCGATGCCTCCCGCTCTGATGCCTCCCGCTCCTAGAGTTTTGCCAAGTAATGGGGCTTCACGTGAACATCTTTTGTGAAAGCTCCATCTTTTTTTTTTTTTTTTTTTTGTACGCACTTGTAATTTCTCGGAGATCAATGGACATGCTTTATTTTATTCAGTGTATTGTGCTAAATACAGATAAAACATATATATCTCCAAGATGTGTTATTTCCCTTTTTTTTTTTTTTTTTTTTTTAAACACACTTTTGCAAGTGATGCCGTGCACCACCTTCTCCTTATTTTCTTCTTGACTTGCTAACAGTAGCTTGCCATTGTGAGTGGTTTCAGCTTTTGGCATTGTGAGAGCCGAATGCCCTCCAATCTGCTATTTTAAACAGTTCGCATTTTACAGTGCTTCCTAACATCATCATTACTTCCCAACATCATTGCTTCCTCTTTTCCTTTTTCTTTTGACTTGCTAATAGTAGCATGCATCATCTTTTTTTTCTTTCTGTATAATTGCTCTCGGTGCGCCTGGCACCATCAATACTTTTCTTCTTTATTATTATTTTGTTTATTTATTTATTTTATTTTATTTTATTTTTTATTATTATTATTTTTATTTATTTATTATTATTTTTATATATATGGTGCTCTGCAAGGCTAGGTTTGTGGGTGAAAACCCAGGCCGAGTTCGAGAGAAGACGGAGGAGGAAGGGGTGTCCGTGCTGCTGAAGCTGATTGGTAGAAGGAGAGGGCTCGCAGAGGAGGACGAAGACGGACAGAGAGCTGGAGTCGAGCTTGGAGGTAGTGCAAAGCGTCGAGCTTCACGATCGGCTAGTCGTTTGACAGCGGTCGTTGAAGTTCTTCTCTAATTCAAATGCAGCAGCAGAGGCAAGAAGATGGATGAGGTCTTTGGGTGTGAGTTGACAAACTTTGGTTTTGTTGATCACATTCAAAGGCAGCAGCCATGGCGGAGGTGCAGAAGCAGCCAGAGCTTGAAGTAGTGCAAAGCGTCGAGCTTCTCGATCGGCTAGTCGTTTGACAGCGGTCACTGAAGTTCTTCGCCGATTTTGACCACGGTGGCCGGAGTGAGGAGCTTGAGGTAGTTAGTGGATGCTGTTGCTGCGGCTATGGAGTTTGGAGAGCTGAAGCAGCAGAGTTCGGAGAGCTTGAAGATGGAGCACAGCCGTGAGGAGGTCAATGATCGAAGGGAGAAGGTCGCGCTGTTCAACCTTAGAGAGAGACAAACTGCCCATACAGCAGCATGAAGATCTTACTGGGGTAGATGGGCAGAATGGAGAGCATGGACGAAGAGCTCAACGAAGACGGAGACAGCTCGGGGTTTGGTGGATTTGTCGCTGGTGGATCAGAAATCCTTGTCGCATTTCCATGAGCGGTCGAAGAAGTCGGCGTCGTTGCTTAAGCTTGTGCTAAACTGATCGGAGCCATCGAAGAGATCACGACGAATGTAAGTGTGGCAAAAGCTGTGTGGGGGTAAACAAGAACACACCGCCTTCGAAGCTGAAGATAAACAAATCAGAGACATTCCAGGAGCGAAGCAGCGCGAAGTCGCTGTCGTTGGCTCGATCGTTGGTATCGATTAGGCACAGAGAAACGGATGTCATCATCAATGCTACTGCAGATTGTATAAGAGCATTCCAACTCTCACTTTACAGAGAAGGAAGTCCTCCAAGTTCAAACCATTATTCAAACCTTCAGCAACAATGGGCCCAGGTGGGTGTTTGGTTGGGCTCCCTCGCATGCGAGGTGTTCTCTTCTGCTCCCATCGCCGTACCCAGCAACAAGGTAGAAGTTCATACCCAGCAGAGAGAAACGCGCGAATTTTTTGATTCTTGAGCTTCAGAGAGAGAGTAAACATATGCGGTGGTGAGGTCTTACACGGCGAGGACTTGGATCTGATCCCGAGTGACACTGTTCTTCAAGCGCACGATAAAGCCATTGCTTTTGTACGTCTCGTTAAGCTTCTGATGAAGACGACGAAGCCGGTGCTCAAATTAGTATAACCAAGGCCAGCAGCTGCCCATTAGTGGACGTCGGAGCCCTTGAGGGAGCAATCGTCGATTATCCAAATCGATCCACGAAGCTGGTGCTGGAGCATTTTGAAATCGATTTCGGAGTTGATAATGAGGTTGGTTTTGGGCTCGTAGATTTGGTGACCGCATAGTGGGCCTGCAAATCTCCTTGTTGGGCTCTGCAGACTGAATATGGTGCAATTGAGGATGTGGACCAAGGCATCCAGAAATGTGCACCGCAAGTTAGGAGATTAAGGTCTAGAGGGTCTAAGAGGCCATCCCAGTTGTTTGGGCCGAGAAGGAAAACATTTACACACACACACACATATATATATATATATATATGTTTTTTTTTTTTTTTTTTTTTTGAGAAACTCTAATTTTTTTTATTTTTTGTAATGAAATTGACTTTCATTAGTCGCCTTTAATAAAAACTTATTTTTTTTATTTTGATGTGATTGAACTCAAAGTTGAATGTTCAAGCTGCCTACGTACCCTTCCAAAGAAGAGATCAAGTCACAACGTAGTTCAAATGAGTGATGGTTTTTGATGATGATTTTTCCATACACAGTTTATGCTCTTGCGGGCTAGGAGCGTGGTGCGTTTGCTTTAGGGGTAGTAGCGCTTCAAAAATCTGCCGTTGATGGGGCCGATCTTCAACCCGTCTTCTGCCATGATTAAGTAGGCGCCATTGGTGTAGATCTCTTGTATTACGTAGGGTCCATCCCACTTTGATGTGAACTTGTTTTTTGTCTAATGAGTTGTAATGATAGGCCTACGCAATGCCAGCACGAGATCTCCGGCTTGGAAAGACCTTGGGCGGACTTTCTTGTTGAATACCTTGGATAACCGTGCTTGGTAGCATTCCAAGTGTTGTTGAGCATCGAGCCTTCTCTCATCCAACGCTTCCAACTCCTGAAGGTGCAACTTTGCATTTTCTTCATCAGTCAAGCCTTCTTGTATAGCCATCCTTAGTGAGGGAATTTGACTTTCGAGCGGTAGAACAGCTTCTACGCCATATACGAGAGAATAAGGTGTAGCTTGGGTAGGAGTCCTATGTGTAGTCCTATATGCCCAAAGTGCTTCACTTATTCTTTCATGCCAATCTCTCTTTGTTCGGCCGATTACCTTTTTCAGGAGGTTGCACAACGTCTTGTTGAATGCTTCCGCGAGGCCGTTGGCCGGCGCATGATACATGGAAGACTTGTGCTGCTTGAACTTGTATTTGTCGCAAAGCTCGTCCACGAGTCGGTTGGAGAACTGCTTTCCGTTGTCAGTGATAATGTAGCGAGGCACCCCATATCGGTGGATGATATGCTCCTTGATGAAACGAACAACAGTTTCCTTTTTTACTTCCCTTAAAGGTATGGCTTCAGCCCACTTGGAGAAGTAATCTGTTGCAGCTAGGATGTAAGCTTCCCCTGCAGATGACTTTGGCGAAATTGGTCCTACAACGTCCAATCCCCATGCGTCGAACGGCCATGAAGCAACTGTAGGGTGTAATGGTTCAGGCGGTTGATGTATGAAGTTTGCGTGGAATTGGCAGGCTTGGCACCTTTTGGCGTGTTCCAGGCAGTCATTCACCATGCTCGGCCAGTAGTAACCCATTCTTTTAAGCCGGAAATGTAGCTTTGGTCCAGACTGATGTGCCCCACACACACCTGAATGTGCTTTTTCCATGGCTTGATTAACTTCTTCCTCACCTAGGCATCTCAGGAGCACTCCTTCAAAAGAGCGTCGGTAGAGTGTTCCTTTGTAGTAAAGGAAGCGAGGTGCTCGTCGACGTATTTCGGAACGGTGTCTAAGATCATCTGGAAGCTTTCCGTGCTCTAAGTAGTCGATCAGCGGCTGTCTCTACTCTTCAGCATCGACTGGAAGTACTGAGATGACATTTGTATCATCTAGTGACATTTCATTAACGAGCGGAATCACCCATCTTTGGCAAATTGGCACGTCTGCAACTTCATCTTTTCCTAGTGTCATACTTGAGGCTAGATTGGCGAGAGCGTCTGCCATTTGATTTTCCTTTCTTGGCACATGTTCTAGTGTCACAGCTTCGAACTTTTGTAGCAGTTGGGTCGCTAGCCGGAAGTATGGGACGAGATCATCTTTCCTCACCTCATATTCAGTTAAGAGTTGATTGATTATGAGCTTGGAATCGCCATATACCTCAAGAGCTGTGATTTCCATGTTGATCGCCATTTGGAGCCCAATGATCAATGCTTGGTACTCAGCAACATTGTTGGAGCATAACTCATTCAGTTGGAAGGAGTAAGGTAGTATTTGCCTTTGTGGCGACATGAATACTACTCCTGCCCCCGCTCCGTCTGCTCGTGCGGATCCGTCGAAGAACATCGTCCATGTCGGGAAGATGTCGATGTAGAACACCTCCTCGTCAGGCAAGTCGTCTGAGATTTTCCAATCAGCCGGGATTGGATGATCGACAAGGAAGTCTGTTAGCGCTTGTCCCTTGACGGCTTTAGCTGGGACGTAGATGATCTCATATTGATTAAGAAGCAAAGCCCATTTAGCGAGTCGCCCTGTCAAGACTGGCTTAGTCATAACGTATTTGACAGGGTCGGCTTTAGCAAACAAGTGGATGGTGTAAGCATGCATGTAATGTCTGAGTTTTTGAATGGCAAACACCAAAGCGAGGCACATCTTTTCTATTGGGGAATAGTTCAACTCAGCGCCGGTGAGAGTTCGACTGAGGTAGTAAAATGCTCCTTCTTTTTGGGATTCATTCTTTTGCGCCAAAAGTGCTCCGATTGAACTTTCCTGAGCAGCAATATACAATATGAGTGGTTTCTCGGGCACAGGTGCCCCCAGGACAGGTGGACTTGACAAATATTTCTTTATGCTTTCAAAAGCATTATGGCATGCTTTGTCCCATACGAATGGAACATCTTTCTTCATAAGGCGACTAAACGGTTGACAACACCCTACGAGGTTGGAGATGAAGCGTCTGATGAAGGCTAGCCGTCCTTGTAGACTTTTCAGCTCGTGCAGGTTTCTTGGCTCGGGCATGCTTTGAATGGCCTTGATCTTTGATTGGTCTACTTCAATACCACGGTGCTTGACGATGAAGCCAAGGAATTTTCCAGAGGTGACGCCAAACGCACATTTTAACGGGTTCATCTTGAGGTTGTATTTTCGCAGCCTTTCGAACACTATTCGCAGATCCTTCAAGTGGTCTGGTCTTTTCTTCGTCTTAACCACCACATCATCTACGTAACATTCTACGCTTTTGTGTAGCATGTCATTGAAGATTTTCTGCATTGCGTGTTGATACGTAGCTCCAGCGTTCTTTAGACCAAAGGGCATCACCTTGTAGCAGTAGATACCTTTTGGAGTACGAAAGGCTGTTAGTTCCTCGTCTTCGAGGGCCATGCGAATTTGATTGTACCCAGAAGAGCCATCCATGAATGATAATGCCTCATGGCCAGTGGTTGCATCCACCATGATTTCAATGATTGGCAAGGGGAAGTCATCCTTTGGGCAAGCATCGTTGAGGTCCCGGAAGTCTACGCAAACACGTCTTTGTCCTGATTTCTTAAGGACAATGACGATGTTGGAGATCCACTTAGGGTATTGCACTTCTTGAATAAAGCCTGCTTCGATTAGCTTGTCGATCTCAACCTCGATTTGTGGGATAAGCTCAGATCGATAGCGTCTTTGAGTTTGCTTTATCGGCCGTGTTCCAGGCCTAACCGCAAGATGATGAACAGCTATGATAGGGTCCAGGCCGGGCATTTCTTTGTAGGTCCAGGCAAAGACGTCTTTGTACTCTAACAACAGCTGATAATACTCCTCTATCTCATCTGTACTTAATAATGCACTTACGAAGATAGGCTTTGGTTCCTTGCTTGTACCTAAGTTGAGTTCCTTGAGATCATCGATCGTGGCTTGCCCCCCATCTTCGAGCTGTAGTGGTGCAGCAGTGACATCTTCCTCGGGGATTTCGTCTTCTTTACCTTCTTGAACCGTGATGTGGAAAACATCTTAGATCTCTTCTTCAGTGCTGTCTTCTCGAGCTTGTCGGCATAAGGATTGTCTGTTGTTCTGGGAGAGGCGTTCCTCGCAATCTTCATAGGAAGGAGCCTTGACCGAGTAATTGAAGAAGTCTTCTGGGAAGAGGTCGCACATTGTGATGGGGATGGACGATCTTTGTATCGAAATTTCATTATCTCCAACACTTTCACATTGTTCTGGAGGTTGGCGAAAGCTGCTTTCCCTCCTTTCTGATTGGTGCACTTGTGGAGAAGACATATGTTTCTCGTGCAGTTTCTTCGGAGTGACCTGAGTCCATCCTTCAATTTCACTTGACCTGGAGCATGCCCCCAACAGTCGAGGTGAAGACTTTGAGTCGAAAGAGCCAGAAGTGACATCTTTCTTAGGGATTTCATCTTCAGTGCCGTTCTCTTGGGTTTGTTGGCATGAAGATTTGCCAGTGTGGACGATGATGCGCCTCCTTACCTTCAGTGGTCCTTTTGTGTCGACCTCTAGGATTGCTTGGCGCTTCATCCTTGAAGGAATCAAGCTTCGAACGTCGTATTTTTCTCCTAACCCATCGAGTTTTTCTTCCTTTGGTGTTGTCTTCCTCTTTCCAAAAGGCTTCCCATTATCTTCAAATCTTTCTGAAGCTAATCGTCGCAGAGGAGAGATAATTATGTTGCCTTGTTTCTTAGGCTTTAACAACCTTTCAAAGACAGAGCTTTGGGATGTCGGTGCGTTAAGCCTCTTGAAGACAGAGGTTCGATCTTGACCACCAATGCGATTAAGCACTGAAGTTCTGGAGCTTGAATGGCTCATTCTATCGAAGACCGACGTCCGAGGGGAGGGTTTAGGCTCTTCTTGGTTTTGTTCAATGCTCATGCTGACATATTGAGTGCTAGTGTTTTTCGCTTGGTTTGAAATCATCACAGGTGCATTTGGTGTGAAACCAAGTCCGGCTTTGTTGTTGTCAACTCCGTAACCATGCTCCTTCAACTTCTTTTGAGTTTTGGTGAGGTTACGTTCTTTGTCATTGACAGTGTTTGAAACCTTCTTTCCAGCCGCCTCAAAAGAAGCGAAGTCGTACCCGGCCTTTGACATGAGTTTGTAGGCGTTTGAGTCGAAACCTTCCTCGGTCCTCTTGGTTGGAAGAAAGCTTGATTCTACCTTCTTTGGTAGACCTTTTATGAAGCCTTGTGGTAGTCTTGCGGCCTTAGCACCCCCTAGCTGTGTCAGAGGCAAAACTGCATTCGTCTTAAGCAACTTCACGTTATCCGTGTGCCACTGTGTGTCGACTTTTCTAGTTTCGAATGGAGATTGACCATTCTTTCTTCTTGACATCGGGATATACCGGAATATGGGTGCGTTCGGTCCTTCTGAAGGCATCCTACTCCCTTTGGTTGTTGCAGGTTTAGCAAACTCGTCATCGTCTTTGCTTGAAGATGGCACGGCCTGCTTTTTTTGCTTTTTAGGCATGGCTTGCCACTCCTGCTTTTTAGGTGCTGCCCTGCCCGTGGATTTGATCTCTTCCGGAAGGGCTTCGGGTACCGTCTCTTCATCCATGTAGAACTTGGCATCTGCAAAGTGTGATTCGGCTTCAGTGAATGGCTTGGTGTCACCTTGAATCACCTTCACTCCTTCTCAGTAAAACTTTAGGCATTGGTGAAGGGTGGACGGCACTACCCCATTTGCGTGGATCCAAGGTCTTCCTAAGAGCAAGCTGTAGGAAGTTTTTGCATCAATCACGTGGAATATCGTGCTTGATTTAAGCTCACCCATGGTCATCTCTACTCGGATCATGCCCATCGCCCTTTGTCCTCCTTGGTTAAAACCTTGGATCAGCAGACGGCTCAGGGATAGTTCATTCACCTTGATGCCGATTATGGTCATTGTTGATTTTGGCATGATGTTTATGGCCGACCCACCATCCACAAGCATGCGGTTGACTTTGTATTCCCTTATGTACCCGGAGACGAAGAGAGGACGGTTGTGAGGCTTTGATCCCAACAGTAGGTCTTCGTCAGTGAAGTTAATTACGTCATGGGTGGCACAACATATGGCACATTCATGTGGCTGAAGCTTCGAGCCTTCGTCGTTACTTTCTTGCACTTCGTGGTCGCCAGGACCTGCCAAGACTGCTGCTAGTGCTCTTCGCATCTTTTTTGGCAATGGTAGCGCTTCCTCAATGCTAAAGTGTGTTGGCAGACCTTCTTCAGGTGTGAGGGTCTTTTCTACCTCAGTGGCGATAGCTTTGCCTTTTGAGGGCTTTTCTATTTCTACTTCAACCATGTGACAGGCCACAGTAGTGCACTATTGGAAAAAGTCATTCGGGAAGTATTCATGCAAGGAAACGGGAATGCGTGGCTCCTGCTCCATAGGTTCCCTAGCATATGTTGTTTTATTATGCTTTATGTTTCTTTTAGGCTTCGCATTGTTGCGGCCGTGGTGATTTCTTCTTTGTTCCACATTTGGCTATATAACTCGTGGTCTTGGTTTCCTTGTCTTTTTGTAGGTTACCAATATCCATCCTTCTTCGTCATCAGCATGTGCATCTTGGTCGCTTCTCTCCAGTGATGGTTGTGTAGGAGGTTCCGTGCAACTTGAGCATTCACGGGAATGGTCAGGTGTTGTTTGGAGAGGCACAGGATTAAACGATCCAAACGCAATTGTAGTGGTATGCGTTGCGGCAGTGTCCTTAAGGTCGAGCTCAATTTGCCCTTGTTGTGCTAGCTTCATGATGAGTTCTTTAAGAACGAAGCACTTGCCAACAGGATGGCTCACAATACGATGGTACTTACAGTACCTAGGATCGTTTGTGCGATTCATTTCTTCAGGACGCTTGCATTCGGGTAGCTCAATCACCTTTTTTTCCAGCAAGTCATCTAACATGGCAGCCATGTCAGAGTCAGGAAAAGGGTACGTTTTCTGTTCCAACTCTCTCAAGGTGCTCTTGTATCTGTCTTGGGTGCGAGAAGGCTCACTTGTCTTTATCTCTTTCGCTTTCTTCTTGGAGGAGATCTTGATGGGCGCTGAGGAGGCCTTGATGGGGGTAGTGTTGACGGTAAAAGCTTCCTTAGCGGGCTTCTTCCCGGTCTTGTCTACATTTGGGGCGAATACTTTATCCTTATTGAAGTTAGTAATCGGCTCATTTTTCCCGTGATTAACGATACTCAGCTCCATGTCGTGGTAACGAGTTGCTAGCTCTTCGAATGTTCTTGGTTTTATGCCTTGGAGGATGTAATGTAACCCCCAGTGCATGCCTTGAACGCACATCTCAATGGCAGAGGTTTCAGAAAGCCGATCTTTGCAATCCAGACTTAAGGAGCGCCATCTATTAATGTAGTCGACGACAGGTTCATCTCTCCACTGTTTCGTACTGGTCAGCTCTAGCATGCTTACAGTACGACGAGTGCTGTAGAAACGATTGAGGAATTCCCTTTCTAGCTGGTCCCAACTGTTGATAGACTCAGGTTCGAGGTCAGTGTACCAGTCAAAAGCGTTACTTTTCAGCGAACGCACGAACTGTTTGACGAGGTAGTCTCCCTCTGTCCCAGCATTGTTGCAAGTTTCAATGAAATGGGCGACATGTTGCTTCGGGTTGCCTTTTCCATCGAACTGCATGAATTTTGGGGGCTGATAACCCCTTGGCATCTTCAAAGCATCAATATTCTTGGAGTAAGGCTTTGAGTACAGTACGGAGTCATGTGAGCTTCCTTCGTACTGTGTCTTGATAGTGCTTGCGATCATCTTCTGTAGCTGCTGGATAGAGAGAGATCTCATGGATGCCATTGCTTGGTCTAGCTTCGGCTTCTCTTCAACTTTCTCCGCTGGTGGCTCCTCTTCTTTGTCGACTTCTTTCTTTAATAGGCCAACATTTGGGTCGACTTTCACGTCGGGCAGCGCATCTAGTTGGTTGACAAGTGCAGCAATCTGCAAGTCCTTCTCTTTCACAGTCCGTGTGAGCTTTGTGATTGCTTCATTCATCTGAGCTAGCTGCTCCTCGATTGAAGTTGCTCCAGTGGTCATGACTTGCATGGTTGTACTGCCGCTCGAATCAGCGTCGGAGAGTAGGGACTCTGAGTATTTCCTCGGGCTTTCCCCCTTGATGCCTTTAGCGAGGCTAGGGTGATCACATGCTCGTACCTCAGGTGCTCTTGTTCCTTTGACAGAGTTAATGCAGGGGCGGAAGCCGCGGCAAAAAGATCTCTTGCCTTACTTCGGGTTATGATGCCCGAAATATCACCACTTGCGGCGATGATGTTTTTGTTCTTTGCTTTGATTGCAGGAACAACTTGATCCTTTCTTGATGCCATTTGCGTTTTTCGATGATTTGAGGATAGAGATGAGAGGTAGAGATGTCCCACCGGGCGTGCCAAATTTGTAAACACGAAAAATTCCTGCAACAAGAAACAAGAATACGTGTACAAAATATATTTTTGTGTTTAATGATTTTGGGGTTACAATCTCTTTGTAATTTGATCCTCTGATTCTATCTTCGTAGGGTGTAGGTTTGTGGATGAGCTGTTGATCCAAAGGGCCGTCGGGGCTTGATCTATGGATGAACAGTTGATGAACGGATCTTCGAGGGCTTTTGGGCTTGATCTTGAAGACTGGGTGTATGGATTTCTTCAAGGGGCTTTTTGGGCTTGATCTTGAAGGTTGATGGATGAGCGGATCTTCAAGGGCTTTTGGGCTTAATCTTGAAGAACGATTGGATGTGTGGATTTGTTGAGGTTGTTGATCCAAAGGGCCGTTGGGGCTTGATCTTAGGACGAACGGATGATGAACACTTTCTTCAAGGGGCCGTCGGGGCTTGATCTTGAGTCGGCGGAAGTTCTTCAAGGGCCGTTGGGGCTTGACCTTGAAGGAGGGTTTGACGAAGAACGAAGAGTGTTTTCTTGATCCTTCGGGATTTGCTTGAGAGCTTTAGAGTTTCAAGGCTTCAAGGTTTTGGTGTGATGTAAATTCCCTTCTTTCTTTCTCTTCTTCCTTCCCCCAAAATGAATGCCTTGGCTTCCTATTTATAGAATTTCAAAACTTGATTTTTGGATTTAAATAATCAGATGAAATAAATCATTTCTGCCAGGTATTGACACGTGTCCTATTTGATGACTTTTCCAATTTATTTCGATTTTTCGTTGAGTCACACGCTACATGTAAAATTTATGTGACACGTGAGCGTTGAAATTTTAATTATTGGTCAACATTCATTTCACCGAAATTTTGATGTCTACAATGGGTTTCGCAGGGGGAATGGGATCTGGGTTTGGGTTTCGTGTTTTTTTGTTTTTGGTTTTTAATAGAAAATGGGTCCTGTCACTTGCCACGTCAGCATTTTAACGAAGGAATTGATAGACAATTGACTCAAGGTATGAAATTGTAACAAATTCGTATATGAGGTATGACATTGAAACTTTTTAAAGACGAGGTATGAAACTGTTAATGACCCAATAGTTGAGGTAGTTTTATGTAATTTACCCAATCTGTTTTTGTAAGCATTTCACAGCACAATTTGAGCTGGGTTTTTTTTTATGAGTTCTCGAGTCAAAGGGGAATCATGTTGATGCTCAACGATTAGAACCCAATGTAGTGTTCAATATCGTTGATCCCTACTCTACAGAATATTAGTTTGAAGCATTCAAGGATATATCATATATAGAATTTTGGTTAATAATGGAAAAATGAAGTTAGAGTCAGGCTTGGTTGATTGCAAGGTGTGCAAGGTTGTTGGTAACAGTTTCTGATACTAGTTTCTTGTATTATTATGACCCCTAGACCTTAATTAGGAATTTATGATCATCGAAGGAAATGATCAATCTAGGATTTTGGTTAATAATACTCTCTCACCATTCTGACTTTTTAATGTCTCTAATACTACAAGCATTACTGAAGTACCACATCTTATGTCTCTGGCAAAATGGCAGTTGGTGGTGATGGTTGTTGATGGTGTAGTGCTCAAAAACTCACCAAAGTTCTGTTCATCTATCAATTTAGAGAGAGATGGAGCCGTGATAGTGTGAAAGAGGATCCGAAAGGGGACAGGATAAAGTGGTTGTTGAGTACAGTAGGGGAAGGGGAAAAGATTTTTCTTTCTTTTTTTTTCAATAAAAAATTATATTAAAATCCACCAAAATCTACAAACCAAATCCATTCAAATTCTTTAAAATCCATATGAATTTTGTAGGAGTCTTAAATCCTCCTAAATCCTATCAAATCTATTATTTTTAAAATCTTTTAAAATCTTAGTTTGACTACACCCCATAAATAGTTCAGGTATTAAAATATTATTACTTTTATAAAATAATAAAAAATAATTTTTTTTAATAATAAAAGATTGGTTGAAAGTATTTGAAAATATTGAAATGTGGTATAAAGTGAAAGAATATGGCCAAGTATTTATTAACAAAAATTATGTTTTTTTTTTGTATTTTTAATTAATATTTTGTGTTTTTAATTAATTTTTTACAATTTTTTTAATTGTGGTTGATGTCAGCCACATGGCCTAGGGGTTGGTGCTATTGATTCTTGTGACATCCCACATCGCCCAGGGGAGTGATCCTTAAATGTATATTCCCATCCCTACCTAGCACGAGGCCTTTTAGGAGCTCACTGGCTTCGGGTTCCGTAGGAACTCCGAAGTTAAGCGAGAAGGGGGCTAGAGCAATCCCATGATGGGTGACCCACTGGGAAGTTGCTCGTGAGTTCCCAAAAACAAAACCGTGAGGGAATGGTAAGCCCAAAGCGGACAATATCGTGCTACGGTGGTGGAGCGGGCCCGGAAAGTGGTCCCCCCGGGCCAGGATGTGACAATTTGGTATCAGAGCCTAACCCTGGCCGCGTGTGTGCTGACGAGGACGTCGGGCCCCTAAGGGGGTGGATTGTGACATCCCACATCGCCCAGGGGAGTGATCCTTAAATGTATATTCCCATCCCTACCTAGCACGAGGCCTTTTGGGAGCTCACTGGCTTCGGGTTCCGTAGGAACTCCGAAGTTAAGCGAGAAGGGGGCTAGAGCAATCCCACGATAGGTGACCCACTGGGAAGTTGCTCGTGAGTTCCCAAAAACAAAACCGTGAGGGAATGGTAAGCCCAAAACGGACAATATCGTGCTACGGTGGTGGAGCGGGCCCGGGAAGTGGTCCCCCCCGGGCCGGGATGTGACAATTCTTGCTAGGCGATTACTACCCTGGAGTCGAGTGGATTGGCGTAGGTTGGAGGGGTTTTTCGAGGGATGGGATTTAATTAACTACTTAGGGGATTACTACCAAATTGCCCAAGCAATTACTGCATTTAGTGAACTACCCAACTGCATCCCTAACCTAAATAGTCTAGGTTATTGGTATCAAAATATTATTGTTATTTTATATCACGTGTGTCATATTAGAAAGTATAGTTTTGTGGATAGATTTTCGAGTAGATTTTTAACTAATTTCGTAGTGCCACGTGTCATGATTCTGTAAGAATTTTGTGCATAGATTTCTAATAAGATTTTTAACCAATCTCGTCCCGCCACATGTACCTATTTGTTTAGAATTCTCGTGGATAGATTTCAATAAGATTTTTAACCAACCATGATGTGTCACGTGGCAATATCTGCAACCTCATCATTTCTTTTTTCTCTATTCAAACCCTACGTCCATCCTAAAGTCACACACCAAAATCAAAATCTCTCAGAATCCTTCTTCATAGTTTATAAATCTTAAGTTCTTACAATGTCTTCTTCAAGGAGATTGTTAGAAAACGACGGGCAAGAGGAAAAATTGTTTGAGAAAGAGAGAGAATTGTTCGATCTCAAAAAGGAAGAAAATGAGTTGTTCAAAATGGAAGAGTAAGAGGATAAAGAACGTAAATGGGGAGATGATGAAACAAGAAGTGAGATAACTTCATATACCCGTTGTGTCATGCAATATGTAGAGGTAATTTCTAGACCCTGGCTAACACACCCTGACTGGAGTCAAGGTATGCTGGCCGACACCCGAAGGTAACGTAGCCAAAGGGAAAGTAAGGTGGAAGAAATACAGATAAATTTAAACCGAAAAGAAGTCATTTAAGCTAATAAAGAGAGTGTGCACTAATGGACAGAACTCATAATACATAAGTAGTCAGAGCATAGATGACAGTACGACATAAGTAGAGCATTCATGTAATGACCCGTCCCAAATTTTTACTAAACACGGAGCGTTGAGGATAATTTTGTAATTTCACTTTGGTTAGGATATTTATTTTAAAGGTTCTTTTTGGGGAATCTTGTAGTGTAAGCCATTGGGGCCCACAAGTTGTCACGTGTCCTTCATTTGTCACCCCTCTTCTGTCACTCTTCCTCTTCGTTTACAATATATCTCTCTTCTTCTCCCTTCCATCTCTCTTTGTACTCTTCTCTCCGAGCCATAGACACACGAACAACTTTGACCTCAGCGAACACCACCACTACCAGACCCTCCCCCATGTCAAACCCTGGAGCTGACGAAGCCTCCCTTGGTACACAGTGGCTGCCACTGTTCACATTTCCTCCCCGACGGATTTCTATGAGTTTTCGTCATTTTTCAGTAGGGTAAGTCTCAAAAACCATATAGATCTTCATAGATTGTGTTTAAGAATGAGTTTGGGACGTTTTGAGTAGTTTTGGTGGCTGTTGGACTCAAAAATAGCTCGGAGGAAACTTTCCCTAGATTCTGGTGAGAACCGTCGCTTTTTAGGCCATTTTTCAACTAGCGCTGGCCACAACACAGCTCCAGATTGGTATGAACATATTCTCCTCATTTTAAGCTTTATTTCCATAGCTAGAACATCAAAAAAATGTGAAGAAAAGAGTTCAAACGGAGCTCTAGAACCCCTGCCCAGATTATAGCCGACCTACGGCCTGAAATCAGGTCGACCTGATCGGCAACCCAAAAGCAGATCTAACCCAGTAACAAGGCTTAGCCCAACCTAGCAACCCAAAACCTAGATCCGACCTAACCTGACCCAAATCGATTCCCTGATTTCTATGGTCGATGCGTAGGCCGCGCATGGGTGCGCGTGGAGGACTGACATGGTCAATGCGTGGAGCACATGTGCCTCCACCACCGTCCACAGCGGCGCTGTCGAATTTTCCAGTGACTTTTCCGGCAACCCATTTCGGCGCGTGGGGGAACCCAATGTCCCCCCTTTAAGTTTTTTGACGTTCTGAATCCGTTTACAACGTCAGCTTTCCCAAATTCAATTATTTTAGTAGAGTTTTATTAATTGATCCCTTTATGTGCTTAGGTGCGTTGTTAGTGGCGTTTCAGTCTTCCCTAGTTCGAACAGCTCTTCAGCTACAGAGTATTTGTGAGTGGACCCTTTCTAAAATGCATGATTTTAATTACTAGAAATGCATACATGAAAATCATGATTTTATGACTACGTTTTATGAAATGTTTATGAGTAAATCAGATTTATGCTTTATGAAATATCATGCTTTATCGAATTTATGTTTACTGAGATATTTATGAATATGATTTATGATATAATGTTTAAGCTATTAAGCTCCAATGAGATATATTTTGGAAAGATTATGTTTATGATTTGTGCTTACTTAGTGGATATTGATATTTATATATGCCTTTAGACGGGTGATGTAGGGCCTCCGGGCGAATGATATTTATATATGCCTTTGGGTGGGCAATGTAGTGCCTTCGGGCAGGTGATATAGTGCCTACGGGCGGAAGTTTTATATATTACCTTTGGGCGGGTAATGTAGTGTCTTCAGGCAGAAGATTTATATGTTGCCTTCAGGCAGGCGATGTAGTGCTTACGGGTGGAACATTTATATATGCCTTCGGGCGGGCGATGTAGTGCCTTCGGGCAATTGTGATACCACTACCAAGCACACTATATACTATATATGATATATGTTTTTGAAGGTTTTATGGCATACTAGGGTTTTCGAAAAACCTATTACTTATTAGCTATATGAGTTTTCTAAAACTGGGGGTTAGTACGTTTAAAGAGTTTTTGTTTTAGTATTAGTTATATATAAACTTGGTCTACTCATGTTTTGTTTTGCGCCCCCTTCAAGACTTAGAATCGAGATGTACAATCCTGGCATCAGGGTACCCGGATTGGTATCTTCGAGTCTTCTCGGTGTAGGACCCATTCCTTTGTTTGTACCTTTTCATAATATTTCTTCTACATTATTCTTGATCAACTGTATACTCTGAGCACATTCCCACATTTGCATATTCTTATTGAGTAAAATTTACATGTTTTATTTACGTTCATTCTTTCTTCATTAATTGCATGCATGTTAATATGGCGTTGTCACCCTCGGGTGTCGGCCAACATATGTCTACCCTGATGTTTGAAGGATATTGAGATCGAGCGTGTCAATTTGGTATCAGAGCATACTTAGGATATTCTTTTATTGTTGTAATGTGTCGGCCTTGACATCATTTGGATGTCACGGCTTTCGTATTTGGTGCCTTTTGACGTAGTTATGTGAACCTCATTTTGTCGAAATTGTCACATCATATTTGAAGTACAAAAATTCGTGTCGGGATTATGCTTTATCTGTGATGTAATAGATTGATGGACGACTTTTAACAACGGATCAATACTCTACGACATGCCTTCCCTAGAAATGGCGGGCAGAGTCAGATTTACATTAACGTGATGTGAAACTCAATGATAGGAAGTCTGGTTAAGACCAACTAAAGATCTGAAACGATGATGATACTCTGCGACATGCGTTCCCTAGAAATGGCGGGCAGAGTCATATCTATATAAAGATTACTCGAAACATTTGAAGTTCGTGTTGGAGAATGTAAGGAAGCATTAGTTGTAGTTTAGCTAGTGTTAGTTTGGTGGGATCGAATCAATGTTCTCGGACTTGTTGTTGCCATTGAGGGAATTCGTGTAAACCCTGAAAAGATTTCTCGGTGATTGTCTTTTCGATAACCTTTTTACTTACTCCAACAACGAGGTCAAGTTCACTAAACATCAACAGCCAGTTTTATACACCAAATTCTTCAAAACGTTGATTTTGCTTAGACTAGATACTTTCTTGGGAGACCCCATTATAGCAAACACTATTCTTATCAATTTCTAACAAGGTCGTGACTACTGAAAATTGAAAATCCTCACAAGGTATTGTGAAATACAAAATATCTTTGGTTTTGTCAATTTTTATCGGTAACTCTTAACAGTTCATTAAGCATAGCCCTATTTCCTTTTTGGCTAGGAAACAAATTAATTTTGTTTGTGATATTGAATGTTTGGCTGCACGCTGATGCAGCATGAACAAGTAATGCATGTGCCTCTTGACGGTTGGAACCACATGAAGCGAACCATCTTATCTACGACCTTGAGCCAATAGTTACCGCCTTACTTGAAAACTTAATGACACCCTTTCTTTGTAGAAATTTATGTGGGACGAAAGTTGGGAACATAACTTTTTGGAGTTTGGAACATCATCTTACTCATGCTCTCGTCCCTATTTTTTTTTACTTTGGTAGTGAGTTTTAAGTCTCTTGTTTTGAATCCTTGGCACGTTTGGAGTTGTTTTCTGATGTAGCATGGGAAGGTAATCGCCTATTCTCCCGGACATCTCAAACCTCACGTAAAGAATTATCCTATTCATGACCTAGAGCTGGTAACAATTTTCCTTGATGTAAAATCTGGTGACGTTTTCTCTACAGCAAGAAGTGTTGCATCCTTTCTGACCAAAGAAGTTGTAGTGTGTTTTCACATAGAAGGAGTTGAATTTAAGACAGAAGAGGTGGATGGAACTCATCGGTGATTTTGATAGCGTTTTTGAGTGTCATCTTGGTCAAGCAAATGTCATAGCTAATGCTCTTAGTCAGAAATCTCATGGACAACTTACTTCCATCTGAGCTATCCATGTCCCACTATTGTTTTCTCTTCGAGGGATTGGCTTTACTTTGGCACCCGATCCATGATGAGTATTGTTGGCTCACTTCTAAGTCAAACCTGTACCGATAGATTTCGGGTAAGAAACCCAAGTGTTTGATCAATAATTTGCGAGTTTGAAGGAGCAAGTATCAGACGACATAAGATGGGAGTTGAAAGTTCAAGGAGTTGGAACTCTGTTGATAAGACACAAATTGTTTTTGCCTAAGAGTAATGAAGCTGTGAAAAAGAAAAATTCTTGATGAGGCTCACATTTCAGCGTATGCCATGCATATTGGCAGTATTAAATTGTACCACTGTTTTCGTCCACTTTATTAATGGTATTGTATGAATGGGATATCGCTGAATATGTTAAGAAATGTTTGATTTATTGGTAAACAGAAGTAGAGAGATGGAAGCCATATGGCTTATCTCATTTTCTTTCTATTCTTGTTTGGTGATGGGAAGAAATTTTCATGGTTATCATTTTTAGGTTGTTGAGGACCCACTGGGGATGCGAATGGAAATGGGTGAATGTCACCATAGATTTCCTGTACAAACCACCCTGTACACATGGAGACTATGATGATATTTCGGTATTTGTTGATCAACTCACTCAGCATATTATCTAACAATCTGTGAGGACTATACTTTCGACTGCTTGGTATAATTCTTCATTCTAGACTTCGTTAGACTGACGTTTTGATTAACATCGATTTCGACCATAATCCCATATTCACCTCTTGGTATTAAAAGACATGCTAGTCAACTTTGGGTTCGTGTTTAACCTACAACACTTCGTATCATTTCTAAAGCAGCCAAACTGTTCAGGAAGACCACTCAGGTTTGAAAGTTTTAGCTGAGACCATTAGTCATTCAATCATCTATTAACACCTTATCGAGCGAATCATTACCACTGGTGATTGAGTATCCCTGAGGTTATTGTTGTGACAAGTTGTTGTGAATATTAGAATGGGAAAAAGTCTAAGTTCCTATGTTGAGTGCCTAAAGTTATACTTTTATGCCCTCTTTTACTTAGGTTTTTGACTTAAAATCTCTATGCATCAAAAGGTATTTTGTTGTTTGTATTGTATTTCAGGATGAAAGTAAGGGCTTAAAGAAATCATCTTATTTTGAATATCTTAAGAGCCTAGAATGGATAGTTTGAAGCCCAACTCACCCAAGACCATACCATAGCCCATAAGTGGCCCAAGATCTGCCAGAAAAGGCCCTTGTAGAACAGCCAACTTGTGAGCTTTGCCCCGAAGTGCTCAAAACGAATTAGAAAATGGGGCATATATGGTTGGAAAGCCTTGGAAGTCTTCTTTCTGATGGTCTTTACAGCTTGTGATTCGGAGGTTTCGACAAGAAATTATGACAAAATAAATGTCCAGTTACAAATTCGGATAACAGCTAGTTTTCAGTTACTCCTATACTAAAAGTTGATTGTAATGAGCTATAAATGAGAGTCAATTTAAGGATGTAAATGTTTTAGATGTTAGAAAACTCCTAAGCATTTTAATAGGAGAAAAATACACAGAATCTGAAGGAGGAAAATAAGGAGATACATAACATCAAAGAGGATGAGGAATCCTCCACCTTGAGCCGTTTCTTGGTTCTAGCTTTCCTAACTTTCTATGTATTTTGTTTTATGCATTTTGTTATGTTTTTAATTTAGGTAATGGATACTTAGGGCTTCTTTAAAGCCCTAGACATGATTGAATTAATGTTATGATGCAATTTTAGTTTATCAATTTCATTTGCAAGTTAGAATCAGTTTTTTGTCTCAATTGTTTCAAACACATATTTTCAAACTTGGCTACCTTGTTTATGTTTACTTTCTGTTGAGAATGATAAGGCTGACTGTCATATCTTCTTTCATTCCGTAGCAACATGTGGTTAGGTTCAGAACTAATCATGTAAGCTGATTCCATGAAAATCTAGGATAAATGTCATGTTCTAGGGTTCATGTGATGTTCATAATCCTCTTCGTTCTTTATGAGTTTCTAGGTGCTAAATCTGAGTATATGCCATGCTAGGTTGCACCTACAAATATAAATTTGATGTATATGTCATGCATCTAACATGCAAAGAAAGTGAGGATTCATACAATCTAGTTATATGTCATGCTAGATATGTGAACATCTTAGTTGTGCATTTGAAATGGATAAGTTAAAAGATCATCTCATTGATTCATGAATGTTTAGGGGAAGGCCTTAGCTCATTTTAAGTCAGATTTATGTCCTAAAAATGTTTCTAACTTATTTCATGTATTAGGTTTATTTTTAGATAGTTCTAATTTTTCCCTTTTCTTTTTGTCTTTATTTCTTTTCCAAAATTACTTAAACCCCAAATTTTAAATCATAGGAGCCATTAACTGATGCTAATATGTAAGAGTAAAAGGTTTTACTAAGTTGTTTATCAGTCTCTGTGGTTCGACACCTTTACTTGTGTCACTATATTATCCTTATATTTGCACTCGAAAGGAACCTCAACATCCTATCCATCATATTACTTTAGACGACCACTCGAGTCGAGTTTGCACTCGATCATCTCAACTTGCCACCACAAGATCAAGTTAGGTACTTACACGTATTCTTGCATCAAGGTTACACATTCAATCTTGTTATCTTGTACTCTAGTTTTGATGAACTTGTTTTGATCTTTAAATTCTTGAGTGTTCTTTTAGCCATCTTGGCATAGCCTGTCGCTAAATCCGAGAGAAATTTTCAATGAATCAGCTCGTTTAAGCTTTATGAATTGCATTGTTCGATTGTAAGGGGTGCCGTCACTTTTGTACCTCATCGGGATGCAGATTTCACTTTCAAGTCTCGTGAAGCCTTCTTGAAAACCATGGGTACTAAGTTGTTGTCCAGTACCACATTTCATTCTCAAATTGTTGGCTAGTCTGAACAAACTATCCACACCTTGAAGGACGTGTTGTGTTCATCCGTTCGGTGTTTCAGCATGATTAGAAATTGCACCGATCTCTATTAGAATTGTTTACAACGACATTTTTTATTTTCGGTTTGGGCATGGAACTATTTGAGACATGGTATGAGATATTCTACATGCAACACTTGTTAGACAGAGAGTTTTGCGAACTAGTATTTGAAGGATTGAAATTTCGATATGGGAAACTATATGCTTTAGATGATGTCGCCTTGGAGTTTAGACAAAATGGTAATTTTGCACCTTTGAGAAGTTACAACTTGTTTATCGAGGCAACAATGTGTTGTCGATATTGCAGGCTGCAGACTGTAATATTGATGGCTTATTTGTTAGGTTCGTTAAGCAAGTGGGCAGGTAAACCTGTCTATGGTAGTAGTTATTATTTAATTATTGTTTGGGCTCGACCCAAAGACACACACACACACACACACACCTATTATCGGAGTACGTGACATTACGAATGCTTGGGCGAGACCTATTTTCATTTTCGATTTTAATTTTCAGTGTAAGTATTTTAACTTACATTATTATAGTTATATATTTGTATTTTTGACGTTACAAATGTTTGGGTGAGTCATTCCTAGTTTTAAATTCAGTACAAGTTTTCGGAGGGCAATTTTGTAATTTCACTTTGGTTGGGATATTTATTTTAAAGGTTTCTTTAGGGGATCTTGTGGTGTGAGTCACTGGGGCCCATAAGTTGTCCAGTGTCCCCCCTTTGTCTCCCTCTTCCGTCACTCTCCCTCTCCTTTTACACTTTATCTTTCTTCCTCTCCCTCCCATCTCTCTCTACACTCTCCTCTCTGAGCCACAGACACACAAACAACTTCGACCTTAGCCAACACCACCACTACAAAACCCTCCCCCTTGTCGAACCCTGGAGTTAACGACACCTCCCTCGGTGCATAGTGGCTGCCATTGTTCACATTTCTTCCTCAACAGATTTCGATGAGTTCTCGTCATTTTTCACTAAGGTAATTCTCGAAAACCATATAGATCTTCGTAGATTGTGTTTAAGAGTGAGTTTGGGACGTTTTGAGTAGTTTTGGTGGCTGTTGGTCGTAGAAACAGCTCAGGGGAAACTTTCCCCAAATTCTAGCAAGAATCATCGCCTTCCAAGCCATTTTCCAGCCAACTCCGACCACGACACAACTCCAAATTGGTATGAACATCTTCTCCTCATTATAAGCTTCATTTTCATAGCTAGAACGTCGAAAATGATGAAGAAAAGAGCTCGAATAGAGCTCTATAACCACTGCCTAGATTCTAGGCGACCCACTACCAGAAACAGAAGCAACTCGACCTGCAACCCAAAGCCGAATCTAACCCAGTAACCAGGCCCAACCCAGCAACCTAAAACCCATATTCAACCCAAATCCGACATGACCAGGAACCAATTCCCTGATTTCCATGGTCAGCGTGTGGAGCACACGCCCTTTCGTCGCCGTCCAAGGCGACACTGGTGAATTTTCCGGCAACCCATCCCGGTACGTGGCCTCCCGGGCTACCGCGCCGTGATGGCGTGTGGGGGAACCAGAGGTCTCCCCATAGGTTTTTCAATGTCTTGAATCCGTTTAGTAAAGTTTTATTAATTGGTCTCTTTATGTGCTTAGGTGCGTTGTTAATGGCGTTTCCATCGTCCTAGTTAGAACGGCTATTCGGCGACGGAGTATCTGTGAGTGGACCACTTCCAAAATGCATGATTTTAATTACTACGTATAAGTATGAAACCAAATGTAATCCATCAATATTCCAAAAACACAACAAATCATAATATCTGATAGGAGCATATTTAGGCGACTTACTTAGCTTGTTTTCGTGCATTTATGTTGTTAGTTCATAGTTGTTTTAGTAGTTTAAGCCATTTTCGTGTGTTTTTAGGTTCCCATGGCTAAGGAAGCAAAAAGGTGCATTTTGGAGCAAAATTGGACTTAGAATGGATAGCATATGTTTAGAGCAAAGGAATGGACGAAATTGAAGACCTAAAGGAGTTAGGATTCCTAATCACAAGAGGATTCCTAATCAAATGAGGAATCCTAGTCAAAGAAGGTTTCCTACTTGGAGAAGGAAAGTTAAGCCAAGGTTTCCTATTTTGGTTTAACCTTTCCTAATCCTAAATGAACTTGAATTCCAGCAAGTTTGAAGGCACCTTATGTACTTTAGGACACAAAACAAAGTTCCTTTGCAACCTAAATACCATGCCGTGCATCCCTTGGTGTTTCCCTTCCTTGCTGTGCAAGGGAGGGCCTTCTTTCCTATTCTAAAGCATTAAAACACATTCCTCTTTTATATCAAACTCAACCATAACTCACATACCCTTTTCTATTCCAAAGTCCTTGCCTAATTTCAGAAATAAATGACATTCCCCTTCTCACAATTGAATGCCGCAGGTTCCCTTCCCTTTTCCTTCAATTTCTGACTTTGTGTTTCCTTTTCTTTAAGGATTTGGAGTTAATTCATTTCCTAAACTAAGTAATAAAGCCTTAGGATTCTTTCTTCCTTATAAAAACCTCTATGCCGCACCCTTATTGAACCTAATCACCCTTCCATACAACCTACCTTCATTCACTCAGAAAACCAACCTTTGCCGCAGCCTTCCATCCAACTTTCCACCATTCCCCTACTTCCAAACCTTCATCCAAGCCTCCATACACCACCCATAACCCTTGCCGCACCACCCTACCTTCTTAAATCCATTCAAAACCCAGAAAATCATCCACAAAACCACCTTAGACTCTTGTGCCTTGACTTAGCAAGGAAGAGGAGAAGGAAGACGAAGCCTTGGACGTTTATGCATTCGAGTTGGAGTGTTGGAACGTTTTTAGGTGTAATCTATCTTTTATTTTCAATGTTTAATTCTATTCTCCTTTGTTTTGTTATGAACATGAGAGGCTAAACTCGTTTTAGCCTAGGGATGCTTTGAAACCATGATTGCGTTTATAATATGAGTTGATAAATTCTAGTTGTGATTTCATAAATTGTGAATGCAATTTACTTAACCGTTTGATAGATAACTTATTCTTGTATGTTGATTAGGGAGGCCTACTTAATTTGCATGCTTGAATTTGGTGCTAGAATATAAGGGTGTTTCACATAATCGTTACAAACTTATATTCACAAGTAGTTACGGTTGTTTTCACAATCATGTTAAGTAAATTCCTAGCATGAGTATCATGATGTCATAGTTACAAGTGCTTTGTCAATACTTATGATTTCCATTGAACGTAATGATCTTTGATTGTATCTCTATTATGATGTCATGTAGGGGACTTTTGAAGAATGCTTTGGGTTGTCGTATGATGTCATCCAATCCAATAACTTAAGGGAAATCTGAAGGTTAATTAGTGATGTCACGGTTAATTTGGGGTGTTGAGGTTCATGGTTTATCGGAAGAGCAACTGGAAATCAATTTACGTTTGAATGTATCATGTGTGGAGAAGTATCCCTTGGCTATTTCATCATCCATTGGTTTTTCTTAATTTCATCAAAAATCTGTTTTAAGTTTTTAATTCACTTGTTTTTCTTTTAAATTCGTCCAAAAACAAATCCCCTTTACTTACTTGTTCCAAATCTGTCCAAAATTGTCTTTTTGAGTCTTTTGAGTCAAAACTAATTGTATTTACTTGTTCCAAATATGTTTTGATTGTTTTAAGTTGTTTTGAGTCTTTGAAGTTTGTTTTGAGTCATACAAGTTTAGTTAGAGTCTTTTGAGTTTGTCTAAGTGTTTTAAAGCATATTTTTACATCTTTGAGTCGATTTTCATTGGGTTAGCAATCTCTCCTAATCCCCGGCCTAGAACGATCCCTACTTAAATCTATACTACAATTGTCAAAAATGGGGTTTAATTTGAGTGCTATTATATATAACATCAATATCTCAATCATGGCATAAGAAAATCAAGTGCTTATTAATCTATGCTAACACACCAGTCCATGTGGAGAAATTCTGACATGAACAGGATTGGGTGTAATCATAATATATGCACTAGTACTACAATCATGTGAAGACTGACGCTAGGCGCATCATATACGAGTCCTAGGTTGCCTAAAATAATTAAAATATTGCAACATAAAAAATATTAAAATAATAATATAATAATTAAAAGAAATATAAAATATAAAATAGTAATTTTTTTTTACAAAAGTATTTTCGAATTCGTAGCCCTTTTGCCCGACCTGATCTTCTCTTGTTTGTTCTCCGCCCTGCTCACGAGTTTACTATTCCAGTATTGGCCGAACTCTTTGGCTGGCTCACACTTTGTCCATGGAACCCGTATTTTCGTCGTATTTGTTACTTTCCTTTTGGAACTGGGCTCCTCCTAAAGCGCGCAAGGGGCCACCCATTAATAGTAATGGAACTCTACGCAAAGTTTCCTCCCGTGATATGAGTTACTACCCCTTGATCACTTATACTACCCCAAACGTCTAACTGCATTTTCCAAATGAAATGGAAGATTACTACCGAAATTGCTCGTAGAATCTTCATCGTAACTCCGAATTCGATTCCTTTTGCGCCTATGCGTTCGTACCGTTGAGTATTTTAAGAATACGATAAAATAGTAGCTCATACACTTCACAAAATGATGGTCTACGAAAGTCAACAATCTCACCTCTAGGGGCACTTTCATCAATTCATTTTTTTTAAATTAAGAAAATTGAAAAATTAGGAATGGGTTGTTACAATCTACCCACCTTAAAAAAATTTCGTCCACGAAATTTCAACACTACTAGGGAATATAGTTAAAGAACAAACATGGATAAAAATCTTGCATGCGCTCATTCATCTCCTACATAGCTTTCTCAACTAAGTGGTTTCTCCATAAAGCTTGGTGGATTTGGTGAATTTGGTGGAAGGGATCTGGAGAGGATCCCTTTGCGAAAAAATGAATCTGAAAAATTGCTCTACTATTGTCATTCAGTTTGTGTGCGCTCCCTGATGGTCTCCTCCTTCATCTTCTCAATCACTTATAGCTTTTCTATGTAATTATTTATTCTTTTACGGGTATTTCTAGTGCATGTCGGTGATTGCAGTGTTGAAATATTCTGGTTGTTTCTTCCCTTAAATTTCTCAATGGAGTTAGACAATTTGTCCAATTCGAATATAAATTTGGTGGAAATCTGTCCTTCTAGTCTATTCTTAGTTGCAGTGACTAGTGTCTCAATATGCAGAAGGCAGGGTAAGTCCATCGGAGCGAAGGACGAGACCCAAGGACGTGTATGTCATTATCGGCGGCGGTGGAAACTTACGGTTGACAGAATTTCTCCTTTTACAGGCCATAATTTATATATATTATTTTAAGACTAAGTTAGAGCCGCGGTGGGGGTGTGCGTGGAGCATGGCTTCCAGGACTTGGTAATTTGCAGGGTGAGGTAACGATAGAAGGCATTTTTTTCGATATTCGAATTCTGCAGCAATAATTGAGGTCTATTGAGTTCATATTTCTCGTGATTGCAATAAGGCTGCCCACTCAGTAGCGTCATTTGTGTCCAAAGAGAATGGCGCTTATAATTAGTTTGAGTTTGAGCCGGAGTGATTAACATTTCAATTTTTTAAGTATTCATAGTGGGTAAGATTATAATGGAGTTGGAGAAATAAGCCATGAATTTAACAGTATTCTAAATATTTTCTAATTTGGGAAAAAAAAAATTGTTTCAAAGTTACATAATCATAAGAGTTAAGTGAGAAGTTTGAAATTAAAAATAGAAGATGATTGTGTCAATTATAGAGACGCCTTTTAGATGTAAATAGATTTTTTTTTTATAATTTAAATTAAATAAAAATAAGGGATTTTGTCACAAAAGATCTTTTATATTTTGTAGATTCATAATTCTTGTTCTTTATGTTTCAATTCAATCAATTTCCACATCAACTATAACAGTAAAAAGAAACCACACTAACGCTCTTCAGCTTAAAACCAATTTCTATGTGGCACTGACATGGATTGGTAGCAAAAAGGTTACCGTCAAATTTGACAGTAGCTTCAAATATTTTTAATTAATTATTAAATGTTTTTAATTAATATTTGATTGATTTTATTATTATAATTAATGTTGAATGTTGACCGGTTTTGCTTATATCCTACCTCTCTCTTGTTTGCAATCAACGAAGGAAACTATGCCAAATAATTAATTAAATGTCATTAATTAAAATTTTATTGATTTGATTATTTATTTTATAATAAAATTTTAATTTAACATATTAGATGAAAAGTAAAATTCAAAAAATATTAAAATGTCACATAAATTGTTAAATTAAAATTTTACGTTCTAAAGTGCCTCACAACTAAGACCATCTTTGTTTGTGTCAAAGCAAGTCAAACACAGATAAAGAAGGATTTGGATCCTCTCCGGAGGAGGGGGTCCGAATCCTCCTAACTTAATAACATAAATCGTTGAATTTTGATCCAACGATTACAAATAATGGATTTCCTTTAAAAATTATAATAATTGTAACCGTTAGATCAAAATTCAACGATCCTTGTTATTGAATCGGTAAGATTCGTACCATCTGCTCCGAAGACGATCCAAACCTGACAAAGAAGTGAAGGGAGAATCCAAGTATTATCAGAACCAATCAAACTGAGCCTCCTATCGCCCCCCACATGTCTTACGTGGCATTATCAGAACCAATCAAACTGAGCCTCCTATCGCCCCCCACATGTCTTACGTGGCATTATCAGAACCAATCAAACTGAGCCTCCTATCCAAAACAAGAGAGACTGCCAATCAGAAGCCACGTGTCAGATACCCATTTAAACTCATAGATTTCACCGGATGAGATTACATCCCCTCAAATCCAGTTATATGGTCCAAAAGCTCGCTCGCTCGCTCGCTCACTCACTCTCCTTCCCAAAAGAGAGCTCCCAAATAACGTCGTGTTTTCGGTGGGAAAGCAAGCAAGCTAAAATGGCGGCAGAGATGGCTCTGGTAAAACCCCTCACGAAATTCAGCAATGGCGCCCCCAAATTCGGAAGCAACCCCGGCAGCCGCAAGACAAGAGCGTCTTCGATGCTGAGGATGTCGGTCAGGGCAGAGACGGCGGCAGCAGCGGCCAAAAAGACGCCCAAGAAGGCTCCGAAAACACCCCCAAAGGAGACCCTTTTGGCACCGAGATTCTACACGACGGACTTTGACGAGATGGAGACGCTGTTCAACACGGAGATCAACAAGAAGTTGAACGAGGCGGAGTTCGAGGCGCTGCTGCAGGAGTTCAAGACTGACTACAACCAGACACACTTCGTCAGGAACAAGGAGTTCAAGGAGGCTGCTGACAAACTGCAGGGCCCGCTGCGCCAGATCTTTGTCGAGTTCTTGGAGAGGTCCTGCACTGCTGAGTTCTCGGGCTTCCTTCTGTACAAAGAGCTCGGAAGAAGGCTCAAGGTTGGTCGGTTGGTTGATTGTCTTTCTTTCCAAAATTAAATATAGCTCATATCGAATAGTTTGAGTTTTGATTTGTGGTGATAGCAGATAATGAAAATGAATCTGTTGCAGAAAACAAATCCAGTGGTGGCAGAGATCTTCTCGCTCATGTCTCGGGATGAAGCTCGGCATGCTGGTTTTTTGAACAAGGGGCTGTCGGATTTCAATTTGGCCTTGGACTTGGGGTTTCTGACAAAGGCGAGGAAGTACACATTCTTCAAGCCAAAGTTCATCTTCTACGCAACTTACTTGTCCGAGAAGATTGGGTACTGGAGATACATTACCATCTACCGCCATCTCAAGGAGAACCCCGAGTACCAGTGTTACCCCATTTTCAACTACTTCGAGAACTGGTGCCAGGACGAGAACCGCCACGGAGATTTCTTCTCTGCTCTCATGAAGGCCCAACCCCAATTCCTCAATGACTGGAAGGCTAAACTCTGGTCCCGATTCTTCTGCTTGTCGGTAAGCAACCAATGAATGCATTGCGTAGATTGAGATGCGTCGCACCATTACTCAGTCTAACTCATCTTCTACCCATGGCAGGTGTATGTGACAATGTACCTCAACGATTGCCAGCGAACAGCTTTCTACGAAGGCATTGGCCTCAACACTAAAGAATTTGATATGCACGTTATCATTGAGGTCAGCCTGCACTAGCAATAACAATTCCTTTGCGTATACATTCCCGTTATCCAATGTCCTTATTGTTTCTAATGATCGTTTTGGGTTCCCTACGCAGACAAATCGCACTACAGCCAGAATTTTTCCAGCAGTGCTCGATGTTGAGAACCCAGAATTCAAAAGGAAACTGGACCGAATGGTGGAGATTAACCAGAAGCTGATTGCCGTCGGGGAGAGTGACGACATTCCCGTGGTGAAAAACTTGAAGAGGATACCGATAGTTGCTGCCTTGGCCTCTGAGCTTCTCGCCGCCTACTTAATGCCTCCCATTGAGTCCGGCTCCGTTGATTTTGCAGACTTTGAAACCCAGCTAGTCTACTGATCATTTTGTACGGCCTGCCCTTCCCTTCGAAACCAAGATGATATCGTTCATGTTTTGTTATGATACAACACATTGTTTGAGTGCACTTGCTTCATAACCTTTCATTTTCATTTGTAAAAATGGCTTCATAACCTTTCGTTAATATTCCTTGTATTTTATATTTTAACAAACCTCGATGCACGTAGGATAACTCGAAACAGATGATTTATGAATAGCGTTATAACAAGATCAAGGGAAACGTAACAAACCAGAGTATCCTCCAACGGACCGACGTAACTTGGGAGCAAGTCAATCCAGATTATCTTACATTGATTATATCCAAAAGCCCCATAATCGGAAAACCTGCAAATCTGTAAGTCATGAGGAGGGAAAATTAAATTTTAAAACAGTCGCAACTATTGAACGTTAAATTGCTATGAACACCATCCCTCGTAGATTTCTGCATTTATTGTAATCAGCAAGTCATTTACAACAATCAGGAACCGGAATTTTATTATGGGACAATGTCACTGTATGAACTCTCCTTTGCGAAAATCATCAAATCGACCAACTAGTGTAACTACATTAAGAAAAAACTGTGTACTCGCTCTCTGACTACCATAACTACCGAAACAAAAGATCCTTGACAAGATGCAAAAGCTGTAGCCAAACCCTGTCATTAAGGTCAAGTCGAAAATAGAATAAGAATGATAATCCAAAAAGAGAACGAATAACACGCCAAGAATTATACTAAACATGACAGCATGTGCACAAAATTAGGAGATGTCGGGGGGTTAACATAGGAGATATTTTTTTTCCAATATGTTCACAGTAGCATTTTGAAGAGTCTATTTCGTATCACCCAGCACCTAAACCCAGCATCAGTCAGACCACATTTAACAAAGTGCAAAACAGTTAGACATGTGATTTGTGGCATTTGATAAAACTTAGCTTAGAAATTGTCCACAATCCATATTTCATTACCCTTCCATTTGATAATCACGTTATCTGTTCTTTACGCTGAGAATAAAGCATCTGAACTGAATGGAAAGCTTGAATACTTTATGGTCTCTCGGCATACATTTTGTTATTGATTTAGAAGAACCAATTAACTCAAGGTGCAAGTTGACAACTCAAAATAATCATTTTTGGCAACAATCTGTCATCACCAATATGCTTCACGAGTACAAGGAGCTAAAGCTAGATGTCAAAAGTGTAAGAATCCTAGGCCCCCCAAAAAGAAATTGATTAAAATGATGCAATATGGAAATGAAATAAAAGGTACAAACCTTTATGCTTGTAAAACAGGCGATGTGGTTTTAGGATTTGTTATTTCCGCAATTGACTTCCTCATTTGCTCCATCAAAGGAAGTGGTGCTATGGCCAGATGCTCCCAATTCATCTCCCGGAGGTAAGCTTTGCACAGAATAGTTCACTGCATCCCTTGTAGCAACACTTTCTGTAATTTTATCTTCATCTACTGAGTATTGCACAGATTCTTTTACTTCTGGCTGAATGGGAAAAAGGGGGTCAAAAGCAGGTCTGCGTTGTTCTCCTGCATCCTTCAAATCATCCTCCAAATCATCGTAGTCAAAATTCCGCAAAATGTTTGGAAGTGAAAAACCATTGTCCTCTGCAAGCCTAGTTCCCATTTCAATATCTATTTTCTCCTTTGAACTCATAATACCATCCCCATTATTTGGAGTCCCAGATCCTGCAATCATCTCTTCATCCATCTCAATGAATGAACGGAATCTATTCATTGAAGGAGGGATTTTGGAGAAAAAAACTTCTTTGACATTCCAAATCATTCCTTTGTTATATGGGTTCTCCTTCTTATCATATCGGTACCGAAAGTTTTCATATGTTGTCTGTAACAAAACATGAATCACAGAACTAAAGTTAGATACAAATAGTCATAAAAATATTGCACATTCCTAATATACTAAATGAAAATTGCACATGTAATTCACTCCATGATGCCAGTAGACTACACTTGTTATTAACCAATCAAGCAATTTGCCGACACAGATTCAATGATACAGACGGAAAAAAAAATTGAAATTTTTTGTTTCATTCCATCAATCAGAAAGAAAATTTTGTTAGACAATAATTCCCTACTTATTAAAACTATGTTGTTTGATTATTACAACATTGTTTTAAAATCTTAGTGCTTGTTTGAATGTGCTTTTAAAATGACTGAAAATGTTATTGGAACCAATCCTTAGTAAAAATGCAAGTAAATTCTGGAAAAGCACTTAAAGTGCTTCCTGGAAGAAGCACATAACTGGTGCTTCTTGCAAAACGCATAGTGCTTTTGGAACCAAAAGTCATTTTCTCTAGAAGCGCTTTTAGTCATTTTAAAAATACATTTTAACAATACATGCAAGTTTGGCCAAATGCCATCGGCTAATATTTCCATAGGTAAGAAATCTTAGAGTGACAGAAAACCACTCAAGTTATATAATTTTAATCTTTAGCTTCAGTAAAGTTACCTGGTTTGTGCATATCAAGTAGGAATGGAAGAGTGTAAGGCCACCAACAAACCAGATAGCAATGAAACAGTATGTTAAAAGGAAATCCGACACAACGTCTTTCGAAAAAGCTCTTCTGCCTCCTGTTTTAACTATGTTTATCCAAGAGAAGACAAAAACATATATACACAGTATGGTTGAGGTTGATATGAACATGAAGAAAAACCGATAGTTACGCTGCAATCAAACATATAAGAGGACAGTTACTTTCTTAGCAGAGAGAAGAATGAAAATTATGTAAAGATTTGGGCACCAAACAAATTGCAACCATCCAACTTGATATTCAAAATAAGTTTATTCACTTATAATTGCTTCAAAACAAATTACTTGTGTTTAAATTGCAACCATCCAACTTGATATTCAAAATAAGTTTATTCAATTATAATTGCTTCAAAACAAATTACTTGTGTTTCACATGCTTGCAATATTCATGTTAAACATTGGACGACTGACTTGGAGACCTCAAGGACATTGTCAATAAAGAAAGAATTGGGCCATATTTCAGGGGATACATTATAGCTGGTAAACTTATCTATAAAATACCATTATGTTCGAAAGAGCAACTCACTAGCAAAATTATCAAGGAGATGAGCAATGCATCCCAAAGCAAAGATATAGTATACGTAAGAATACCACATCTTACCTTCAAGCTTCAACACAATAACTTTATAAGTGGGATCCCTTTAGGAACTACTCCAGCATTTAGAAACAACTATTTTCTAAAGATACAGGAAATCCCATGCCCTGCATAAGAAGACCCAAGTCCTAGCAGCCTAACTCAATGATGGTTTAACATAGATACTGCATAACCAAATGGTTGGAGCTGCATTATAACGAAAGAAGCAACTTGGAAAGAGCATGAAGATGCAAAAGCCCATGTACCCAATAGCAGCTCTATAGATATTCCAAACACCCACCAAATTTGAAGACTACTAGAGGATAATGTACTTCCTGAGAATCCCTCAACTAAGTTCATAGTTAATAATTCTTGATTCCACCCAATGGGCCAACACAATCCCGTATATTACAATTATAGTAACTGGCCGATTCTGCATTCCAAATTTGAGTGTTCAAACTTCAAATAATAAAGAAACCAGGACTATCAAATTATTATTCTCATTTTGAACTTCAACACTGTTAGTATATAATAGATAACTCTTCTCAGCAAAGTTTCAAGACCATCTAAGTACAACTTTGAAAAGATATATAGTGATGTAAGTGCCGATAAATAAAACCCAAGATATATTGAGATAGCTCAACTAGACAGGTACAACACTGCAGTTCAATGTATTAAAAGGCGAAGGCGTAGGCGAGGTGTCCCATGGATAGCCCCGCCTAGGTCTGAGGCATGAGGCGAAGCCTCACAATACCTAAAATTTTAATATATATTGCATATATAATTATATTTTATAGATATACTTTGTAAAACAAATATAATTATAACTAAATCAAAGATAATATCATCTTCTTCATTACTAAGTCTAGTTGTACTTAGAAACTATGTCATAAAGTCTTAAAATTTTGTAATTATTTATTTTATTGTAAGCAATTATGCAGAACTTTAAGAGAAATAAGGGTGAGCGGCCACAATTATAGGGAATTTCAAGGAAAATAAAGGCTGAATGTCACAATTATAGGGAAATTCAAAAGGAAATAAAGGTTGAGTGGAGAAATTATAGCGAATTTAAATGAAATAAAGGCTGAGTGGAGAAATTATAGGGAATTTGAAAGGAAATAAAAGCTTAGTGGAGCAATTATTATAGGGAATTTAAAGGAAAACAAAGGAAGAGTTAGAGTTGGAGTTAGACTTTGTCATTTGGAGAGAGAAACTCTCTCTTTCTTCTTCATTTAAACTAGAACATATCCTGCATTTTAGAAACATACATGAATTTTGAAGGGAAAAAACGCCCAAGTTGAACGCCTGGGCGTGCCCCAACGCCGCCCTACGCCCACCCCCACAAAACAGAGGCGAAAATCCAGCCGCCCAGCTTTCAAGGCCGCCTAGGGGCGGCCCAAGGCAAGTTTTTTAAAACACTGAGTTAAATACACAATTTTTCAGCTTTTTCCAGTAGCAATTCATGACAGATCATATCTTTTGGTCTTTGATAAATTATATTTACTATAGTAAGCCAATCAAGTTCAGAAGAGTTAACAATATTCCAATTTCTAATCACAGGTGGCATAAACAGGGAAAGGTACACTGACAAGTTGATGACTTACAATTCCAATGCACTGACCAACCCATGGACAGTGATGATCGAATCTCTGAACACAATTGTTGCAGATAGAACAGTGAGATACGCGGGGAGGGCGATAAAGAAAACAAGTATCGCAATACTTCACTTTTACTGTGTGACCATTTACAACGACATCTTTTGTTCGAGGTAGTTTCAAATGAGGAGTTCTTTCATTAACCCACTCCATGGATGGGGTAGCTAGATCAAATGCTTCATCTGATTCTGGAGGCCTTGAATTTCGAGGGATTATTCCAGGATCCCTCCCAGAAGTCAAGAAGAGAAAGGTTAAATCCTGCACAGAAATGAGATAAATGTCAGACATGTTTAAAAATGCTAGAAGAATCAGAATTGTAAGAATAGAGTGTTAAATTAGTTTATCATGTGACTAAAACCATTTAGTCATTATCAAGATAATGCTGTCATTGGAATGCAATACAAGTGTCTGCTGGCTCAGATCCACGACCACAACAAAGGGGAAAGAGATTCCATGTACCAGAAATTTTAACAAGTTAACATGCAACATGCAAAAAACTGATATTGTACATGTAATAGATAAGAATCCACAATACAAAAGAAAGAAAACACATTCCAAGGCTGATTCGAAAATTGGAGGTCTTCTGTTATCATTTGAGGATTAGGTACTTCTTGCTTATAAGTTTCTCTTTCAAATTTTAGTGCATTGTCTAAGGAGATAATCTTGCATGATGTAATCCATTAAAAGCTTTGAACTTAATAATCTAATTAACCATATCCTTGATAACATCGTTGGTGCTTCTCTTCCAAGTGTGATATACTTTCATCCTTCAATAGTTGAAGTTTATATTGACTCAGACTGGATTATTTAGTAGTTTTAAAGATGGAGGCAGAAAAAACAATGGTAAAAGTATTGAGCCATCAAATGTCAGCGTGCAGTTTTGATTGTATAGATTGCCATCAAATAAAAATCAAAACTCATACTTCCTTTGCAAGACCCAGGTTTCACAGGACAGTCGCGAGTAATGTCATTTCTAGTGAAATGGAGGACAATGTAAATAGTTGTTCAGTATTTAATCATTTTGATGATTTTGATGTTGTAATAATTGCTTTCCCTTTACCTTCAAGACTGAAGCTATCCTATGGATGTTTCTATTAATTCAAACTTAAGAATTTGAGTTTCAAAAATGACTTGGCCAAATTTGGTAAACTAATAAAGTTGTAAGCTATCTCATAAGAAATAGTGAAATAGTGAAATAGGTGACGCAAATAGCCATACTAATTGCTGATAGAAAAATAATAATAATAAATAATAAATAATAACATACTTACCAAAATTGTAAGGAGTGAGCCAATAGCTAATACAGGAAGCCATAAATTGTCATTCTTGTGATTCCCATTTTTTATTTTAAAATAAACCTTCAAACAGAAGGCAACTGCTGGGCCGGCTACAAGGAGTGTAGACAGAAGAAGAGATGCCACATCAGGACCAAAAATTAATCTCCCGCCACAGAAAAACTTCTGATAAAACCAATAAAAATTCCCATCAGTGCAAGTACACCAAACTGGATTGGAGTTTTAGCAATATTCCACCAGTCATACTACTGGCATATCATAAACCGAAAGAATAGTCCATAAAATATTCTGTTAGGAAAGTATTTCAAGTAATGATCAATTGTGCCACATCAAGTAGTGAACAATAAATTCAATATTATACAACTTGAAATAATACGTGCATTCATATATCCACAGATATAAAGGAAAAGGAGTAAAATATGCAGCATGATACGATAAATACAAGTAATTTGAATGTGTTTAGATTTAAATTTAGTTTTTCTTGTTCTTCATTGATATAGAGGTACAACAAATCAATTCCACAAGCCATATTTTCTTCTGAATACATTTTTCAAAGGCTACTGATGAATCATATATGACACTACAATCAATCAACAATTGGTTGCAGAGGTAGGTTCTAAATTTGGGGCACAGTTTAAGGCCTTGTTTTGTCTCTAGGACTGAATTGGAATGGATAACCAATTATATTGAAGGTATGTTAAAGAACAAAATGAAAAATTATGTCCAACTTGAAGGTGGAAGACGGATTAATTATTAAGGAAACTTATCCCTTAGAATCCCCCTAAGAACGGAGGATTAGAAGGGACAAGTTCTCTTCACGGCTAATTTCCCTCAAAATGAAATATCATTCGCCTCTACCTTTAATATACCTTGAATTTTATAGTTATCCAATCCAATCCAATCATAGAGACCAAACAAGGTCTAAAAGTATAGGATCTCTATATAGGTTCCAAAGGTGTCGAGAAATTGGAGGGGGCCAAGGGCATCTCCAGGGATATGAATAGCTCCGCCCCTGCTACCATATTATATTATACATATCTTTATCTATTTCTCAGTACATATGTAGCTGGTGGGCAAATTCTTGCTCGGAAAGTAAGCACACTAGGGAAAACACATGATGAAAGAAAGTAAATACACAACCGTATTAACATGAACTCGAAACCCTGGACCTTGACCGAGAAGATATCTCTTTAATCAAGTAAAAGTAGTGTAGCTAGAGAAAGGGAGTATCTTAAGGGAAAGCAACAGCTGCAACTCAAATTTAAAGAAAAAAGCACACAAAAAGAAAGAGGAAATGAAAATCAATCACAGAGGGAATTACCATAAAGTCATAATCTCATCATCTTCTTTCAAATTGGAACAAAACAAGGAACACGAAATGATAAAGCAATTGAATTGATGTTGATCAAAAAGCAGTCAAAAGTGAAAAAAAAAAGTGAACACAATTGAGAGAGAGAGAGAGAGAAGGAGAGAGAAGGAGAGAGAGGGAGAGAGAGAAACTCACATTGCTTCCTTTCCAAACTTGGTAGAGCCTACTGGGTTTATTCTGTGCCATACCCAGCCGCCCAGAAATGTTGTGTTCTCTCAACTCCAACACCCTCCTACCTCCATCACAAATTCCACTTCCTTCCCTCCACTACAAAATCAACAGCACCAGAAGAGAGAAACCCCACCAAGGAAAACCAATTTCTTTAAACAATCATGGACATGCAAATGAGCAGTTGAGGAGTGAGAGAGAGAGGGAGGAGAGAGAGGTTTTGGGTTTGGGATGAAATTCAAAACCAGCTGTCTGGGTTCTGAGACGGATTGTACCAAGAGAAAGGAGCAAAGATTCTATCTCTCCCTCCCTCCGTCTCTTTCTCTCTCTAACTTCTCCTCCCTAACAGGCTGCCAACGATGACATCCAGGCGGATCTTCCGATATTCTCGCGGCTTTTACGCGCTTAACCAACATTTTTTTCATTTCTTTCCTTTTCTTTCAAACTTTTTTATTTTTATTATTAAAAATTAATCACAATTTATTTTGTTTTGCGTTTCTACACAACGAGTGCTCAGCCGGTACACCGGGCCAAACAACGTGCTGTCACAACCTATTCCTTTTCTTCTTCTTTTTTATTTTTTATTTTTTATTTTTTATTTTTTATATTTTTAATCCTGGTCGTGCATTACAATATTCTTGTTTGTGATTTTTGTTTGTTTTTCTGCTGAAATTACTAGTTGGTCACATTTTTTTTTTTAAAAGATACTTACTCATGAATATCTTACAGATTTATTTTTTTTTTATTTTGACTTAATAATATTTCAACACATATTTTATTATTTTAAAAAATAGGATTATGTACTTAAAATTAAACAACCTTCTAGTCATTCCAAATTGATATCAACATTTTTAAACATTCTAAATAAATATCCAACCTATTAAAAATATAAAATATATTAAGCCTAGTTAAATTTCTGTGAAATTAACTATAACTTACTTTGTCTCCAAAATCATAAAAAGTCATGGAAGCATAGCTTCAACCAACCACCCTATCACGCCATCACCTTCAAACCCAATGCATAACCACCAACTCCATTCTACAACTCAAGCCGCCAATGTGGAAGCAAAAAATAGTCTCAAAAATCCTAAAGGTGACATGTGGACTTTTAGCTAAGAAATACGAGATTGCCTTTATTAAATGAGCAAGGCATGCCACGCGCAGCTCAGCTTCCTAAGACATGCAGGCAACAAACTACGACTACTTTGAGCTCCACTGTACATGGAAAATTTCAAAGGAAAAACCTATCATTAAATACATTCCTAATTGAAGACAAACCATATCAAGTAAGCAATCTCAATCACCTTTATTCAAGGATATTTACTATTATTTCCAAGATATTATTTACAAAATATTTTTGGAATATTCTCACCAAAATCAACCCTAATGGCCGGCCACCTCCTCTATAAATACCCTATTTCTCCATAAAAAATGGTAGAGTTTTTCTATACACAGAAAACCCTAAAGACTCACTCTTTTCAGAGAGACTAATGATAGGAGCATATTTATGCTACTTTGATATGTTGTTTCCTTGCATTTAGTTAGCTAATTACTACTTAATAAGTGTTTTAAGCTATTTTCGTGTGTTTGTAGGTCCTAATGGCAAAGTTGGCAAGAAAAGGCAATTTTGAGCCTTTTGGAGCAGTTTTGGGCATGGAATGGATAGCTTGTATATGGAGCAAGGTGGATGGACAAATTTGGAGTCAAAAGAGGCTAGGAACATGCTACAAATTTGAAGAAACAAGTTCAAGACAAAGAAGATAAGGAAAGAACAAGAAATATGGAACGTTATCCTAACAACCTTATCTTATCCAAACCTTATCCTATCTTATCCTAACCTAATCTTGTTCTACCTTATTTCCAACTGCAAGGGGACCTAAATATATGGCTCTAGAACACCTTATCTGTTCCTAAAAGGGTGCCGCACCCTTCCCCCTTTATTCCTTCTAGAAGTACCAAAAATCTGCCACAAAATACATAGTTTCTAGAAGCCCTAATTTCTGGCGAATTTCCCTAACATTTTCCCTCTTGATTTCTGAATTGAATTGGCCTTATTCCTTGTGGATTTGGATTGTGCAAACCCTTTTCAGAAATTAAATAGGTTTTGACCCTTTTCTTGAGGCCCAAGCCTTATCTCGCACCCTAGTCCTTCTCCCACCTGATTTCTACCAAACCCTAGACCTAATTATGATTTCCCTAGGGTTTTGCCGTGCATCATATATGTGTGTGTGTATATATATATATATATACACACACACTTATGCCGCACCAAAGAGGAGAGAACCTAGAGAGAAAATTAGAAAAATGTGTTTGTGCTGCAACAAGGAGAAAGAAAGAAGGGAGAGCCTTTGTGCCGTGCCTATGCCCAAGCTTTTGGGAGTATTGGAGCATCTCTGGGGTGTCTTCTATCCTTGTTTTAGTTTTACAATTATGTTGATTTCGTTGTTAATTTCTGCAATCATGTGTAACTAAGTTTTTCTTAGTTAGAGGTGAATTCAAAGTCATGGACATATGTTTTATATGAATTGATTTCCTCCAGTTATTGTTTCTTGAATTGTGAATGCAATTTACTTAACTGATTTATTGAGAACTTGTTCTTGTGTGTTGATTAAGGATGCATACTTAGTTTTCATGCATGAATTTGATGCTAGAGTATAAGGGAATTTCACCTAATCATTATGAACTTATATTCACAAGTAGTAAAAGTCACTAGTCATGATTGTGTTAAGTAAATTCTAGGCAAGAGTATCATGCAGTTCATAGTTACGAATGTCTTGTCAATGCTTATGATTTTCACAAAGCTTAATGATCTTTGATTGTATCTCTATTATGCTATTCATGTAGGGAACTTGATAAGAATAATTTGGTTGTAGATGTGTATTCCATCCAATTCAATGAAACGAGGAAAATCTGAAAGTTAATTTGTGCTTCTCACAATTAATTTGGGGCATTGTCATTCATGGTTTAAAGGGATAATAACTGAAAATCAATTTGTGTTTCATATGTGCATGTGTGGAGAAGGACCCTCTAACTATCATTTACCCATTCAATTCAACCAATTTAGTGTCTAATCTATTTAGTTTTGCAATCTGCCTAATTTAGTTAATTTTGTCAAAAATCAATCCCCTTTAATATTTAGTGTTTTAACTTAGTTAGAATCTGTTGAAGTTTAGTTCTATTAGTGTTTAGAGTCAAGTTAAGGTCAAAATTCGTCCAAAAACCCCATTAGTTCTTATTTGTGTTAGTTTTGTTTCAATTCGTCAGAATCTGTCCATATTGAGTCTTTTGAGTCTTTTTAGTTCAATTTTCGTCCAAATCACTTTCTAGGATCTGTTTTGAGTCAATTCAACTTAGTTTGTGTGTTTTGAGTTGTTAAAGTCTACTTTAGTGTTTTTGAGTCTTATTTGTGTTGATTAGCATCCCTAGTTAATCCCCGGTCTAGAACGATCCCTACTTGCATATATACTACAATTGTCAACAATAGGATTTAATTTGTGTGTCAAGTTAATTTACACATCAACTAACTTTGGCATCAAAGATCCATTGACCAAACCACCCCTCACTCATCGGGGGCAGGTGAGGCTTTTGGTCTTTGATCAAAGGTGTTGATTGTTTTGCAGGTGTATTTTCATCAAAGTGAAGAACGGCCGAAATTTGCATCGACAAATTGGTGCTTTCATTGAGAACTTGATTCAAATGCTCGAAGAAGCCTTTCGCATTCAACATTTCTAATCTTCTTCGCTCTTTTGCAGGTTTTCCCACACTTTCCAACTCCTAGAATTTCTATATAAATTCTTTGAATAGCCATGGGGAAGAAATACAATGATCGGACATTCAGAAACCATGACGAACGGAACATCTTATGTTCAACAATTAGGACCAGACGATGGAGATCATGACATGGCCGCACGCCATCACTCCTCGAGACTCACCACAACAAGAATCGCGGCACTATCATCGGTACCACCGTGGCCATGCCAGCAGTGGCTACCGCAGTGGCCCATAGAGAAACTTTCACCCACGATGGAGAGCAGCTACTGTAGCCCAAGTGCCAGAAGCAGCTCAGACCTGAGCCTTAGAGGTGGGCTAATTCACTACCACTGCAATAGCCTAAACCTAAATGCTAGCAGCAGTAACTTAGCACGCTCAAGCCCAAGCTACATAGCAGCACCAACCCCATGCTCGAGCCATCTTGCAACGCCAAGCCCAAGCTCACACCACTGAGCAGCCCAAGACGCACCTAGAAGAACCAGGGTCGAGTGTCTATGCGCCCCGCACACAGCCCAGCCCATGAATGGGGCCCAACTCATTCTATGGCCCAGCAGACAACCTAGACTAATCCAATACCATTTCAACCGTCCCGACTTTAGATTTCTAGACCGGCGATTGAACAAGGGGTATTTTCACCCTGACTTTCTGAAAATTTAATCCTTCTCGACTCAAATCTTGCATTCGAAGTCCATTACACTTCCATCACCCATAGAGAAGCATACCATCCAAACTCTTTCACCTTGAATGACGAACAACATATGCCTCGACAAGTTGCAAAATTGACAAACGCCCTTACACAGCAAACGAACTTGGTGAATAAGCTCTTGCAGCGTATTGAGATACAGCATGCCCCAGACGAGGTGTCCTAAATCAGAACAAGGGTAGATGACATCCCTCTTCAGCAGCGTTGCAGCAAGCAGCCCATCGACTAGCCGCGAACCAAGATTCTAGGTAGTGTACACTTCTGATTGGGCCCTCGGGATAGCGTATACTCTCGTCAAAGCATGTGGATGAGCCTGCACTTCTGACTAGGCCTATGAGCAGGCATACATCCACAGTCGAGGCCATACTCCGATGAGCAACATGGAAAACCTTTTAGGCAAAGTGTCCATTTGCAGCTAGGCCCACAAGGAGCATCATCCACCTTACATCGAAGTAGGCAGCACATCGGATGGAGAAAAACAATCACTCAATCTAGGTTTTTTTTTAATTTTTAGCCAACATGCACACTATGGGTCTTTTTAGCTAATATGTATGCTTCAGGTTTTCTTGACTCTAAAAGAGCTTAATTACTTTTCTTGTTTTTTGCCAATATGCACACATTGGGTTTGTTTTTTAAATGATAAATCAACTTTGTGGAGGATGTTTCAATGCAAAGGCAAATTGTAGAATGAAGTTAAGAGTTTGAGGATAATTGTGTCTAATTTTTTCTGAAATTTTCTTTAAGCCAATCGGGTTTTTTATTTTTTTAGTCAAAACTGCAAATATTTAGAAGAATATAGATTTGAAGACCTTTCTAATTTTTCTTGGAGACGTGGATATATGCCTGAAAAGTTAATATATAAATGGCAAGTTTTCTATTTTTTAAAAGTCGGATTAACCCTAACTCAAGCGTACAAGTCATATAACGTGTTTCCGGCTTAACTCTAATTTGTGTCCTTAGTCATTTCAGTAGTTAATTTCATGAGTGATGTGTTTTTTTTTTTCCAAAAAAAAAAAAGACTAGTTGGTGGTTTTGCAGCAGTAGTCCACCATTTTGGAGGCCGGAAAGACTCACAGAGACATTTCAACCTCCCCTATCTACCGTTATGTGATTCACTAGTGCCAAGAATTCAACCCAGGACATGTCGTGTGAAATATTTAAATTCGTCCCCAACTAGTGAGTCATCCCGTGATGGTTTACGAATGATATTGATTAATTAAACACTCCAGGGACTAAAATAATAGCGGTCCCAATTTGACGGACCCCTTTTCTTTGCACCGTTGGATTACACAAAATTTGAAATCCAACCATCTAGATTGTGACACGTGGCATGGTAACATATCAGATTTTTATAAATCCAACCCTCCAGATTGTGACACGTGGCATAATGATAACATATAAGATTTTTTTTTCTTATTACTTTTAAATTTTTTTTTTTTAAAGTAAACAAACATGGACCATTAATTTGGTAATCGAACAGTTCAAATTGTGCCATGTCATCTAGCCGTTAGGGGATGTTTGAATTTTTTTTTACCCTTGGAAATCCAACAATCCAGAAAAAAGCTGTTGAAATCCAATGACCTACAATTATCCTTAAACTTCTGTGCTTCCAGCAACGGCTATAGATATCCTTGTCCATGCGGGACTTGTCGCCTGCAAGGTTGTCGATGATGCACCTCCCATGTGCATGTGTATTGCATGCGCCTGCCCAAATTTTTTTTTATAATATGGCTGACGTCGGCCTTGCATCATTCCCCCTCAGGCACTTGGACCTTGGACTTGCGCCTTAGCTCTTCCTCGGGCTCCCCCTCAGCCCAATAGCCCGAATGGGCTAGAGTTACTTGGGCTAGCTATTTGGGTTATTGGAGCAGCCTGTCCACAAGGCTAATGCCCATGCTGGAGATGCTCTAAAAGGCATACAATGCATCAAATGGAAAAGATGAAAGTATTGCAAATGCCATTTTCTTATGCTACAGCCTACAAATAGCCATTGGCCCTTCTTCCTTCATCGCCATTCCTTAGTGTCACCCACGCCTTTTGTGCATATTCAATTTCATTCCAAACAAAATTCGCATTATAACAACTCCAACGCTATCTTTTAGGCTGACCCAAAGCCTAAAAAAATAAGCTGGCACCTAAAAAATCCACCTACCCCTAAAAATAGGCCAGCCCAAAGTCATTTTGTAGGTCGGCCCAAAATGGGCTGAGGTAGGAATCGGCCTATCTGGGGTCATGCTGACGCCAGCGAACATATATTGTTTTTTTTTTTTTTTTTTGCGTCAGGCGTGTATCCCCGACAAGGCGACATGTGTCGGGCTCCCGCTGCAGGTGCACTAAAAGGGCACGGGATATGGGCAATGTGGCTTGGCTACGACTATTGGATTTCCAACAATAAAAGAAAATTTGAATTTTAAACCTAACGGCTAGTGACGTGGCAAAATCTGGGTCGTTTGATTCTTAGATCAACAATCCAGATTTTTCTGCCAAAAATCTAATAAAAAAAAAAAAAGGGAAATGCCTGAATTATTACCATTGGAAACCTGTCCAATTTTGGGCTATTGGATTTCAATCTTTTTAAAATCCAACGGTCCAGATTAATTAATTTAAGAAAATTATTAAAAATTGTTTTAAAATATAGAAAAAAAAATAAAAAAAAATTGTTAAAGATTGGTTAAAAATCATATCCGAAATTAAAAAAAAATTTTTTTATTGGAAAACTAATGGAAACACCCAAAAAAGTTTCCTTTTAATCATCAAGACAAAAGTTTTCGAAAATGCCAATGCTACCCTTCAAACATCTGTGCAAAAATGGCCCAGTATTCAACAAAGTTCATGTGGTCTTCATCAAAGAATAGATCCAAAATAAGAGAAAGGAGGACTAACACTTTCAGATAACATTTGAATGCAAAAGATAAGGTGGCAAACATTGCAGCAGCCAAACTAACATGGATTCACATGAGCTTCATTGAAGCAAAGACAAGTCAATCAACTTTTAGAAACAGTGTACTATCACTATTCAAAAAGTTATAAATAGTTGAAAAGTTATTTTGTCATTTAGGAATTGGATTTTGTATATAAGAGAGCTTTTCCTCCCGTGCAGAACACAACTCAACACCAGATACACACTATACTTCAATCCTCATACACTCAAGCATTCGAAACCTTCCTAACATCCTTTGTAAACATTCTATATATCGTGTACAGATTTAGGCAATCTCCAAGTCTTAAGTAAGTTTTATTTTCTTTCTTTAGTGTGTTTTTTTTTTAAATAAACTTCTAGTCCAAAATAGGGAAACACTATTGTAGTTATATTATTAACCTGCTAAACTGACGATCATACTTTGTTCGAACACTCTGTCATAGTTGAATGCTTGCCATACAAATAACTGGACATTAAACAGGGTACCTCTGAGTTCAGCCATTAAGGTCTTATACTTGCATTGTGAGTGGCCGTCATGCTGAAACATGTCAAGTTCCATGTGCAAGGTTTTATGTCTAGTTGTTATAATGGTCATCCGACTATTTAACCGAGCTTGCTAAACGAATTCGGTATTAGAGCCAAATTTAGCATTTTAATAGTATAATTATAATAGTAAAGTACATTGAGGACGGAAGTCATTAACACAACTGATATCACACTTGTTTAATTTTGTATAAACAACAAATATTATTATCCTTGTAGACCATGTCAACCACAACCACCAGATATTTATTGTCCTAAACATCCAACTATAACTAGCATAAAGAGACGATTAGCATACATATCCAAAAGAATTAGCATGACTTTGAAGAAGCAGAAGTTTTATCTTAGTTATCTTGAACATCCTTCATTTATTAGTAAATATAATAATACAGAAGTGCAACATAAAATTTTAGAAGCAAAAAGAGCAACATATCAAGTTTTAGAGACCTGGAGAGAAGAAAAAGAGTTTCTAAGAAACCAGTTAGTTGTAATTTTAGAGAAAGGTAGGCTGTAGTTTATGATAGATTACCTTAATTTAGAAATTAGTGAACCTCAAAAAAGAGAAATAACCTTAGACCAAAATAGTCTAATTTGTTATTTTCCTTTGAGAAAACATAATCATATTTTGCATAGTGAAGAAAATCCATAGGCCAATAATATTGCAGATCTTATTATTAGTCAAACAGAAAATATAAAATTAGAAAATAATAAGTATAATCATTTGTTAAAGCATTTTCTAAAAAAATATCATAAAAACAATTAGACAAAATTTAGATTATATTACATCTCAGCTAGAAGATAATAATAAAAATATTCAAAGGTTTCCTAGCAAAAGAGAGATAAAAGCGCTTGTTGACCTCATAAATAGTAAGCCTAAGCAAGTAGAACTCAAATCATTAGAAATAGTTGAGCAGTTAAAATTAGAAGTTAAAAAAAATTCAATTAGTGCAAAAAGAGTTGAGTGAAAAAGTGGATAAGTTGCATAATAAAATAGATAGATTATTAGTTTAATGATTTATTCTAGAACTAGCAGAAAATATATCCAAGCTTTGAAAGAAATTAGTATGCTAGATAAAGAACCAGTAGGTTTAACAGATTTTTCAACACGAGTAGCTAATAGTAATATTCCCATTAGGCAAAATAATTTAATTATTCAATTAGTTTTAAGTTTGGCTGAAAAATTAGATCAAGTTTGTGGACCATCATCCTCAAATAACACAAGACCACAAGTCAGAATAACACAATTCAATAGCATAATGATGCACCATAGACCTCCATCATTCAATGGATTCCAAAATAGTATAAGCATACTAGCATCACCACCAGTACCCACTTTCAACTTTAATGACACTCTTGTTGAAGGAATAAAAAATCCAACTCTGAGACATAGGTCAAGGGTACCAAAACTCTCTGATAGGCAACACGTTCTCTTAGATAGTTTTTGGAATATCCAAATCAAACAGCCAAGTATGAGGCTAGGTCATGAGAAACTAATTAGGGCTATGAGAACAAGAGTTTAATAGCTTTAATTTTAATTTCCATCAAAGCCAGCATCATATTCATTATCTTGAGCACAACCTTCAAGTTATTTCTAGAGACCATGAGTCATTACTTAGTAAGTTTACCAAAATGAACCAACAACTCCAATATCTTAGAATGCAGCAAAAGGCAAGTGGCACCTTGAAAAGAGAATAGGTTTGGAAACTGATCAACATAAGAATAAAGAAAAAGAGATTATTGAACCCAAAGAACAAGAGGTTAATGAGCCCATAGAAGAGATTAAGATTGAGTTCTTAGAAGAAGACATTGAAATGGAGCAACATCAAAATAATGAGCAGTATTAGCATCTGAGTGACAAAGAAAAACAAGAAAGATATGAAAGTTTTCTTAGGAACATATCTTTAGACTTAATAATAGATGGTATCCTATTAGAAGAAATTTCAAAAGCAAAATTAAGAATAATGCCACTAGATATGCAAAATGAGATCCTGAGCAGAGATATCACAGTCCATGAAAGAGTTACAATTACAATATACTTTGTATCAGTCCATCTTTGATCCAAACCAGGGATGAATATTATTACCAAGATATATCCACCATGTCTTTATGATAATACATAGAGTTGTAATTGTAACTAGAGGTTAGCATAGTTGTGGTCAGGATTAACACTAGAGATTTTAAACCATGACATTTTAGTTATGATCATCATAAAAAGTATAATGTAGTAGAAGTTAACCCAACCTTACTATTAGAGTTTGACTATCTTGATAAAATATTTATTAACCATATTTCCCAACTATAATCATTTCTTGAAAAACTTATAAAAGTAGCAGAAGATTCTCTAGAACAATGGAAAGAAATTTGCATAAGTTTTATTAGTAGTCTTCCAGATTGGTATGCACATATGCATAAGGAGAAAGGTATGCATATAGCCATGATTAATGAAGAGTCATTTAGATTATCCTCTATCTCTCCACACAGGTGGACTCCTTCGTACAAAAATATTCTAAGATTTTGAGGGATTCAAATGCTAACCTTAGATGAGTGTGAATATTTTAGGTATGATATATTACTAGTAGCAGAAGAAAAAGAAATACATATTTATAGTAAGACAAAACTCAGTCATCAGCCTTACTGGAAGCCTCAAATTTTCAAAGAAGAAACAGAAAATATGTATTACAAGGTGAAAGAAGATAGAGAAAGCGATGCAGAGTTAGTAGAAGGCGATGAACAATATTAGAACAATTTGACAAAAGAAGAGTTGCATAACATCGACAACATGATGAAATCATAAAGAGTTGGCAACAAAGTAGCATAAGTTGAATAGTATCATGTAAAATAATGTATTTTCAGACACAAATGTTAACATCATTGTGGACCTTGCTACAATAATGAAATAATGGCATAAGAGTAAATAAAGAAAAGAACTTGACCTATTTTGAACTTTTCATACCTAAAATGTCATTTTGATTAAAAATGAACAGTAAAATTAAAATATCATTTTTATTAAAACTCTCTTTTTTTATTTATATTTTATAAAATAATTAATAATATTATAATATGAATTGACTAGATTTTGAATGAGCTCATTTTTCAAGAATAAAAATGTATTAGCCAATTACTGTTCATTAAAATCAATTACTATTTATTTGGATAGATTAAATAAACTTTGTATCATCTCATTTTTTGGAGGTGAACTTTCTCTTACTAAATCAATATCAGTTATGTCTGGTGAATTCCAGTATCCAAAGCAAGCTTAAGCTTCGTCCCGACGCCATCTTTGATTCTGTGCTGACATTATATGGTTATGGTCGTTGTCGCCCACCTCGGGTACAAATGAACACCATCAATTTTATCCAACCCACCGCCGCCGTTGCCTCCGTACCTCCTCCCCCTCCTCCCTCCTGTTCTTCTCTTCCCCTACGCCCCTTCTCTCACTCCCCTTCTCCTCCTCCTCTTAAACCCTCACTAAACCCTCACCCTTCTCTCTCACTCTCTCTCTCTTCTCCAAGTTCAGTCCCCAAACTCAAAACCCAAATCCAATTCCAGTCCCTCCCATCCCCACAACCCCTCTTGAATTCAAACCCTCCCAATGACCGCCACCAAACCCACAAATTCTTCCACCATTTAATTCATTTGCTCCGCCTCTCCGCCCGTCACGGCGACCGAGAGCTCGCCAGGGCCGTACACGCATCAATTCTCAAGCTTCAAGAAGATACCCATCTTGGCAATGCCCTCATTTCAGCTTATCTCAAGCTGGGCCTTGTTTCGGATGCTCACCTGGTTTTCCTAAGCCTTTCCTGCCCAAATGTTGTGTCTTTCACCACTTTGGTTTCGGGATTTTCCAAGGCGGGTCGAGAGGAGGAGGCTGTGGAGCTTTTCTTCCAGATGAGGAATTCCGGTATTAAGCCCAATGAGTACAGCTTTGTTGCAATTTTAACTGCTTGTATTCGGGTTCTCGAGCTGGATTTGGGTTTGCAAGTTCATGCCTTGGTGGTCAAATTGGGGTACATGGATTATGTTTTTGTTTCGAATGCGCTTATGGGTTTGTATGGTAAATGTTTGTGTTTGGATTATGTGCTTAAACTGTTTCATCAATTGCCCGAGAGAGACACGGCGTCTTTGAATACTGTTATGTCGAGTTTAGTGAAGGAGTTTATGTATGATGAAGCATTTGAGTTGTTTCGTGAACTGCGGCAAACGGAGGGGTTTGGAGTCGATCATTTCACAGTTTCAACCCTTTTGACTGCCTGTTCTGGGAGCAATGCTTTCAGAGAAGGTAAAGAGGTTCATGCCCATGCTATCAAAATTGGTTTAGAGGCCAATTTGAGTGTTAGCAATGCCCTTATTAGGTTCTATGCTGTGTGTGGGAGTGTAAACGGTGTGAATGCTTTGTTTGCGAGGATGCCTGTGAAGGACGTTATTACGTGGACAGAAATGATTTCAGCCTACATGAAATTCGGGTTGGTAGATTTGGCTATCAAGATGTTTGATAACATGCCTGAGCGGAATTCTGTTTCTCATAATGCTGTACTGGCTGGTTTTTGTCGAAATGGTGAAGGCTTGGGGGCTTTGGATTTATTTACAAAAATGTTGAAGGAGGGAATGGAGATGACAGATTTCACTTTGACAAGTGTTGTTAACGCTTGTGCCTTGCTTAGGGATTGTAAAACCAGTGAGCAAATCCATGGGTTAATTATCAAGTTTGATTTTGGGTCAAATGCTTGTATTGAAGCTGCATTACTTGATATGTATACAAGGTGTGGTCGGATGACAGATGCAAAAAGGTTGTTTCATTGGTGGCCGGCTGAGCAGGATAGCTCTGTACTTTTGACATCAATGATTGGTGGATATTCTCGAAATGGGCAACCGGACGAGGCAATTTCTCTTTTCCACCTCCATCAATCTGAAGGAAGAATGGTTATGGATGAAGTCTCATCCACTTCACTACTTGGTCTTTGTGGAACTTTAGGGATAAATGAACTGGGGAAACAAATCCACTGCCATGCTTTGAAGTGCGGTTTTCTAACTGATCTAGGAGTCGGAAATGCCACAATTAGCATGTACACTAAGTGTTGGAACATGGAAGACGGAGTCAAGTTGTTCAATACGATGCCCACTTATGACATAGTTTCATGGAATGGTTTGCTTGCTGGTTATCTTCTCCACAGACAGGGCGATGAGGCCTTGGCTGTCTGGTCAAATATGGAGAGGACTGGCATAAAACCGGATCAGATTACTTTTATTTTGATTATTTCAGCATACAGACACACTACATCCAATTTAGTTGACGATTGTCGTAGCTTGTTTCTCTCCATGAAAACTGTTTATGACATTGAACCCACCTCAGAGCACTTTGCCTCCTTTGTTGGTGTTCTAGGGTACTGGGGTCTACTGGATGAAGCAGAGGAAACAATCAGTAAGATGCCTTTTGAGCCTGACTTTATTGTTTGGCGAGCTTTGCTTGACAGTTGTAGAATCCAAACAAATGCAACCATTGGAAAAAGGGTTGTGAAACGTATCCTTGCCATGGAGCCCAAAGATCCATCTGCCTACATACTTGTATCAAATCTCTACTCGGCATCTGGGAGGTGGCACTGCTCCGAAATGGTTAGGGAGGATATGAGGAAAAAGGGGTTCCGGAAACACCCAAGTCAAAGTTGGACCGTTCATAACAACAAGATACATCCATTCTATGCAAGAGATAAATCCCATCCCCAAGCAAAAGACATATATAGTGGATTGGAAATACTCATCTTAGAGTGCATAAAAGCCGGTTATGTGCCAGACACAAGCTTTGTTCTTCATGAAGTAGAAGAGCACCAGAAGAAAGATTTCTTGTACTATCACAGTGCAAAGTTAGCAGCAACCTATGGCCTACTGACCACGAAGCCTGGAAAACCAATCCGCGTGGTGAAGAATATCCTCCTTTGTGGAGACTGCCACGCGTTCTTGAAATACATGTCGATTGTCACAAGAAGAGCAATCTATGTCAGGGATGCTTCCGGATTTCATTGTATTTCTAGTGGTCAGTGCTCATGCAAAGATTATTGGTGACCGGTGAGTTATCGTCGCCTCATATTTTTCTCTAATTTAAGTTTGAACAGTTCCTTTTGGTGGCTAATTAAGTGTTTTGGTGACATTGTAACATATTTGTATTTAAAAGCGTAATTTTCCCGTAGAACTGAATTACAGATTAGTTGATGAACTTCTGAATTCTTCTGGCAGAAAAGAGAGAAACCCTAGATATCACAATTAGGCGATTCATTTTTTACTGTAAACTGCAAATTCTTACATTCTGATAAAATTTCGTTAGCAGCAATAAGTGTTAACTTATGTTATATGGAAGAAGCTGAAATTTGTTGAAATGTTGTGATATGAGGCAAAGCTAAGTACTTCGAACAGATTTATTGATTGATTGATTGTCAAGTGGTATCACAACATTCTTGACATGGTTTTACGTCTAAAAACCCAAGGAAGTTGAGATTCCATTATAAAACAACAATTCTCGGTATAAGCACACAACAACATTCATGACATGGTATTCCAACTCGTTATAATCACACACAAGATTTGGCAAACTACCCATTATAGTTTTAGTTTCTTAACTTTGTCAGTATACTATAGGGATTTACTAGTGGAAGCTGGATACTGATGCAGCGTCTGTCATTGTTTGCTGCACGTGGTATAGAGCTTCTGAGGATTCATTCTGTTCATCGTCACTCCGGCATGGCGTTTACTTTGATCCTTTTTAGAGTTTTACTGTTTTGTTTCTTATTCCTAGGTCTACTTTCTACAAATCAAACGCATGTTTTAGTAATCCTACATTTATCGCATATTCAAACTCGCCTCCGTTTTGTGGAGGCTGCGAAAAACTCGCCTAGGCTTTGTCGGGCAGGTGCTCATCAGGGCTCATTCCCTTTTTGTTTAAAAATTGCAAAAATCTGGGAAAAAAAAATTGGGTAAATTACATTTTACCATCTCAGATTTGGAATTGATTTCAATTCCTTACAATATCTTTAAAATATTTCATTTTTATACGTCAAATACTATTTTATTTTAATATAATACATCCGTTACATTTTCCATCTATTGGTCCGTTAAGAGATGACGTGGCTGCCACATTTGTGCCACGTGGCTAAACACTTCATAAAAATTTAAATATTAAAATAATTATTTAAAGAAAAGTTATATATAAATAAAAAAAAAAACCCAGAATCCTTATTGTGCCCACCCTCGCACCCCCATCACCCACCCCTTCCCCCATCACCCAATCCCTAAAACCCATTTGACGAAAGCGGCGACGTCGGCGGCATCAGGGAATTTGACTTTCAGGGTTTTGACGAGGATCCATCGCCCTCCTTAAAGCCAACGGCTTGGATCTCGATAAACTTTGGAAATTCGGCATCGATTCAGAGATTTTTGTAGATGAACAGATTTAAATTCATTAATTTAGTGATTTATACAAAAAAATGGTCACTTTCTTCATTTAAAAGTGGACACCATGTATGAACAGTTGAGCAAGCTTATGCGTAAAGAACATGAAACCTCTCAACTATTATAGCAGAACAAATAAGAGCTCATACAAATGACGGTCATAATTACATTCACATTGGTCTTTTACAGATCGCAGTAAAATCATTAATAAGAAATGACATCAACACCTCTATCTTGTTATGTCTCCAAGATGCAAGATTCATTGACTTTAGTGATAGCATTTTTGGAATGATCAAGTCAAGCCTATATAACGGGCCAATCCATTTCAATTGTTTCCCAGACCTCACAGTAAGCCTAACAGACCCACATATGTTAAAATCACTCACATTAAACATAAAAACCTCTGTTTATCAAGTCTTTGAAGATGTCCAATCATTAGCTCTAATTTTCAGAATCCATTACAAGTCCATAGCTATAAACATGAACTTCCAAGTCATAGCCAAAAGTCCTAGAAAATACACTTTATTAATCCAAAGTAATCAAGAAAATGCCAATATCAAAATACCCAGAACAATCAAATGGCCAGACGTCAATTTACCATCAAATTGGTTCCTAATTAATGAAAGTAAACTAGTTGATGTTCAAAACAATGTGGTCAATCTAGACAACATAGAACAATGGTATAGTTAAAATCAATTTAAACACTCTTGCTAGGAAGTCGAGCATCAAACTTCAAGATTTAAGTCAATCAACAAGGTCCAAAGAACCAGTTAGAAATTCTTTTTTTTTTGGATCTACTTCAACATACATATTAGAACGTGACCGAAATTAATTAATGATTTAATAAATATGAGACTCAAATCAATTAGGACAAACTCTCAGGTTGCTCACCCTTGCTATGAAAACCAAGTCCAAACCAAAACTACCCCAACTCAAGAAGATCTGACTTCACCAACAACAACTGATTTTGAAGTAAACCAACAATTATTAGTTTTGAACAAGCCATTTAAAATATACCAAGGAGAGAAAGATTCAGACAAAGTTACATCAAATCATTAAAAGCTAACATCAAAGCAGGAGAAAATATACCAAGGAGAGAAAGATTCAGACAAAGTTACACCCAAGATAAAAAATCAGATATTTACGAAAAATGTAAAATTTTTATGAATAAACACAAGATTGATATATTCTTCTTCGATTTTGTTGAAGAATATTATGAATCAAAAAAGAAAATTCAGTTAAACAAGACAGAACAGTAATTTCTTTGAGTCACCCTCCACAAGAAACAATACTAATCACCACCTCAAATACAAAGTAACAGCCATGCCTTGTAAAATCCCTAAAGAAGATTCATGAATTAAACCAGTCATAGAACAAAACAATTTCACAAACCAAAGCCTACATGTCATAGGAAAACAGTTAGATAAATTGAAAGTAAAATAGACAAACTACCACAACAAAAAATCATAACAAAAGAAAAATCCCTAGTAAATTTCCAAAGTGCTTATCCAGTAAAACAGCTCTAAAGACAAACTCAACTAGTGAAAAATAGACCAAAAAGTTGAAGGAATTAGAAGGGGAACAAAACACCATTAATGTAGTAAGACACTAAGAATCACAATCAGAAATAACATCTGAAAACTTAGAATCAAAAGACAATAAAGCAATTGAAAAATTGGAAGAAGCTTTCCAAAATTTCAAATTAAAAAGAATAACAACCAAAGGCAAAATAAATCCAACCAGTCTTACCAAGAATTGGTATCCAAGGCCAACACATATGGGTATTCAATTTGAAGAAAGAAACTTCCAAAGTCAATTCTTAGTGTTGGTAGATAAACTCTATGAATGAAATATAGATGGTTTATCTAAACAAAAAATTTTAAACAAATTACAACATGTATCTACGGTTGCTAACATTTATGTTACCAATCATAATCTCAGTCAACCAGAAGTTGTTGATCTCTTGATCACTGGATTTACATGAATGTTACATTCATGGTGGGAAAAACATCTCACTGAACAATCCAGAATGTAATAAAACATGCAGTAAAAAGGGATGCAGATGGAACCCCTATATTCGATGAAAGAATTGGTATGGGAGTCCCAGACGCAGTCAACACATTTCTCTTCACAATAATTGAACACTTCATAGGAACACCAAGTAACGTAACCTCTGGGAATACATGATCAACAAAGTAATCTAAGATGCCCCACCTTAAGCGATTTTAGGTGGTACAAAGATGTTTTCATGTCTAGGGTAATGCTTAGAGAAGACAATAAAGAGTAATTTTGGAAGGAAAAATGACACACCCCGACCGAGATCAGGGCGTGCTGGCCGTCACACGAAGGTGACGTAACCATGTGCACGTGCGGAAGCTAATAAAGTAGTAATATAAAAAGTACGAATAATTAAAAACTAGCATACAAAGTACTAAAACAAGTGCTAGCGTAAGTGAGACACGAATTCAGAGCAATAAGTCTACAGCAGTCCAAAGAAAAGATGCGACAACAGTACACCCGAAGGTGACCCTACGCTGGTGAGTGTCTGTCAGAAAAGCCTGGAGAACCCTCTGGGAAACCACCGAAACTGCTAAGCAACTAGAACCTGGAGGGGCGCAAAACAAAAGCGTGAGTGGGCAAAAACAAATCTTTTCTAAAACCATTTAGTAAAAATACATTCTAACCCCTCACCGTAAAACCTGTATACTTCCCAGAAAATAAACATATATACGTATGTATATAGATATGCCAATCATGCTCAAGGGTATGCCAATCATGCTCAAGAATATGCCATGTCAAAACCTCATAACGGAATGCAAGTGCTCAGGTATATCTCATAACGATAACATATAATCTGGCAGCCGGAGTCACCTAACGTGACCTATACGGCTGCATATAGAGCTCAAATCTCAAACTCAATAACTGAACCTGCCCACGAGTCGGAACCACCTAAAGTGGTCTGTACGACAGGTCTGGGTGTAATACATATATACGCTCTAGTGCTACGATCACGTGAAGGCTGTGCGAATAATCGCGGGTCACCTACGAGTCGGAACCACCTAAAGTGGTCTGTACGACAGGACTGTGCACCTAACTTGGATCCAAGCTGAGCATGTGGTGCGAGAGGTGAACATCACGTGAAGGACTGTGCCCTACTCTGGGCGGGAGCACTAACACCGGGGGTGCAGGTTATGAGCTCTCTAAGCATCTCAAACCACTACTGAATATAAACATGCATACCACTTACCTGGCACTTACCTGTGCGTCCACAGCACCCAATATGCATATGTATATGTATGCCACTACTAATGCATGCAATGATGCATAAACGATAATAATATGGTGCATGACATAAAACAATTAACCCTTTGTAAACAATTTCTGGGAAAATAAATGTATATAGGTATATACGGAAAACCAAAAGCCCACTAACTGGTATGTGGAAGGGTCGTAGCCCCCCTGCCTCGAGTGACCACGCTCGTCCTCGGGATACGTATCACCTATATGCGAAACAACTATAAAAACGTCAATTTTAAAGCACATAACCAAATTCTTGTAATAACTTCTCATACATTGCTCAAATTGGACAAATGAATATACCAACGTGCTCTACACAACCTCAGGATCACACCCAAATTTTTAGAAAAATTTTCCACCGCCGCACGCGCCCCCACGCGCCGGCCACACGCAGGCACGTGCCTGGCACGCTGACGGCGTCAACTGATGCCGTAAGGAATATTCCGTTAGTTCTAACGGATTCCGTTAACGGCGTCAGGAATATTCCGTCAAACTTGACGGAATATTCCGTCTCCTTCTCCGGCGAACCTCCGGTGCCGTCGCCGGCGCCGAAAAATCGCGAAACCTGCAAACCTTGTTTTCTCTCTCGTTTTTCAACCATTTTTCACGATTCTTGCACCAAAATGACTCCTAGAACTAGGAGAACACGACCATACAACTTTTAAGAGCCAAAAACTATTAGATCATACCTGTCACCAAACTTCAAATCCGGCCAACTTCGAACAGGGCGATCCCGACGTCAAAACTCTTCCAACGAAACACTCCGAGACTCCTGGGGACTCCACCAAGCTAGCTATGAGCTTCAAAATCCCAAAAACTTGCTAAAATACGTTTGCATGAATGGTACCCCAAACGAAGCTCGCGAAATCAACGTGAAAACGACGATAACCTTACCTGAAAATGGTACGACTGTACTCCTCTCAACCTCACGAGCTCGACAATGGGTTTAGTTCCCTCGATCTGCAAAGATTTGATGGGTTCTTGGTGTGTCCGTACGTATATGGTGAAAGAGAAGGGAGAGGGAGCTCGGGAGAGAGAGAGACAGGGAAAGAGACAGAGAGACAGTGAGAATGAGAGTGTGTGTGTGTGGCCCAGCACATGCCAACACCACGCCAAGTAACCAGTAAACGTAAGAGAACTAACTAGGGGCAAAGTAGTCATTTCACATGTACGTTTTCGATAATTCCGGGACGGGATGTCACAAAAAATACATAAATGGATTACCAAACTTATTTGCACACAAAATTAGGCAAGTTTTAGTCAATGAAGAAGGTATCATGCCATATAATACATTTACTTATGAAAATATTATTAATGTTATCTAGAAGGAAGGATTAAAAATGTGTATTGATATGAAAATAACAAAAACAAGTCAACAAAGATAAATTGATAGCCAAATATGAGTTAGGAATATTTTGCGAACAATACGGTTTACCCCTTATTGCTTCTTCTAGTAAAAAGAAAAGAGTAGAAAGATATCCCTGTAAATACCCAAACAAAAGATATCACAAGCATGACAAAAGAAATAAATATAAGAATTTTAACACCAATAAATTCTATGAAAAAAGTAAACCTAACAAAAATTGGAAGAATAAATCATTCAGTAAAAATTATTCCAAAGATAAAAAACAAAGGTAATTGTTATAAATGTGGTAAGCTAGCCACTAGGCAAACAAATGCAGAGTCAAAAAGGCAATTAATCAGTTAAAAAATTCTGAAGAAGAGAAAACCGAATTAATCCAAGTGCTAGAGTTAAAAGATACAGACCGAAGTGAAAATGAACAAGAATTCGATTCTAACTCCTCATGGTCAAACCATTCAAACAACTATGACTCCCTAGACATTACTATGGTTTGTAGACATAGTTGCCGTAAAACAATTTCAGTCTTAAACAAACAAGAAGAACAAGAGGGTTTAATAATTGAATTAATTAGTAAAATAGATGATCCAAAATTAAAACCTCATTACTTGAAATAATTAAAAAAATTAGTAAGCCAAGAAGAAGCTAGCACCCGCCAACAGCCAACTCCGCAAAATAAATTATGTCTCGTTACAACCTTGGAAAGATTTAATAAACCAAAAAGGAAATTACTTTTAAAGATTTACAATACGAAGTAAACAAAATTAAGAAAGAAATAAAAATCCCTAAAACAAACAATCAAGAAATTAGATCACATCTTAGCTTCAGTCAAACACAAATATTAATTGAACAAGGATTTAAACAAAACAATGAATCAACTTATTCCTCATCCGATGAAAAACCAAGAGAAAACAACCATGAAGAAAATGATAAAGGTTCGACCAAAAGTCTAATTTTAAGTTTACTTAACAAAATTAGAATCAGAAAATGGTATTCAAAAGTCAAAATAATAATTGAACATTTCCAATTAGAAACAATTGCCCTAATCGATTTAGGAGCAGATTTGAATTATAATTATGAAGGAATAATTCCAACCAAATGCTTTCACAAATCAACTGAAATCCTTAGCGCATCCAATCATTCACCAATGCAATTAAATTATGAAATACAAAAGGCACACATTTGTCAAGACAATGTTTGTTTTAAAACACCATTTGTCCTCATAAAAAACATCTCAGACCATATCATTTTAGGACTTCCTTTCATAGCCCTTATGTATCATTTTATAGTACATTATGAAAGAATTTCTACCATTGCTTTGGGTCAAGAAGTAAAGGTTAAATTCTCTTCCAAAATAGAGCTCAGCAAGATAAATCAGTTAAATAAAAATAATATTTCAAAATAAATCAACATAATTGAAAGAAAATTGCAGCACATCGGTTATTTAAAAGAAGAAATAAATTACAAAAGAATTGAAGAACAGTTAAATAGTAAAACCCTTACAACAAATAAATAGCATATAGTCAAACTTGTTGAAGAAATATGTTTAGATATTACTAATGCATTTTGGCATAGAAACAACATACATATAGTCAAACTTGTTGAAGAAATATGTTTAGATATTCCTAATGCATTTTGGCATAGAAACAACATATAGTCAAACTTCTTTACATCAAAGAATCCGAAGAAAGGAAAATGCCCACAAAAGCTAGACCAATCCAATGAATCAAGAAACTATGAAATTTTGTAAAAATGAAAACACAGAATTACTCAACAAAGAAATAATTAGGAAAAATAAGTCACTTGGTCATGCCTTGCTTTCTATGTCCTAAAAAATGTTGAATTAGAAAGTGGTACTCCAAGATTAGTCATTAATTATAAACCGTTAAATGAAGTTTTAGAGTGGATAAGATATAATCCCCAATAAAAGAGATTTAATAAAAGAGTTTCTATCACAAATGGTCCCTAACATTGGCTTAACTTATCATTTTCATCCCTAACATTCAAAATCAATAAATTTGGTCCCTGACATTCGATGCCACACATCAATGTGGTCATTCCGTCAATAGTCTGTTAAATTCTCCGTTAAAAATGCACGTGCTGTCTCATGTGACCCTTTAAGAGAGGGTATTTTCGTCCAATCACCTTACTTGTTGAATTCAACAGCAAACATTTATCGACTCACGTGCTCACTCGACCTTTTCCTTTTCTTGCTGAATTCGACGACAAACATTTATGATTGTTTAATTTCGAAAAGTTAAAATGAGGCATTTTCCACTAAAAAAAAAGCCTAGCCATTTTAGTAAATGGTTTTGTGTAAAATGCTAATAGCATATTATTCCAAAAGAAATATACCAAATGACATTTGTTCAAACACATAAGAAACGACATCTATTAATTTGCATATTTCATTGTCAATAACATATCGTTCCAAAAGAAATAACCATTGTTCATAACAACATACCGATTCAATTCCAAAAGCATTAAACAACAGCAACATCTCATGTTTTCGAATGCAAAAACCAAAAACCTTAAATATGTAGATAGTTTTCAAGACTTTAAAAACACAACTAAGTTGCCATTTTTTCACCAAATCCTTCAAGGCTTCCATGGCTTTCCTCTCTTTGCACCAAATCCTTGGGTTGAGTGAACATGTTGAATTGGTGGAATGGTGGGTTGTGAACTTGAAACCATGCCTCTTTCTCTGTATGTACCTCTTCCCATGGCTCTTCCTCTAACCACTCCGCTGCCCCTTCCCACCTACATACTCAAGATATAAATACACAACTTCACATTATAAAAATTGAAAATAAAAACGAATTAGGCCACATCTTCCGCATCTTCTGCGTACCTTATTACAATTAAAAAAAAATACAAAGATTTCTATTCTTCAAACTTCACACATACCTGTCTTGTTTGAGTTGATGTAGGCTTGTTGTTAGTAGATTGAGTTACTCGTTGAGTGGATTAACTAGTAGATGCTTGATTTTGTTGCTTTCCACATGTCTTGGAAGTATGGTCTTCTTGTCCACATGACCTACATGCATATGGCTTGGTATAAATCCATCTTTTCAACTTCTTCCCTTCATGACTTGTAACTGAGGGCTCTTCACCAGGATCTTTAGTCCTCTTTTTCTTTGGTCTTCCAGTTTGCTTCTTGTAAATGAGAGGGTCAATTTTGGTGGTCTCATTACTAGGGTTGTCTCATTGATCTTGGCTAGGCAGTGGTGAAATAACCGGTGCATAAGCCCTTAGGTATGTTGGTTTACTTGTAACAATTATCAACATACAAGGCAACATTTTGTCCCTTCCTCAAAATACAGGCAATATCATGAGGACATGGGATTCCACAAAGATCCCATCTCCTGCAAGAACAAGTTTTAGCACCCAAGTCAAATGCAAACTTTCTTCCAAAAAGGTGTGAGACTTGATGTTTCATATCTCCAGCTAGATATGCAATGCAATGCCCATTTTCATACTTGAATTTTTCAACAAATTTCTCAATTCTTGGCCCCACAGGTCCTTTCCATTTCAAGGCAGCAACTCTTCTATTTGCCATCCTTTCCCTTTCTTGGCACCACATTACTTGAAGTAGTGCCCTTGTCACTTTCACTAATTGCCTTCTCATTCTTGTCAACCATATATAATTCAACTGCCTTATTCTTTGGCATATCATCGATCAAATATGTCAGCTGTGCATCACATACCATTTCTTCAAATATACCCACTTGCAACTTTTTATAGTGGCTCAACAACAACCATTCCAATGTCATTGTATAACTCTAAAGCAGTAAAGCTATGCAATCTTTAATACAAAATGACAAAAGAAAGGGAACAAGACCACAACAGTACATATAATCATCACCTACCCTAACCCCACATCATCTTAAACTACAAAAACCCCACCAATAGAAATCAAAGGTTTGAAGAAGGGCTATTGGAACAATCAAAAGTACAAAAAAAAAAAAAAATCATGGAAAGAAGATACATAATACTCACCATATTTTGGAGGCTTTCTAGGTTTGCGAAATTTCTCCGACATACTTATAAGTCACTAAAATTTTCTCACAATCCACAAAAGTTCAATGATCTTTCACGAAATTCAGAATTTTAGAGTCCTATTCTAAGTAAAACTGAATCTCTCTCGCCAAAATCCCTATTGCCAAGCCCTAGCATTTTCACATCTCTTTAACCAAAGAAGGAAAATTAGTGGGTGAGGCAAATTTACGAAAATGTCCTCCATTAAGGGGTCACGTGGGTCAGCACATGCGTTTTTAACGGAGGATTTGATAGATTATTAACGGAAGGACCACATTGATGTGTAGCATCGAATGTCAGGGACTAAATTTATTGATTTCAAATGTTAGGGACCAAAATGATGAGTTAAGCCAATGTCAGGGACCATGTTGAATATTTCAAGAATATATATATGATTTGGTGCTGCATTGTGCAACATGTGTGTGGTGCTACAGTGAGCAGCATATGTATAGTCGGCAACCCTTTACAAAAAGTTGGGTTTTGATTCAACCTTTGTTTATTTTGTTGAATGGTTGCAACTTTTGATTAAAAGACACGATGCTTACTCAAATTGTATGAGTAGAATTAAAAGATGTAATTAGTCAAATTTATTTTTTGAAAATTCTAAATAGAAGACATGTCTTTTGGATCAACACTATTAAGAAGGGTTGTATATCTTCAACTAAAATGAAAAGACTCGATGAACGGGTGCTTTAATGCCTATAAATACCTATTGTGGCATAATGTTTCACACACAATTTCAGAAATTTATTTCTACATTCCTTGCTCCCTACTCTCTCCATCACATTCATATAGTTTATTACTAGTTATTTCTAAGGGAATATAATTTGGTTTTGCTAATCAAATATTCCGTACTTTGTTGTATCTTAGAAGTGCCAAGAACCCTTTAACAAACTCATTCGAATGGGAGCAAATAACACTTTAAGGAAACGATTCAAGTCATACCTCAAAGTCATCATTTGGATTATTCTCTAAATTTCTACATTTACTCTAACAATCTTAAAGTGTTATTTTCGTCATGGAGAACAAATCTGATAACATGGCTTTGAAGATTATCAATCAAGATGTCTACAAGCTACAAGCTAGACAAATTTGATGAATCGAATTTCATCTGGTGGAAGGACAAGATGCGTTTCATGCTTACTATTGTAAATGTCATATATGTGTTGGACCCGAAATTGGAGCTTATTCTTGAACCAAGTGACAAAGACTTGGACAAAATAGTTGCCGATCGAAAGAAGTGTGAAGAAGATGAATTGGTATGTCGAGGACACATCTTAGGTTCATTATCTGATCGCTTATATGACTTATATGCAAACATTCAATCTCCAAAGGAAATTTGGGAAGCACTTGAACACAAGTTCACAACGGAGAAAAGAGGTACTGATAAATTTTTAATGTTCAAATATTATGAATTCACTATGTTTGATAACAAACCCATCCTAGACCAAGTTCATGAATTATTGGTCTTGGTCTCAAAGCTTCGTGAACTTAAAATAGTTATTCTGGATCCTATGATAGTTGGGGCTATTATGGCAAAATTACCCTAAACATGGAATAACTATATAAAGAAACTTCTACACATGGTGGAAGATATTAGTTTGGAGGATTTTCAAAAGGGTATTCAAAATGAAGAGGAAACTCAAAATCGTGATAAAAATTTTGCAAGTCAAGATTCCTCTAAAGTTCACATTGTCGAAGGAAACAAATATAAAAAGAACTTCAAAGTCAAAATTGACAAGGGGAAGTTTAGGAAGACCAATTCTAATAATAATCAAAAGAATGCAAATGGTGTCTGCTACCATTATGGAAAGAAAGGCCATTACATTCGTGATTGTAGACACATAAAAGCAAGTGAGGAATATGCCAATAAGACCAATAGCACAAATATGGTGGAAAACTCTAGAATTGATAACATTATTACAATGGTATCAATGATACATATTGACATGATTACCGAATTGAATATGGCAGCAGCAATAAAATCCTCCGATTGGTGGCTCGACTTAGGGGCTAGTATACATATGTGCAATGACAAGGCATAATTCAAAACATATAAAGCATCAACGGACAATCAAGAGGTTTTAATGGGGCATCATAATTCCGCTAAAGTTCTAGGAAAAGGAATCGTTGAACTTCAGTTTACTTCTGGGAAGAAATTGACGTTGCTTAAAGTACTGCATGTTCCAGAATTTAGAAAGAATCTTGTGTCTGCAAATTTATTATGTAAGAACGGTATAAAGACTGTTCTAGAGTCCGACAAGTTAATAATGTCGAAAAATGGGATGTTTGTTAGGAAGGGGTATTCTTGTGATGGGATGTTCAAACTAAGTATTAATAATAAAGTGAATTATTCTGCTTATATTGTTGAATCTTCCTCTCATTTATGGCATTTATGTTTAGCACATATAAATCTTAGATCTTTAAAATACATGCGCATGCTTGGTTTAATTGCTTGCAATGATGATTATAATGATAAATGTGAAACATGTATTCAAGCGAAATTGACTAAGAAACCTTTTCCAACAGCTGAAAGAAATACAAATTTATTAGACTTAATACATTCTGACATATGTGAATTTTATGGTGTTTTAACAAGAGGAGGAAATAGATATTTTATATGACATTTATAAATGATTGTTCTAAGTTCACTTATGTTTATTTATTGTCTAATAAAGATGAAGCTTTTGAGTGCTTTAAGCACTATAAGGTTGATGTTGAAAACCAAAAGGGAAGGAAAATTAAATGCTTTTGTAGTGATAGAGATGGTGAATATTTTTCACATGAATTTGATATTTTTTGTGAAAAGCATGCTGTTGTACATCAAAGAACTACACCCTATACACCACAACAAAATGGCTTGGCAGAAAGAAAAAATAGGACACTCACTGAAATGATTAATTCTATGATGATTAATGCTAATACTCCAAAATATTTATGGGGTGAAGCATTGTTTACTGCATGCCATATACACAATAGAATTACATCTACAAAGACTTATGTGTCACCATATGAAATTTGGAAAGGAAGAAAACCAAATTTGTCATATTTGAGAGTATGGGGTTGTGTAGCCTTTTACAAGGCATTGTACCTTAAGAGATCCAAGTTGGGTCCAAGAGGAATTAAAAGCATATTTATAGGATATGCAGAAAATTCAAAGGCATATAGGTTGCTTAATTTAGACACAAATACAATAGTTGCATCAAATGGATGTGAAAACAACATTTTTAAATGGTGATTTGGATGAAGAAGTCTACATGGAACAATTAGAAGGGTTTATTCTCCCTCGGAATGAAAAGAAGGTTTGCAAATTAGTAAAGTCGTTATATGGATTGAAGCAAGCACCAAAACAATGGCATGGAAAGTTTGATTTTGTCATTTTATCATATGAATTTAGACATAATAGTGCTGATAAATCCATATACTCTAAATTCACAAATGATTATGGTTTTGTTATATGTTTATATGTCGATGACTTGCTAATTTTTGGTACAAATATGAAAGGTGTATCTGAAACTAAAGAGTATCTAAATTCAAAATTTAAGATGAATGACTTGAATGAAGGAGATACTATCTTGGGAATTAAAGTAAAGAAGCATAGTAGGGGTTACGCTTTATGTCAGTCACATTATATAAAAAAAATTGCTTCTTAAGTTTAAGCATCTACAAATAAAAGAAGCAAATACCCCTTATAACCCTAGTGAAACTTTGCTTAATAATTCTAGTAGGTCCGTTGCACAGGTTCAGTATGCTAGTGTAATCGGGAAGTTTAATGTATGCCATGCATTGTACCAGGCCAGATATCACATTTGCAATAAGAAAACTTTCTAGATACACTAGTCATCCAAGTATTGTTCATTGGAAAGTAATAAATAGAATTTTTGGTTATCATAAAAGAACTATTAACCTAAGTTTAACTTATTATGAGTTTCCAACAGTACTTGAAGTCTACATCAGGGTGGACTTTTACAATTGCCAAAGGAGCAATTTCTTGGGCTTCGAAGAAGCAAACATGTATAGCACATTCAACTATGGAATATGAATTTATAGCATTAACGGCAGTAGGTAAAGAAGCGGAATGGATTAGAAATTTGTTATTGGAAATAGAGTTGTGGCCACAACCAATGTCATCCATTTCTTTATATTGTGATAGTGAGGCTACTTTGTCTAGAGTATATGATAAGGTATACAATGGAAAGTCTAGACATATTTGCTTGAGACATGAATATGTCAAGCAATTAATAACTGATGGAGTTATTAATATTGTTTATGTTAAATCAAGTAATAACTTGGTGTATCCGTTAACGAAAGCACTTTCAAGAGCTTTGGTAGTTAGTACATCTAGTGGAATGAGGCTAAAGCCCTTACTGAAAATTAGCCACCAATAATGGTAACCCGACTTTATCTAGAACATCACTAGTTTAAAAGTTTAATGGGTAATAACAAGTTATTGATAAGTGGTTGTGAAAGCACTGAAAATTAATACATAGCTCATTCCAAAATGATCAGTGCAAGACTGCTACGTTTAGGAGGATGAGTTTTATCTCTTAATGAGGTTATTTGTGGTTATGTCTATAGTAGCAGGGACATGGGAAGGGACCTCACCTATATGAACATAAGAAGTGGTGTTGCTTCTACCAAGAGTTGGGTTTTCTCTTGTAAATGTTCATGAAACTAGGATGAAGCACAAGGCCATAATAGTGCTTAATTAGTTCAGAAATTTCTTTAAGGAAATAAGACATAGTCATGTGTGTAGTTGTTCTGGTTTTAACATAAGAATAGTTGGTTTAAACTTAGGTCACCATCGCATTCGTTATAACTTTGAATTACTTACACTAATTAAAGGTTTAATTCGAAAGACACCTTTATTGTATGCATGATTATATCAATATGCTTGTGATTAATTTAAAAGAGAGAAGTATATAGTAATACCATTTATTATATATTCTTAAAATAGGTAAGGATTGTTGAGTATTTCAAGCATATATATGATTTGGTGTTGCATTGTGCAGCATGTGTGTGGTGTTGCAATGAGCAGCATGTGTACAGTCGGTAACCCTTTACAAAAGGTTGGGTTTCATTCAGCCTTTGTATATTTTGTTGAATTGTTGCAACTTTTGATTAAAAGACATGATGCTTACTCAAATTGTATGAGTAGAATTAAAAGACGTAATTAGTCAAATTTATTTTCTGAAAATTCTAAATAGAAGACATGTCTCTTGGATCAACACTATCAAGAAGGGTTGTATATCTTCAACTAAAATGAACGGACTCGATGAACGGGTGCTTTAATGCCTATAAATACCTATTGTGGCATAATGTTTCACACACAATTTCAGAAATTTATTTCTCCATTCCTTGCTTTCTACTCTCTCCATCAAATTCATACAGTTTCCTTCTAATTATTTCAAAGGGAATATAATTCGGTTTTGCTAATCGAATATTCCATATTTTGTTGTATCCTAGAAGTGCCAAGAACCCTTTAACAAACTTATTCGAGTGGGGGTAAATAACACTTTAAGGAAACGATTCAAGTCGTACCTCAAAGTCATCAATCAGATTATTCTCTAAATTTCTACATTTACTCTAACAGACCATTTGTGATAAAAACCCCTAATAAAATGATGGAGTAAACCAGTAATCTTTTCAAAATTTGACATGAAATTGGGCTTCTAGCAAATTGAAATTCATAAGGATGAGAAATATAAAATAGCATCTGTCCTTTCGGCCATTATAAAATAGCATTATGAATAGCATTACATTCCGCCTGAAAAATGTACCCCAGTGAATTTCAAAACTTAAGGATAAAATATTCAATCAATACAGCCACTTTTCCATTGTTTACATAGATGATGTCCTCATTTATTGAAAGTCAATTGATGAACATTGGAAACATTTAAACGTGTTCATCAAAATAATTAAGTCAAACAAATTAGTTGTTTCATCCACAAAAATAAAATTGTTTCAAAGAAAAAGAAAAATTTTAGGTTACAACATCCATCAGTCAACAATCCAACCTATAGACAGAGTCCTTCAGTTTGCAGATAAATTCCCAGATGAAATCACTAGCAAAACCCAACTCCAGAGATTTCTAGGATCATTCAATTATGTTGTAGAATTTTACCCAAAATTGAGAGAACAATGCAAACCATTATTTGATAGACTCAAGACTAAACCCCCATCTTGGTCTTCTACTCATATTTCCATAGTTAAACAAATCAAGTCTCATGTCAAGACATTACCCTGTCTTGGTATTCCTACAGTCAATTCATTCAAAATTGTTGAAACTGATGCCTTTGAAATTGGTTACGGATGTATTCTTAAACAATCAACTCATCTCTATTCTCCTGAACAAATTGTTCGTTTCCACTTAGGAGTCTAGAATTCAGCTCAAAGTAATTAAAGTACTTTTAAAAACGAAATATTATCTATAAAATTAAGCATGTCAAAATTTCAAGATTTGTTAAATAAATTTTATTTAGTAAGAGCCGATTGCAAAAGCGCAAAACATGTTTTACAAAAAGATATTCAAAACATTGCACCAAAACAAATTTTTGCATAATGGCAATCAATATTAATTACTTTTTATTTGAAATCGAATACGTAAAAGGTAGTTAAAATTGTATTCTTGATTTCTAACAAGAGAGTTTATGCAAGAAAAAATGTAAGGACAAAATCCTAATCAAAGAAGGCTTCCTGCCTCTCTCAACCAAGTAAAAAAAGAATTAGTCTAACAAGAGTCAAGCCTTGTACCTTACTCAGCCAGTAGTTCAGTAAACCATTTTACTCCATTATGTTAAACTGTAGGGAATTTCCTACCAAATTATCAGTCAGGCTTAGATAAACCTTATGATCTCTACAAAACCTCAATAAACCATCACAATCAATGCTCAATTACAGTCAAATCTCTCCTTACATTCCAAAATCATCTAGTGAATATTTGTTTAGTTACCCTCCAGATCTTATTCCAAACCCAACACAAGCAAAGTTAGCCAAATTTTGGTTTTCCCCCAAAATTTCACTACCAACCAGAATAGTCATACAAAACCCTTGGATTTTACAAAAGCATTCTCCTTGAGCCAAGTCAATAACCATTAAACCCATCACCAATCACACAGATGAAACACAACATCCTTTATCATAATTTACACATTGGAAAGGTCATGATAGAAAAGGAAAGGGGAATCCCCATTTACAAACACAAGTCCCTTCACACTTAACCACCCAATATTTAGTACAATTATTACGATTACATCAATGCATGAACCAACATTTCCCTCTACCAAAAAGAGGATTTCAATCACTCTTGGTTTATCAATTTGAGAAATTTCAACCAATATTTCGAGCTTGGTTCTCCAAGTGGTGGTCAGTTCAGGGCCCAACAGCCAGTTTTATCTCAGAAGTGCTCATGCACAACCATTTTTAGTCAAGGTTCGACAGAAGCTAGTTGAACAAGAAAATACCTCTTCTTTTAATTTTCATGGCCAAAGATAAAGTTCTATGGATTTTAAAATGGGGTAATGAATCAGACGATGAAGAAGTTCATAGAGTAAGATCATTCAAATGGTGGGACAAATTCAATTACCAAAGATTGAACATGTTCTCAGTGAATTTCCCATTAAACCGCATCCAGTTATCAAAACATAGTCATTATTAGACATCTCTCCATCTTTCTCACTCAAGGGAAAGTCAAAGTCTTCTAAGTCATCAAAATCAAAGCACAAAGCTATAGAAATTAAAGACATTTGATAGAAACATCTCGCTCAAGCGGCACAGTTACAGTCACAGGCAGCCTAGTTAGGTAGCCTATTTACAATTACAGTTAAAATATGAAGACGAAGAAGAAACTTCCTTCGAATCATCAGATGCCTCATCATAGCAACCAGTAAAGCCAAATAGTCAAAGCATCATGTGGGCTGACTACCAAGATGCACAAGACCCATTTACATAAGGGAGCTTTAATGAAAAGGGCTTGGGCCAACAAATATTTAACCAAAAACCATCCCAAAATGTTATTTAACCAAAAGGGCTCAAAGTTTAATAAAAAAACCATCCAAAACTATTGTCCACGGGTCAAACTTACAAGTCCAACCCACTACAAATCTACACTTCTATAAATACCCCTAAATGATTTGATATTGTCTTGACTCTTCACTAACCTCAACCTAGCACGAAACCGCCATAATAACTCTCTGTCTTCCTATCAAATCGAATTCCCTTATTTAAAAAACAACCAAATCAAAGTTCAAATTAAAGTTGAAAAAGGAAGCATTTATCGGAACAAAGCCGCCGAAACAAGTTCAAAGAAGTTTAATGGCATAAACCAACGAAAAAATGTCTGGAAAAAAAAAAGAACCAAAACATAAAACTATTTCTAGATAACCCAAAACATAACACTGTTTTTGGAAAAAAAAAAAAAAAATCAGATATAGTGTTTGTTTTGTCTATGCACAAACAAACACTGTATCTGGAAAGAAAAGAACCAAAATCCAGAAACAGTGACTTAAATTCCGGAAACTGTGACTTAAATTTCAGAAACAGTGACTTAGATTCTAGAAACAGTCTATGTTTTAACCCTTGACTACTTTTTTTCTTTCATGCATCAGTTGATTATATTTAAGAAACTTGGTGCTTATTTTGCTTTGAATCAAAATATAGTAAATTTCACTATTTCTTTTCTAGCTTACATTTAAGAAACAATGTGTCTATTTCATTTGGATCCAGAAATAGTGACTTAGATTCCACAAGCAGTGACTTAGATTCCAGAAATAGTTTATTTTTATAATCCAGAAACAGTGACCCGTCGTTATTATTGAATAGCATGCAGATCTCAAATTTATTTTCTGGAGAAACAAACGATGGACTCCATTAATGATGAAAAAATTGAAAAACAGTACCTCGAATACACTATGAATAATAACAACGATCGTATTTCAACGAAATAATACAAAATATAAATTAAATAGCATGAGGATCTATATTTTTGTTTCAAAGAAAAAGAAGAAGGTTTGCAAAACAATAATGAACTCCATTAACAACGAAAATCTAGAACTCAACCTGAAAAAGTTAGGGGTAAAATCGACAAATCATAATTTATTATAGTTGGGCCATTTTTAGTTGGATTACTTTAAACATTTCACTATAGTAAAAGCAACAATTATTTAAACATTTCACTATTCATCACTTAGCAAAAGCAATACTATGCTTCAACAGTATAGTAAAAGCAACAATTATTTAAACATTTCACTATTCATCAACAGTAAAAACAAGTCATATGCCATCCCATGCTTCAACAGTAAAGAACTCAATCATTCAAGTCTCATTTTCCAAAGTCTACAAGGAGGAGACTCCGAAGACAAAGAAAGCAAGTTAATTTCCACATCTTTTCCTCAATTCAAATTTTCTTTGAGTTCTCATTGTATTCAAGGAAATCAAACACTGTAAAAAATTTTAGTTTTAGAAGAAGAAGAATGCATATAACAACCCGTCCCTAATTTTACGTTTTTATTAATTTTAAAAGCGTGAATATACAAAAATGCCCTAGAGGCAAAGACTTTGACTTCCGTTGACCATCGGTTTGAGAGATGTGGGACTTATTCTTTTAGCGTATCCTCATAGTACTCGTTGGTATGAACGGATAAGCAAAAGCCGTTTGCGAGTCAAGATTATAACGGTATAGTTACGGGCTTTCGAAATTGGTTATTCAAGGTTTAGTTTTAATTAAATTAAATCCCCACCTTACGAGGTGAAGCCCAATCAGATTTTAGGCACATTAAAGGGGACCAATTAGCTACAAGGTCAAGGGACCAATTAAATAAAAAAAAAAAAGAGAAGGGAGAAAGCTTTTAGCTTTCTCGTGCACCACCCACCGTGACATCCTGTTTTCCAAGGCCGATTCTTGCCAATTCCGGTGGAGTTTTTCGACGCCACCACCACCATCTTGAAGCTCTCATTCCCCTCTACAAAACTCAACTAAGAACCATCTTGATTAACCATCGTATGAGACGGTTTGAGGCCATGAAAATCGACGGTTCTCGAAGTGCTCCGGTCACCTTTTTCAATTTTCCGGCGAATCGGCAAAGCGATGGCCGATGCCACCACTTGGGCTTTGTAGCCCATCATCCCAGGAGAAAATCTCAACCAACCTTGACCCCGTTGGATAACCGTAGACGACGAATTAACGCCGGGAAGGTTTAGGCACCCGCCGGCTTCATGGGCAAATTTAACCATTTTCATCTACTTTTGGACTTCATGAAAGGTATAAAAGTTGTTCCTCTCATTTAGATCTCCATTTCTGTAAAATTTGAGAATATTTAAAAATAGTGGAATTTTTTGGCCAACTGTGGTGGCCAGCCACCACGCGTGGTGGCGCCTGGGCCGAGGCCCCACATGACCATCTTAGGCTAATTTTGACGACACGTTTCCATATTTTTCATCCTCTTAGTGAAATTTTAATGTTTTAATGAAAATTTGTAGTTGATCACCTAGTTGGCCACCACGAGGTCCTTGCATGAATTGACAATTTGACCGTTGGATCGTCACAAAACTTTAATACATTATGGTATGTAATGTTTGAGGATATTAGAAACTTACGGATTAGAAATCTGACGCACGGATCTTCCCAAATTGAATTTGTAAGTTCGTAAAATAAAATGTTGACCGCCACTTGAATTGGCAATTGGCAGAGATCCAACCGTTGAATCATAATGAAACTTTAGTATTATGTTCTAGAAGTTTAATGTGTATCTTTAGAGGTTTTGGATCGGAAATCTGAGATGCGAATCTTTCGGATTGAGTTACGTAAGGTTGTGGACCCTACCGTTGATCTTTGACCGAAGGTTGACTTTTGGTCAATGGATCTCAAATCATTGTAGAACATCCTTGGGATGTGTTTTATGTAAACTATGGGTTCTATGGATAAGAGTTCTAAGACGTGACTGAATAATTGTTCTAGGTGAGGATCGTTCGTGACGTCTCGATATTTGTGCTTGGGAGTTGTAGCGCGGACCTAAGGTGAGTGGGTCTTTTCCCTTTTATCGTATATATATAAGATTGACATCTCCACAAACATTTATAAATTGAATATTTCATATAATTTATGTGAATGCTTTGGAGGACTAGTACGAACTATGAATGGCTTGATCCCTGTTTAGGGTACGTAGGTAGTCTAACGAGACGTTAGATGCAACCATTTAATAATTGAGACAATAGCCTTATTTGGGGAATTGAGCAATGTGAGGGAAATTGGTGGAAAATGTGAGATTTAACCTTATGATTTGGTGGTTAAATGTTGGTCATAAATCAATGTGTGAAGAATCAAGAAATTAAAGTAAGGAAACGTAAGTAATGATAGTTAATTAAACTAGTGTCTAGTTGGGCTTTTCACAGACAATTATTCCTAAAAATAAATAGTTTGGAAGTGGGGCATTATAGATTATGCATTTCACGCCATGTTGTGTGTGTGTGTGTGTATATATATATATATTTGGAAACACTATGTTATGGTTGAGTATTAGATTGCATCATGGCATATCCATATGTATATTATCTGCATATAATTATTGTGAATGCTTTGAAGTGCAAAGGTGAACACAGGACACACAGGTAAGTTCATGTAAGTTTATGATATTAGTTGAAATGATGGAGTTATGGCATGACTACTTTTATGTTTTAGGCAACTTCGACATTGTCGTACATGTTGCATTAATAGGCAACTTCGACCTTGTCGTATAGATTGCCCATGAGTCGTACATGTTATATTAGATGCAGTTAGAGCTCATAAACTTGCACCCCAGTGTTAGTGCTCCCGCCCGTGGCCAAGGCACAGTCCTTCACGTGATGTTCACCTCCCGCACCTTACACTCACCTTAGATCCAAGTTAGGTGCACAGTCTTGTCATACAGACCACAATAGGTGGTTTCGACTCGTAGGTGACCCGCTATTATTCGTACAGTCTTCATGTGATCGTAGCACTTGAGCATATTTATTTACACCCAGTCCTATCGTACAGACCACTTTAGGTGGTTCTGACTCGTGTGCAGGTATACTTATTGAGCTATTGGCTAGCATGTTATTGAGCTATTGGCTAGCATGTTGATGAGGTATTGGCTAGCATGTTATTGAGCTATTGACTAGCATGTTGATGAGCTATTGGCTAACATGTTGATAAGTTATTGATTCAGCTGTACATGTTACGTGAGGTGACTCCAGCTAGCATGTTGATGAGCTATTGGCTAACATGTTATTGAGTTATTGGCTAGCATATTGATGAGCTATTGGCTAGCATGTTGATGAGCTATTGATTCAGCCGTACAGGTCACATGAGGTGACTTCGGCTAGCATGTTGATGAACTATTAGCTAGCATGTTATTGAGCTATTGGCTAGTATGTTGATGAGCTATTGGCTAGCATGTTATTGAGCTATTGGCTAGCATGTTGATGAGCTATTGATTCAGCCGTACAGGTCATGTAAGGTGACTTCGGCTATCATGTTGATGAGTTATTGGCTAGCATGTTGATGAACTATTGGTTCAGCCGTACGTGCCACAATAAGTGGATCCAGCTGACATACCATTTCATATTGATTTATTTCACCTGGGTTACTTATTCTTGTTGAGATATTTAACACGGCATAACTGTGAGACCGTTATTTTGGTTATGGTTTTAAGTTATAGTCACGCCTGTTATTTTTTGGGAAATTATACAGGTGTTACGGCGAAGGGTTACTGCCTTTAGTAATTGAATTGATTTGAAAAGTTTTGGTTCGCTCACTCACATTTTCTATTTTTGTACCCCTCCAGGTTGTAGCAGTAGAGTTTCGTATTGACGAGGATTCGTGGCACTTTTCAGTACAGATGTCTTCTTATGATGGTATAATCATTATCTACCTTACTGTACTATACCTATGCTCTGTATCATGCGTGAAATGGGTCCAGACCCGCTTATCACGCACCCGCGTACTTAAGCACTTTTAGGTTTTAATTTATTCACATTTTATACACTATCACACTTTATGGCTTCGTCACCTTCCAGGTGTTTGCCAGCACAGCTCGATTCGAGGTCCTAGTGGACATTCCGGGTTGGGGCATGTCAATGCATGTGTGCACCAATTTTCAATCTATTCAGGAAATTGTACCACAATCAACATTTGTAAGTCTTTTGATTTACAAAAGAAGTAATTTCAAAAATCTAATTTTCAGTAATTATATTGCATCATTAATTTAAATTCATTATTTTCATCATAATGTATGATCCTGTTTTACTTAGCAATCTCAGTATTCACAAAATAGACACAAAGCCAACTTTCTGTATATTCATGTTATCAATCTATTCTAGTCAATCTTATCTCATTCGTCATCTAGTAAACAAATCTATCGCCAGATCAATACTCATCTAGTGTGTGTGTGTGTATTTATATATATATATATATATATATATATATATATATATATTTAAAAAGCTGGAAATAGATTCTTTTATTTAAAAAAAATGTTATGTTATCCTTTTTGTCTAAGACTACATATCTTCCAAAATACCATAAATATAATTTTATAAATATATATTTACAATTTTAGGTCTCGCGAGGCTTTACCTCACGTCTTAGGGCTTTTGCTAGGCAAGACAATTCGTGAAACGTCTCGCCTACGTCTTAGCCTTTTAAAACATTGATGATGTGACATGTGATTTATTCAATTAATATCTAATGAGATAAAATTAGTAATTGACGCAACATTATTCACATCACTTGTCCCATAATGTGGTATGACTAACATTCTTGCAACTACAACTAGTATAGAAAAATCACGTGTGTATACTAATAGTTTCCTATTGTTTATCTCCTCTTCCAAACACAAGGGCCCCTCTAGAATGCATATTATGTTGTGGAATTGAGGATATGTGTGCAATTGAATATAAAGTAAATAAGATACAATATTTACGAGGTTTGGCAAGTGTGCCTATGTCCTCGAGGCATCATTAGTATTTTCTCTTAGTATTTGAAATAATAGGAGTACAAAAATAACCCTCACTATTTTTCTCTCCTCTCTAGCCTTATAGCTTACTGATATATTTCTCTTCTTTCCTTCTTTTGTCTTCTCTCTCTTATCTTTTCCTTTTCTCTCATTCGTTTCCTTTTTTTTTCTTTTCCTCCATATGTTTCTCACTTCTCTTCTTTCTTTTATTTTTCAGTGTTTTATAGGCAACATGTCTACCAAACCTACCAAGCCACTCTTTTTGACAATGTTGTAATGGTGTAGTCATACTTGTTGCTTATTACAATGTGCATTCACCTCTATTTACAATATTCCTCCTTGGATGCCCATATCAATATCGGTTGCCTCGTAAAAACCTTGCTAGGAAAAACTTAGTGGGAAGAATCCTAGTCAAAAGAAAAAGAGTACAACATGCATCGATGCTTCTCGTGATGGGTATCTCCCCCTAATTTTGCATTCTTCAATCTGACTGATTATGAAGTCGACGTAATCCGATAGTATGCATTAACTTCTGGAACATACACTTTAGTAGAGATTTGGTGAAGAAGTCTTCTAGGTTATTGTTGGAACGTATTTGTTTGACTTCAATAACTTTTGTCTTTTTTCAATAACTTTTGTCTTTTGAAGCTTATGTGTACTGAAAAAATTTGAAGATATGTATTTCTGAGAGATACGTAGATGTAGCAACAAAATGTTTGCTTCATTGAGCGTTGTAGGATTAATATATTTCCATATATAAATACAAATCCTTTATGTGAGTGATTTGTATGCAGGCTAGAAAGATATTCGTATCAATAAGACCATGACTATTAGTGTGTTCATTGGAATAGAACAAACATATGTCTATAATTTTTTGGAGATATCAATACATAAACTTTATTTCATTTCAATACCCATTTGTTGCTATTGTGCTTCACAGGAAATGTAATTACTGATTCAGTGTATTTTGCTAAATACGAATAAGACATATGTACTTTACTAAGATGTGGTACTTCTGGATCAAATATTAGTTCATCATTTCCCTCACAAGGATGAATGATCTTTCTTTATGTCTAAATATTGGTTAATCATTTGAGTGTTTGTCACGCCCCGACCCGGGGTCGGTGGAAAAAATGACCCCGCGCCCTACGTGCAAGTAAAAGTAAAATAAAAAATAGAAACAAACTTCTCTTATAAAAATAACTCGAAAATCTTTACAGGGTGTACATAAATAAAATATCAAGGATAATTGTCATGGCTAAATTGAGTGTCATGCAACACATAATTCAATTATATCATGTTATCAAACATCAACAACATAAATTATATTTCATGACATTAGTAGAAAAAACAGCTTGTGCGACGATATTTTGCGCAACAAACAATATTTCGTCGCATAAGACGTACTTGTGTGACGGAAAAAAAACTTCATCACGCAAAATAGAAAAGATAGGAAAAAAACAATGCGTGGCGAAAATATTCGTCGCGCAAGAATACTTAGTGCAATGAATACTTGTTGGCGTTGCGTAAAGTTAGCAAGAAAACGCGAGGTAATTTTGTTTGGTGCAAAAAACTTGCGCGACGAAAAGGGGGCATTCGCGCGACCAATGATTCGTCGCGCAAGTTCCTGTGAGTTTTGACCATTTACAGCAGGTGAATAAAAGGAATCAATACTGCATTTAATACAGATGTTTGCACGACAAAGTCTTCGTCGTGCAAATGTACTAACCTTCCTATAAATATGCGCTTCTGCTATCATTATTCTTCACAATTATGTTCTCTTTATTCTTCACAATTCTGTTCTCCTTATTCTTCACAATTATGTTCTCTTTATTCTTCACAATTTTGTTCATGTTGGGATGGTGGATAAAAACAAGGATGAGAGTGTGCGCGATGCCAACCCGCATGATTTGAGGGAACATTTTGAGTTTGCGCATGCGATTGTTGTAGCCATGGGGAATAAGTGTCCCACTGCTAAGTGGCGTTTTTGGAAAGATGTGCCCAAGAATGTGAAGAAGACTGTGATGGATGAACTATTAGCAAGTATATTGTTGATGGATCAATAATTAAGTTTGTGAAATTTTTAGTTATATGTTGGAATTAATTATTTGCATATATGTGTAATAGTGTAAATATACTCTTGATGATGATATGAACAAACAGTTGATGGATGATGCGTTGGAGGGAGGTTACAATCGGTGGCATTATGAAGTCTTGTGGAATAGACCAGGACCATCCAAATAGTAGTTTTAAATTTATGTTTTGTATGACAATATTTAAATTTAAGGTTTTTTTATTTTTTTTATATAAGTTTTGTATATGGACTTAATTAGGTTTCAATTCTTGTTGGGTTTTTTTTTTTAATGAGACCTAATGTAAGCACCCTATCCTCGGTTTATATGTGTTTTCAATCTTCAATGAATATCATACTTATGCTGAAAATAATTGTATGGGTTAAGGCATTAATTATTTATTGAATAAATATTTAAGGTATTAATTATTTATAGAATAATATTTCAGGTATTAATTATTTATAGAAGAAATATTTAAAGTATTAATTATTTTTAGAATAAATATTTAAGGTATTAAATATTTTCTGAATATTTTTTGTAATTATAATGTTTACGTAAACATAGATCTATGTTTACGTAAACTTTATAATTACAATCATTTCATTCATTGCGCAATATATTACGCGACGCTAATTTCTTCGTGTAAGACATCTTTGCACAATGAACATTGTATGTTTGTCACACAAAGCACAGTCAGACTATGTTTAAACCTTCCCATTTATTGCGCATTTATGATGCATTTTCCGCGACGAACATGGACATTTTCGCGACGAATGGGTTCGTCGTGCAAAGGTGTCCTAGTGCAATATAAACACAGTTTCAGAACCCTTTGTTTAAAAAAGAATGGCCAATTTTGGAGAAAGTTCTGGCAAAAAGAAACTTGTAGTACGATCAGAGAGGTATCGACAGAAGCAAGTGCCGTACTTTGGAGGCAAAGCTATGGCTGAGGTGTACGCCGAATTTGTGTATGACATTGGGAATTTGGTGCGGAGGGATTGTTCTGCTGAGTTTGAGTCTTGGAAAAAGTTCCCTGAGGAGTTGAAGAAGTCCATGCTAGGGGAGTTATCGGTAAGTTTGTAGTAAAGAATGAACAATTATTTTTGTTAAAACATAATATTTTTTAAATTACTAATTTATTGTTATTGGCATTAATATAGTTTAATTAGGATGTTGATGAAACCGATGAGAAGCAACGGATTTATGTGGATGGGCTTTACAAGCAGAGTTTCCGGCAGTGGAAGTTTGATTTGTTGTAGGTAAGGGAGAATTGAAGTTGAGGAGGGTTGGATTGTTTTTTTTTTTTTTTTTTTTTTATTTTTAAAAGATTTTTTGGACTTTATATTTAATTTAATTAATAAATATATGTTATGTGGATGAGTATCAATATTTACATTAATTATAATTTCTATTTGGGATAGTAAATTAGTTTTGTTAATTAATTTAATGTTTAATTAGGTTTGAGTTTTTGATTTATAATAAAATAAAAATTTACAATACATACAAATAAAACAGAAAAACATAAAAAAAAAAATTTTAAAATATGCATTGCGCGACGATACATGTTTTCGTCGCGCAATTTGTTGAAAAGAATAAATTGTAAAGTAAATGAAATAAAATTAAAAAATGGTAACCTTGCGTGACGAATGATTCTTTTTTTGTCATTTGCGCGACGAAGACAATGTTAGTCACTCAAATGATGTGTTTTTCCTTCAAATTTAATATATTTGTATTACTTAATGTATGTAATTAATTTGTTACATTGCAGACGAAGTACAATTTCGAGGACATCAACGACGATATGTTGGTGTACGTCAACAGGCTCTTCTCTGAACAGTACAAGCAGTGGAAGAGCGACCTACACCAATAATTTGAGACATTTGATGATCCGCAGTTCGCTCTTGAGGAGGGTGGCCTAAAGGAGCTTGAGGCTCGGGAGGATAATTGGGTGTAGCTCTGCAGTCATTTTCAGGAGCCCGGCTATGTGGTATTTTTTTATATTAAAATTAAAATTATTATATGTTTCTTACTAATGTTTATTGATTTTTTTATATTTCATTTATATTTGAACTAATACGTTTATTTTTTGTATAACCGAAGAAGGCGAAAGCCAACAAGAGCAATAGGGAGAAGAAGACTCTTCTCCACCATTCCCGTTCGAGGCCCTTCTCATATAGGATGGAGGCACGGCGGCGGGTAAAATAAAGTTTTTCATATTCAATTTTTAATATGTCATTAATATTAATTTTCTTTTTTCGTACTAACATTTTTCTTCTCTTGTTCTATTCAGGGGGGTTCAAAATTCCTAGAGATCGATGTCTTTAGCGACGTTTATGTTCGACCAACGGATGAGTTGGCCGAGTCCCTTCATGTAAGTATTCTTCAATTTTAATTATTATCTTACGCATTCAAGTTTCATGGTTATTATATGAATGTTATAATTAATATTTGATGTTATATTACACAGGCGACGATGATGGAGAAAAGGCAGTTGGTTCTTTAGGAGTCCGCCTCCCACCTTCGTCCCGAGACTCCGCTCGAGTCTATGGATCTCCTAGAGGATGCGAGGTTTCAAATCCTTACGAAGACCTTGGATCAAACTCTCAGGCGGAGGCCGGGGACATATTGTAAGGGGATGGGGAGTGCCCGGTAGTGCGAACCTAGAGCCCCTTCATCATTGTAGTCAAAGAGTCAGGTGACAACTTTGACAGCAGAGATGGCCAACCTTAGGACTGAGCCCGGCTCGTATAGGAGCTAGATGACACAAATTGTACAGGCCCTCAGTTAGTTCGGCATTCGTCTCCCGGATCTTCGTCCCCCGTCGACTTCCCAGCCCCTCCAACCCGAGCATGGCCACACCTCTGCTCCATCAACCTCTGAGCCTGTCCACAACCTCGAGACCTTCCAGCTGCCTTTGCATGAGGACCACGTAGATTACACCGCATTATTTTCTTTGTTTTTTACTTCCTTACTTTTTAAACAATTTTCTTGTACATAGTACATACATTTATATTAATTTAAATATATTATATTTCTCTTCATTACATTTTTTTAATTGCAATTTAATTTTATTACCAAAAATTTAAAAAACAGAACGTAAAATTAAATTAAATTTTTTTTTTTTTGCACGACGAAAATCTCCGTCTCGCAAAACTCAAGCGACAAACTATGTTTCGTCGTGCAATAATAAATTTTTGTCAAGCAAAGTTTAGAGAGACGAATAATAGTCATCCCACGTATGTATCTTGGTATTTTGTGCAACGAAAACATTCGTTCCTAAAAATTTTGTGTGACGAAAGGAAAACCGTCGCGTCGTGTTTTTGCGACCAATGATGTTTTTCATCGCGCAAAGTCTTTCTTCACTATCTTTGTACGACGGATTTTGCGCGATGAAGTTTCTGTCGCGCTGAAGTTTGTGCGACGGAAATACACTTTGTGCGACCAACTTTGGTTCATCGCGCAAATAGTAAAATGTAGTAGTGTTAATGCAGCTTAACTTCAATTACTCAACCCGTTAATCTATATAGTAAAACATGCAGACCTGCATGCCCTATACCATGCATTTTACCATTGCAATGGTGGTCTGAATGCTCTATTATACAAGCTAACCCCCATAACTCAGTCATCCTTATACCCTTTTTGTTAGTCATCTTGTTCTTCTCTCGGTTGCCAGAGTCTACATTACTTCATACCATTCCTATAATTTCACTTTTGCCACCCTTGCTGGTCCCTACGAGAGTCGAACTCAACCATATAAAAGGTAGTTCCATTTCCATATCGCAATGTCAAATAACCAATAAAATCCATCCACTCCAATATGCAATGATATATGCATATAATCAACATTATCACAATATCCACAGTATGAACAATAACAATAATATGAATCATATTCCAATATCCACAATTATATCAATTATAGAGATGTATCAAGTATAACACATATTTCACAAAGCTTAAACAAGATAAATACCCCAATGATAATAAGTTCGCAAGAAACCCCCTACCTTGACTTTAAAGCTAAAACGAAGATCCACATCATCACCGCAATAACTAAGTTCCATGTACATGAGCAAGCTCCTTAATCACTCCTAACACAATGTTATTTCTTCCACCTTCTCTTATTTTCTAATTACTCTCTAAATATATATAAACTCACACATACATTAGCATATATACACACGCCAACCTCTACGTAATAACACCTTCATGCATAGCATGCATTTCTTCCACGTTCATGTTTGGAGAAGCGAACTAGAGCTCCCTATTTATAGGGCGGCTACAAGGCTTAGAGAATTAAGGAAAAATATTAAGTAAATGCATATATAAATAGATATGTGCATGAGGAATTGCCAAATACTAGGTCTAAACTTACTAGACTAATATGTGGCTTACAATGGTTGTGCTACAACTACAACTAATCTGCACGAGTCCACGTCCAGGTCATGTAGGGTGCTTAGTAAGCACATTACTCTATTGCCAAATTTGAAAGTAGATAAGGGCATTCAAAAATAGGCCACCTCCTAATACTAGGATACCTTTCCCCAATAGGTTTAACACCTCCTGTTTGCATAGAATACTATCACTAAATGGTGACAACTAGCCAACGGATAAAGGTGTTCAAAACTAAAATCTATTTTAAAAAGCCTAATCAAATCCAACGGGTGCAAAGTACTAACATAGCCATTAGAAGAATATGAGTGGAGTACCCAAAAACCTAAACATATAAAAAATAATTAGGTATATGCATATATAAAAGAAAACCCAATAAAATAATCATATTTGTTTTTGAAAATAAATAGTATAAATATATTTGAAAAAAAAAGAAGGGTTCTTATAGTGTTCAACTCATAATCTTCAATTCACATGGTCTTTTAATACCATAAACATTTGATGGATAAGAATTGTGTTGGTATATGATTCGATCTCTGCAGCTTGAGACAATATTCCTTTCAACACTTTATAATTTTCTAGGCTATACAAGAGTCCCAATCTAATCTCGTCAACTCTTGCAAGAGATTTAGTATGTTGCAACAATATCCTAATGAAAGTACTCACAATGGCAATTTATACCATCCATACAAATTCCCATATGTAACCTTCTGTGTTTAACATTATTTGGTGATTTGTATCATAGGTCCATTTTTCCATGTTCATACTAAATTGTAATGGAATTGCCTTTCTCCATTTTGGCCAATAATTTTTTTTTTTTTCGTTGACGAACAAAGGAATGTGGCTCAATATCAACACAACTCATTGATGAATTTAGTAGCTATTGTAAAACCAAAATTAATATTGGTCATCATCAATTTGTGATCCCATAATTCTCATGTGCATGCGCACGCATATTTATAAGCATTTCATTACTTTGGATATCCTTACCTCTTTAGAGCCTTTACATTGTCTCTTCTAGGACAGTCATCTCTTATTAGATGAATTGTTTGGAGGATTTGGATGATAACCTCCTCTAGAGCGTTACAGAGCTTTGAATTTTTAATCTCTAATTATGGGGAGTTGAACATTGGAACCTATACATCTATCATGCTTCAAGCATGAGATATATTAAAATTGCCATGTCCATGGATTTGTCCCTTTAGGACTTGAATCCATGTGGCAACTGTCATACTTCGGGCATGCTAGTTTAGTAGTGCCAAGTCCATAGATAGTCTTATTGAGACTTCAATTCATGAGGCATCTTTGTAACTTGTTAATGCATTTGATAGTTTATTAGTAATCGTCAAGATTGCATTACCTTTTGTAAATCATTGGAATGAGATAAACTGGTAAGACAGAATAATAGTTGAAGTCATCCTTGTCCTTTGTTTGTCAAAGACTTAGGTAGAGTTTGCTAGGGCTGTGAGTTGGATTTTGATAGGAGCATATTTATGTGACTTAGTTAGCTTGTTTTCTTGCATTTACATAGTTAGTTTTCATTTATTATAGTGTTTTAAGCTATTTTCGTGTGTTTGTCGGTCCTAATGGCAAAATTGGCAAGAAAGTGCATTTTGAAGCCATTTGGAGCAGTTTTGGGCATGGAATGGATAACATATGCATGGAGCAAGGACGAATTTGAAGTCAAAAGAGGCTAGGAACATGCTACTAATCTAGAGAAAGAAGCTCAAGACAATGAAGATAAGGAAAGAGCAAGAAACATGGAACATTATCCAATCTTATCTTATCTTATCCAAACCTTATCCTATCTTATCCTTTCCTAATCTTTTGCTACCTTAATTCCAGCTGCACAGAGGACGCATTTTCACATTAAATCACCTAAATATCAAGTTCTAGAAGCCCTATTTTCGTGCCCTAAGTTTATGCCACATGTAACCTTTCTAGAAGTTCTAGAATCTACCATAAGGACCATTCCTTGTCCTCCCTGGAATCTGATTGAAAATGTCATTGTTCTTTGGTGATTTGGAGTCGTAATTCCTCTCATTTTCAACCCAATTTCATGCCTTCCCTTCACCCTATAAATACATGATGCCGCAACACTCATAAGCACAACCCTCTACCACAATTTCACACCACACCATCCACCACACCTCAAGAGCCTAAATTCACACAAATCCCCATTGTGCACAGCAAGGAAGGAAGGAGGAGCCACTTGGAGTGTTTCTAGGTGTATTCTATCTTTGTTTTTAATGTTTAAGTTTAATTATCTTTGTTTTGCGAACATGAGGAGCTAAACTTGTTTTAGCTAGAGGAGACTTTGAAACCATGATTATATTTGCAATATGAATTGATTACTTTCAGTTGTGATTTCATAAATCGTGAATATAATTTACTTAACTGTTTGATTAAGAACTTATTCTTGTGTGTTGATTAAGAGGGCCCGCTTAGTCTGCATGCATGAATTTAATGCTAAAATATAAGGGAGTTTCACCTAATCGTTGTGAACTTATAATTATAAGTAGTGGAGGTTGCTAGTCACAATTGTGTTAAGTAAATTCCTGGCAAGAGTATCATGCTTTTCATAGTTATGAATGCCTTGTCAATGCTGATGATTTTCACAAAGCTTAATGATCTTTGATTGTGTCTCTATTATGCTGTTCATGTAGGGAACTATTGAAGAATAATTTGGTTGCTGATGCGTATTCCATCCAATTCAATGACTTAAGGAAAATCTGAGGGTTAATTAGTGCTGTTCACAATTAATTTGGGGTGTTGAGGTTCATGGTTTATTGGAAAAGCAACTGGAAATCAATTTGTATGCAAGTGTGTCATGTGTGGAGAAGGACCCTCTAGCTAGCTTATCACCCATATTTTTCCCTAATTTCATCAAAAGTTATTTAAGTCTTTAAATCTGTTTGTTTTTACCTTAATTTCATCCAAAATCCAATCCCCTTTTACTTGGTTGTGTCTTTTAGTTAGAATTTGTCCAAACTTGTGTTTTTAAGTATTTTGAGTCAAGTTAAAAGTAATTTTCATCCAAATCATCCTTTAGTGTCTAGTTTATGTCTATTTGATTATTTTATTTTGTGCTATTTTGAGTCTTTTTAGTTTGTTTTGAGTTGTTAGAGTCTAGTTTTCCGTTTTTGAGTCTAGTTTAGTGTTTTAGAGTTTAATTTGAGTAGATTTGCATCGTTTCTAATCCTCGGCCTAAAACGATCCTTACTTTCATATACTACAATCATAGGGTTTTAATTTGAGTGTTAGAATATTTCACATCAAATTTTGAATTCCCCCACACTTAGCTTTTGCTAGTCCTCGAGCAAAACAAAACAAACAAAACAAACAAAACATAAACTAAACCTTCCAACATTTACCTCAGGGATTTCCAATGCAACATGACATGTTAAAAATCACTACACCACATATTTTAGCTATCCCTACCCTCGAGCATATACTTAATCATAGTCACCACTCACTCGCTCCCATTTAATCAATTAAAACATGATTTTAAATGTAGTAACATGCCTTAGAGATTTCCCTCAATTCCTCACCGGATACACTCTATTTTCACACAGATTTTCTGACTACAATCCCTACACTAGGTATATGTGAGAAGATAGATGTAAACATGTAGACTACAATCCCTACTTTCTGGAATTATTAACATGTATATGATATGATCTCATGAATGGAATGCCACTACTTAGACGCGAGAACCAGGGATACCATATGCTCATACCAATTCTAAACTCCACATATTGAAACACATAACAATCAAGATCGAAGTCTAAGGGTTGTAACGGGGCTAAGGTATCGGCTAACAAAGAAAGGTAAGGATAAACAAAAGTTCTTAAAGCAATAGTAAGCAAAGTAATGAAATAAACACTTAGAATTCACTTTTGAATGCAAAAATCAACTTTAAACGCCCATGGGAGATTCACACAACACTTAGGGCCAGATTCAAACTTTTAGACCCTTTCTTCAACAACCAATACTTGTGAGTTCATTCTCACTTATTTTCTTTCTTTTTCACGTTTTTTTTTCTTTTTTTTTTTTTTTTTTTTTTTGTTTTTTTTCGTGCCCTTTTCTTTTTCTTTGGCACATTACATGTACAACCTCCTAAATTCCCACGAAAAACACCTTCCCCCACACTTGTTTTTCTGCAAAATGTAGATAAAAAAGGATTCCCTCTAAGTCATGCTTCACTATCCTTTAAGAACAAGGGTATGGATAGTCCTATTCTAAGCTAGGTAAGGATAATGTGGTTAACAAAGAAAATAGGCTAACTAAGGCTCAAAGAGGTTAAACCTACAATACATATGCATAGGGGTAAGGCTTTTTGGCTCTGGTTTAAACTAAACAACTTCATCTTGTTATTTGTTATGCACTTAATTTTATGCTTTGAATGAAACGGGCATGAGTTCTAGTATTTGGAACTATAGTGATGAAACGAATTCTAAGTAACAACCAAGCAAAGAACTAATGAGATCATGCAATGACTTTAGAAAACAAAAACATCATGATTAATAACTCTCTAAATAAAGTTTAGGCTCAAGTCTCTCAGGGTTGTAGCGTTAGTTTGAGTTCCTTCCTTTAAGCATGTTACAAAAACTGATTTTTTTTTTCTTTTTTGTGATTACATGTGAATTCGTAAACGACAACTACAACTAAGCATAAACCAAAGAGCATATCAAACTTCCATCCATGTTTGTAACTTTCTTTAACAGTGATGCAATTAAAGACCAAATCCTCATTATTGTGTTAAAAGGTATCCTAAGACACAAACAAAATAAAAACAAAAATGACTCTTTTTGGTTTTTTTTTTAAACACTTTTTTTCGATTTTTTTTTCAAATTTTCGGATTTTCTGTTTAAGACACATAAAAACACTTCAAAACACACTAACAACACTTAAAAACAATGAGTAACAACTTTAGAAGTGATAGGTGATAAAATCCAACGAATTTTCATGAAAAACACTTTGTTTACCCCCCCCCCCCCCACACTTAAACCAAACATTGTCCTCAATGTTTCAAACAAAGACTCACACGCAAACAATCAAACAACGCAACTAACAAACATGACAATTATGGCAAAGTAAAAGCAATAAAGAGTTAGGTTTAGGAACGCAAATCTGGTTGTGGAGCCGGAGATTCCTAGGTCTTCTTTTTTTGAATGCATAGGTTGCCTCCCAAGAAGCGCTTGCTTTAACGTCTTCCAGCTGGACGATACCTCCTTTTAAGCTCCCCTAGGCCCCATGGCATGGAATTGATCTTTGAATGGGAGGTGATACTTGAAATGATCCGGTAATGGTTTAAATTCTAGAATGGGTGCCTAAATCATTAACAACATATTAGTATAAAACAAAATTGAAATTCGGGGACGTGGCTTACCTGTGTGCTCACACATGAACTCAAGAATAAACACCTCTTCGAAAGTTATAGGACTAGAAAATTCAGCCAGATTTGGTGTTTTGAGAGTTATGACTTGTCCCGTGTCATAAAATCTAACTTCTTTGGGAATTTTTGTCTCAAGTAAATCCTCCTTGATGAATTCTAGACATTCCCCAGCCACTTCTTTCTCTTGAATCATTCTTCTTGTTGTACAAAGTTCTTTGGACAATTCAACACATTCTAGAACTTGATTTCTTTGCACCTTTGGAAGGGCTTCCAAGATGTCTTTTTCACTATTTTCTTCCTTGGAAATCATGAACTTGCATGGAATATGGACATTTGGTGGAATGGGGTTAGGAAGAATTGAATTTAGGCTTACCTTGGTTGTAGTGGATGGCATAGAGGGTATATGGGGCTACGTGTTATCCTCCTCTTCATCGAGCAGCAGCTGTTCATCCATGTTTTGGCTTGGTTTGGATGTCTTGGGTTCATCTCCAACCTCTATGCCACTTTCCAAGATGATAGCTTGAGTAATTTCAACAGTAAAGTCGGATAGATCACTTTGTTCTTGCATTTGCCCCATGAATTCCGCAATCTCTCCCATTTGATTCTTCAATTCGCTCATCACTTGGGCTTGATTTTGTAATTCTTGTGTCAAAGAAGTTAGTACATCAAGAATATGAGCACAATATATTGACGAACCTGAATTCGGTTGGAATTGTTGCGGGGTAGACTATGGTGGCTGCATAGGCGTTGTATAGAACTCCTCATATTGCTGCCAATATTCTCCTTATTGAACCTTTTTGGCTTGATTTTGTGAGCCCTGCGCCAAAGAAATTAATTCATCAAAAATTTGATCACAATCTATTGAGGAACCTGAGTTTGGTTGGGCATATTGTATATGAGGTTATGGTGGCTACGCATGTCTTGAATAGAACTCCTTATATGGCTGCCAATATCCTTTGTGTTGAACTTGTTGAGATTCCCACCACATAGAGTTTGAATGATCACTCCAATCTGAATTGTACATGTTGGAAAACAAATTGTTCCTTGATTGATTATGATCTTGATAACCCCATGTATTGACATTCTCCCAACCTCTTTGTGGACATTGATTTGCTTGATATTCTTGCCTATAAGAAGCACCAAATGTAGGGACACTTTGCATTGTGGACCCTTCAGCATACTGTGACAACTGAGAAGTAAGATTCGCTATTTGAGCTTGAAGATTAGCAATTGCCATGTCTTGCTTCTCTAGTACCTGAAATCAACGAAATGAAACTAAATCAAATATCAAAAGAAAAATAAACAAAACAAACAGAAGGATTAGCAATTTTACTAATCCCCGGCAATGGCGCCAAAATTTGATGTGAAATATTCTAACACTCAAATTAAAACCCTATGATTGTAGTATTTGAAAGTAGGGATCGTTTTAGGCTGGGGATTAGAGGGGATGCTAATCTACTCAAATTAAACTCTAAAACACTACACTAGACTCAAAAACAGAAAACTAGACTCTAACAACTCAAAACAAACTAAAAAGACTCAAAATAGCACAAAATAATCAAATAGACATAAACTAGACACTAAAGGATGATTTGGACAAAAATTACTTTTAACTTGACTCAAAACACTTAAAAACACAAGTTTGGACAAATTCTAACTAAAAGACACAACCAAGTAAAAACAAACAAATTTAAACTTCTATGAGTTCATCATTGATCCTTTAGCTTTAGCCTCTTATACAACAGAAATGGTGGCAACCTTTGATTTTGGATGATCCTTCAAAATGTCATTTCTCGGAGACTTATCCATGCTTAGTAGCTTTAGTATAAAGAGTCAACATCGTACCAACTGTTTAGCGGCATTAGTGACTTGAAACCCGGCTCCAACAACTGTTGAAGTTATTTACTTGAGAACAATGCTAGGAAGAAATCAAGCAAAGGTTTTCTTTGTCCTTGTCTTACAGGAAAGTGAAAGGGCAAAGGAAAAGACATGGAAAGAACATGATATGAGATACTTTTGCTCTCGACCCTGATGATATGAGATATTTTTGCTCTTTGAATAAATGGCAGAAGGATTTGATGCTGATGTAAAACTTCTTGATTTCAAAAATATTTTCTTGATGAGAAAATGAGTTTGACATTTTAAGGGACTTAGCTGAAGAAGTATTCTCAAAAAGGAGGAAAAATGAGTATTTTGAGAGGCTTGGTTGAAGATGCATTCTTAGCAAGGAAGAAAAGTAAAGAATTTTTGGAGGTTTGCCTTGCCATGAAGGATAAAGGTCGACCTATATAAGGATTTTTCAATAGCAGGTAGTAGCGTTATTGGGACCATCTCCTTCACGCTTGTTGGCAACAATGGTAGTTGGAACAGTAAGATTCATGCGTTCTAATTTTGTCAGAGATATTTTGACAGAGTTGATATCTAGAAAGCTAAGATTACGTCTTTAAAGTCCCAATGAATTTTATTTCAGAAGATATGGCTTTTGATATTCAAAGAGTGATGTCTCTTCAATTTTTGAACAAGCAGTCGTATTGATTGTATTTAAAAAAACACACTTGGAAAGTTGTCTGTCTGTGGAAATTTGCCCATGTTGCACTTCTGAGATTTCAATTTATCTGATTTTCTTTTCTTTCATCATTTCTAAAAATGGCTTACCCATCTAACTGTTGTTTTTATTTGAATGTTGTAGAAGATGCAGACATGCCTTCTCAAGATAATATATGGCTATAAACACGAAAAATTCCTGAAACAAGAAACAAGAATACGTGTACAAAATATATTTTTGTATTAATGATTTTGGGGTTACAATCTCTTTGTAATTTGATCCTCTTCGAGCTGCGGTGGTGCAGCAGTGACATCTTCCTCGGGGATTTCGTCTTTTTTGCCTTCTTGAATCGTGATGTGGAAGACATCTTGGACCTCCTCTTAAGTGCTGTCTTCTCGAGCTTGTTGGCATGAGGATTGTCCGGTGTGGATGATAGTACGCCTTCTTACTTTCAATGGTCCATTTGTGTCAACCTCTAAGATTGCTTGGCGCTTCATCCTTGAAGGAATCAAGCTTCGAACGTCGCCTTTTTTCTGGTAACCCATCGAGCTTTTCTTCCTTTGGTGTTGTCTTCCTCTTTCTAGAAGGCTTCTCATTATCTTCAAATCTTTCCGAAGCTGATCGTCGCAGAGGAGAGATAGATGTGTTGCTTTGTTTCTTAGGCTTTAACAACCTTTCAAAAACAGAGCTTTGGGATGTTGGCACATTAAGCCTCTTGAAGACAAAGGTTCGATCTTGACCACCAATGCGATTAAGCACTGAAATTTTGGGGTTTGAACGGCTCATTCTATCGAAGACCGATGTCCGAGGGGTGGGTTTAGGCTCTTCTTGGTCTTGTTCAATGCTCACGCTGACGTATTGAGCGCCAGTATTTTTCGCTTTGTTTGAAATCATCACAGGTGCATTTGGTATGAAGCCAAGTCCGGCTTTGTTGTTGTCAACTCCGTAACCATGCTCCTTCAACTTCTTTTAAGTTTTGGTGAGGTTACGTTCTTTGTCATTGACAGTGTTTGAAACCTTCTTTCCAGCCGTAGAAGATGAAGCAAAGTCGTACCTAGCCTTCGACATGAGTTTGTACGCGTTTGGGTCGAAACCTTCCTCGGTCATTTTGGTTGGAAAAAAGCTTGATTCCACCTCCTTTGGTAGAACTTTTATGAAGCCTTGTGGTAGTCTTGCGATCTTAGCACTCCCTAACTGTGTCAGAGGAAAAACTGCATTCGTCTTAAGCAACTTCACATCATCCTTGTGCCACTGTGTGTCGGCTTTTCTTGTTCCAGTTTTGAATGGAGATTGACCATTCTTTCTTCTTGACATCGGGATATACCGGAATATGGGTGTGTTCGGTCCTTTTGAAGGCATCCTACTCCCTTTGGTTGTTGCAGGTTTAGCAAACTCGTCATCGTCTTTGCTTGAAGATGGCACGGCTTGCTCTTTTTGCTTTTTAGGCATGGCTTGCCACTCCTGCTTTTTAAGTGTTGCTTTGCCCGTGGATTTGATCTTTTCCGGAAAAGCTTCGGGTACCATGTCTTCGTCCATGTAGAACTTGGCGTCTGCAAAGTGTGATTTAGCTTCGGTGAATGGCTTGGTGTCACCTTGGATCACCTTCACTCATTCTCGGTAAAATTTTAGGCATTGGTGAAGGGTGGACGGTACTACCCCATTTGTGTGGATCTAAGGTCTTCCAAGGAGCAAGCTGTAGAAAGTTCTTGCATTAATCACGTGGAATATCGTGCTTGATTTGAGCTCACCAATGGTCATCTCTACTCGGATCATGCCCATCACCCTTTGTCCTCCTTGGTTAAAACCCTGGATCAGCAGACGGCCCAGGGATAGTTCATTCACCTTGATGCCGATTATGGGCATTGTTGATTTTGGCATGATGTTTATGGCTGACCCACCATCCACAAGCATGCGGTTGACTTTGTGTTCCCTTACGTACCCCAAGACGAAGAGAGGACGGTTGTGAGGCTTTGATCCCAGCAGTAGGTCTTCGTTAGTGAAGTTAATTGTGTCATGGGTGGCACAACATGTGGCACATTCATGTGGCTGAAGCTTCGAGCCTTCACCGTTACTTTCTTGTACTTCATGGTCACTGGGACTTGCCAAGACTACTGCTAGTGCTATTTGCATCTTTTTTGGCAATTGTAGCGCTTCCTCAATGCTAAAGTGTGTTGGCAGACCTTCTTCAGGTGTGAGGGTCTTTTCTACCTTAGTGGTGATAGCTTTGCCTTCTGAGGGCTCTTCTATTTCTACTTCAACCATGTGACAGGCGACGGTAGTGCACTGTTGGTAAAAGTCATTCGGGAAGTACTCGTGCAAGGAAACGGGAATGCGTGGCTCTTGCTCCATAGGTTCCCCAGCATATGTTGTCTTATCATCCTTTATGTTTCTTTTAGGCTTCCCATTGTTGCGGCCGTGGTGATTTCTTCTTTGTTCCACCTTTGGCTGTATGACTCGTGGTCTTGGCTTACTTGTCTTTTTCTAGGTTACCAATATCCATCCTTCTTCGTAATCGGTATATGCGTCTTGGTCGCTTCCCCCCAGTGATGGTTGTGTAGGAGGTACCGTGCAGCTTGAGCATTCATGGGAATGGTCAGGTGTCGCTTGGAGAGGCATGGGATCGAACGATCCAAACACAATTGTAGTGGTATGTGTTGCGGCCGTGTCCTCAAGGTCGAGCTCAATTTGCCTTTGTTGTGCTAGCTTCATGATGAGTTCTTTAAGAACGAAGCATTTGCCAACAGGATGGCTCACAATACGATGGTACTTGCAGTACCTAGGATCGTTTATACGATTCATTTCTTCAGGACGCTTGCATTCGGGTAGCTCAATCACATTTTTTTCTAGCAAGTCATCTAACATGATAGCCATGTCAGAGTCAGGAAAAGGGTACGTTTTCTGTTCCAACTCTCTCAAGGTGTTCTTGTATCTGTCTCGGGTGCGAGAAGGCTCACCTTTCTTTATCTCCTTCGCTTTCTTCTTGGAGGAGATCTTGATGGGCGTTGAGGAGGTCTTGATGGGGGTAATGTTGACGGTGAAAGCTTCCTTAGCGGGCTTCTTCCCAATCTTGTCTACATTTGGGGCGAATACTTTATCCTTCTTGAAGTTAGTAATCGGCTTCTTTTTCCTGTGATTAGCGATACTCAGCTCCATGTCGTGGGAACGAGTTGCCAGCTCTTCAAATGTTCTTGGTTTTATGCCTTGGAGGATGTAATGTAACCCCCAATGCATGCTTTTAACGCACATCTCAATGGCAGAGGTTTCAGAAAGCCGATCTTTGCAATCCAAACTTAAGGAGCGCCATCTATTGATGTAGTCGACGACAGGTTCATCTTTCCACTGTTTCGTACTAGTCAGCTCTAGCATGCTTATAGTACAGCGAGTGTTGTAGAAGCGGTTGAGGAATTCCCTTTCTAGCTGGTCCCAACTGTTGATAGACTCGGGTTCGAGGTCGGTGTACCAGTCAAAAGCATTACTTTTCAGCGAACGCATGAATTGTTTGACGAGGTAGTCCCTCTCTGTCCCAGCATTGTTGCAAGTTTCAATGAAATGGGTGATATGTTGCTTCGGGTTGCCTTTTCCATCGAACTGCATGAATTTTGGGGGCTGATAACCCCTTGGCATCTTCAAAGCATCAATCTTCTTGGAGTAAGGCTTTGAGTATAGTACGGAGTCATGTGAGCTTCCTTCGTACTGTGTCTTGATAGTGCTTGCGATCATCTCCTGTTGCTGCTGGATAGAGAGAGATCCCATGAACGCCGTTGCTTGGTCTAGCTTCAGCTTCTCTTCGACTTTCTCCGCTGAAGGCTCCTCTTCTTCGTCGACTTCTTTCTTCAATAGGCCAACATTTGGGTCGACTTTCACGTCGAGCCGCGCATCTAGTTGGTTGACGAGTGCGGCAATCTGCAAGTCCTTCTCTTCCACAGTCCGTGTGAGCTTTGTGATTGCTTCATTCATCTGAGCTAGCTGGTCCTCGATTGAAGTTGCTCCAGTGGTCATGACTTGCATGGTTGTACTACCGCTCAAATCAGCGTCGGAGAGTAGGGACTCTGAGTATTTCCTCGGGCTCTCCCATCTTGGAGCCCTTAGCGAGGCTAGGGTGATCACAGGCTCGTGCCTCAGGTGCTCTTGTTCCTTTGATAGAGTTAATGCAGGGGTGGAAGCTGCGGTAAAAAGAGCTCTTGCCTTACTTCGGGTTGTGATGCCCGAAATATCACCACTTGCGGCGATGATGTTCTTGTTCTTCGCTTTGATTGCGGAAACAACTTGATCCTTTCTTGATGCCATTTGCGTTTTTCAATGATTTGAGGATAGAGATGAGAGGTAGAGAGGTCTCATTGGGCGTACCAAATTTGTAAACACGAAAAATTCCCAAATTTGTAAACATGAGAGGTCTCTTTGTAATTTGATCCTCTGATTCTATCTTCGTAGGGTGTAGGTTTGTGGATGAGTTATTGATCCAAAGGGCCGTCGAGGCTTGATCTAGGGATGAACAGTTGATGAATAGATCTTTAAGGGGCATTGGGCTTGATCTTGAAGAATGGGTGTATGGGTTTGTTGATTTTTTGTTAATCCAAAGGGGCGTTGGGGCTTGATCTTAGGATGAACAGATGATGAACGATGAACACTTTCTTCAAGGGGCCGTCAGGGCTTGATCTTGAGTTGGTGGAAGTTCTTCAAGGGCCGTTGGGGCTTGATCTTGAAGGAGGATTTGACGAAGAACGAAGAGTGCTTTCTTGATTCTTCGGGATTTTCTTGAGAGCTTTAGAGTTTCAAGGCTTCAAGGTTTTGGTGTGTATGTAAATTCCTCATTTTTCTCTTGATGGAGAAGCCCATTTATAGGCTTTGAGAGTGAATCACCACCATCCATTCTTTTGGTGAAGTGAGTGGATGTTGTAGGTGAAATAAATGAAGTTGGTAGGTGAAGTAAGTGTGTGAGGTTGGTGAAGTAAGTGGAAGTTGTAGGTGAAATGAGTGTGTGATGTAGGTGAAATAAATGGAAGTTGTAGGTGAAATGAATGTGTGATGCAGGTGAAATGAATAAATGTTGTAATTTTAATACATTGGTTATCATTTATTTCACTGAAATTTCGGTGTCTACAATAGTGCCTATCTTTCTTATCCTCTAATGGTCATCTTACCGTTAGGGAACTTGTGGTGAAGAATTATATAACCACCACAGTAGTAGCTAAAAACCTTCTCACTCCCAAAGATAAAAGAATACTTTCAAAACTGTATGATGAATCGGCTATTCAAGAATCTTTAGCTTTCAATGTTCAGTATGTGAGTTCTGTATCCAAGATGGGGCCAACGTCTACTTGCTCGCACTCGCCAAGTTTAATCATTAATGGCTGAACATGGCAAGTCTTAGATAAGAGATTACAAAACTCAAGCATGCGAATAGAGAGTTGCACATACTTGCAAATATTTGCTCAATGAACATGAAAAGAAAGCACGATCAACTATAGGAATCCAAAAGTCAAATTCAAAATGACCACAGTGGTTCGTGACTCTATTCTGAAGGCGCCTATTACCTCCACTGTCTAGAGTTCTACCAAGTACTGAGGCTTGAAATGATCAACCTCCGAACTCTTTTGGAGTTCCACCAAGTACTGAGGCTTCACATGATCAATTTCTAGTGCCTCCCTTTTTTGGGGTTTTGCCAAGCACTAAAGCTTCACATGAGCAACATTTGTGAAAGCTCTCTTTTTTTTTCTTTCATTTTTTTTATTATTGTAGTTGTAATTCATGTGTATGCACGCCTATGTATAGAAAAGTTCCCTCTCTTCTGGGTTTTTACATGTCTGAAACTTCTGGTTCAATTTGTTATATATATATATATATATAGGAAACCACGAAAACTTCTGGTTCCATTAATATGAATCAATGAAGAAACAATGGAAACTTCTAATTCCATGAATATGATTGAATGAGTTTTTAAGCAAACACATTTTCTAATATCATATGCTTTCACATGAATTCTCGGGCAAGTGGAATTCATGAAAGTATCTCTTGTATAAGATGTTGATGGTAACAAAATCGTGTTTCACTAAGTTCACCATTTTCTTATTCTTAAATGGAAGAAATTTAGGTATGATGGAACTTGCGATAATTAATTGATACTATATATAACTGTTGAACCTAAAAACTACTTAGCCTACATGGCGTGCAGACCGAATAGCTAATAAGCTAACTACGTCATTCGGTTAAATGCGGGGCGTGTCAACTCGTCAGCCAAGCTCGGTCGGGGAGTAAATGAATGTTATTGTGGCGTTGAGCGCGTTGATGACTTCTAAATCTTATGACTGTGACTGAGCAAGGAACACTTCTCGGTCTTTGAGTTCTAGATCCTGAGACAAGACTGCTAGTTCTATGAAGTTTAGTAAATATTCGACTTTCAGTCTGCCGAATGTCGTAAGTTGGTAACACCTCATTTTGCTGAGAAGGCTGATGAGATGACCTCTTCCAATAAGGACTCATAGATTCCTTATCGACCGAAACTTGGATCTCAAAGCAGTGTTGTTTATCCAAAATTGAAGGTGCTCCTCGGTTAGCTGATTCTACAGCTATAGTGTTGTTTATCCAAACTATAGATGTTGCCGGTTGCCAACACAGTGTTGTTTATTCAAATTGAAGGTATATTGGCAGGAAAAAGGGTCAAAAAAAAAAAAAATTAAGATATTTGAGAGGTTTTGAGTAGAGCAAGAGTATGAGCAAGGTAGTTTTGTGTGTAGATTTAGAGGTACTTCTTTTGTTGCACTAAGTCCATAATTTATAGGGTTGGATATCTGTTTGGCGCAGCCTAGATAATAAGTAGAGCAATTTCGATTGCACCTGAAGACTCTGTAACGTAATATTCTGAGAAAAAGTCATGACAACATGCATATCTGGACGACAAATAGGGACTCTGCATGCTAATTCCATTCCAACCAAGAGACTCCTCTGTGTTACTCGTCCGAATGCACTTAACAACCTATTGCACATTGCAAATTAATTGAAAAACCATCTTAGCAACCAATTGCAAAGTGCAATCATTATCCCACCATTACTTCATTATCTTTACATCTCATGCATGCATGAAAAACCATCATGTTTGATAGTTTTGCATTATCTAAAAAGAACAATTTTAATCCCATCACATCATCTCATTTTGATTACTTCAAATGGATAAGAATAGCATACCCACATATTGATCATCCAATATTAATTGCATCCTTGTGGTATTGTTCGACATGGTTCTATATGCAATTCTTGCAACTGATTAAATACTTGGATAGAACTCTAATGTTGCACGACAATTTACATAATCTCTCATTGTGCAATGTTGACTACATGGAGCCTCACGCGTATCACAACTCTGTAAGTTTTATGGATATTTTCATGATAATTACTATGATTAAAATCAAGAGTAATGTCAAGAAAAATCTCTTAATTTTCAGAGTCATCTGACGGCCTAGGATCCTGCCAATCCAATGGTCTCTCGATTGTTTGGATCGATGGTGTAATTTTGGGTCCAAACTATACATGTCTACACAAAATGTTAGAACTTCAAGTTCTTAAAATTATTCATATTTGGAACTTCAGGTCAAAACATTATACATATGTTTTTGAAATTTATTCTTGAGATCGACATTATTAGAACCTTTAGGTTCCTATTTTTCGAATTCATGCTCATCCTTAATCTATACATGGATCAAGGAATTTAGGGTCCTCATTTACATGAATCAAGGAGCTTCTGGTCTTCATTTAATAATCCATGGATTGAGGTGCTTATGGCCATCATTTGAATTAAGTTACTCCCAATTGATTAAAAAACCTTCGGGTTTTAATTTTGATCAAGAACTTTGGGTCCAATCTTTTTATATGATGAGAATCAAAGAACTTCAGGTCCGATCTTTTTATATGATGAAACTTCAGGTTCAATCTTTTCATAAGATGAGGATCAAGAAACTTCAGGTTCTAATTTGATCAAGAAACTCCGAGTCTTATATATACTTAGCATAACAAAAAGTAGTACAATAACTAAATTAAAGCAGAGGGAAGTAAATTCTAGCTATTATAAATATATTGCTTTAAATAAATAAAGATTGTGACAAGAGCTTTAATTCAGCACCATTCGCATAAATATCAAATTTTGGGTCTATAGTAGTATTTTTAAGATTTGGAATGAATTAACCATTCGATCTTTCTGGAATTTTGATATGATGTAGAAGAGAGGATAAGGAACAATTTCTATGGTGAAAATTTTCAATTTGAGCATAGGAAGTCGGAGTTCCAGAGCTTGTAAGACGACTGTTCGTTTTTCTGCAAATTTCAAGTCTTTGCCTTTTTTTGCTTTTGAAAAAAATGATATACAGTCATACAACAAGATATATACCTAGTTTAAGAAAATTAATCATACAAAGGTATGAGGATAAAATAAAGGATTTAATTATCTGTGAGATTCCAATTGCAGATGTGAAAGGTAGGTAGTGCTTCACCGGATTTATGGCGTTATACGTTATACTTTCCATCGACACGAGAGCTGCTTGTGTTGATAACGTGTTGTGAAATTGAGGATATGTGTGCAGTGAAATATAAACTAACTAAGACACAATATTTACGAGGTTCGACAAGTGTGCATATGTCATTGGGGCAACATTAGTTTTTTTCTTTTATTATCTGAAATAATAGGAGTACATAAATAACCCTCACTATTTTTTTCTCTTCTTCAGCTTTATAGCTTACTGATATATTTCCCTTTTTATTTTTTTTTATTTTTTTATTTTTGACAAGGAAAATAAAATTAAGAGAGTCAAACAACAAGACACTGGTAGCTGCCGAAGGCGCACACCCAACCCAAACATGAAAGTTATTTAAACCATGCCCGCACAAGGTGACAGCATTCGCTACAAAATGTGCTTCCCTAAAAATATGCTTCCAACTAATAGAATCAAAAGAAGAGGCTAGCCATTTGATAACTTCAACAATAGTACAGATACGCCACGGAATGCAACATTTTCCCGTGATTGCCTCAATGACAGTCTTCGAATCTCCTTTAATCAAGACCTTCTTTATACCCCGCAATCTAGCCACTGAGAGAGCATCCCTAGTAGCCAAAGCCTCTGCAACTGTGATTGTGTTCTGTCCCAGTCTTCTTGAACCCGCCAAACAAGGGCAATCCAAATGGTTTCTAATGACAAGGCCCGTTGCAGCATAAGTACCTAACACAAAACCATCAAAATTTATTTTATGATAATCAAACTCCGGGAGATGCCATCTGATCTTACTGCTATTCTTGTGGTGGCCTACCACCTTCACTTTTGAATTAGCAAGCAATAAGTTTTTAGCTAATGAGGTTGCAGGTGAAGATGCAAAAAGGGTTCTGCTTAATCTGATTGAATACAAAATCATTCCTAACATTCCACATTTGCCACCAAATAATAAAGACCTTACTAAAATCAGAGAGGTCATCTTTATCTAAATAATCAAGGCTATTAAGCCATACATTTAAACTCGGAACAAGGGATATAGTTAGGAACTTATTATCAATCTTCCACATCTCGTGAGCAAAAGGACAAGTTTTAAATCTATGATCAAGATCTTCCTGAGCACTATTACATAAAGGACATAAGGCAGAATTGTTATTGTTAAAGCTATTTAATTTAACATTAGTGGTCAGCTTATTTCTAACTAACAACCAACCAAAAAACTTAACTTTGTGAGGAATATTTAGTTTCTAAATCCTCCTAATGAGTCCCTTAAACATGTGACACTGACTGTCATCAATTTGAATTCTATGAGCTGATTTGACTGAGAACTCACCATTGGAGGTAGGGCCCTAAATAACCTTATCTTCAACATCACTAATTGGGATAGGTATAGCTAAAATTTTGTCAACAACATTCCAATTTGTATCCACCATCACATTGCTAACTTTAAGGTTCCAGTCAATAAGATGCTGAGATTGATTGGCAATGATATTGGATAAGGGGAAAGGAAAAATCCAATTATGGGACCAAAACGCAATGTTTTGACCATTTCCCACAATCTATCTCACACCCATCTTCACAGTATGTCTTGCTGCTAAAGTACCTTTCCAAACTACTGAGTGATACATTTCATATTCCAAAAAGATTTGTGTCTTAAATATTTAGCCTTAGCAATCTTCACCCACTAGTTGTCATTATCATTAATAATTTTCCAGACAAGCTTGGCTAAGAAAGCAACATTGAATTTTTCAGCTTTTCTAATACCAAGGCCACCTTCAAACAAAGGGGTACAACATCGTCCTAGGCCATCGGAGAAAAGTTAGACTTCTTATTCTAGAGAAATTTCCTATTCTCCCTGTTAATGGCTTGAGAAATCTTAGAAAGGCATTTAAAACAAGCCATGATATGATTAGGCATACCAGCAAGGCTAGACTTGATAAGGGTAAGTCTACCAGCTCTAGACAAAGAGTTAGCTTTCCAACCTACAAGTTTGTTCTGAATGCTAAGAATGAGTTATTTTGCGTTAACTGGGTCCTTCCAGCAAATAATATTGTGAATACCAAGATATTTACCAATTGTAGTTTTATGTTCAATTTGAATAATGTTAACTATATCATTTCTTAGACTAGCAGGGATATTATTAGAGAAGTACAGAGAGGATTTATGAAAGTTAATTTTCTAGTGTGAAACCTCAGCAAACTGAGACAGCAGGGTCGCAATCTTTCTAACTGCTTTCGAGGTGGCTCTGCTGAATATGAGACAGTTATCAGAAAACATAAGTTAGCAATTCTATGACCAAAAAGGGAATAGAGAATACCAATATGATTGCTTGGGGTATTAGCTAACTTATTAAAATGTCTTATTAGAGGGTCCATACAAATGATAAAAATATACGGTGAGAGAGGGTCACCTTGCCTAATACTTCTAGTTGGATGAAAGTACCCTTGTGGCATCCCATTAATCAAAATAGAGAAATATCAAGAAGAAGATACACTCCATAACTCTATTAATCCAATCATGATTAAAACCAAATTTCCCAAGAGTCATTTTGATGTAGTTCCAATCTAAACAATCATAACCCTTTTCAAGATCAAGCTTAACAGCCATTTGACCCAATCTGCCTTTCTTATTCTTGAAGCTGCAAAGAGTTCATGAGCAATAAGGATATTATCATGTATAGACCTACCAAGAGCAAAAACACCTTGATTATGAGAAATGAGCTGATTAAGAATATGTTTCAGCCTATTGACTATAATTTTTTGGATTACTTTGTAGGCCACATTACAAGGGCTAACTGGAATATTAGTATGGTTTATGAGCCTTAAGCTAGATCCATTATCAAAGAAATCCTTGACCAAGTTAATAACAGGATTTTTCATAGTATTCCAACACTTTTGGAAAAAAGATAGCATGAAGCCCATCGTGACTAGGAAAAAATCCTTGATCAAGCCAATGTTATTAATCGCTGAGAGAACTTCCTGCTCCAACATATGCAACATTAGTGCAATATTCTAATCATTAGTAACTGGTGGTTGGATAACATTAAGAAACTCCTCCACATTGCTTTCATTAATTTGGTTAGTTGTAGAAAATCTCTGATTTTGAATGAAAACCTCTTCAAGTCCTTTACCCTTTTTCCCACCAAATGCCATGGTCATCTTTAATTTTGAGAATTTCATTTCTTTTTTTCCCTCATGGTCGCCTTCGAGTGAAAAAATTTGGTGTTTCGATCCCCTAGGAGGAGCCAGTTTGCCTTGCCTCTTTGAGCCCAAAGAATCTCTTCATCATTATAGTGCTTTAGTAAGTTATCCTTTAGCTGTTGTTATTTATCAAGAAATCTCATATTATCAGATGATCATGCAAAGTTCATATGTATGTTGAAGTTCCTTTTGAGAAACCTTAATTTGATGAGGAATATTTTGAAAGTTCCTTTTGCTCTAAACTTTAACTTTTAGCTTAAAAGTGTTAGCACATATTCTATACAAGTCATTTGGGTTACCATTAAAATTACAGACCCAACTATCCTCAACAATTTTCATAAAATCAGGGTGATTAAGCCAAACAGCTTCAAACAAGAACTTATTTTGGTATTGAACTACATTAGTTTGGAAGGATAGCTTAATGGGGCAATGGTCAGAGCCAAAGATTAGGAAGTTGTGAACCCTCGCATCAGAAAATCAATTCAGCCTCTATCAAGTTTTTCAAATATTAAAGTATTATCCTTGTGACCATTGGTCTAAGTATAAGGGATTCTAGTGGCAGAGATGGTGGTTAAACCCCCAGTGGTAAGGAAATCTAAAAATTGTATTACATAGTTAGAAATGAGCTTTTGTCCACCCACTTTTTCACTCAAGTTTGTAATGGTATTAAAATCTCCTATTAAAACCCAAGGATTATTTCCAAGATTATGGATCAAAATACTATCCCAATCATTCTTCTGGTTTTTCTTTTGAGGACAAGCAGAAACAAAAGTAGTAAATCAGGATAAGTTAGTTTTCTTGTTGGTAACAAGGCAATGAACAAATCTAGGAGAAGCATAAAGAACATTCGAATGGATTGCAAAGGAGTTCCAAAAAAGACAAACATCACCGGCTGGCCCCAGCATTGGGGAAGCAAAATTCATATAAAAAAACTGATTAAATAAGTTTAAGCCATACTTAGACAAACTCTGCCTAGGTTCTACTAAACAGAATAAATCTAACTTATTTATATTACTAAGTTGCTTAAACTGGCTTTTGAATCCTGGTCTACTAAGACCTCTGCAATTCCAGAATACCCATTCCATCAGTCAATGTCGTCTACGTTAAAAATGGCCCCAACTATCTTGTTACTTTCATCTCTTGACTTCTTCCTTGGACTCAACAACCCCACAGTAGGCCTCATAACTTCCTTGCCTTTCCCATCAGCTTGTGTACCTTTCTTCTCATCAATTTTTGAGGATCTAGACATACTTCTTGCAGCTTCAATCAGCATAACATCCACAAGTTGGTTTTCATCCCTGTCCGCAATCACCTCCCAATTATGACCTTGATAATCCTTTGCATATCTCTCTCGGCCAGCTCCACAAGTAACTTTTTTGAATGTCCGATTGTCCCTTCAAGACCTACCACCTCGTCATATAGTGACACTACTGCTATTTTTGAAGGGCACTTGTGTCCAACCCTCCTGATCAGGCTCACCCCCGACAACAGACCCTTGAACTGGATCTAAGGGGTCATCCTCAAAAAATGCAGCTTGGGGGAAATAGATCATGATATCCTATTGAACCTCATATTTCCTAGCTAACACCTATTAGCGGGGAACACTCTAGGTTCCTCCTCGAAAATCCTATCGATGAGGAATGAAGGCCTAGGGTCTTTCATCTCCTGAGGACATCTATGGGACTTCAACCTCATCCTCCCACAATAGAAACAAACTTTGAAGAGTTTCTCATAGCTAACATAAATGGGATCATTGTCCCTATCATTTAGCACAAGAACCCTCGGGAGAGGGAACCTGATATCAACCTCCATTAGCGCTCTCACAAACAGTCCCTTTAAGCCATGCAACGTAACTTCATCTATTTTAATCACTTTCCCAATCACTTCAACCAGGTTCTCCACAATATCAGGTTCATGAAATTGGATGGCCAGCCTTAGAACCTTAACCCAAACCCTAATGGTATGAATCTCATCTAAGTCACAGAAATCAGGGGTCAATTTTTATATATGAAAAATTTACCCCTTAACATACCAAAGTCTTCCTTCCAACACAACATCAACATCCTATTCATTCGTAAACTTAATCATATACCAGTTCCTTCCATAATGGTCTAGGAAGAAGTTACCTTAAATCAGACCCTTCCAGCTTATAGCAAGTTTTCTTTTGATGAGTTTCACATCCACCGCTTGTCCAAACATTTTCCCAACCAAGTAGCAACGCTCCATATGTTCGACATTTGCAGTAGAGCAAAGAAGTGGACACTCTGGTGAAACCTCTTTCAAGGGTGACAACATTCCTAAGTTTTTCAACAATAATGGGTTGTTGTCCAGGTTGAAGCTTGGGAAAATGATTGATCAAAGGAGAAACTCTAGGGTTGGGGGAGTTCCTAGGGGACTTTGAAGAAGGAGTAAGAAGTTGAGCTATGGGTGTAAACTGCAAAAAAGCTAAGTAAACAAAGGCAGAAACTGAAGTGAAAGATTTGATGTAGTAACAACCATTTATAACCAGGCTCCGCTCAGAGGTAAAGGAAAGCTTAAGTCTAAAAGACAAGTTAGAAACTAGGTGAAACTCAAAACATGTAAACCGTTTGAAAAACCCAAGCGCACGCATGTAAGAAAAGGGTGAGCAGAAACACCAATTGAGCTTCACCATAAGACAAAAAAAGCATCTCAGGAAACTCAAATGTCGTAACCTCATAATCAACACTAACACTATAGAAACAACACTTAGCCTATTAAAGGTAAACCCTTTCCCTAAGCTAAATGTTCACAACTCATCATCAAAACACACCGACTAATTATAGACATCAAAACACTGGCAGTTCACACATGAATCATGATTAAGCTTAATCCAGTTATCTATTAACCAAATTTGCAAACAATAATAATTACTTTTGTTTATCATAGATATTTGTCATACCTGCATTCTCATCTTGTGAACCAAGCTTCTGCCATATTTCCAATTCACCAAAACACTAATGATCATTTGCACGCAGGGTTCAAACTTTGGATTGCTTTGCTGTAAATCTTTTCCCTTCCATAAACTCTCAAAGCTGCCTTGTTCAAATTCTCTTCTACAACTTTCCCATATTTGTTTCCAATGTAGAGATAGGCTAATAATGACTCTACAAGAACTAGAAACAGCAAGAAATTCTATTAAATCAACGAATATTAGGAGAAGCCAAGGGAACACAAACCCTAGGCCCCATATCACCTCCCCCCCTGACGGGAGGAAAGAGAAGCAACATTTGTGGATTTGATTTGGCGTTTGATGGTTGGATACATTTTGTAATTTATTTCCTTTTTTTCTCTTCTCTCTCTGTCTTATTTTCCTCTTCTCTCTTATGTTTCTTCTTTTCTTTTTTTTCCTCTATATGTTTCTGTTGACCCTAAAAATTACAAAACCTACGTGGCGCGCAGGCCGAGTAACTAATAAGCTAACTACGTCCTTCGGTCGAATGCGGGGCGTGCCAACTCGTCGGCCGAGCTTGGCCGAGGAGTAAAATTTGTTGATGTCGCTTTGGGTGCGTCGTTGACTTCTCTATCTTGCGATTGCGACCGAGGAAGGAACGCTCTCGGTCTCTGGGTTCTACAGCCTGAAGACAAGGCTGCTAATTCTGCGGAGTTCACAAATCGTCGGAGCCCGATTCGGTCACTGTGATTATATTCGTAAGAGTATAAGCACATCGAATCGAGACCAAACTATATGGGCACAGGTACTCAAACGTGATGTATGTCTTGATGGTGAACGTAGTTCGGCCGTCGGAATGCCGAACCCTGAAGCTCACTTGCGAGTATCCAATCATAAAACCACTCGGCGTCCAGTGCGCCGAGCAATGCAATTCATAACACCTGACTATGCCGAGAAGGCTAGCAAGGTGACTTCTGCCAACAAAGGTTCGAAAACCCTTCTCGACCGAGACTTAGATAGATAACCGATCGACCTCGACGCAGTGCTGTTTATCCAAACTGAAGGTGCTTCTTGGTCGGCTGATTCTGCGGCAGCAGTGCTGTTTATCCAAACTGAAGGTGCTCGCCGGGTGCTTCCACAGTGCTGTTTATCCAAACTGAAGGTGTGTCGGCAAGAAAAGAAAAGGAAAAATCTCAAGGTGTTTGAGAGGTTTTGCGCAGGGCAATTGTATGTTGATTCGAAAAGTCCTTTTCTGTTGCATGATTTCTTGTATTTATAGTGCCCCATTCCTTGAAACCAATTCTGATTTGGATTGGGAGTCCTTGTCCCATTTCGCCTCTAACTCGAACAAACCTATTCCTACTGGGATTCTGAATTTTCCTTCCTTTCGGGACTCCATTCCTTGCTGGTCGAGAATCCTGGTCGCACTAGGACTTCCTCGACCTTTCCTATTCATCCGGACTACTTAGGATAGGATTTGGCCGATCCTGCCAGCTGGCCCGGGATTTATTATTCGGCCCATAGTATTTACCATCACCTTGGGCCGAGCACATCCTGCTGCTCAGCCCAGCAATAATATTTTGGGCCCAAACATTGCCCCCTCGCTTCTGAGGTCGCCGACTGTTAACTTTTGGTCGGGCCTCGGCCTTGAAGAAGCGAAAACGTTTATTGCTTTTGTGGATTTTACTTCCTTAATGACCATTATTCCTGCGCATTTATGAGACATGATTGCACTTTCCTCGTTGCCCCCAATGCGTGGCCACGTGTCGATTTTCCGCCGCTCTTAAAACTTTCAATCATGGGCCTCGAAACCGTGCACTAACTGGAACGTCTCATCCTCATTAATGCCTTAAAACTGGCGCCGCACGCAATCGTGCGTCCTGGATTTTTGACTCCTCAAAACCATCTTTGCAGGTTCCCAAAATATCCGAAATGATTGGAAAGGTTTCCCGGTTAAATTTCCCCCCAATTTGAACCAATGCTTTTCGAATTCCAGACTTTTGATCTTCACTCTGAAAAGTCTATAAATACCCACACTTCTGTCATTCACATCTTACGCTTTCATAAATTCCAAAATCCCAAATTTATCATTCATGTTCGTTCAAGCAAAAATCCTTCCAGTTCTTCCTTCTGCGATTTCCTCTCCAGTTTTCCCTCTGCAATCTCTTCTTTTTCCAAACTATCTCCTACCATCTTTCCAAATGGCCTCCTTTATTTCGAAGCTCTCTGATGAGATCAATAAATGCAAAGATTTCATCGATCGGAATGCGATCAAAACACTATGCTTTGAGAATGACATGGCCACCACTCATCAGATTCTGGGCCCCCTCTTCAGGGATGCAGTGCCGTCGTGCATCACCAATCTTCTCAAGGAGCAGTGCCTAACACCCCTGCTCCAAGGGTTCGACTGGTCCAAATGGTGCTTGGCTCGGCCTCAAGGAGCTTGGCCCTCGACCACCACAGCCTGGGCCGCCTGGGTGGATCGAATGAGATCATTCTTCGGCGAGGAGTGGAAAGCCCTCGGCATTTATGATGCCATCCTGCTCTCGACCATGGAGATTACCATGGACAAGGAGCTGCTTATGGCGGCCTTGACTCTATGGTGTTCGGCCACCAACACCATGGTCCTTCCATTCGGACCCCTCGGCCCTACAATCCTCGACATCTCGGCCATTCTTGGGACTCTACCATCCAGCCTCCCAATCGACGCCGCTCTTTCGGGATGCCCCTCCCTCCTTGACCTGAAGGCGCTTTTCGACGAGCGGGCCGTCGAAATGCTCAGCCGAGGAGATCGAGAGCCTTCCAGAGAAGAAGTTCAGAAGCTTCATAAGAACTTCTTCAACTACAATACTCTGATTCTCCACATTGCCGGCCGAGGCGAGGAGAGTCTCAGGAAGGGAGAACATGAAGCCTTCCTCTTCTATTGGTACAACAAATTTATTTGTTGTACCAGGTCGAACAAGTGCTTGGTCGAGAATATGCCGGTGGCCCAGGCCCTGGCTAGTGGTCACTCTCTGGCTCTTGGCCCGGCTATTCTTGCCAACCTCTTTCGTTGCTTGGCCGAGACAACCATCAACAAGATTGACCCGCACCAGAATGGGCCTCTCTGGGTTTTCCAACTTTGGCTGCAGGTCTATTTCTCCACTCTTCGGCCTGAGGTCCCCGCTTTCCAGCGCTCGGCCGCCCTCGGCCCCCAACTGGCCTCTCGACCGGCTCCTCCTCACCGGGCTGACGAGGTCCTTAAGCACTTTTTCAGCCTCGACGTTTTTTCGGACGACGAGTTCCTGGTGTGCCGGCGCCAGGAGTACCCTGCTTCAATCGGGCTCCCGACGGCAACTTGGGCCGCGGCCGAGGACGCGGGCCTTCGTCAGTCCTGGGAGTCAATCGTACTGGCTCGCGACCTTCCTCTTGGTTGCGATGCCCGCCGAGCCGGTTGGGAGGTCTACCAGCTCCACTTTGTCGCCCGACAGCTCGGCTACCTCCAAGGTTACCCCGTACCCCTGATCGTCTCTTGTTCCCTCCTGAGCCGGGGACGTCTTTCTGGTTCTTCCAAGAGGGAGTGCCGGACGACGGAGCAAGAGTTTCAGGATCGGTGCAAGAAGTTCCGTCTTCGGCCAACCGTTCCGGAATCCTTGGGCACTGACACTTTTGGGGATTGGTGGGATGAGTACACTGGCGACTTCTTCGGCGCCTTGGCCGAAGACGTGGTGAGCAAAGTGTTTGGTGACCGGCCCAGACCAGCGCCCTCGACTCAACCTAAGGAGTCGGTCCAAGGTATATTGTTGACTAATTACTTTGCTACTTCAGAAAAAGAGAAACTCAATTGTCCTTGTTACTAATTACTTTGCTGTTTCAGGGGGTCGCGGGTCGAGGACGGTCGAGGTGGTCGCCGCGGTGGCAAGGGCGAAGAAGGCGTCCACGAAGAGGACCCTTGTCACCGAGTGGGCGGTCCCTGCCAAACGCCCCCACCTAGGGGCCAAGCCGGCGGATGATGCCCCTCGCCCTTCTAAACGCGTCAAGAAATTGGCGAAGAAGGGCGACCGGGAAATTCATGTCGTCCCCAGTGACACTACTGGGACACCTGCTCCTGCCGGCTCTCCATCTGTGCCGGCTGCCCCGGCTTCTCCAAACCCGACTCCCTTCCTGAGGCCACGGCCGATCCCATCGTCGCACCAGCTCCAGCTTCAAAGCCGGTCGTGGCGCCTGCCGTGGGGAAGTCGGCTGCACCTGCCGAGGCACCCTGTAGTCCAACGGTCATTTTGGAGGTATAATTCTGCTTCCACTCCTGTTTCTTTAGGTTTCTAGTTGTAATACTAAATGTTCTCTTTTTGTTCAGGATGTTGAGAGCGAGAGTGACGAAGTCCCGTTGGAACGCCGCCGTCGACCAGTCAACTCTCCTCCCGTCCATCCTCCTCCGGTAGTCGAGGAGACCGCTCGACCGCGTTCTCCTGCGGCGGATCGTGGCAAAAGACCTATGGCCGATCCTGAGGCCACGGCTGAAACGCCGATCCATCCGTAGGATAAAGATCCTCCCATTCCTCCACAGGAAGTCTTTTCGGCCTTTGTAAGTCTCGTTTCTTTTGTATTGATTTTTTCATGACACATGTTTTTTTTAAAAAACTATTAAATGTCAGGTGCCCGAACATTCATTTCACCGGCAATTTTATGCGCCGAGGGGCGTTGTCTATATTTCCTGGCCGCCGTCGTGGCCATCAAATGTAGATGACCTCCATCGGCCACGTGAATTGCGTAGCGGTCTAAGGCACTGGGCTCGGCCATTAAGTTCCCTGGGTTCAAGCAATGACCCAGAGGGCATGGCCGAAGTCTCCTCTCGGCAGGTCTAAAACAATTCCCTTTTTCTTTATGCACTATATCACGACGTCTTACTTTCCTTCACAAAGTTTTTCTTTTATGTGTAGCCATCGTGGGAAGTGGAGCTCGACGCTCTTCTTCAGAGCACGACCGGTGAGGCCGGCTCCTCTGCAGCCCCTGCCGAACTGGCGGCAGCCGTGCCCGAGGCCGAAGTCTTCGTGAAGCTGCACGAAGTCCTATCTCTTACTGCCTCCCAAGCTCTCCGGCGCAAGGGCCTTGACTCCGTTGGAGAGTGTCTTAATGACCTCGCCAGCGGTGGTTACCTGAGCACGGAGGGTATCTCTTTCCTCACCGACCTCCTGGAGCGGACTCGGCAACATTTTCTTATCTTCGAGCGAGCCCTACAAGCCGATGACGATTTGAAGGTGGCTAAGGTCGCGCATGAGGCAGGCCGAGTAGAGATGGAGGCTTTCAAGGCAAAGAAAGCGAAGCTGACCGAGTTTGATCACCAGATCTCTGACCTCCAGCGTCAAATTTCTGACCTTCAACGGCAAAGGTCGGCTGCTGCTTCCGAGCTTGAGAAGGACTTTGAGGCTAACAAGGCTCGGCTGACGGCCTTCGCTGCCGGCGCACGGCGTATCCAGCAACTGCAGTGCAACAAGAAGACGCGGCAGGCTAAGATAATTTTGAGCGAAGCGAAGTGGCTGGAGCTAAAAGCTGCCCTCGAGACTTTTCTCCCCTCGACCCCTTAGGACTCTACCATTGTATTTGTACTTGTTCTTCTTGTAATGATTCTTTCGATATTAATGCAATGGTCGTTTTGCTATCAATACAATGGTCTTACTCTTGCATTTCCCATGTAATTGGATAGTACTTCTTTAAAAACTTTCCATTAATCGGTAATTTGTGAACTGAACCCGTCCGATCTCTTAGATGATATGCCCCCTTGCCGAGGACTTTGTGAACGATAAATGGCCCTTCCCAATTTGGCGACCACTTACCAAATCTGGGGTCTTTAATCCCAACAGGCAACACAGTTTGCCAAACCAATTCTCCTTCGCCGAACGTTTTTTGTCTTACACGCTGATTATACGCTCGCTCGGCAATTTTCTTTTGTGCGACCAATAAGTTACCCGCGTCGATTCGACTTTCTTCTAAGTCTTCCAACTCTTGTCGCATCGCTTGATTATATTCAATACTGCACAAATCACTCTGCTCGATTACTCGCAACGAGCTTATACTCAACTCGACCGGTAACATAGCGTCGTGTCCATAAGTCAATGCATAAGGAGTGGTTCCAGTGGCCAACCGGGGTGAAGTTCGGTATGCCCATAATGCTTCATTTAACTTCAAATGCCACAGCCCAGGTTTCTCTTTTACCATTTTTTCGAGGATGTCGATCAACACTTTGTTGCTTGCCTCGGCCTGCCCGTTTGCCTGTGGGTAGTACGGCGTAGATTGCTCGAGTCGGATATTCAAACTTGCCGCGTATTCCCTAAACCTATCGGCTGTAAATATAGTGCCATTATCAGTTATGATCGTTTCTGGCACGCCGAATCTGGTCACAATATTCTCCTCTACGAAGTTGCATACCTCTTTAGCAGTTAATTCGGCGTATGACCTTGCCTCGACCCACTTAGTGAAATAGTCAGTTGCTACAATTATCCACGCGTGTTTCGCTGCCCCCGATGATGGCGTGATTTTGCCAATTACATCCATTGCCCAACCCCTAAACGGCCATGGTTTAGTAACCGAGTGTAGTAATTCGGCCGGGGCTCTCTGCACAGGTCCATGAATTTGGCATGATACGCATCTCCGTGCATATTCGATGCAATCCTTTAATATATTGGGCCAAAAATAACCGTGTCGTCGGAGCAACCAGCGCATCTTTCGTCCAGACTGGTGTGCCCCGCAAATTCCTTCATGTACCTCGGCCATTGCCTGGGCAGCCTCGTGTGGGCCGAGGCACAACAGTAGTAAACCATCATCGCCCTTGCGATATAATTCATTTTGGTATGACACGTAATTCGTGGCGAGCACCTTCGTTCTTCGGTCGTGTTTCCCATTGGGGTTATCGAGGTACCGTAACATCGTCTTTCTCCAATCGTCTGGTTCTACTTCGACAGCACATACTTCTATGGGATCTCCTCGTTCTAGTAGGGATGGGAGCGACATTACCCTCGTACGTATTATGTGCGCGTGTTGGAGAGTTTGCTGATTGATCAAGGCGGGGTACGAGCGTTGACCCGTGTTCGCAATTCCCACAATTCGACCTAGTTTGCCCCCCATGAGTTGTGCTCCGGAGGCGATCTGGGCGAGTTCGTCGGCGTCAGTATTGTGGATATGTGAAATGTGTTCAAATGTGATTCGGTCGACTGAATAGCGATACCGACACATGCCGAGGTTGAAGTACTGGAACCATCAAAATGCATAGTCCAATGGCTATTGCGTGTAGTGACTAAACCGATGTCGACGTCGCCTTCCTCAGAACCATAGGGGGAAGGATGTTGGGCCAAGAAATCGGCGAGAGCTTGCCTCTTGACGGCCTTTTGGGGGACATACTGAAGGCTGAACTCAGATAACGCGAGCGTCCATTTCCCGATTCGGCCTTTGACAATGGGCCGAGTGAGCATATATCGAATTACATCCGTTTGGGCGATGACCTGCGTGACTGATGGGAGCATGTAATGCCGAAGCTTGGATGCGGCGAAAAACAAAGCTAAGCAAAGTTTTTCGACAGGTGAGTAATTGAGCTCTGGCGAATTCAGATTTCGGCTAAGATAAAAGATCGCTTGTTCACGTCCTACATTGTTATCTTGCGCGAGGAGACAACCAATGGATTCAGCGGCGCCCGAAATGTATAATTTAAGAGGTTTGTTGCGACAAGGTGGAACGAGCACAGGTGGGGTGGACAGGGCCACCTTGATTTGCGTAAACGCAGTTTGATGTTCTTCGCGCCATTCAAATCGGTCGATCTCCTTCAGTTTAAGGAGCGTAGAGAATGCTTTCATTTTACCGGCCGAATTGGCGATGAAACGACGGAGGAAATTTATCTGCCCGAGTAACGACTGAAGCTGTTTCTTTGTCGTCGGAGGTGGGGCGCTAATGATGGCGCGGGCTTTATTTTCATCGACCTCGATGCCACGATGGTGCACCAAAAATCCTAGGAAATTACCGGTCGAAACACCGAAAGCACACTTGGCCGGGTTCATCTTGAGGTTGTTCTTGCGCATGCAAAGGAACGCCTGCCTCAGGTCGTCCAGGTGTGTTTGACGACGTTTGGATTTTACGACCACATCATCGATATAAACTTCGACGATTGTACCAATTAAGTCGTGGAAGATCATATTCATGGCTCGTTGGTATGTGGCGCCGGCGTTCTTGAGACCGAAAGGCATGACTACCCATTCGTAAGTACCAAGTGCCCCCGGGCAACGGAAAGCCGTCTTGTGGACGTCAGCTTCGGCAATGAAAATCTGGTTGTAACCCGCATGACCATCCATAAAGGATAGCAGTTCATGATTAGTTGCGGCATCAATTAATAAATCTGAGATCGGCATCGTATATTCGTCCTTGGGAGTAGCCAAATTTAGATTACGGAAATCGATGCAAATGCGAAGGGCACCGTTTTTCTTTAACACGGGGACGATATTGGCCAACCATTCGACATACCGAGCGGTCCTAATAAACCCGGCTTTTAGAAGCCGAACTAATTCTTCCTTAATGCCGAGTTGTACTTCGTTCGAAAATCGGCGAGGAGGCTGTCGAAAAGGCTTACACCCCTCCTTGATGTGTAGCTCATGCTCTACAAGGTTTCGGTCGAGGCCTGGCATTTCATGATAGCTCCATGCGAAGCAATCTTTAAATTCCTGGAGTAACTTACGGAGTTCGACCTTCATGGGCGGTGGGAGTAACACGCTAATAAACAATGTTCGAGGATCATCGGCCGTGCCTACGTTAACTTCTTCTAATGGGTCCTTGACTTGAGGCCGATGGTCTTCGAGTTCGGCCGGCGCAGCCTGAACTTTATCGAAAGATAGAGCGGGGCTGTTATCTGCTTCGGCCAAAAATTCGATTAAATTGATGCCGGAATGTGGTTGCTTGCTAATGGCGTACCAATGGGCCAGCAGACGTTCCATTGTGGATGAAACCGCGGCCTGACGCCGTTCTTGCGTGGTGTGCTCAATCATCGGCATTGGTGACTAAATCTGCCAAACCAAGTCTCGCCGAATCCTGTTGGACAGTCTCGGCGCCGACCTCAATCACTTTCTGTACCTAAATTCTCGTCGGCCGTCCATCCTCGTTAAGGCCTTGGAGGGTGATGTAGCCGACGTGATCATCATAATAGCGAGCCTGAACCATGTTGGTCTCAAATGGTTGGTTATCGGCTGGGTGTACTACGACCGATTTGCCATCCCAAAAGATGAGGACTTGATAGAGTGATGAAGGAATGCAATTGGTTTGGTGGATCCAGTCGCGGCCAAGTAATGCGTTATAATCGGTCTTGGAATCAATGATAAAGAATGCCGTCATGTGTTGACGACCGGCAATGCTAACTTCCAACGGGAGCACCCCTTTGGTCTGAGACTTATCACCAACGAAGCTGCTCATAGTGATCCCTGATGGAATGAGTTCGTTATCAGAACGGCGTAAAGCCTTCATGACGGATATTGGCATAATGTTGACTATGGCTCCACAGTCGACAAACACTTTGGAAATGGGAAATCCTTCGATGTGAGCCGTGACATACAACGGCTTCAGGTGTTGGAGATTAACCGAGGGGGAGCGGGGAAATAGCTCGGCCAAAGCTGCCTTAAGGTTGTCCCCGCTTCGGTTTTCTCTATCGTCGTCGTTTGCGACGAAGTCTACTTGTGTTGCTTCCTCGGCAACTACGTCTCCGTCAAGAAATTCGACTGGTGGGTACTTGGTTGGAATTCAGCTGGTAGGACATGGACCATACTGATCTCCATATGTTCGAGGACCGAGGGGCCCATTGGATCGTGGTCGTCGTCTTCTGCAGAACTAACCCCCGTAGCAGTCGACGGAACATCCTCGATCAAACTTTTGAGTTCCTCGGTAAGAACCGGTATCTGAGACGTGGGAACCAAATCGAGTGCGGGTGGGCTATTTCCCTCGACGATGTTGACTGCCGAAGATTTATGTTGATCCTTTGTTACACGGGCTCGTTCTTCATAAGCAATACGGGCGTTCCTCGTGTCTAGATATATATCCAACCGTGCTATCCGTTTTTCCTCGTCGGCCGTGAGGCCAAAGAGCGATACAGCCGAGAAAACTTCGAAATGATAACGCAAATGCTGGAGGTCTTCAAGCGAAAAGGGTAATTCGGCGGCGTCGATGTCTGTATAGGGATTGATAGGAGCATATTCATGCGACTTAAATGGCTTGTTCTCGTGCATTTACGTTATGTTTCTTTAGTTATTTTAGTACTTTAAGCTATTTCGTGTGTTTGTAGGTCCAAAGGGCTAAAGGAGCAAAAAGATGCATTTTGGAGACTTTTGGAGCACTTATGGGCTAAGGATGGATAGCTTATGCTTGGAGCCAAAGTGTTGGACGAAATTGAAGACCTAATTGAAGACCAAAGTGTTGGAACCTTGTTCTCTTTAGTTCTAGGACATTTAAACCTTTTCTTTATCCATTGCACATGCATCTCCATAAACCATCAACACATTTTCACCAACAATCTGCCCAAAAGCCGTGCATCACACATGCATTTCCAGCTCCCCCCTCTTGCATTCCCATGACATTCCACATGCACTTCCACCTTTCCTCCACCATTCATACACTTTCTAGCCATCTTCCACACCCTTTAATCATTCAAACATACACCCATTCACCACCAGAAATCCTCTCAAAACCGTGCATTTCATGTTCATTCCAACCTTTAATCCACATGCACTCCCTTTAAATAATCAACCCACATGCACATTCAATCATTCACACCACTCATTGCCGTGGCCTCCCTTTGCATTCACATGCATCTCACTTCATCATTTCAGCCACAAAGCCACTCCACATGCACCCTAGATTCTAATCAGCCACTTCACATGCACATTCAACATTCCAGAAAATACCCATGCCGTGCACATGCATTCATCATCTTCCCCCCTTTACATTTCAGCCACACATTCACCCACATGCACCATTCAAACATACACCCAAACACCACCAGAAATCATCATTGCCGTGGGTACCTATCCCATTTCAGATTGTCATTCCACTTCATTGCACATGCATCTTCATAATTCAACACATGCATTCATTATTCATTTACTTTGCATCCTTTAATTTAATCACATGCACATTCAAACAAACACAATCATTCCAGCCATGCCTTGCATTTACAGAAAATCCACACCATGCCGTGCATCCCCTCACTCTCTAATTATTTCATCACATGCATTTTCAGCACATTCCCTTGCACATGCATTTCCAACTCACATGCACTCATCATCATTCAACCTAGTGTCACTCCCATTCTTTCCCAACAAACAATTCAATCACATGCACCCATCATCATGCATTCCCCAAGCCGTGCATTCATTCATTTCTCAACATAAACAATCAGCCATATATTCAAGCACATGCACCCTTTATTCTTTCATCATTTCCAACCCACATGCACCCAGAAAAACTCCTTCATTGTAGCCACATTCCACATGCATTTGCACATGCATTCACTCTTAATCATTTAACCATGCAGCCACACACTCAACCCATCCTTGTGCCGTCCAAAACACATGCATTTCTAGCCTTTTCACATGCTATTTCAGTCACATGCACCAATAATCATTCACACCTATCATCACACATGCATTTCCACCTATAAATATGCATCCATTACAGCCACAAAGGGGGGATCGATTCACCACAGAAATAAGGCCTTTGTGCCAGAAATTCATCCATTCCAAACACTCTTCCATAAACTCATCCATTGCAGAAATGTAGACATCAAACCACCCTTGTGCCGTGCCTTCCCTATTAATCCAAACACCACTCCCCAAACCATTCACACCATCAAACTATCCTTAGACCTTGTGCTACAACAACGAGGAAGAGAAGAGTGCCTAAACGTTCATACAATTCAAGTTTGAGTTGTTGGAATGTTTAGGTGTTTCTTTGATTTCAATGTTTAAATTCAATTCTCTTTGTTTTGTACGTATGAGGAATGGAAGAGAAGAGTGCCTAAACGTTCATACAATTCAAGTTTGAGTTGTTGGAATGTTTAGGTGTTTCTTTGATTTCAAAGTTATGAGGAATTAAAACCCCCTTGGCTAGGGGGGTGATTCGAAATATATGTTTATGCTTACATTTTGATTTGATTACTTCTAATTGCGTTTCATAAGTTGTGGATTCAATTTGTTTAACCGTTTGATTGATAACTTATTCATGTATGTTTATTGAGAGTGCACGCTTAATTTTCATGCATGAATATGACGCTAGAATATAAGTGAGTTTCACCTAATAGTTACGAACTTATATTCACAAGTAGTGGAGGTTGCTTATAAACAATCGCGTTAAACAAATTCTTGGCATAAGTTTCATGCAATCATAGTAACGAATGCCTCGTCAACACTTATAATTTTCATAGAGCGTAATGATTCTTGCTTGTACCTCTTCTATGCATTCATGTTGAGGACTTGTGGGGAATGTTTTGAATTGTCGCATGCATCATCCAATTCAATAACGTTAGGAAGATTTGAAGGTTAATTAGTGCATCACGGTTAACTTGGGGTGTTGAGTATCATAGTTTATTGAAATGCAATTGGAAATCATTTTATTATGCAAGTATAACATGTATGGAGATGAACCCCTTAGCTAGGTTCCCATCCATTCAATTCCATCAAATTCATCTTTACATTCTGTCTAGTTTATTAACTTGTTTCGTTATTTCAATTCTCGTCAATTTAAAACCCCCCTTTACTTTCTTGTTATTTAGTGTTTAGACTTTGTTTAGTTTATGTTTTAAAGTGTTTTGATTCAATTTATTTCCCAAAATTCGTCCAAATTCACCAAAGTGCTCAAAACTGCCCAGAAAGTGATTTTAAGGCTGTTTTGAGTGTTTTGGGTGATGTTTGAGTCTTTTGGTTTGTTTTAGTGTTTTAAAGTTTAGTTTTGCATTCTTTGAGTCTAGTATAGTGTTTTATATTGTGTTTTTACGTTTGAATCAAACCATAATCTTAAATTCGTCCAACATTGGGTTTAAGGTCAGAAACTGCCTAGTTAGTGTTTTTAGGCAGTTTTGAGTCTTTTGAACTTGTTTTGAGTCCTTTGAGTCTTTGTGAACGTTTTTAACTTTATTTTATGTTTTTGAGTCAAATCCAAGTGATTAACAATCCCTCCTAATCCCCAGTCCAGAACGATCCCTACTTACATCATTACTACAATTGTCGAAAATAGGGTTTAATTTGTGTGCTTAACTATTTTCGCATCAAGGATCGACCTCAAAACCAAGGACTTGAGCCTCCCGTATATGTTGGAACCTGGCTTTAATTGCTGGGTCGGAAGTTTTCTGGATAATTTGCTCGGCATCAGGGCAAGTTAGAGCTAAGTCGAGGGCTTCTTGACATGCCTTGGGGAGTCCGTACAAATCATTTGCGGAGTATTTCTTATGAAACTCTCGCATGTATTCCAAGGATTCACCGAGGAATGGAGGGTGTAAGTTGCGCCGTATTTTGATAAACGGCTCGCGCGGTGGTAACAGAGAAAGTTTCCTTTCGGCCTCTTGTCTAAAGTACTCTAGACGAGCTCTCGTTTCCCCAGGCCGAAGAAGGATCTTGATACGTTTCTCAGCCTTCTCAATGGTGGTTTCAAAACCGGCAGCTGCTACTTTCTTCCCTTCGGCCAACTCGGTCATGATAGTCGGGGTTGGCCGTTCGCTGATGTTGTCCACGGCCTTTTTTGGTTGCCACTGGTTGGAAGGGCTGGCCTGTGCTTCTCGTCACCGAGCCATGCAATCTATCCGTTGACGACGACGTTTTTGGGATTTGGACAGCGCCGTATATAAGCCAGTCGGAGAATTGTAACTGTACCAGCGTTGATCCGATGTCCTGGGTGGTTTGAAAGTTTTGCGATTGGCTGGTGAGCCCGAACTGATGGTATTGCGCGAGTAATAATCCTCATTATAGAAAGGTGCGTCGAAATCAAGACGCCGCCTGACCGAGGTTTGGTATGTCGGCTGTACTTGTGGGCCGAGTCGATCAAACACTTGACGTCGTGGACCTAATCCCTTTGATGATGTTGTAGGGGCCGTGGGTGATGTTGAAGATGTCTTCTGCCCAGGTTCAACTGGTGTTTTACAATGGTCGCATAAAACCTTTGATCCATGAGTTTCGTCGGAACTTGACTTCGTCATAGGCTCATCGGCGGGTGGCCCTGATTGTTCCGTTGGTGGTGCATTTGAAAAAATATCAAGTTGTAGTCTTGTGCGACCATTCCGTTGACGGACATGTTGCACCGGGACGTATTCGGCCTTCCCTTTGTTTTTAGGAAGGTGAGCATCCACCATACCAATCGTTGTTGAAGGGAAAGGATTAACGTCGACCGCCATTTTTTCCGGAAATTTCAACTTTCCTTTTTCGATCCAACTTTGAATTGTGTCCCGGAACACAACACAATTATTGGTTGCATGCTTATTAGAATTATGATACTTGCAGTATATCTTTCCTTTTAATTCATCGGCCTTAGGGATAGTATGTCCCGGCCGAAGCTTGATGATTTTTGCTGCCAATAATTGATCGAAAATTGCATCAGCTTTGGTGATATCGAAAGTGTATACTTTTGATGACTTACCCGTTTCCTCGGCGGCCAAACGGGTTTTGGCGTCTTTGGTATTTACTTGCGCCAAAGCCTTGCAAACATAGGGTTTGTCTATTATTATCTCGGCCGCATCCACACTAGCATACTGAGGGTCTTCACTTTCGGCCGATGCATAGCTAACCGTGGGGTTCTTATACAACGTCCCCCGGGATGGTGACTTTGATATCTTTTCTTCTCGGAGCAGATAATCATATTGTTCGACGTGTTGAGCAAGTTCGTACATATCTCGAATATTTGCCCCCAGAAACTTCTTTTTGTACTCCACGTCTAATCCGTTAAGGGCGATCCTGACGAACTCCACTTCGGGGAGTGGTACTCGGCACCAATTCCTGGCCGACTTAAACCTTGTTAAGTACTCCATTGGAGATTCGTCGGACGCTTGAGCCATCCTGGCCAAGGATGATACGGATATCTCCATCCCTGGCCGATAGAATTGTTCATGGAACTTTTCGACCAACTCTTCCCAACTCTGCACAGAATTGGGTGGAAGATTAATGTACCAGGCGAAAGCTGAGCCTGTCAATGAAAAATTAAACAAACGTAGTTTGTAGAAGTCGCTATTGACGTCTCCACACTGCGCTGTGAACCGAGCCACATGTTCTAATGAGGATAAAGACGATTCCCCGGCAAAGAGGCTGAAATCAGGGATCTTAAATCCTCGTGGGTATTCAAACCTTCCTACATAAGCCGGGTATGGATGAATGAATTTTGGAAACTTTGGCCCTTTCTTCAGGGCCTAATCAATCATTCTCTGGACTTCGGTTATATTTACGGAAGCGGCTTCTTCTCCCTGGCTTGGTCCCTCGGATCTATTTCCTGGTCCTCTTCTTTCTAAAGGGACTGGTTGCGGCAGAGCGGACCCTCTCTCGGTTGGTATGGGCACATTCGTCGAGAACTGCCGAGGTTGGCCGACCTGGCCATCTTCGAAGGCTTTACTAACCAGTAGTTCAAGCATTCTGGTCTGTGTATCGTTGTTACTTCGTATGGCTTCTAACAAATCATTCATCTTTTGACCAATCGACTGCTCGACCTGACGATATTGTTCATCCAGTCGTCTCCTAAGGAATGTCCTAGTTGGTGGATCGGAACCTTCCCCACCATCGTCATCACAATCTTCCACAATCCCTTCTACAAACATTCCAGCCGTTTGATTCGGGACTGTTGGGTTGTGAGGTTGCCCGCCGAGACAGATTTCATTCTCTCAGCGTGTTACACTTGTGGCCTCAGGCGGCGCAACAATGATCGGATTTTTTGTAGAGTGCAAATCCTGCCCAAGGCCTTGCACTGGCAAGTCAGTTGTTGACTTTCCCATGGTTGTTTTCTTCTTTGTAGACCGTGTTTCAACGGGCATGAACTCCGAAGGTTTAGCACAAAGGTCCCACTGGGCGTGCCAAAATGTTGACCCTAAAAATTACAAAACCTACGTGGCGCGCAGGCCGAGTAACTAATAAGCTAACTACGTCCTTCGGTCGAATGCGGGGCGTGCCAACTCGTCGGCCGAGCTTGGCCGAGGAGTAAAATTTGTTGATGTCGCTTTGGATGCGTCGTTGACTTCTCTATCTTGCGATTGCGACCGAGGAAGGAACGCTCTCGGTCTCTGGGTTCTACAGCCTGAAGACAAGGCTGCTAATTTTGTGGAGTTCATAAATCGTCGGAGCCCGATTCGGTCACTGTGATTATATTCGTAAGAGTATAAGCACGTCGAATCGAGACCAAACTATATGGGCACAGGTACTCAAACGTGATGTATGTCTTGATGGTGAACGTAGTTCGGCCGTCAGAATGCCGAACCCTGAAGCTCACTTGCGAGTATCCAATCATAAAACCACTTGGCGTCCAGTGCGCCGAGCAATGCAATTCGTAACACCTGACTATGCCGAGAAGGCTAGCAAGGTGACCTCTGCCAACAAAGGTTCGAAAACCCTTCTCGACCGAGACTTAGATAGATAACCGGTCGACCTCGACGCAGTGCTGTTTATCCAAACTGAAGGTGCTTCTTGGTCGGCTGATTCTGCGGCAGCAGTGCTGTTTATCCAAACTGAAGGTGCTCGCCGGGTGCTTCCACAGTGCTGTTATTCCAAACTGAAGGTGTGTCGGCAGGAAAAGAAAAGGAAAAATCTCAAGGTGTTTGAGAGGTTTTGCGCAGGGCAATTGTATGTTGATTCGAAAAGTCCTTTTCTGTTGCATGATTTCTTGTATTTATAGTGCCCCATTCCTTGAAACCAATTCTGATTTGGATTGGGAGTCCTTGTCCCATTTCGCCTCTAACTCGAACAAACCTATTCCTACTGGGATTCTGAATTTTCCTTCCTTTCGGGACTCCATTCCTTGCTGGTCGAGAATCCTGGTCGCACTAGGACTTCCTCGACCTTTCCTATTCATCCGGACTACTTAGGATAGGATTTGGCCGATCCTGCCAGCTGGCCCGGGATTTATTATTCGGCCCATAGTATTTACCATCACCTTGGGCCGAGCACATCCTGCTGCTCGGCCCAGCAATAATATTTTGGGCCCAAACAGTTTCTCACTTCTCTTCTTTCTTTTATTCTATGTCTAACAAACCTACTAAGCCACTCTCTTTGACAATGCTGTAAAGGTGTGGTCATACTTGGTTGCTTATTGCAACGGGCATTCACACCTCCATTTACAACATCTCATTATTTTGGTCCCTAAATATAAGATATATCAATTTCATCCCAATGTTTATACTATTACACAAAAATGTCATCCCTATCATCCAATTATGTAAAATTTTTAGTTTGTTTGATGATATGACACATATGGGACCCCACATCCAATGATAAGGTGTCATGTGGATTAAGGTTATAATCATAAACAAATCCTAAAATAGGGTATTTTATCATTTATTCCTTAAAGTTAAAACATCAGTCAATGTCATCTCTGAAATAAGTACACATATCAAATTATCAATGTGGTCCTTATCATTCAAGTATGTCAAATTTTTTGTTAGCATGCTTCATAAATGCATTATTTTCAATTATTTTACATCATTTATCAATGATGTTGTTAAGAAATTAACTTTAAAAGAGCTTAATTACTTCTTTTGTTTTTAACCAATAGCCCACTTAGGGTTTTCTTAAAATGATAAATCAACTTTGTGGAGGAGTTTCAATGCAAAGGCAAAACTGCGAATTTTAGAAGAATATAGATAGATTTGAATACCTTTCCAATTTACCTAGAAATGTGCAACATATGCATGGAAAGCTAAATCAGGCCTATAAGTCATACAATGTGTTCACAACCCAAAAAAAACTTCTTTTCTATAATCTTTTCATTACCAGAGTTGAAGCCAAAAAGGAAATAGAAAGCCAATAGTAGGCTAAAAAGTGACCAAACTAACAAAGAGAGCTAAGGGAAATAGTGAGGGACGCTACAAAGAAAGCCACGACTCCATCCCCTCAAACTATCTTATCAAAACTAACTTGGAGGGCATGAAAGCTCGTCTTGGTTGAGAATTCTGACAAATGAAGAAGGGGATCTTTCAACCTAAATGTAGTTGCTCATCTTTGCACCTTGATGCGATGCCACAAAATCTGTCGCTTCATTAGTTGACTTTGAGACGCAAGACCAGTTACATGCTTGGAAGGAATTCCTTAACTCCCGAATATGACTGAGAATAGAGAATGCCTCCCAGCTGCCACTTTCAATATTTCCTTTCAGAGATGAAATCACCTACTTAGAATCCGACTCTACTATTATTTTAGAGAAACCTCGCTGGTGGGTAAGAAGACACCCTTCAAGGAACGCCAAGGCTTTAGGAACACACACATTTAGGGCCCAAATCTCCTTTCTTCTTACCGCCAAAAAAAAAAATATGATCCGTATGTTAACCAACCTTCTAAGTTGCGTCAACGTTGATTTTCAATCTTTGAGGATATGGGTGACTAAGGGGTTTCATTGGCTTGCTCGATGCCCAGGGACCTGAACTACAGACTTCTTCGATCATTGCATCCAAGAAAACGTAATTATCAAATGAGATAACAAGGATGGGTTGAAGGGGCAACACTTGTTTGTTATTGAAAACCACTTTGCACTGAGCCTTCCAAATGTAACTACATGTGATGCAAGATGTATTAGGGTTTTCATCCTCTCCACATTACTTCCACGATCATCTTTGATCACCTTTCCAAGGCAAGCATCAAAGGTGGTAATGGAGCACTTGTCAACCTGATAACCTGATAACCCATCAAACCCCACCACCACTCCCTCCCCACCACCCACCCACCCCCCCCCCCCCCCCCAAACCAAACATGATCAACTCGCAGGCTGAGAAGCATAGTGTGTTCACCAATTCCTCCTGATTATTTCAGATTGGGCATACGAAGGAAGGAGTACACCGTCTTTTTAAAAAATCCAACTTTGTTGCATTCACCCTCTTTAAAGCCCTCTACACGAAGTTTTTTATTTTTGGGGGAGCCTTCATTCTCCAAATGCATTTCCACACATAGGACATATGCAACGAAGAGGAAGGGTGTTGAATTCGCCTTCTTCTTACCCTATTATGTAGCCACTAATACTCGGACTTCATCAACTACTTTCTTTTTCTACCAACATGCCAAATAAATCTATCCTCTCCCTCTAGATCTTCAATTGGAATATCCAAATTAGCACAATGGTCATTTGCCGACAGTATCTCACGAATGGAATCAACTTGCCAGCTCTAGGAATCTCACTGAATGATACATGATACTATTTGGTTCTTATCGAAGGTAACTTTAAGGGGATGGATAGGGTGCCCAGAGGCAATTGCTAGGATCCACCATTCCACTCGCAACTTGGTTTGATCACCACCCAAAATTTGCCAATGAGCACCATTGAGTAACAAGTCTATTCCATCCAATAAGCTTGATCAAGCCCATGGGGCCTTCTCCTTCACTCTTAGCTACTCCCATAGACTCCCACTAACCAGTAGATTCTTTTTTCTTTTTTTTTTTCTTTTTTTTTTGCCCCACACCAAAACCTTGCGATTGCTGCATTCATATTTCTATAAAGATTATCAAGGAAGCGGAAAGTATTCATCGAATATGTAGGAACGGCTTGATCAAAAACCTTTATCAAAATTTTCTTACCCGTTTGGGATAGAAATTTTTGCTTTTAACCTAAATCTTTACCAATATTCGATCCTTAACATAAGCCAAAGCCTCCATTTTCGATGTTCCGCAAACAATTGTAATGCCAAAATATTTCCCAAGGTCCTCCACTTTTATCATGCCCAGTATCTCATATAGGTCAACTCGCACATTCTCCAGAGTATTGTCGCCAAAGTAGATAGACGATTTTTGCAAACTAACTTCTTAACCAAACCCTTGATAATAGGTGTCGAGAAGATGAACTATATTATGCCAGTTGATAGTGGAAGCTTTAAGGAAAACTAAAATATCTTCATCAAAGAAAATGTGATAAAGAATTGGTCCATGCATGCTATGTTCAATACCTTTTAGAAAATCAATATCAACAACTCTCTGGATAAGCAGGGAAATAACTTCACTAACAATAAGAAATAAATAAGGTAAGATGGGGTCACCTTGTCTCAGGCCTCTAGTGGGTTTGAACTTCTTGCCTGGTTGATCAGTGATAAGGACAAAGAAGTCTACCGTCATCACGTAACCTATCACCAATTAGATCTAACTTATATCGAAACCCATTCTTTTCATCACATCCTCCAAAAAATCCCACTTGGTTTTATCGTAAGTCTTGTTCATGTCAATCTTGATTCTTAATTCAAATTTTTTCTTAACCTTTCTAAGTTTTGAGAACTGGAAGGCCTTATGGTAATGAAAGTATTGTCCTGGATTTATCTCCCTTCCACGAAGGCGTTCTAGCTTGAGGAGATGATATCATACAACTAGGGCTTTAGTCGATTCGCTAGGATCTTGGATAAGACTTTATAAGAGTCACTGCAGAGACTCATGGGCTAGAACTGACCCACAATTTTGAGATTTGAAGACTTGGGAATCAATATAGTATTGATAGGATATTGTTGGTGATATTTGTACAAGGTTGTGATAGGTTGATATTGTTAGTGAGAAGTGTCTGGGAATCATTGATTGAATGTTGTGGTTGTTAATTGATGATTAGTTAGGAAAATATTGTGTAACTACCCTAGCTTGCAATCTAGTATAAATACTGGATAATTGTGCAAATGCAGGACCATGATTTGTAACAGAAGTTTGTTAGTAATACAAGAGGAATTATCAGCATATAAGTAAAGGTTAGAACAAGGGTTCTATTATTGGTATCAGCCAGTAACAGATCTCCACGTTTCCCTTCTTGTATGACGCGCGCATCTACGCGTGCTAACACCATGGATGCACGGGTAACGATTCTTGAAGGCTCCGTCTCGGAAATTCAATCGTCTGTCGCGACGATCAGTTCGACGATGCAGAATCTGTCCAGCGTGATTACTTCCATGGAGGCCCGATTCGCATCTTTGGAGACTCATTTCAATGGTGCTGATCGCACTCGGCGGGATCAATTTGACCATGGCGATTCTTCCAATCCAATTGGGGGATCCGAAGATACCTTGCCTGATCCGGTGATTCATATGGGTCAGCGCATTCATCGCCAAGAATCATTTTTTCAGCCCCGACCGCCATTAGTGAAGCTTGAATTTCCACGATTTTCAGATGGTGATGATGCTTTAGCATGGGTCTATCGTGCAGAGCATTATTTTGACTATTTCACCATTGATGATAAGCAGAAGGTGAGAATGGCCTCGTTCCACATGGATAATGAAGCCTTGCAGTGGTTTCAATGGAGAAATTGTGTCAAGAATTACCCAAAATGGGAGGAGTTTGTTCAGATTTTCTGCAAAGAATTTGGTCCATCAGAGTTTGAGGCAGTTGGGTTCTCTCAAAGATTATGTGGTGGAGTTCCGCCGATTGGCGAATCGCACTAAGGAGATCAGTCCGGTGATGCTGAGAAGCTGTTTCATTGGTGGGTTGAAGTCCGAAGTGCGTCACGACTTCAAATTACTCCATCCATCCGATGTTCATGAAGCAATTGCCTTGGCTTTTCAAGTGGATGCCAAATTGGCAGACATCAAGGTTCGGAATTTTTCTAAGAACCCAAATTCTTTTTCCAACAATTTCACAAATCAGAAATCTTCACCTCTGTTAATTAGTCATAGCTCTTCTTCTAGCAAAAATTCTAAGCCTAGTAATGTGAGAAAAATGTCTTTTGAAGAACTTCAAGATCGTCGTAAGAAGGGTCTATGCTATTCGTGTCCGGAAAAATGGGTTAGGGGTCATGTTTGTGCGAATCAACAATTCCTGTTATTAGATGTATTGGCTGAACGATCTGTTGATATGGAAGTCACTGATTGTGAGGATCAAGAAGATCAACATGTGGAAATCACAACTTGTGCAGTCTATGGTATTTCGGCCCCTCAACATATCCAAACCATGAAAGTTACTGGTTTAATAAAAAATTGTCCTGTGATTGTCTTGCTTGATTCTGGAAGTTCCCACAATTTTATTAGCCTATCTGTTGCCAAGAAATTAGGCTGGAGTGTTGATGCCAATAAATCTTTTGAGGTCATGATAGCAAATGGGGGTACTATTTCGAGTAAGGGTTGTTGTTCACAGGTCAAATTACAGATTCAACAGTATGAGTATACTTCTGATTTTTATGTGTTACAACTGGGTGGCTGCGATGTTGTTCTTGGAGCACAATGGCTTAGAACTTTAGGTCCTATTCTTTGGGATTTTGACAAATTAAAAATGGAGTTCAGTTTAGGGCAGAAACATTATTGTATTTCCAGTTATCCTCCCCCCTCACCAATGACAGTTTCAGCATGTTTAGTGGAAAGATTGCTTTCTCAGGGTCCTTTTGGTATGATTCTATATTTTGTGGAACCGGAGACACAAGTGGCTGTGGTTGGGACTCTTTCTGACCTTCAACAAACTGAATTAGATGCCTTACTCTCTCAATTTGCTGCTGTATTCCAGACCCCTACCACTCTACCTCCTTCACGATCTCATGACCACCGCATTCCATTGTTGGAAGGCAGCAAGCCTACAAGTGCAAGGCCTTATAGATATGGTCCCTTTCAAAAATCGGAGATTGAAAAATGTGTACAAGACTTGCTCGATTCTGGTTTTATTAGAGCTAGCAACAGTCCCTTTTCTTCACCTGTTCTGCTAGTCAAAAAGAAGGACAATAGTTGGCGGATGTGCATGGATTACAGGGCCCTCAATTTGTTGACAATCAAAGATAAGTACCCCATTCCATTGATCGATGAGTTGCTAGATGAATTGTTTGGTGCTCAATTTTTTTCCAAGTTGGATTTAAGAGCCGGGTATCATCAGATCAGGGTTCATCCGAGTGACATTGAAAAGACATCTTTTCGTACTCATGATGGTCATTACGAATTCCTCGTCATGCCATTTGGACTTAGAAATGCTCCGGCTACTTTCCAAAGTTTGATGAATGAGATTTTTCGGCCTTACTTGAGGAAGTTCGTCTTAGTTTTCTTCGACAATATTTTAGTCTATAGTCCTTCTTGGGCAGCTCATTTACACCATTTATCCTTGGTTTTAAGGATTCTTCAGACCCACCAACTCTTTGTGAAGAAGACAAAGTGTGATTTTGGTAAATCCCAAATTGAATACTTAGGTCATGTGGTTTCCAGGGAAGGTGTAGCTGCAGATCCAGCTAAACTTCAGTCCATCCAAGATTGGCCCGTTCCTAAGTCAGTAAAGGCTCTAAGAGGATTTCTTGGCCTTACCGGTTATTATAGGAAGTTTATTCCTAATTATGGGAAAATTTGTGGACCTCTCATTGTGCTTACAAAGAAGGATGCCTTCAAGTGGACTAATGAGGCAGATGTGGCTTTCCAAACTCTCAAGGCTGTTATGGTTTCGCCTCACGTACTTGCCTTGCTGGATTTTTCCAAGGCTTTTACCATTGAAACAGATGCTTCCAACACTGGGATTGGTGCTGTTTTACATCAAGATGGTAAGCCTATAGCCTTTACAAGCAAGGTTTTAGGTCCTCGAGCTCAAGCCATGTCTATCTACGAAAGGGAGATGCTAGTTATCGTCCATGCAATCAAGAAATGGCAGTCTTATATTCAGGGAACACACTTTATTATCAAAACTGATCATCACAGTTTGAAGTTCTTTTTACAGAATAGGGCACACACCCCGTTTCAGCAGAAATGGATCTCTAAACTTCTTGGTTTTGATTACGAAATACAATATAAACAGGGTTGTGACAATGTGGCTGCTGATGCTCTGTCTCGAATGCATTCTGAGGTAGAATTACATGTCATTTCCTATCCTTATATGGGCTGGTTAGATGATATTCGAAGACATGGGGAACAAGATCCTTGGGTTGTCTCCAAGATTAAAGAATTGTTCTCTCCTGGTGCTACAACTTCCCATGATAAGTACCATTTTGACAATGGCTTTCTCAGATACAAGGGACGAATTGTTTTGGGCCCATCGAGTTGTTGGAGGAATAAGGTCTTCTATGAACATCATTGCACTCCGGTGGCAGGACATTCTGGTTTTCTTAAGACCTACAAACGCATTTCCAGATCGTTTTATTGGCAAGGCATGAAATCCGACATTATGCAATGGGTGGCAGCATGTCAAGTATGTCAACAAAATAAGAATGAGACCATTGCTTGTCCGGGGCTGCTCAATCCTCTCCCTATTCCTTCTACTGTTTGGACAGATATCGCTATGGATTTTATAGTGGGTCTTCCTCCTTGTAAGGGAAAAACTATTATCTTTGTGGTGGTCGATCATCTTTCGAAGTATGCTCATTTTTTGCTGATGTCTCATCCCTACACTGCTCACTCAGTAGCTCAGTTATTTGTTGACCATATTTTCAAACTTCATGGAATGCCCTCAACAATTGTAAGTGATCGAGATCCTGTTTTTCTCAGCTCCTTTTGGAAGGAATTTTTTACACTACAAGGATCTCGGTTGTGTATGAGCTCCGGTTACCATCCTCAAACAGATGGTCAAACGGAGGTTACTAACAGAGGGTTGGAAACATATTTGAGATGTTTTTGTAGTCATCAACCAAAGAAATGGGTTCCATGGCTTCCTTGGGCGGAATGGCACTACAATACTACTTTCCACACCTCTTCAAAGCTTACACCTTATGAGGTTGTTTATGGTCAACCTCCGCCTACTGTGCCTACTTATGAATCAGGAGCAACAAAAATTGATCTGGTTGATAGGAGTTTACAAGAACGAAACAGGATTTTATCCCAGCTTAAAACTAATCTTGTTGCTGCCCAAGTACGCATGAAGCAGCAAGCGAACAAGCATCGCAGTGAAAGATCTTTTGAAGTGGGTGATATGGTATTTCTCAGATTAGTACCTTATCATCATCAATCTCTTGCTAAGCATCCTTTTCATAAACTACAACCGAGGTTTTATGGGCCATTCAAAGTATTACAAAAGGTGGGATCAGTTGCTTACAAGATAGATTTGCCTGCAAATTCCAAACTTCATCCAGTTTTCCATGTGTCTTGCTTAAAAAAGCAATTGGGCACTGGTCTTGTCCCTGCAACTCCTTTACCGGTGGTAACCGAGGACGGCATAGTGGAGGACTATCCCATGGCAATCTTACAACACCGGGTGCTCCGCACTGGTACTTCATCTCAAACTCAAGTTTTGGTGCAGTGGAAGCATCATTCCAAGGAAGATGCCACTTGGGAAGACTTTGCGGCATTCAAACAGAGATTTCCTACATTCCAACCTTGAGGACAAGGTTCGTTTTTAAGGGTGGGGTATTGATAGGATACTGTTGGTGATATTTGTACAAGGTTGTGATAGGTTGATATTGTTAGTGAGAAGTGTCTGGGAATCATTGATTGAATGTTGTGGTTGTTAATTGATGATTAGTTAGGAAAATATCGTGTAACTACCCTAGCTTGCAATCTAGTATAAATACTGGATAATTGTGCAAATGCAGGACCATGATTTGTAACAGAAGTTTGTTAGTAATACAAGAGGAATTATCAGCATATAAGTAAAGGTTAGAACAAGGGTTCTATTAAGTATGGGTGGACTTAAGGTACTTGGGGCTTGTTCCCCCACTCGAGAAATCCTGAACTAGGCCATTGATCTCTTTCGAGATAATATCCAAAAAGGAATGGGAAAAATCTCTTTCAAAACCGTCAAGGCCTAGAGCCTTTAAACACCCTATTTGGAACAAATCATCCTTGATCTCGTCATTGCTAATTGGCTTTGTATCATCATCGTTCACCTTCTCTGATATTATTAGAATAACATAGTCAAGGATAACCCCCCAATCTTGCTAACCACCAAACATGAACAAGTTGATGAAATGCTCCTCCACTGTGTGCCATGTAACATTCGCCTCCTCCATACCCTTTGAATGTTTTGCAATTTTTCAATTGTATTAAATCGTCTATTCTATATGGTGGTCTAGTGAAAGAACTTTGAGTTAGAATCCCCAACCTGCATCTATTTGATTCGAGACCTAGTTAAAACTTTTTTTCTCTTTCTTTCAATTTGTTAATACACTCTATCAAGGCCTTAATCTGCTCACCATGTTCCTCCCAATTATCTTGGATGCAACCCAAATAATGCATTGGATGATCAATTTCCTCCCTTTGTTAAATTTTCTTCTGCTCTATTTCATCAAATTTTCACTCGAAAAGTTTAATTCTCGTTGCCATTTCTCCAACCATCCATACCTACTTTGAATACTCCAACTCTTTTCAACAATCTGTTGACTTTTGTGTATATATTCCTGTAATTTTGGGATTCGTAGTTTATTATGATTTTATGTAAATTATTTATTTCCTTAGTGATAGGATTGTAACATCTTATAAATCCATCCTTGAGAGATGAATAGAGAAAATAAAAAAACAAAACAAAAGCATTCTCTTATTGGCACCAGAGCTTAGGTTAAACAGAAAAAAAAAAAAAATCAGTCGCGTAGCCAGTTGTGCAACGACGTCCGACTAGCGAGCGACGCCGTCGTTGCTGACCGATAACTCAGAACCACCAGCCGTGCAACCATTTGTGCAACGCGCCGTCCGACCATTGAGTGACGCCATAGTTGTTGGACCCTAGTCTGCCGCACCGATCTTTGCATTCACCTACCACAACCCGCTGGGCCATTTGGCTGCCCAAGATCGAATAGCCCACAAACTTGCAGGTTGCTGCTATAACAGTCGCATCTGCATTCTCGCCATCGTACCACCGTGCCGCACTATACTTGAACCGTACCCGCCGTCTACCAACCACGGCTGCTTCTTCAAAGTCCCAAACTCGATACCACACTCTGCTACAGATCCGCACTCACCAACTGTTGTTTTTCGTTCCGTCGTTCACTGAACTTCTGCGGTTTTTTTTTTTTTTTTTTTTTTTGGCGAAAGTTCCGCAATTGTTTGTCAGAAGAGGAAAAGGGAAAAGAAAAGATACCAAAAAAAAAAAACAAACAAAAACAATTTTTTGGTTTTTTGGCCCACACGGGCACGACATAATTGATTGGGTCCTTTGGTTTATTACCATTAATTGGTTGTTTGTGGTTGTTAGGCTTCTTTCTTGTTGGCCCGTGTTGATTGAAGCTGCTTGGAAACGGCAGTCTGGAGTCATACCGCTCCCAATCGATTCAACCGAATCGAACATGAGAATAAGACTATGCGTACCATGTTTGCTGATGCGAACGTAGATTTTGAAAATATAGTTGAAGAAGTGTCTGCCTCTACTAATGCAGGTATCAATGGTAAGGCTTTAAAGGTTTCTGCCTCTGTTACGAATAATACATGGATAATTGATTCTGGTACTACTGAACATATGACTTGTGATTCTAGACAGGTACAAACCCTAAAACCGTCGTGAGTGGCACCAACGGTAATCCTGCCCCTATTATCGAGGAAGGAACTATCTACCTTTCAGATACCCTTAGTCTTGATACCGTGCTTGTTGTTCCTTATCTTGATTATAATTTATTATCCGTTGCTTAAATAACCGTCGCCCTAAATTGTCTTGTGATTTTTTGGCCTTCTTTTTGTGTCTTTAAGGATATTCGGACTCGCAAGACGATTCGTTATGGTATTAGAAAGGGGAAGCTTTACTACTTAGAGCTAACACCGAGCAGTACCTAGATGTTGATTGAAGCTCTTACTGTGGAAAAACCTCAAAGGGAGCAGAACAAAGCTTCGGAGGTTTGGCTGTGGCATCGTAGACTTAGACATGCTTTTTTCGGTTATTTACAGAGATTGTTTCCTAGCCTATTTCTTAAGAATGATGTTTCTAGCTTTAGATGTGGTGTTTGTGAATTGGATAAAAGTCATCGTACTTCATTTCCGTCCAGTTTTACAAAAAGTTATGTTCCATTTATGATAATTCATTATGATGTTTGGGGACCATCTAAAACTACTACATTTGGTGGTGCTTATTGGTTTGTTACTTTTATTGATGATTGCACACATATGACTTGGGTTTGTTTGATGAAGTCCAAAAGTGAAGTTACTTCCTTGTTCCAGCAATTTCACAAAATGGTGCAAGTGCAATATAAGTCACGAATACAGGTTCTCAGAAGTGATAATGGTGGCGAGTATGTGAACTCTAAACTTCGTACTTTTTTGGATCATCAAGGTATCGTTCATGAAACTACATGTCCTTATACTCCACAACAAAATGGAGTTATAGAACATAAGAATCGTCACCTTCTGGAGGTTGTTCGTGCTTCCTTACTCAAGGGACATCTCTCGTTGTCTTATTAGGGAGAAGCTTTCACTTCAGCTGTGTATCTCATTAATCGTGTTCCATCCTGGTCAATTGATTTTCAGACACCACTTCAGGTTCTCTCTTCATGTGTTGATGCTCTTACAGTACTAAATCTTCCACCTCATGTGTTTGGCTGTGTGGCCTTTGTTCATCTCCATAAATAGCAAAGGAGTAAGCTTGAACCTCGAGCCTTATGCTGTGTGTTTGTGGGTTATGCCTCAAATCAGAAAGGATATCGCTGCTATCACCCTCCGACTAAGAAGTTGTTTGTTATTGTGGATGTTGCATTACATGAAAACTATCTGTAATTTGCCCATTCCAAGTCTGGACTTCAGGGGAAGAATTAGGTAGAAGTTCAAACTCTTGATTATACTATTCTTGATATAGATATTGTGAGTCATTTGGATTTAAGTGGTGATGTCTTGGAGACATGTGGTGATAATTCACAAGAAAATAATGATATGAATAACTTGGAATTAAGTGGCGATGTCTTGGAGTCAAGTGGTCATCTTCACATGAAAACAATGTTGAAAACTTTGAAATAGACGAATCGACACAGTCAAAAAATTCCCTACCTTCCTCACCATTGGACAACTTATTGCCAGTTTCCTCACCGTTGGACAGCTCTGTGTTGCTAGCTACCTCACAGTCGGTCTCACCATCTTTGAACCCTAATATCCATAATCAATCGTCTTCGCTCTCGGATGCACCACCACCATGTCGTCTCCCTAACCGTGTCAACCGAGGTATTCCTAAACTTACTTATGAACCAGACCCTAAATGCAAAACTAGGCACCCAGTTAATAGACCTAACCCAAAATCTAATGTGTTATACCCGTTAAGTAATTATATGTCTACCAGCCACCTTTCAAAATCAAATAAGTCATTTATATATCAATTATCTACTGTATCTATTCCTAACAATATGCAGGAGACTTTAGCTGATCCATGTTGGCAAGTAGCAATGAATGAAGAATTGAAGTCTTTGAAGAAGAATGCTACCTGGGAGATCACAGACTTGCCAGCTAGTAAAAAACCTATGGGATGCAAATGTGTCTATACTGTGAAATACAAAGCTGATAGGACGATGGATCGCTTCAAGGCAACACTGGTAGCAAAATGGTAAACTCAAAAATATATAATCGATTATAGAGATACATTTGCTTATGTGGCCAAGATCAACAAAGTCCGTGTTTTGTTGTCCTTGGCTGTAAATCTTAATTGGCCTTTACAGCAGTTCGATTTGAAAAAAGCCTTCTTGCATGGAGATTTGACAGAAGATATTTATATGGATCTTCCACTAGGATGTAATTCTCCAGATAATTATAAGAAAAAGGTGTGCATGTTGAAGAAATCCTTGTATGGTTTGAAGCAGTCTCCTCGAGCATGGTTTGGAAGATTCACAAAATCTATGAAATCGTTTGGTTACAGACAAAGTAACTCCGATCATATTCTATTTTTGAAAAGGTGAAATATGAAACTTACTTCAGTCATTGTGTATGTAGATGACATGGTGGTAACAGGGAATGATCCAGAAGAACGTGCGGCCTTGCAAAGATACCTGTCTACAGAATTTGAGATGTAGGACCTTGGATCCCTGAAATATTTTCTAAGGATTGAGGTGTCAAGAAGTAGTTCTGGAATTTTCTTGTCTCAGAGGAAGTATATTATTGATTTGTTGCACGAAACTAGAATGTCAGCTTGTTAGCCAGTAGCTTCACCATTAGAGGAAGGATTGAAGCTTAGCATTAATCCTAAGCAAGTGCTAGTATACAAAGGAAGATACCAAAGGTTAGTAGGGTGTTTAATGTACTTGGCACACACAAGACCAGACCTTACCTATGCCTTAAGTGTAGTGAGTCAATACATGCATGATCCTGGAGAACAACATATGAATGCAGTGATGAGAATCTTGCGGTATTTGAAGGGAAGTCCAGGAAAAGGAATTTTGTTTAAAAGAAATAACCATCTTAGCATTGACGGTTATACTGATGCAGATTGAGCAGGTTCAATGAATGATAGACGCTCAACATCAGGTTACCTTACATTTGTTGGGGGTAACTTGGTTACATGGAGAAGTAAGAAACAAAATGTGGTTGCTCGTTCCAGTGTAGAAGCTGAATACAGAGGTATGGCCTTGGGGATTTGTGAAATTTTGTGGCTTAAGCTTTTGCTAAGGGATATGGGTATAGAACATGCTCAACCCATGAAATTGTTTTGTGATAATAAAGTTGTCCGTGACATTGCACATAACCTGATACAACATGATAGAACAAAGCATGCTGAAGTTGACCAATTCTTCATCAAAGAAAAAATGGAAAGGAAGATAATTGAGGTACCGGCAATAAGAACAAACGATCAATTGGCAGATATCCTCACAAAGGCTGTTTCAAGTCATAAGTTTTCAAGTTGGGTATGTGTGATATATATGCACCAACTTGAGGGGGAGTGTTGACTTTTATTCCTATAATCTTGAGATTTGTAGTTTATTATGATTTTATGTAAATTATTTCTTTCCTTAGTGATAGGATTGTAACATCTTATAAATCCTTCCTTGAGAGATGAATAGAGACATTCAAAAAACAAAACAAAAGCATTCTCTTCTCAATCTCCATACATCCTTCTTCTGTCAGTCAAAAAGCTTCAAATCTAGACAACTTCTTCCCTCTAAAAGCTCTTGGTTCATTGTTGACAAATAACAGACAATGGTTGGAAACCCTCACTGCACCACGAATGACAGAAGTATTTGGCCAACACCCCTACCATATTTCATTTAGTAAGCCTTTATCAAAGCACTTTTGAACCAGACTATTATCCCGAATACCTCGCCACGTAAATCCCGGCCCACTAAAACCTAGACCAACTAACTCCATTATTTTCATTAATTCTTGCAAAAACTGAGGACAAATGTTCGATTCCTCACTACCACTATCTTCTCGCAATCCCACAAAAACTCATTCCAGTCTTCCTTACAAAATTATGGTGAACCAATCGGCTCCAAGACCTCTATGAACCATCGTTAAAAATCCCTTTTTCGGCTTTATAAAGGTTACCATACTAATAGGATTAAAAGCACACCACAAAGTAGCACACAAATGTCCTATTGATTTTCCTTATTAACACTAAGATTTGTCAATTGTAGCATATGAAAATAAGGGTCTTTCCTGCAGAAGATTGTTTTATCTAACTACTTAAAATGTCACAAAAACTGGGCTGCTGTCACTACTGACCAGCCACCGAAAAATAATTATTAGACCGACTTACACTTATCTAAAGTCTACGAAATTTTATATGCAGATACTAGACACATAGAGCTACACTCACACAAAATTTTGGGATTTTTGGAGTTGATTTGATATTTAAATTAAATGGAACAAAAATAAGACAGAGACAGATTTTTAAGTAGTTCACAAATTAAGAAAAACGAGTTAGGGGAATTGCTATCCACCACCAAATAATCATGCAAACATGTTATGTTTCATTCAAATTCCTTTCATTTTCAGATGAAGATGCTCAAGTTGGCTCAATGTTAGAACCCAACCTATTACTCTTTCTTATGTAGTATGTTAAGAGAATGGCGTTTTCAACTTAAACGTAGTCCCTAACATGCAATCTAGAAGGGTGTGTTCATAGATTTAACAAGTAGAAATCATTAAGAACGAAAAGAGTTTGAGTCATCACAAGGCATCGTAAGTACTGGCGTTGTCTTACTTATCCTAGAAATTGGTTCATATGTCAATCGCAATTAACAAGTACTACTCTAGAACATATGTAGGTCCTCATTCGACAAGGGTAGGCACACACATATTCATAGCATTAGAATTCTAGATATGCTTACTAAGTATGCATCCATAGAAAACACATAAAAAATTCATCAATGAGACAAGTAGTGAACCAATTTTCATCCATTCGTAAAAGTAATTCAAACGAAATGTCATAACAAACTTGCAATCATATTAGGGGTTTCAAAACAGCCCCTAACTACTAAAAATTAGTTACACATAATTCTCAAATTAAACCAAAAGAAAGACATGAGTTTGAGAAGATAAAACCGAGAGAAGAGAATGCCAAGATTTCCTCCTTCCTTTCCTTCCTTCCCCAACGCAGCAGCCTTGCCTTTTTCCCTTGCTTTGCTTCTTTTTTTTCTATCTTTTTTTTTCACTCTTTCTCCCTTTTTGTTGCTGCAACTTGTAGGTCTTTTCTTCTTTTCTGCTGCCACAGTTTTTTCTCCATAACTCACCCCACTAACAGCCATTTAGTGATGACAATAAGTGGGAGGAAATGCTAAAACAATTGTAACTCTTTGGGCAGCCTTTATGCCCATTACTCTCACTTAATTTTTCATTTCCTCTGATATTTGAATAGGTGTTAGCTGGCTTGTTCTTGGCTGCATCAGTTTTGGCTGTTAGTTTTATGGGATTTATTGCTTTCAATGCTTTCGTGTCAGTTACAAACTGCTCAGCCTCCTGGGAACCTTTCAGTGTTAGAATGACCATAACTTTTTCTAGAAAAATGATATTAACAATCCGCGAAATGCTCCAAAAAATAGACATCCTTAGCTTTCCAAGCATATAAGGATCATTCTCTAATTCATTCTGAGCTGTCCGCAACTTGCTTCCAAAGTCAGCTGACCTGCACAGGCAGTTTTGACGAATTTATTACTTAAAACTCCACTTGTGTTATTTTTCTTTTACTTGACAAATCCTACAAAACACAAAAACAAAGTAAATAACTCAAAAATATAAGGAACTAACTATTGGAAGAAAACATGGGTGTATGGTGACCTTTACTTTTCCATGTTTTCCTCACCTTTACTTTTCCATGTTTTATGCTCCATGTTTTCTGCTTGTCCTCCCTTTCTTTCGGCTTCTGTTTTTCTTTTCCTTTCTTCCAAAGCTCATTTATATGAGCTTCCCTTGTACATTGTTTTTACATAATACAAAATATAGACATTCAAAATTCAATATGGTATCAGAGCAGTGACCCTAACCAGCCTGTCTCTGTGATGTTCTCTTGAGAGATTTGTGAGCTTCTTGTCCTTCAATCATGGCTGAAGAAAGCTTAGTAAATTTGGAAGGAGACGGCTTTCATGCTACTCCACCATCACCACACTCAGATATTGATATCAACCCAAATCAACGTCTTAGTTCTGTCTTGCTAAATGAGTTTAACTATCTTCCATGGGAGAGAGCAGTTTCTCTTGCTCTGGGAGGACGATCAAAGCTTGGTTATGTTAATGGTGCTATTCCAATGCCTGAGACTACCTCACCGGAGTATGATGCTTGGCTATGCAAAGACCAGTTGGTCATGTCATGGCTACTCAATTCCATGGATCGTAAGATTGCAGAAATTTTTAGCTATGCTGAATCCTCCATGACTCTTTGGAAAAATCTCAAGGAAATGTATGGAAATCAGAACAATGCGGCTAGAGTGTTTCAGTTAAAGAAGGACATTGCTGGTTTGCAACAGGAAGGGAAGCCATTTGTGCAACATCTTGGAAAGCTGACCACTATGTGGAACGAGCTGAATGTGTATCGACCACACACCATCGACGCTGCTGTGCTAACTAAAAGAGCCGAGGAAGACAAAATATTCCAACTCCTAGCAAGTCTGAGTCCTGAATTCGAAGATCTTCGAAGTCATATCCTCATGAATCCCGACCTGCCTTCTTTTTCAAGTGTGTGTGGCACAATTCAAAGAGAAGAGGTTCAAAGGAAAGTCATGACCTTGGACATGAAGGCAAATATACCAGAAGCTAGGGCTTACTTCTCTAACCAAAAACTTGGTGAGGAGAGAGGCTACAAAGGAAAGAAAACTGGCTTAAAATGTAGCCATTGTGATGCTGGTGGGCACTCAAGAGATCGATGCTGGATTCTTCATCCAGAGTTAAAACCAAAGTTTCCTAGGGATAACAAAGGTGTCTCGAAAGGCTCGTACAACCCTTCTTACAAGGCAAATCATGTTGCCACAACTTCTTCTGATGGAGCACTGAAGTTCACCACTAATCCAGCTGCACTGATCAACGAGTTTGCTATGTTTCTTCACAAGAAACAAGGTCTTGGAGATAGTGAAGGACCACTAAATCAGTGTGACAACAATCAAACTGCACTACTAGGACAGTTTGCTGGCTTCCTGGCTGGAAATGAAGGCGTGGTACAAAGGGACATCTCAGGTATCTTACACTCCTTCTCAACTGCTCTCAACATTGGTAATGTGCATGATTATTGGATTATAGATTCTGGAGCCACTGATCATATGACTAACAAGTCTACAAACTTGCATAAATTTGAAAAATTTTCTATTCCATCCCAAGTGTCAGTTGCCAATGGAAAAAATGCTATGGTTGTGGGAAAAGGAAAAATACATTTGATCTCAAGTGATGTCGAGTCTGAGGCTCTTTATGTTCCCTCATTCCCTTTTCAACTTTTATCTGTTAGCAAGATCACAAACTCATTAAATTGTCTTGCCATTTTCTCTCCCAAAAATGTGATCTTTCAGGATGTAGTCACCAAGAAGACGATTGGTGAAGGATTTTTCTTAAATGGTCTCTACTATCTTTCCAAGCATATTCAAGTTCCCAAGGTTTTTCAAGTCACTTCAAGCTTAGCTCAAGAACAACAACTTTGGCACCAACGCCTAGCACATCCTTCTGAAAAAGTTCTATCCACCTTGTTCCCAAATATGTGCAAAGTTACAAGTCCTTGTGATGTTTGTCATTTTTCTAAGTTTACTAGATTACCATTTACTTCCTCTTTGTCTAGGGCTAGTAAACCTTTTGAAATTGTGCATTCCGATGTTTGGGGACCAACTATAGAGTCTTTTGATGGATACAAATATTTTGTAACTTTTGTGGATGATTTCACAAGGATTACTTGGTTGTATCTTTTGAAATTTAAAAGTGAAGTGATGGAAGTTTTTCAAGATTTTCATAGACTTGTGGCCACCCAATTTGCTTCAAAAATTCATATTTTACGATCAGATAACGGCACAGAATATATGTCTCATAACATGTCACACTACTTGAGCACGCATGGTATATTACACCAAACAAGCTGTGTTGGAACACCTCAACAAAATAGGGTGGCCGAGAGGAAGAATAGAGATCTACTTGAGAAGACTATAGCTCTTATGTTTCACATGAATGTGCCTAAAAAGTTTTGGTCTCAAGGAGTCCTTACTGCGGCATATCTCATCAATAGATTGCCTAGTAAAGTGTTGAATTTTAAATCACCTTATGAGGTCTTGAAAAATAGAAAGATCAACTTTTCCCATTTGAGAGTCTTTGGGTGTACATGCTTTGTTCACATTCAAACTCAAAATCGTGACAAGCTAGACCCAAGGGCTGCCAAATGTGTCTTTCTAGGTTATTCATCTACCCAAAAAGGTTACAAGTGCTATAATTCAACAACTAGAAAAATGGTTGTTTCAAGGGATGTTAAATTTGAAGAACTTGTTCCTTACTTCTCACAATCACTGGATTACTCTAGACAGGGGGAGCATTTGATGGACTTATTTCCTTTTCCATATCCAAACGGAGAAGATGCAACATGCATTCCTAGTGATCATGTGCCGGATGATGTTAACCTTCACTCGGTGGAACATCTTGAAGATGAAAACCCTTCCTCATCAGAGATTCACACTGCACCCTCCAGTGATCCTTCCAACCATGATGTTGTTCAAATACCTGTAGTTCAATCTCCTACAGTTCGTCGCAATCCTGCACGAGAAAGGAAACTTCCATCCAAGTTGCATGATTATGTGACCTACACTGCCAGGTATCCCGTGACTGATGTTATTGATTATAGCAAAGTCTCATCTTCTTTTGCTACATTCCTAAGTGCCATTAATGAAGCTCGAGAACCTCAAAGTTTTCAAGAAGCCAATCTTCACAGTGAGTAGAGAAATGCTATGGCATAGGAGCTTCAAGCCCTCCATGAAAATAACACATGGACTATAGTGAAACTTCCAAAAGGAAAGAAGGCAGTGGGGAGTCGTTGGGTGTACAAAACTAAGTTTCATTCAGATGGCACAATCGAAAGGAATAAGGCTCGCTTGGTTGCTCGAGGTTTTACACAAACCTATGGCGTCGATTATAAAGAGACATTTGCTCTGGTGGCAAAAATGAACACTGTTAGAGTATTGTTGTCGGTTGCAATTAACAATGCATGGCCTCTCTTTCAAATGGATGTTAAAAATGCTTTCCTGCATGGTGAACTTGAAGAAGAGGTTTACATGAAGCTACCCCCAGGTCATCCTCAATCAAACAATCCAGAAATGGTGTGCAAACTCCATAAATCCATTTATGGTCTCAAGCAAAGTCCACGTGCATGGTATGCCAAGCTCAATCATGTTCTGGAAAGGGTTGGTTTTTGTCGAAGTATTGCGGATTCTTCCCTATTTGTTCATTCTAGCTTAGTGGGTAAACTAGTTGTGCTCATTTATGTTGATGATCTAATTGTGACAGGTGATAATATGTCAGAGATTATTGCTCTTAAACAGTATCTCAACAACAAGTTTGCTATCAAGGATCTTGGCACTCTCAAATACTTTCTGGGCATCGAGATGGCACACTCTCACAAGGGTTTCTTCCTCAACCAACGCAAGTATGTCATGGATCTTCTTCACGAAGCAAAAATGACAGATTGCAAGCCTGCTCGTACCCCCTTGGATAGCAACTTGAAGCTAAAAACTCACGGTGATCCAGTTCCCAATTTAAGTTACTATCAAAGAATGGTTGGCAAACTCAGTTATCTGACTATCACACGTCCTGGTATATCATATGCTATCAGCATTGTTAGCCAGTTTATGCACTCTCCAAGCATGGATCATTTGAAGATTGTTCATCGTGTGCTACGTTATCTTAAGGGTTCCATTGGTAGAGGAATTCTTATGCGCAACAATAGTCACACTCAGATCTCAGGCTATACCGATGCTGATTGGGCAGGCAATTCTCTCGATCGCAAGTCTACCACTGGGTTTTGTACGTTTGTGGGAGGCAACCTAGTTACCTGGAAAAGCAAGAAACAAAGTGTTGTTGCACGTTCTAGTGCAGAGGCAGAGTATCGTGTTATGGCGTCCACTGCTTGTGAACTTATTTGGCTCAAAAGCCTTCTGTTGACTTTAGGTTTTCCTCATCAACAACCTATGTCCCTACACTGTGATAATCAAGCCGCGATGCACATTGCATCGAATCCTGTATTCCATGAGCGAACTAAACATATTGAAGTTGATTGTCACTACGTCAGAAATCAAGTTCAGTCCAAGGTGATCGACACTCACTACACGCGCAGTCATGATCAACTTGCGGATATTTTCACAAAAGGATTACCCTCTGCTGATTTTCAACGTCTTTTGTTCAAGCTTGGATCAATTAATCCCTTTGATCCAGCTTAAGGGGGAGTATTGGAAGAAAACATGGGTGTATGGTGACCTTTACTTTTCCATGTTTTCCTCGCCTTTACTTTTCCATGTTTTATGCTCCATGTTTTCTGCTTGTCCTCCCTTTCTTTCGGCTTCTGTTTTTCTTTTCCTTTCTTCCAAAGCTCATTTATATGAGCTTCCCTTGTACATTGTTTTTACATAATACAAAATATAGACATTCAAAATTCAATACTAACTAAGAAAGGACAAGTGAATTTGATATAAAATATATATAAATATGAGCTTATCACATACATTCATGATGCTTGGATCCAATCGCTATTACTTCCAACTCACACATTTGTATGAATTATATTTTTTTTGTGAAAACTAATATCATTACCTCAATTGGGTAGTTCCACCAGAGACTTAATCCACCAGCTGCACCAATATGAGGCACCTTAAAACCATAGCTATAATCCATTTGTCGTCTTACACCTTCGATTCTACGGCTTTTCATTTTCGTTTCTGGGAGAAAACCATAGAGGTTCTATGTCATCTTATGAGCCTATGGAGCCGTGTCTGACACAAGACCATTCCATAGTAACTATATCATTGAAATCTTGCGATTGTTTCAGGACAGCTGTTACTGTCCCAGGTTTCCCTACCCCTACTTCTTGCCTGCATTCGCAGTTTCTCTTAAGATAGGCCAATATATCCTCACCTTGAGCGACCGACACCTCTTGTAGGTCATAATAAACTCCATTCAGCTTCTAAGCATCGCTCCCTCAACCTCTTGAGGAACTACCGTCACCCTTCTTTGCTTTCTTCTAGTGCGATTGATAGCTACCTTTCTCTTTTTTATCTGATTTTCGTTTCAATCTGATGTCCTCAAAAAATTTTGGAGAAGCAGCTCTACCATCTAGGTGGGACGTCATCTCCGTCAGAGCAGTTGGAGTGACCTCATGTGGTGTGGATCCCTCAGCCCTACTCACAGTCTAAGGTATATTGTAGTGATCCACATAGTCGACCCTAATCGAGTTGTTTTGAATCACTAGAGTAATCCACTTCTCACAATCCATGAGCCTTGGTTGTTCTGTCACCCAACCTTGAGTTATCGTGTCTCCCAACTCTTCAATAACCAATCACAATATTGGCCTGGTCTTGCAGCCCAAGAAACTGCAAGGCTTAGCTTTCGAGTATCCCACTTCCACAACGAAATGGTGCATACAAAGTGATGCAACCCTTCTATGATGACTTGAAGAGATCGTTATTGTCGCTCATGTTGTTGGTACCTACAAAAAAGGTTCTAGGAGAAATTCCTCGTACTGTGAGCCACTACTTGGGTCTTCACTTCTCCGGTAGGGCCCCCACTACAACTATTGTTCCCTATACGATCAGCTGATCGTGTGTTACCCCCATTCCTCTGAAACTCTGCTCTGTGGTACTTCCCTACCGCCTTAGCATGCTGGTATTCACCTTGGCTTGTCACTACGAATTTTCTTGCATATCTCAAACTTTCCATAACCTACTGCACCTCCACGGCTGGACTGAGCTGATATGATCCAAATCTCTAACCCCTTAATCAACCTACAAGTCATAGAGGATAGAGAGGGAAAGGGAAAGAAGAGAGAAAGCAGAGCTTTTGAATTGTTTTTTGGTTTTGTATTTCTGTTTGTAAATTCTAATCTCCTTACAATTGAGGGAGCTCAGCTCATTTTATAGACTTTACACCTTTAGTGCCAGCTGACATTTCTAACAGACTTCACTAAAATATTAGGAATAAGCCTAACAAATCCAATATTAAACTCCTAATAGTGATTAAGCCAATCACTAAATCCTAAGTTCATAACATTGCCTACCCCTTAAGAACAACCTTGTCCTCAAGGTTAAATTGAAGAACTGGTTGTACTTCTCAATCGCTTGCTTATCCCCAATGAAAGGTGTAATTGTTCTAACAGTACCAACTGCTAGTTCTACTATATTAAGCTTGTCCCTGAATCCTGTGAGCTGAAGAATACGGCTGATCTTGTGTTGCGTATTGTTAACCTTTGTGAATTCCCTAGTAGCACGTTTGAGATCATCTTGGACCTCATCTTCCAAATCAAATTGGCTCATGCCCTTCCTGTCTTTGAGATAGTAGAAATCAATAAGGTCATGGGGTGGTGCAATCAATATATAGGCCTTAGCTTTACTTTCTTTTGTCTCCCAGAGCTGCCTATTTGCTAGCATTTTCACAATGCTCTGTCTAAATGACTCTAGCAATATCTTCCTTACTTCACCTTTGTGGCATAGTAAATCGATGCACAACACAATTCTATCTTGAGAATCATTATCAATCAGATGTGGCAGTACTAAAGATTGACTCAGTTGCAACATAAAGACCATGATCAACGATGCATGTGTGGTTGCTTTGTTTGCTACAACCTTTGAAGGCTGAATCTCTTCCAATTTCACAACAAGCTTCGTTAATGTGCAAACCGTAATCATCTCAAGGGAAAAATCACTATTAGATGATGTAGTCTTTTAAATTGTACAACTGAATTTTGTCAGTGATGCAAAGCAGCTACTCATGGAAGAAATGAATTTTGTGTGTTCGAGATGCTAAGGCCCATCCATCTGGTTTGTTAACTTGAATTTAGTAGTTTGCAGTTGGCGCATCCATCTGAGAGATTTAAAGGAGTTGAGCAAATCTAAAATTTCAACAATCTCCTTACAATTGAGAGAGCTCAGCTCCTTTTATAGACTTTACACCTTTAGTGCTAGCTGACATTTCTAACAGACTTAACTAAAATATCAGGAATAAGCCTAACAAATCCAATATTAAACTCCTAATAGTGATTAAGCCAATCACTAAATCCTAAGTTCATAACATGAGCAATCCGAGTTGATGTAGCCAATCCTCTCACACCGATAACAAAAGTCTTGGAGACGTTCATACCGGAATTTCAATTCAAGAATCAATATTCCCGGACCGTAGAAGCCAACATCCAGTGACGAAGGTATTTTTTTGGTATCAACCAAGATCCTGACCCTTAGGAATCCCCGAGCATAAGTCATATCTTCAAACTCCATGAACTCGCCTACTTCCCTTGCCTTCGTGTTCAGATTTAAGGGGACACCCTTTGTTTGGTCCCATAAAGGGATCAAGTTTAGCTTCACTTCCTCCAAAGCTGTCATTGGGTCATCTTTTCACTGAAAAGTTATGGTTCATGACTGCCCAAGAATCTGGTTCTCCATCTTTTCATCCCTAAAAATGATGACGAAGGTGTTATCCTGGACCTAGTTGATTTTGACTTCCTCTGTTATCTAAGAAGTTCTTCTAGACAGTTAGTTTGGCCCCCAAATTGTCTGTTTGTATACACTCTGACACCTTACTTTCTCCAGTTGGTGGAGACTCTTGAAGCCTTATAAGATACAAACCCAAAGAATAGATCTTGCGTAAAAGCCAAGTTTGCATTGTAAACAGAGTGGAGAGTAGTTTGATTGACTTAAAATTGGGAGTAAAGGCCATTGTTGGACAATTAATGAAAATATGTTGGTGGGTGGTAACTCTTTCTGAATAAGCAACATCTCATGTTACTCCCACCATAAATGGCTCGAGAAACAGAGGACAAAAGGTCTCGTGAGGAAGAAACTAAGTGGAACGAGGAATAAACTTAGTTGGTCTGAGGATTTGTGGGTATTAACTAGGTGAGTGGAATGAGTGAAACAAGTAGGAAATAGGAATCGAAATAGACTCTCACGACAGAGATAAGTACTCTCAATTAGTGAGAAATTATATTGTTTTGATCTCTAAGCATTCGATAGTAAAAACTGCATGCAAAATGAAAAGAAAATGACGATTTCGGGTGTCTAGAGTAATTTCAATGGAGCAAGATTCTAATTAATTGTGTCAAGCCATATGCATTACAGTAAGAAGATGAGATACAACGATTTTGAAAATCAAATTGACATGGGAATGTTTTTAATGGATTTTAGGACAAACTTAACTACTAATTTTTATAATTTCCGTTTTTTTTTTTCTTTATTAAGGGCTTAAAATCCGTTATTGTTAGGATTTTAGTGGGCTTTCCTTGCCATGCCGTCGGTTTTAAAAGGAGGATTATTTCTTCTACTTAATTTAATTTTTGGTTTAATTCAAATTTTTTATATTTTTCATTAAAGCTTCTCAATTAAAACTAGTTTCAATTTAGTTAGTGAGACTTTTAAGATCATTTCATCTTTGTGGGACGATATCCGTGCTTATTTGCTATGTTATCATTCGATTTTTATTCTTACGAGTACTAAAATTTGAGCCTTAATGAGAATAATTTTGGTTTAATTTTCGCAACAAAGAGAAAAGACATGAGGAGTTTATTTTGTTTTTAGAATGACACTAATGTGTTTAATCAATTTCTCGAATGATATTGATTAATTAATCACTGCAGGGACTAAAATAATAACGGTAATGCTAGGGAGATTAAATTTATAGAATAAATGTTATAAACTAAAATAATAACGGTAATGCTAAGTTGATGATTGAATTATTGATTAGTGTACGTATTTATTATTAGTTACGCATAAAGTTCAATTGGTACGAAATGACTGTAGTGACCAAACAAGAAAGGCAGAGAAGAAAGTGAAGTGGAGGGCATGAGATGGAAAAGGAAGAGGAAAGTATGATAGCTGCGAGGTGTGATAAAAGCTGCCGGGTTGCAGTAATAAGCTCTCACTTTGTTACTCCTCCACTCCCCATGGCTGAGAAGGAGGCTGCTCTCGCCGCCGTTCCGTCAGATGCTCCTCTCTGTTTGGTTATAATTTTTTAGGACTGAAAAATGTTGAACTAAAGAATCTTATATCTGGTTCTTGTATGTTAATGATTTTACGCTACTCCTTTTTCGGGTTCTTCACCCCTTGATTTTTTTCTTTATTTTGAACAAGTCCTTGCTTTTAGGGACACTAGTCCCCAAGCTCCAACACACATTTTAATCATCCCCAAAGTTAGAGATGGATTAACTGGACTGTCTAATGTATTTGCTTGTACAGAATGAACTTTGTTTCTTTTTGTTTATGCGATTCCCGTCTCTTTCTCCCTATAGGCGATTACAGTAAGCAATAATGCTCCTTATTTAATTTCGGCTGTTATAAATGTACAGTATAAGCAAAGACTTCAGTGATCAGTGTCTTTGTTCTGCTGCAATCTTGTCCAGTTTGACGTCGCCTCTTTGCATGATTTTACGAATGAAGTGATATTCCTCGTCTCTGTGCTGCAACTCTTGTGGTTTGTTTGATCTTTGCATTGTAGCCCCTCCCCTAGTATTGTGATGTAGCACAACAGGAGAGCTTGCACATGCTATAACTCCTAAATCTTAGAAAGTGTTGAAAATGCTGATGGGTAGTGAATGCCCACAGTGTTTTGGTGGAGTTTTTCAATGCCCTCACAGATTGGTTTTTAACATTTGAATTGTTTATGACTACACGTACAAATTGTCAATTCCCATAACAGATTGAAAACTGACTTTGGGAATGCAGGATATCATATTGTCAAAAGTGTGTTGTAAATTTCAAATGTAGTAATACGAGTTACTCTATAAATAGAGCACTCAACTACAATCAAAAGATACAGAAAATATAATAAGAAGAGAACGAGAGAAAAGATCAGTAACATCATCTATTCCTCTGTCTTTTATTTGTTATCCTCTTGTGCTATAGTTTTAGTGTGACATTTTACATCTACCTCGCACCTACCATTAAAAAGGTTCTCTCTAACTTTGACCCATTTATAACACGTTATCAGCACGAGTCTCTAAATATAATTATTCTCTCATCTCTCTTCACCGAACGAAAGAAAGAAAAAATGTTTCCCCTAAGGTTTTTACTGTTCATCTTCTTCCTCTGCCTCAACTGCGCGGTATACCCTCGCGACGAACTGTTTGCCCCATGCCTGCTCTTAGTTCTCAATCTAACGGTTACATACATCTTTGATTACTTGTTTGGTGTAGAGATTGATTACTAACCCAGTATTTATTTATGTTAATTTTACTACAATCCAAGATGGTGCGGTATAATCGCCCATCTTGAACTGCAAATTTATTCTTACTGTGATCCAAGACGGTGCGGTATCATCGCCTATCTTGGACTGCAAATCTAATTTTAATGCAAATTTTAGGTGGAGCGGTATAATCGCCCACACTGCTCTGCGTATTTAATTTTCCTGCTACTTGAGTGGTGCGGAATACTCGCCCATTCTGTGTTACATTATTTCAATGAGAAAAGTACGATACAATCGCCCTCCTCATTCACCCTCAAAATCTCGAGCCAGAAGTTTCGAGTGCTTATCACTTTGGCCTGAAGATCAAAATGAAAAATTTGTAAGAACTAGAAGTTTTAACATCATATTCCTTCAGGAATACATATTATTGCAAGTTCTTACACATCTCATTTTCTTTCAGAAAAGAAAATGGCGAACTTGGCGAAGCTTGAATTTGCTGCCCTGGATATTACCGGGAAGAATTACCTGACCTGGGTACTAGATACCAAGATCCATCTGGAAGCAGGGAATCTTGGAGATACCATTAGGGAAGAGAGCAGCTCATCCTCTCAAGATCGGGCAAAGGCCATGATTTTCATTCGTCGCCATCTTGATAAGGCGCTAAAGAGCGAGTACTTAACAGTTGAAGATCCGTTAGCTCTCTGGAATGCCATGAGAAACAGATACAATCACCAGACAACGGTGACTCTTCCAAGGGCCCGCTATGAGTGGACTCATCTGAGGATTCAAGACTTCAAGTCAGTGGCAGAGTACAATTCTGCGTTGTTCAGAATTACCTCTCAGATGAAGCTCTGTGGGGATATTATTACTGAGGAACATATGTTGGAAAAGACTCTCAGCACATTTCATGCCTCCAACATGCTCCTGCAGTAGCAGTATAGAGCGCGAGGCTACACTGAGTACAACCAGCTGATATTTGTGCTTTTAGTAGCTGAACAGAACAATGAGCTCCTAATGAAAAACCATCATTCTCGACTTACTGGATCTGCATCATTCCCAGAAGTGAATGATGCTTCCCTCGAAGTGAACGCCACATCCTCTAGTGGTGATAATCATAAATGAGGACGTGGCCACAAGCGAGGTCGATGGAATAGGAAAGGCAAGAACCATGGAGTTCAGTTTCACAACCAGGTTTCGAGGTATAATTCAGGCCCGAGCTTCAAAAATGTGAATCGCCACAAAGGCAAAGCTCATATGAACAATGCTCCCAGGAACTCTGAAGGAGTCTGCCATAGGTGTGGTGGCAATGGGCATTGGGCACATACTTGTCGTACCCCAAAACATCTAGTGGATCTGTATCAAGCCTCCCTCAAGGAGAAGAGTGTCGAGACCAATTTTCTCGACCAGGCTAGACCAATGGATATACCTGATCCAGTGTTTGACTTATCAGGGCAGTTGAACACAACCCACCTAGATGTTCCAAACTTTATTATGGAAAGGGGAAATGAAGTATACCGGTCCGATTGAATCATTGATGTACTTTTATTATGCTGAACTTGTAGTATTTCAGATTCAATAAAAGTGGTATGTAAATTTCTTGTTATAACTTGCTTTTAACTCTGATTCTCTTACTCAGAGAGAATGGATAAAAACTGTGGTTATTCTCACAACATGAGAAATGGCGGAGATATTTGTCTTGCAGACAATGCAACCACACATACAATACTTCGTGATTGAAAGTATTTCTCAAGCTTAATACTTACAAGAATAAGGGTAACAACAATATCAGGACCTTCAGATGTAATTGAAGGTTCAGGGAAAACCCAGATTATGTTACCAAATAGAACAATATTGTCCATACAGAATGCATTGTATGCTACTCGATCTACTCGAAATTTGTTGAGTTTCAAAGACATACGTTTAAATAGATACCACATTGAAACAAAAAGTGCAGAAAATGTGGAGTATCTATGTATTACCTCCAATGATAGCCAGAAGCGTATATTGGAGAAGTTGCGTGGTTTGTCGAGTGGATTGTATTATACATACATAAAGACAATTGAATCACATACTGTCATGAACCAGAAGTTCATTGATTCCAAGGTTTACATGCTTTAGTATGACCGTCTAGGTCATCCAGGATCTACCATGATGCGTAGGATTATTACCAACTCTAATGGACATCCATTAGTGAGCAGACACATTTCTATCTCAAATAATAACCCTTGCGAAGCTTGTTCTCAAGGGAAGTTGGTAATTAGACCATCACAATTAAAGGTTGATGCTGAATCCCCATCATTTCTGCAAAGAATTCAAAGGGATATTTGTGGGCCTATTCAACCATCATGTGGACCATTTCGATATTTTATGGTTTTGGTTAATGCATCTACCCGATGGTCACATGTTTGTCTCTTGTCTACTCAGAATGTAGCCTTTGCGAGACTTCTTGCTTAAATAATTAAGTTACGAGCACAGTTCCCAAATTATCCCATTAAGTCAATCCGACTTGATAATGCTGGTGAATTTACGTCTCAAACCTTTGATGATTATTGCATGACATTGGGCAATGATGTTGCACACCCTGTTCCTCATGTCCATACTCAAAATGGTTTAGCAGAAGCATTGATCAAGCAGCTTCAGTTAATAGCTCGCACTCTGCTTATGAAAACCAAATTGCCAGTCTCTACATGGGGACATGCCATCTTACATGCTGCATCATTGGTTCGATTAAGACCTATAGCCAACCATCAATATTCTTCAGTACAACTCGTGTTTGGACATCAGCCAAACATTTCACATTTACGAGTTTTTGGTTGTGCTGTTTATGTGCCTATTGCACCGCCACAACGCACTAAAATGGGACCTTAGCGTAGACTGGGAATTTACGTGGGTTTTGATTCACCATCTATTATTAGATATTTGGAACCCCTAACAAGTGATATGTTTACAGCTCGTTTTGCTGATTGTCACTTTGATGAGACAGTCTTCCCGTCGTTAGCAAGAGAAAAGACCGTTCCAGAAGAACGGAAAGAGCTGACATGGGTTGTTCCCACCTTGTCTCATTTTGATCCTCGCAGCATTCAATGTGAAAATGAAGTGAGAAGGATCGTTCATCTTCAAAGCATTGCCAATCAAATGCCAGATGCATTTAATGATGCTATGAAAGTGACAAAATCACATATACCAGCTGCAAATGCACCTGCAAGAATTGATGTCCCTGTTGGACAAAATAAAGTGGCAGCGAATGATTCATCTGGTGCACGCCTGAAGCGTGGTAGACCCTCAGGTTCAAAAGATTCAGCCCCTCGAAAGAGAAAGTCGAAGGCACAACTGAATCCAAATGAAATCATTCAGGGAAAGAAAATGAATGATAAATCCATAATTCATGATTCTGGACTTCCAGAAAAAGAAAATGTCCTTGATGAGACACATGTCCCTGAAGAGACAGAAGTACATGAAAGCAAAGAAATCTCCATAAATTATGCATGTACAAATGAATTGTGGGATCAGAATGAAATAATCATCGATGATATGTTTGCATTCGCAGTAGCCACTAAAATCATCTTAAGTGATGATATTGAGCCCCACTCTGTTGATGAATGCAAACAGAGACAGGATTGGCCTAAGTGGAAAGATGCAATCCAAGTAGAATTAAATTCCTTGGAAAGGCGGAATGTTTTTGGACCAATTGTCCAAACCCCGCCTAGTGTAAACCCCGTGGGTTACAAATGGGTATTTACAAGGAAACGCAATGAGAAAAACGAGATCGCAAGATACAAAGCACGACTCGTTGCACAAGACTTTTCTCAAAGACCTGGAATTGATTATGAGGAGACATACTCTCCTGTAATGGACACAATTACGTTCCGTTACTTAATAAGTTTAGTGGTTTCAGAAAGACTTGACATGCGATTTATGGATGTCATCACCGCGTATCTATATGGAGAATTAGATACTGACATCTATATGAAAGTCCCAGAAGGACTTAAGTTGCCTAAAACAAGTAACAAACCACGAGGTATGCTTTCGATCAAATTAAGGCAATCATTGTATGGGCTGAAACAATCTGGACGAATGTGGTATAATCGTCTCAGTGAGTATTTGATTAAAAAAGGGTATATCAACAATGTCATTTGCCCTTGTGTGTTCATTAAGAAATCCAATTCTGGATTCGCTATAGTGGCAGTATACGTTGATGATATGAATCTAGTTGGAACTCCTGAAGAGCTCAATAAAACTGCTGAATATCTGAAAAGCGAATTTGAAATGAAAGACCTTGGAAAAACAAAATATTGTCTCGGCCTGCAGATCGAGCATTGTGCTAGTGGAATTTTGGTCCACCAATCAGCTTACATTGAAAAACTTCTGAAGCGATTTGGTATGGACAAGGCTTATCCACTCAGCACGCCAATGGTCGTTCGTTCTTTAGACATTAAGAAATATCCATTCCGTCCAAAAGAAGATGATGAACTGGTCCTTGGTCCACAAGTACCATATCTGAGTGCAGTAGGTGCTTTGTTGTATTTAGCACAATGTACTAGATCAGATATAGCTCTTTCAGTTAACTTGTTAGCAAGATGTTGGTTTTCTCTCTGATCCTCATAAAGCCCGCTCACAAACTGGATATGTGTTTAAGAATGGAGATACAGCAATCTCATGGCGCTCAACCAAGCAAACATTAGTTGTTATATCTTCAAATCATTCAGAAATACTTGCTTTACATGAAGCAAGTCGTGAATGTTCTTGGTTAAGATCAATGATCCATCATATCCAGAATTCATGTGGTCTAACTTCGAAGACAGACAATCCAACTGTCATCCATGAAGATAATGCAGCCTGTGTTGCCCAAATGAAGGAAGGATTCATCAAGGGCGATAAGACTAAACACATATCTCCAAAGTTTTTCAGTGCACATGAGCTTCAGAAGGCTAAAGTTATTGAAGTTAGACAAATCGGTTCAAATGAAAATCTGGCAGACTTGTTCACCAAATCTCTACCAAAGTGCACGTTTCAGAAGTTAGTGCAAAGCATCGGATTATGTCGACTTACCAAACAGCTAAATTTGGAGTATGCGGAATCAGGGGGAGATACATATCAGGGGGAGCATCCATGATACATGCTTATTGTACTCTTTTTCCTTCGATTAGGATTTTTCCCACTAGGTTTTTCCTATCAAGGTTTTAACGAGGCAACATAAGCATACTTGACACTATATCAACGATCCAGGAAAAGTTGTACTCTTTTTCCTTCGCTATGGTTTTTTCCCACTGGGTTTTTCCAAGCAAGGTTTTAACGAGAAAACTCATGTTTATATGTGGGCATCCAAGGGGGGGTGTTGAAAATGCTGATGGGTAATGAATGCCCACAGTGTTTTGGTGGAGTTTTTCAATGCCCTCACAGATTGGTTTTTAACATTTGAATTGTTTATGACTACACGTACAAATTGTCAATTCCCATAACAGATTGAAAACTGACTTTGGGAATGCAGGATATCATATTGTCAAAAGTGTGTTGTAAATTTCAAATGTAGTAATATGAGTTGCTCTATAAATAGAGCACTCGACTGCAATCAAAAGATACAGAAAATATAATAAGAAGAGAACGAGAGAAAAGATCAGTAGCATCATCTATTCCTCTATCTTTTATTTGTTATCCTCTTGTGCTATAGTTTTAGTGTGACATTTTACATCTACCTCGCACCTACCATTAAAAAGGTTATCTCTCTAACTTTGACCTATTTATAACAGAAACATTAATTTCTGGGAGCCAAACAACCTCATTTTGCCTTTGAAACTGAATAGTTTTTGGTCTCCTAGTGCAATAATACCCAAAAAATGACTAGGAATCCTTATTTGACCAGAATAGACTGTTGTAAAAGCTGTGGGAATTGAATGCCTACGTGGTTTAGTCAAAAGTGAAAAAATAAGGAGGACTAAAAATAGTGGTACTGTCAGATTTCATTGTTGTTGGATGGCATGGTTTTCAATATGCATTAATTTCCCTTGTAGACTTCTGCATGTAAATGGCTCTATATAAAGAGCATGCAGTGTATGATCAAACAACACACAAGATCAAGAGGGAAAGCAATAATACCTATTTCTCTCCCCTCTCTTTACCTGCATTATTTGTGTGATGCAGTTACGAAAATAAACAATGTGATACATTGCACCCATTCCAATTCTCTCTAGCAAAGGTTTTCTCTCTCTTACTTTTCCCTATTTATAACACGTTATCAACATAACTCTCTAACCAAGAGCAAAGCTACATAGAGCCAAGGAGGGGCGGCCGCCCCTCCACTCATCGGAAATCTCCATAGGCAGTAAGAACTATGCCCCTTTGCTCTTCTGAACTTTTTAGATTTCTGGGTTTGGTTGTGTAGCAGCGCTGCACTGGTGTGTTGATGGCTGCTATGTTTTATTTTTTGGAGAACGAAATTGGGAAAAAAAAAAAGTTGCAGAGTGGCAGAAGTTGTGAAGAAGATGAAGGTTTATCTATTTGATATTCGTACACCTACACGGCGTTGTTTGGCAAAAGAAATTGGATTTCCCTCTACTGATCTTTTCTTTACCCTTTTTCACTTGAAATTGATTGTACTTTTTTTTTTTTTGTCAAACGATAGATTTTTGTTAGATTAAATTAGAAGGAAAACTAATGAAAATGGCTTGAAAACTTTGAGTTTCAATGATAAGGACAAAATAAAGGGTAAAGTGAATAGTACCAGGATTGACTTTTTTAATATAAAAATGTGGTTTTTCGTTAAACTGAACAGTACCGGGAACTTTTCATTAAAGTTCCCTAGATTAGATGTTAGATTAGCCACCGACGAGATTCGAACTCTAGCTATCATGCAAAGGCTCAACACCTTTCCACTACTGTGGTTAAAGGTCATTTGCTTTAAATTGAGTGTGCTGACCCTTCTTTTTTTAACTCTTCTACCCCACTCGTTTGTTTACCCTTTTTTTCCCTTTTTCTCTTCTGACCCCACATTTTTTGTGGCTTGTTTACCCATTTATCTTTTTTTATTTATTTATTCTTGTAAGTTTTATTTTTCTCTTTTAAGACACCTATCATATTTATCTTAAACTCTCACATTTTATATAAATATAGTGTTTTTTTTTTTTGATTTGAGCGATAGCGTTAGTAAATTAGATGTTATATTAGCTATTGACGGGGTTCGAACCTACGACATCATGCAAGGGTACAACACATTTCCATCACTGTGGTAAAGGGCCACTTGCATATAAATATAGTGTTATTCTTATTAAAAAAAATACATAAATATCATTTAATACTTATTTGTACAACATATAACAAATTCATTTAAATCTGTCTAAGCTCCCGCCTAGATCACGCTTAGGCGTTAGGGCTCAACCCGCTGGCCGACTAGCGCCTAACACTTTTAAAATCTAATCATAGCCAATTTAAACTTCTTACAGTGGATTGATGTTATTGTTTATAACCGTTTCGATGAAGAGAGTGTTTTCTTTTATAAATTGTCAAAACTTTGCACTCTTCAATGTGAAAAGCTCGCTTCAGTTGAACTTGGACTCTTTTGAATTTCGCCCTCCTCTTGGAAAATTGTGGCTTCACTACTGTCTCTAACCATAATCAGTTTTCATTTCCTTTGCCGAAAAATGTTTCCCATAAAGATATTATTGTTCCTTTTCCTTTTTTGCCTCACCTGCTGTGTGTTTCCTCACTAAGAGCTACTAGCACCATGCCTTCTCCTATTCCGCAATTTAATAATTGATTATATTTCTTATTTCTTATTTGGTGTAACTTCTTATTACTAATCTTGTACTGCAATTTTAGATGATGTTGTATAATAGTTCATCTTGAACTGCATATTTAATTTTACTGCAATTTTTGATATAGTGGTATAATCGCCCATCCTAAGATGCATATGTAATTTTCTGCTACTTGAATGGTGTGGTATAATTGCCTATTCTACACTATATTATTTTAATGAGAGTGGTGCGGTACAATCGCTTTCCTCATTATTTTCTTTCTTTTTCATAGTAATACTCAATACTGATGTTAGTGCCTGTGTAGTGAGTACAACTAACTACTTAATTTTTTTTTCTTAATTAATGTCTAATTTATGTAAATTTCAAGCCTAAAGTTTGGAGTGCTAATCATTTTGGCCTGAAGATCAAAATGAAAAATTTGTAAGAACTAGAAGTTCTAACGCTATATTCCTTGAAAATCCATATTATTGCAAGTTTCCACATCTCATTTTTCTTTCAAAAAAAAAAATGGCGAACTTTGCAAAGGTTGATTTTGTTACCCTTGATATCATGGGAAAAACTACCTTACCTGGGTTATGGATACCATGATCCATTTGGAGGCAGGAAATCTTAGAGACAGAGGGAAATACTGCATCCTCTCAAGATCAAGCAAAAGTCATGATCTTTATTCGTCGCCACCTCAATGAAGGATTGAAAAATGAGTACCTAACAGTTGAAAACCCATTGGCTCTCTAGAATGCATTGAAGAATAGATATAATCACCAAAAAACGATGATTTTCCCAAGAGCTCGTTATGAGTGGACACACTTGAGAATTCAGGAATTTAAGACGGTTGCTAAGTATAACTCTACAATGTTCAGAATTAACTCCCAAATGAAACTTTGTGGGGATACTATCACTGAAGAATATATACTGGAAAAGACTTTTAGTATTTTTCAAGCCTTCAATATGCTCTTGCAACAACATTATAGAGAGCAAGACTTTACATAATACAAACAGCTGATATCATTGTTTCTTGTGGCTGAACAGAACAATGAGCTCTTGATGAAAAATCATCAGTCCCAACCAACTGGTCGGTGCCATTCCTAGATGTGAATGCTGCTTCCTTGAAGCAAACACCACCTCCTCTCATGGAATAATTACAAACGAGGACGTGGCTGCAAGCGAGGCTGATGGAATGAGAAGGGAAAAATCATGGTGTCTAGTTTTACAAACAGGGTTTACGGCATAATTCAAACTCAAGCTACAAAAATGTAAACCACCACAAGGGTAAATCTCATATGAATAACACTCCTAGAAATCATGAAGGAGTTTGCCATAGGTGTGATGGCAATGGGCACTAGGCGTGCACCTGCCGTACCCCGAAACATCTTGCGGCTCTGTACCAAGCCTCCATCAAAGAAAAAATGGTCAAAACCAATTTCATCGACCATGCTAATCCAATGGATATATTTGATCCAGTGTTCGATTTATTAGGTCAATTGAACTCAACTCATCTGGATATTTCAGACTTTGTTGCGGAAAGGTGAATAAAAGTATATCAATCCGCTTAAATCATTTTTATTTTTAATGTACTCTTAGTTCATTATCTGAACTTGTTGTTTAAAGTTTGTATTTCAATTCAATAAAAAGCGGCATTGCAATTTTCTTTTATTATGAATAAATCGTTTTTAACTCTGATTATTGTACTCATAAAGAATGGATAAAAACTATGGTTGTTCTCAAAACAAGAACAATCGCAGAGATATTTGTTCCAAACAGCGCAACCACGCATACAATACTTTGAAATTGAAAATATTTCACAAACTAGCTTACAAAGGTAAAGGTAACAACAATATCAGGCCAATCGGATGTAATTGAAAGCTCAAGAAAAGCCCAGGTCATGATACCAAATGGGACAATATTGTCCATACAAAATGCGTTGTACGCTACTCGATCTACAAGAAATTTGTTGAGTTGATATACAAGTTTTAAACTACAAGTTCAGATAATTAAAAGAAAAGTACATTAAACATGAAAATGATTTAATCAGGTTTGAATTATGCCTTGGACCCTAGTTGTAAAACTGAACACCATGGTTCTTACCCTTCCCATTCCATCAACCTCGCTTGTGGCCACATCCTCGTTTGTAATTATTGCCACGTAAGGAGGTGGTGTTTGCTTTAAGTGAAGCATCATTCACTTCTAGGAATGACGATGACCCAGTTGATCCGAACTAATGATTTTTCATCAAGAGTTCATTGTTTTGTTAAACCACAAGAAGCATTAATATTAGTTGGTTGTACTCTGTAAAGCCTTGCTCTCTATACTGCTATTGCAGAAGCACATTAGAGGCATGAAAAGTACTATAAGTCTTTTCCAACGTATCTTCCTCAGATATAGTCTCCCACAAAGTTTCATTTGGAAATAATTCTAAACACTACAGAGTTATACTCAATAACCATCTTAAAATCCTAGATTCTCAAGTGTGTCCAATCATAACGAGCTCTTGAGAGAATCACCATTTTCTGGTGCTTATATCTATTCTTCAATGCATTCTAGAGAGCCAGTGGGTCTTCAACCGTTAGGTATTCACTCTTTAATCCTTCGCGACAAATAAAGATCATGGTTTTCGCCTGATCTTGAAAGGAGCAGTGTTTCCTTGATGGTGTCTCCAAGATTTCCTACCACCAGATGGATCTTGGCATCCACAACCCATGTAAGGTAGTTTTCCCATGATATCAAGGGCACCAAAATCAAGCTTTGCCAAGTTCACCATTTTTTTTCTTTTTTTTTTTTTTTTTTTTTTTTGAAGAAAAATGAGATGTGTTAAAACTTCTGGTTCTTACAAATTTTTCATTTTTGATCTTCGGGTCAAAATAATTAGCTCGAAACTTCAGACTCGAGATTTATATAATTTAGACGATAAGTCAAAAATTATTAGGTAGTTAGTAATACTCTCTACACAGGCACTGCCATCAATATTGAGTACTACTACTAGAAAGAAAGAAAATTAAAGACCGCACCACTCTCATTTAAATAATAGTGTATAACGAGCGATTATACCACACCATTCAAGCATCAAGAAATTAATTACGCAGTTTAGGATGAGCAATTATACCGCACCATAAAAATTGCAGTAAAATTAAGTATGCAATTCTAAATGCGCAATTATACCCCTCCATCTAAAATTGCAGTACAGATTAGTAATTAGGAGCTACACCAAATAAAAAATAAAAAATAAAAAATATATAAGTAATTATTAAATTGAGGACTATGAGAAGGCATTGTGCTAGCAACTCTTGCCGAGGAAACATAAAGCAGGTGAGACAAAGAAGAAAGAGGAACAATAATTTCTTTATTGGAAACATTTTTAGGCGAAAGAAATGAAAATTGGTTAGACAGTCGTGCTGATAACATGTTATAAATAAGAAGGAGAGAGAGAGAGAGAGAGAGAGAGAGAGAGAGAGAGAGAGAGAGAGAGAGAGAGAGAGAGAGAGAGAGAGAACCTTTGCTAGAGATAGAAGTGGAACGGGTGCAATGTATCACACTGTTTATTTCACAACTGTATCACACAAAGGGTTGCAGGTAGAGAGGGAAGAGATATTGGTACTATTACTTTCACTCTTGTTTTTGTGTTGTTTGATCATACACTGCATGCTTGAGCCATTTACGTGCAGAAGTCTACAAGGGAAATTAATGTACTTTGAATAACATGCCATTCAACAACAACAAAAAATCTGACAATACTACTATTTTTAGTCTTTCTTCGTTTTCACTTTTGGCTAAACCATGTGGGCATTCAATTCCCACAGCTTTTACAACAGTATGTCAATTGTGATAACGTAAAATTCCTTTTCTTGCGATTATAATCATCGTATCAGAGCTTCGTCCCATGGAGATTGTTGACCATTTCACTATGAGTGCGAAATCACATAAACTTTGATTTCTTTCATCATGCATTGCCCTCCAATATTCAAGATAAACCATAGCTATGACTTTTACTCATTTATAGTCTAGTGCAAAAGCATGACATACATACGGCTTCCTGTGGGCTACCTGCCCAAGCATAGGGAACCTTCCTTAGGTATTTCTATTCTTATTGTGTCTTTAAGCACTGGTCCTTGAAAATGGGATTTCTGTGAACGATAACAGATCTTTCTTGATTCATGCATAGAGAATTTGACCAAAAATTATGATTGGATGACGATTGTGATAGGTTTAATATTCTTTTCTTATGATCTTGCTGGAGTTTATCCCAAGGACATAGCTAGACCTTTACTATGAGGGGTAAATTCTTTCACTGTGCAGTTGTCAACGCTCGACGTAGGCCTTTCTATACGAGTTGTTGATACACTAAAAGATATTGATCCGGTGATATAAAAAGATTCAAAGACAGTGAATGTAAGGCTCCGAAGCAAATGATAAAAAAACATCGTGTAAGCTGCCTCACACTTAATCATGTGGTGCATTGTACTTGTAGAATAGTTTGAACTATGCCCCCCTCACTATTCATATAGTTCTTGCAATATTATGGTGTTTGTATGTGAGTGATTGTTTTTATAAAATAATATCTTGTAATGATTTTAGCAGTAATATGTTCCTCAAACGAAAAGGGAAAACGACAGAATATGATAGAAACTTTTACTGCAGTAAGCTGCTTGCAGCATCACTCCCTCTCCAGTCAGTGTATGCTTTATCTGTATAAAGTTATTTACGGGCGGGAAACACCATTAGCAAGGTTTAAATTTACTGAAAACATAAGCTTACCTGAAATGTTGTGTGAAATGGGATGTTTTGTGGCCATCTATCAACGTTTCTTTTCGGAGTTCCCTTTTACAAGAAGAAGTAATTTTTGTATGAACGTATGCTCGTTTAGCCTTGTAATTTGTTGGTTGATAATCGACTTATTGGTGGAATTTAACGTTTTATTGGTTCTTTTTTGTTTTCCAGGCAGAGGAGAGACACACTGAGATTCTTGGTCAGCTTCTGTACGCTGCCAAGCTGATTGCCACGCAGGAGGGTCTTGATGACGGCTTCAGGATTGTGATTAACGATGGGCCAAACGGATGTGCGTGTTCTTTCTTTCTCTATATACTTGGGATTGATGACATACCATTAAGTACTATACCTTCTAACTGTTGGTGTTTTACTTGATGTATCTTTATAAACATAATATAGAGGGATGTCTTCCTGCAGGTCAATTGGTTTATCACCTTCACATCCATCTTCTTGGAGGGCGGCAAATGAACTGGGCTAATTCCTACTGCGTAAGTGTGTTTAGATTGCTAATGAGAGGATTCTGTGTTTGTGAAGATTATACTGACATGGGTAACTAGTAGTTTCTTATGGTACTGGAGATCTGGAACCTGTTGAAAGACCTTCTCTCTTAATAAAACTATTGAACTGGAAGAAAATAAGCTGGTTTCTTACATAAGTTGCATTTGGTATCTTCTTAAGAACATGCATGCCAAGGAAAATAGAAATACACACAGTTGTCCTGCCTAAATTTATCGGAGAAATATTACATACCGGATTAAGCCTCAAAAAAATGTCATTTAGTACTACAGTCTAATGGTTTTCCTCTTCACTTGTAAGTAAGATGTCTTTGGTTCAGTTCTCACTAAAGGCGAATTTGAACCACATTATTGCTAGCCCATTTTGAGCCTAAGTCCACCCCCTCTCCTACAATATCTTTTGCTCAAGAAAAAGAAAAAAAAAATACTAACGATTTTATGTACCCTGTATGGGTTAGGATTTGGAGACATTCTTTTTGCAAATGTTTTCACACTCCTGGTTAGCTCTGGCATTAATTTACGTCTAATGGTTGTTCATTAAATATAAGTGGCGGATTATCCTGGTGGATAAGAACTTCCTTTAATTCACTGTGTCCAAAGTTCTAACCCTCCCTCTCCCTATAGTTTAAGATGAATTTAATCTAGATTATCTATAGTCTGTAAAAAAAAAAAGACGGTTGTTTGTTAAAACGATTGTTTCCATTCTCAATCCCCTTGTTATTATCAGCAGACGAAGGACACATTTGGAAGTCGAATTCTGTATCAAGTTTATTAATGACAAAAGTCGTCAATTAATTTGTTTCAAAATCATATGCAACTCCAAACTTTAGAATGCCTGAAAATTTTTGAAAAGTATTAAAGTCATTAATCACACCAAACAATGACGAGGAAACAAAATAACTGACGAATTTAAGTAAAATTAAACAGGTGTAATCCCTAATAGAAAGAAATTCAAATATAAACAGCAAGTATTTGGGTAAAAACTGAAAAATGACGTTTTTGAAGAGAGCTTCATGATTGAGTTGATGATACTGTGAGATGAGTGATCGATTGGACATTTTTACTCAACTGTGAGGGGCCTTCAGTCCAGACTATATACACATTCATACACAAACACACACACACACACACACACACACACACACATATATATATATATAAATAATTATATAGCAAGTACGGAAGTAGAGAGACAATAATATTCCTGAGGAAATTAAATAGAAAAAGAGGAAAGAAAATAATGGAGAGATGGAGAGTAACGAGAGGAGGTGTCAGATCAGTATCAGGAAGCAGCAGCAGCAGCAGCACCATCATCATGCTCAGAGACAAAGATACAGATCACGCTGCAACTGCAACCGCAAATGTTGATCGACAACCGCGATACTACTACAACAACAACACCATTAAGCAGCAGCAGCAGCTTCATGTAGACGTGGATCGATATTCGAGTACTACTAGTGTCAGTGTTACTGCTGATCAAGAAATCAGCATTTTTGACGCCCACAAATACTTCAACCAACTAAGCATCAACAACCACATTGACGGCCAAAACCATAAGGTAGGTCACCAATACAGGTTAAGAGCATTTACCTCTGCACTCGAGGTCATAGGTTTGATTCCCTATTCCTTCTATTGCTTGTATAAGAAGGAGAAGTAATGGCACTATATTAATTAATAACTCATGCTTGTGGATTCAATGTGATGATTGAGTGACGATGGATGTATGGAATATTGGTAGGTGCAGGTTTCTGATGGGCTGTCTGGAGTTTCGAGATTCTCTTGGGCTGCTGGCTCTCCCTCAGTATCTTCAGTTGATGACGCTGCTATTAACTACCCTCTGCATCTCCGAGCTCGTTCTTTCCATGTCGTTTCTTCCAGTGCCACCCCAACGGCTTCCTCCGAAGCCAGTTGGAACAGCCAGACTGGCCTCCTATCCAATCCTCGCTGCGCTACCACCGCCACCAATAGTAATGTCGCATTCATGGCGCCTTTGCACAGTCGGACTAGTACAAATCATCCTCCTCATCCTCATCATGATGACCATCAGATTACTAATAAGAAGAAATTAAGAGGATGGTCCAAGACAATGTCATTGAGTCCAAGATGGCTTACTGCTTTTCCAAGGAGGTCAGCGAGATGCCCCTGCTCGGGAAAGAAATCAGTTCAAGTTGTTGCTCAGGAAAAGAAGTCAAGCATGTCATCATCATCATCAATAGTCGGAGTTGGAGGCGGAGATATTTATAACATGCCGGCCCAATTAATTCTCACCAAGGATGAGATACCACTAGCTGCTCCAACTACTAGTGTTGTTACAGCTGCCAATCTGAACCACTCTTCGATTGCAAGGCCGCGTGACGACAGTCGCCATGTGCTCTGGGGTGATGAACGTCGTCGGAATTGGGAACGCCAAGTCAACAATACAACCATCAATGTGCAACCAGCCGCAAACTCTACCGCTACTACGACTAGCTGTATTAGTACTGCTGCTGCTGGTGGCGGATTTAGCTTTCCGATATTAAAATTCAATGGGGACGGGGGAACTTCCTTGCCATCGGCAACAACTTCAATCCGGAACCCATCAAACAGTACTACTGATCATGTTCAATGCGGCCGACTAATTGGTGATGTTAATAATAAAGATGAGGATGTGGGAAGCGATGCAAGCTCTGACTTGTTCGAAATCGAAAGCTTCTCAACCAGTACTACTCAAACGCTGCAAGCAACTAATGCCGATATGCCCACCTACCCTCCACCATCGTCATCCATGTTTGAAAATTACTACCGCACTCGCCGGGATTCTTTTTCATTGGTTGAGGATGCAGTTAGCTTCACTGCTACTCGACGTTTGAGTGCTAATAACAATTCCCGTCGAACAAGCTTAGATCGTCGTCAACATGACCCGCCTATGGCATCGTTATCGACTGATCAATACTGTTACGAACCAAGTGAGGCCAGCATCGACTGGAGCGTCACTACGGCAGAGGGCTTTGATCGATCCGACCAATACGATCACGAACACCACGATAACCATGATGATGCTGACTTGGGAACTAAGGTAATGACGAGCAGCAAACGACGGCCGCCTTCACTGGGAAGTAATAACAATAATATGGGGTTGTTGAGCTGTCGGCGGGAGAAGGCCGTCAGTGTGGGGCCCAACCCAGTGAGACTAATGGCCATGCCTGCTGCTCCTGCTGATCATGACTACTGTCAGAGTCGACATAGGGGTGTAGGAGTGGGACCTACTAGTCTATCAGTATGTTCAAACAACTCCAGAGCTACGGTGCATGTGGGAAGTAGGTCCGCAGCCTTAGCTCGACAATAAGAAGGCACAGCATGGAGTTGCAGCAGCTCGATCGGTTGTCTTTTCCTTTTCCACCGCCATCCTAGAAGGATTTACATGAAACGGGTTTACCGTCATCGTAGGCCGGATATTACATGCGTTGCATGCATACAGATAACGCACGCCATCTATATGGATCCACTCCTCCAATCCAAAGTTCCTAAAGCCAGACAGCATCTCTCTCGTCTGTATTCTTTTCTTCACGTTATTCACTTTTCCTTTGTATAATTCGAGAATAATGTCTTTCTTTTTTTTGTCTTGTTGTTGTGGGTGCATGTGTGTTTTTGCTGGATGCCATAATAATTCATTCTTTTTGTTTTTGTGTAAGTAGCTCTTCTTCTTGGTTTTTTTTTTTTTTTTTTTTTCTTTTTTTTTTTTTTTTTTTCTTTTTTTTTTTTTATGCTAGTAATGTTATATTACTACTCTAAGGTATACTACAGAGAGAGAGAGTAGGGTTTGGACCATGAACGTAGTAAATTGAAGAGAACGACTCAATCCAACATGCAACCTACACTTGTTCTGCATTTGTTTTTCTTTTTTTTTTTTTTTTTAATTCATTTTTATTGGTTTCGATAATAATAAAATATGCAATACCACTACTCTAATCTACACTACGGAGAGGAGGTAGGGTTTGGACCATGTACGCAATGGATTGAAGAGAGAGACTAAATTTAGCAGGCAATCTAAAGTTGTTCTGTGTTTGTTTTTCTGTTCATTTTTATTGGTTTGAATAATAATAAATCATATAAGATAAGATAATAACTAGCAATCAATCAAGCTTGGTTGAGAACATGTCAAATGGTACCCCTTGGGCACTGTCTATGTTTGTTTGTAGCCAATTGAGAGTGGACACCAAGTAAAAAAACGTACCCTTTTTGGTGTTTTCCTTAACAAGGGGCATTTGGAATTTGGATTATTAACCCGCACCTAAAACTACAAACTCCGGCAACAATCTCAGATTGAGTTGCTGCACCTTGTTTCGATTTAGAACGAGTTGAACTAAGTTGTTGCGCCTTGTTTCGGCTCATCTCGAACTGCTTTACAAATCCGAGCAATGCAACCCTTTAAGATCACATAGATCTGCAAAACCTAGCATCCATCGCAACCGCCATCGAGTAGATCAGGGCAAAATTGCACCACCCCGCAGTAATTATGATAATCTGCTTGCCAGTCCGATATGAAAGCTGTTCCGATCACCGTAACCGCTATCAGCGTTGTTCCGATCCTCATCAACCGACGGGTAGAGAGACTCAACGTTCGGAGAGATTTCTATCAATAGTAGCACGCGCATACTTCAAAGTTGAATGCAACGATGTCTTCGTGAATATTTGCAAAACATCATAAAAATCAATCGCTTCAGGCACAAAACCATGACAGTTGGAACGTCGTCGATGAGTGTACTTAAACTAACAAACATATTTTCTGGGGAGTTGGAGTTTACATGCTACTAGTACACTAAGGAAAATTCATACATTGTATAATTACAAGTCGATGGCATGTATATTTACGTGGTACAGATAACATGGTTTCTAATTCATTGCACAAAGACTGCTTCATCAAAGATTACCAACAATGGTGATTCCTTCCTATTGTTTTGAACCACACAAGGGATCTAACTCCATAGGTGCTTTCTGTGCAGCACCGCCATCTCTTTCTTTAAACTCTGTTTGCAAGCCAAATCCATATCCACCGTCACTTCCATACAGGTCTCGATCCCACTGACCCACAAATTCGTTCTTCTGGTCAGCTTTTAGAGGCAGATTAGATGTGGTGCAACCGTCTGGCAACCCTTCATCCACCCTTTGTTTCTTTCGGGGAGATGAGGGAGCGGCCGATGCATCGACCATTGTCTCCAACTGAGCTGGCTTCTGCTTTTCCTCGGCTGATGGTAACGCTTCTGACGCTTTGAGTGAACCACCATACTTTTGCTGCTCCTCGATGATCTTCTGCAAGTATTTACCCTGAGCTTCTATTCTCATTTGCAACTGTCTTTGAACCTGAATTGGTTTTCAGACATTAGTGAATTCTTCGTATAGCCACAAATGCGTAGACACTGACCAGAACAAAATGACAATAACCATCCCCCTAAATCGGATACATGAACCGCTCATTACAAGTTTTCATCATATTAAGTGCCTGCACTTGATTCTGAGAGGATAGGAGATCAGGAAACAGTTCCTGAATCATGCTCTACTGCGGAAATGAACAAGCAACACAATGGCGGGATCTAAGAACAAAAATTGAAGAACACAGATATAAGATGGGCATTTGCAGAACTTCCACCCACCGATTTTCCCATCTCTACAACATTATTTTTATTGAAAAACAATTATTACTCGATCCATATTCCCAAAGCCAGAGCCAAACTCAGGCCCCGGAGAAGAAAAATGCCATACAAAAACCTTGACCTCTGGGCTAAGTAATTGCTGGATTAACTATTTTCAATTTCTGCAAAATAATTTTCAGCATAAATTTAAAAACTTTCCTTTTAGCGCTCGAGTAATTCTTTTTCTGCGTCTGTCAGAAATAATTTTCTTTCTATGAGCATTCCTTCAATAAAGATATTGCGGGGCAGACTACATCTCTCTTCCAGCAATTTAAGGTGAAGTGAGAGAAAGAGACCTTACCTCAAGCTGTTCATGAAGACGCTTCTGAACTTCCATTTGCATCCTCAATGCCTCATTAATTTGCACTCCACTGAACAATTGAATGTTTTTTCCAGAACGTCAGATGTGGAGAGGTATAATGATATTGGTCATGAAAGCTTAAGACACAAAATGTGGTCCTCGTACAGAGGTTTAACCAATAAAAGGTAAAGGAAAAGGTACCCACGGAGAAGAATCTGAGCAAGATAGGCTGTCTCCAGAACCCTTCTTCTCATCCTTAGAACCTATAAGTCAGAAACAGTACTCCAAATTCAAATTAACTCATATTTTTATAAGGTAAAAACAAGTTTTCTATTGCTAAAATAACATCTATAGGAGGGAGACGCCTTTACCATCAGCTGGAGACTCTGGCAGGTACTTTGCAAGTCGGTATTTCTATACAAAAGAATAATTGCGTAGTTAAAAATAAGAACATTAAATGTCCCTGAATACGTAATATAGTATAGCAAGGTGACCCGCACCTGTAAATGACTCTTCACATGATAAATAGTTAGTCCTGGAACACCCATCACTCTCAGAACACCTTTAGGTGTTGCTCCTATGTAAAATTGCAAAAACCAAACATTTGTGAAATATTAATTAGGTAATGAATGTGATTAGAAACACTAGTTTGGGTGCGACCGGATATGGAAAAAAAAAATCATCAAATCCCTGTGCTGTGGGACCGATTTGTCCATTGGACTACATGCCACAAATAAAGGATTGGACAATTCAATCCGGTCCTACGTTTCTTCCTGGGTTTGCAAAGCACCACTAGCTATCACATATAAACTAAAATACATCCACTTCAACAAAAATAAATAATTTAAGCACAAATGAATCATTAACCAAAAGTGAAGACCAAGCAGTCAATTATTTAATGAAACATACAGAAAGTAGATGAAATTTATAAACCACCCTGCCAAGAAAATAGGGGAAAAAAAGCTAAAAGAGAAATTCTTTTTTCAATGGTTTTCGATTTATTAACTCAAAAGAAATGTGCAAATCGTGGATAAGGAATCGAACATTGACTTTTTGAAGAAAACACAGAATCATTACACTGCTAGTCTAGGAAAATATTCAACATACCAATAATAATCGGAATTCCTTTAAATAAATTAACCGAAAGCAAACAAACCCTCATCCCAGTGAAAAGTTAAAACCCTCACTAGTCCTAGAAGTCCTTGACAGGGTTGGTTATACGATTATCCAAATGAATATCCTTTACAGTACAGCATGATAATTTCAATTTGCAGGTGGACTGATCAGATGGTTATTAGTTGATATTCCCCACCTATACAAGTAGTATAGATGGTTATCCATAGAATATAATAGAAGATTACATGTGAAGGGAAGAAACAAGGGAACTAATCGTTGAACACATCTTCCTTGGCTCTTCTTCAATCCATGCCTGAGCAAATTTTCCACCGGAGAATTTCAAAACTTGGCATCAACGGAAGGCCAGAAGATACAGAAATTAATTCAGTAGAAGACTATGGCCTTCTACTTCAACCAAAAGCACTGTCAACGCAATAGAAGTCAGAGCACCACTGATCCAGACTAGGAGACTTTACTAGAGTTTACAAAAATGGATATCTCCAGATCTGCTTCTTTCACGGAAAAAACAGTTACTAAAAATAGTCACCAAAAAAGTTCTGTGTTTCCTTCATCTAATCGAAGAACAACATTATACACATGAGAGTTTATGTTTGAGCTTTTTTTTTAAATGAAAACAAAAAAAATTACTATTTCCTTTGGGCATTAAATAAAGGGGTGTGATATCCACACACCCCATTTTACTTCTCACACACCATTTTAATTTTCGGCTGTCGGATCAGATGAATTAAAGAAGATCAATGGACATAAATTATCAAGAGGTGTGTGAGAAGTAAAATGGGGTGTGTGGATAGCACACCCCTAAATAAAAAAAAATGTGGACATGTTACAAACATGCATTTAAAGTATAGCTTTTAATGTTTTTACATTTTTATTTTCTTTTTACAAGAAGCATATCATAGTGGACAAGATATTCACTACAAACGTTCTAGAAATTAACAAAAGCTCTAACAACCACATAGTGAAAAATAAAATATGCTGTCAAAACCTAAATTAATACCACTCCCTAAACACTGACTTTAATCTAACCTAGGGTTTCTAGAGTTAGAGACAAGTAAAAAGATTCAGTTATGATATTCACAAAGAACGAACAATGTGAATATGTCCTTTTACTTTATAAGAAACATAATTCAGTAAAAATAAAACTTCACAAAATTAGTGAACAAAGAGTCCACTTCTGTAAGAATCATTATAAATACTAGGAAACAACCAATGAGATTGACAGTGCCAGTTAGTTGGAACTTTGCATCACCCTGTCTCCCATGCAACAGTCCAATGGAAAGTGCAACAGGAACTTGTAGCAGGAGTCACTGCTCAAGAGTGGATTTTTCTTCTTTCCTGTACTAATCTCGAAGGCATCCCAAAGTGCTCACAAGAGCAGATGGTTGTGCTAAACTTAAAGAGGAACCGCCAAAGAATAAGTAAGATCAACGAGAAAGTGGTTGCAGAATCCTCCTCGGGCCCAAACAAGACAGAAAAATAAAGTGGCTGAAACAGACCTTTACTGAGAACCTCTAGATCATGTGTCTTGGATGACTAAAAGTTCGGTAGTATTTCCAAGAACCCCGACTATGAGGGGAGCCTCTAGAGCACCAAGATACAGGTAAGTATTGTTCCTTTCAGAATAATATCTATCAGACAACTAACAAGTGCAGGACATTGAGGGGGCAAGTGGAGGCCATGATAAAAAAAAAAAAATGACAATGCTCCCTAGACACGTGGCCAATCATTCATAACTGGTCGAACAAACGAAGTTCCCTAAGCAGATTGCTCCATCAATGGCGCAACTCCGTCCCAGATTATAACCATGATTTTATCAGAAGCCCGACCCAGGTGAGGAAATGTAAGCTTAGAGATGAGCAAGACTAGAAAAGAAATCATTAAAAGAATCTGTAGGGTGAACAGCCCTGCACTTTGTCATTGGAAATCAGTAAAACAAAACATAATCTCTCTCAGTCAGAAAGGTGTAGAATGTATCCAGCTCTTATACTATGACAATGGGTAATAACACTCATGGTGTTAAACTGACAAATCCAAGAGTGCAACAGGAACTTGTAGCAGGAGTCACTGCTCAAGAGTGGATTTTTCTTCTTTCCTGTACTAATCTCGAAGGCATCCCAAAGTGCTCACAAGAGCAGATGGTTGTGCTAAACTTAAAGAGGAACCGCCAAAGAATAAGTAAGATCAACGAGAAAGTGGTTGCAGAATCCTCCTCGGGCCCAAACAAGACAGAAAAATAAAGTGGCTGAAACAGACCTTTACTGAGAACCTCTAGATCATGTGTCTTGGATGACTAAAAGTTCGGTAGTATTTCCAAGAACCCCGACTATGAGGGGAGCCTCTAGAGCACCAAGATACAGGTAAGTATTGTTCCTTTCAGAATAATATCTATCAGACAACTAACAAGTGCAGGACATTGAGGGGGCAAGTGGAGGCCATGATAAAAAAAAAAAAATGACAATGCTCCCTAGACACGTGGCCAATCATTCATAACTGGTCGAACAAACGAAGTTCCCTAAGCAGATTGCTCCATCAATGGCGCAACTCCGTCCCAGATTATAACCATGATTTTATCAGAAGCCCGACCCAGGTGAGGAAATGTAAGCTTAGAGATGAGCAAGACTAGAAAAGAAATCATTAAAAGAATCTGTAGGGTGAACAGCCCTGCACTTTGTCATTGGAAATCAGTAAAACAAAACATAATCTCTCTCAGTCAGAAAGGTGTAGAATGTATCCAGCTCTTATACTATGACAATGGGTAATAACACTCATGGTGTTAAACTGACAAATCCAAGAGTGCAACAGGAACTTGTAGCAGGAGTCACTGCTCAAGAGTGGATTTTTCTTCTTTCCTGTACTAATCTCGAAGGCATCCCAAAGTGCTCACAAGAGCAGATGGTTGTGCTAAACTTAAAGAGGAACCGACAAAGAATAAGTAAGATCAACAGGGAAGTGGTTGCAGAATCCTCCTCGGGCCCAAACAAGACAGAAGAAAAATAAAGTGGCTGAAACAGACCTTTACTGAGAACCTCTAGATCATGTGTCTTGGATGACTAAAAGTTCGGTAGTATTTCCAAGAACCCCGACTATGAGGGGAGCCTCTAGAGCACCAAGATACAGGTAAGTATTGTTCCTTTCAGAATAATATCTATCAGACAACTAACAAGTGCAGGACATTGAGGGGGCAAGTGGAGGCCATGATTAAAAAAAATGACAATGCTCCCTAGACACGTGGCCAATCATTCATAACTGGTTGAACAAACGAAGTTCCCTAAGCAGATTGCTCCATCAATGGTGCAACCCCATCCCAGATTATAACCATGATTTTATCAGAAGCCCGACCCAGGTGAGGAAATGTAAGCTTAGAGATGAGAAAGACTAGAAAAGAAATCATTACAAGAATCTGTAGGGTGAACAGCCCTGCACTTTGTCATTAGAAATCAGTAAAACAAAACATAATCTCTCTCAGTCAGAAAGGTGTAGAATGTATCCAGCTCTTATACTATGACAATGGGTAATAACACTCATGGTGTTAAACTGACAAATCCAAGAGTGCACACATCACATCGTTGGAATAACTGCAGAAAGATACAGTTAAATGAAGAGATTATCTTACTCAGATCCAGCTAGAAGGAAGTAATCACTGGAGTCCCATGGATGATCACTGTACTGTTTATTTCCGCCCATAAGACAAAAGTGGAGTTCACACTGGCCACTCTTTTTCCGCATAGAACTTGAGTAGGGAAAAGATTGGGTGCATCCAGTGCAAGGGATTCCTTCAACCTTGCACCAGATCATCGTAAGTGTTTTTTAGAGACAGACAAAAACCATTGTCATCAAAGAAGACCAACAATGAAACAGTATGACGACAAAAGTCATTACCCAAATGGTTACTAATACCTTAGAGGAGTTGTTTCCGAGTGGCATGTGTAACATTCCATTAACATTTATCCTTCCTCCGTCCCTCCTCAACCCCCTCTGCTCCCTCTTCCCCTATATTTCCATCCAGTCCCCCCGCCCTTCTCTATCTTTAACTAATAAGACAATAACTGAAAACCAAAAATGTAGTGGCAATCAAAATGGCCCTGAGTAGCTGAGTCTGGACATGATTTGGATAAAAAAAAGAGCATGAATTCTTGATACGGATAGAAAAGGAGTACAAATTCTTGCGGTCATACTAAAAGTTCAATACATTTTCGAGGTCAAACTAGACAAAACAATTTCTCTATTATCTTATTTTCTGTTTTTTAGAAATCAACTACAAAGAAGGCAGAAAGAAAACAAACAAAGACCGAATTAATAAAAACTCTTGTAAAAAACAAACCAAAGCCATCTCAACCACATAGGTGCACTCACAAACATTACAAAAGAGTTGGAAACATTCGATCAACGATTTCTGTGGATGATTCCAACAATTTCTTCATTTCGTTCGCCGAGCATCTTGATTAGAGCTACATAACCTTTTAATTTACAAATAAATGAAGCCCTCTCTAAACCAAGTGGTACAGAATTAAAAGGATCACCAAACAGCACAATTAAATTAATCATGTAAAAATTAGAGGAAATAAATTTGAAGGAAGGCCATGTCAAGATTGCAAAGGAATCAAAGGACATAAATATAATGAATAAGTAAATAAATTGAAAAAACCGGTACTGAAAAGAAAATACGCACTGTCTGGTCCGCCAAGCTGAGTAATGGCATCGACAAAGCGGTCGTGGAGATCTGAAGTCCAGCGGAGCCGTTGCTTCCCGCTTCCCCCGCCGGAAGGCGTTGGGCTTTTCACGGAGGAACCGCCGCTGACAGCCCCAACGTTCGCAAGCTCTTGGGAGCTCTGGGGCTTGTGTGGGACCAAGCTCGCCGTTGAAAACTTCTTGGCGTGATACATGTTCAAGATTCTGCCCAATTACCAACACCCAATCGGAGACGGAGAGAGAGGGGGAGAGAGAGTGAAGGTGCCGGCGGTGCAGAAAAATCCTGTTGAGGGAGTTGGAAATGGTAAGCTTTGTCTGTCTGTAATTGGACTGGACGCGATTGGAGGCCTGCAATTTGGTAAACGGCGCGTTTGGACGGATACACAAATAGGGTCAAAAGCCACGACACCCGGCCACCCAAAGCTTTTGGTAATAAGTGGTGTTACAACTTGCTTCCATCAAATTCTGCATCGATCACCACGGAATCACCTAGTGGTTTGGGATAAATTTCACATGTATTTCACACTGCACATCTTAAGTTTAATTATTGCCGCTAGTAAATTGCATGATGATGACAAGAGGAAGGTTGAAATGCTTACGTAAGCCTTTCCAACTTCCGAAAGAATAGACTACCGTAGTAAAACCACCAACTGGTTCCTTTTAGAAATATATATATATATATATATAATGTTGCACGAATATTACCAAGAATAAGAGCCTTATTGGTTGATGTCTGCATAAGCGCTTAGAAGGACGTCGATATTCGTAACGACCGTTATGAAAAGGCTCAATTTACATGTTCAAGGGGAAATGGGGATGCTTTGGCCCTTAGGAGACCTAATTTTCATATTTGAAGATCTTGAACAAATCAAGCAGTATCTAAAAATTAAGGGCTAGTTTGAGATTGATGTACTTATTTTTAAAACTGTTTTTACTGTACTTTAAGAATGATCAACTATAAAATAAAGTAGCTCAGTATTTGGTAAACTGTATTTTTAAAACTGTTGTGAGTACAAAAAGAAGTATAAAAGTGTTTGGTAAATACTAATACAAAAAAGGTTTCCCTTCATATTATATTAACATCTGTAGTTGCATCACCAAAACCTACTTTGAAAAAACAAATATAAATAAATAAAATTTGAGAATTGTTATCAGCACTCCAATAATCTTATTTGGCACTCCAAACTTTCTATAATTATAAAGAAAAATACATTTGTGAGGAGTGTAAAATAAGATTTTTGGAGTACTAATAACAGTTCCTAAAATTTTCTTCAATGTCTTCAAACAATAATAACATAAAATAAGCATACATTAAAAAAATTATGAATGCATCAAACTTGCAGCAATGTTGTTCCTGAATGTCTCTATTTCTTGTGCTCCAAGTCCTTCGATAATATGATATTCTTCTTGTTCTTCATCCGAGTTTGAGCCATCATTCAAGTTAACCTTCATGTTGTCAAAATGAGTATCACACTAGGCATGCCTTCTTATATAATTGTGAAGCATCATAGTTGCGACTAGTATTTTTACTTGCTTCTTAAAAGGGTAACTAGGCATGTCCTTTAAAATGTTCCACCTCTTTTTTCATACACCAAAAGTGCGTTCAATGACACTCCTAAGTGAAGAGTGTATGTGGTTAAATACCTCTTTAGATCTCATTGGTTCTCTGCCCCTATGAACATCAGGAAGATGATACCTTTCACCTTTATAGGGTCCTAAATAGTCACTCATCTGTGGGTACCCAGCATCCACAAGATAATATTTTCTTGTAATGTTCAAAGCATGCTACTATGATATAAAAAGAAACTATAAAAAGTGCCTAATCAAATGCAAAATTCCAGACATATGCACAAGTTTGAGGCATTACTATTTGGAGGCTTAGAAAACTTTAAAGCACTATTTCGTAAAACATATAAGAATATCCTTGTATCAGGTGCAATTCCTTCCCAACCTCACATGCAAAGATGAATTGCATGTCAAAATTGTTGGAGTTTTGAGCTCCTTTAAGTCCCACATCAGGGAACTCAAGGGAACTTGAGGTCCTTATATTATTTTAGTCTTCTTTATTAGTGATTAGGTGTTGGACCATTTGGAGTGAGGATTGAGGCTTGAGCCACTAATTATGTGGATTACGCTTGATAATTATACCATAATATTAATATTAATTAATCAAGACAAGAGCCTTGGGCCTCACTTGGGGTTAAAATTAATTTGATCAATTAGTTTTAATTTCGAATTAAGTTTTTAATTAAATTAATTAAAAACGTTTTGGTTAATAGACAACTTTTTGGAAAGAGTTGTATAGTTTCAGATACATCCAAAAAGTATTTGAAGAGGTATGAAAGAGCCTATATAACTGGAGTCCTCAGTTCCATCGTAAATCATCTTTTCTTCCTCCTTTTATTCCGTACAAAATTCCTAGAGAGTAAACACACAAAGCAATTCGCTAGAATTCTATAATCCAGTGCGGGTTGTAGAATTAAGTAGTTGTATCCTAGTCGAGCAGACGTTGTAGAACCACAAGCACAAGAGTGGGACTCAAATACTGTTCGAAGAACATAGCTTTTGCGCACCTCAACCTATTGTAATCAAGTTGGTACCATTTTAATTCTTGTATTTGTTTCTGTAATTTCATTCTGTATGGCAAGTATTTTTAGTTAATAAAGTATTAGAATTTCAAGTTCTATTATTTTTGTTATTTTTATTTATTTCTGAATTGTTCTCCAACAAAAATTACATGCGGCCATTACATTTTGAGTTAGTCTCCATTTCCTCTCAATATATAGTACCTGATCTCCAGAAGGTATTGTGGCTTGAACATGCACACCACCAATAGCACCAATTGTAACATCCCACATTGCCCAGGAGAATGGATCTTGTAAGCCTTATATGTATATTCTCATCTCTACCTAGAACGAGGCCTTTTGGGAACTCAATGGCTTCGGGTTCCATCAGAACCCTAAATTTAAGCGAGTTTGCACGAGATCAATCCTAGGATGGGTGACCCACTGGGAATTTCTCGTGTGAGTTCCCAGAAACAAAACCATGAGGGTGTGGTAGGGGCCCAAAAAGGACAATATCGTGTTATGGGTGACCCACTGGGAAGTTCTCGTGTGAGTTCCCAGAAACAAAACTGTAAGGGTGTGGTAGGGGCCCAAAGAGGACAATATCATGCTACGGTAGAGTTGGGTCCGGTATGTTGTGGGGTTCCGGGCCAGGATGTGACAATTTGGTATCAGAGCCAATCCCTGGCTAGATGTGTACCGACGAGGACATCGAGCCCCTAAGAGGGGTGGATTGTAATATCCCACATCATCCAGGGGAGTGGATCCTGTAAGTCTTATATGTATATTCCTATCCCTACCTAGCACGAGGCCTTTTGGAAACTCACTGGCTTCGGGTTCCATCGGAACTCCGAAGCTAAGCGAGTTCGCGCAATAGCAACCCCAGGATGGGTGACCCACTGGGAAGTTCTCATGTGAGTTCCCAGAAACAAAACTGTAAGGGTGTGGTAGGGGCCCAAAAGGGACAATATCGTGCTACAGTAGAGTCAAGTCTGGGATGTGGCAAGGGTCCGAGCCGGAATGTGACACCAATACAATTATGCAAATAATTATTATAACACAATTTTCAATAAATATAATTTAATTCATAAGACAAAGCAAGAAGTATCATATCTTTCTTTTTTACCTTAAAATGGGGCATTCATCTAGAGTCCCTCCATATCTCTACAAGGACACCATTAAACTCAGGATCCAACAGTTTGATAACATCAATAGTCATAATGCATACAGTATCAATTAACTTCCTAAAGTATATGCTCAGAGTCTTGCCAGAGTGTTGAATTCGTTCCTGTGCTGACTTATTCTTTCACCTTGTCCTAGAATAAACAAAAACGTTCCTAACATTTCACTAGGACACGTTCTCCTTGAACCTTTCAATCCATACTTGTTTTGCAGGTCACTACACAATCTCATAAATACCTACTTGTCCATTTTGAACATCCTATGACAACACCTCTCATTTCCTCTTAATATTTCCATCAACCACTTGTATCATGTTTGAGATGAATCCAAACAAGGTGTTTTTTGGATATATGTTTGATAATAATGTTGTATAATACGAACACAAAGGCATTCAGTTTGGTTGAACTATTCCTCATCTTGCAAGATGTCTATATCTTGAAAGAGATATGCAATTTTGAAAAGAAAAAAAATCTCATCATTATTCCTGCAAATAGGAGGAGTACATGCATGAAAAAAAATTATTCTTAAATAAAGAATCCAGATAACAACCATCCAATTATAATCCCAAGTAAAACACAAAGAAATCCAAGTAACCATCCCAAATGACAAATCAAAATATAAACTCAAGTTCTAAGATATTTTAGATTATATTGTCTACCAAGAAATATAAAACTTTGCAAACTAAATGCATCACATGGCACTTAATTTTCGGCTTGTTCATAGTTAAGCAATTGAAGCTTGATGTGCGGATCTTCTATAATTAAGAACATATCTCTCATCTCTGGTTTTAGAAATAATCGAGTTGCAAATAACCACAAATGGGTCTCAGGCCATACACCAGGCAAAAATGAAACAATCTTCATCACTTCAGCAATGCTACTGTTTTGTAAGTCCTTTACCATGTTCGAAGTTGTATTCCTACTCTCAATTACACCAATCAGTCAATTTGTTCTGACAACTTAGCAGCACCTCCCACTTTCCCTTTCTTTGCAATAACTCCTTTTTTTCTTATTCTCTTTCTTAACTTGTGTATCAAATTGTCAAGTTATTTTTTACTTCTTCCCCAAATACTCTTCATTAGCTTGAGTGTTTTTGAGTGGGATAGAATCATCAGAATCACTACTTTTGAGTTGAATGTCGTCATCCTCATTGGATTCATCATTATTTTCATATGGAAGTATACCAGACGAGGGTGCCCAAGCATGATCACCAGTAGCAGTGGTATTCATGAACATCCTATCTAGCTTCTCTTCCATACCAGGGCTAATTCGTTTTCTACACATACTTTTATATATATTTTTTTTTCTTATCTGCAATTTAAAGAAACAAGTGTTAAAATGCATTCATGCTAAATAACAAACAGACAACGTCTAAAAACTACAAAGAAGCTCACAAACCTGAATTTTATTATGCTACCACTAATGATAAGCATCAACGGTGTTGAGCTTAGGATTCCATCCGAGACCACTTTCTTTTCCCTTTAGTTCTTTTCACAATTTCCATTGCTCTTTAAGTGCATTCCACTATTTTTTCAGTTGTTGTTTACTATACGAACCTGGCGCTCAATGCGTTTCTGATGGGTGCAGCTTGTGGGTCCCTAATGGTTATGGTGCTCATGTACTGAGAGATGGATCTCAAGGAGAAGGCCTTCGCTTTGTATTAGTTTTACTAATTATCTTTTATTATAGTATGAAATTATGAACTTTTGTTATATAATTTCATTATTGTGGAATTGGAATACGTTATATCTGGTTATAGTTGTATTTCTTTCAATAAGTGCATTAGTTGGATTAGCACTAAAGAAACTAGCTGGCCTTCAGTTAGGGTAGAATGGCAGAATAGGGTCAATGTAGATTTTGCGAATGAAAGGCTTTTACAAATATTAGCTTAGTTTTTCATAAAAACGTGGGAGATAGCAGGGATTCTTAAATGAAGACAACAATTAAGAAGCATGATTACTTGTATTTTCAGCTTGTGGGTGTTGTTACAGTTGAAGTCACTGGAAGCCCCGCCATTGTTCTTTCTCCAGGTAGGAAGGTATGTTGAGGCCAATGATCACTTTAAAAAAAAAAAAAAAGAAAAAAAAAAAAGAAAGATAGCTAGTTTCTTATCACTGTTTTCAAGTTTTCATTTGTTTTTTGTACTATTTTTTAGGATTCTAAAATTTCTCCGAATGAAAGATGACTTTCAAATGCTAAACGAGGTTTATTCCAATACCCAAGAATCTTCTTCAAGTTTTATTTTTTCCTGTTATAACATTTCTCATATGCTAGTATTTTAGTTGGATTATAATTAAAAAAATATTATGCATTTCCACATTAGTGATTCAGAAATTTTTTGTTTAGACTAGATTGAAAGCTCGCTAATAGCGTCTCTATTATATTTTTTCAGTGTTTTTTGCTTTTTCTACTACAAGATAATGGAGAGCACCATTTCAAGCATTTCATTTGGTAATCCATTCTTTTATTCTAATCTCTTATATTTTATATACATAGAATAAGTTTCCATGCAATACAATTTGCAATTGTAAGTTTGATGGCACGAGTTTAATAGTAATTTTATCTTTACTATATTTCAAGTGTTAGTTAAATATCATATGGTGTCATGAGGTTTATAGAGTGGTAAAATAGTTTGCTTGCACAATGGTAACATACACTGGTAATTCTTCCTCCTTGTTTGGATCTATCAGTGGTCTCCTTTGTATTAGATAGACATGTTAACTCTGTGTCATTTGCCCTCGTTTTATAGGGAAGGGACATTCAAATAGTCTGGTTTTTATGGTCCTTGACTAAGGAACCTCTGCAGTTTGATAAATCATACTTTGTGTAAGACTCAAAAAGTTTTGTGAAAACTGATCATTTTATATCATTTTGTTTGCATGTGACTATGAACATTTGTACCTACTCATTGTTGATAGTGAACTGTTGAACGGGAAATCAAAGGGGTTGCTGAAACTTCCGACAGATGTTGCTTTAGTAGAGGATGCTGAGTTCTGTAAATATGTTGACCTGTATACAAAGTTAATTTGTGTTCGAGGTTGTTTCAGTCCTATTTATGGTTCCAAAAATGTCACTTATTGCAAGTTTGGGACAAAGACTACATGATGTTATCGATGCATAATGTATAGAACCATTCAACTAACTTTAAATAATAGGGAAATGTTGCTTTTGTAGTTTTGTTGGTATTTGTATATGATAATACAATGTATTATAATTTACATAATTTATAGTTCATTATACATAACAATTCACATCTAGTTTATATATATTCACATAACTTACAGATTATTCATTATTAATAATAATTTGTTTTTAATTTGTATATGGTGTCAAATATGACGTTTGATTTTTTATTACACATGGCATCTATTATTAACGAAGGTTCAAATAACGTTGCAATGTAGTATTTGCCACGGTCATGTCTCGTCGTATATAGTTGTCCAAACATTTGCAATATAAGTTTGTTGCGACGTGTCCATCATCATCGCCAAAAGAATTTTATGACATTTTTAACTCCTTTTTCGATGCATCCCTTTTGTTTGCAAAATTTTTTTTGCAGCCAACGAATGATTATAGCTTGGCTACATAGAATTTTCCAAAGGCAATTGGTGAAGTTGACAGTTTGGTTAAACACTAGAGTTACCGAATCAGCTCGATCTAGGACTCTTGACAATTCGGTTCAGCATCAAGCTCTCATTTTTCAACTAGTTATCTATCCTAAGTCTCAGCCGGTGAAGAGTCTTTGATTCTTTCGCTTGAGGCGATCACTCATTAGCATTCTTAGCGAATGGAGTGTTCTATGTTTGGTTACTCCCAAGTCATATTCAGAGTTAGGCAGTCAGACGACCAAACAACTTTTACCATAAAGACATTCATTTCCTTTAAGTAAATTTATCCCTACAGCTTGATACTGATTTGGTGCACCCATATCCTCACCAATAGAGTTGAGGTTGCCAGACCTAGTGCAAAAGATCCAGAACTTCATAGTGATTTGCATAACCTTATCTTTAGCTTAAAGGACCCTAGGCCGATAGTGTTCCTAGGCCAAAGTCACTTGGTGCAAAAGTTAGCAACGCATTTAATCACCACTTGACCACATTCATATTATTTGCATTATCTAACTTAGTAATGAGTTTGCATGCCCGCATTAGCAATCAACCACATAAGAATATAGCTAGCAAATTAGTTACTCAGCATGTGCGTCATGTAAGCTTTGTAACTTTTAAAGTCAACAATACTAGATTTCTAAAACTGCAACCTGGTTCGCATACAATAATCGCAAGCTCAGCTCACGACGATGGGATTTTTCCCTTTCTTTAGCTCGCCAGTTTTACGGTTTTTTGTAGCTTTATATGTAATTACCCAATTATCAAGCAAATATATATGTGAACTGATAGTGGAAGAGTTTGATTAAGGCACAATGAGTTAGCGTGTCTTGATTGTGGGACTGGAACTTAAGTTCACCCTCTTACCAAGTAGCAAGTAGTTATAAATATCCATTTACAAGAATCAAACTTAAAGATCTCGTACTTTCAAGTAGAACAGAGTTGAACATCACTAGATTGTAATACTAAGTGATATAATCAAGAATTATCTTTTAAGATGTGACTTCAGTGTTGTATAGCCCTAAGTGATGCGCAACTATTAGATATTCTATTTTTAGTTTCATTTATTAACTTGGCAGAATATGGTCGAAATATTAATATCGACCTAAGATATAATTCAATTCGAAATCAATTATGAACTAATTTAAAGAACAAATAAAAAGGAATTGAAGCATCTACCTAAGAAATAAATTAACATCACCAACTCGTCCAAGTTGACGGAACCTGGCTGGAATTAAGCTTGCCGGTTCTTTGTAAATTCGTCAGAAAATAGAGTAGTTAGGGTTTGAACTGGAAATCACAAATATGAAGAGTCATTTCATACCAACCTAGAGGTCGGCCTTGTCGGAATCGTCGAAGTTGTTGCTAGCTGCCATTGTGTATTCAATGAGTCTCAAAAAGAAGAGCAAGAGAGAGAGGATAGAGAAGGGAGAAAGGAACATTTTTAGGAGAGAGTTTGGTTTTGGTTCATTTAAGGTTTGGGATTTTTCAGGCATCGCAAAGAGGAGCTAAGAGAGAAGGGGAAAAAAATTAAGTATATATAATTTGTATAAAGACAGACATACTTGAAGTAACATAAAATTAGAAGGGAAAAATTGTCACTCCAATGTGCTTTTGAATAGTGACTCAATGTAAAATGACTTCTAGTATATATTAAACTGTCACTCCAATGTTACGTATCATTGAAGAATTTTTTTTTATATATTTTTTTGATACAACAATATATTTAAACTAAAGACTGAAAAATAAATTAGTATCAAACTCGTCATGCACGAAGGTCGAAGTTATGACCTCATTTAAAAGTCAAAAGGATATCACTAGACTTGTAATACTAAGCATCAATCATTATATTAGATTGCGATTTTGTTATAACTTTGTTGTGGTCACTTTAGTACTACATTTTAGAGATTGCAATTTTGTTTTAACTTTATTTTGGTCACTTAATACTGCAGTCAAGTGACATTCATTTCTTTTCTCACAGAAAAGGTCTTATGTTTGAATCTCATGAACGACAAGTTTGATTAAAGCTCAACCTGACCCATCATTTATATCACCAAATTATCGACAACTTAACCAACTGTTATTATATCTAAAGTTGTATGATTAAAGCTCTCTTCGTTTATATTTCTAGTGTGACAGGACTAGGGTGGTGCTATCTACTCCTCTTTTTACCTCCAATACACCCCCTTCAATATTTGGCCACCTAATTGAATAGATTGAAGAAAATTAAAGAATATAAATTAACAAGCCATGTTTGAGAAGTAAAAATAAGTGTGTATGGATTTGGAATCAAATTTGTGGGGCAGCCTCTACTTGGTGACCAATCACTTCACAATATACAAAAATTCCAAAAAATAAAAAATAAAAAATGAAAAACTAACCAAAAGCCCCAAAAAACTTTCCTTTTAATCATCAGGACAAAACAATTCTATAATACCCAAATTGGGCATGAGAAAGAAGACAAGGGAAAAAGCATTTAAGGGATATCACATGCAAAAGCTAAAATTAGGCTACAGGAGACAGCCATGCAGGAAACTCACATGCATTTATCAAGACAAGTAGTTCACATGCAAAGCAAAAAAAAAAGAAGACAAATAAGCAGACCACGTTTCAGCAACAATAGAAGATGACAAGTACCAAGGAGATGTTCATACCATACATTTGTAAAAATTTTAAATCATAGTATTCTCACTCAATCTGTATAAGAGAAGTTCCCTTCATTATACAAACACACCTTAACATCTCAACACCAAATACACCATACTTCAATCCTCATACACTCAAGCATCCTAAAATTTCATAGCATCCTTTGTAAACACTAACCATACTTCAATCCTCATACACTCAAGCATCCTAAAATTTCATAGCATCCTTTGTAAACACTTCTTTGTAAACATTTCTTTTTGTAAACATTCCATATATCAATAAAAGTTCAAGTGTACAGATTCAAGCAATCTCCAAGTTTTAAGTAAGTTTTCTTTTCTTTCTATTAATGTGTTTGTTTAATTAGACTTGTAGTCCAAAACAGGGAAACACTATTGTAATTATATTATTAACCTTCTAAACTGACGATCATACTTTATTCGAGCACTCTGTTATAGTTGAATGCTTGGTATATAAATAACTGGACATTAACTAGGGTATCTCTAAATTCAGCCGTTAAGGCCTTATACTTGCATTGTGAGTGGTCGTCATACTAAAACATGTCAAGTTCCATATGCAAGGTTTTATGTCTAGTTGTTATAATGAACATCCGACTATTTAACCGGGCCTGCTTTGCTAATTTGGTATCAGAGTCAAGTTTAGCATTTTAATAGTATAATTATAATAGTAAAGTACCTTGAGGACAGAAGTCATTAACACAACTGATATCACACTTGTTTATTTTGTATGAACAACAGATATTTTTGTCCTTATAGACCTTGTCAATGACAACCACCAGATATTTATTGTCCTAGACACCTGATTATAACTCGCATAAAGAGAAGATTAGCACACATATCCAAAAGAATTATCATGACTTTGAAGAAGCATAAGTTTTATCTTGGTTATCTTGAACATCCTTCATTTATTAGTAAATATAATAATACAAAAATGCAACATAAAGTTTTAAAAGCAAAGAGAGCAATAGGTCAAACTTTAGAGACCTTGAGTGTGACATCACATATCGCCCAGGGGAGTGATCCTTATATGTATATTCTCATCCCTACCTAGCACGAGGCCTTTTGGGAACTCATTGGCTTCGGGTTCCGTAGGAACTCCGAAGTTAAGCGAGAAGAGGGCTAGAGCACTCCCATGATGGGTGACCCACTGGGAAGTTGCTCGTGAGTTCCCAAAAACAAAACCATGAGAGAATGGTAAGCCCAAAACGGATAATATCGTGCTACGGTGGAGTGGGGCCCGGGAAGTGGTCCCGCCCGGGCCGAGATGTGACACTGAGAGAAGAAAGAGAGTTTCTAAGAAATCAGTTAGCCGTAACTTTAGAGAAAGGTAGACTGTAGTTTATGATATATTATCTTAATTTAGAAATTAGTGAACCACCAAAAAAAAAAAAAAAAAAAAAACTTTAAACCATAATAGTTTAGTTTGTTATTTTTCATTGAGAAAACATAATCATATTTTGCATAATGAAGAAAATCCACAAGCCAATAGTATTATAGATCTTAATATTAGTCAAGTATAAAATATAAAATTAGAAAATCATAAGCATAATCATTTGTTAAACCAATTGTTAGAGCATTTTTAGACAAATTCCATAAAAACAATCAGACAAAATTTAGATAATATTACATCTCAGTTAGAAGATAATAATAAAAATAGTCAAATGTTTCCTAGCAAAATAGAGATAAAAGAGCTTGTTGATCTCATAGATAGTAAGCCTAAGCAAGTAGAACTCAAATCATTAGAAATAGTTGAGCAGTTAAAATTAGAAGTTCAAAAGATTCAATTAGTGCAAAAAAAGTTGAGTGAACAAGTAGATAAACTACATAATAACATAGATAGATTATTAGTTTAATGACCGATTCTAGAACTACCAAAAAATATATCCAAGTTTTGAAATAAATTAGTAAGCTAGATAAAGAACCAGTAGGTTTAACAGATTTTTCAACACAAGTAGCTACTAGTAATATTCTCATTAGGCAAAATAATTTAATTATTCAATTAGTTTTAAGTTTGGCTAAGAAATTAAATCAGGTTGAAGAACAAATAGCAGAAATAAACCAAGTTTTACATAACGCATCTTCATCATTCCACCATCTTTGTTAGAAAAATTAGAAAATTTAACTTTAAGTACAAATAATCATATTAGAAGATCTAAGATAAATCATTTTGATAATAGAAAATGGAACTCATTAGGAGAAAAGAAAAAGAAGTAGTTAGAGTTGAAGATATTTACCCAAATGAAGAAGAAGCATAAGAATTTATTAGAAAAGGTTTTGAGAAAACACAGAAAAATAAATACAATTTGTATCAATTAGGTTTATTTGAAAATAGAAGTAGGATTGTAAGTACCATCAGTCAATATGAATTTAGTTGTATTGATAAAGAAGTAACACTTAATTTACTTAGTAAAGAAGCAGATATGCATTTGAGAAAATCACATTTCAGTTAGATTCACATAGGAACAATATTAATTGGAATAGCAGAATTAACCATAGCACAAGTAGGCACAAAAACTTTAGTATACATAGATGATGATAGATGGGATAATCACTAACAAACAACAATAACAATAGCCGAAGTAGACTTAAGTTCAAACTTAGCAGTCATAGGATGTATTCCAAATTTTGTTATGATAATAAACGAATTTAGTAAATATATTAAAGTAAGTATAAGAACAAAAAATTATAATATGAAAGGAGTGTATAAAAATTAGTGTATTAGCTTAATGTATATGAAGAATGTAGTACCACAGGAGTAGAAAATCCAGGATACACGGGTAGAACTAATCAACAATTTTTGAGACAAACAAATGAAAAATATAATGAACAAGCAGAAGTAGATTATGTTGAAGAAAATATGATAAAGCCACCTAGAAAAAATAGGATTCCATATTTGAGAGGGTTAGAAAAAATTAATATAGCAGGAAATATATTAAATTTAGATAATGTAGATCCACAAGATTGGGAAAGAACAATTGAGAGATGGGAAAAAAGTTGCGTACATGCAGCATTAATGTTAGATTTTAGTAATTCATAAAATATGTTAGATTATTTTAAGCATACTTTAAATGATTTAGTTTTTGATTATTTTCAGTCATGGAAAATACAAAATTTCGAACAGCATTAGGTAGCCAAGACACATTTTAATATTGATGGTTTTGTTACTTTGATTAAACAAGAATTTTTAGAACATAATAGGTTAGATGACAGAAGCGAACAAGAACAAATAAGAGCAATTAGAAATTTAGAACAATTATAAATTTGTGATTTATAATATATAGCTGAGTATACTACAGATTTCTTTAAATATTTAGGAAGAACAGGTAGAATTAGTGGTATTAATTTATTAGATACTTATATAACAAAAATAAAATGACCAATAAGAGAAAAAATTTGGAATGAATGACAAAAGCATCCAAAGAAAAATGATATTGCAATAAGACATAGAATTCAACATGTATATGACATACTTATACATGAATGTAGTCAAATAAAATATAAGAGACAGATTAGGAAACAATTTTACATGAGTTGTAAAAATATAGATTTACTACAACAGTATGGTTGTAATAAGAAAAATAAGCATAAGAAAATATACAAAAAAAAATATAGGCCATATAAACTATACAAACAATATAAGAATTTCAGCATAAGACCTTCAAGAACGTATAAGAAGAGAAAATATATTCCAAAATAATTTAGGAAAAGAAGTGACAGACCTTGGATTAGAAAATATAAAGCACCAAAAGATAATAATAGTTGTAAATGTTATTTATATGAAGAAGTTGGACATATTAGACCTAAATGCCCAAAGTTAGCAAAACAGCCGAGAAATAAAATACATTTGATGGAGTTGAATATATAGTTTAGATAATTTAAGTGATAATGAAAGTATTTATAGTATAGAGAGTATTAACATGATAGATTCAGACTCGAAAAATTCAAGTAGCACAAATAGTGATATAGAAGAGTATATGTGTGCATGTCACATCCCCGCTCGGGCCCTCATCATATTCGGGCTTGACTCCATCGTAGCACGATATTGTCTACTTTGGGCCTCTATCACATCCTCACGGTTTTGTTTCTAGGAACTCACAAGAAAACTTCCCAGTGGGTCACCCATCATAGGATTGCTCTCGTGCGTTACTCGCTTAACTTCGGAGTTCCTACGAAACCCGAAGCCAGTGAGCTTCCAAAAAGTCTCGTGCTAGGTAGAGATGAGAATATACATATAAGGCTTACAGGATCCGCTCCCCTGGGTGATGTGGGATGTTACAATCCACCCCCTTAGGGGCCCGACGTCCTCGTCGGCACACCACGGCCAGGGTTAGGCTCTGATACCAAATTGTTACATCCCGGCCCGGGCCTTCACCACATCCCGGGCTCGACTCCACCGTAGCATGATATTGTCAGTTTTGGGCTCCTACCACACCTTCACGATTTTGTTTCTGGGAACTCATATGAGAACTTCTCAATGGGTCACTCATCATGGCATTGCTCTCGCACGCTACTCACTTAACTTTGGAGTTCCTACAGAACCTGAAGCCAGTGAGCTCCCAAAAGGTCTCGTGCTAGGTAAAGATGAGAATATACATATAAGGCTTATAGGATCCACTCCCCTGGACGATGTGGGATGTTACAATGCATTCATAGAAGAACAATATGAAGAAGAATATAAATAAATTAATTTAGGTTGGCCAAAAAATTGTCGTAAGTGTAGTAAATTAGTTGCAAATAAATACTATAATACATATTCAATATTGTGCGAAAAGTGTTATAATAATAAGTTATTAGAAATTAATTCAGCAGAATCACAAGAAAGTACTGAGATATTAGAAAATACTGTTCATAGTATAGAAAAGCCAAAAAATAGTTATTTAATTACCATAAATTGCGAAATAGAATTAGCAAACGAACTTAAGATACAAAAGACAACTATGATAGATTCATGGAGTACAAAAAATGTCATAAGGGAAGAGTTCGTATCAGAAAAATATAGACAATAATTAGAAAAACTAGTGAGAATAACACAATTTGATGAGAGACCAGTTTACTTAATACATTGTATTAATAACGAGTCTATTAAAGTAGAAAAACAACAATTTAATTTACCATTAACATTTGTTTTACCGGTAGGATCATATCCATTTATTTTAGGCTTAAACTTTTTGAAAAGTTTGGCTATCTTGATAAAATATTCATCAACCATGTCTCTCAACTAGAATTATTTCCTAAAAAACTTACAAAAGTATTAGAAGATTATCTAGAAAAATAAAAAGAAATTTGCATAAGTTTATTAGTATTCCTCCAGATTGGTATGTACATATGCATAAGGAGAAAGTTAGACATATAACCATGATTAATGAATAGTCTTTTAGACTATCCCTTATCTCCTCACATAGGTGAACTACTTTATACAAAAATATTCTAAAATCTCGAAGGATCCAAATGCTAGCCTTAGATGAATTTGAAGATTTTAGATATGATATGGTATTAGTAGCAGAAGAAGAAGAACTGTATATTTACAGTAAGACAAAGATTAGTCATCAGCCATATCATTTTAATTAAGAATGAATAGTGCTAGGTAATTTTTGTTAAAACTCTCAAAAAAAAAAAAAAAAAAAAAAAATATATATATATATATATATATAATAGTAATAAGAAATGCCAAGTGCAGCAATACAGCGACAATGATTCAGATAAGCATCGGAATGTCGATGTGAATTAAGGGGGCTGAAGAGACAGGAGAAAAAAGTGATGGCAAACCCTCGAAGGAACACCCAGAGCTCAGAGAACCCCTTCCACGCCCAAACCCTCACATCCTCTTCAGTCACTCACTTTCTCAAGAAACCCCACGCCTTCCCCTTCCTCCTCTCAATCTTCCTTTTCCTGACGTGGGTCTCTCTCCGACTTCAGCACTCCTCTTCTCCTTCTCGTTTTTCCATCAACAAAGACGACGCCCATAAAAAATGGAGCCAATCGAGCGATTCCAGAGCCAATCTCGTGAGGTTCGGTTCTGGGTTTCCTTCCCCGATTGCCAAAGACAAGAGGGGATGGTTGCTCGACCCCATCTCCCTCGCCAAAGATTCTCGTATTTCAGGTACACCCCCTTTCTCTTTCTGCATTTTTCGCTTCTGGGTTCGTCGAGAGAGTCGATTTTTCACCAAATATGCAATTGAATTTCTAGCTTGTTGGTTGTGTAGATTGATAGTTGAATTCGCATTCTTATCAAGTTATATTGTTGCAGGAAATTGAATTGCTTCGTTTTTGTTTTCGATTTTTTTGCATCGATTTTCTCTTTGACTTGGACTTCCAACTCAAATCTGATCCCATCACACAAATTGCATTTGGTGGTAGTTTGGAGGTTGACGGAATAATTGTGCTCCTTTGTAGGTGGAGCTCTGAGCTGTGTATCGCTTCATCTTGGAGAAATCCGGCCTGGCGGTTTAAGGGGGAATCACAGGCACTATTCTTGCAATGAAACATTTGTCATATGGGGGGCTGAAACAAGGTTTAGGGTAAGCCCTCGCCGCTTCAATACGAGTCTAAATGCCTTTACCATTTGTTTGTTGTTTGGAGTAAACTAAATGTCTAGATTATCTATCCTGGTATCTGGATGAATTGATTTTGGCGATCTACATGATTTTCTAGAGCAATGTGACACGAGTTGAAAAGTACCAAGTTGATAGAGGAGGATAGCATGCATGAAACAACTAAAATATGAAAACTTTGACATAACTTGCGCTTCATATCTAGATATGTGGACAGTTTGCCTTATTGTGTACCTGATGTCGGGTCAAAACTTACTTCTGGTGGAAAATAAATTTGCTGGTACTTGGTATTTTATATGTTTAAAACAAGACAACTGAAGGGAACTCACTTAAGTTTTAAATCCCCGCTTCATTTATATGGACAATCTCATTGAAAAAGGACGGGAAGATACATTTGTTTTTTCTCTATGTGCTGTAATTTTTATTCTAATTTCTAACATTGGCGAAATGTTGGACCTACATCTGATATGTCAATGTTTTCATCACTCTTTTGCAAGTTGTATTCCCAGATTTTATTTCCCATTTTGCCGATGTTACATGTACCGTTATGGCTTATATAAGTTTAAATTTCCTGATTTTATGGCCTTTTCTGCAGTAAACAGTCAAAGTGATGATGGACCTACACCTAGTAATTAAAGATTTGATTTTAAGGAAAACTAACGAAAAGTTAAAAAAAACTTCCCTTTTAATGAAAAGCCCTTTTTAAAGGTATAGTGAATAGTACCAGGGAAATGCATAAATGTGGTTTTTCGTTAAAAGTGAACAGTACCGGGAGTTTTTTGTTAAACCTCCCTTGATTTTAATGTGCATCCGTTGGGTAATTTGGCACTAGTTGTTGAGAGAAGGCTTGTAGGTATCTGTTGTTCACTATGGGTGATTTCTATGTAAACCACATGAATACAATCTACGTATAAAATAGTGACGTAATCGTAGATGTCTAATTTCAGAGTGTTTCACTTCATAACCTTGTTATATTAGTTTACTTACTCTTTTCGTTGTGAACTACTGAAGCTGGAGACTGACCAGGTGGATGAAGGCTATGCTGAAGTGACTATTGGTGCAGATGAGGTTGCTGTAGCTGCTAGCCCAAGTAGCACTGCCCATGCTCTAATAAATATAGATCCGGTACGGACTACATACTTTATAGGATGCCAAGACAGCATCATAAACTATAACAGCTCAAGTACAGATTTTAATGTGTGGAAAAATCTGTGAGTATAAGTTTTCTGCGAGGCGGCTTATACAGTAACTTAAAGTCTAACATTAAAAGTTGTTTTGTCCAACATGTGATTTGCAATGTTAGGGCAAAGCTTAGCAAGATTACAGATAGCCTATCTAACAAGATTCTCTTAGCTTTTACGTATATATGTACTTTCTGTCCTAGCATGTGATTTGCAGTGCATTGCAAAGTCACAAGTTTACTTAGGTGTTTTCGTTTCAACTAGCATTGCTTCTCAGCAATCATGAATAATGTACAGTCCATATCTTTAGCTTCCCAGCAATCATTCTTTTGTTTCCAGAAAAACTAGAATTCTGTTTTCGCAAACTTTTCTCACTTAATATTGGAATGGATCTTTACAAGTTTTATGTATCCACTGCCTATATAGTCTTTGTGCAATGAATGCAATGGGTTGGTAGGAAACGAATATCTAATTTTTGTTTAAAGTTTAAACTGTCTTTACATATTGTAAATAAGATTACATTACTTGAGTTATTTGATTTGTGCATAACGTGATGACAATTCTTATAAAGACTGAAGTCCTTTATATTGCTGTATAGCTATAATTACTCTTAAGTTCTCAGTTTCCTCAAGTGTAAGGTGAAAAACCTTTGAGCCAGGTTCGTAGTGATATTTCTCCGACGGACTTTGACTGAAATTTCATAGAAAAGTGAGGCCTAACTAGAGAAAAACTTTGAGCATTGAAGTATTGGTAGTTTTGGTGATGCTTTCCTGCAATGGTTGATTCTGGAACAGATCGCTTGGACGAAAAATATGAAATTTGGATACAATAAACGTCAATGTCTCAGTTTTCTTCTTCTCCGATTGACCTTGCATTAAAACCCTTATGGAAAATTTACGTACGTTAAAAAAAAAAAAATTAAAAAAAAAAAAAAAAATTCTCCATTTCATAGTGCGCAGAAAGGGTTGAAAACGAAAAAAAAGCAAGATTGTCAAGTTCCGCTGGAAGTGGGAGAGCATTGCGACCAACTCCTAATGAATTTTTATGTGAGTCAAGAAAGAAAAATTGATGATATTAAGATTTTACAAAGAAGCGATTGTGGGTTTGATCTTGGATGAAATGGGTCGGCCGTCCCATTTGTTAAGTGGGCTCGCCCAAGTATTGCTCAAGATCCTAGTCGCCAGCTTTAAATGACTTGTTATCTTTGCAGTCGGGATTTTTTTTTTTTTTGCAACGGGCTTCTCCGTCACAATTCCCAGCCTAAACTAGTATTAAGTGACGAAGGCGTTATCACATATAACAAAACTATGTAGTTATTTTCACCTAAAATTTTCGTGACGCCTCATACATGATGCTGACAGTGACATGGAAAATGTGTCACATATTATGAATGTGACGCATTTTATCTGTCGTCACATAATTTTCTTGTAATGAATATTAACATTAGAGGCAGTGTAAACACAAAAAATTCCTGAAACAAGAACACATGTACAAAATAATATTTGTAATATTAATGAATTTTGGGGTTACAATCTCTTTATAATTTGATCCTCTGATTCGATCTTCGTAAGGTGTTGATTTGTGGATGTGCGATTGATCCAAGGGCCGTCGAGGCTTGATCTTGGATGAACAGTTTGAAGTTTCTTCAAGGGCCGTTGGGGCTTGATCTTGAATAATGGTTGTGCGGATTTCTTCAAGGGCTTTTGGGCTTGATCTTGAAGGTTGATGGATGAGCGGATCTTCAAGGCTTTTGGGCTTAATCTTGAAGAACGATTGGATGTGTGAATTTGTTGAGGTTGTTGATCCAAATGGCCGTTGGGGCTTGATCTTAGGATGAACGGATGATGAACGATGAACACTTTCTTCAAGTGCCGTCAGGGCTTGATCTTGAGTTGGTGGAAGTTCTTCAAGGGGGCTTTTGGGCTTAATCTTGAAGAACGATTGAATGTGTGGATTTGTTAAGGTTGTTGATCCAAAGGGCCGTTGGGGCTTGATCTTAGGATGAACGGATGATGAACGATGAACACTTTCTTCAAGGGCCGTCAGGGCTTGATCTTGAGTTGGTAGAAGTTCTTCAAGGGGGCTTTTGGGCTTGATCTTAGGATGAACGGATGATGAACAATGAACACTTTCTTCAAGGGCCGTTGGGGCTTGATCTTGAGTTGGTGGAAGTTCTTCAAGGGCCATTGGGGCTTGATCTTGAAGGAGGATTTGACGAAGAACGAAGAGTGCTTTCTTGATCCTTCGGGATTTGCTTGAGAGCTTTAGAGTTTCAAGGCTTCAAGGTTTTGGTGTAATGTAAATTCCTCTCCTTTTTCTCTTGATGGAGAAGCCTATTTATAGGCTTTGAGAGTGAATCACCACCATCCATTTTTTTGGTGAAGTGAGTGGATGTTGTAGGTGAAGTAAATGGAGTTGGTAGGTGAAGTAAGTGTGTGAGGTTGGTGAAGTAAATGGAAGTTGTAGGTGAAATGAGTGTGTGATGTTGGTGAAATAAATGTGTGAGGTTGGTGAAGTAAGTGGAAGTTGTAGGTGAAATGAGTGAAGGTTGTAATTTTAATACATTGGTCAACATTTATTTCACTGAAATGTCTACAAATGCCCTCACTTCAAGGCGCATCGTATACATGTGTTTGTCATGTGTAGAAGATGCGTTTTGAAGTCCCTTAACGTAGATGTCGATCTAAGGGCCGTCGAGGCTTGATCTTGAATTCGACTGGAAGATTTTCTGATTTCCTCCAATCGTTGATTTTCCACAGGCTTAATCTTGAACTGGGCTGGAGGATTTTTTTGGTCTCCTCTGAAGGTCTGAACTTACTTCTTTTATCTGGAGTTGAATTTGATTCAAGGGTGGTGAACACTTGATTTTGAATCGGACTTGTGATTTCTTCAAGGGCCATCGAGGCTTGATCTTGAATGAAAATAGGACCATGAGCGGTTTCAGGATTCAGACACATGGCAGGCAAGCATGAGGTGGAGGTGATGGCCTGTTTCTTTGTTCAATCTTTCCAATTCATATTGAAGAGGGTTAGGGGATGAATCAGCATATGCAGTTGTTGCGTTTGCTGACGATCCACAAGATTGATGTTTCATTGTCACTCGTCTTAGTTGTTCTCCAGGCGAATATGGTATCTTCTCTGGAAGTGTATCAACCATTGAAGATGACTACTCGAGAGCAACGCTAGGTAAGCAACCAGGGAATAGATTCCAGGCAATCGGTTCCAGATCGGAAGACTGATTCCAAGTGCCGGCTGATTGCTCTCTTTCTCTTTGCCCTGTGGGTAAGAACAAGGACAAAGGAAAGGACATGGAGAAGGCATGATATGAGATACTTTTGCTTTTTGAAGAAGTATTGACGATTTAACGGCGTCGCGCGGCGATGCTTTGCTCTTTGGCGACGGCGCCAGCGGAGGGTTGTTGAGGCTTCTCGAGCTCTTTGATTAGAACAATGATGTCGAGCTTGGATTTGACTTAAACTCCTCTGTCTGGATGGTTCTGCAGGGGAAGGCGTTGCGCTCCAGCAATTTTTTCCAGCTCCTTGTACCGCATTCTTCTCTGCTTGTTTCTTTTACATAGCCAAGGTGGTGCGCAACCCTTTGCCTTTAAATGGTCTTTCAGGGCATCACTTCTCAGCAATTCATCCATGCTTGGCAGCTTCAGTGTAAAGAGCCGACACTCTGTCACCTGTCCTGAAGTATGCGCTGAGGAAATTCGAGACTCACCAACAGTTGAAGATGAGCACTCGAGAGCAACGCTAGGTAAGCAACCAGGCAAAGGTTCTGGGTAATCAGTTCCAGATCAGAAGTTTGATTTCGGGTTCTGACTGATTGCTTTCTTTCTCCTTGTCTTGGAGGCAAGAGCAAGGGCAAAGGAAAAGACAGGGAAAAAGCATGATATGAGATACCTTTGCTTTTGCCCTTGATGATATGAGATACTTTTGCTTTTGAAGAAGCAGCGAATGAATCAGCATATATATTTGTTGTGCTTGTCTCCACATGCTTCGATCTACCGTTTCCTCCTGCCTCATTTGTACTCCAGGCATCTGGTATTTTCTTTGGGGGTACATCAATAGTTGAAGATGAGTACTTGAGAGCAGGGCTGGATAAGCAATCAGGGAAGGGATTCCAGGCAGTCGGCTCCAAATGGGAAGCTTGATTCCAAGTGCCGACTGATCTCTCTCTCTCTCTCTCTTTGTCTTTCAAGGAAGAACAAGAACAAAGGAAAGGACGGGGGAAAGGCATGCTATGAGATACTCTTGCTTTCAACCCTAATGATATGGGATACGTTTACTCTCGAAGACTTGGTTGAATAGGTGTTCTCAAGGGAAGAAGAAAACTGAGCATATTGAGAGGTTTGGTTGCAGCTACATTCTCGGCCGAGAAGAAGAGTCATGCGTTTTTGGATGTATGCCTTACCATGAATGTTGACATATATAGGGATTTTAATGGCAAGTAGTAGTACGGGTGCGACTTTGTCACCCACGCTTGTCGACAAAAAGTGTGGTGGTTGGGATAATGACCTTCACGCGTTTTCAACTTTGTCAGAGATCTTTGACAAAGTTGCACGCGTTATCTAAAAAGCTGAGGTTGCGTCTGAAAAGCGTTGACGAACTTTACGCAGGAAAATCTGGTTTTTAAGATTTGAAGAGTGGTGTCTCTTCAATTTTTTTTTTGAATCGGTGTCTGTGTCGCCTCTCCTTTTATAGAGGTATCGATCACATGCACACTTTGAAGATTGCCCATTCGTGAAAATCGTCTCCGGTGTATTTTGTTTTTTTTTTTTTAGATTTTACTCCATCCAACCCTTCTCTTTTAACATCTTTGAAAATGGCTAACCCATCTAACATTTGCTTAGATTTGAGTCTCAGCAGTGATATGGGTGCGCCGCGTCAGGGTAATATATGGTGCCCGTCTTTCTTATCTTCTAATGGCCCTCTTACAAGTGAAGACTCCGTGATGAAGGATGCAACAACAGCTACGATAGTAGCTAGGAACCTCCTCACTCCTAGAGATAATAGGCTGCTTTCAAGACGGTCCGATGAGTTGGCCGTTCAAGAGTCCCTAGCTCTCAGTGTTCAGTGTGCGGGCTCTATGTCTAACATGGGCCAACGCCTACTTGCTCGAACCCGTCAAGTTGAATCATTGATGGCGGAGGTGGAAAATCTTAGACAAGAGATCAAACAGCTTAAGCGTGAGAATAGTAATTTGTACATGCTTGCAAATAATTATTCGACGAGCATGAAGAGGAAGCTTGATTAGCTGCAAGAATCTGAAGGTCGAATTCAAAGTGACCGTCAAAGGTTTGTGGCTTTTTTTCAGAGGCACTTTTTGCCTTCGTCATCTAGCGTTCAACCAAGTATTGAGGCCTCGAATAATCTATCTTCGATGCCTCCCACTCCTGGAGTTTTGCCAAGTAGTGGGGCTTCACGTGAGCAACCTTTGTGAAAGCTCCCTCTTTTCCTTCTTTGTTTGTTTGTTTTTTTATTTTTTTTTTTGTACGCATTTGTAATCTCCAATTTTCATTTTTTTTTCGTTGATTCCTCTGAAGATTTAGGGTTTGGTAATCTTTAGTTTGAGAAAAAGTTAAGTCATACTTAGAGAAGGGAGAGAGAGGGGACACGACATAGAGAGAAAGATAGAGATGGAGATCATAGGTTTGAGGAATTTAGGATTGGGTGCAATGTGCCTCATAACGCTATGCAATATTACATATCCGTACGCATAAAAACTTGAGGCTTGGTGAGCTCACTGCCAAGTGTCTGCATGATCATTGAAAGCAAATAAGGATCGCTTTCTACGAGACTGTGGGTGTGAACATAGGGAATCAATATGTTCAACCCAAGGGAAATGTAATAATTATTAAATTTTCGATATGAACTCTCTGAAATTATTTAGTCTTTTTGACTTTATGGTAATCGGGGTGGTGAGCCCGCAACCTAATAATTGGTGCCAAGAATCTAGCAAAGCAGCATTGGGTGTGGACAAACATATGAGCAATGTGTAGATATGTCAACCAAAATCATAAGATAATTAAATGGTTCACATTTTGGTTAGATTAGTCCACAAATATTTTCTTGAATCTGCTGTAGAAAGATGGAGGATCCGTAAAGACCATAGGCGAGTAATTGGTTTGCCTATTAATGATCTTAGTAATTGGGCTAAATAATTTGCTCAGTGAAGATTGGTGAGCATCCTGGGCAAGGCATGCTTTTAGGTACGATATCTTTACTTTTGGTAAGGGGATGTACTATACTGTGCATTACTGATCATCCTAGATGCCCCAAACGTTCGTGCCACATCAAGAATTCCTTTGGGGTCTCAAACTTCTAGCCGGCCACATACTGGGCCTTTACAATGTGAATGGTTGTGATGTACAATCTATTGGGGAGGTGTTCCATCTTTTCTAGAATATACTTCTAGACCATGTTCATAGGAAGTGGTACAAAAAGGAATTCTACTCCATTTTCTAGTGGTTTCCATGTGATGATAGTTTTCTCAAATATCCTTAAAGCTCAAAGGCATTCTTCTGGAACCAGTTGAGTATAAGGCTTCCCTTTATGGTAAAAATTAGTATCATTGGATAACATCATATAGGCATTGCCATGCCCATAATCAGGTTGGATAGGCCTGAAAGGGTTGTCATAGGGGGTGATTAGGTAAAAAGTTAGCATATGAAACCAAACAGCTAACTTTTCCACAAAACATACCTAAGCATGAGTTAATTGGATTCTTCACATGTATTAACTTGCATCAATTAACTCATATTCTAGAATAGTAATGTGATCCAGAACAAACACCAAACTTAAATTTGGGAACATAGAAAATTGTTCACATAGTAAACCAAAGTAATTAGAGGGGTTCGATCAATATGGCCTTCAATGTTAAAAATTTTGCTCTCCCAAATGTCTTAGGTGGAGCAAAATTATTCTCACATATTAACTATGGGAATGGTGCTCCTCAACAACATTGGTAGATGCATAGACAAGTGCATAACTAATGATCTATTCCGTAAAAAATGGAAGTAAATTATGAAGGGTTGAGGTTTGAAAGTATTGTCATGGATTCTTGAAGTTTTGGGTGCTAGGTGCCAAGGAATCACACTTCTAACTGTAATGACTCCCATTGGAAGGCTTTGATTCTACCTTATGTTCTAAATCAAACTCGAAAATAGGTGTGAGAGAAAGAGACATACCTTGGCTTGGGTTTGGAATGTTCCAACTGAAGTTAGAGGGGTTGTTTGGTACACTTTGCTGAAGCATAACATGTCATTCGATAGGTCTCTACCGAAGCAGAGCATGCCTTTCGGTGAATCCCTGCCGAACCAGGATACCACCATTCAATATAGTCTAGCTGAACTAGGTCTATACTATTTAGTACTTCCTAGCCGAATCACTAGGTGCCTTTCTCTCACATTTGTGGCAGTAGTCAGATTCAAGAATTTGGTAAACTTCTGCTTTCTACACTACTGCTTCTGGAGCAAGTTAGAGACATGGAAGGACGAGAAAAACTTCTCCATTCAAAATTCAACCGGATTCTATAAATTTTAGAATTGTACCTATTCATGAACGTAAAGGTTTCAATCATGTTTTCATGATTGTAACGATTTATAGGAGCGAATGAAAGAGTCATGGAATCCTCATTAAGGTACTTTCATTTGAAATGCTTCATCATAAATCTTCGAATGAAGATCATTGCGGATGCTTATTTAGCTCTTTCACGCCATTATTGGCTTCATTGATTTTGCAAATTTACTTAGTCAAGTGGAGCTTCACATCTTCTATCCACATAAAATAGTTTCTGTTATAAATTTCCAAGTTAGTGTATTGACCTTGTTACAATTTGACAATTCGCGTAATGGAGGGAACAAGATTGTGATTTGTGCTATAGGAACTAAAATCTCTATAAGCATCAAAGTTACTACATTCAGGTTCTAATACATTATTTGGTTTAAACAGATTAATCGTGGAGAACTTTGGGTCTCAACATGAGTGGTGAGTGCTAGGAAACTTCAGGCTTCTATGACACCTTTTTGAAACTTCAGGTTTAGGAGTATGAACTTCAGGTTCATAATACCTACAACCAAACACAATATATAAAGCAATAGAAAACAAATATAATGACAGTGGATTGCTTCGGGACCCCTTGTGTAAAAGTTTAAGGAACGTATCTAAAAAATATGAAGCTTCAGGTAAAAAAATAAATTATTATTTTAAGTGGCTAGCCTGTGACTCGTGGAAATAGGGTGGGTTGACAGAACCCATACCTAATATTGGGCCAAGAAAGAAAAAGTGAAAAACAACTTCCATTAAATGAGGCAATTGTTTCATGGAAGCTAAAATAAATAATGCCGAAGAAAAAACAGAAAAGATCAATTCAAAATTGGATGGGCTGTCTAATTTAGGCCTAAAAACATGGCCAAAAAAATATTGGGGCTATTGGCCCAAAAATTTTATTTGGATTGATGGTCCAATAAAGAGAAAACGGATCGAAAAGGATACGACATAGAGAGAAGGAGAGAGATCAAGTGTGTTCTTCTCCATACCTTGTGCCTTTATTTATAGTAAACCAATGAGGCTTACATGCCTTCCAAGTAATACAATCCTACAAGGAAAATGATCTTTTAGTATCCTAAATACAATCTACTAATGATTTACACAATTACACATGTGCTAGAATCACATTCACAACAATATATTTATGATATTATATATGACCCATATTTTAGACTTCTCCAAAACATATATATGGTTGTATTAAAAAAGAGTCAAAACTTTCCCTAGGCTATAATCATATAGGATGCATAAATCCATAAATATATATAGAGAGGTTCTATTTGTTTATTCCCCAAAACTTCCCTTGGGCTATAGCCCACCTTAGCCCTCCTAGTAGCTCTCAATGCTTGTTTGAGAAGTTTACTATGTATGGCGTGTGAGTTTGCATCCTATAACTGTTTGGATTCAGATGTTGTGTGTTTCTGAATGACTGGCCTTGTAGGAACCTAATCAAGATCTGCTATTCATTGCAATTGCATATCATAGCAGTTTATCAAATTGTTCCACTCTATATTTTGTAGTACAGTAACGAGTCAAAGTGTGACTAAGTTTGTAGTTCAAGTTTTGTCACACTGTGACTAGTTACAACACTACAAATATAGAGAGTGAAACAACGTTATATACTGCTAAGATTTGCAAATGAAAATATAATACAAGATCTATGACTAAGTTTCTTCCCCTAAACTCCCCTACTGACAGAATCCTAACAGAAGAATCAAATTGATTTGGGACAATCAATTTCAAAGACGACATTGATTGATGAGATAAAAAAAAAATGAAGAACATGTCAATATCAAGGATCATTTGTGATAAAAATCCTAAAATTAAACAACTCAAACTAACAAGATAGGAATACTGAAAAACTGCATGCTAAAAGGTTAATTGTACTTTTTCTTCCTTACCTTGCAAGCCCCTAATATATATATTACCGTTACGCGCATGTGCCAGCTGCTTGCTGGTCTATTTTCCAGTCTAAAGTGAGAAACATCATTCGATCACTCTCTCCTTTTATAATCCTGAAACAATTTGTCTCTCACACATCCTCATCACGCACAGGCCCAGGGGAGAAGAGAAATCGTCGATGATGAGACGACAGGATACTAGTCTGCGGTCAGCATCTTCGCGCCGTGAAAATTGCCCGACAGAAAATCTCAACGCCAAGACCGTCGGCTGCATGTCCGGCATCTTCCACCTTTTCTCTAAACACCACTCTTCCCGCAAATTCCTCACTTTTGGTCTCTTTCTTTACTATTTCATTTCTTCTGTATCTATATATTTTGTACATCTATCTCTCCCTTTTGCTGTCCATTGATTAATATTTTGTTAAATTATATTTTCAGGGAAAAGGCAAGAGAGGAATGGGGTTGGTTCCTCTTCTACAAGATCAAAATCCTCGATAGCACTAATCAAAGGTTCCGCACCCGCCAAACTAGCTGAAACCAAACATGAAGACAAGTCCATTTATATTGGGAGATTCTCAAGCAATAACGTGCCAAGAAGCCCGACCCTGCCAGCAGAGATCCGGCGGTTTAGCTCCCTGGATTCGCCCGCTGAGAACTCCAGAACCCCACCTGCTCTAGTTGCTCGGCTGATGGGGTTGGAGCAGGCTCCGCAGATAATGTCAAAGATGCCAATGCAGGAGTCCATGTCCATCAACAAGAGGCAGCAGCTTCTGGGAGCACTAGAGAAATGTGATGAAGATTTGAAGGCCCTAAAGAAGATCATAGACAGTGTCCGGGCTGCTGAAACTCTCCGATCACCCACCATGGTGAAGAGAATGGAGGCCGCCGTTGATGACAATAAGAAACGGTTCTATGGTGCAAATTTTAAGTGTATGGAGCTTACTAGTGAGCAGCCGAGTCCGGTGTCTGTGCTTGACGAGTTCGCTCATTCGCCTTTCAGCAACCACCACCACTACAGAAAACAAGTATTAAATTACGGTAAGCACCATGTTCACTCTTTTCTTCCTTACGACAACTTTTTCTTTACCTTTTGCTTTTGCTTACATTTTGGATAATGTTTGTGTTACCTGTAGAGAACTTACTTGTTTCTCCACGTACGATTTACTTATCTTCACCGTACGAGCATTATAATTGGAATTGTTCATTCTCTATTATTATCTAATATCCTATCTGCAGAAATAATTCAATTTGGATATTTAGTCATCCATACATGTTAAACCAATCAACAATTTAGGTTATGAGTAGCATCTTCATGATAAACCGTCAATTTGTTTGATGTATATGAATGGTTAAAAGATCTCCAAATTGAATGATTTTTTTTTTTTTTTTTTTTTTTTGCATAAATGGTCTTTACACAATGATTAAGTGAATGAATGATTTTGATTATGATCTTCATATGGTAAAGATGCGTAAATCGCAAGTGAAGGGACAAGTAGGTTCTTTGTGGAAAAAACACAAGCATTATTCTTAAAATTTTAATCTTAACCTTGTATATTAGTTGAGTCATTCATCAGCATCTCAGTCTTTTATTAGTTATCTTTCTTAATTTTTTTCTGCATATCTCAATACCTAGCGTTTAAAGTGTAGGACAATACTTCCCTTAGTTTGGGGAAGAGAAAGTCCTCAGTTATATTCAATAGTAGAAAAGTAAAACTTATAAACATTTTTGGGAATTTAATTTCATCCGTGGTAAAGCATATCGTTAATCCTAATTATGTTAATTAAGTAGAAACCAATAGAAGAATATCAATCGGCAGTTCAGAGATTGCATACCCTAACCCTAGTGGAGGGGACTCGATGCTTTTTTCGAGTAAAGTGAATGTTCCAATCTGCACCACCAAGACTTGGGAATTAGGATTCCAAGTGAATGCATCATGCACCATCATAATCATATGCATACTAGTGGGAGACAAACTAATTTCATCTCTCAATTGCTTACTATTTGCAATAATATTGAGTTGAATATTGTCAACTCAATATTATTGCAAATAGTAAAAGAATCCAACTAGAATTTTCGTCTGTTGACCAAGCACAATACAAAAATAAATAATATGGGATTTGTATAACTCTAAGAACTATAGTAATGTCATTTAGTACTACAATCTAGTGATATTTCTCTTCATTTGTAAGTGAGAGGTTTTAGATTTGATTCTCGCCAAAGGCGAATTTAAACCATATTATTACTAACCTATTGTGAGGCTTAACCCACTCCTCCACCCTCTTAATGTAGATAATGTCGTTTATTTAAAAAAAAAAAAAAAAACTATGGTATAAATTAAGAAAGCTTAATTTGTATGGACCACAATTTTTTGAAATTCCTTCCTAATGTAGTCAAAGATGATCAAAAGCAAAAGGAGAGAAGGACAAATTTACAGAAAGAAAGGAAGAAAAAGCCTAATGGCTTACCTGGAAAAACCCTTTTTTTTTTTGGTAGTGTGTGGGTTCCATGACCACTTTGTATGAACTAGTGTATGCTTCAAGTTTTGACCCCCTCTAACCAAACCAAAAGAAAAATAGAAAGAAAGAGAAAAGTGAATGCTTAAAGCTGCGTCTGGCAGCCTCAGCATAGCGTGAACTGCGCATGGGGACGGGCTGGTTGAGGCCATCATGCATTTTGTAACTAGCATATGCATTGTGTGTTTCCACATGGCGCAAGTAGCGCGAGCGGAAGGTTTTTTTATATTTTTTATTTTAATAACGTGTGCTCTTTGTGCCTTAAATTTTTCGTTATGTAAACAATATACAATTTTATTCTTATTTGGATGTATAGGACGAGCAGCGGCACAACCTCAACTAAGGAAGAGACCAGGAGAAGAGGACTTTTTGAATCCAATTATGATTGACAAAATCACAACGGAATCAGTACTTTATAAGAGCCACAACGTAGAAGCACCATCGACACCATTGTGGAATAGCAAAGCCATGGTAGAGAGTGTAGCGGAAGTGTGCAGGGACATTGCTTGGGGAGAGAAGAGAGAGATTGGAAGAATAGGGCTGGCTTTGCAGGACCACATTTGCAAAGACTTGATTGAAGAGATGGTTAAAGATATGGGATCATATACTTGTGTGTATTCACTGCCCTTTGAGGTATGTAAGAGAAGACTACGCTTCTAATTAGTTTGTGTGTATTTTTCTAATATTTCGATTTCGTTATTGTGATTTTGATTCTAGAATTCCAAGAGTATAAGACGACCAATTGGTATTGAATTTATTATATTTGTCAATCATGAATTCTATTGTTTCTTACTCTCTTGAAGCCTTAAGATACAACTTTTATGTCATGAACTCTTAATAAGTTCTAATATACAAAATGCTTGAAAGTGCTTTTAAAATTGTAACATCCCACCTCGTCCAGAGGAGTGGATCTTATAAGCCTTATATGTATATTCTTATCTTTACTTAGTATAAGGCATTTTGGGAGCTCATCGGCTTCGAGTTCCGTAGGAACTCCGAAGTTAAGCGAGTTTGCGCGAGAGGAATTCTAGGATGGGTGACCCACTGGGACGTTCTCGTGTGAGTTCCCAGAAACAAAACTGTGAGGGTGTGGTCGGGGCCCAAAGCAGACAATATCGTGCTACAGTGGAGTTGAGTCTAGGATGTGGTGGGGGTCCGCGCTGGGATGTGACAAAAATGTCACAGAAACAAAACCGTGAGGGTGTGGTTGGGGCCCAAAGCAGACAATATCGTGCTACAGTAGAGTTGAGTCTAGGATGTGGTGGGGGTCCGCGCCGGGATGTGACAAAAATGATTAAAATTTTTTTTTGGTGAAAGAGTTTTTGTATTCCAAGAACACTTGAAGTGCTTTTTAATAGAAACACCAGTTATATGTGTTTTTTAAGATTTAATTAATTGCAATTTTACTAAAAATTATCTAAAAAATGCTTTCATAAAAAACGTTTTTATTCATTTTAAAAACACTTTCAAACACACAGTCGTACGGAAGGTTTGAAGGTGTTCATCAAAAAGGAAACAATATTGAGCTTAAGATCGGAGTTGGCAAACAAGGCAGTGCACTAACTTTTTCTGAAATACAAAAAAATACTTTTAAATTATTTAGGAAAAAGTTAAACTATTAGGACATATGAGAACAATCTTTTTGTTTTCTTTTCAAGTCTAAGAACAAGTTTGAGCTGATGCTGCGGTCCTTTGCTCCATGGTATAATCCCATCATTGCACATGTTGGCAATAGTTCGACTGTATTTCATTCCATAATTTGAGAGTGCTCCATAATATTTCTCATAAGTTTTCACCTGCATGGAAGACGACCACATGAACTAGCATCAAAGAGCTAGTTTTAACTAGTTAGCAATATTTGGTCACAAAACTAGTTATGGGTGTTCACTTAAACAAATAGATCATGTAATTGAACTTGTAGTTCATGGATAGCAAAAAATAATTCAAAAAATTATGAAGTTGACATGTGAACTTTCATTGGTAATTGACAAGAATCTCCTTATTAAATTAGCAAGACCCCACATTTACTCCACGCGAAGTTCAACCTTTAAAAAGACCTGACCTGCCGACTACAACTGTAACAACCGTCCCCAATTAGTATGATTTTTATACTTTTAAAAGGAATTTACAAAAATGCCCTTCAAGGCAAAGTGTTGATTTTTGTTGACTGCCGTGTTGTGTCACGTAAGGTTCATTTTCTTGGCGTATCTTTGTAGTACTCGTCGCTACAGATGTGTGGGCACAAACGGATCGTGATTTGGAGTTATAACGAAGAAGATATTAACATTTAAAGTCAGGGACATTTTAGTAAATTAATTATTTCCAGAAAGCTCTAGATTTTTGGAGCTTAATCTGGAGAGCCACGTGTGGGGCCTCGATTTAAAGACAGAATAGATGGGCGGTGGAGATGAAGTATTAAGGAGAGAAAGGAGGGAGGAACCGGACCAATCAGGAAATGAGAGATGAGAGGGTGACATATCAGAGAAGAGAGAAATGAGGGAATGGAAGGAGGAGAAGAATGAGGGGAACCGAACTGGTTCCCCCTTGACCCTACAAGCCTGCTCGACCCGGTTAGTTTTTCCAGCGTAATTCATCAAATTTCCGATGAATTGAGAGAATCCACCCTCACCAATCATCATTACATTACTCATTCTTCGATTTTCCACCTAAATTTGAGAGGAATTGGCCCTGTTTCCCGACGGACTTGCGTCGAGGGTGTTCCGAGCCACGGCAGTGGAATCCGTCGTTTCTGTAAGCCCTTTCGTCGACCACTACCATCCTCCAGCTCCTCTTGAGCCCAGTAACAAGACCCAAACAAGATTTGGGACGTCGGAGTACCGGAGAGGAAGAATTGAGGTTCACCCATTTTAGGAATCCTGTGGGTTTTAGTGAAAATTGGGCTTTTCCCGGCCAAATTGGCCTTAGTCACAGGTATGGAAGTTGCTCTAATCACTGAGATCTTCATTTCTATAAAGTTTGAGAATTTTTAGAAATAGTTGAATTTTCCGGCGAGTTAGGGCAGCCAACAGCCACCTGTGGCGGTGCTTGCGGCGGCGGGTGGGCCGAGACGTCTTCTGACCTTCCAAGGATAAATTTGAATACCTGATTCCGTTGGCGAAGTCCGATTGATGAATTTCCGTCATTTCAACGTAGTTTCATTAAGGTCCGCCGCTTGATTATTATAGTAATTGACAATTCGACCGTTGGATCATCACCAAACTATGATACGTTATAATACATAATATTTGAGGATGTTAGAAACTTACAGATCATAAATCCGATGTGCAGATCTTCCCAAATAGGATATGTAAGTTATATGTTATATTGATAAGAATTCTAAGACATGATTTGATAATTGTTCTAGGCACCAATCGTTCATGACGCCTTGATGTTGTGCCAGGGAGTTGTAGCGCAGCCTCCAGGTGAGTGGGCTTTTGGTTTTCTATATATACGTATATATGTTTTTCATTTTCCCATAAATGGTTTTAAATGGAATTACGTTTTTCAGTGCCATGTCATGCTTGCATTTCATTTTATTATATGCATTGGTGTGTATATACATACTATTGTATGACGCTGTAGAGGCCAGGTAAGTTTCAGGTTAGTATTGTATGATGTTAGTGGTTGCATTGGTTATGGTTATACGTAGAAGCATGTAGAGCTCATTATCCTGCACCTTGGTGTTAGTGCTCCTGCCTGTGGCCAGGGCACAGTCCTTCACCTGATGTTCACCCCTCGCACCGCACGCTCACCTTGGATCCAAGTTTAGTGCACAGCCTATCGTACAGACCACAATAGGTGGTTCCGACTCGTAGGTGACCCGCGATTATTCATACAGCCTTCACATGATCGTAGCACTTGAGCGTACTTATTTATACACAAACTTGTCGTACAGACCACAATAGGTGGTTCCGACTCGTGTGCAGGCATATTTAATGAGCTCTAGGTTCAGCCGTACATGTTACGTTAGGTTACTCCGGCTGACATATTATTTTACATTGATTTATTTCACCTGACTTACTTATTTCATTGCTGAGATACTTGACATGGCATATACTTGGTTTTCACTACTCTCGAGCATGATTTCTATATACATATGTATTATTATTTTCTGGAAAATTATACGGCATTTATGGCGAGGGGTTATAACATTTTCAAAAGGTTTTTATTAAAAACTTTATCTTCAGGCCCACTCACCCTTATTTTTGCTCCCCTCCAGGTTTTAGCTATTGAAAGTTCGTATCGACGAGGATTTGTGGCTAATCTCAATATAGGTGGCTACCTCTGAGGGTATCATCCTTACCCACACTATTGTACTTTACTTGTGCTCTGATGTCACGTGTGAAATGGGTTCATTTCCACTCACAGTGCACTCTTATCTTTGGGCACTTTATGTTTAAATTTATTCACATTTTCCACATCACTATACTTTATGGCTTTGTCACCTTCCAGGTGTCGACTAGCACAACTCGATTCAGAGTTCTAGTGGACATTCCAGGTTGGGGTGTGTCAGTTTGGTATTAGAGCATAAGTTGGGTAGTATTGTGTTTATCACACGCGTGATGTCAACATTTTCGGTTCTTGGACATAATTTTTGAATTTTGCCACCTCGTCGAATACGAAAAATGTGTTAGCTTTTCCTAAGTTTTGGGTAGTTTTGTCGACTTGTCGACGTCCTAAAAGAGCACTTGGGTGAATGCCCTGAGACTTAAAGCAAAGAAATTCCCTACCAAGGAAAGATGTAGACTTGAGGCAAGTTGATGGTCTAAAGCAGGGCTAATGTATTGGTAATTGTGTATTATTAGAGACTTTGCCAACCAATTCCATCCTTATCCTCCAGCCATCATTATTAAACCTTTCAAGGTCGGAAATCTGAAATAGTTTTGATTTCTTGGCAGTATCCGTTAGAATACCACCTATTTGAATTCTTGCGAAGTCTACTTTTGTCAAGACTTTAGAAATGTCTCATGTAACGATGGTACTAGAGTGGTAGCACTTGATGGAAGAACATCTTGGAAAAAATCACATTTGGTCCCTGATAACTCTAATACTTTTGTGATATTACTTTTTGATCATAAAGAAACCTTGTTAGCTCAATTTCACCTCTTGGTATTAAAGGTATTTTAGTTGATTTTGAATCACTTGTCTATTTCCCATATCATGTCTGATGTTGATAAATTGCCCAGGAGGATCACTTAGACTTCAAAACTTTCAGTCTAGACCGTTAGTCCTTAAATCACCTAATCAGCATTCTGTCGAGCAAATTGTCACCATTGGTGATTTATTATTCCTGGACCTATTGCTGTAACAAACTATTGTGAATTTTGAGTCAAGGAAAATTTTAAGTTTTTGTCCATTAACCCTTCTTAAATTATTGTTCAAGATGAGTTATCTTCCAAACCCTTCATTGCTGGCGCATGATTAAGTTAAATATTTACACGTGTTCAGACATCGAAACTGTATATTCAATCCAAATATCTTGTACTCTAGATTTCATGGACTTGTTTTGACCCTCAAATTCTTGAGTATTCTTTTAGCCTTTTAGACATGGGTTCTCGCTCAATCAGTGAGGAATTCACGATAGGTCGACTTGGCAAATGTGTGCGCCAGTTTCATATCGATGCTAGCAGGAACTATTGGAGTATAATCTTCTTGCGAGTTTACCAGATTTACTACGAAGAATTCCAAGCAGTTTTGAGGATTGAGTAGTAATTCAACATGATATTGGTCAAGGTATGAGCATAGGTTATGAGCTTGGTGGTTATGACGTTAATTTTCCAAGTGTGGCTTGGAACTGCAATTGCCATTTGAAGAATGTCATCAGAGATGTGGTTTATCTAATTTAAGCTTGCAGATCTTATACCCTTCGATTTGGAGAGCAACTCTAGTGATTAGCCACGAATGAAGTTTTTCGCAATATGTGTTCGCCTCTACGTATATTTCCACTGCTTCACTCCAGGGTCACATTGTTGTGGGAATGTGAACGTTGAAACACATCTAGGTGCTTATTTGGTGCTCTGGGATAGTACGATATTACAATTGAGGCATGAATCGGGTGATCTAGGCATACTCACACATGAAAAGAAAAACGATATTTGGGCATCCTTAAGAACTTCTCACTAGCTTATTAAGACAACAATGGGTGGTCGGCATTACAGGCTGCATACTGTAATATCGATGGCTTAATTGTTAGGTTCACTAGGCAAGTGGGCAAGATGGCTTATCTACGGCAACAATTATTAGTTAGCTATGGTTCGGACTCATCCTCGAAGTTCGTGACACAATGAATGCTTGGCTAGGTCCATTTTCATTTTGGGTTGTGATTTTCCGTGCAAATATTCTTAAATTACTTTATTTTTGCTATTACAAAATTTTGGGTGAGTTATTTCCATTCTTGGTTTTAAACTCAATACAAGTATTTCCTTATTTTATTACATAATAATTGGTGTTTTCAACCTTTCGAGTTATATAAGTATTATACTACTATATTATTAAGGAAGGAAGATGGTATGAGCTTGGAGGCATGAAAGAAAAAAAAATTGCAATCCAATCGCGGTGGAATGACATTCTCTTTTATGCAACTGCTCCAACTTGATTTCTTATGTTTATATAAATATGGTCCTCCCTGTTTTTGAGTATCTTATTTATAACAAGTTATTTTAAATTTCAGGGACGAAATTTTTTAAGGAGGGTAGATTGTAACAACCCATCCCCAATTAGTACAATTTTTATAATTTTAAAAAATGAATTTACAAAAATGCCCTTCAAGGTTAAGTGTTGACTTTTGTTGACTACCATGTCGTGTTACGTAAAGTTCTTTTTTTTTTGGCGTATCCTTGCAGTACTCGTCGCTACGGACGCATGGGCGCAAATGGATCGTGATTTGGAGTTATAACGAATGAGATATTAACGTTTAAAGTTAGGGGCAATTTTAGTAAATTAATTATTTCTAGAAAGCTCCAGATTTTTCGAGCTTAATCTGGAGAACCACGTGTGTGGCCCAGATTTAAAGACAGAAAAGATGGGCGGTGGAGATGGAGTATGAAGGAGAGAAATGAGGGAGGAACTAGACTAATCAGGAAAGGAGGGATGAGAAGGTGACCAATCAGAGAAGAGAGAAATGAGGGAATCAAGGGAGGAGAAGAAGGAGGGGAACCGAACCGGCTCCTCCTTGACTCGACAATCCTGCTCGACTCGGTTGGTTTTTCGAGCGCAATTCATAAAATTTTCAATGAATTGAGAGAATCCACCCCCACCAATCATCATTACATTACTCCCTCTTCGGTTTTCCACCTAAATTCAAGAGGAATTGGCCTTGTTTCCTGACAGACTTGCGTCGAGGGTGTCCCAATCCACGGTGACAAAATCTGTCGTTTCTATAAGCCCCTCCGTCGACCATTACCTACATCCAGCTCCTCTTGAGCCCAATAACAAGACCCAAACAAGATTTAGGATGTTGGAGCACCGGAGATGACGAATCGAGGTTCACCCATGTTAGGAATCTAGTGGGTTTTTGTGAAATTGGGGCTTTTTCCAACCAAATTGGCCTTAGTCACAGGTATGGAAGTTGCTCTAATCACTGAGATTTTCATTTTTGTGAAGTTTGAGAATTTTTAGAAATAGTTGAATTTTCCAGCGAGTTGGGGCTGCCAATCGCCACCTGTGGCGGCGTGTGGGCCGAGACGTCCCCTGACCTTCCGAGGCTAAATTTGAATACCTTGATTCCATTGGTGAAGTCCGATTGACGAATTTCCATCATTTGAACGTAGTTTCATTAAGGTCCGCCGCTTGATTATTATAGCAATCGACTATCTGACCGTTGGATCGTCACCAAACTTTGGTACGTTATAATACGTAATATTTGAGGATGTTAGAAACTTACAGATCGGAAATTCGATGTATGGATCTTCCCGAATAGGATATGTAAGTTATATGTTATATTGATAAGAATTCAAGTTGACAGAAGCTTGGGGTATCCTATCTTCAAGCATTTCTTCGTTTTCTTTGTATCAGTGAGAGATCATTTTGTGAATGGATGTAGGCCCTTTATTGAAGTTGATGGATGCTTCTTGAAAAGGCCTTTTGGAGGCCAACTATTAACAGCAGTTAGCTTAGATAGCAGTTTTGGATTGTTTCCAATAGTTATGGCAGTGGTTTAATTAGAATGCAAAAATAGATGGACATTCTTCATGACACACTTGGAAACAATGATTGGCGGTCGTAAAAGACAACATTCCATGGACCCTTATGTCAAATAGACAAAAGTAATAGTCTTATTATTATTTTGTTTTTCTTTAACATACTTTGATTAAAGGAATTTTGCCGACAAAGTTGTGTTATACTTGAACGGTGTTATTGACGTCGTTGCAAACATATTTCTACTCTCTCCATATAGACATTGTTGTAGACACATCCATACAGGTAAAGACGAGTATGAAGTGCAAGACATTTCCCAAAGGCACATTGTGCGAATGCCTACTAGTCATTGTAGTTGTATGGAATGGAAAATTAGTGGAATTTCATGTAAACATGTGTGTGCATGCATTATATGGAAGTGAGGCAACTAGAAGACTATTGTCATGAATTCTTCATCAAAGAGAAGTATGTGGCATCATACTCATCTGATAGGAGCATATTTATGCGACTTTGTTATCTTATTTCTTTGCATTTACTTAGTTAATTTCCATTTATTATAGTGATTTAGTTTGTTTTCGTGTTATTGTAGGTTCAATTGGTGAAGATGACAATAAATGGTCAAAATGAGCAATTTGGAGCAGTTTTGGACTTGGATTGGATAGCATGTGTATGGAGCATAATGGATGGACGTTTTTGGTGACAAATAATGCTAAAAATGTGCTACAAATATGGAAGAATTAAATTAAGGCTTGGAAGACAAGGAATCAGATGAAAACGAGGAGATCTTATCCAACCTTATCCTATCTTATCCAGTCTTATCTTATCTTATTCCATATTATCCAAACATTATCCTATCATATCCTTATTCTATCTTACCTTATCTCCAGCTGCAAGGGAGATTCCTTATCACATTCAACCACTTCTAATTTGATTTAAGGAGTCCTAAAACGCTGCAAACAACTCAATCCTTTTCTATCACAAAGTAGGCCGTGCCCTAGCCTTATAAATACAAGTTATTGTGGCATCTTTCAGGGGAAGAAAAAAAAAAGACAAAAAAAATATAGAGAAATAGGGGTGTGTCGCAACCTTGGGAGGAAAGGAGGAGCCAAATCTGCCATCTAGGAGATGGGGTGTCAAATCTGCCATTGCTGGAGCTTTTCTGGGTTCTTTCTATCCTTAGTTTTAGTTTCAATGTTTAAAGTAGATTGCTTTTATTTAGTTATAACAAACATGTGTAACTAAATTTCTTTTTAGCTAGAGGTGAATTCGAAGCCATGAACATATATTTTATATGAATTGATTACATCCAGTTATTGTTTCATAAAACATGAATGCAATTTACTTATCTGTTTTATTAAGAACTTGTTCTCGTGTGTTGATTAAGGGTGCACACTTAGTTTGCATGCAGTGATTCGATGCTAGAATATAAGGGAATTTCACCTAATCGTTATGAACTTATATTTACAAGTAGTAAAGGTCACTAATCATGATGGTGTTAAGTAAATTCCTGGCAGGAGTATCATGCAGTTCATAGTTATGAATGCCTTGTCAATGCTTATGATTTTCATAGAACTTAATGATCTTTGATATGTATCTCTATCATGTTGTTCATATAGGGAACTTGATAAGAATAATTTGATTGCGTCACTGAGTTCAATTCAATGAAATTAGGAAAATCTCAGAGTTAATTAGTGATGTTCACAATTAATTTGGGGCATTGTCATTCATGTTTTATAGGAATAATAACTGGAAATTGATTTGTATGCATAGGTTTTATGTGTGGAGAAGAAGAATCCTCTAGCTAGGCTATCACCCAATTTTCATACCAAACTTAATTTGTTTCTTCAATTTACTTGTTTTAAGTCAGAATTTGTCCAAAAACCTTCCCCCTCATTGTTTTGTTGTTATTTTAACTTAGTTTTCAGTTTTATAAGTTTAGTTTGTATTGATTAGCATCCCTTCTAATCCCCAGAATAGAACGATCCCTACTTGCTTATACTACGATTGCATAATTTATAGGGTTTAATTTGTGTGTTAGTTTCTACCACATCAAATTTTGGCGCCGTTGCCGGGGATTAGTGAAATTGCTAATCACTTTGTTTTTTGTTTATTTTTCTTTTGATATTTGATTTTGTTTTATTTCTTTGATTTCATATACTAGAGAAGCAAGACATGGCAATTGCTAATCTTCAAGCTCAAATGGCGAATCTTACTTTTCTTATGTCATAGTATATCGAAAGGTCTAGAATGCAAAGAGTTGGTACATTTGGTGTGTCCTATAGGCAAGGATATCAAACTAATCAACATCCTCAATTAATTGAGAATGGAGGTTGGGATAGAGTCAATGCTTGGGGTTATCTTGGCCATAATCAATCAAGGAACAACTTGTTTTCCAACACTTACAATCCAGGTGGGAGTGATCATTCAAATTTTATGTGGAGGGAACCTCAACAAGTTCAACAAGAAGGATATTGGCAGCCATCAGAGGAGTTTTATTCAAGACCTGTGCAGCCACTACAGCCTCCCCCACAACAATCCTAACCAAATTCAGGTTCGTCAATGGATTATGATAAAATTCTTCAAACACTAACTTCTTTGACTCAGGGTTTACAAGACCAAGCTAAAGAGATGGGGAACGTGAAGAATCAAGTTGGATAGATCGCTGAATTCATGGGACAAATTCGAGAACAAAGTGAACTTTCCAGGTCAACCAGTGTCAATTTGATGAGAGATTTTGAAATCGCTGAAGCGATCACGTTGAGAAGTGGTATAGAGGTTGCAAGTGTCCAACCATAGCCTAGAAGTAGACAAAGATGAGCTATCCAAAGAGGATAAGGAAGACTCAGCCATGGCAAGCTTAGAAGAAGCCTTGCCGCAGAATCCAATCATCCCCAATCCTAATGCCGCAGCCACCCTAGCTTAACCACATCAAATTCTAGTAAGGTTGTTCCAAATTCAATTCTTTCTAACCTTATTCCACCAAATGTCCCTTTTCCTTGCAGGTTTTTGCAATCCAAGAAAGAAGAGAGAGAGGAAGACGTCTTCGAAACCTTTCCAAAGGTGCAAGTTAATATCCCGATTCTTGATATAGTAAAGCAAGTTCCAGAATGTGCTAAATTTTTTAAAAAGGTTTGTACAACAAGAAGAAGGATTCAAAAGAAAGAAGTGGCTAGGGAATATCTAGAATTCATCAAAAAGGATGTACTTGAGACAACCATCCCCAAAGAAGTTGGATTTTATAACACAGGACAAGTCACTGCCCTCACACCAAATCTAGCCAAGTGCAACATTCCTAAAACTTTCAAAGTAGTCTTTGTCCTTGAGTTATTGTCGCAGCACACAGGTAAGCCACCTCCTCAAATTTCAATTTCGTTTTCTACTAACATGTTGTTGATTTCAATGATTCAAGCACCCACTCAAGAATGTAAACCATTACCAGATAATTTCAAGTATCACCTTCCATTCAAAGATCAACTTCATGCCGTAGGCCATAGTGAGGATTAAATGGAGGTGTTGTCCGGTTGGAAGACATCAAAGCAAACACTTCTTGGGAGGCAACCCATGTGTTCAAATAAAGAGACAATGGAATTTCCGGCACCTACAACCAGATTTGCTTTCTTTTACCATTCTCTTTATTGTTTTTACTTTGCCATGATAATCTTGTTTGCGAGTTATCTTTCGTGCCTTTCTTGATTAAGTTTAGTTCTGAAACATTGAGGACAATGTTTGGTTTAAGTATGGGTGGGGGGGGGGGGGAGAGTAAACAGAATGCTTTTGATGGTTTATTTTCGAATTTCACCACCTATCACTACTAATGTTGTTATTCACTATTTTAAAATGTTTTATTGTGTGTTATATAACAAAATTTTGAAAAAAAAATCAAAAAAGTTTGAGAAAATACCAAAAAGAGTCGTTTTTGTTGCTTGTTTGTGTCTTAGGGTACCTTCCAATACAATGATGAGGATTTGGTTTTTAATTGCATGACTGTTAAAGAAAGTTACAGACATGGGCGGAAATTTGATATGATCTTTGGTTAATGCTTAGTTGTAGTTGTCATTTATGAATTCACATGTAATCACAAAGAAAATATATCAGTTTTTGCAACATACTTGAAGGAAGAAACTCAAACTAACACTACAACCCTTTGAGACTTGAGCCTATTCTTTGTTTGGAGAGTTATTAATCTGTGATATTCTTGCTTTCTAAAGTTGTTGCATGATCTCATTATTTCTATGCTTGGTTGCTACTTGGAATGCTTTTTCATCATTTTAGTTCCAAATACTAGAACTTATGCCTGTTTCATTCAAAACATAAAATTGATTGCATGACAAATAACAAGATGAAGTTGTTTAGTTACCACCAGAGCCAAAAAGCCTTATCCCTTGCATATGTATTGTAGGTTCAACCCCTTTGAACCTTATTTGGCCTATTTTCTTTGTTAGCTTGCATTATCCCTACCTAGGCTAGTATAGGAATATCCATACCCTTGTTCTTAAAGAATAGTGAAGCATGCCTTATTGGGAATTTCTTTTGATCGACAATTTGTAGAAAAATAAGTGTGGGGGAAGGATTTGTTCTTTTGACTCCGGTGAAGTAGTTCTTATGTTTTATGTTTCAAAGAAAATAGAAAAAGAAACAGAAAAAAAAAAAATAAAAGAAAAACGTTGAAAAAAAAAAGTTGAGAAAAGAAAAAAAGAGGTTGAGAAAGAAGTAAGAATGAGTTCATAAGTGTTGGTTGCTGAAGAAGGGTCCAAAAATGTGAATCTGACCCTAAAGTTGTATGAATCTCCCCTTTGTGTTTACAGTTAGGTGCTGCAATCAAAAGTTGAATTCTAAGTGTTGATTTCATTACTTTGCTTACTATCACTTTAAGAACCTTTGTTTATCCTTAACCTTTCTTTGTTAGCCAATACCTTAGCCCTATTACAACCCTTAGACTTTTATCTTGATTGTTATGTGTTTCAATATGTGGAGTTTGAAATTGGTACGAGCATATGGAATCCCTGGTTCTGGCTTCTAAGTAGTGGCATTCCGTTCATGAGATCATATGCATGTTTGTATTAGTAATTTCAAAAAGTGCCTTCTTTGTTATAACATATGTGAGTGCTAGTCTACATGTTTACATCAATCTTCTCACATATACTTAGTATAGGGAGTGTAATCATAAAATATGTGTGAAAATAGAGAGTATATCCGGTGAGGAATTGAGTGAAATCTCTAAGGCATGTTACTACTTTCAAATATTGTTTTAATTGATTAAATGGGAGCTAGTGAATGGTGACTGCGGTTAAGTGTATACTCAAGAGTAAGGATGGCTAAAATCTATGTGAGTAGTGATTTTTAAAATGTCATGTTCCATTTGAAATCCCTGAGGCAATTGTTGGAAGGTTTAGGTTTTGTTTTGTTTTCTTTCTACTAGCAAAAGCTAAGTGTGGGGGAATTTAATAGGAGCATATTTATGCGACTTTGTTATCTTATTTCTTTGCATTTACTTAGTTAATTTCCATTTATTATAGTGATTTAGTTTATTTTCGTGTAATTGTAGGTGCAATTGGTGAAGATGACAGTAAATGGCCAAAAGGAGCAATTTGAAGCAGTTTTGGACTTGGATTGGATAGCATGTGTATGGAGCATAATGCTAAAAATGTGCTACAAATCTGGAAGAATTAAATTAAGGCTTGGAATACAAGGAATCAGCTGAAAACAAGGAGATCTTATCCAATCTTATCCTATCTTATCCCATATTATCCAAACATTATCCTATCTTATCCTTATTCTATCTTACCTTAGCTCCAGCTACAAGGGGGATTCCTTATCACATTCAACCACTTCTAATCTGATTTAAGGAGTCCTAAAACAATGCAAACAACTCAATCCTTTTCCACCACAAAGTAGGCCGTGCCCTAGCCCTATAAATATAAGTTATTGCCCCAGCTTTCAGGGGAAAAAAAAAAAGACAGAAAAAATAGAGAGAAATAGAGGTGTCCTGCAGCCTTGGGAGGAGAGGAGGAGCCAAATCTGTCATCTAGGAGAGGGGGTGCTGAATCTGCCATTGCTGGAGCTTTTCTGGGTTCTTTTTATCCTTAGTTTTAGTTTCAATGTTTAAATTAGATTGTTTTTATTTAGTTATGACGAACATGTGTAACTAAATTTCTTTTTAGCTAGAGGTGAATTCAAATCCATGAACATATGTTTTATATGAATTGATTACATCCAATTATTGTTTCATAAAACATGAATGCGATTTACTTATCTATTTTATTAAGAACTTGTTCTTGTGTGTTGATTAAGGGTGCACACTTAGTTTGCATGCAAGGATTTGATGCTAGAATATAAGGGAATTTCACATAATCGTTATGAACTTATATTTACAAGTAGTAAAGGTCACTAGTCATGATTGTATTAAGTAAATTCCTAGCAGGAGTATCATGCAGCTCATAGTTACGAATGCCTTGTCAATGCTTATGATTTTCATAGAACTTAATGATCTTTGATATGTATCTCTATCATGCTATTCATATAGGGAACTTGATAAGAATAATTTGATTGCATCGCTGAGTCCAATTCAATGAAATTAGGAAAATCTGAGAGTTAATTAGTGTTGTTCATGATTAATTTGGGGCATTGTCATTCATGATTTATAGGAATAATAATTGGAAATCGATTTGTATGCATATGTTTTATGTGTGGAGAAGAATCCTCTAGCTAGGCTTTCACCCAATTTTCGTACCAAACTTAATTTGTTTCTTCAATTTACTTGTTTTAATTCAGAATTCGTCCAAAAAACCTCCCCCTTCATTGTTTTGTTGTTAGTTTAACTTAGTTTTCGGTTTTATAAGTTTAGCTTGTGTTGATTAGCATCCCTTCTAATCCCCGGAATAGAATGATCCTTACTTGCTCATACTACGATTGCATAATTTATAGGGTTTAATTTGTGTGTTAGTTTCTACCACATCATCATCATATTCACCCTGTTCCAAATGAGAGGTACTGGGCGAATGGCCCTTATAACGCCGTTCATCCCCCACCCTTAAGGAAACCTCGCGGGCGGCCCACAAAAAATAGGAGAAAAGAGGCGGAGAACATAAGAATGGAGGAAAGAGAAAGAGATCTTTGTGCATTATCATTTAAAATTTGTGGTACATTGTGTCATAATAGAAAAAAGGTGCCCAAAAGGAAATCTTGAATCAATGCAAAGAGGAGGAGCGGAAGTAGATGGATAACGAGAAGAGCAAGTTGAGGAGTCGATGCACCAAAGAGAACTGGTGACACTAGGAAAGGAGGTCAAAATCTATTTTTCATATTTACTGGATACCACAATGTGATTTTTTGTTTTTTTGTTTTTTTTTGTTTTTGGTTTTTACATATGAATTCATTCTTCATAATTTCGTTTGATTTTGGTGTTTCTGTTGATAGTTTCAAATGAGGGAATTCAAATTAATGGCACTCATCCAGCAAGCCAAGAAATTGGAAGTCAAGCTTCTGAACGAAGTCAAGAGATTAGAATTTGACTTTTAGTTTACAATTTGAGTATAATATGGGAAATATTATGTTTGGTTGTACATTGTTCCTAAATTTGCCATGTTAAGTTTTATTTTGAATTATTGCAATCTGTTATGAAAATATTGGATCGTTAAATGTTGGATATTGTTAAGTGTTGGATTGTTCTTAAATCTGCAATGTTAAATTTCATTTTAATTGTACATTGCTTCAATGTTTGAAGCTCATTTCCATTCGAATTCAATATATCTTATTATGCTTGTCGAACTGATCGCTCAGTGGATCTCATGTGAAACTCAAAGCCGCTAGGCTATGGAGAGACCGGCCTAACTGGAATAATATGGGAAAATATTACGTTTCGGTGGTATAAGATGGGAAATATTATGTTTAGGATGTTTGGTTACAAGTGGAATATCATATTTCTAATTGGAATATATATAAGGTTAATTTTGTCATTATAAAATTATTTTATATTGATGTTAGCATAAAACGAACAAAACCCTAATAGAATGAGTTTTGTGAAATGATTTTAAAACGTCAGGGGTATTTGTGATATGTTAAAAATCTGAGGCAATTTTATGAAACACACAAAAAACCTCAGATGGTATTAATCCGAAGATTCAGGGTCGTGTAAAAATTGTACATTCAAAGCTTGGTCTAGTGAATGGCTTTGACCCAGTCCTAACTTTTTCTCCTTTGCCTACCATGAGATACCTCTAGTAACGATAAAAATGGTTTTGAGAATTGTGAAACCACACCCCCTCCCCCAACCAAAAAAAAAAAAAAAAAATCCGGGAAATTGTGTATTAAATATGGCTGGTAAAATGCAATGAATACGGGGCATGATGCACCGCATTGCCCATTACAGGTTCAAAAACATGTTGGAACTTCTTGTCTTTTTCATAAGTGAGAGGCAAAAACGGGTTATGGGGTAGTTGCACCTCGCTCTATAGTGCTGGCATATCAGATTGAACTTTCTCATCAAATTCTGATGCCTATTTTGGCAACAAGTATCCTGACCAACTCTAACCAATTCTCTATGTGAAAAAGGGAACCGTCTTGTTTTCCAATCCTCCATTGCATTGGTGGTAGAGGTGGCAATGGTGGCGTATCTTCTAGATTGACCACAGTAGCTTCAGGAGGCATGACTAATCTAAGAAGGGTTGAATTTAATGGTTCCAATGTTTTTCTACGTAACATCAAGTTCCTGGCCTGATGATTGGTAAGAATTTTGATGTTAAGGGTGTTTATTTGTTTTGTATGTATTCCTTGATTTGAATGTTTTGGAGAAAGGAAAACATGACTTGAAATTTAGAAACCACGACAAACGATACATCGTATGTACCTAGACATGGAGCAGAAAACAAAGACCCTTATGTGGTCGCGCACCGCTGCTTCTCATACTTGAGCACGACAGTTGAAAGATCCTTGCCACCACCGCTGACTACCATAACTTCCATCGCAACAGCCCAAACCCAAGAGATTAGAGCTCAATCTAAGCGTCCAGGTGTCGTTGCTCAGTCTACAGCCATGCAGGCCCATAACAAGCAGACGTTATCCCAATAAGGTAAGGGCAGGAAGCCTTGACGGCCCATTATGTAGAAGCTCAGCACATGCTGCTCAGGCCATTAGATCTAATCTAATAGGCCAGCGTAAAGCAAGCCTAGCGCGAGCCCAACTTACCCCAAGGACAAGTTTGCTGACCCACGCTTTAGCCCACTCCCTGACCTTCTTTAGCGACTCGGTTAACTCTTAAGATTGCTCGCATATCGGTTCAATAGAACTAATTAACGATCCCCGTACCAAACCCAGCCTAAGTCGAATCGACCCGTTTGACCCTTAAACCAGCGACTAAATCGAGATTTTCTCTCTTTGTTTTTCAGTTGATTCGATCCATTCAAGCACAAATTTGTACCAATTGTTCATTACACTTTTACCATTCTTGGAAACGCTTATCAACCGAGTTTTTCCACCCCAAAAAGCGATCACACCTATCCTGGTAGGTCACAAAAATGACCAGCGCCTTCACGTAGCAGACCACCTTGGTGAATCAACTCCTTGAGCACATTTAGATACCTCATCAAGAGTGTATTGCGTCATGATGTGTTCAAGGAGTTGATTCACCAAGGTGGTTTGCCGCTCAAGGGCGCTGGTCATGTTTATAACCCACCAAGATAGGAATGGATTGCCATTCGGGGAGGAAGAGCTCAGTTGATGAGCATCTTTAAGAGTGGTGGAAATGTAATAACAGCAGATGTGAATTTGAGCTGGAATAGGTCAAATGAACCAAAAACAGGGTGAGAAAATCCTCGATTTAGTCGATGGTCTGATGGTCAAGCCAATTGGTCCGGCCTGGGCTAGGTTCGGTATCGAGAGCGACGACTAGTTCAACTAAACTGGTCTACGAGTGGTCTTGAGGCGCGGCCAGGTCTCTAGAGCAAGTTGGGGCGTACGCTGGAACGCAAGTCGGAAAACTTGGCCTTGGGGCAGGCTGGAATCACACTAGGCCTGCTGCGCGCGAGCCTGTTGGATTGGATCTAATGGCCTGAGCAACATATGCTGAGCTCCTGCATGGTGGGGTCGTCCAAGCCTCACGCCATTGCCTCATTGGGATAACACCTGCTTGTCGTGAGCCTACATGACTGTGGAATGGGCAACGACACCTGGAAGCTCAGGTGGCAAGGATCTTCCAACTGCCGTGCTCAAGCATGCGAAGCGGCAGTGCGCGGCCACATAAGGGTCTCTGTTCTCCACTCTATGTCTAGGTACATACGATGTAGCGTTCATCGTGGTTTCTAAATTTCAAGTCATGTTTTCCTTTCTCCAAAACACGTAAATCAAGGATTACATACAAAGCAAATAAACACCCTTAACATCAAAATTCTTACCAATCATCAGGCCAGGAACTTGATGTTACGAAGAAAAACATTGGAACCATTAGATTCTACCCTTCTTAGATCAGTCCTGCCCCCTGAAACTACTGTGGTCAATCTGGAAGATACGCCACCATTGCCACCTCTACCACCAATGCAATGGAGGATGGGAAAACAAGACAGTTCCCTTTTTCACAGAGAGAATTGGTTAGAGTTGGTCATGATACTTGTTGCCAAAACAAGCATCAGAATTTGATGAGAAAGCTCAATCTGATATGCCAGCACTACAAAGCGAGGTGCAACTGCCCCATAACCCATTCTTGCCCCTCACTTATGGAGAAGACAAGAAGTTCCAACATGTTTTTGAACCTGTAATGGGCAATGCGGTGCATCATGTCCCGTATTCATTGCATTTTACCAGCCATAAATACACAATTTCCCGGATTCTTTTTTTTTTTTTCGGTTTTTAGGGGAGGGGGCAGTGGGAGGGGAGGGGGTGTGGTTTCGCAATTCTCATCGCGGATGTCAAAATAGGTTCCAAATCTAGCAAAACTTCAACGATGTTCCGCAATAGAAGATATCCCGGGTGTTTTTAACTATCGAATCTTGACTTGTGTGATTTTAACCAAAGATCTAACCGTTGAAAGACCCAAAATATCTAATACTCCAGAACTCCGTAGAAAATTCCCAAAGTTCAGACCTTAAAGCCAAGTGATGAACGCCCTAATGCATAGAACAATGAATCCTCCCGCAAGGTTAAAAGGTTACCAATAAACAATAAAATGGAAACAAGTGAGAATAAAAAACAAATTGAACTGCCAAAACATTGTCAAAAGACCACACCACCTCCACAACAAGAGTCTAATACTCTTTTTCAAGGCTTGATTACAAAAACCATAACATAAAAATGGAAGCTAGGAATCCCAAATTAAAATTAAACATGTTCTCCCCCTCTTCCCTTTCCCCTTTTCTTCATTGGTTCATAAGTGAGTTGGGGTTCGACTAGTGGTATCTCACTTAGCCATCATCACCTTGACAAACTCCTCATAATTTATCTGCCCATCCCCATCAACATCAGCCTCCCGGATCATCTCATCCACTTCCTCATCTGTGAGCTTCTCCCCAAGATTGGTCATCACATGGCGGAGCTCCGCAGCTGAAATGAAGCCATTCTGATCCTTGTCAAACACTCTGAAAGCCTCTTTCAGCTCCTCCTCAGAGTCGGTGTCCTTCATCTTCCTGGCCATGAGGTTTAAGAACTCAGGAAAGTCAATGGTCCCATTACCATCAGCATCCACTTCATTGATCATGTCCTGGAGTTCTGCCTCAGTCGGGTTCTGCCCCAATGATCTCATGACAGTGCCAAGCTCCTTAGTTGTGATACAGCCTGCATAACAAAATTATTAGAAACAGCAATAAGTTGCGTTGTTTGCTTGGGCAGCAGACGTTTGCTTATGAGGAACTCAACTAACGCATCCAAATGCTTAATAGTAATAACTCTAGAATAAGCACAACAAGAAACACAAGAAATGCAGATTTTGGGACGAGATACAGAAAATTATTGGCATCATATCCTTCTAGATACTGGAAACCAGCGCCCATTTTGAACTAGTTCACCACGTAAACATAAATAGCCGTAAAGTAAAAAAAACACAGATGTTAGTAAGAACAATCTAAATGCAAAACACCCGTTGTGCAATACACATATGGGCGCAAACAAACATTTAAAAGCATGGTATTAGCAACTACGATCACCCATTAAAAAACAACACATATCAATTTTAAATGGAAGTTTTATCGAAAAGCCCGTGATACTGTTCACTTTAACGAAAAATCACATTTTTACACTAAAAAGTCAATCCGGTAGTTTTAACGAAAAGTCCGTAATACTGTTTACTTTAACGAAAAACCATATTTTTACACTAAAAAGTCAATTCATTTTATCCTTTATTTTGTCTATATCGTTAAAATTCAAAGTTTTAAAACCCTTTTCTTTAGTTTTCCTATTTTAAATTTCCTAGCAGCAAGAGTAATGAAGAACGAACACACACATCCCAAGCACGTATCAGCCCAACATGGAAATCGTAAGAAATTACAACACATCTGAGCATCCAACAAATACTGCATCGCAGAACGCCACATAATTCCGCAAGAAAGAAATCAATTGCCTATATCACATACTTACGCAACTTGATATGAGTTGGCTTTATAACAAATGGGTCTTGTTGCAAAGTGTATCATATCACAGAGATCCGAAATAAATTGCCATTTTTACTAATCACCCATCCTAATACCATTCAAACACGAGACTGAACCTATTTCAAATTTGAAATTTTGAATCGATCAAACCACAACGCTCTTTTCAATCTGATTTATAATTTCCACATACCCAGCTAGCTAATAATTTCACGAAACAAAACATAAAAAATAAAATTTGAATTTCAAAATCAAAATCAAAATCGACGATCTACAATTTTCCGAAAATAAATCAAATTAAAAACGCAAACAACATTTACAACAAGATTCAATGCAAAGATTAGATCCTAAATCAGAAAACACCAGACCCAGATCTGACATAGATGAAGGAATCAAAACATGTAAATAATACGCATAATATAACTGTAAATAATGGGTAGAAAAGAGACAGAGAGATCTGAGTCTAACCATCTCCATCCTTGTCGAATAGACTGAAGGCTTCCTTGAACTCAGAGATCTGATCGTCGGTCAGTTGATCCGCCATTGATCCTTGATTTTTTTTTTTCTTTGTTTTTCTTGTTCTCTTCGAAATTAGTGAGCAAAAAGAGAGAGAGAGAGAGAGAGAGAGAGAGTGTTTCAGACAAACAAGGAAAAGTTGTGGGTTTACGCGTTAGGCTGATATTTTTATATCGGCTTGCAGCGCATCTCGGTTCCAATGCATCCCCTCCCACCCAATCATCTCCCATACCATCCCTATTTTACCATTTTACCCTTAGTCCTCTTTATGCTCTTCCAAGTTGTGCATCTCCAAATTAGCATATTGTCCATATCATATGACTAGCACAAAAATATACATCTTTCTATACCATCACATCTTATTATCAAGTGAGTTTAATAATCTAAACTATTTATCAATAAAACTATGGTTGTCATTCAAAATTCTATGAAATTACTATTTTAATTCCTCATCAAAACTGAGCAAAAAAAAAAAAAAAAAAATATTCAATTTACTAATTACATAAACATAAATTTTACTGTTTTTTACACCAGCCTCACAGTCAAGTTAGCATATCATGCTCTATTTAAAAATAAAAAATAAAAAACTGCTCATCATTTTCCCAATTTTCATAATTGATTTTGTTTTTAAAAAATTCAAAAACTAATCACACTTAATAATAGAAAAACAAAATGAGATGAGATTGCTCACATGGTGTGTGTGGGCATCTGCTAGTAATTCTAATAAATAAGGGTGAATTGTAATTTCGCACTTGCTTCCAACATCCTATTTTTACTCTTTTTGGTAACTTCAACTACAATAACTCTCATTCACAACCAAGCGCCTGCATGGCATGTGTGGAAGTCAAGAGTAATAAAAGAAGAAAAAAAAATGTTTACCAAATATGTTATTATTAGTTTGTGTGTCACTATAGATTCACGCGTTTACACCACTTTTGTTAAACCACCCATTAATAATTATTTTTCTTGGAACCAACTAATTAAATTCCTACCACTTAGTCCTGTATGTGAGATGTCTTAAGTTTGATTCTCCCCAAAGGGGAATTTGAACCACATTATTGCTAGCTCATTATGAGGTTAAACCTTTTTCTTAATGTAAGTAATATCGTTTGTTCAAAAAATAATAATAATTTTTGTGTTCAAGTGAAAGTGAAGGCATTGAGACAAAGGTTTTAAGAAATGAATTACAAAATCTTATAGGTCACTTCTAATTTATTTAATACATGTTCAGTTCAAGAGCTATCATCTAGGATATTTAAGGTCATCTTCAACCGACCTGGCCAAAGAGTCGTAGGGCTAAAAATAGCTCGAAATGACATGAAAACTGTCTCCAACCAAAGGCTAGGCCAAATGGCTTGTGGGCCCCACCAGCCAAAATCCCTAAATCAGGCTAGCAGGTTGGCCATTTCTAGCCAGCCCTCCAACAGCAAAATGTCAAGATTGACTTTGTGGTAGGTGCAAGAATACTGGCTAGCCCTCTAACGCCAGAATGTCAAAATTGACTTTGTGGCAGGTGCTAGAATACCACTCTTTCTTCGTTATTGTGGCAAGTGGCACTCAAAATATGTCTGAAAACCTTATTAATTCAATTAAAATAATAAATTATTGAGGTGGTTATGTTTGGCCTATAGCCATTTGGCCCCCTTGGCTGGAGATGAGTTTTTTGTCAAAGGGCTATGCTTGGCCTATGGCCCTTTGGCCCTCTCGGTTGGAGATGGTATAAAATATGATCTGACACTGTTCATTAAAATATAATTTCTTGCTGGGCTATAGGGCTAAACATAGCCTTTGGCTCTCCTTCAGTTAAAGATGGCCTAAGTTGGCAAGGTATAAATCAATTTAAAATATGTTGTTTCTTTATTATTATCCTGAAAAATTAAATTTGACACCCTCTTTCAACATGAAAAGTAGTATATTATTTGGGCAAGAGCTAAATCATACTTCAAATAATTTTTTTGTCAGTTATGTCAAAAAACTATTAAGGGTGTCTCCAATGGGAGAAGCAAAATGCCTTGAAATTGACATTCTACATATTTTCTTTGCCAAAAAATTCTCGAATGGTGAAATGTAAGTTATCCATTTTCATCAGAAGATGTAAATAAAAACCTAAATTTACATTTTTTTTATATATATCTTTTGGTGGTGTGTCCCACTAATCAAAAAGAGAAAATTAAATAGAATCTCAAATTTACATCCCACTCTTTAGAATAAAACTTTTATCCATATTTGCTAAAAATGTAAAATGGAATGTAAATATGATTTTTGCATCTCAAATTTGCAATTTTCCCATTATAAGTGCCCTTAAAAAAAAAAAATATTTGAAGTTTTAAAATTTGGAGCAATTTCAGTTAAAGTTCATGTCTTATATACCATAAACTTCTCAAGTAGATAGCTATTAAAATCAATTTTGATTTATGAAATCCGACTTTTAACGATATAACATTGAGTTAGTATATTTTTCGTTTTTTTTTTTTTTTTTTTTTTTTTTGGTCAAGGAAGATTTAATCAAAGATACAAATTACATACAAAAGGCCCACAAATAGAGAAACATAAACAAGCAAAAAAAAAATGGCCAACTAGATAATCCAACAAGGCGCAGTCAAACAGCTAAGGCCCAATGACAAAAAAACACAAAACCGAGATATTCACTGTAGCCGCCTTCACCAAAACAATACATCTCGATCTGCACAAATCTATTGCCCATCACCAAGCATCACCTCACCAAACTCATCATCCAAACTTGAATAGCTTCTCCGAGCATAACCACAAAGTAGAGATAACCAACTAAAAGAAATCAATTGGCTATCAAGAGAAAGAAGCCCATGGAAAACCATGAGCAACATTGCCAAAAGCAGTTAGACAACAAAGATAAAGTGGTGATGTTGGGTATACTCGAGTCGGTTGAAGAATAGGAACTCCACACATATCTCGACGGAAAGTATGGCTAAAAAACGAATCTCAGAAGAAGGAGATCGAAGCCGGGATGAACAAGAGAAAGAGATGTCAGAAAGATAAGAAGAGGAGGACATATCGAAATGCATAGGAGGCGGAAACACAGCAGAATATGTGAACATAAAAGACAAAAAAAGAAAGGGGATTAAACTTTTGTAATAATCCTTATTTGTAAATATAGATGATTTAATATAAAATAACTTTTGTAACAAAGGAATATATTAAACTCTTTTAATCTACAGGGAGGCAATAATTGAACTCAGGTGCAAAAAAATAGGCATACTACTATCTAGGAAAAATTACATATAAAGTAAATTTTTAATACTTAATTTTATATTAAGACAACATTTTAAGGAGATATAAAAGTTAATTTATATGGAAGATGACGTCATTGTTTTTTTTTTCTTCTCTTAGTGTAAATTAGAAATTTTATCAAAATCTATTCTCAAGGATTCTAAACAGATAGTAAAACGTAGCACAATGAGATTGGTTAAAAATCTTATTGAAAATCCAAAATTCTTACAGGAGCATGACACGTGGTGCTACAGAATTGGTTACAAATGCACTCAAAAATCTATCCACAAAAATTGTCCTTTTGAATAATGACACATGGCGTAACGAGATTGGTTAAAAATCCTACTCAAATTAAAAGTCCTAAGTGGTTGAGGGCAGGTAGTACTTATGGCATGTACGCAGTTTTACTAAAAATATACAAACTGATTCTACTCAATTTATACAAACTGATTCTACTAAAAAGTATACAAAAGAGATTCTACATACATTTGAAACTGATTCTACAAAAATGGTCGAGGAGGGGGTTAGACTAATTCTAGAAATAAAGGATACAAACTAATTCTACATATAGTTTTACAAAGTGATCCTGCAAAAATGATCGATGAGAGGTTGAGTTGATGGCGCAGATTAATTTTTTTCAAGTTGTGTGAGTTGGGCTGTATTAACAAACATAATTTTTAAGGGTAGGCAGGTATTTTTAAAAATTGTTTCCATGTTTTTTGAGCTGGGCTTTAGGTATTTTTGTGTTTTTCTCTCCTTGAAATGTTTAAAAAGTAGTGAAATTCCTTGAAATATTGTATATATTTTTGTCTCTATATGCAATGCTCCCTACCGACATACCCCGACCGGAGTCGAGGGATGTTGGCCGTCACCCGAAGATGATATAACCAAAAGTATAAGTGATGTAAAAATGTGACTAAATTAAAACCGAAACTAGAACTTATTTAAACTAATAAAGTGAGTGCGCATTAGTGGATAGAACCCATAGAATGCAAATATTCAGAGCATAGATGACAAAGAGTGTTTAATCAAAATTAGTTAAGTACTTAGTACACAACGGGATAAGTTCCTACACTTAAATAGGGATATGTCAAAATTGCTGGCTAATCCTCGTACGCCACAGAGTAATTCTGCTATCTAGGACTTGGAGGGGTGAAAAACAGAAGGGTGAGTGGGAACAAAAACAAAGGTATATAAAACACATTTATTTTTCAGAACATGCTAACCCCTTGCTATAAAACATGTATAGTTTCTTGAAAAATCATACTACGTACAAGTATGAAAACAACAGTAAATAATAATAATGCCAAAATACGCCAAACTACAATATCTTAACAATAATGATGCTAGAAATATGCCAAACTACGATATCACAACAATAGCATAATGAAAACAGGTTGCTCATCAATCTACGCTAGCAATGAGTTCATGCAGATAGTTTCTGACATGAACACGATTGGGGTGTAATGCATAAGTATGCTCTAGTGCTACAATCACGTGAAGACTAGTGATAATCGCGATCACCTACGAGTCGGAGTTGCTTAATGCAACATGTACAACATGACTGACACCTACTTGGATCCAAGGCGAGCGTGCAGTGTAGAGGTGAACATACACGTGAAAGACTAGCCCTGGCCCCGAGTGAGCACTAACACCAGGGTGCAGCAATGATGAGCAAACTACATAAATATAACCATGCCATAACAATTCAATAACTCCTAATCAACATTGTAAGCTTACCTAAGCATCTTGTAGGATTATTTTAGCATTTCACGGCATTATAACATTTCTTATAACGTATTAAATCATGGCACTATTGTTTTTAGATTGATATTACGTCTATTATGCCATGATTAAACATGTTATAAGAAATTTTATATTGCTATGAAATGCTAAAATATTCCTACGGGATGCACATGTACGTTTGTTGACTAGAATTATTGAATGGTTATGGCATGTTCATATTTATGCATGTAGTCTGCTCATCATTATTGTACCCTGGTGCTAGTGTTTGCCCAGGGCCAGGGCTAGTCTTTCACGTGTATGTTCACCTCTGCACTGCACACTCGCCTTGGATCCAAATAGGTGTCAGTCTTGTCATACAGGTTGCATTAGGCAACTCTGACTCGTAGGTGATCGCGATTATTGCTAGTCTTCACGTGATTGTAGCACTAAAGCGTACTTATATATTACACCCTATTCCTGTTCATGTCAGAAACTATCTACATGAACTCATGTCCTATCGTAGATTGATGAGTAACCTGTTTTCATTATGCTATTGTTGTGATATCGTAGTTTGGCGTATTTCTAGCATTATTATTATTGAGATATATAGTTTGGCGTATTTTGGCAGTATTGTTATTTACTGTTGTTTTCATACGTATACGTATTATGATTTTTCTGGAAACTATATATATTTTACAACGAAGGGTTAGTATATTTGGAAAATAAATGTGTTTTATATACCTTTGTTTTTGTGCCTATTCACCCTTCTGTTTTTCGACCCTCCAGGTCTTAAATAGCTGAATTCTCTGTGGCATGCGAGGAACTCCGGCAGATTCTAACATATCTAAATAAATGTAGGGTCTTTTCCTTGTTGTGTATTAAGCACTTTAATTAGTTTAGACTGCACACTATTTTGTCATCTATGCTCTGAATATTTGTACTCTATGGGTTCTACCCACTACTGCGCACTAACTTTATTAGTTTAAATAAGTTCTAGTTTTGATTTTAATTTATTCACATTTTTACATCATTTACACTTTTGGTTATGTCATCTTCAGGTGATGGCCAATATGCTTCGACTCCGGCTAGAATGTGTCAGTTTTGTATCAGAGCATAAGATTTTTGGCAGTCATGGATTCCTTGTTTATGCTATAGGTCCTAATAATTTTTGATCTCTTATGTCAGAATCATGCCACCTCGTAAAGAACTACGTGTCCCTTTTGAGACTCATTTTCCCAATTTTAGGCAACTGGGTGAGGCAATCGCTAGCGCCATTCAGTCCACACCTTGTCCTCCCTAAAGGACCACCTTAAAGACTATGTCCCACCTACAGATAAATAATTTCTTCAGTAATGAGGAGCTCGAGAAATCTGAGATTTGGATCGACCATGTTGAGAAGACTTTCCGAGTTATGCAGCGACAGGGGAGTCTTCTAGATGAGAGATAGGTCGAGACAACGACTTGGTTTTTCTGTCTGGGAGTTGGATCGTGGTGGGCTCAGGAGTCATGCCCATTGTCCATTTAAGATGCCACGAATTGGAATGTGTTCAGACTCCTATTTGAGGTGAGATTTACACCTCTGGAGTATAAGGACTGGAAGAGAGAAGAATTCACAGAGTTGAGACAAGTTAAGAAGTCAGCCACAAAGTACCATCGAAAGTTCACTGACTTATCCCATTATTGCCCCGAGATTGCTGAGAATACTAGGGAGATGCTCCGTTATTTTAAAAAGGGAACTCGTAAGCGGTTGCGTTCTTTAGCGACTTCTATTATGTGCTCTACCTACCAAGAATTCTTTGAGGTTCTGCTTCGTGTTGAGGATTCTATAATGCTCCTGATGATGACGATGATGATGAGGATAAAAGTAATGCCTAGGGTCGTGTCAATAGCAAGCACAGGGTCGTGTGAATCACATCACCTTGCAGGATGCTCAGGGTAACCTTGACTTGATTATGGGTATGTTGAATGTCCTTGGCCATTTTGCTAGAATATTAATTGACTCGGGTGCTACTCATTCTGTTATTTCCCATACATTTGCTCAAAAAACTCAACCTCACCCCACTCCCCTCGGTTACGAGTTAAAATTCATAATGCCTAGGGATGAAGTTTGTTATGTTAGTTAGGAGTATCGAGGATGTCGTAATGCCAGCCAATCTTGTTCATTTAGATATCGTTGACTTTGACATTATATTGGGCATGGATTGGTTAGATTACAACCGTGCCATGCTGAATTGTCATTAGAAGATTGTTATTATTAAGGCTACTTAGCTCATGTAGTAATGATTGAGGACACTTATGCTCGCATGGAAGACGTTCAAGTAGTCAGACATTTTCCTGATGTTTTTCCCGATGACTTACTTGGTCTACCACCGGATCGTGAAGTAGAGTTCACTATCGACCTAATTCGAGGTACCGATCCTATTTCTCTAACTCCTTATCGTACGACTCCTGTAGAGTTAAGGGAATTAAAAACTCAGTTGCAAGAACTTGTTGAAAATGGGTTTATTTAGCCAAGCACTTCCCCTTGGGGAGCTGTAGTCTAGTTTGTAAGGAAGAAAGATGGAACTTTGAGGCTATGTATCGATTACAAGTAATTGAATCGGGTAATGATAAACTGTTATCCGTTGCCTCGTATCGATGATCTTTTTGATCTCGAAAATCAATCTAAGGTCTGCCTATTATCAATTGAACATCAGAAGTGATGATGTTCTGAAAACAGCATTCCGAACTCAATATGGTTTCTTATGATGCCATTCGAGTAAACTAATGCTCCAACAGCTTTTATGGACCTGATTTATCGAATATTCCGTCTGTACCTTGATAGGTTCATAATTATCTTAATTCATGACATTCTGGTGTATTCTAAGAACGAGGCTGACCATGCCAGGAATCTACGTCTAGTTTTGAAGAAGCTAAGGGAGAATCAACTGTACACTAAGTTTAGTAAGTGCCAGTTCTGGCTGGATCAGGTGTCATTCTTAGGACACGTGATATCAGTTCAGGGTGTTCTCGTAGATCCCTAAAAAGTAGTAACAATGGAAAACTAGAAGAAACCTCAGACTATCACTGAAGTTAGAAGTTTTCTTGGTCTTGCGGGTTTCTATTGACGTTTTATGAAAGATTTCTCAACTATAGCCCTGCCTTTGACAAAGTTGACCAGGAAATGAGTTAATGTTGAATGGAGTGATGACTGTGAATGGAGTTTTCAACAGTTGAAGTATTGTCTCACTCATGCACCTGTTTTGGCATTTCCCGATGACAGTGGGAATTTCGAGATCTATAGTGATGCCACTTTAAATGGTCTGGGTTGCATGCTGACGTAGTATGGAAAGGTGATTGTGTATGCTTCACGCCAATTAAAACCCCATGAAATGAATTATCATACTCATGATCTCAAGTTGGTAACTATTGTTTTCGCTTTGAAAATTTGGCAACACTATCTTTATAGGGAAACATGTTGAATCTTCACATAAGAGCCTCAGGTATATCTTCACTCAGAAAGAACTTAAACTCCGGTAGTGTAGATGGATGAAGTTGATCAACGATTATAACTGCATTATTGAATACCATCCTGGTCGTGCGAATACTATAGCAGATGTTCTTAGTAGGAAATCTCACGGTCAACTTAATGCTCATTATGTATGTTGTGTTCCTTTTCTGACCGACCTAAGATCCACTGGAGTAGTTTTGGGAACAGATCAACAGGGAGCCTTACTTGCCAACTTTCAAGTTAGACCTATTTTATTGGATCGTGTTCTTGGGGCTCAGATGAATGACTCTGAATCCCATAAGTTAAAGCAAGCGGTGTTAAGCGGTAATAGGGGAGCTATAAGGATTCGAATGCCTAATTGTATGCTCATGCAAGGCGATCGGATGTATGTACCTAAGGTGGAAGAACTGAAGAAAGAAATACTCGATGAGGAGCATATTTTAGCTTATGCAATGCATCCTGGGGGCACTAAGTTGTATCATACTATCTGATATTTCTACTACTGGCCAGGAATGAAAAGTGAGTGCTAAATACGTGAGTCGTTGTTCGGTCTGTCAGCAGGTCAAGGTAGAAAGAAAAAAACCATTTGGGTTGCTACAGCCACTTCCCATACCCCAGTGAAAATGGGAAGATATCACAATGGATTTCGTGTACAAGTTGCCTCGTACACGTAATGGCTATAACGGTATTTGGGTGATAGTAGATCGACTTACCAAGTTAACGCACTTCATACCTGTTCGTGAAAACTATTCGCTAAGTCAGTTGGCCAAACTCTTCATTTATGGAATCGTCAAGTATAATGGTGTTCCAGTTAGTATCATCTCTAATCGGGACCCCAGATTTACTTTGAAATTTTAGGTAGCATTTCAAGAAGCTCTTGATTCGAAATTACTCTACAGCACCGATTATCATCCTCAAACCGATGGGCAATCAGAGAGAACTATTCAGACGTTGTGAGACATGCAAAGATCTTCAGTCCTACAGTTCGAAGATGTATGGCACAAATGCTTGCCTTTGATAGAATTCGCCTACAACAACAACTTTCACTCCAGCTGAGGCGCTTTATAGGAAACCATGTTGTAAACCATTATGTTGGTTCGAGGTAGGCGAAAGAGTTTTAGTGGGCCCTGAGATTGTGGATGAGACGACATAGAATATTCAGGTGATAAAGGCTAACCTGAAAGCAGTGCAGGATCGGCAAAAAAGTATAGCTGACAAACATTCGACAGACAAAGTATATAAGGTTAGAGATTGGGTATTCTTAAAGTTGTCACCATGGAAAGGCATTGTACGTTTTGGGAAGAAAGGAAAGCTAAGTTCTCGTTACATCAGATCATTGAGCGAGTATGTGAAATTGCTTACCAACTTGATCTACCTCCAGAGTTGTTAAAGGTGCATAATGTGTTCCACGTGTCAATGCAACAAAGATATGTCTCTGATCCGTCACATGTAATTCCTCCTCAGCCGTTAGAGATTAATCCATATTTGACTGATGATGAGGTTCTAGTGACAATTCTTGACAGGAAAGACAAAGTTCTCAGTAACAAGACCGTTCTATGGTGAAAGTCTTATGGAGAAACCACTATGTTGAGGAAGCCACTTGGGAGACAGATGAGCGTATGTGAGATCTTTATTCACGCTTGTTCTTTGATTATGATCTGTAGTAATGTTGAAATTTCGAGGACGAAATTTTCTTAAAGGGGTAGATTGTGATGACCCGTCCATAATTTTCTATGTAATTTTATCCCCAATTGTGTAAAGTGACGTTTATGTCCTTTTTGGTAAAAATGGAAACTGACGTGGACATACTTATTTGGCTTTTAAATTATTTAGTACTCGTCTTTACGAACTCGTGAATGCCAGTTAGACCCAAATCGGATCTATAACGAAAAAGTTACGCTCAATCAAAGTACATTAACAACGGGTAAAAATGTACACACGTGTGTTAATGTATCAGTGTTGGAAACATTGTTTTTGATAAGGAGACGGATTTTTATGTACGATTTATTGTACAAAATGTAAAAAACCTTATCATTTTCTTCTTTTAAAACTATTTCGTGTGCCCTCAAAACCCTCATATTCACTCATTTTCCCCTAAAACCCTCATAACCAATCAACACACTCCCTCAAATCCTTCACCCAATCAAAATCACTCCTCACACCTCTCCCTAATCGGAAACTGCTCCATCACTCTCTCTTTCTCTCTTTCTCTTTCTCTTCTCATTCTCTCTCATTGAAACTTTCCCTTTCCCTGCAAACTTCTAGAACAACATCAAAACTTCATAGATAGAGCTCACAAACTCCACGATTGTACTCCTCTCGAACCCACGAACTCAGCCATACTAGAAATGACCGAGTTTTGACTCACCAACTCGGAAGGTCCGACCCTGTGAGTTTTCCTTCGACGAGTTTTAGGCCGAGTTACAAGGTTTTAGGACGTGGGGAAGTTTCTACACAACTTCCTACGGTCCCTAGACTAAGTTTGGAGTCAAGTTGACATCAAAGCAAGCGAGTTCGAGGAGTCTAGTTTTAGGCTGAGACTTTTGAGGCATTTTCAGGCCATTTCCTGTCCATTTTTGGACTTTCGAGGCATTTTCAGGCCATTTCCCATCCATTTCATGTGATTGTAGCACTACATCATACTTATACATTACACCCCAGTCCTGTTCATGTCAGAAACTATCTGCATGAACTCGTGTGCTAGCATAGATTGATGAGCAACCTGTTTTCATTATGTTATTGTTGTGATATCGTAGTTTGGCGTATTTCTAGCATTATTATTATTATTGAGATATTGTAGTTTGGCGTATTCTGGCATTATTGTTATTTACTGTTGTTTTCATACTTATACGTAGTATGATTTTTCTGGAAACTATACATGTTTTACAGCAAGGGGTTAGTATATTCGAAAAATAAATGTGTTTTATAAACCTTTGTTTTTGTGCCCATTCACCCTTCTGTTTTTCGCCCCTCTAGGTCTTAGATAGCTGAATTCTCTATGGCATACGAGGAAACTCCAGCGGATTCTGACATATCTAAATAAATGTAGGGTCTTTTCCTGATTGTGTATTAAGCACTTTAATTACAAAATACTAAACACTTCACTACCCTCATAATTACAAAATACTAAACACTTCACTACCCTCATTAACTGTTGGTTCCATTTCAAAAGAAATATACTATTAATTGAAATTTTTAAAATTAATGTAGTTAATTTCCAAGAGACGTGTTAATAAAGGCTTATTTGGTTGATATTTGGGCTATGATGCTTTCTAGTTGGTGAAGTTTATCTTCACTCATTGCCAAAGTAATTCTGCAGCCCATTTAATACCTTAGCAAAAGATGTAAATGTTTTTATTCGAATTTAATTGATTAATATAATTCTAATCTTACGAAAATAAAATTAAAATAGTTAATTGTTACAACCATAATAAAAGGTCAAATCTGTTCAAATATCAAATATTGTTAAAAGACAAAATCCCTAGTTGTCAGCGGGTTCGGGGTTCTCTCTAGGTGAGAGATTTTTACTTGCATTTGGGATTCTGGAGCTTATTAGCTCGATCCCTTGCAAATTTCTGGGGATATTAGCTCGATTACAACCACGCTTTCTCCAAACTTTCCTTTCACAAAGTGCATGCTTTATTAATAATCTTTTGACGATCGTAAACACCATTCCTTTCCCTTCGATTGGTGTTGGAGTTGGAATTGAACTTGTTAGCAATTTTAGGCCACAAGACCTTTTTATTTTGATTTTTAACAACGACACCATCTTTGCGAGTAGAAACCCATACCAAGCACAAAGCAACATCTTCATCATTGGACTAATTAGGTCCTCTAATATGATTTCTCGCCATCTTGAACATTTTGAAAATGGGAAGAATTAGTTTTGGAAGTCAGTAGAAAGAAAAAAAAATAGAAGAATTCTAAAAGGAAAGTAAATTATGTGTGGATGTTTGAACAAATACATCGGTAGTTATTGAGTTTTTAGGTGAATTTTGATTTAAATCATTTTTTAATTATTTTTAGCCGGATTTAATTTAGGCCGTTATATCTTTTCTTTTACCATTATATTTGATCATATTCAATCACAGTCATTAGATTTAAGGTATTTATAAATTTTATATTGAAAAAAATAAGTTTGAATCTGAACCATTAAATCAACCAATGGTTCAATCACGTGGTTCGTTGGATCGGAAAATAGTCGTTGGGCTCCGAAATTGGTGGTTGACAAAGCTGTCGGCGGTGGGTCCCACCCGCTACAACTTTGCTGCATGTCAAGCTTGAGGTGTGTCAGATCACCCCATTGGGAGAAAAAGTTGGCACGTCTACGCGCATTGGTGTGACACCGCCAGTTTTTTTGGGCTAAGTTTGGCCCAATTTTAAGTTAGGTAAATGTCCTTTTGATCATCTGAATTATTACTCAAGTTAAAATTGACCACCTAAACTATTTTTCCCATTTTCAATAAGCCAATTGACCCCTCACCATCATATTCGAATAAATTTCATTCACTTTATTATCAAATACTAGCACGTGATTACTCTTAAGGATAAAGTCGTTCTCATCTGTCATCCCTTTTATCCCCTCCAAAACCTAACGATGAAAGATCGATGGTACATACATCTTCTGATTTTTCCTAAGATCCACATCAAAGCTTGCGGCCAAGCAGGAAGATGTTACATACTTGGATGTGTGCTCTCTCCCACATATATGTTCTCCTCTGTGTGTCTAAAACCTAACAGTTGGGCCTCTAGCAACATATGAAGCAAAAAGTTTTCAAGGACAGCCACGATTTGATGCGCAATTTACTTGAGTATTTACACACACAAGAGTCAATGTTGCAATCCTAATTTCATTAAGAGTGGGAATGTTTAAATTCTAGTAGATTATGTATTCCTATAAGATCTACAAGATTTTTCTCGTACAACTTGTACTACTTAAAGAATAAGTTTCTCCCGCTCTCCCTTTTATTAGTATAAATACACACAAGACATGAGAAATATAAACCCCATAATTCCTCAAGCCTTTCTCTCTGTTACCCTTGCTGCCAGATCTTTCCCTCTCTATTCGCACAGTAAAATTAGGCCTACAACAACTTGCTTTTTATTGTTACATTGAGGGGCATCTTGGGCAAGGTAATATTTTGAAAAAGGTCAAAACGGTAAGAAAAATGTGAACTACTCGAAAACTGAAATTAGATACTTGAAATTGGGCTCCACGTAGCATCTAAAGAATACGTGCCAAAATAAAAGACAATCAGAGAGTGGAGCTCAAGTAGTCCTCATTGTATCCAAGCAGTTCCTCTGGTCAATTTCCGTGCGCGAAGGGATTTTCAGCTTTTATTTTTTTTGTTTTTCTTTTTGAATGGTCGAATGATGTGACTGCTCTCACTGGTACTTGTAATTTGACGCGGTTTCTACGCGTACGCGGGATGTGAGCTCATCCTCTCACACGTTGACCCGCCACGTAGCATTCTCCCGTCCCCATCTTGCACTATCTCAGGCCTGGTAAATGGGTTGTCTGTCGTATTCATATCGTTTCGTATAACACATATTATCTTAACGGATCGTGTCGTGTCACACCCGTTATCTTAACGGGTCCTTAACAGGTTGGGTCACTTTACCCAACGGGTCAAGTAACCCGACTCGTTATGATCCGCTATAACCCGTTAAGAAAAATGTATTTTTTTTCTTAAATTTTCACATACCACACATTGCTACATAAATATTACTTTAAAACATTAAAACACATTTGTCGTTTAAGTATTTGTTTGGGCCCAAAATAATATTGTTGGGCCGAGCAGCAGGATGTACTCGGCCCAAGGCTGTGTCAAATACTATGGGTCGAATGATAAATCCCGGGCCAGTTGGCAAGGTCGGACAAGTCCTATCCTAAGTAGTCCAGATAAACAGAAAGGGTCGAGGAAGTCCTGGTACGACCTGGATTCCCGACCGGCAAAGAATAAAGCCTCGAAAGGGGGGAAAGTTCAGAAACCCAGTGGGAATGGGTGTGTTCGAGTTAGAGTTGAAACGGGACAAGGACTCCCAATCCAGATCACGATGCAAATCGGTCTCAAGGAATGGGGTGCTATAAATACAAGAAATCACGCAACAGAAAAACCCCTTCAATCCAGCATACAATTGCCCTGCGCAAAACCTCTCAAATACCTTGAGATTTTTCCTTTTCTTTTTCTGCTGATACACCTTCAGTTTGGATAAACAGCATTGTGGAGGCACCCGGCGAGCACCTTCAGTTTGGATAAACAGCACTGTGGAGGCACCCGGCGAGCACCTTCAGTTTGGATAAACAGCACTGCTGCCGCAGAATCAGCCGACCGAGAAACACCTTCAGTTTGGATAAACAGCACTGCGTCGAGGCCAACCGGTTACCTATCTAAGTCTCGGCCGAGAAGGGTTTTTGAACCCTTGTTGGTAGAGGTCACCTTGCTAGCCTTCTCGGCGTAGTCAGGTGTTACGAATTGTGTTGCCTGGCGTACTGGACGCCGAGTGATTTTATGATTGGATACTCGCAAGTAAGTTTCAGGGTTCGGCATTCCGACGGCCGAACTACATTTACCATCAAGACATACATCACATTTGAGTACCTGTGCCCATATTGTTTGGTCTCGATTCGGCATGCTTATACTCTTACGAATATAATCACAGTGACCGAATCGTGCTCCGACGATTTGTGAACTTCGCAGAATTAGTAGCCTTGTCTTCAGGCTATAGAACCCAGAGACCGAGAGTGTTCCTTCCTCGGTCGCAATCGCAAGATAGAGAAGTCAACGACACGCTCAACGTGACATCAGCAAAATTTACTCCTCGGCCAAGCTCGGCCGACGAGTTGGCACGCCCCGCATGCAACCGAAGGACGTAGTTAGCTTATTAGTTACTCGGCCTGTGCGCCACGTAGATTTTTGTAATTTTAGAGTCAACAGTATTACATCTACACTTGAAAATAAGAGCCTAATAAACAAACATCTATACAATACTAGTCTATTACAAAATATTAAATGTGCAAGGATATGCAAAATGAAAAAGTTTTTGTTTTCAAGGTTGTGAAGCCTTTCTCAAAAGTTTAAACTTTGCCAATAGAACTCAAAGCTTGCATGTTATTCCTTTTACAAAATCCTCAATTTTCATCGATCATCATGACATAAGATTTTGTGGTATCTACTAATGTAAATATTTTAAATTGAAGATCAAATTCATTCATTGTATTCATATACGGTCAAGAAGTGTAGCTGTAAAAAATCATCAAAATCGAAGTTAACATAACCGTTAAATAGTGATTTTTCGTTAATAACTGTTGAAAAGTTTTATTCCGGTACTTGATCTCTGAATGTTTGTTTTTTGCAATTTTTGGTGTATGCGATCTTGAAGCATATACAAACAAGTTTGACGGTTTAATCGTTGAAATTATTTTCGTAAAATGTGTATCCCATCAAAACGATAGATTCACTAACACTTAGAATTTATTTATAATTTCATTAAGTATAACATAAGATTTTTTGGTATCCACTAGAGTAAATATTTTAAATTGAAGATCGAATTCATTCATTGTATTCATTTAGGGTCAAGGAGTGTAGCTGTAAAAAAATCATCAAAAGTAGAGTTAAAATAACCGTTACATCGTGATTTTTTGTTGATAACCGTTGAAAAGTTTTGTCCTATTACTTGATCTCTGAAGGTTTGTTTTTTGCAATTTTTGGCACATGCGATCTCAAAGTATATAAAAACATGTTTGATGGTTGGATCGTTGAAATTAGTTTTGTAGAATGTGTATTCCATCAAAACAATAGATTCACTAATACTTAAGAGTTTATTCATACTTTCATTAAGTGTAACATAAGATTTTATGGTATCCACTAGTGTAAATATTTTAAATTGAAGATCAAGTTCATTCATTGTATTCATATAGGGTCAAGGAGTGTAGCTGTAAAAAAATCATCAAAATCGGAGTTAAAATAACCGTTAAATCGTGATTTTCCCTTGATAACCGTCGAAAAGTTTTGTCCCTTTACTTGATCTCTGAATGTTTGTTTTTTGTGATTTTAGCGTATGCAATCTCAAAGCATATACAAACAAGTTTGACGGTTGGATTGTTGAAATTAATTTCGTAGAATGTGTATCCCATCAAAACAATAGATTCACTAACACTTAAAAGTTTATTCATACTTTCATTAAGTATAACATAAGATTTTGTAGTATCCACTAGTGTAAATATTTTAAATTGAAGATCGAGTTCATTCATTGTATTCACATAGGGTCAAGGAGCGTGGCTGTAAAAAATCATCAAAATCAGAGTTAAAATAACCGTAAAATCGTGATTTTTCAATGATAACCGTCGAAAACTTTTCTCCCGTTACTTAATCTCTGAATGTTGTTTTTTGTAATTTTTGGCATATGCGATCTTGAAGTATATACAAACATGTTTGATGATTGGATCGTTGAAACTAGTTTTGTAGAATGCATATCTCATCAAAACAATAGATTCATTAACACTTAAGAGTTTGTTTATACTTTCATTAAGTATAACATAAGATTTAGTGATATCCACTAGTGTAAATATTTTAAATTGAAGATCGAATTCATTCATTGTATTCATATAGGGTTAAGGAGTGTAGCTGTAAAAAATCATCAAAATCGGAGTTAAAATAACCATTAAATCATGATTTTTCGTTGGTAAGCGTCGAAAAGTTTTGTCCCGTTACTTGATCTTTGAATGTTTGTTTTTTGTGATTTTTAGCCTATGTAATCTCGAAGCATATACAAACAAGTTTGACGGTTGGATCGTTGAAATTAGTTTCGTAGAATGCGTATCCCATCAAAATGATAAATTCACTAACACTTAAGAGTTTATTCATACTTTCATTAAGTATATAACATAAGATTTTGTGGTATCCACTAGTGTAAATATTTTAAATTGATGATCGAGTTCATTCATTCTATTCGTATAGGGTCAAGGAGTGTAGTTGTAAAAAAATCATCAAAATCAGCGTTAAAATAACCGTTAAATCATGATTTTTCGTTGATAACCATCGAAAAGTTTTGTCCCATTACTTGATCGCTGAATGTTTGGTTTTTGCGATTTTTTGCTAATGCAATCTCGATGCATATACAAACAAGTTTGACGGTTGAATTATTCAAATTAGTTTCGTAGAATTTGCATCCCATCAAGTTCAATGGTGTGTGTATATGTATACTTATTAAGTAGATTTAAATTTATTTATTTTGTACGTATAACACTGAAGAAATGGAATGGTATGTATATTTAAGCCGATCCAGTGGTCACCAATTTTTAATATTTAATTTAATATATATATAATTATTATAGTTTTTAGGGGTATAAAATTGTTAAATTAATATATATATAATTATTATAATATTTTTTTAGGGTTATAAAATTAATATTTTGCTTATCGTGTATCGTGTTACCCACGTGTATACCCAAACCAACCTGTTATCTTAATCGGTGCTTATTGGGTTACTCGATAACGATCCGATTCGTTATCGTGTCGACCCGAACACCTGTTAATTTCATGTCGTGTCGTGTCGGGTTATCGGGTCGTGTTAAGAATTGCCAGACCTACTTATCGCATCTATTTCCTTTTCTGTCACTCACATGCCCTTTCCCCATTTGACTGTTCAATTCTCTCCTTTGCTAAATTTCTTTAGAATGACTTGCGTATGAGAATAACATTTGGCTACTCGAACGATGAATAAGAGTTTTTATTTGAAATTGTTCGTTATTAATTTATAGAATTTTTTGTTTACATTCAAAATCATTTATATTAAAAATAGAGTTCTCTATAAAGATTTTTTTTTTTTTTTTTGCAAAAAATCAATTAAAATTAAAGTCATTTAGTCATTGAACTGTGTAAAAACTGATGCACGAAATTTATAAAAGCACTACAAACCGTCTACAATAGATTGAATAAATGACATTATGACATTAGTTTTAATTGATATTTTTCAAAGATCATATACACAGTGATTCATAATATAGAAATTTTATTTGAACCTGTATAACTTTTTTCTACACCAAACTTAAACTTTAAATGTGAATTATCTTTCTTACCATATTGCATAATTACCACCAAATCCATGATAAAATTAACAATGAAACTAAAATTTATCAATAAATTCACAGCCCATATTAAACTCTACCTTCACGCAATGTTTATCCTAGTTATTCCGGCTAAAACCTAAAGAGCTTTTGTAGGAAACAAGCTTTTTTTTATCAATGGATGGTGATTTTGAAGTTTTGAATCCTCCAACCAAAATATGAATTGTTTTATGCAACTTTTTTTTGTTTGATTTCAATTTTTTTTAGAGTTGAGAAGATTGGTTTTGGGTTTCAATTTACAACCATCAATGTTTGAAGTTGAAAAATATATATATTAGTTCTTTAATTAAAAATTATTCAATTTTATTTTCTAAATGGTGTAAAGATAAGTGTACATTTTTAATTGAGTTTGTGAGGGTAGATTAGGTAGTATATTTGTATTTAAAGAGATATTAGTTATTTAATTAAAAATAATACGAGTTTAGAGAGTAAGTTGGTGTAGAAAGACGTTATAAGGGTTCGAATAAAATTTCTCATCATAATAATGAATAGTTCCGATTATAAGCACAAAACTTTGTAATTATAACACGAAGAGTTTTGAGTAGGAAATCTTAATCATCCTTGAATAGCCAAGCATTATTCTACATATAATGAATTCATGCTACGTGACATCCTTGTTCACTGATACCTTTTATATAAAAAAATTTCTTTACATTGTAATACAACATTACCATGGGTAGAACAAAAGGATGAAAAATAGGCGGTGGTGTTTTTGTAAACAAGTTAAAGTTTTGGTGTATTGGTAGTTCATAAATATGATAAAATTTGTGCCAATATCGTAAATAAGTTGAACTTGGGTGACACTGGAAACAATTTCTTTATTCCTTGAGATCAATTGTTGGAACCAAATTTGCTCATTGTCGTGGACAGAAAAGTCACACAAATCCGACTACTTGTAAGAAAGCAAACAATCGTGGTTAGCTTAGGGTACTGATGGAGAACTGACAAAACGTTCTCCGACAGTCAAGTTAGTAAACAATGTAAGACTCAAGCAGTGGGTAAGAGAATTAGCAAAGAGTGTATTATTCGATAATCGTGCTACCAGAGATATGCCCTAGATGAGGGTATTTATACTAGTCGGAAGAGGGACCTTTTAGACTATAGACTGAATATTAAATCGGGAGAATCTAAGAGGATATCTAAAGATAGATATTGTTTCCTCTTAGGAGTGTGATTGCTTGTGGCGCGCATCAATCCCTAAATTGTAAGAATCTCTAAGAATATAAGAAACCTGTCTGATTCCCAAATCGAATAAGGTTTTCGTGTCTTGCAGAGCAAGAATGGTCAATCTCAACAAAGCTGGTGGACTTCGCCTACCTTTCGGAGTACAAGAAGATGCGGTGGCATCACTGGTCTGTTTGAGTAGCTTAATCCGATAGGAACTGTTGAGTCCATGATCAGACTTATGAAGTACACGTATTTCGATCCGTCTTACTCTGGCCCTGAAAAATCATGGTCCTACAATCAATTGTTTCTTAATTTTAAATGTTTAGCCAACTATTTCTTAACCTTTAGAAAATTTTAAGATTATGAAACAGTTGTCGGTGCCAAAAAAAACATTAACTTATTTATGATACTGTCACTGCACTCAAACTTTAACTTATTTACGAAAATGTAACCACACTCAAACTTCAACTTATTTATGAAAGTGCCACCTCCTATTTTTTTTATTTTCTTATTATTAATAAAAGTCTATTGCCATTTTTTCATTAAACTTTTGTTATGTTAATCCCTTTTCATTAAACGCCCTTCGCCACTAACTGTTAGGCTGAGATATCACTATGATGATAAACTACCTATTTCACGTATGTTACTTTCAATTACTACAAATAGGTACTCAACGACAAGACCACCTTTCCAAGGAGACATAGCATGCCAGTGTGAAGATTCAGTAGCCCATGCAAAGTCATCCTTCCTAACGTTAGGCTCAATTTCTCCAAGTACAAACACTCAATAGATAATGTGATATGGAACTATGTGGCTAAAACTTTTGCTATAGTTATGATTTTTTCTAGTGTGTGTAAAACGACATCACTTGACTAGTACATAACATATTCTACTCACTGGGTGATAGAGGTTACTCATCCCTCACCTTTTTATTGTTTCAGATAAACTATTTAGTATGACAAAGCTAGACGAGTTGAGATTGTGTTAGATGGCGGAGATAAGAGTTTTATTTATTTTTGTACACTTGTAGGGTTTCTAGATTATTTGTATAAGATAATTTATTTTTCAACTTTGTATTTTGTTTATTTTGTTTATTTCATTATTTTATTATTTCTATTCGTGCATTAGGCGCAGAGTTACCTTGGAGGGCGTGACATAATCTCATCTGCCCTTCAATCGCACCGGACCTCCAGCCATGGCCATATGCACAAAGCAAGTCCAATAGCTCTCAGTCTACCTCATTAGCTTCCCTTAATAGCAATTTTGGAGAGATTAACTTTGCTCGTTTTTGTGAAATGTTTTGGGTTTCGTGCCTACCTTAGTACGTCAGTCACTGTGCCTACGGGCCTTGCAGACAATATGCCAGCGCACTACCTAGACATGCCACAGGAGCAGACCTACGCACTTTGCTGACCCAGAAAGAAGAAGGCGGGTCTATGATCGAAATGGCTCACTGAGCAGACACATCCCATTGCACAAAACACTCATTAACCAACCTACTATTGAAAAGTTGAAGCCACAGGAGATCTAAAATGGATGAGATCTTCCTCTTCCTTGATTTATCGCATGATAAATCACAGGAATAATCTTCGACCTACTTTACACACAGGCCGCAACATTGCCGGCTAACCACTTCTCGAAAGCCTTCATCGTCTTCAACCTTGGCATACTTGGTGAAAATCTTCCTTCCTCGAGAAAGGAGCTCCCTGCTCATATAAAGGTACCTTGACACAAAATTCATGTTAAAGACAAATAAAGATGAATAGAAGGGCACACAAGACTATTCATACATTGATATTTTTTTACCTTAAAAACTACTTAGTCTACGTGGCGTGCAAACCAAATAGCTAATAAGCTAACTACGTCATGTGGTTAAATGTGGGGCGTGCCAACTCAGTCGGGGGTGTAAAATGAATGTAGATATGGCATTGGACACGCTGCTGACTTCTACGTCTTGCGATTGTGGTCATGGAAGGAACTTGTCTCGGCCTTTGGGTTCTAGAGCCTGAAGATAAGGCTACTAGTTCTTCGAAGTTCACAAATCGTCAAAGCCAGGTTCAGCCTCAGTAATTATATTTGTGATAATATAAGTACGCTGAACTGGTACCCCAGACTATACAGACACAAATATTGAAAATAGATAAGTGTTTTGATCGTAAATGTGGTTCGACCGTCTGAATGCCGAATTCTAAAATGTACTTGCGAATATCCAATCATAAAATAAACTCAGCTTTCAATGCGCCAAGCCTGGTAACACCTCACTTTGCCGAGAAGACTAATGAGATGACCTCTTCCAACAAGGACTCAGAAATTCTCGTTGACCGAGACTTTGATAGATAACTAGTCGATCTCGAAGCAGTGCTGTTTATCCAAACTAAAGGTGCTCCTCGGCTGGTTGATTCTATGGCTCTAGTGTTATTTATCCAAATTGTAGATGTTGTCGGTTGCCTTCACAGTACTGTCTATCCAAACTGAAGATTTGTTGGCGGAAAAAAAAGAATAAAAATCTCAAGGTATTTGAGAGATTGTTTGCACATGGCAATTGTGCTTTGAAATGGAAGGGGTTTGAATGATGCACCCCCCTCTCTATTTATAGCAGTGATTTCCCCAATAACCAAACTAGAATTTTACTCGGACTAGAATTCTCCATCCCAATCTGATATGGCCTCGACCAATCCTAACTCCTATAGGATTTTAAACCAAGCGCTTTAATCATTCAAATTCAACCCTTGACTTTTGGCATATTTTCTGATTTAGAAGCTTTTAGCCTCTAAATAATCCCTATTGTATTAGGATTCGAACATTTCACCTTTAATTTATCCAGGCGGAAAATCACATTTTGATAGGACTCGGCCGAACTCTATTGAGCTTGGCCCATGGCAGAGAATATTCTTGATACTCATTGGACCGAAAGCAACACCACACTCGGGCCAAAGTGTTATCTTGGGCCCAAACAATATTAGATTCATTTAGAACAAGAGAAAAAAAATTAAGTAGCTGAACTAGTAGCCACTTAGTGAGAATTTGAATTGCATTATTGCTAGCTCATTATGAGGCCTAGCCCTCCCTCACCCTCTTAATGTAGATAAATAACGTTTGTTCAAAAAAAAAAAAAAACCGAACTAGTTTCCCCTAGAACGGCCTATTTGAGCTAGTACCCTTACGCTAATTTACGCACATCCATGCGCGCCATTTTCCACACCAATGCCGAGAGGAATAAGAAAGGGTATGACCATCCCAAACACGTAGTCATGCAGAGAAGAAGGAAGAGGGATGGAAAATTTCCGTACTTGGAAACTTTTCTCACTATGAATTCTCCATGCAATCCTGAATAATTCAAAAGTAAAGGTTTGTGAAACTTTCTACAAGGGTTATCTTTTATCCATCTAAAAGCCTTGTGAGGAACAAAAAAGAGTTACTCTCCCACCGAGACTTGGAATCCTACCTTGTCTTGAAAGAAATGTCCTAATAAAAAAGGAAATACATCTCATTTTATTTCCTAGTTAAACACAAGCAAATGTAAGGGCATTTTGGAGAATAAATTAACCACATAGTAAGAGAATGAAACGTGGATGTTTGGTTGAGATTTTACATATATTTCATACCTCTTTTGCCTATTATTTATTCATGGTTTTATAGTAGTTTGTTGAGTTTAATGCGTTTTGTGCAAATTTTATAAAAAATATGATTTGGGAGCAAAACATGGATTTGACAATTAAAATACCAAGAAACCTGAAGGGTTGAGGTGGGCTGCTGGGCATACTATATTTGTGGTAATATCACAATTGGGCTAGTGCACTACTTAGTATTTTGGGCCATTGAAGTCGGCCTAATTAATGGGTTCCCCTAATTCAATTATTTTCCATGTTAAGAAATTGTTATTGTGCTCTATTGTTATCAAATAACTGACTAGTATTTGTGTGAAGAACTAAATTATGACCGACATGTTGAGTTTAGTAAGTAGCTTCTCATAATAGTTACCATGAATTGCATAGTCGAGTAGACATACTGGTTATGATTTGTGCAATTCTTATAATTATCCATTAAGTGTCAAGGGTTTCGATTATCTAAATCTATAGCTAGCCAAAGCTTGGATTGATACATACTATATTCTGACAAGAAATGTTGGCGAATTAAAGAATAATTGCTGGCAACATGAGCATAATTTAATGTTAATATAAATAACAGGGTTAGATGAGATTGAGAAAGAAGAACCTAATGTCTTAGTGTTAGCAATATTAGTTGTTTAGTCCTTTGCATATCAAGTTCAGCCATAATAATTCTTGTGTTGTTTATTTTTAATTTACATTTAGCACAATACTAAATTTAGGTTAATCTGATCCATGTTGGAACAACACTTTACTTATCATTATATTACCTGAATGATATTGTATACTTGCAATTATGTGAGAACTTGTATTTAAATATATTATTATTATTATTTTGAACAAACAATATTATTTATACTAAGAGTGAGGAAGTGGGCTTAGCCTCATAATGGGCTAGCAATAATGTGGTTCAAATTCACCTTTGTCGAGATTTGAACCTAAGACCTCTTACTTACAAATGAAGAGAAATATCATTAGACCATAGTACTCAATGGCTACCCCGACTTCAAGCGCATCTTCGTATCAACTGAATCACTCTAAAAGTCTAGTCGGTGGAACCGGTGAACAACGCGAGCTGGTTAGATGCGTGGGGCAAAGGGCTCGTAGTAACCCCTTTTCTTGATCTAGCTTTTTCTTCACTTCGATAGTGAATCACCTACTAAAAAAAGAGGAAGGCCTACGACAATGGGTTTCTTTTATATTATATATATATATATATCTGTGTGTGTCGGTGTGTGTCTATATGTGTTATGTAGATGTTATTAATCTAGATTTTCATATGTTGGTCTAAAGGTGATGGCCAAAAGAAAGAATGATCTTTTTGTAATATTTGAACAGATGAATGAGTTATCTGACTACTTTTAAAAGATTTATGATCAGAGGAATTTTTTTTCACCCCTATCTCATTTTTCTTACTTTTTATTTAAATTTCATCTCGCACACTAGATTCGGGATTCTCCACCGACTCTAGGTCCGCAACATGACAAATTATCACAAGTATTTGACACCATTGCCTTAAGTCTAGTTTAATTTAATTTACTTTTGTGATTTTTTATTTTCTTCTTTTATTTTGTTTTTTTTATTTTGCTAATTTTTTTTCGGTGCATTTTCACTGTTTTTCATTGTTTCTTGAAGTGTATGTTTGGTACGCATTTGTTGGGTTGTGTTCTACTTGAGTTTGAACCTGAAATTGAAAAGAAAAAAAACTTTGTGAAATACGTAAGGAACAAAGAGAAGTTGGTGAGAAAGAAAATTGGCAAGAGGAGAAGATGAGGTTTGAACAAAATGAGACAATTGGTGAGAAAGAAAATTGGCAAGAGGAGAAGATGAGGTTTGAACAAAATGAGACAATGGGAGACCTTGATATTCCGACTATTCTAACGTCACCTTTAAGCATTGTTCTCCTTGCTGTTGCCCGAAATTACAAGTGATGTGATATAAACTAACACACAAATTAAACCCTCTTTTTGATAGTTGTAGTATGTAAAAGTAGGGTTCATTCTAGGCCGGGGATTAGAAGGAATGCTAATCTACACTAATTAGATTCAAAAACATAAAACTAAGCTAAACCGACTCAAAACAAACTAAACTGACTCAAATAACTCAAAACAAGCACTAAGGGGTGATTTGGACGAAAATCTAACTAAATTGACTCAAAACATGAAAGGGGGGGGGGGTTTATTTGGACGAAAATTGACTTAAAACTAAGTAACTTGCAAAAACCAAACTAATTGATACTAAATTGAGGTGAATGAAGGGTGAAATGCTAGCTAGAGGGTCCTTCTCTACACATGACACATATGCATACAAATCGATTTCCAGTTATTATTCCTATAAACCATGAATGGCAATACCCCAAATTAATTGTGAACTGCACAAATTAACTCTCAAATTTTCCTAATTTCATTGAATTGAACTCAGCGACGCAATCAAATTATTCTTATCAATTTCCCTATATGAACTGCATGATAGAGATACATATCAAAGATCATTAAGTTCTATGAAAATCATAAGCATTGACAAGACATTTGTAACTATGAACTGCATGATACTCCTGCCATGGATTTACTTAAAACAATCATGACTAGTGATTTCCACTACTTATAAATATAAGTTCATAACGATTAGGTGAAATTCCCTTATATTTTAGCATCAGATTTATGCATGCAAACTAATTGTGCACCATTAATCAACATACAAGAATAGTTATCAATCAAACAGATAAATAAATCGCATTCATATTTTACGAAACAATAACTGGAGGAAATCAATTCATATCACATATATGTTCATGCCTTCGAATTCACCTCTAGCTAAAAAGAAATTAGTTCCACATATCTATCATAATTGAAAATCAAATTAAAAACAAACATTAGACTAAAACTAAGGATAGAATACACCTAAAAACGCTCCAGCACTCCAATGACCTTGGATGGCAGGTCACGGCACAAGTCCTTCTCCTTCCTTCCTTGCAAAGCTGCAACACTCTTTGTATTTTTCTCTTTGAAATTCTCTCTAAAGCTCTCTATATCTCCTCTGAAATTGCGGCACAAAGTCTGTATTAATAAGGTTCCCGGCACCAATCCTGGGAGGACAAGGATTGGGCACGGCACAATTCTAAGAGAAGGATTAGGTTATTTGCATGATTTCAGGACTTCTACAATCAGATATGCATTGTAAAACATGATAAGGACTCCTAAATTCAGATGGGAAGGATTTAGAATAAGATAAGGACTCCTATTGCAGCTGGAGATGAGTTTAGATAATGTTGGATTAAATAGGATAATGTTTGAATAATATGGGATAAGATAAGATAAGGTTAGATAAGATCTCCTTGTTTTCAGCTGATTCTTTATCTTCCAAGCCTTAATCTAATTCTTCCAGATTTGTAGCACATTTTTAGCATCATTTAAACACCAAAAACGTCCATCCATTATGCTTCATTCACATGCTATCCAATCCAAGTCCAAAACTAGTCCAAATTGTTCATTTTGGTCATTTATTGTCATCTTCACCAATTGAACCTACAATAATACGAAATAAACTAAATCACTATAATAAATGGAAATTAACTAAGTAAATGCAAAGAAATAAGATAACAAAGTCACATAAATATGCTCCTATCAACGAGTTGAAGAATCTTCATTTTAATATGATGCCCTCCTTTATGTACATTGTGAAAGACAAAACAAAGACATGGTTGAATTCCTTGAGGCTTGGAACCCAGACGAGCTAGAACATATTTAGAATAAACTAGAATTTGTACCCGCGCGTTAGTGCAGGATTGAAAACTATATGAATATGCATAAACATTTTATTTCCTTGCAACTAATACAACAATATATAAAACACACTACATTCAATTTGGAATGTGAAAACAATTCATGCAAAATTCTAATTCCTTTCTACCACATGAAAAATCCAATTACTCTGACTCGAAACAAAAGCATTATACTTAATCATATTTCATCCAAAAATTGTCCACAAAATAAATTTTTCACCGACTCAAAAAGAACTCTGAAATATTATACGAAAAGATGGTAATGCATCTCAAATTTCAAATGGTATTCAATGTCTTCTAGTTTCTAGTTTCTTGATAGACAATAAATTAAATGCCATTAAATGTGTTCCTAGTATCTTGCTAGGTAATAATATATGCATGCATTCATAATATATGTTATCGTTTAGGAATTTCTATCTTTAATTGAAGAGGAAATAATATATGCATGCATTCATGTCAGCATATATATCCTCTCTATAAAACCATGAGCTCCAAATAATGTCAAATGGATTATAAGTAATGTAAGCAAGTGTTAGAATAAGGGACTAAAACCATTGTGCATAAATATGTAAAAACTATAAACCTAAAACATGTACAAAGTATTTACATAAAATATATAGTAGTTGTTCACTAACTCCATTATACATATAAAGAGTTGTTGAACCTATCTTACCGATGTACTTCAAAAATGTAGTGCTTTGACTACTGAATAGTGGTTGGCAGCTCGATCCTTCCAACCCATCTCATCAGGAAGAAATATGTGAACAATGTTACAATGCTGCATCATTTTGTTTGTGTAATCATAATCTGAGTTGATAAGAGCAAAATCCTTTCACCAGCCTAACGTAAAAATAAGTCCAAGTAAATTCCCCAAATTCTAATTATTGAAAAAATGAGATCCATTAGGAGTTAAATAATAGCGACATGCTGTGCAAAGATAAGATGCTATACAACATACATCATTTGATCCAAAAGCAAAAGTGGCAATTCTGGATGAGGCGCCACAAATAGGTCAAGCTTAAACATTATCTAATTCTGTATATATGCCAAAATCATTTTGTGTCCATGAACCATTATCTAATTCTTATTCAATGCACAAATAATAAATATACAAATCTGTTAACCTTTAGTTGACTCTCGACATGTGCTCGGAAGAGGGCTCTTCCAACATCCTGAAATCATGTCAAGAGTTAAAAAGGAGCAAGAAAAAATTAATGTAAAAGCTCTGTAAGTCAATTCAGAGGACATAAAAATTTAAATTCTTCAATAAAAAACCCAAAGAGAAAAGCTACCTCAAGCACAAACAGCTTGGAAGCCTACACACAATAGCCCCAAAAAATGACCCAAAGAGAAAAGCTACCTCAAGCACAAACAGCTTGGAAACCTACACACAATAGCCCCAAAAAATGAAGACCACCGTTTCTTGAAAATAAAAAGAGAACCAAATCATAAAACAATAAATTTCAATTCATTTACAAATCCCAAACTACAAAAGCCCCAGATTTAAACAAAAGAAAACCACCCATTTCACATCTCGAAGAACTCACCAATGAACCCTAGAAATTCCTTCAAATCAAATCCAAAAACTGAACATGAGTACCTGAATTGAATAAAAATTAAAATACAACCAATTAACTGTTAAACATTTTTTCCCCAATAAAAAAAAACTTCAAAACACCCCAAACGATCCCAAATTCTCAAATCCGTTCAAAGAAACTTACCATGAAATCACAGCAACTTCACAAATCCTCTTCATATCTGCACCAAAAATAACGAAAAAGAAGTGCAATCAGCCCAAGAAACAAAAGATCAGTAGAAACAAACCAAGAAAATCAAATATCGGAGAAAAATTAACCATCATCATTTCTCCTTTTTTTAATTTTCACGCAAAAAATTGAACCAAAAACGAAAGAGCACCCAAACATAACAATTCCTTTATTGCAAAAAGCTGGTAACTCATACAACTATCAGACTAAGGCAGGAAATTAGTATTAAAACTAACGATTGAATTACAAAGTCAAGAGAGGAGGTAAGTTCTCCTGAGTTGTAAGAATGAAGTAGCCATTATCCAGTACCAAAAATTCTCATGTCCACCTTTATTCACATCATAGAAAATAATTGATTGGCAACGGTTGATAGAGTAATGGCGTAACTAAATCAATAAAGACCTAAAATTTTGGAAATACCCGCCATAGAATCCCCCAGTATCAATCCTTTTGTCTCCACATTTCAAAGTCAACAACTTTTCTCTCCTTCCCATCTCGGTATATACTATATAACAACAATTTCTTGTTTCATTTCAGAAAATTTTGAATTTTTCTCCGTGAACACACAACTACAAAGCTCAAACCAATAATTTTATTTGCGGTACCGCTTCGAAACCAATATCTAAACACAATTCAATCAAATGCCCCCCCCCCCCCACCCCCAATAAAAAGAAGCATAATTCAATGAACAAAACTCAAAGCTTAACAGATTGGAGCTCGAATTTCATTTACCAAAAATTGCAACAAAGCTCGAGGACGCTCATCTTGTGCTGCAAATTGGACCTGGGCTGCTTTGAGCCTGATGCAGAAGACGGCAGCGGAGTTGACTACGTCTTCCTCCATGGGATTATCGGGCCCGTCCACCGGCTCTTCCTCTTCGTCTTCTTCTCCTCCTCCTCCTCCAATGCTCTCAATACTCCCCGTTTCGGGCTTGTCACTCTCAAAGGAAGGAGCCACAGGCTCGTCGTCAGAGCAAAACTAACCTGGAAATGCTGGATTAGATCGGTTCCAACCAAATCCCAATCGAATCCAAAATAGGCACAAATCTCTGAAGTCCAATACCAAAACACATCATATATCAACAAAAAAAAAAAAAAAAAAAAAAAAAACCAAAATCAAAAACCCTCGTCGTCAGAAACATGCAAAACTTACTTGCAAAGGTCTAACCGAATGAGCGAAAAAATATTTCGAACCCAACCCAAAAGAAGCATAAATTAACGATAATCGAAGAATAGCGAAGCAAAAACTCAAGATTTTGAACAATAAAACCAACGAAGAAAGATGACAGAACACAGAACGGCAGACGTGGAACCCGAGGTATGCGAGAGAGGAAAGAGGAAAGGCAAAGAAATGTCTAGAACGATTCTGCTCTCCGTTTGACAGCAAAGCAAAAGTGGCAAAGTTGAAATAACAACAAAAAAGCGGGGCAAAAAGGAAGCACACTGTTAATGAACATTAACTTTTTGTGTTGAGTTTTAGCTTATGTATAATTTTTTGAGAAATTCCTTTTAACCAGAAGACTAATACACTTACAGTGCGTTTACTAACCCGTAATCGGAATGAGAATAAGGAATCCGATTTCGATTACGGATTATACATGTATTTACTAAAATTGGGGGGAATAAAAAATGTGTGGAGCCCACACAAAAAATGGAATCCAATTCCTGAAATTGGAGGCTTTGGATTCCCAACATATATAAAGTATTTGGATTCCGGATTGTCCAAGCAATCGGAATGATAATTTTTTTCCTTTATGCCCTCACTTACTTTCATTATTTCCAAGATTATCCTTTTAACCCTAGACTTATTTTTCTGAAAATGCTCCAAACAACTTCTTTCCATGTTCTTCTATCTCATTAAGCATAATTCTATGCTCATTCACATAATGCACAACTCCATACATATGCCGAAGAGAAAAAATTACAACTTGAGCGAGAAAATTTAGATATTAAAGTCAATACTTAAATTTATAAAAAAAAAATAAACAAAATCATTGTAGTATGTCTATGAAATAAAAAAGCAATTTAATTTTTTCTTCCTATTATATACTATATCAAATTTTATTAAAAAAAGTAAATAAAATATTTGATTTGAGACAAAGACATTTTAGTAATCATACTGGTTTATTAATCATATTGGTTTATATTCCGATTCTGCTAAATTAGTAAACAACTTTATGAAATTGTCTTCCGATTCCGGACAGTTTTAGTAAACAACTTCAACAGGAATTTGATTCTGATTCCACCTCATTTCAATTCCTCCTCAATCCAATTCCTCCTCAATTCAATTCCTCTCAATTTGATTACGGATTAGTAAACGCGCCATTAAAGATAATACCATGTTGTTCACTCAATAGACTGATGAATCTTTTTTGAGGTGTGTGATATATTCAATAATTTGTTAATTCATTGTCCATGCTATAGTTTACCAACTCTAGTTCTCATGTGGATACTTTATAAGGCATTAACTGTTTCAAGCAAACTGCGGTGAATAACTATGCAGGGGGATCAATTAAGAACAAGACACCAGCTGAATGTCAAGCACTTTTTGGTACTCCAAAAGTTTAAAAGAACATTTTGAAGTAAGAGGAAAGAGTGCCGGAATTTTTGAGATTAATAATTCTAATGCTTTTACTTCAAAGGCACAAGTCGAGGTGATTGCTAGCAAAATTGGACACTTTGCTTGTAATGAAGGGGAGAGCACCAATTCAAGAGATTTGTTATGTATGTGTCGTTCCTGGGCATACCACAATTGCTTGTCTGTATGGAGTTGATTTTCCATAATTTATGCAAGAGCAAGCAAACATGGTGAATGCTTATAGACATCCAGGTAATGATCCATACACCAATATTTATCAAGGTTGGAGTAATCACCTTCGTCTCTCATGGAACAACAATTAGGGGATGAGCAAAAGCCACCCCCAGGTTTGCAACCTCAAGAAAAGAAGAATAATTTGGAAGATATCATGGCTCAACTTGCCAGTATTGTAAACACTTTTTCCATTAATACAAACTATTGAGCAAAACTGAGATAACTCTTAAAAAGCAAGCTGCTTTAATAAAAAATTTAGAGGTCCAAATAGGCTAGCTAGCTCATGCAGTGGCTGTTGAAGAAAAACATTCTTTTCTAAGCCAAACTAAAGTTAATCTGGAGAATCAAAAGCAAGTAATGGCAATCACTCACTCTTTGGAAAGGAAAACAAGAGAATACTGTAACAGATTTGGACCCCAATACTGAGGAGGAAGAGGTCGAAAAAGCTGCACAAGAGCATCATGATGTTTTATAGCCATTAGCCACCACAAGAACCATTGCAAAAGCTTCTCCAAAATTTCCCACTGCAGCCATGCCACACCCTAAGACGCTTGCCTCTATTGTGAAGTTGTATACGTCTCTTATTCAATTTTTGCAAAATGGCTCAACAAGAATAAGGATGACAAAAAATCTTCCAAGTGCTTAGCAATGCTTAAGAAATTGGAGATTAATATTTCTTTTGTTGATGCTCCGGAGCAAATGCCTAATTATGTGAAGTTCATGAAGCACATCATCTCGAAGAAAAGAAAATTTCGTGATCTTGAGAAGATTTTGTTGACTGAAGAATGTAGTGCGGTAGTTCAAAGAAAGCTTCAACTCAAACAAAAAGATAGAGGGAGTTTCAAAATTACAAAGCACTATTACAACTAATTTATTTGAAAAAGCATTGTGTGATTTCGATTCTAGTGTTAATCTATGGGCAGAGATGTGCTGGCCAACACCAAAACGATGACGAACCATCATCAAAATGATGATGAAGCTATATGTAATAAATTAAAGATATGAAAGAAGTTGAATTAAAAAAGCTCAATTTTATTTAACACTAAAATTATCTCGCAAATCCTACAGCAACCTTCCAAAGTGGGGACACATTAGGGTTCGATCCTATTATTATCACGTCATGATCAAGCATATCAGTAGTACATAATCTAAAGTTTGATCATGCATTATTACAACTAGATAGATAAGACAGAAGTAAATCACCCTACAGAGTAAGAAGACTGCACTACTGCCAAGCCTACTCACCCTCAAACGCTGCCTTACTCTCACTAGATCCTAAAGGATGAAAAACAAAGTGTAAGTGAATTATAATCATTTATCTAGTCAAAACATTTCAAAAGTACTAACCCCATTTTGCAAAATTCAATATAGATTGAAAATTACAGACTAATATCTACTACAATATATAGTTAAAAAAAAAAAAAAAACACATCAATCACAATTCAAAATTCATACATGTAGAACATCAATAAATACTAGCATTTACTAGTGCGAGTACAAGCATATGGGTGTACACAGGTGTCTACCTATGTATTGATAGAATCTAGTAGCTAAATAATCTACGTTGGTACCTCTTCAAGAACGGACTTACATCTTTCTCCGCTAGAGACTACGGGAGCTTGCTGTGAATCCTCCTCGGCTGAAGAAGTGAGATCAACGGTCTCTGACACTATATCTTAGCCACAACTGGAGCCACTTGCTAACCTGATTTTCTTTTTAGATGCCTTGGCTAGAATCACTTTCGGAGTCACCTTTTCTGATTCCTTTAGCTTCATCTTGTTCTCTGTCCTAGACGTGCCTGTAGTACGTTTCAGCTTAATGTACTTTTTTCCTCTACAATTAGGAGCATTTTTTTTCACTATTTTTTCCTACCTAACTAAGTTTTAATGAGACACCTATCATGGGCTGGTCATACCCTTGTGAGTGTTTTGTTGCATCCCGAAGACATTTAGTTTTAACTTAATGTAACTTCTCACTTTTTTCCTCAGACTATGGGTTTTTGTCCCACCTTGGGTTTTACCATAGAGAATTTTGTAAGTTTTACTACCTATCCATTCTTCCGTTTGTTTTGAGACTCTTTTTCGCTTCTTATGCCAACGAGATGAGATGACTTCATCAACTGCTTTTTCTACATTTTCCATGAAGATATGATGCACGATCTGCTTAAGTATTTACACCATCAAGGGGGAGTATTGTGAATATAGTTCTAGCATATCTATGATTAGGTAAATCATTAGTAGATTGTATTTACGATACTAGAAGATCCTTTCTCTTTAGGATTGTATTACTTGCAAGGCAAGGAATCATCCTTGGTTTACTATAAAGACACATAGACTAGACAATAACACACTAAATTCCTTAAACCTATTCTCCAATTTTCTCTTTCTGTCTATGTTGCACCATCTCTTTCTTTTAGATAAAATAGATAATAATAATTTGTATATACATGATTATACAAAAATATGGCGGGACATAGCCTCTCAACTACGTCAATTGACTTTACTTTTGTGTTGTTTTGTTTAAGTGGTGACTACTTAGGATTGTATAAGTAAGAAAAAGTTAGGAATTGACACACCCCGACCTGAAATGTCCGCTTGGACTCCGAATTGAGAATGTGTTGGCTGACACCTGAAAGGTGACGAAGTAATAAGGTGTAGTGATGTGGAAAATGTGAATAAATTTAAACCTAAAAGTGCCTAAATATAAGAGTGCTCTATGAAAGGGAATGAACTCATTTCACACGTGATGTCAGAACATAAGTACAGTAAGATAGGGTGAGAATTATACCATCGAAGGTAATCGTCTACACCAAAATTTGCTAAGAATCCTCATCGATAAGAAGCCCAGCTACTAAAACTTGGAAAGGCGAATAACAAGGATGAGTGGGCCAGAAAATAAAGTTTTATAAAAACCTTTCTAAAAACATCGTAACCCCTAGCCGTAAAACAAGTATAGTTTCCAAAATATAATTACTATGTATAGTATAAAAATACTTATCGTAGCCTGCAAAATCTCAGGAATTCATTACGGCACAATATCTCATAAATAAAAGCGTGACATCCATAATCACAAAATCTCAATAGTAATATAAGTAAAATCAGGTGCTCAATCAATTTATGCTAGCACACAAATCAGGGTCGCCAAATGTGACCTGTACGATTGAACTGATGTTTATCAATCTATGGTAGCACACGAGTTGGAGTTGCCTAATGCAACTTGTACGGCAAGACTGGGTGTAATCATAAGATACGCTCTAGTGCTACAATTACGTGAAGACTTGCGCTATTCACGGTCACCTATGAGTTAAAGTTGCCCAATGCAACCTATACAACAAGACTGGCACCTACTTGGATTCAAGGCGAGCATGTGGTGTGGAGGTGAACATACAACTGAAAGACTGACCCTGGCCCTAGGCGAGCAATAACACCAAGGTGCAGCAATGATGAGCATACTGCATAAATATAAGCATGCCATAGTGATTCGATAGTTCTAATCAACATAATAACATTCATAGCCGTAGATAGAATTATGGAATCAAAGATTATAAGCATACCTGTGTATCTTGTAGGATGTAGCAAATTCCATAATTTCTAGTCAATATAACATTCATCAAAGCCGTAACTTGGGTTAAGGCATCCCCTAAGATCCGGAATAATTTCATAAATTCCATGATTTCGCTAATGCTTATAAATTTTAGTCTAATCCAGGCATACGTGAGAAATTCTTTTTCAAATGCATAAATGAACTATCATTCATATATATATATATATATATATATATAAAAATACATACACTATAAAAAGGAAAAGACTCACTCACTTGAAGTCCGCGCTACAACTCCTTAACACGAATATCGAGGCGTCACGAACGATCGTCGACTAAAATAAATATCAAATCACGTCTTAGAATTCTTATCTATAGAACACGTAACTTACATAAAACACATCCCCAAGGACGTTCTAGAATGATTTGTAACCCATTGCCCAAAAGTCAACCGTTGGTCAAAGGTCGACGGTATGGTCCATAACCCTACGTAATTCGATCCGGAAGATCCACACCTCAGATTTCCGATTTGTAACTTTCTAAGAGTTTCCATAAGCTTCTAGAACAACATCCTAAAGTTTCAGAACGATCCAATGGTCGGATCTTTGCTAATCGCTAAAATTAAGTGGCGGCTGATGTTTAGATTTATAAACTTAGAAAACCCATCCGAGAAGATCCGTACATCAGATTCCCGATCCGTCAGTTTCTAATATTCTTAAATATTATGTACTACTACATATTAAAGTCTGGTGACGATCCGATGGTCGGATCGTCGAATCATATAATAGCCAAGTGGCGGCCTTTAACAAAATTATAACCAAACAAAGGAATTTCGTCAATCGGATGCCTAATATAGAATTGGGGCATCCAAATTAGCCTAGGAAGGTCAGGTGGGGTCTCGGCCCAAGCGGCGACCGACCGCCTGGCTCACTGGAAAATTCAACTATTTCCAAAAATTACCAAATTTCACATAAATGAAGATCTCAATGAGTATAACAAGTTTTATACCTATGGCCAAGTCCACTTTGGCCGGGAAAGTCTCTAATTCGTCTCGAACCCGTCGAAAACCCTAAGTTGGGTAGCCTTCGATTTGATTTCTCTGGTGCTCCGCCGCTCCAACCAAGGCTTGGGACTTGTTCCTGGGTTCAAGAGGAGTTGACCCATGGTGGTGGTCAACGGAGTTTACTTCAAGAATGGCAGATTCCTGCCATGAGACCTTCGGCGCCACCGTGCATGTTCTTCCCAATTTCCTGGCCAAATTAACTCAGGTTTGGTGGAGAAATGAAGATGGGAGGTCTTTAAGTTGATTCATGGTGGTGGATGGCGGCAAATCATCGAAAAAATCGACGATTGCGAAACCCGGTCGGGTTAAGAAAAGGGAAACGGGCTAGTGATCCCGTGCCTCATTCTCCCTCATTTCCCCACCTTTCTCGCTCTCCCTATTGGTCACTTTCTCCTCTCCTCCTTCTCCTTCTCCTTCTCATTTCCTTTCCGTCCATCCCCTTTCCTGATTGGGCAATCCCTTCCCTCCATCTCTTTTTTCTTCATTTCTCTCCACTAGTATTAAAAAATAATATAATAACTATGACAGATATATATATATATATATATATATAAACTAATAAATAGTAATCTTTACAAAAGATCTTTTTGAATTTGTAGTTCTCTAAAACCCCTATTGTGAATCCGGTTTCGATTCAGATTACGCCTACACGATCATCCCATCAAGAACTTCAAGAGTACGGTAAAATAGTAACTTGCATGCGTCACTAAATAACGGTCAACAAAAGTCAACAATCTAGCCAGTAGAGGCATTTTCATCAATTTACGATTTTAAAAATTAATAAAACCATAAAAATAGGGACGGGTTGTCACAATTTACCCACCTTAAAAAACATTTCGTCCTCGAAATTTGAAATCATTTGTTATACATAAAATACTCAAGATAGAAAGAAAATATATAAAGAAGAAATCAAGCTAAAGCGGTTGCATAAAAGAGAATCTCATACATCGCGATTAAAGTGCAGTGATTCCTCTTTCATACCTCTAAACTTAAACTTTCATTCTCCTTCAGTACAATGTTACAATATAAAATCCTTTATGAAAACATCAAGTCAATTATGGATATTTAGTAACATATCGTCAAAATACTTATATAATAAAATGAAGTTAGAATAATTGTATCAAAATCAGAATTGAAAATAGAAAAATTTTCACCTACATATTCGTAGTATCACGTACTCCGAAGGTAAGCGTGTAATATCTTTAGGTCAAGCCCAAACAATAAATAACTAATTAAATAATCAAATAAAAATGCTAACGTAAAAGGACCTACTTGTCCACTTGCTTAACAACATAATGAATAAGTTATTGATATTACAATCTGCAGCCCGTAATATCGACAACTCATTATTGTTTCGATAAGCAAGTAACAAATTCTTGAGGGTGCAATATTACCATCTTGCCCATCATAGGGAAATACGCATAAATCATCCAATTAGCGCCTCAATCATGCTCATATACTGCCCTTTCGGGCAACAACGCAAATAGCTACATTGTAATCTCGATCATTCAACTACTTGTTCACAATAATACTCTTCTATCAATCATGTGCTATGCATAAAATTTCCATACTACGTCTCAACAGTGTCATACCCAAAACCAAAAATTGTAACCGTAGTTACAAGCAACTAAAATAAAGATAACTATATGTTACAACCATGCTAATTGTAGAATGGACAAAATGCAATACATCCACCAAGGTTTGGATAGTTTGTTCAGACAGGTCGTTATTCTGAGGGTAAAAATGTGATACTGGACAAAAACTTAGTACTCATAACCTTCAAAAAGGCTTCCCAAGACTTGGAAATAAAACGTGTGTCACAAGGAGATACCATAGTGACATGCACACCAAGTAGTCAAACAATGTAGTTCACAATGCCTTAGCGAGCAGCTTTATATTGATTTCCTTTCTCTAATTAACGAAAAACTATATCGAGAAGGTTAAAAGAACACTCAAGTATCTAAGGGTCAAAACAAGTCTATCAGATCTAAATTACAAGATAACTGGATTGAATGCATATCATCTCACTACAACCGTAGTTTTCAAATATTCAATCACCAACGGTCAAGATTTGTTCAGCAGAGTATTCATTGAGTGATTGAGGAATTAATGATCATAATTAAAATTCTAGGGTCCATGTGATTCTCCTAGACAGTTAGGCTGCTTCAAAAATTAGTATGAAGTGAAATAGGGTAGACACGTACCCAGGTTGACTAGAATGTTTTCCAACACAAGAAGTGAATATGGAATTGTAGTCAAAGTAGATGTGGTTCGAAATGCTAGAAAATCTGATAAATTCAAGAATGAACAATTTTACCAAGAGATCAAAAATGTTGTCCATCTGGACCAACAAAAAGTGCGTTGACTTGTCAAGTCGATCTATAAATATTGAAACATCATCATAATCTCCACATATATAAGATGTCTCATACCGGGAGTTTACGGTAACATTTCCCCATCTCAATTTGGATATAAGAAGTGATTATAACCACTCAAACTATTTCTTGAAAATTTGGAAGTAACCTCAAAATCGATACTCTTAAATGCTAACTAGAATGGGATAGGACAAGCTAAGGATATTCAAGGGTAGATATGCCTTTTTGCTTAACCGAGATGATACACGATAGTGCAATCGTAGACGTTGATTTAGTTCTTCCACTGACGCTGTTAGAAATTTAACCTATTTTAAATAAGAATGTATTTGAAAAGTTTAAGATTGATATAGGTCTTGGACACGTTTTTCCACAGAAAGGTCATCCAGTTTTCGAATGAAAATGATAATTGTTGACTTTAGGTCATGTATAAAACGGTTCATTTTGAATGGTTCTACACATTGGAAAATATAAGTGATAATCCGCCATGCTGTTTTTACACAGCCGAAACATCCAAAGAACACGTCGTCATAGATTTCGAAATGATCAATATCATCGAAAGGTGTAAAACAGAAGTAAGGTAAGACAACAGTTCTGTTGTCTGAAACTTTATTCTTATTCAACATCTCAAGCTAAATTAACTTTCCTCAGCCGATAAGTGAGGAAAAACACTATAGCTGAAAAATTGCTAACCAATTGTCGTTAAAATCGACAAGACCAAAGATATCTCAAATTTCACCACACTTTGTGAGAATTTCAACTTTCTTCCACTACAACCTTTTGAGAAAAAGAAAAGAATATCGTCTACCGAGATCACATCCCCCAAGAAAAGTACCAATTAACCAACTAACATTGGAGAAATTTGGTATAAAGCTAACTGTAGGTATTTAGGAAGTTTGATCTCGCTATTAAAGTAGATGGGAAATTCTTTTGTAAGACTACAACGAATTCAACAAACTACGGAAGAAAACTCAAGTGCCAAAAGTGGTCGGGTAGACCATCAATTCGAAGTATGGGTTAACAGTTATAATCATCACCTGATTAAGTTGTTAAAATCTAGGTACGAACCTCAAATTCGATCTTTCACCTTCGCGAATAGGTTTAAGGTTCCCTAGATAAGGTGTTTGGTTGGGTAAATTTCTAATCAGTAAACTTTGTAACTGAGTTTGATCAACAAAGTAGGATTTGTTCGAAAAGACACAAGAAAGACTAGTGTAGTACGAGAAAGTGGATAGATGGTGTACTTCACTCCACCATTTGGTGATATCCCAGGTAAGATTTTGGAATATGATGCCAGAGGTGTACGTCCTCGGATGTACCATACTACTTCCTTTCATTACGCCACGTGCGAATAAGCCTTCATATCTTTCTCGATACTCAAATCTCTCTAACAGTGAGAAATCAACTCATACTCCGATTTTACTAACTACCTGTGAAAGTGATCGAAAACATGACTAGTTGAAGATGTTTTGATTACCTAAGTGGAAAACATGGTTAAAACAACTGCGAGTTTACGGTCCTTCTACAAAACTTGCTCATAAGTTTCCTTGATTTAGTTTCTTCGGCTCAGGTAATCACTATTAATTAGTCTATCAGTTGCGCCACTAATTGATGCATATACAATATTTTGATATTGTTCACTACCTTGAAACTATGAACCAACGTTTTGGTATAAAGGTATCACTCCCAGATACTAGTACCTGTGTCCAGTATCATAAATCATACCGCCTAAATATTGGTTGATAGTTCCTGGATATCAGACATTATCGTCAATTGGTAACGCCACCATAGGCTGATTACAGGTTATAACCCTCTCGGATAGATGGTCTAGGATAATTGGTAAGGAACTAGTTTGGTGAGGTGGTTTCATTAATTCTAGGAAAAATGCTTACTACTTCAGGGATTTCTACTGACCGTTGATATAACCATTCATACTCTTGTGCCTATGCTCATCAAAATGATGAGTATAGCACCAAAAGACATTTGGAAAACTAATATTGGTTGGTACGTCCTAAGGCTGAAAAAGGAATTTGCTAATAATCTACTTTGGTACATCATTCCGTCGTGTGCTACCACTTTAGCACCAGGTTGCCGCTCAAGACATTTCTGGCATCTTGATGCAGTAAACTTTGTAGGAATTCTAATAGGTGATATACTAACAGATGCTCCCAAGCAATCAAAACTATTCTTGATTTCCTAACTTGAAAAGGTTGGTAATGATTATTGGAGAATAGTGGTGGGATTGATTCATAAAATCTCCGGTGGTACACAATTACCAACACAATAGCCCTGCTTCAGGCCATAAACTCGTCTCCAAGTCAGGATTTTCCTTGGCATGAAGGTTTTTTGTTATGGTCTAGAGGTGGTCGCAAAATGTTCATCTAAAACATCGATAAGTTGTCTAAAATGCCCAAAACTTAGGGAAAAGCTAACATGTTTTCATATTCAACGAGGTGGCAAGATTCGATACTTAGGTTCAAAAACCGTGAATGCTTACATCACGCATGTGATTAACGCAATACTGCCCAAACTTATGCTCTAATACCAAACTGACACACCCCGACCTGGAATGTCCACTTGGACTCCAAATTGAGAATGTGTTGGTTGACACCTGGAAGTAGACCTGGCAATTTCTTACACGACCCGTTAACACGACACGTAAACGACACGAAAATAACGGGTTTCGGGTCAACACGATAACTAATCGGGTCATTATCGGGTCACACGATAATAACCCGTTAATAACGGGTCCTTAACAGGTTTACACGAGAGTGACACGCGGGTAACCTATTTCGACACGATAAGAAAAATGCTATTTTGATGATTTTAATTTTTTAAACTACTAAAAAAAACTTAGTATAAAATGCAATAGATATAATGAATATGTATATATTGTTTATTAATTATTATTCTATATAAACTTTAAATTTTAAGTTTTATTTATTTATTTATTTTTATAGTATATTATAGGCAAAGATTGAGATTAAAAATCATAAAACACATTAAAAATAAAAATATCAAGTAATATAAAAATACCAAACACATAAAAAAATTATAATAATTAATTTCCCGCCTAATATTTCAAGAGTTTCATCCATTTCCCGCCTAATGTTTGGGAAATTTTGCAGCCTATATCCATCCATTTCATGCCTAATATTTAACCCAAAGAAACTCTAAGTGTTAGTTAATGTATCGTTTTGATGGGATACGCATCCTATGAAACAAATTTCAATGATCCAACCGTCAAACTTGTTTATATATGCTTCGAGATCGCATACGCCAAAATTTGCAAAAAAAATATATTCAAAGATCAAGAAACGAGACAAAACTTTTCAACGGTTATAAACGAAAAATCACGATTTAACGGTTGTTTTAACTCTGATTTTGATGATTTTTTTACAGCTATACTCTTTGACCCTATATGAATATAATGAATGAATTCGATCTTCAATTTAAAATATTTACATTGGTGGATACCACAAAATCTTATGTTATACTTGATAAAAGTATAAATAAACTCTCAAGTGTTAGTGAATTTATCATTTTGATGGGATACGCATCTTACAAAACTAATTTCAACGATCCAACCGTCAAACTTGTTTATATATGCTTCGATATTCCATACACCAAAAATTGCAAAAAACAAACATTCAGAGATCAAGTAACGAGACAAAAAAATTTGACGGTTATAAACGAAAAATCATGATTTAACGGTTATTTTAACTCCGATTTTGATGATTTTTTACAGCTACACTCCTTGACCCTGTATGAATACAATGAATGAATTTGATCTTCAATTTAAAATATTTATACTAGTGGACACCACAAAATCTTATGTTATGCTTAATGAAAGTATAAATAAACTCTTAAGTGTTAGTGAATCTATCGTTTTGATGGGATACGCATCCTACAAAACTAATTTCAACAATCTAACCGTCAAACTTGTTTATATATGCTTCGAGATCGCATACGCCAAAAATTGCAAAAAACAAACATTTAGAGATCAAGTAACGAGACAAAACTTTTCAACGGTTATAAACGAAAAATCATGATTTAACGGTTATTTTAACTCTAATTTTGATGATTTTTTACAGCTACACTCCTTGACCCTATATGAATACAATGAATGAATTTGATCTTCAATTTAAAATATTTACACTAGTGGATACCACAAAATCTTATGTTATACTTGATGAAAATATAAATAAACTCTCAAGTGTTAGTGAATCTATCGTTTTGATGGGATACGCTTCCTATGAAACTAATGTCAACGATCCAACCGTCAAACTTGTTTATATATGCTTCAAGATCGCATACACCAAAAATTGAAAAAAACAAACATTCAGAGATCAAGTAATCAGACAAAACTTTTCAACGGTTATAAATGAAAAATCACGATTTAACGGTTATTTTAACTCCGATTTTGATGATTTTTTATAGCTACACTCCCTATATGAATACAATGAATGAATTTGATCTTCAATTTAAAATATTTACACTAGTGGATACCACAAAATCTTATGTTATACTTGATGAAAGTATAAATAAACTCTTAAGTATTAGTGAATCTATTGTTTTGATGGGATACGCATCCTACGAAACTAATTTCAACGATCCAACCGTCAAACTTGTTTATATATGCTTCGAGATCGCATACGCCAAAAATTGCAAAAAACAAACATTCCGAGATCAAGTAAAGAAACAAAACTTTTCAACGGTTATAAATGAAAAATCACGATTTAACAGTTATTTTAACTTCGATTTTGATGATTGTTTACAGCTATACTTCTTGACCCTATATGAATACAATGAATGAATTCGATCTTCAATTTGAAATATTTACACTAGTGGATACCACAAAATCTTATATTATACTTGATAAAAGTATAAATAAACTCTTAAATGTTAGTGAATTTATCGTTTTGATGAGATACGCATCCTACAAAACTAATTTCAACGATCCAACCGTCAAACTTATTTATATATGCTTTGAGATCGCATACGCCAAAAATTGCAAAAAACAAACATTCAGAGATCAAGTAATGAGACAAAACTTTTCGACGGTTATAAATGAAAAATCACGATTTAACGGTTATTTTAACTCCGATTTTGATGATTTTTTATAGCTACACTCCTTGACCCTATATGAATACAATGAATGAATTCGATCTTCAATTTAAAATATTTACATTAGTGGATACCACAAAATCTTATGTTATACTTAATGAAAATATAAATAAACTCTAAGTGTTAGTTAATGTATCGTTTTGATGGGATACGCATCATATGAAACTAATTTCAATGATCCAACCATCAAACATGTTTATATATGCTTCGAGATCGCATACGCCAGAAATTGCAAAAAACAAACATTCAGAGATCAAGTAACGAGACAAAATGTTTCGACGGTTATAAACGAAAAATCACGATTTAACGGTTATTTTAACTCTGATTTTGATGATTTTTTACAGCTACACTCCTTGATCCTATATGAATACAATGAACTAATTTGATCGTCAATTTAAAATATTTACAGAAGTGGATATATACCACAAAATCTTATGTCATGATGATCTATGAAAATTGAGGATTTTGTAAAAGGAATAACATGTAAGCTTTGAGTTCCATTGGCAAGGTTACATGGTCATTTAGATTTTTAAAACCCTCCAAATCTCATGAACAATGTTATTTATTTTAGTGAAAAATTAATAAAATTAATAATAATTATTGTAGAAGTGTGAAAAATGTAATCACTCGTAATAAAAAGCTTTACAACTTTCATTAAAGGGTCAACTCTGAAATTTAGTATGCATATACTGATTTAGTATTATGTTTTACATTTTTTTGGGTCAAATTATGTTTTTCATTTTCATTTTTATTGATTTAAAATATATTTTTCTTAACGGGTAACGGGTCGGGTTATATTACCTGAAAATATTAACGGGTTGATTTCGGGTCGGGTCATATTACCCGTTTACTTTAACGGGTACAACACGACACGACTCGTTAAGCTATCGGGTATGACACGAAAACGACACGAACACGAGAAACACGACACGAATGCCAGGTCTACCTGGAAGGTGACAAAGCCATAAGGTATAGTGATGTGGAAGACGTGAATAAATTTAAACCTAAAAGTGCCTAAAAATAAGAGTGAGTTGTGAGCAAGATTGAACCCATTTCACATATGATGTCAGAGCATAAGCACAGTACAATAAAATAGGGTGAGAATTATACCATCGAAGGTAATCGTCTACACTAAAATTTGCCAAGAATCCTAGTCGATAAGAAAGCTCAGCTACTAAAACCTGGATGGGCGAAAAACAAGGATGAGTAGGCCTAAAAATAAATTTTTATAAAAACCTTTCTGAAAACATCATAACCTCTTGTTGTAAAACAAGTATAGTTTCCAAAATATACTTACTACGTATAGTATAAAAATACTAACCGTAGCTTGCAAAATCTCAAGAACTCATTACGGCATAATATCTCCTAAATAAAAGCATGACATCCATAATCCTAAAATCTCAATAGTAATATAAGTAAAATCAGGTGCTCAATCAATCTATGTTAGCACACAAGTCGGAATCGCCTAATGCGACCTCTACGACTGAACTGATGCTTATCAATCTATGCTAGCACACGAGTCAGAGTTGCCTAATGCAACTTGTACGATAGGATTAGGTGTAATCATAATATAGGCTCTAGTGCTACAATCACATGAAAACTGGCGCTATTCACGGTCACCTACAAGTTGGAGTTGCCTAATGCAACCTATACGACATGACTGGCACCAACTTGGATCTAAGGCGAGCGTGTGGTGCAGAGGTGAACATACACATGAAGGAATGGCCTTAGCCCTGGGCGAGCACTAACACCGGGGTGCAGCAATGATGAGCACACTACATAAATATAAGCATGCCATAGTGATTCGATAGTTCTAATCAACATACTAACATTCACAGCCGTATATATAATTATGGCATCAAAGATTATAAGCATACCTGTGCATCCTGTAGGATGTCATATATTCCATAATTTCTAGTCAATATAACATTCATCAAAGCCGTAACTTGGGTTAAGGCATCTGTGACGGCCCGTGCCGAATTATTTGTACCGTAGGTGCAAAAAGGCTAAAATGCCTTTGAACGTTAATTGGGGTTGTGGGGTGTTGTTTAGTTGTTTTTGGTGGTTGACTCTACAGGACACACACACACACACACACACACACCACACACCTATACCACACACTCCCGTGACTCTCTCTCTTTCTTCTCTCTCGAACTTCATTCCATTTCCTTTGCAAGTGTACGGATGAACTTCAAAACCAATCTTTTAAGCACAGATCAACGTCTAAAAGGTAAGATTCGAACTACTTGCAAACTCCTGAGTTCATCCATACCATTTATGAGACTTGAAACCTTCGAAAACCTTGAGAACCCTAACCCCAGTTTTCATGCACTGTTCATGCACACGTGATCATGAAGTTTTTAGGAGTTTTTAAGGTCACAGGGAGTTTTTGGAGGTCCTCACGAAACTCGAAGGAGAAAGTTGAAGTGTTTTAGACGTCGAGAAGCCCAGTTTTAGTGAGTTGCAGGTTTGGCCGGAATATCGTGGGTTTTTCTAGCGAGATTCTATTGGTTTTAGGGCTTCAAAGTGGTAAGATTTTGTTCTACTCATTGTAAGCTTCAATTTGGTACCAATTTCATGGAATTTGGTCGAGAAATGAAAAAGATATGAAGTTTTAAAAATTTTCCAGTTTCCGACGAGAATTCGAGTTACAGACAGCGGCGCTGATGGCGGCGGACGGTGGCGGCTGGCGAGACTCACCGGTGAAGACGGCGAATATTCCATCAACTCTGATAGAATATTCCTAACGGCAGTTAACGGCGTCAGGTTAGTTTTAACGGAATATGCTTGCTTTTGGAAGGAATATTCCCTAACGCCGTTAGGGATTCCGTCCATGTGCCAGGCACGTGCCTGCGCATGGCCGGCGCGTGGGGGCGCGTGAGACCTCATAAAATTATTTTAAAAATATGGGGATATTTGTGAGGTTGAGTAGATCACGTTGGTGTATCCAAACACCCCATTTGAGCATTGTATGAGAAGTTATTACCTAGTTTTGGTTATGTGCTTTAAATTGACGTTTTTATAGTTGTTTCGCTTGTAAGTGAGACCTATCTTGAGGACGAGCGCAGTCACTCGAGGCAAGGGGGTTACGACCCTTCCACATATCAGTGAGTGGGCTTTTGGTTTTCCGTATATACCTATATACTTGTGGTTTTTCCTAGAAAATGGTATGGAATGTTTATATGTTTTAAATGCCATGCATAGTGTTTGCCTATTTATTTATGCATTAGCAGTTGCATATATGTATGTTTGGTGCTGCGGACGCACAGGTAAATGCCAGGTAAGTTTATGGTTTATGAATGTGAATTAGTAGTTATGTGAGATGCATAGAGAGCTCTTAACCTACACCCCCGATGTTAGTGCTCCCGCACAGAGTAGGGCATAATCCTTCACGTGATGTTCACCTCCCACACCACACGCTTATCTTGGATCCAAGTTAGGTGCACAGTCCTGTCGTACAGACCACTATAGGTGGTTTCGACTCGTAGGTGACCCACAATCATTCGCCCAGTCTTCAAGTGATCGTAGCACTTGAGCGTATTTATTTACACACAGTCCTGTCGTACAAACCACTTTAGGTGGTTTCGACTCGTGTGCAGGTATAGTTAGTGAGTTGGGGATTTGAGCTCTAGATTCAGCCGTACAGGTCACGTTAAGTGACTCTGGTTGACATGTTACTTACATTGATTGTCATTACCTGGGTTACTTACATTTTATGTGGAGGCATTTGACATGGCATATTTCTGAGCATGTTTTTTTATATATATGTATATTCTATTTTCTAGGAAACTATACAGGTTTTACAGCGAGGGGTTAGAAATTTTGTTAATGAAATGATTTTGAAAAGCTTTGTTTTTGCCCACTCAAACTTTCTGTTTTGCGTATCTCCAGGTTCTAGTTTGGTTTGCTCTTTTGGTGGCTTACGAGGAATTCACGGTGTATCTGACAAATTATCACTAGTGTAGGACCACCTATGGGTGTGTTTAGTTAGTGTTTGTTCCTCTGGACTGCACTAGGCTTTCTGTGCTCTGAATATTGTTTATCACCCTTACACTTGCACTTGTATGTTAACTCCTCTGTTTTGTAGTTTGGTTTTTATTTATTCGTACTTTTATTATTATCTTTTGCTTTCGTATTGTGCACATGGCTACATTACCCTCACGTGAAGGCCAACACACCCTGATTTCGGTCGGGGTGTGTCAACATCCCACGGGATCCTGAATAATTTCATAAATTCCGTCATTTCGCTAATGCTTAAAATTTTTAGTCTAATATAGGTGTACGTAAGAAATTCTTTTTCAAATGCATAAATGGAAACTATTAATCATATATATAGACACACACACACACACACACTGTAAAAAGGAAAAGACCCACTCACTTGAAGTTCGCGCTACAACTCCCTAGCACGAATATCGAGATGTCATGAACGATCGTCGCCTAGAACAAATATCAAATTATGTCTTAGAATTCTTATCGATAGAACACGTAACTTACATAAAACACACCCCCAAGGACGTTCTAGAATGATTTGTAACCCATTGACAAAAAGTCAACCATCGGTCAATGGTCAATGGTAGAGTCCACAACACAACACTACGTAATTCGATCCGAAAGATCCACACCTCGAATTTTCGATTTGTAACTTCCCAAGAGTTTCAATAAGCTTCTAGAACAACATCCTAAAGTTTCGGTTCAGGAAGATCTGTATGTCAGATTCTAGATCCGTTAGTTCCTAATATCCTTAAATATTATGTACTATTACATATTAAAGTTTGGAGACAATCCAATGGTCAGATTGTCGAATCATATAATAGCCAAGTGGCGGCACTTAACGGAATTATAACCAAACAATGGAATTTCGTCAATCGGATGTCTAATATGGAATCGAGGCATCCAAATTAGCCTAGGAAGGTTAGGTGGGGTTTTGGCCCACGCGTCGCCACACACGACTGCCTGCCACCTCGACACACCGGAAAATTCAACTACTTCAAAAAATTACCAAATTTCACAAAAATGAAGATCTCAATGAGTAGAGCCAGTTTTATACATGTGGCCAAGTCTAATTTATCCAGGAAAGGCTCCAATTCGTCTCAAACCCGTCGGAAACCGTAAGTTAAGTTGCCTTCGATTTGACTTCTCTGATGCTCCGCTGCTCCAACCAAGGCTTGGGACTTGTTCCTAGGTGCAAAAAGAGTTGACCCATGGTGGTGGTCGACGGAGTTTGCTTAAGGAATGGCGGATTGGGGCCATGAGACCTTCGCCGCCACCTTGCGTGTTCTTCCCAATTTCCTGGCCAACTTAACTTGGGTTTGGTGGAGAAATGAAGATGGAAGGTCTCTGAGTTGATTAATGGTGGTGGATGGCTGCAATTCGTTGGAAAACCCGACGAAAATCGCCTAAGAAGAAAGCGGAACCGGGTTGGGAAAAGGGAAACAGGCTGGTGGTCCCATGCCTCACCTCTCCCTCATTTCCCCTCATTTCCTGCTCTCCCTATTGGTCAGTTTCTCCTATCCTCCTTCCCGATTGGTCTATCCTCCTTCTCCTTTCTTTTCCGTCTGTCCTCTTTCCTGATTGGGCAATCTCTTCCCCCCATCTCTCTGTTCTTCATTTCTCTCCACTAATATTAAAAAACAATATAATAACTATGACAGATATATATATACACACACACATATACAAACTAATAAATAGTAATCTTTACAAAAGTACTTTTCAAAATTGTAGTTTTGTAAAACCCCTATCGTGAGTCCGATTTCAATTAAGATTACGCCTACGTGATCATCCCGTCGAGAACTTCGAGAGTATGATAAAATAGTAACTTGCACGCGTCACTAAATAACGATCAACGAAAGTCAACAATCTCGCCAGTAGAGGCATTTTTGTCAATTTACGCTTTTAAAAATTAATAAAACCATAAAAGTAGGGACGGTTGTCATTGGAATTATAGTAGTACCATATGGTTTTAATAGCATTTTCAATGAAAATATGTAAATTTGAGATGTCAAAGCTACACTTGTGTCCTATTTTCATTTTGGTGAGATGTAAACGTGTGTTCAACTATGATAGGATAAAATGTAAATTTACATTTTTCGGCCAAGATAATATTCATATCTTGTTCACTAGAGATTTTCGGCTACTACAAAATGAAATTCCAATTCCATGGCATTTTGCATCTCCTATTGATTATTTGTGCGACATCTTTGCATTAATTTTAACATCTGAACAATCTATCTTTCAAGTCTACATTCATAGAAGAATTTATAAGTATTAACGAACTTATCTGTGGTGAGGAAAATTGATAAACACATTGCTTCTCGAAAACACTAATGAAGGGAATATGTTTGATCATTTCTTAAGTAATTGTTATTCACCTGGCTTAGCTCGGCTTGATGCAACTCTAGTTTATGTTGATTAGACTATGACCATTGTTAAATAGTCCTATGGTTTTTTATTTGGGCCGTTTTTTTTTTTTTTTTTTTTTTTTCCAGAAACGAGTTATGATAAGACACCTATAATATTAGACAGTTTGGATCATTATCTCGAGGTAGAGGTGGAATCAAACTGATTTCTACATAATTCTAACCCAACTAGTTAAAATAATAAAAGTCGGATTTGGATTAAGGCCTCGCTTAGTATTGCATTTTTTTTTACCTATAATTGCTTCACTTTAAAATTAAGTAATAAACAAAATGTTTGTTAAAAATAAAATATCATGCTTATTTTTAAATCAATGTCCTTCAGACAATAGCTTTTAAAATCAACATGTAGGTTGTTTTTAAAAGCCTTAAAAGCCGAGTTGGGCCTTTAATGGATAATTTTAATTCCTGTAATATTCTCGTTAATTTTTAAAAAGAAAATTATTTATTCATCTACATACATTTTCTCTTTTGAAGAACAATGCGACCGCCGTCATTTACCACTACAACCACTAACCTCACATCAACAATGCAATTACCACTAACATCGTTACCACCACTAGGGCCACCACAATCGTCACCACCACCACCTCTGCCCCTGCCACAACCACAATTACCATTACCACCACCATTGTTGTCGTCACTGTCGCCAACCACCACCGTCACAAGGCCATAACTACAACCACAACCACAACCATAATCACCACCACTGCAACCACAACCACCATTGTCATTGCTAGAAGATTGTTACATCTCCACCCCAACCACCACACGTCACTATTTGCACGACTACCATACCCTTACCATCCGCTACCGCCACCGCCATCACCCTCATTGTCATCGTCACCACTTACAACGGCAACCATCATTCTTACACCACTGCCGCCATCACCACTACTATTGTTTCCATCGCGAATGCCAATAAAGCTGCAATCGCCACTACTGCAGCTGCCAGTGCTAACGTAGGCAATCCAACGTCTACAAAAACCCTCATGATTCTTGCAGAGCTTCACCTGGTTTTTATTTTATTATTTTTTTTAACCTACTTTTTGATTCCGTCCTTTTTAAACGTTGCGTGGATTTATTTTGAATTTTAGTGATATTTAAGAATTTAATTTGAAACTTTAAAAGTAAGTTAGTAAAATTGGAATTATCTGTCTAAATAATAATATAATACATAGTTTTTCCTTCCTCAAAATCAACCCTTTCAATCATTCCAAGGACAAATCGCTCTCTCTTTAAGTCTCATCTGGGTCGGGTAAATTTCTTTCTTTGGTTTCGGTTTTTCTTCAATCTGTCTTTCTGGACGGCCATTTTGGTCAATTTGATGCTTCTTGGCTGGCTGGTGTTCTTTTTCTGAGTTCGATTATCGACTTGTGTGGATCTGATTTTGTTTCTTGAGTAAATACTTACCGATCTGTAATTTGTATTCTGCCAAATGGGGAAAAATGGTATCTTTGGGCATCAGGGTTTTGGTACTTGACCTTTCTTGTTTGATCTGATTTGAGTTTTCTCTTTTGAGGTGCTTTTCTTGCTTTCTGGGCAACTGGGTTGTTGTTTGTATGGATGTTTGCTTGAAAGCTAAAGCTCCCTCTCTCTCTCTCCCACTCCTTATATGAAAGATAAGCCATTTGGGTTTTTGTTGACTTTATCATATTTGTATGGATATTGATTTGAAGTTAGTGTGAGCTGGTTTTGGTAATGCCTTTAGGTGTTAGTGGATTCAGGATGTAGTTGTTCGTCGATTGTCTTTTAGAGGTTTCAAAATTGGAATATGCTGGCTTTTGCACTTCTCTTTACTTTTTATATTCTTCCTTCGTTGAAAGCGCATTGCGTTTGTCTTAAGTTTTAGCTTAAGGTAGTTATGCCTGTAATTGGAATTTGGATTGTATTGACTCTAATGATCTTTGTTTTTGTGAGGATCATTTCTTTCAAACATATCTTGTATTCAGAACTTTATTGATTTATATTTTTGTAAATATAGCAATTGGAGAAAAACAGGCCGAATCTCTTTTGCAGCTTTCCAAACCATTGATCCCCTATCTCACGCTGAGACAAACCTTTTAGAGAGCCAAACTGTAGGAGAAACCTGTGCTTTTGATGTTCAAATCAACTCAACTAAGCCTTTATCTGGAAACTAAGCAATCTCCGCTAGTCTCGCAAAAGAAAGTGAGAAAATGAGAATGTCGAAAATGTAGGTTACAAGATGAAAGGATGAGAGGAGAGATTTAATTGTTGCATGTCTTAATTGAAGTCAAACTTGATGGAATTTCAGTGGTGTGTGATAACTGTTTAGGTAGTATCAGTGGTAATTCTAGGGGTACAGATACAAGATTGGATTGATAGTCATGAGGATTTGGGAATGTATGTTTCACAATGGTTCTGGGAGGTAATGTTTAGTTCCGTATAATCATATTACTTTGTACCTTTCTATTTTCTGTTTCAAATATCTCTATCAGGGAATCAGAGAAATTCTAATAATACTTTGTACCTTTCTTTTTTCGGTCTGCATTACAGTTTTTATGTTGCTGTTGGCAATCAAATACTAATAATACTCTGTTTAATGTTTGAGCAGCAAGGGTTTGTGTCTCATGCTTGTTCATTCTGTCTTTTATTTGTCATTATGAGACATCACTGATCTTACTTCTACTTTCCTAATTTTTCATTTAAATGTTAATGTGTTATTGCAGGCATATCGGCTTACGGCTTTCCTTATTCTAGCACTCTAATCAGTGCAGTTGGGAATTTTGTGGCACATAAAAAAGCTGAATTGCTGATTCTCTTTTTGGTAGCCAAAGTTTTCTTGAGGACTTCATTCCTTTTTTTTTTTCTTATGGTAATGTTGTGTCTCTGTACATAAAAATTAGTTCTTTTGCTTTGCACTATTGCCAAACTATAATAAAATAGAACATGATAGTTATATGGACTAGTACGTCTCCATACATTGGCGCTGGACTAAATCAAAGGCAGATAGATGTTTAATTGCATGCTTATTCATCCAAAACTAATTTGAGATTTTTTCGTTCTACTTTGAGACTACATGGTGGTTTAACAATTTACAGCAATACGTATGTGCATGAAACTCCATTCCTGGTGTAAATAATTAATCCTTGTTATATTGAAACATCAACATGGGAATATAGCGGTTCAGAGTTTATATGCACACATTCATTGTTTGGTTTATTTGGAGTCTATCTTTCTTCTTTGCAACAAATGGATTGTCATGCTTCTTCTTATTTGCAGTTTGCAACTGATGATTTCTTCGTCCTTTTCCTTTCAAACTCTTCTTACAATTCTTTTGGTCATGTAACATTTCAGGCTACAAATGAAAATCTCCCACCAAATGTAATTAAGCAACTTGCGAAGGAATTGAAGAGTCTTGATGAATCCCCTCCTGAGGGCATTCAAGTTGGGCTTAACGATGATGATTTTTCAATCATATATGCTGATATTGAAGGGCCAGGCACGTTTATTTTTTGGCATAAACTGTAATTTAGTCTTTCGCTCCTGCATCATTTGAATAATTTTGAGATATTTACTGAGCTACGATCTTGGCCTTGCAGCTGGCACTCCTTATGAGAATGGTGTTTTCCACATGAAGTTGTTATTGTCCAAGGACTTTCCGCGCTCTCCTCCTAAAGGTTTGTTTGTTATGATCATAAATGACGTAATTGATAACACTATCATTTAAGTGGACATGTCGTATTTCTGTTCCCTTGTTCTGTTTGGAATGCGTGACCATACACAACTGAAGATGTTTTTGTTGATGAAAGGCCTATATATGGTAGAACTCTTTTAGTCCCTATTTGGATTATAATTTCTGGAAAATAATTGTTGTAGGCTACTTCCTGACGAAGATTTTCCATCCAAACATTGCGACTAACGGTGAGATTTGTGTCAACACCTTGAAAAAGGATTGGAATCCAAGTCTTGGATTACGACATGTTCTGATTGTAAGTTCCCTTGATGGTTCAGTTATATTCTTTCATTTCTGCTTATTCATCTGAGAATTTTGTGTTCTCTTACAAACTCAAGTTGTCTTGGCTCCGTGCTTTGTGATAACAGGTAGTTAGATGTCTATTGATTGAACCATTTCCAGAATCAGCGTTGAATGAACAGGCAGGCAAGATGCTCCTTGAAAATTATGAGGAGTATGCAAGACATGCAAGGTGAGCTATAGTAATAATGTCATCTGTTTCGGGTTCAGATAAATGGAGCAGGGGAAGGAACTTATTCACGCCGGCTTTTATCACAATTGTTATAGAAACCAAAAGATGCATATGCCAACTATGGATAATATTATTACACATGACTACGCAACTTAAGTAGACTTCATTTCTTGCATGTAGGCTTTATACTGGAATCCATGCTAAGCCAAAACACAAGTTTAAAACAGGAGCTATTTCAGAGTCGACAACTGCACTGAACGTTGATCAAACTAACACATTGACGCTTAATGCTGATCAAAAGAACACAGCACCCGGTGCTGCTTTGCTGGTGATCTCTGCATCCCCATCACTACTGGCACCTAGTACAGTCACCACTAGAGGAAATGGTCAGGATCAGCCACCCGTTGTAGCTCCAACGGAGACGGGAGTAAGTGGGTCTGCTACTACGGTGAGGAAGGAAGGTGGATTGACAAAAGCACAGGCAGAAAAGAAGAAAATAGATGCGAGAAAGAAGAGTTTGAAGAGATTATGAAGTTAAGAGGGATGAATGATTGATTGGAACTTCTGTTATGCAGTTTGTGACTTATTTGTCCTTGATTGATGGAGGAGGAGGGGTTAAAAAAGCCAAAGAGCCGAAATGCATGTAAAATACATGAATTTGAGAAAAGTGATGGATTAAATTCACCCGCTTGCCGCCCCTTTCGTTTTCGTTGGTCTCTTCTCTTGATATGTTTGTGGTATTTTCTGACAAGGTTACGGTGATCTGATTTAAATTGCTGAAACTTGACTATGCTTATGCCTGCAAGTACTTATCGTTTTGAGTCGTAAGAGTGGCTCTACTTTCACCCTCAATCAATAGAATTGAGGGCAGGGCACCCCTAGCTGAAATGTTCAGTTCATTTATCAACTAAAATCACCATCCAAATTTACCGTAGTTACCGTTAAATAGATTACACCACGAAACACCCTTAACCCCTTTAAAGGGAGTGCACCGGAAAAGAACAGGAACTGGGTTGATCTATTTATTGCGAAGCATCCAAAGCATAATTGCACTCACACGATGCTCAATTGCTCGTGCCAGCTATTGGACTTGTACTAAGAGAAGGCAACTAGATATTTTCATGATTTTTCAATTTATATATGTGCATAGTTTTCAGTTGATTGCTATTTATTCTAATCGAACGTTGTTGGTTTTGGACTTGTGAGGACCATCTTCAATGGAAATGTCAAATTATTGGAATTAAATTGCAATTGATGGTTGATGTGATAATCTGAAGTTTTATGTCAAATATTATGCGTCTCCAACTAAGTTGTCAAATATTTTTATTTTTTTATTAATGTAAAGTTTTAAATGGGTTGTATTTATTAAAAAAAATTGTTGAAACAAAATTTTGTTGGTTAAAGTGTTAGTGGAATAAGGGATATTAAATTAATTAAAAATAAATTTGACATTGACGTCTAGGCCTGGAAATTCCTGACACGACATGAAATTAACAGGTGTTCGGGTCGACACGATAACGAATCGGGTTGTTATCGGGTAACCCGATAAGCACCTGTTAAGATAATGGGTTGATTCGGGTATACACGTGGGTAACACGATACACGATCAGCAGAATATTATTTTTATAATTTTATAACCCTAAAAAAATACTGTAATAATTATATATATTAATTTAACAATTTTATACCCCTAAAAACTATAATAAATATATATATATAATTAATTATAATTATATATATATATATATATATTAAATTTTGAATTAAATTTTATAAAAACTATCTTAATAAATACACACACACCATTGAACCTGATGGGATATGAATTCTCCGAAACTAATTTCAACGATCCCAATTGTCAAACTTGTTATATACTTCAAGATCACATCAACAAAAAATTGCAAAACACAAACATTCAGAGATCAAGTAACGGGACAAAGCTTTTCGACGGTTATAAACGAAAAATCACAATTTAACGGTTATTTTAACTTTGATTTTGATGATTTTTTACAGCTACACTCCTTTACCCTATATGAATACAATAAATGAATTCGATCTCAATTTAAAATATTTACACAAGTGGATACCACAAAATCTTATGTTATAATTGATGAAAGTATAAATAAACTCCAAATGTTAGTCAATCTATTGTTTTTATGGGATACGAATTCTCCGAAACTAATTTCAATGATCCCAACCGTCAAACTTATTTGTATATGCTTCGAGATCACATCAGCAAAAAATTGCAAAAACCAAATATTCAGAGATCAAGTAACAGGACAAAACTTTTCGACGGTTATAAACGAAAAATCACGATTTAACGGTTATTTTAACTCCGATTTTGATGATTTTTTACAGCTACACTCCTTGACCCTATATGAATACAAAGAATGAATTTGATCTTCAATTTAAAATATTTACATTAGTGGATGTGGATATCACAAAATCTTATGTTATATACTTAATAAAAGTATGAATCAACTATAATAACTATATACATTAATTTAACAATTTTATACCCATAAAATGACACACCCCGACCGAGATCGGAGCGTGCTGGCCGTCACACGAAGGTGACGTAGCCCTGTGCACGTGCGGAAGCTAATAAAGTAGTAAAATAAAAGTACGAATAATTAAAAACTAGCATACAAGGTACTAATATAAGTGCTAGTAAGTGAGATACAATTTCAGAGCAGGTCTAAAGCAGCCCAAACAAAAACGACAACAGTAGTACGCCCGAAGGCGACCCTACAATGGGGAGTGTCTGTCAGAAACGTCGGAAAGCCCTCAAGGGAAACCACCGCAACGGCTAAGCAACTAGAACCTAGAGGGGCGCAAAACAAAAGCGTGAGTGGGCAAAAACAAAGCTTTCGAAAACCATTTATAACATACTTACTAACCCCTCGCCGTAAAACCTGTATACTTCCCAGAAAATATATATACATAATACATATGCCAAATATGCTCAAGGTATATCAATCATGCTCGATAATATGCCATGTCGAATTCTCATAACGATATGCAAGTGCCCAGGTATAAACATAATCAATATCATGTAATCTGGCAGCCGGAGTCACCTAACGTGACCTGTACGGCTACATCTAGAGCTCAAATCTCAATCTCAATATCTAAACCTGCCCACGAGTCGGAACCACCTAAAGTGGTCTGTACGACAGGCCTGGGTGTAACATATATATACGCTCTAGTGCTACGATCACGTGAAGGCTGTGCGAATAATCGCGGGTCACCTACGAGTCGGAACCACCTAATGTGGTCTGTACGACAGGCCTATGCACCTAACTTGGATCCAAGCTGAGCGTGTGGTGCGGGAGGTGAACATCACGTGAAGGACTGTGCCCTACTCTGGGCGGGAGCACTAACACCGGGGGTGCAGGTTATGAGCTCTCTAAGCATCTCTAACCACTACTGAAATATAAACGTGAATAACACTTACCTGGCACCTACCTGCACGTCCACAGCACCAATATGCATATATAGGGTTGGGCAAACGGGTCCTGGGCCCGCGGGTAGGGGCGGGTATAGGCGGGTCGGGGCGGGTACGGGGCGGGTCCTGTTTTTAAATAGGGGAAACGGGGCGGGGCGGGCCTAGGTAATGGCATTTTAGGGTCGGACCGGTTCCAGATTTATAGAAAAACGGGGCCCCGAACCGGCCCGTTTGTAATTGAAATGGACGGCCCAGATTGAAAATAAACATACCTTCCAATCATGACCGTTGGTTTTACCCTAATTGATTCCGTGAGATGTGAGAGTCTTTGCAGTCTCTCGATCGACCTCGACGGCCTCTCCGTCTCTGACCTCGACCTCTTCGTCTCTGAACTCTGAACTCTGAAGTCCGTCTCTGATGTGAGAGTCACCAAGGTCGAGCCCAATCCCCATAGTCTCTGCAGCTAATTTCAGAGGTGGGTTTTGCGAGGAGAGGGCTGGGGCTGTGGTGGATGAATTGTCTGAGAGCTATACGTGTGTGATTTCGCATTTCGGAAACAATTTGACATCGAAGCGGGTTTATTTCGATGATAAGCTGAGTTGGGTTGTGGATGATCCTAATGCTGGTATGGTGGTGGCCCCTGGGGTGTTCTCTACTTCTCCATGGAGTATTGGTGAAGTGGGAAGAGAGTTTTGGGCTTCCGATTTTCTCAGTTGTTGTTATCTTTGCAAGAAGCAGCTTCATGGACTGGACATTGTCATGTACAGGTAAAAACAAAAGTTATATATACATACATTATATACACACACACACAGACATATGTATATATGTTCTCTTGATGTATAGTTACGAGTTAATCACTTTTGATGATTGATTTTGGTGAAGCGTGATTTAGGAAATCGTGGATTTTGAACCACGTTGTTGATTTTGAATATGGGATTAGTTTTTGCTTATTGATTATGTTGTGCAAACTGGTCAATCTGTAACATAATTTTTGGTCTCTGGTAAGTTGTCGGTCTAGGCAGGAGGATGTGATTCATGGATCTGCATCAGCAGCTATAGTATTTCTCCTCGTATTTGTAATTTTTTGTTTCAAGTAGAGGGTTACCTTTCAAGTAAATGTAGATGGGAAACCAGAATATTATTTTTTGTTTCCATTATTATGCTTTTGTTCAGCAAGGGAGGCTTGATAATAACTACATACCAACGCACATGATCTGATTGATGTTAATGCTAGTAACTAAGATTCATGTGTTTATCCAAGGCTTGCTATGGTACGTTCTAGCAGTAATGTACTGTTATCATGTTCAGGCAATAGAAGTTGTTGATCTGGACCAAAAGATCAAAATGGTTGAAGAACTTGACGGTCATGTCATGCGCTGCGTACGTGATCAGAATGGGAACCATGTCATCCAGAAGTGTATTGAATGTGTCCCTGAAGAGGCCATTCGTTTTATTGTGTTAACATTTTTTGATCAAGTCGTGACCCTTTCAACCCATCCATATGGGTGTCGTGTGATACAGGTAGAGATACTTCATACTTTCTTTTCTTTTTGTTCTTTGATCTGGTAATTCTTTTCAACAAAGAACTAATGTGTAATATTCAATAATATTTTCATTTGGCAGAGAGTTCTTGAGCACTGCAAAGATGAGAATACAGAGAGTAAAGTTATGGATGAGATTCTAGGAGCTGTTAGCATGTTGGCACAAGATCAGTATGGCAATTATGTCATTCAGGTTCATACTCTTTCATATTGATGTACTGTTATTTGTGAACTTCATATTGGTAATGTTTGTCTTCTTTTTCCCTTTGGATATGAGCTTTTGTGCTACTTGTTTTGTGGGATACTGATGTTCTTCAATTATTGCTTTCAGTTTAATTTTTAAATATTGGTCTAAACATTTCTGTGCTACACATGCGGTTAAATCCTGACGTATCTATCTCTACTCCCTCTCAGCCTTTTATTCTATTACCATGTCATTGTGAACTTCTTAACAAGATTTCTGTTCTTCTGGCACACCTCTGCCATCACCCTTTCCTTTTATTGCTTTTTACGCATCAGGTCATACTCCTCTGTTTCTTGCATTATAGTTTCATAGAACATATAGCTGCAAAGCCATCACCCTTTCCTTTTATTGCTTTTTACGCAGCTATTCAGTTGCAGTTTGATTTCCATCGAGCAATTTACAATCTTGGAACCGTATTGGTTAGTTTGTTACTTATCTTAATAATTTTAGGATAATGTGATACTCCATTCATAATTTAAATGGACTCTCAGTTTCCTCTATAGTGGATAACAAGAAACCACTGGTTCTCTTATCTAATAATCCCCCGTAACTTGAATTACCAAACCTTGGTCTTTTTCTTACTTGCAGTACGGATTGGCTGAGGACACACTAAGAACTGGGGGATCTGGACACCCCAAAGAAGTTTCACCTAATGAGTTGTATAGTCAATCGGCTATCTACATTGCAGCTGCTCATGCTTTGAAACCAAATTACAATGTAAGGTTCCCATAGTTTTCTTTCTCAACCAATTTGATTTGATATTTATATGGAGAAAAGGATATCCCTTCAGTGAGAGAGACTTAATTTTCCTAATTCTTTCAGTGGTCATAACTTGATGTCTGCTTAATCTCGTTGGTTGAGAGATTATATTTTTGGTTTGCTGACATGATAATTTCTAATCTTCACAGCTTCCTTTACCATATCTTAAAGTTGGATATCTTACTGATCGTGATCGTGATCTGACTTTACCACCTGACTTTACCACCTGGTGTTGGTGAATCTGTAGTTCTGTACAATTTTTTTTTTCTTTCAAACAAAAAAAAAAAAAAAAAAAGGGACCTGTGGACCCGGCCCGAACCGGCCCGTTTCAACCGGGCCGGGTAATGTCCGGTTCTTATATTAAAAAATGTAATCCCCGGCCCGGCCCGTCCCGTTCCCTTTGAACTTAGGTCCGGTCCGGTCCCTTCAAAATTGGGCCCGGCCCGGCCCGTGCCCAGCCCTATGCATATATATGTATGCCACTACTAATGTGTGCAATGATGCATAAACGATAATAATAACATGCATGGCATAAGGCAAATAACCCCTTTTAAATCAATTTCTGGGAATATAAATGTATATAGGTATATACGGAAAACAAAAGCCCACTCACTGGTATGTAGAAGGGTCGTAGCCCCCCTGCCTCGCGTGTGCACGCTCGTCCTCGGGGTACGTGTCACCTAAATGCGAAACAACTATAAAAACGTTAACTTTAAAGCACATAACTAACTTCTCGTAATAACTTCTCATACATTGCTCAAAATGGACAAATGAATATACCCACGTGCTCTACACAACCTCAGGATCACAACCATATTTTTAAAATAATTTTCCTCCGCCGCATGCGCCCCCACGCGCCGGCCAAGGCACGGACCTACGCGCCCCCCACGCGCGGCCACGTGCCATGCACACTGACGGTGTCAACAGACGCCGTCAGGAATATTCCGTTAAAACCCCGGAATATTCCGTTAAAACTAACAGGTTCCGTTAACGGCGTCAGGAATATTCCGTCAGAATTGACGGAATATTCCATCGCCTTCTTCATTCAATCGCCGGCGACGTCGCCGGCGCCGGAAACTGGGAAAACCTGCAACTTGGGTTTTCTCGCTCATTTTTCCACCATTCTTCACGTTTCTTGCACCAAAATAAAGCCCTAAACTAGTAGAACACAACCATACACAATTTAAGGCCTAAAACTCACTAGATTATACCTGTGCAAATTCTCCAAAACCGGCCAACTTAGAACAGGACGATCCCGACGTCCAATTTTGTCCAACGAAGCACTCCGAGGCTCCTTGGGACCTCACCAACACAACTACAAGCTTCAAAAGTTCAAAAACTAACTAGATTAATCTTGCATGAACAGTGACTAAAACGGAGCTTGTAAAATCGACGTGAAAACGTCAAAGTCTTTACCTGAAATTGGTACCACTGGACTCCTCTCAGCTTCACGAACTTGATGGTGCACTTGGTTTCTTCGATCTGTTAAGGTTTGAGGGGTTTTGGGGTTTGTCCGTACGTTTTCAAAGAGGAAGAAAGGGAATGAGGCTCGGGGAACTCACAGAGAGAGAGAGAGACAGAGAGAGACAGTGAGAGTGAGACAGTGTGTGTGTGTGTGGCCCTAAGCTTGCCAACACCACACAAAACAACCAAAAACAATAATACGAAAACAAGCTAGGGGTAAAAGGGTCATTTCATAAGCCCGTTTCCGATATTTCCGGGACGGGATGTCACATAAAAACTATAATAATTATATATATTAAATTAAATTTAAAAAATTGATGACCATTGGATCGGCTAAGATTTAATCTCAGCCGTCCATTTCATAATTATATATATATATTTTTTTTTATTAAATTTAAAAAATTGATAACCATTGGATCGGCTAAGATTTAATCTCAACCATCCATTGTAGGCTATTACTCTTCTCTCTCATTAACTCTTGAAGGCAATAAATCAAGCCAAAGTTCCAATACAATTTCCTGATGATCGATGTAAATTGAAGATTTTTGTAAATGGAGGTTTAAAATTTTGAGAAAGACTTACAACCTGAAAACAAAAACTCTTTCATTTTGCATATCCTTGCACATTTAATATTTGTAATAGATTAGTAGTGTATGTATTATTTTTTTATTAGGCTCTTATTTTCGAGTGTAGATATAGTACTTAAACGACAAATGTTTTAATGTTTTCAAGTAATATTTATGTGGCAATGTGTGGTATGTGGGTAAAGTGACCCGACCTGTTAAGGACTCGTTAAGATAACGGGTGTGACACCACACGACCCGTTAAGAAAACAGGTGTTACACGAAAACGACATGAACACGACAGACACGACCCGTTTGCCAGGCCTATTGACGTCAAATTTAACTTCTAAACACTATGGTTGAAAGAATTTTGATGTCAAATATACAGAATCATATCGCTACCTAAGATTTGACATCTCTTTTAAAAATGATAGTTACACAATTTATCGATTAGCTTGTAACATTCATATTAGAAAATCAAAAGACGTGTAACATTCATACTAAAGAGTTGAGGGTGGTTGTGGCTTCAAAGTATGTAGTAGGGGAGTGCACGTGGAACACCAACCAACCAAAAGAACGAGAGAGAGAGAGAGAGAGTAGTTGGGTCTTAAGTTGTGAGGTAGGTAGATGGAAACACGTTCCTCTCTCTCTCTCTCTGTTTCTACTCTATATTATGCATTCATTCATTTGGCTCTTAGTGTGCATTGGATTGAAGAGAACATTGTGGTGGTGGGACGAAAGACAGAGTTCAATGGAAAGCCAGAAGAAGATGAAGATACTTTGCCTCCATGGATTTAGAACGAGCGGCACCTTTCTCAAAAACCAAATTACCACCAAATGGCCTTCTTTCGCCTCTCAATTTGACATGGTATGTATATATGCACCTACGTACCTTCTGTTTTTTTTTTTTTTTTTTTTTTTTTTTTTTTTTTTTTTTTTTTTTTTTTTTTTTTTTTTTTTACATTGAAAAGAGAAATATTACAGCAATTAGTTGGTCGTGTTGCCAACACAGACGGAGTCTCTCTAAATTTGAAAAAAAATTGGTTTTTTTTTTTTTTTTTTTTTTGATGCGGTTGGATCGTGGAAAATCAAAACATATTTAAGAGATCATGAAATATAAACAATATAAAATCATGGTGTGTTATTTTATGGTTACAGGATTTTCCCGATGGTATATTTCCTGCTGCTGGAAAATCTGACATTGAAGGCATCTACCCACCACCTTATTACGAGTGGTTTCAATTTGACAAGGTAAATATTACACACTTTCACTGATAGAGTGCATTTTTGCTAACCACTTCAAACCTTGAGCTTGAGGCTTGAGGATGATGGTGATGAGTGTCACCACCGCACCGCATCAACCATCTTTCTTGCTTCCCAAAGGATATCCACAGAAAATGAATTGAATTGTTGTGCTGTTGTTCATCAGGACTTCACAGAGTACACAAACTTGGAAGAATGCATCACTTATTTATGCGACTACATAACAACCAAGGGCCCTTTTGATGGTCTGCTTGGTTTTTCTCAGGTACACACACACACACACACACACACACACACACACACACGTGTTTGCTTCCACAGGGCTCAATTCACATTCTCAAAATCTTTACGCAGGGTGCGACGCTATCAGGACTCCTATTGGGCTACCAAGCTCAGGTATATGTATCGTTTAGCCGTTCAACGGTCTGCATTTTCATTTCAACTTCATCTAACGAAACATGGTTAAGAAAGTTAAGGGCACCCTTAACATAGAAAGATCGTACATGTAGACATACAACTATATCATATTGAAGTTGAAGTACAAATTTGGGGGATGCAGGGTAAGGTGTTGAAGGACCATCCACCTTTCAAGTTTTGTATATCAACATCAGGAGCAATGTTCAGAGATCCCAGCATATGTGACATTGCCTACAAAGACCCTATCAAGGCCAAATCTGTTCACTTCATAGGAGCTAAAGACTGGTTAAGACGACCTTCGGAGGATTTTGCCACTGCATTTGATAACCCACTCATCATAAGGCACCCATACGGCCATACTGTCCCAAGACTAGGTTCGTCTCAACTAGTTTTCGGTGCATATATATGCACAATGCACTTTCACATGCACATATATCTACAGATTCTATACCAACATGGCCTTAACTAGTTTTTGGTGTTTGGTTTGTAAACAGATGAAGCAGCAACCGAGCAACTAAGTGGTTGGACTAAAACAATCATTGAATGCAATAATACTGAGAATGGAGATGCCAAAGAAAAACATAACGGCACAGATCCAGTGATTGCAGAAAGTAAGATCCAAAACAAGAAAACAAGCACTGCAGTTGACATAAAAACAAACGAGAGACAAGTCGAGGTTATGGAGGCAACCTACGCATGAAGATCTCAAATGTCACAATAAAGACCTGGTCACTTGAATGCACAATCTACATTGATCACAGTAGCGGTGTGTGAAGCCAAATAATACGTACTCTGTAGTCAGTACTGTATGTGTTCCCCTCTTAGGGTCATGCAGTGTTATCTTTATCCAATGGAAATCTATAATAGTATAATCTGGTTTGAATGTATATGAATTCGTTTCTCTAGCAAAACAATCTGCATTTCATCTGGCTGGTCCTAACACTATAATAGACGATGATACATTGGTACCTCCACTGGAGACGCTCTTATGAGGCTGACTTTATCAAGTTGGGGTCTCAACTTGGACGGATCAAGGGTGGAGATTTGATTTACCCTTGTAAGTGCATTGATCCATCAGTGCTTGCAGTGCCTAGTCTCTTTTGCTCGTTCATGAATCATGAAGCTTATTACTAATTAGGTTATTAAGGACAAAATAAAGGGTACAGTGAATAGTATCATGATCGACTTTTTAGTGTAAAAATATAATTTTTCGTTAAAGTGAACAGTATCGGAAGCTTTTCATTAAAATTTCCTTATTATTTTCCTTTTCTATTAGAACTTGGATGGGAGTCGATGGTTACAGGAATACTGGAAGGAAAACTAAACTTGTTCGGCCACGAGAACAAGTCAGAGAAAAGAAAGAGGAAACAGGAAAGAGACAATCTACCGGTTAAACAGATAATGGAACTCCATTACCAGAGCTGTTTTACTTGTAACTAAACATGTATAACATACTATCAACATACAAGTAGCAATTTGGCCTTACGGAAACAACATGAGCAATTCCGTAAAGAGTTTTACTTATTCTACTAGATTACTGAAGCTGCTTTACTTGCAACTAAACATATACAACAACAATAACATACACAAGTAGCATAAGCATTTGGTTCAAGTAAGCCTTACAGAAACAGCATCAGCAATTTCCATCATCCGCGAGCAAGTTAAAATGATCACAGCTATCAGCAAACTCTTCACCATGTGCAGCCTTACAATGCAGGTACAATGCCGTCTTTGCCGCAGCAATGTGGAGGATAAGTAGCATTAGGAAAGCAGTAGTCACTCCTAATAGCACTGCAAGTCCCCAATTCTTCCACCTAGTAGCCTCATTCATCCCCATTTCCAAAACCCAGCTACACACCCCTAAAACCCCAGAAAGACATCCAAAAACCAGCATCAAAGATACCGCAATCGTCCCCGCTCCCTTGACCAGCCTCGCCCTTCGAATCAAGGAATTGAAACACCAAGTGGATTCCAACACAACCACCACAGAAGCCAGAGTCCAGAGCACTTGAAGATAAAGCAAAACCATCAACAAAGCAACCACAACCACCGCCACAAAACCGGTAAAGAATGGTGACGAGTAGTCCACCGGAAACCCCAGCAGGTCAGCCCTCCAACCGCCATGAACAAGAATAGTGCAAAAGTTTTCAAAACCAACAGAACGACCAACAGGGAAGCTAAAAGGGTACCCAACAGAGGCTACAAGGAAGAGATACCAGATCAGACGGCGGAGAGGAAGTTCAGCGGGCGGCAATGGAAGCCATGGAAGGCGCTGTGGGTGATTGATCCGACGGCGCAGAGAGAAGAGAGAAGGACGAAGAGGGCAAACTTGAGAAAGGAAAAAAGGGTTTTGGCGGTGATTGTGGGGGTTGGTTTTGTTGAGCTTCGGAGGTGGAAATTTGGAAGTTGGGGAATCGGTCGGTGAGGGTGAGGAGGAGGAGGTCGAGAAGGGATGGGAAGAGAACGGAGGAAAGGAAGAAAGAGAGGGGGAGGAGGAAGACGACGGAGAGGTCTAAGAAGTGGCCGTGGGCGGCGGGGGAATTGATGAGGCGGAATGATTTCATCAGGATCGCTGCTGCAGATTGGGTTTCCATGGCGGATTGGAATTGAATGGGGCCGCGGAGTAGAGAAACAAATTTGAGGGTTTCAGAATTCAGATTGATTAGATTTCAGGTGAGGTGAATTTTTGGGGAAGGAAAGGAGAGAGTATGAGTGTATGTGTCATGTTTTCCGTAAAAACCACAGACAACGTAAGTACTCGAGTGAGCTAACTGTCGTCGTATGCTTGTTCACCGTTTCACATCCGATGATTTCAATCTCCTGATGCGTTGCTGATGTGATGTAGACATAATATATCTTGGCGTTAACTTCGTTTATGTATCGTGTCTTGATCGGGTTGATACATACGACATAGTCTTCATGGGCTAAGGCTCCAACTTGCAACAATTGCATGTGAAGAAAAGAGAAGGCCAACTCCAGCGGGTCCGCAACATCAGGGCAAAGAGATCCCATGTGGGCGAGCACACAAAAAGTACCCCTACTACGACCAAGACTATAGCCCCGTTGGCATCCGATGGCTGTCACATCTCTTGGGTTTGGATCCAGTGTAGCTTACCCAACTACATTCATTTTAAATTCAGCGGCTAAAATCTAATTTAATCAATTTTAACGACAATAAAAAAATCCAACAACTAAATTTAAATACAACAGTCAAATTAATATTATTAATGCATTCAAATCAAATCTGACACACTTTGAATCGAGCTGTGCTGGCTGACATCATCAATATCATAATATTTCTATGTCATAATCTCGATCATTTAAACACATGTTCGCAATACTCTTTTGTAAATCACATACTGCACATAATTATTTATATCATATCTCAAACGATGCCATGCTCATAACCAGGGGTGTAACCACAGTTACACCTAACTCTAACAAGAGTAAGTGTCTACCAATCATGTACAGGGCATAAAATCTCTATATGTCGGCCCCAATGGTACCATAGCTAAACCAAAATTGTAACCGTAGTTACAAGCAACTAAAATAAAGATAGTGTTATGTTGCAACCAAACTAATGGTGGGACAAACAAAACGCAACACGTCCACTAAGGTCCGAGTAGCTCGTTCAGATTAATCGTTAATCTAAGGGTGGAAATGTGATACTGAACAAAATCTAGTACTCATAACCTCCAAAAAGACTTCCAAAGACTTGGAAGTAAAATGCATAGCACGGTGAGATATAAATACGTCAAGGTGATAATCTGGTCAGGTTTTTGTTTGCCTGAACTTGTATAGAAGTCTAGAAGCAACTTTCTCATAATGCCATCACCCTCTGGAAGCAAACGGAGAAGAAATTGTGGCTGTCCAAGAAGTTTGAACTGTATATCCTCAAACACCCTTTCTACCCTAACCAAAGACAGGGCGCTCCTAGACTAAGAATTCTCTTCAAACACATCAAATGGAACCTTAATTTTTAATTCCTTTCCTATCTCCACATCATATCATGGATGAGGACTTTTAGATCACATCATGCAGAGAAGTTAACAACATCCCACTTTTATCTTAGTTGACTTCACAAGTGTCTTCTTGTTGAAATCCTTGCACCCATTTTAAGGAAAGAAATCATCACCAATACCAACTTTAAGCTTTAGGACTAGAAGAATACAGCTTTCCACTTGAGTAAAGCTACCACCAATTGAAACACCACGTGAGCGTAGTATTGGTTCATCATCATGATTATTGATTTTCATATTCTCTACATGTACAAAACAACTCATATAGGGAGCTTATAGTGATGATTCCCCATCTTCGGTCGAATACAAGAAATGAGTATAATCATTCGAACAATTCTCGATAATTCAAAAATAATGTCAATTCAATGCTTATGAACTTTAACTGAAATGGGATAGGAATGGAAGAAAATGTTCAAGGGTAATTATATCTTTTGCGATGGTAAACAATAACTGAGTTTGCACAAACGGGATAATGTACAATAGTGTAAGAGTAGACGTTTTCCAGATTCTTCCACCATCCCAGTCAAATCTGATTCTTTTCAAATGAATATGTACTTAAGAAATCTAAAGTTGATAAAGATTTTGAACATGTTCTCCACAGAGAAATGTCATTAGATTTTTAAGCAAAGATGATAAGTGTTGACTCTAAGTCATGGATAAGATGGCTCATTCCAAACAATGCTGCACATTGGAAATATAAATGATAATCCTTCATGCTAACTCTACACAGGCGAAACATCCAAGGGATACGTCATCACGGATTTCCAAAATGATCAATGTCATCAAAGAGTGTAACGCGATGGTGAGGTGACACAACAATTCAGTTGTTAGAACTTTATTCATAACTAACATTACAACTAAACTCACTTTCCTCGGTGGTGAGTGAGAAAAAACACCATAGCCAAAAATCTCTAACCAATTGTCGATAAAATCGACAAGACCAAAGATATCTCGAAATTCACAATACTTTGTGAGAATTTGAACTTTCTTCCACTACAACCTTTTTGGGAAAAGAAAAGAATCTCGTCCACTGAGATCACATCTTGCAAGAAGAGTATCAATTTAATCAAAGTTTACAATCGAGAAATCTGGTATAAAGCTGACTAACAAAGCTTAAAGAATTTGGTCTCGCTGTCAAGGTAGATAAGAAGATCACCGATAAGACCACTATGAATTCGTCAGACCATGGAGGCAACTCAGCATACAAAGGTTGGCCAACTAAACCATCAGTTCGAACACTCTATCAAGTTGCTAAAGTCTAGGTACAAATCTAGGGTTCAATCTTTCGCCTTCGTGAATAGGTTTGAAGTTCCCGAGATAAAGTGTTTGATTTGGTAATTCCCTAATCGGTAAGCCGTAGTGACTAAGTTCTCTCAGTAAGGTAGGACTCGTTCGAAAAGTCATAAGGAAAATTGATATATGAGTGGTTCAATAAGAAATAGGAAGAATAAATGTGGTGTTAACAAGGTGAATCACTCGTGTATTCTACTCCTCGCATGTGGTAGCATCCCAAGTAGAATTTTGAGAAAAGACACCAAGGGTATACATCCTTGAAACATACTAAACTACTAACCAACTCTACAACACGAACTAAAAGGTCTTTACCGTTTTCTTGACACTCAAAACATTCTAACAATGAGATGTCATTTCATATTTCAATCCCACTGTCCGCCTGTGGAAGTGAACGAGAGGTGGCTAGTCGAAGAAGTTTTGATTGCCTAAATAGGTAATATGGTAAACATAACCGTGAGTTTACCGTCTTAAAACAATGTCTGCTCCTAACTTTCCACGATTTAGTTTCTTCGGCTCAAATAGTCATTGTTAATCAGTCTACCAGTCGTGCCACCATAGGCTAATTACAGGCTAGAGCCTACTCGGATAGTTGGTTTTGTACGATTGGTAAGGAATTGGTCCTGTGAGGTGGTTCATTAATTCTAGGGAAAAATACTTTCTACTTCGGGGATTTCTACTAACTGTAGGTGTAACAACTCGTACACCTATGCTTATACTCATCGAAATGACGAGTACAACACCAAAAGAAACTCGAAAACTAGCGTTGGCTGGAATGTCCTAAGGTCAGAGAAAGAATTTTCTAACAATTTACTTTAGGACGGACTTAAACGAAAGTTGATCTTCCTCTTGAAGATCCGGAATAATATCTAATGCTTTTGGGAAGATTAGTGTTATCAGGGACCAAAAGTGATTGTCCCAAGATGTTCTTCCATTGAGTGCTAGCCTTGTAGCACCACATTGTCACTTAAGACATTTCTAGAGTTTTGATGAGAGTAGACCTCGTAGGAATTCTAAAAGATGGTATTCTAACTGACACTGCCAAGGAACCAAATCTATTTCTAATTTCCAATCTCAAAAGGTTTAATAATGATGGCTAAAGAATAGTGATGGAATTGATTTATAGATCCTTGGTGATACACCGTTATCGATACATTAACCCTGCTTTAGGGCCATCAACTAGTCTCAAATCTACATCTTTCCTTCGCAGAGAAGTTCTTCGCTTTAAGTCTAAAAGCATTCACCAAAATAATCTTCTAAAATGTCGATAAGTCGGCAAAACTGCCCAAAACTTAGGAAAAACTAACACACTTTTCATATTTGACAAGGTGGCAGGATTCGATATTTAGGTTCAAGAACCTAAAATACTTTCATCACGCGTGTGATAGATGCAATATTGCCCAACTTATGCTCTGATACCAAATTGACACACCCCGACCCAGAATGTCTACTAGGATTCTGAATCGAGTTGTGCTGGCCAACACCTGGAAGGTGACGAAACCATAAAGTGTAGTGATGTGGAAACTGTGAATAATTTAAACCTAAGAGTGCCTAAATACCAGAGTGCGCTGGTGAGCGGGAATGAACCCATTCACACGTAACGTCAGAGCATAAGTAAAGTACAGTAAAGTAGGTAAGGATTATACCCTCAGATGTAGCCATTTATACTGAGACTCGCCAAGAATCCTCGTCGATACGAACTTTCAGCAGCTAAAACCTGGAGGGGTGAAAAATAGAAAACGTGAGTTGGCAAAAAAAAAAACAAAGCTTTTCAAAACCATTTCTCTTTCGAAAAAATAATAACCCCTTACCATAAAACCGGTATAATTTCCCAGAAAATAGTAATACATACCTATGTAGAAATCATGCTTAAGAGTAGTGAAAACCAAGTATATGCCATGTCAATTATCTTAGCAATAAAATAAGTAAGCCAGGTGAAATAAATCAATGTAACTGACATGTCAGCTAGAGTCACCTAACGTGACCTGTATGGCTGAGCCTATAACTCATCTACTAATTTCTGCACACGAGTCGGAACCACCTAATGTGATATGTACGATAGGCTGGGTGTAAATAAGTACACTCAAGTGCGACGATCACGTGAAGGTTATGCAACGAATTGCAAGTCACCTACGAGTCGGAACCACCTAAAGTGGTCTGTACGACAGGTTGACACTTGACTTGGATCCAAGATGAGCGTGCGGTGCGGGAGGTGAACAATCACGTGAAGGCTTAAGCCCTGGTGGTTTGTTTCATGGGAGAAAGGGAGAGCTAAGAGAGAGTTAGAGAGTTAGAGAGTTAGAGAGTTAGAGAAAAGAGCTACAGAAGAAGAAGAAAAAGAAAGATAGAGTTCTAGAAAAGTGGGGGTGGCCCCACGTGGCACTCATCCAATGGTCAGACAAAATACCACTTGCGTTTCAAATGGCAAATTAACAAAATGCCCTCGACATTTAAAGGTTCGTAAAATCTTTGTTTTAACTCCAAATTACATTCTGCTTGTGCCCACATGTCCGTAGCGACGAGTACTACAAGGATACGCCAAGAAAACGAGTCTTACGTGACACGACACAACAGTCAACAAAAGTCAACATATTTACCTCGAAGGGCATTTTTGTAAATTCACTTATTAAAATTATAAAAAAAGGGTAAAATTGGGAACGGGTTATTACAAAATCCAATACCCAAACTCCTCCAACACTATAAATACTAATTCATTTGTTCACTAACACATAAAAAATTCAATTTCTCAAATTTCACTACCAAATTTTTTCGTATTTGAATTTTTTTTTACATCAAAATGTTTGTAAAAATAGAACAAGATAAATTATACAAAAACTAAATCCAAAATTGTTAGCTAATTTTTCTTTTAAGAAATACTAAAGTTTGAAAAATTATAAAGTCGAGGTGGGATTTATAGGTCTCTTGCTGTTAAAGGAAAATTTTGACTAACCTCGTATGTATAGATGTTTTTTACAAAAGAAATACTAATGTTTTTTTTATTTTTTTTTAAATTTTTATTAAGGACAAAATAAAAATAAAGTTTTTATTTGAAATATTATTAAAATAGTAGTAATTAATGCTATGAGCTCCTTTCTTAGTTCTTAAATTTAAGAGCTCCTAGGAGAATATGTTGAAATAAATCCCACATTAGAGAATTAAGAAAATAAAATACAATTTATAAGTGTATGGTTCCATCTTAATAACACTGAGACTCTTTTGTGATAAAATTATAACACCTAACAATAGGTGATTAAGTTGGGACATTATCATTATGATTAGGAGTGGGTCAGTGTCCAATCTCTCTTAATATCTGACAGAATTCCGATCTTAGAAGGTGGATAGGGAGTTTGATTGGAGATGATATCTTCAAATCTCTCTAAATTTTAGCTAGGAGCTCATATAGGGAGGTCATGGCCACTTCCTAATTAATCCATTAATCGTCTAAAAATTGAATGGTTTATTAAGTAGAAAAGTGACTTAGAAATTTAGTTTTTCTTAGGGTTTCCTTCTCTTTCGCGACATCTTTTCCTCAATTTTCTTAATTAGTACTCGTTTATTTATTTTTTATTTTTTATATAGCAAAAGAAAAAATTACAATGAAAAACCCCTAGGACATTCAACTAGGTTTGGCAAACGAGTCATGTTTGATGTGTTCGTGTCGTTTTTATACAATACATGTTATCTTAACGGGTCATGTCATGTCACATCCGGACCTAAAATGTCCACCTGAACATCCCAATCGCAATGTCATGGCCATCACCCAAAGGGTGACGAAGCCAAAAGGTAAAAATGAAAAATAAAAACTTCTCTTATACAAGTAACTATTACAAAATCCTTACAAAATACAAAAATAAGAAAAACTCTTAAATCCCTTGTCAAATAACTCATCTGTAAAATAAAAAAGTGAGGGGTGCGCAACAACCATAGTTGCTCAGTGAGTAGAATATGTAATATGTTAGTCAAGGGATGCTATTTTAGTTACTATGGAAAACACAACAATAATATCTAATAAATATGCACGTAATGTCATATCACATCATCCATGTACGTGTTTATTATATCCTTCATAAATAGTAACTCATCATCTAACTCATATTGGTCATTCTTTCCTAATATCTCCGTGTACAGTTTACATTTATTCCTCGGATTAATGCATCACTAAAATTCTCATACTCTATGAACAATTCCAAATATCCACATATTACTATATTAATAATTCTGAAAGTATTTCCACAAATCCAACATAATTGACTTGAAATAAAGATATTTAAAAATAAGTATAATTTGCAACACATAACATAAACCCACTCACCTTGGTATTCCGAGCTTTGATAAGATAACCCTACTAACAATCTCCACACACCGAACCTTTAATTTTAACTAAATGGAGCAGCAGCTCCTTAATTTTGGGGCCTTCGTCTGGCTCTCCCTGCTTCTCTGCGTTGCTCTCTGCAACTCTGCTATCTGTGCGTGCAGATGAAATGAAAGAGTACGAGGGAAAGAGAGATAGAGATTGAGCGGCTGAAAAGGTCGGAGACACGGAAGAGTGGAAGAAGGGGTAAGAATATAATAAAATTTGTGAGTGGAGGTAAAGGTGTCAACAAAGACTGGTCAAAAACTTTTAATAACAAAAAAACTAAACATTGGGAACTGAAGAAAGAGAGAGGGACACGGCATGGGGGAAGAAAGCGGGGGAAAAGAGAGTTAGGGAAGTGTGAAAAAGATTTTTAAAAAATGGAAGGTAGTGATGGTGTCTGATGGAGTTGGTAAAAGAAATACGGAATCTCACATGTCATATGATACCCATTATTTAAACAGATTACCCAAATAAATCATCAAATCCGTTATGATCGGTTAAGAAAAATATATATTTTTTTTCCTTTATAAATTTGCACATACTATATTGTCACATAAATATTATTTCAAAACATAAAAATATATTTATCATTAAGTACTACATACTCCAAAATAAGAGCATAATAGAAAAGTATTAATACACTTTTACAAAATATCAAATGTGTAAGGATATGCAAAATGAAGGTGTTTTTCTTTTTAAGATTGTGAAGCATTTCTCAAAAGTTAAAACCTTATCAATGAAACACAAAGCTTGCATCTTGTTCTTTTTATAAGATCTTTAAATTTTCATCGATCATCATGGAGAAATGGTATTGGAACTTTAGCTTGATCTGCTGTCTTCAACATATCATCGGAAAAACTAATTCAAAACAAAACCCCTCGAGATTTGCTCGATCCAAAGAGAGATAATCGGAGACAAAAATAGCAGATCGACTGGTGGTGATTTACTAGGTCGTATGTGGTGATAGTGGTGTGGTGAGGGAGATTGGAGCCAATTTTCTAAATTTAATTTAATATATATATATATATATATATATATATATATATATATATATATATATTAACTTTTAGTTCGGCTCAAGACTAAATCTTACTATTGTTAATTTTAGTATTTTTTTTTTAATGGCATAAAATTATCAAATTAATAATTTTTTTATCGTGTAACGAGTTACTCACGTGTATACCTAGACCGACCCGTTATCTTAACAAATACTTATTAGGTTACTTGATAACGACCCGATTCGTTATTGTGTTGACCCGAAAACTTATTAATTTCATGTTGCTTTGTTACTAGTTAACAGGTCGTGTCAGAAATTGTCAGGTCTATATTCAACAAGATAGTCACAATAGTATACCCAAGCTGCAGGAGGGAAGTGTTAAACCAAACTTGGACTCCATCCAAATTATGACCCAATAAACCAAGAGCATCCGTCACAAAGTTGTCTTCACCAAGAATATGTTGGAAAGAAATATGACCAAAATAACAAGCCGCACGCTGAATTTCCGTGATTAAAGTCTTGATTTGCCAAGGTACCGCAGACCTAAGATTGATAGCATCGACGAGAATCTTAGAATCCCCTTCAATTTCAAGTCTCCGAATTTGTCTAGTAGCAGCAATCTTGAAGCCATCAAGGAGAGCTTGGCCTTCAGCCACTGAAACATAAATATAACCTGTACTTGTGGCTCCCCCATAAACTGGATCTCGACAATCCTTTCAAATAATAAACTGGACCACCGGCCCGCAAAGCTCATCCGGGAGATGATTTTATTCAAAGAATATCCTATAGAAAATACAATGTTGGTCTTGGTATCGTACACCTACCAAATTCACCATTTTTTTATTTTCCAGGCTAAATTTCCTCCCACATTTGCATTCATAAGTTGGAAAAACTAGCAAACCAACCTAGAAAATTCTCTCAGCTGTGGAGACAGGACGGAGGAAGACGACAATGACTGTGATGTTGTCTTTGCTCCCACGTTCTGCGGCTTCCGTCGCCAATCTTTTGGAGCACATTCCAGGCTCTTTCACCGTGTCCCTGATTATGTTTACAACCTCCGCATTGCTCACAACATCCCACAGTCCATCACTTGCCATTACCTGACAAAAATTAGGTTTATTTTTTCAAAAGAAAAGTAACAATGATTGAGATTAAACAGTTTAAGCAACATATTATTCACTTCTAGATAGAGCAAACTCGGTCTGTAGGTTCCGTTGCCTATCAAACAGTACCATCTCCATATTGAAAGTTGATATATATATATCCTTCAGCAAACAAAACAAATAAAATCTTATGAAAAAAGACACCCCTGAATCCATGAGAAAGAGAGAAGACAAATAATATACAAGTCTGACGCATGAAACATGCGAAGTCTCAGAGAGTAGCAGAGGCAACTTACTGAGTTATTTTGTTATGAACTTTGACGGAAATTATTGATAAGTTCTAATCAACTGATTCTTCTTAAGAGGCATTCTATTTGGTAAGTAAAAGATAACCCAAATCAGGAATTGCAGACAAGAAAGCAAAAAGGCAAGAGAAGGTAATTTGGCTCAATCCCTCGATACTTTCGAGGGTGCATTATCATTGATTTAAATAGTGTACAATGACTTGATTTACAAGTATGATTAATATAAAAATAATACATAATGGGAATGTTTTAATAATACAGGGAAATCTGGAAATCATGATGAAACAGGAAACAATCCCAAGAGATCACGAAATAAGAATAGGGTTTATGGAGAAGCATCCCTAGAAATAATTTTTGAAAAACACTGAAATCACTCGGTTTCAAAGAAAATTTTAAAATACCAAAATCACTACCGAGTAAAACCACTTCTATAGAAACACTCCCAAACAAACCCTAAGTAGGATAAATTGCACCTTTTTATGTACGCGTAAGGTGTGACAAGTCCTTACCAAATACTCATCCTCTGGGGAGAGAATAGTTTCAGTTATCTCAGGTTCTGCAGTTACAGCAGGCTTTAGATCATCATCACCTATGGAACGAGTAACCTATTGGAAGAAAAGATGTCAAAGATACACATTCAACCGGAAAAGATGAACACGTTTGAAATGTTAATTACGTGCCAGTCACTGATATCTGCAGGTACCATCCGGAACAGTTATTCATTTTCTTATACTAGTCACTATCTTATGATAAAGCAGATAATATGTTTAATTACCCTGGTTAAAGATAACTTTGATGAGACCAAGATGGATTTCCTTTGTTAAACAAGATAAACCAAAATATTTGGTTTTCAACACAATGGTAATGGTTTCGATATATAAAAATTTATTTCTTGTTTCCAGAAAAGTTACTTTGAGAAAACTGGTAATGAATTCAATTTTTACCTTTGTTTGCCAAGAAAGCACATTGCAGAACCAACATGATAAAAAGTTGCATAGCAAAACTGTAAAAAGCTGAACAAAGTTGTACTTGTTTCCAAAGCAATATTATACAAAAGTATGTAATGTAAGTTCTCTACGGAAACTTTTGGGTGCAAAATAACATGTAGTTGAAAATAAAGAAGATAAAACACATCGCTCTTTTCCTCAAAAAAAATCTTATGTTGCACCACAATGGAAGCTGATTATTTTTGCTTTTCCTCTCGGGCAAAGTTTATGAGTTGTCAAATTTATTTATTATGAATTATTATTATTTTTTTTTCCAAACTAACTCAAACAAGGGTTCAGCCTTTCTGTTGGAGAGAATAACCTACCCACATAAGTAGCAGAAAACAAACAAACGTCAAATCTCAGACTTTTGGAAGAAAATATTGCAAAAGTATCATGATATCTGAAGGCACAAACCTGAAGAGCAGCACGACCCACCCTCCAATTATCGACTTGCCATCTTACGTCTCCTCCTGCACTAATAACCCGATCCCTTTCCTCGAGACAGCTTGCAACGTGATCCTAATATTTCATTCATTATTCTGAGGAATAAAACCTTGTACTAAACCAGAATGACCAAACAGGAATGTATCAAGTCTAAGTCACCTTGCTTAGAACAAGGGGGTGGCCAGCACGACACAGTATTGTCCTGCAATCTCCTGCATTCGCTACAAAAAGTTTATTTCTAACAATAAGAGCTGCAGCTGCAGTGCAACCAGGATGCCAGTCCTTCTGGATAACTCTCTTGGATTTACGAGAAATATCCAGCTCAGCTCTAAATGCTATATCAGTCTTAATGAATGCCTCGAACAATGCACTTCTTGGACTGCATTTATAGATAAAGTCAACTAGTCAAATAAAATATACAATGTTAAAAAGAGAGAAGAATGGAAGGAACAAACCTGCTAATCGAACTTATAGCTAGCAGGAATCCTGGAAAAGCTCGAGCTGAAAATTCGGCAGCTGCTGCACCTGCATTTTGTTACAGTTATGTCCTTGTAGCACAGCTTAGAATCAGGTTGCTAATAGAAATACCAAATACACAATTAGAAAGATAAATTGCCAAACTTCACCTCTATGACCATCAAAAATACCAAAAACATGGATATCCCTTTCATTACACACATGTGGCAAAAGGAAATGTGTATCCTCCATCGTCTCCCTTCTGCCACAGGTAGCAAAAGATCCCCAAGAAAGTACTGGATGATATGCCAAAGTATCATTTGCAGCCTGAAGCCACTTTTCCAAACCATGCTTAGGTTCACAAGCTCTATTGATGGAATTTTCTCCCTGAGTAAACCAGTTAATACCCTCTTGATAAGCTTGAAGATTGTTGCCAACATCTATAGGCTGATTACCAAGAGAATTAAGAGAATCGTGAAAGGAACTATCTGGCTCCTTTATTTTCTCTCTCTGTTTCAAAATTATAACAAGTTCAGCAACTATGTCATCGAAAGAAGGCCTGTTTTGAGAATTTGCATCCCAACATCTCTGTATCACTGATAACAAAGCTGGTGGCACACCAGACTCAGGATCAGCAAGAACCGGTCGCAATCCATCTGACACCACTGCTGCCGTAAGTTGCTGCTCTGTGTAGTTCATCTCCAGTACAGTGTGCGCCTGCTAGCATTATGCACCAATCAGCTACTAGCTACCATGAGCTATTCAGTGACAAATTTGAGTCATATCCATAATAAAACATGATAATTTATTTTTGTTGGATAACAAACATAATTGCATCAGAGATGCTGCTTGAAATTCAAGATCATAGTACTGATTGTTAGAACATTAAACATTTACATGAACCCATCTATAGATGGAAGTAATTCTTATTAATAGTCTAAAAACTAAAGGCAGGTAGTCAGACAGAAAATATGTTACAGGATATAAGCAAAGGCTTAGGTGATGAAGCAGCATCAACGTTGGAGTGTTTGCAGCGGAATGGAGGAGGGGCATTTTATCTTATTTTCTAGTTCCTTTTCCTTTAGACTTCTTCCCTAATTTGCTACAATTCCACATCAGCCTCCATGCCGTTTAATGATTATAAATCTCCACATCGCTTTGGTTTAAGACCCTTGGATTTGATACCCCAAAGGCTAAAAAGTTGTAAATATATTTATGAACTTGTTTGCCTCCCGATCCTGACCCTAGAATAAAAACCACAAACTAAACACTGAGAGTCTAAGACAAAGAAAAGGGAATGTTTCATTGAAATTAGCAGAAACTCATGTGATGAAACTGTGATGCTTTGCCTAAATTTATCAGAGGATGGGACACTTTCAGGCCTTCTTTCTTAGCACAGGCTATGAACCATATCGTGTGCCTTGCAACGCCTCATCAACAAGGCCACTCAACCTTTTTTCACTATGTTTGACTGCTATTTCCAACTGATATTTGGTTTCGACTATATCGGACCCATACTTGAATTTCCACATCACTACCTCCCAAACTTCTGATATATCTGCAGAAGCGAGAAGATATTTTTGGTACTTGGATGCTTTATTCAAAGTTAGCAGTTTTGAAATTCTAAACCCTCTCATCTATTAAACATTTATTTCCAAGTAACGAATCAATGTTAAACAATACGATGCCATAAAATCAAGTAAACGAATGCTACCATAGATGGATTAAATATAAAAATACATCTGAATATGGCGGAAAATTACTTGTGCTGTAAACCATAATGCAAACCAAAAATAAGCTGGAATTTTTAAAAACTAATCCCTCGGGATAATATACTATTCACAAAAATGGGCATGTGAATCCAAACATCAATGCAGTCCAAAGATCCGAACAGTTGGACCTCATTCAAGGTCAAGAATCATCCTTACGAAAAATCTCCAAAACCCAAACATGTATTAGCAACAAGAATCATATGCCACATCAATCCAACTGTAAATCAACATCTCTTAATATATTGTAAGTTAAGCAGCAAAACACAAATGAGAAAGGCTACCTGGGCTTCCGCACGAAGATCAGTATATGGAACAACACCGGTCAGAAGCTCACTGCAAGAGGATCATACTGAAATTTCATATTCATTGGGAAAAAGAGATGAAAATTTAAACTGCATACTTGTCTATAAAATAATAACATAATAATGAAATTACTACTATAAAATGTAATTGATGCAGAACAATATCTTAGGGATATTTTAATACAGTTTATTTGTATTCTCCTGTTTCTAGTATGAGTAAGATTACTTTCCTTCATAGCAAGATTTGATTAATTATAAATATGTGCTTTGTAATTCAAATAATAGCATACTCGATTGATGAATGAAATTTCCTCACCTTGAATTATCTCTCGCCTTTCTGTCCTCTTAAACCCTGATCTCCCCTTCTGTTCTAGATTTCTCTTCGGTTTATCTATTTCTTCTGTCTTCCTATTCTGAATCCTCTGATTCTCTTATATTCAGACCTAGTTCCTGTTGCCTTCTAAAATCTCTTTCTGATTTCTAAACTTTGGTTACTTGTTCTACATCAGCAAATTTGGTTACACAACTATTCATTGTGATATGGTATATTTATAAATTTAAGGTTTATTTTACAAGAAAAATCTTTGTAGACGGTTCGGATCATCACACAACAATAAAATGTGGATCCTCCACGATGTCCCATAGTGTTATTTGAGGGACCACTCAACTAAAGCTCGCTACTGTTCTGATTCCAAATCGTGAAGTAATGTGTATCCCCCCCTGTTCCCGTCATGGAATAGATGAAATAAATCAAAAAATGGACTTTTGTTCAGGAATGAAATCTTATTGGATTTGCACATATCCAATTCATCCTTCGGAACCATATCACATCCCGGATATGATGAAATAGGATGATTTGAGACGGAATTTTGTAAATACGTAATTTATCTTGAATATATTAACTATTCTTTATCTTCCAATTTTGGGTGTACGTATTAATTCAAATGAAGTTGCTCTACTTGTTGAGAAGCTGATTACTGGTATCAGAAACATCCAGACATAGATTATGTTTTGATTCAGCTGACTCAATTAATGTACTAGTGAGACTCATATAGGAGCAGTGTAAATGATCCTAAGGTAATTGAAGTCTACCCCCATTATTATTTTCTAACTATTAGTACCTTAGGAGTTGAAGAAAAACATGACGTAAGGGATTATTGGCACTTTGCTCATAAAAACCCAGGCTGCACTGGCACATATCACAACTTAGGCAATGAAACATTATGTATTCCTCACTGCAGAAGTTGTGAGTGGTACGATCAATTTTATTGCAGAGTTGACCTCAAAGTCTATATGTAAAATGGACAACGTAAATCCCTCCTTATTGAAGTAGAATAGACTGAAAATAATCTCCAAACTGTTAGAAACGTGTCTTAAAAGTCAATCATGTTGTAATCTTCTAAATCATTTCATGCAATTATTGGTTAAGTTTAATCAAAAGGGCAATCTTTTGTTCATTGAGGCCTCTAAAGTAAATCATGTGATGCATAAGGCATCTAAGATCGATTTCTAGAAACAAACTGTGGTGATCCTATCTCTAGTTTTATTTCTGTTCTCCCTAAACATCCCTTTAACTACCAATACACCCATGCTGCATCAAGGTCTAAAGGTCTCAAGGGCAAGTCTGACTACCATAAACATTTTTGTCAATAACCATATTTAAGGTCCCATAGCTCAATCCAATACTTCAAAACAAAATGTAAACAGCATCACTTAAAAGAACACGTATAGTCATCAGATACAACTGTAATAAAATTTGCTTTCTTAGGTTATCAACTCCTAAATACATACTTGAGTGAAATACCAAAGCTGTACACGTCTGACTTTTCTGTATGAGTTTGCTTCTTCAATATTTCAGGTGCCATGTAAATGAGTGTGCCAACCATATTCTTTTTGTGAAAACCACCAGTAGGCTTGCCGGATGACCTCCAATTCTCAAGAGAAACTCCTTTAAGATCTTCTTTATATACAGCCAAACCAAAGTCTGCTAAGTGGGGGAAAAGATCGTTGTCAAGCTGCATCATAAGAAAATTATAGTAGTTAAGTGCGTAAAACAAAAAGGTCAAAAAAAAAAAAAAAAAAAAAAAGGATTTCTGATACTAAAGGACAAGATACTTAAGATAGACATTTACAAGAATATTTGCCGGTTTCACATCCCTATGTACAATCCCGAGGTTATGCAGGTATTGCAAAGCCTTTGCTGGAAAAGGACAAAAAATGTGCTAAGGAAAACAATGAAAAATCACGGAACTAAACACTTTTAGAAACCTCTAGTTGAGAATGGTATAAAATAAAAAAATGATTAAGTGCAGCAATAAGTTCTAATTGCCAACTGATCAATGCAAGTTGCGACAATTCGTGACGTTGCAGTACAATAACATGAAAACTATCACCAGTTTATCCGAGATCCACACACTGCACCCCACAACTTAATTCAAGGACTATTTGAAGGCAGCCCTTGTGATAAGGCTACATAGCAAAGACCTCTCGGAGGTTTAATAGTTAATAAATATGTACGTGTTTGTGTGTGTGTTAAAATGACTGCCAATGAAATTGTAAACTAGAAACCACAGCTATAACAGTTGTTCCTTCACTAAAGATGATCAATGCATTTCCTACAAAATAAGTTTGTGCCTGTTCTGATAACGATAGGGTTGAATGCTAGGAGGGTCTTAAAGAAAATAATTAGCATCCATCAAACTAAGTCATACCTAAATGGAGAGCAATCACAAGCACCTGATCGATACTCGGAGTCCATTCTTCCATGTGTAGTTTGTCAGACAAATTGGGTGATTCAAAGAATTCAAAGAAATACATGTAATTGGGAGGCTTTGCATGCGCAGCTACCAATTTTGTTAATCCCGGATGATCCAGCTTACTTAATGTCGTGATTAACAAGAAATAAACAAAAGTTAAACGAAATTGAAGGGCCACAATTACCAAAATCAATCATGACATTAGAAGCTCAACATTCATAATTTCATATGCATATATGCATAATACACACAACACTAATATATATACACATATAGATATAACCCATTTCATAAAAATACCAAAGCAATTGCAATTCCTTGTGGAATTTATCAAGATCATCAGAAGTAGACAAGCTGGGTTTCTTGACAGCAACTTTCTTCCCATCCAAAAGTGCTTCGTATACAACACTCTCAGCCCCTAGTCGCACAGTTAGTCCCATAATCCAAACAACAAAATCAATTAATTAGCCAAAGAGGCTTATGAGGGAGGACAAGGACTAGGAGGATTGAGTGTTAATAGTTACCTCGGGCAACGGGTTTGAGGAGAGTGTACGAGGAAGTTGGAAGATGGAGAGGAATGGAATTGCTGCTGCAGCAACCTCTAATGCACGCGTTTGGTTCCACAATTTCCATAACCATCTCTGCAATCTTCTCGAGCCAACGCTGCTCCCTCTCGGCCTCCACAAACCAAACAAAAAGAAAGCGCGACGCAATTTCCCACAATTAATATGCCAATTGGGTGTCTACTTCTTTTGTTTTGTTTTGTCATTTTTTTTTTTTTTTTTTTTTTCAAGGTGGAGAAGATTTTCTGCTCACCAGGAGGTGAATAGTAAAATTGTCATCTTGAACTTGTAATCTGCCTGGTCCATCACTACTACATTATTAGCTTTAGGTGGCGGATGATGGTGGTGGATATTAGAAAACTCATGTCGATTATATCCGACATAAAGTCCTGGCGGATATTTAGTGGCGGATATCAAAAAAATCATGTCAGTTATAACCGACAATATTTTTGACAGATTCTGGCGGTTTTTAAGTCAATTTTTGTCGGTTATAACTGACAGAAATTGACTATTTTATTATTTTACTTTCTAGCGGTTATTATTTTAGTATTCTGTCGGTTATAATCGACAGAAATGAAAATTTTATTATTTTAAAATGTTATATTGATTTAAAATAAATAAATAAACACATATTTTAAATATTTTTTTCTCACTCATGACCCTAAAGTCCAATGAACTCAATTCCCACGAGCCATAAATTTTTCGAGAGAATAATAAAAACAGACTACAATCTGAAGCTCTATCATTTTTGTAATAAGGATTATGCTCTCTCACAGGCAAGCAACAAGATACAAAGAAATTCAAACAATTTTTTTCAATGCGTCACAAAACACATTGTCAGGCACATAAACACACATGAACATTTGATGTATTCTATCATGTCTGATTTTATTATTTTAAAATGTTATATTGATTAAAAATAAATAAATAAACACATGTTTAAAAAAAAAATTTCACTCATGGCCTGGTCGGATATAACCGACACGAACAAAGTAAAATTTTGGACGACCACCAGAATAATCTCTGAATGTTTATTTTTTTTTGCAATTTTTTACACATGCTATCTGGGAGTTTATACAAACATATTTGACGGTTGGATCGTTGAAACTAGTTTCGTATGCATATCCTATCAAATTGATAGATTTAACAAACACTTAAGAGTTAATGTTGTATTGCAATTAAGTATAAAATAAGATTTATCCACTAGTGTAAATATTTTAAATTGAAGATCGAATTCATTCATTGCATTTCTTATAGGATTAAGGAGTGTAGCTGCCAAAAATCATCAAAATCAGAGCTAAAATAACCGTTAAATTGTGATTTTTCGTTTATAACCATCGAAAACTTTTGTTCCATTACCTAATATGTGAATGTTTTTTTTTTGTGATTTTTTACGTATGCGATCTCGAAGTGTGTACAAACAAGTTTGATGATTGGATCGTCGAAAAATGTTTCGTAGAATGCGTATCGCATCAAAACGGTAGATTAAACCAACACTTAGAGTTAATGTTATACTTCCCCATCAAGTATAAAATAAGATTTTATGGTATCCACTAGTGTAAATATTTTCAAATGAAGATCAAATTTCATTACATTCTTATAGGGTCGAGGAGTGTAGCTGTAAAAAATCATTAAAATCGGAGCTAAAATAACCGTTAAATTGTGATTTTTCGTTTATAACCGTCGTTTTTGTTCCGTTACGTAATCTCTGAATGTTTGTTTTTTACGATTTTTTACATATGCAATCTCGGAGTGTGTACAAATAAGTTTGACGGTTGGATCGTTGAAAAAAGTTTCGTAGAATGCACATCGCATCAAAACGGTAGATTACACAAACACTTAGAGTTAATATTATACTTCCATGAAGTATAAAATAAGATTTTGCGGTATCCACTAGTGTAAATATTTTAAATTGAAGATCGAATTCATTCATTGCATTCTTATAGGGTCAAGAAGTGTAGCTGTAAAAAAATCATCAAAACCGGAGCTAAAATAACCGTTAAATTGTGATTTTTAGTTTATAACCGTAAAAAACTTTTGTTTCGTTTCCTAATCTATGAATGTTTTTTTTTTTTTTTTTTGCGATTTTTTACGTATACGATCCTGTAGTATCTACAAATAAGTTTGATGGTTATATCATTGAAACAAGTTTCGTAGAATGCATATCTCAGTTAAATTTGCCTAAATTTTGAAGTGGGAAAAGTAATTTGTGCTAAATTTGATTAGACAATATTTAGTTTGTGTGATGATATTTTCATTGTACAATTATATTTTTGTTTCTTTATTGCATATTTTACATGGGTTATTATCTATTAAACCAAACAATTATTTATTTAATTTTTAAAAACGTATTATATTTAAATACATATTATTTATTTATTAAACCAAACAATAATTATTTTATTTTTTAAAATCGTAACAAAATTTTGGGAGGGAATTTTGGGGGGATTTTTGCCGCCAATTTTTTTTTTTGTCGGTTATAATCGACAGTAATGAAAATTTTATGTCGGTTTATATTTTAAAAAATATTTTTGTCGGTTTTAACTGACAGTAATAAAAAATTTCCAACATAAAACCCCTCCATCTCTTCCTTACGCCGGTGCCTTCTCCCTTCCCCCTTCCTTTCGCACCCATATGTGCATCACTTGGAGAATGCATAAACTGACTAACAACACTTACTGCATATGCAATATCTGGCTTGGTGTGAGGTAAATAAATTAACCTTCCAACTAACCTTTGATAACGATCTCTGTTAGTGGGAACTTGATCAAGGTGCAAATGAGTTAGTCAGTATACATGTAAGCTTAAGTTCTGGAGATTTTTATATAGGTTGTCTTGTCAAGCTCGAATTATCAAGGTGAGTGGGATCTTACATCTCTTCTTTTCTCTTCTTCTTTCTCCTCATTTCCTTATCTCTTCCCCCTTCCTTCCCCATTTTCTCCCCTCCCTTCCTTCTGTCGGGTTCAACACTTGCAATTGAGAGCCTTTGGGAAAGTACAAGATGAAATAATTCATTCACTTACGTATATGCGTGTGCTATACATGAGTTTAAGCACAATTGTCACACTGCCAGATTCAATTGGGAGGTTGAAGCTCTTGCGCTACCTCGATTCATCCTCTTTTTGTCTGATTTTATTTTCTCGGAAACCAAACAAGCATTAACTTTGATTTCTCAGAAACCCTAATTATCTATTTCTTCGATTAAAGTGATGTACGCTACGACGAGAAGGGGCAGAATTTGATTCGAAGAATCGATTTCGCTTGGGCTGTGGAGAAGGATGAGAACAAGAAGCAGAATAAGAGCTCGAAAGAGAGCTTGGCGACGCAGTGGCAATGGTAGAGCATGGTGGAGAACTTGCAGCTGGCGCACCAGGAGCTCTCCTGGTCATAGATCTCATCAACACTGTAAGTATTTCGATTTTCATTCGATTTCAGGGAGAGATTCATTTGAATGAGCAATGCTTGCTGTGATTGAGTGATTCTAATGGAATGTGAATGTGTGCAGGTAGAAACAAACGATGCCATAATAGTGGTTAGCATGACGCGTCCTAAGCCACTTCTTAAGGAAGCTATGTCTGATCTTGCGGTGAATATGAAAAATGCAATGAATGCAAGGGATATGGAAAATGCAGAAAGTGGTTGTTTATATTTTTTTTTATTATTAATATATTTTTTGTCAGTTTTTTCCAGCAATAATGCTTTTATTTATTCTTATTAATAAATTCTCTGTCGGTTATATCCGACAGAAGTGCTGTCTGTTTTTAGTATTTTCTGTCAGTTTTAGCCGACATAAATGCTCTTATTTATTCATTATTAATATATTCTATGTCGGTTATATCCGACACAATTTCTGTCGGTTTTAGAGTATTTTCTGTCAGAAAATTCAAATCCTGACTCTGGCAATTCTGTCACTTATTATATCCGCCACTTTATCCATTTTTTGTCGGATTTTGCTTAAAATCCGACAGTAATATATGTTTTTTGTCGGTTTTTGGACCGTTAGTTATAGATAATGTTGTAGTAGTGTATTTCTATTAACGCAAATGCTATAACACTTTCTCAAAGTGAGCATTTCTATGATGAGAAATAGTAAGGAGGTTCTTTCAAAAGTGACACTCTTCATTGACTCTTTGCAACCTTCTGTTTTATAATATTAGCACGGGAGTTACGTTAAACTTTAAAACGGCAGAGAGTCTATGGAGAGTCTCACTTTGATATAGTCACCTTAGCATTTCTCCTCAATGAATTCTTTGTCACCTCACAGTTTAATGTTACTTTTCGTGCCAACAATTATAAACATTGTGCAAAAAATATGAGGTGATAGAGAGTACATAGAGAGTCTCACTTTTGAGTCTCGTTAGCATTTCTACTTCTATTAACCATAGTTAATTTAGAGTGGTCTCGTCCACCCACCTATTTTATTTCTCACACACCCTTCTCAATTTTTTGGCATTTAGATCAAATGAATTGAAGAAGATTAATGGACAAAAAATAAAAAACGTGTGTTGAGAGTAAAAAGAGGTGTGTGAATAACACTATTGATAACACTTATACTTGCATGGAATTTAGGAATCGGCATGCATGTGATGTATTGGTATAAAACCAACCCTTTCATTTCGATTTCAGTGAATTTTTTTAATTCACATTCATATATCGCTCTACTCCTTTGTATTTAATGCAAAAGGATGTTAAGGGTATTCCATCAAGAATAACATCACCATTTTCAATAACCTACACTTATCTCCAGTAACGTTTACAAAATAATTTTTGAAGGGTGTTTTGTAAGATGAAAGCGACAAAATATTTTGTATTTTTATGAATTAAGAATGTGAGTTTAATTCGAGAATAGTTTTTGAATAAAAATATTGAAAACATGTGTGGTACTAATATCTAAAATGTCAAAAATTATACAAACTTGTGTTTAGTGGTAATGGAGACAGTAGTGGTAGAGATGGTGGTTGAGAAGAGAATGATGTTGGTAGCAATGGTGGTTGGAGTGGTGGTAGTAGTGATAGTAGAGGTGCTAGTCATGGTGGGATAAAGGCAATAGCGTGGTAAGAAATAATGGTGGTGGTGGTGGTGGCAAAGGTGACTAATGGTGCCAAAGATGGTGGTCTATGTTAACAATGGTTATGAAAATGATGGTTGAGAAATGGCGAGGACTATGGTGGCAGAGATGATGGAGGTGGTGGTGGGGCACAGTAAGGGCAATGGGGTGGAGAATGTGGTGATGACAGTGAGGGGAGTTGGTTGTGGTAGTAGGGGTGAGCCGGTGGAGGCGGTGATGGCTATGGTTGGGGTTGGGGGGGGGGGGATGAGGGATAGCGATGGATGATATGGTGGTGATGGTGGTTTTAGTAGTGGTAGCTGTGGTGGCGATTGTGGTCTTAGAAGCGCAAGTGGTTGTAGCCATGGTGAGATGTTGGTGGTGTGTTGGTTGTGACAACAGTAAGACAGTGGAGGTGGTGGTGGCTAATATGGTAAGGGTGTTGGCTATGAAGGATATGGTGGTGGTGATGGTGAGATGGTGGAAATGGTGGTGCCCTTGTTGGCGAAAGTGCTGGTTGCTAGAGATATGCCCTAGAAGTCAATCTTGAGATCAAACCTTTCAAGATAATGTCTGAATGTTTAGTTATGTCTAATACAAAAAATGAGCAAAGTCACCCATTATGACTATCTCAATCAAACGATATACATCCAAATGGTGAATCCATGGACAATGGATTGATGGAAGAAGTAATCTAAAGAATTAGCCTACATAGACCTTCTTGACATAGCAATAATGTCCAAAAAGATTTATGTTCATAAGATTGTCAGAGGAACACTGCCAATCCAGATAGACCTGTTGAAAATCCGACTAGACCAGTACATATTATGTCTACTTCAATGGGAAAGATGAGAAGTCTCAAGCCATTCATGTTAGGATACTAAGACAAGTATGTAGATTCTCGTTAAAGGAATGAGTTCACTGAACACAATCAAATAAGAGTACTTGCATGAAGGTCTACTCACATGTCAAGTAAGTAAGTCTACTGGTTGAATGATATAAGTGACCCTTTGACTTGAGACATCATAGTTATCTTGGGGATACGTTGCTGATCATTTGGCAATGAGATGTGACCACATCTCATTTTAGATGTGTTCTATGCTTTGTAGGGGCCACTGACTTATTATCAGAGACATGTGAATGTTTAACAAGGAATCTCTAATCCTCTATATGAGAGAAAGAATACTCTAAGATATAATTCAGGAATCTTCAGCCAAGTATCGAGCGTAATAAAGGAAAGCATTGTATCCATACCCTGGTAATGTGATTGAGATTATTGAAGAGAATGATCAAATTGCATTGTAATTCCAACTAGATAGGTTCTTTGACCAAATTCTACATTAGCTTGGGTAGCATGACATATAGCTAGATGCCACTCATGGCCTATGGGTCCCTCTTGGAGGGTGGTCTATCATTGGACTAAGGTATAAAACTAATCCTTCTCTTTGTTCTTCAATATTACTTATGATTCATCAAAGATTAAATCTATGCTTCTTAAAGAGGTTGCTTTTATATATATATATATATATATATATATATATTTTTTGTTTTTTTTTGTTTTTTTGAATTGTATATGCATGCTAGCCATTAGAAATTCTATGTAAATCTCTAGTATTCCCTTTACTGACTATGGAGGCGGTGGTGGCGATGGTGAGACGATGGAAGTGGTGTTGGCCATGGTGGCAAGGGTGCTGGTTGTGGAGGATTTGGTGGTAGTGGAAGGGTGGTGGTGCCATGATGAGACAATGAAGAATGTTGTGGTGATGGTGATAATGGTGATTGTAGTGATTTTATTTTATTTATTAAAACTCTAACTTTGCTGTATACTGTACCTATGTTACTCACTAGAAATCCCACCTAAATCTTTAGTTTTCCTCATTGGCTGTGGAGGATATGATGGTGGTGGCGGCTGTGGTCGCCGTGGTGGCGGCTGTGGTCGCCATGGTGGCGATGGTGCTGGTTGTTGATAAGAGCATATTTAGGCGACTTAGCTAGCTTATTCTTGTGCATTTGTGTTATTATTTCTTAGTTAATGTAGTATTTCAACTCATTTTCGTGTGTTTGTAGGTCCAAAGGGTTAAAGTACCAAGAAAGTGCATTTTGGTGCATTTTGGAGCAGTTTTGGGCACTAAATGGATAACTTGTATATGGGCCAACATGGATGGACGAATTTGGAGTTCAAAAGGCTAGAAATCTGATAAGAAGATGAAGAAATTAAACTTAAGACAAAGTGGATAAGGAATTAGCTCAAAAGAGGAAACATTATCCAAAACCTTATCCAACCTTATCCAACATTATCCAAAACCTTATCTTATCTTATCCTATCTTAACCTTATCATGCCTTAATCCTAGCTGCAAGGGGACCTAAATAGATATTTCTAGAACCTATTTCTAGAAGCATTCTTTTCTAGAAGTCCCAAATCAGCCACAAAGCACATTATTTCTAGAAACCCTACAAAGGTGGCGCCTATTCCCTTCTAGAAGGCCTTGCCTTGCCTTGCAAGCCATTCTTTCTTTCCCTCCAATATGTGCCGCACCCCTCTAGGCCTTATCCCTTATGGATTCTGATTTATAGGGCCTCATTCCTTGTGGGTTTGGGTTACACAAATCCTTTTATGAAACTAATTGGGTCAAACCCTCTCCTAAGTGGATTTAAGTTACTTGTGCCGAACCCTAGGGCCCTAATCCATAAACTCTGCTAAGTTGTAACCCTAATCTAATTAACCTTAGGGTTGGCCGAACTATAAATACATATTTTCAGCCACAAATTCGGATGAACCCCTTATGCCATTCAGAAACTCCTTGTTGCAAGCCCTAGCCTCCATCCTCCATCACCCATTCAATCCCCACACCTCCATACACAATCTGCCACAACCCTTCACCATAACCAGCCATCATTCATCATCCCATGCAAGAATACATCGTTCATAACCCCCAAAACCACCACCTACATCTTGTGCCCCAACAAGGAAAAAGGAGGAGAGCCCTAGACGTGCATGCCATTCGACTTGGAGTTGCTGGAACATTTTAGGTGTAATCTTTCTTGTGTTTTTCAATGTTTAATTTCAAGAATCTTCGCTTTGCGAGTATGAAGAACTAATCCCCTTTTGGCTAGGGGGAATTTTGAAACCATGGCTATATTTGCATTATGATTTGATTACTTCCAGTTGTGATTTCATGAATTGTGAATTCAATTTACTTATCTATTTGAATTAAAACTTGTTTATGTATATGGATTGGGAGTGCACACTTAATTTGCATGCATAAATCTGATGCTAGGATATAAGGAAGCTTCACCTAATCATTGTGAACTCATATTCATAAGTAGTAAAGGTTGTTAGTCACAATCATGTTAAGTAAATTCTTGGAATAAGTATCATGCGCTTTCATAGTTACGAATGCCTCGTCAACACTTATGATTTTCATAGAATTTAATGATCTTTGATTGTTTCTCTATTATGCGCTTTCATGTAGAGAACTTTTGAGGAATACTTTGATTGCAATGCACTAATTCCATTCAAGTCAATGACTTAAGGAAAATCTGAGGGTTAATTTAAGCGTACCTAATTAACTTGGGGTGTTGAGGTTCATGGTTCATTGAATACGCAACTGGAGATTGTTTTGTATGCAAGTATGTCATGTGTGGAGAAAGACCTCCTAGCTAGCCCATCATCCATCTAATTTCACCCAATTCGTGCAAATCTGCATAGGTTAAAGTCTTGTTTTTGTTTACTTTATTTTCGTCCAAAACCAAATCCCCCTTTATGTTAGAGTGTCTAACTAGTTAAAATCTGTTTTAGATTGTGTTTTCAAGTGTTTTGAGTCAAGTTAGAACCAAAATTTATCCAAAATTGTGTTTAGAGTCAAATCTGCCTAGTTTGTGGTTTTAGGCAGTTTTGAGTGTTTTTAGCTTATTTTGAGTCTTGTGAACTTGTTTTGAGTCTTTTAAGTTGAGTTAAGTGTTTTAAAGGTTAGTTTTATCTATTTGAGTCAGTTTAAAGTGTTTAGCAATCCCTCCTAATCCCTGGTTTAAGAACAATCCCAACTTACTTATATACTACAATTGTCAAAAGAGGGTTAATTTGTGTGTTAAGTTAATTTTCACATCAGTTGTGGAGGATATGGTGGTGGTGGGAGGTGTTGGTGCCATGGTGAGATGGTGTTTTGGTGGTGGTGGCAATGGTGAGGGTAGTGATTTTATTTTATGTTTTTTAAAAAATTCTAACTTTGTTTAAAAATGTACCTTTAATTTTTTTTTTCTATTATTCTAAAAATTGTTCTTGAAAAATTTGATGTTTTACAGAACTTAGGCTAAATATTTTATTTGCTGTTTTTTCACTTTCTGAATTCATTTTCACAAAACAATTTGACAATCGCATTTTCACCCATTTTTGTTTGTATCGACAAAACAAAAAACTGTTTTATAAAACATTAAGTTAATGGTCCCTAATTATTTGAAAACATTGTATTTATAATGGGGCTAGTAATAATGACTACATCCTGGCCCTTATAATTTTGACTCAATTGAAAACACGGAGCCCAACATTGTTGAGAATGGACCTTGTATGAAAATTCCCTTTTGCACATTTTTTTCTTTTTTTGCACGAGTGAACACAATTTAACTAATTGAAATATAATTAATTCTCAATCGCTCGCTTGTGAAAACAATAGGCCTAATCGGATAGATAGTCCTCATGGTGATAAGGTTATCGGAAGATAACCCTCGTGGTAAAAAAATTAGGATTTAAACCCTCGTTGTGTAGTCCGTTGACAAATTTAGTCCACAAGTGATTTTTCTGTTAATTGTTCGTTAAATGCGGGGTAAAAATATAATTTTGATGTGTTCTTCTTCCTTGTCTCTCTGCGTTTCCTCGTCTAGCTGGGTTTTGATTTTTTTGGGGGAGTAAGCAATGGTAAAGGAGGAAGATCCAGCTGTGTTTTTCTACAATGGCCACTTTGACGCTGGATCATTGCGGATTTGGGCTTTTTAGGATTTTTAATCACAAAATTTTTTATTCCCAAAATTTGGCACCCAAGCCCCAAATCAAATCGCCGCCAAAATTTTAAGTAATACCAAAATCCCACATCGACTTGTGAAATCCGAAAGCAGAGAAGAATATGTCTACCGTGTTCATCGCAGTTCAGTGCTGCCAATGCTCCACCATGCAGGTATGTACATGCGTGTGTATGTATATATGTATGTGTGTACGAACACTTGAATCTGAAACTTGATGATTTTGTTTGGCCATGAATACCGATTAAATTTACAGGTGAAGCAGAGGAACAAAAGCAACAAGTGGACATACGTCATCTGCAATCAGAAGAAGTCAGTCCGCCAAGTGTTTGCTCAATGTCCCATGGCCAGAGACCTCTGCCTCTTCGTCCAGTCCTCCAACATGTCTCGCCAGTTCGCCCAGCAAACCCATGATTAACAGCAACAGCAACAACGACAAGAACAAAATACTCTTATTTCTTCCGATTGCTCGTACAAGACCGAAAAGAGAAGATGAAACGACTGGACCCAGTACTTGGATCCTGAGGACAGTGATCCCTGCATGTGACATCCCGTCCCGGAAATATCGAAACGCATGTGTGAAATTACGACTTTGCCCCTAGTTCGTTTTTGTCACGTTATGGGTTGTTTTGTGTGGTGTGGCATGTGTTGGACCACACACACACTCCCACACATAGACACTGTCCCTCTCTCTCTCTCTCCTTCTGTCTTCTCTCTGTCTCTCCCGTGCTCCCTTCCTCCCTTCTCCATTGAAACTATACGGACAAACCCCAAAACCCCTCAAACCTTAGCAGATCGAGGGAACCAAGTGCACCATCAAGCTCGTGAGGCTGAGAGGAGTCTAGTGGTACCATTTTCAGGTAAGAAAACTACCATTTTCACGTCGTTTCGAAGTGGTCCGAATTGTGTACTGTTCATGCAAATTTAATCTAGTTAGCTTTTGGACTTTTGAAGCTTGTAGATGTGTTGGTGAGGTCCCAAGGAGCTTGGGAGTGCATCGTTGGACGGATTTGGAGGTCGGAACCAAGAACTGTAAGTTTGGCCGAATTTTCATGTTTTTGAAAAGTTTGGTTCCGTTGTTTTTAGGCTCTAAAACTTGTCCAACGTGGTAGATGAGGTTTAGGGCTTCATTTTGGTATAAAATACGTGAAAAATGGATGAAAAACGACGGAGAATAGTGAGTTTTAAACTTTCCCAGTTTTCCCGGTGGCCGGAGTCCGGCGAGGGTAGATCGGAGAAGAAAGGAGAATATTCCGTTAAGTTTAACAGAATATTCCTAACGGCAGTGACGGCGTCAGTTAGGTTTAACGGAATATTCCGTCAGTTTAACGGAATATTCCTGACGGCGTCAGTTGACACCGTCAGTGTGCATGGCATGTGGCCGCGCGTGGGGGGCGCGTAGGTCCGTGCCTTGGCCGGCGCGTGGGGGCGCGTGCGGCGGAGGAAAATTATTCTAAAAATATGGTTGTGATCCTGAGGTTGTGTAGAGCGCGTTGGTATATTCATTTGTCCATTTTGAGCAATGTATGAGAAGTTATTACGAGAAGTTGGTTATGTGCTTTAAAGTTAACGTTTTTATAGTTGTTTTGCATTTAGGTGACACGTACCCCGAGGACGAGCGTTCGCACTCGAGGCAGGGGGGCTACGACCCTTCCACTTACCAGTGAGTGGGCTTTTGTTTTCCGTATATTCCTATATACATTTATATTCCCAGAAATTGATTAAAAACGGTTATGTATGTTATGCCATGCACCATATTGTTATTGTTTATGCATCATCACATGCATTAGTAGTGGCATACATTTATATATGCATATTGGTGTTGTGGACGTACAGGTAAGTGCCAGGTAAGTGTTATTCACGTTTATATTTCAGTAGTGGTTAGAGATGCTTAGAGAGCTCATAACCTGCAACCCCGGTGTTAGTGCTCCCGCCCAGAGTAGGGCACAGTCCTTCACGTGATGTTCACCTCCCGCACCACACGCTCAGCTTGGATCCAAGTTAGGTGCATAGGCCTGTCGTACAGACCACATTAGGTGGTTCCGACTCGTAGGTGACCCGCGATTATTCGCACAGCTTTCATGTGATCGTAGCACTAGAGCGTATATATATGTTACACCCAGGCCTGTCGTACAGACCACCTTGAGTGGTTCCGACTCGTGGGCAGGTTCAGTTATTGAGTTGAGATTTGAGCTCTAGATGCAGCCGTACAGGTCACGTTAGGTGACTCCGGCTGCCAGATGTTATGATATTGATATGATTTATACCTGGGCACTTACATTCATTATGAGGTTTTGGCATGGCATATCTTGAGCATGTTTGGCATATTTATACATACGTATATATGTTTATTTTTCTGGGAAGTATACAGGTTTTACGGCGAGGGGTTAGAATGTATTTTGCTAAATGGTTTTCAAAGAGCTTTGTTTTTGCCCACTCACGCTTTTGTTTTGCGCCCCACCAGGTTCTAGTTGCTTAGCCGTTGCGGTGGTTTCCCTTGAGGGCTTTACGGCGTTCTGACAGACACTCCCCATTGTAGGGTTGCCTTCGGGCGTACTACTGTTGTCGTTTTTGTTTGGGCTGCTATAGACCTGCTCTGAAATTGTATCTCACTTACTAGCACTTATTTTAGTACTTTGTATGCTAGTTTCTAATTATTCGTACTTTTATATTGTTACTTTATTAGCTTCCGCACATGCACATGGCTACGTCACCTTCGTGTGACGGCCAGCACGCTCCGATCTCGGTCGGGGTGTGTCACTGCATTTAACGGACAATTAACAGGAAAATTAGTTTTGGACTAAATTTGCTAACGGATTATACCACGAGGGTTTAAATCTTAATTTTTTTTACCACAAGGGCTATCTTCTGATTGCCTCATTATCACGATGACCATTTATTCGATTAGGCCAAAACAATAATGTAAGTGAGCAAAGCTAGTGCAGTATCTATGGCAACTGAGCAATTGACGAATTTGAAGAGCTTCTTCTTTTCAGGAAATTTGAAGAGGTTCTTTTCAGTTTCTAAATATGAATGAACCTCGGAAGTTGGAGCAATACTTGTTTGGTTTAATTATTTTTCACAAGTTGAAAAGATAGCTATTGTGTTATTGCATCAGTTGCATTATCCTCTCCTCCTATATAAGTTGACAACACCAACACCATGTGTATCATATTACCGATTGCTAGCTAGAGCATTGTTTTGTACTATGATTGCAATGAGTCACAGGAAAAAAGCTTCTTTATTCTGACAATAGAGTTGATGATTATCATAGGGCTTTATATGGCAGTGATGGCGATGATGACAATGAAGACGGAGGAAACAACTGTGGCTTTTCACTGGAGAAGCTCAACTTAGGACCAAGAAAGAAGTTTCTGTAAACTTTATGTGGCTATATAATTAAAACAAAAAACAAAGAGTTGACTGACCTGATCATGAAGCAATAGCCATTGGAAACTAAGCGGAGAGGTTATAGGTTGCGGCAACACCAAGGTTTTCTACAAAGCACCTAGCCGGATACAACTACTTTATGAGAAGCATTTGTTGTGTACTAGGGTTTGCAAAGTCCTTAGTCTTTATACTGGTTAAGGCATTAAGGTTCCGTCTATAAAGGAATCCTAAATCCTACTATTTTAGCCTATCAGTTAAGTATCATAATCACATAAAATTAAGGACTTTGTCAATCTTACTTGTATTACAAGACACCTAATATAAGTTTGATATCTTTTGGAGATCAAATCACAATATGTACTGTGAAGTCTAGCTTTATTATTTAGCTTCCTTTGTCAAATGTTGTAAATTGTACCACATATGCTCTAATTAAATTTAGGTTTAATTGCTTCTTTGGGATCATACTGCTAGAAATATCACTTCAAGAGCTTAATTTCTCTCATCAAAGGTTTGTTACTACATATGTATTTCATGCCATTATTTCCAGTTCATTCTATCTAGTCAAATAAATATTCTCGCTGCTTTACGAGAGCTAGGCACACACTTTAAGATAACCTACATGAGCTTTCTGATAGCTTTTTCCTCGAGAGTGTTTTTCAACCGAGATTATTTTTATTGTTTTTGCACATGACACGTGGCCTTTTCATCCCCTCTCTTTGTCTGAGACATCAGCCCACTATAAAAACACAATCTAGGGTTTCATTTCAATTCGCCTAGGAGATTTATATTTTCAGATTATAGTTGATTTCAGCGGGGAGCTGCCTCTTGTTCTTACTTGAAATCCCTAGCCACAAAATCACACTCATGCACTAAATACCCACATTGTTGCATAGTAGGTTAGCATTGCCTTTGTGATTTTGATCTTTGTTTTAGGTCAAGCTGTTTTAGTTTTAAATCTTGAGTTGACCTCTTTTGAATTCTCATCAGTTTCATTTTTTAAGTGTTTAACTAGTGAAATTGATTAGACATCGAATCCAAATTTGTATCAACTTCATCATAACATCATTTGTATAAGTTGATTGGATTTCTGTGCCACAAAGTGAAGAGCTCAGGAGGAGCTGTCACTTCATGAAGATCAAATGAGTCATCCTCGTGAAAGGCAAGGTTGCACAAAGTTACAAATTGCTCCGTAGATTAGGATCTAGGAATTGAGCTTGTGTGGTTACTTTGTAAGAATCTTGTTTTCACTAGTGGATTGGACTCAGTGGAGAGTTTAACCCATAGGTGCGTTTTCCGGTAAAAAACATCCTGTGCAATTTATCACTTTTCTAGTTTACTTATCTTACCCTTTGCTTGTGATATATGTTCATCATTATTTGCAAAGAGATAAGTCCATGCAACTAAGATTGTCAGAGTTAAATGTGCACTAAAATGGATCTTAGTTAACTAGGAACATTTTAGTAAACTGAGCTTTAATTTGAATACCTCCGCTGTGAGTAAACTAATATATTTGATCTTAATTTTGATGAGTGTTGTTGACTAGTCAAACAAGAACATATATAGAATTTAAATTGCAGGTAACTGCACCTAGTACCAATTTCATTCTACATTAATCTCTAATATTACATTCCTATTATTTGTTGTAGACTATTTAAGGTTGATTTATATTGGAATAAATTCAACATTCTCCCACTGGTCTACAAATATTATATTTGTTTATACTTGACATTGGAAATTAATGTCACTTTAATGGCCATATAGTTGTGATAACATCCTATCCTTGATACAAGTTTTTGTCAAATAAGTCTTTCAACATGGAACTAACAAGGTTGTGAGGTTGACACAACCCAGAACCTTCATAATCACACATGCTAAAATCCTCTTTCACATGAAACACCGTCAAATTATGATTACAGAGATGAACTTTAATTACCTGAATAAGTCTCAACTTTTATCATCTCATGTCCTCTTTAATGCAAACTTCTACTGCAGTTGCAAAAAAATTAATCCATAGCTACGAGCAAGAAGATTAAAGGCGCCTGCCCCTGGAATAGAGAAATCGTTCCATTTATTTATCTAAGGAGGCGCCCCAAAGAATAATTGAAGAGGATCTTAAACGACTTTTGGGAGCCCTTCGGTTATGAAAGTGTTATGTGATTATTTTAAAATAATCACATAACCCAGAACCTTCATAATCACATAATCTTGCCCATGATTCCTTTGGATGGATATCTGATTTTTTTTGGTCTTTTTGTGGATACTACAAGACAATAGGACTGCTGTTGCGCCTTCTTGTTTTTGATTTTATTGATAATAAGTTGATTATGTGGCTTTTTCATAACATAAAATTTTGTTGGCAACAATTATAACTTGTTTGTATTGATAAATTATGAACGACACTAATATTGTCTACTATCTAAAAGGGTTTGGTTGTCTACATTTTTTTGAGACCGTTTACCCTTTTTATTTTCTCCCCTTTCCTCCATGATTTTTGGCTTCACCACTGTATATAATCATTTGATAATTGAACAACACATAAAAATGTGACTCCATGAATCCAACCAAAGATTAAACTGAATACATGGATTCAAAAAGCCATACATACTTTATAGGTCATTTGCAAATGTAAGGTATTACTAACATGAAGCTCAAGCTCCTACTGATCTGCAACATCGTCACTTAATATGCAAATCAATACTTAAATCATACTTTTGAAATATGCTTGTGAGAACACCCTTACTTAGTCAATGAGTGCCATATCACTACAAACTTGTCTTACTTAATCAAAATTGTCTTACTTATTCAATGAGTGCCATATCATTACCAACATGAAACTCATTCTCCAATGGACCAAAACTGAGAGGTACAAAGGTTGAAAATACAAGGAAATAAAGAGTTTGAACAAATACCATGACCTAAAACAAAACATTGATTAAATGCTCAGAAAGACCGATGATTTAAATTTATGCCATTTTCTTTTCCCAAACACACCTATGAACAGGTCAAGCACTAGTAGGGCCGGTCCTGAAATTTTTGAGGCCCGAGGTGACACTAAAAAAATGTGCCCTAACTTCATATAAGAAAATTATTTTTTTTCACATGTAAGACTTCGATAAAATTATACTTTGAAAAATACTTCAAACTTAATAATTTAAAAACACGAAAAAATTAATTTATTTTGTATGGAGAGAAGGGAACCAAAAAACCCGGGCTTACCAGTAGATGGATGATGAGTTTTCATCTCCTTCTTTCTAAACTTTTATAGTGTTTGTATATAAATCGGGAGGTGTTTATTCTTATTCGAGTATTTAATTGATATGTATACGCAATGAATGAGCACTAAATTAAACCTACTGGTGACAAGTCATATGATTTGCAAATTTGATCTAAAAGTTTGGTTTGCGCATGGTGAACAAATTATATTTCTCGCAAGTGCACAAATCAATATGATAGTATAGCAAGAAAATACGAGTGTTGTGCCCACAGAGATTTGTAAAGTCACCTACTAAAGTCCAATTATGTAGTACCCACAAAAATAGAAATAACAAAAAAAAAAAAAAAAAAAAAAACTAAACTACGAAGTTTAAATAATTAACCAAAGAGAAGTCGATCAAGTAATCTAAAGTGCAGTAAATTAAAAAGAGAATGTGTGTAAATAATTTCTGAAAACAATGGTTGAAACACTAGGTATCCGATTTCACCAAATCAATCCAATTCTATGTCATTAAATAACTTAGTAAGAACAATTCAATTCAGGTTCTAGGGTTTGTTCTTTCTTTATTATGATTGTCTGTTAGGCGTCCGAATGTAACCAATTACTTCTAATCATCAACTTAACCATGGCATCTAGTCTAAATCAATAATAAAAAATCCATTAAGTGCAAGAAGAACAAAGAAAGCCAAAAGGTGTCTTAGCATGGCGTCTGCAATCAACAACAATTCATTCATCCAAGAGAGCTATCTCAAGGCTAAGCATATGGCGTCTACTATAACCTTATCTCATACATCTAAAAATTCATATTAAAGGTAGCTAATCAATAACATGAACATAAAGAATGATTTAAGCACAATGAATGAAACTAGAAACCTTTGAATTGGTAAAAGAATCTAAGACATAGAATCATCATGAAGTCTACATCGGATCCCTAGTAAAGAATTTAGTTACTCATAGTCAACAAATTACAGAAAGTCATAGTTCTGAAAATCATAAATACAAAGTCTGAAAAAGATATTGAAAAACCCTCAGAGAACCCTTGGTGTCTAGCTTCCTCCTTCGGTCAATCGGCTCAAACAATCTGATAACGTGAGTTTTCCTTCCGTGCTGCTGCTCGTCCTTCTTTTTAAATAAACATCGAAGGAAAAAAAAAATAGAGTTTTGGTCCACCCTTGCCGCAATTTTCAATTCTAGCCCAAATAGGAGTTCCAATATTATTAGACTTCAGCTTCCTAACTCAACCTGAACTCCACTTATTCGGAATCGAGCAGGAATTCCTAAACTGACCTTCTCGTACTAAAACAGGTATAATTTATTCTATAAGCATCAGAATCATGATCTATAAAATTATACCGAAACTAGACATCTAGAGCTTTCTGTATATATGTGGTACAACATCTAGTTCGTCCTGATGAATTTCTGACCACCCAACGAAAATGACAATTCTGCGCAGCACCTTTCAGCTCCAATTACAATTTCCAAACAGCATCCATTAATTTGCGGATTGAACAACTTTGCATTTGATGATCTTTGGAATACTTCTTGACTTCAGTTTTTCCCAGCTTTGATCTCTTTTAGCCTTAAAATCACCAAAAGAGTTCAAAGTCTTCTCTACGGTCCATTATCTACAAAATACGCACTAGACACATCAAACAACCAATTTCACAAGAAAACATAACATAAAACTTAGGAAACAAGGGCAATATAAATGCATAAATATTGTGTTATCAATGAATTACTAGTCTTTGTTGAAGGTTAGACTTGAATTGGAACGAATGTTTAAAAAGTGCAACCATATAGCCACTAACTAGTAATTAAAAAGAAATTAACCAATATAAATTCGTAAAAATTGAAAAGAATAAACATGGACATAACATGGTTGAACTTCGGACCTCTCGTTAATTTTAAACAACAAAAAACCATTTCTTCTTATTAAACTTCTTGATCATTTTAGTCACATTTCATAAATTTAAACTCTTATGAAATGATATTCGTAAAAATTGGAAAGTGAAAAAAAACACATAATGTTTCAAACCCATGACCTCCTTGTTAATTTTAAACAACATAAAACACTACTTATGGTCAAACTTTTTGATCATTTGGCCAAATTTTATATTTACTTGTATGAAAAGAAATTTATAAAAATTAGAAAATAAATAAACACACGTTGTTTTTTGAACCCAAGACCTCCTCGTTAATTTCAAACACAAAAACCAACAATTCTAGTTAAACTTTTTTGTCATTTAACTAAATTTTATAAATTTATACTCTTATGAAAACATATATGAATATACACCTTAACATTTTTGGTTATCCTAATTTTTTTGGACCCCAGACGATTGCCAGCCCTCATTAGGCCTAAGCCAGCCCTGAGCACTAGACAATCTATCCAATTTACCGTGCTTTCTAAGACTTGAAACATGGAGCTCCATGATTAACATGCTCTCCTCAAAACAACATCATATGTTACACGATATGAAATAAACCTAAATACCTCTAATTGTATACTAGATTTATCTTCGGACAATTTAAGCACCTCTTACTGTGGGTTTGTATACTGGACTTATCTTCTTTATCAGGGCCGGTCCTGAGTTTTCAAATGCCCAGGGTAAAATTTCAAATGGTGTCCTTTGTACATTGATGAATAGAAATTCTTTTTACAAACTAATTAATTTTATTAATGATGGTAAAATATATGTGGACTAACAAATGATTATAGCCGAAAGGGAGGAAACTTATGGGATCTAGATAGCACAGCTGAATACATAAACAATCCCAAAATTAAATTCAAAATAAAATAAATTGAAGAGCTATAGATTGAGAGATCACCTTCTAACACTCAAAACCCTAGATGACAAAAGATATAGGCATTTGTGCATATTACACTCTATTCAAATGTTGAATTTATGAATTTATTTGTTCTTATGTTATTGTTTGTAATGAACTAGCTAAGACTAGAACTAGCTCATAGGCTATATAAATTACAGCTGTTATAGTAGATGTGTGTTTTTAGTTGTGCACATGTTGTGCACGTGAGTTGAGTCATGTTGAATGTGTTAGTGGGTTTGCAACGGTTATCTTACTCATTCCTATTTGCTAAGTAATTGAATCTAAGAGGATCAACATATTTCATCTTCCTTGATCAACTAATTCAAATTTGCATCGATTTTCAGTTTTAAATTTATAAAATCAAAGCCTAATTCGAATACAAAACACTAACACCTTTTGGTAGTGGTGCAGTTCCAAAAATCAAGATGACAAGGTTTTGAGTTTAGATGTTAATTTGATGCTCCATGAATTGTTTTTGGCTTTGAATCACTAATGAGATAGAGAAAGTTTAAATTTGAAATTTTTAGAAAGGAGGCATCGTTTATTTACTAATCTTCTTGAAAAAGGGAAAGATTGTCCATTTGTTTTTTGTTTTTTTGTTTTAATATATGGACTAAAAATAGTTTTTCTTAAAAAAGGCATTTGCTATTTTTTTTCGTTTTTAATATATATTATGGACTAAAAATAATGGGAAAATAGTTTCATGTCCTTAGAAAAAAAAAAATGCATGTGTCTGTTGAATAATTTAAAATGAAAAAAAAAAGGAGAGACATTACTAGGAATCGAACCCACAATCTCATAAATAATAAATACCACTGCTACTAAAGAAACAATTTGATAATTAATCAAACTATTTACTATTTACATAATGTAACATAAACTCATATAAAAGTACGTTAATATTTTTGGTGTCTCCAATTTTTTGGGGCTCGGACAGTCGCCCTGCCCGCACTGGGTGATAGGAGCATGTTTATGCGACTTAGTTAGCTTGTTTTCTTGAATTTACATTGTTAGTTTCCATTTATTATAGTGTTTTAAGCTATTTTCGTGTGTTTGTAGGTCCTAATGGCAAAAGGAGCAAGAAAGTGCATTTTGGAGCTATTTGGAGCAATTTTGGGCATGGAATGGATAGCTTGCATATGGAGCAAGGTGGATGGACGAAATTGAAGTCAAAAGAGGCTAGGAACATGCTACAAATCTGGAGAATCAAGTTCAAGACAAAGAAGACAAGGAAAGAACAAGAAACATGGAACATTATCCAAATAGCCTTATCTTATCCAAACCTTATCCTATCTTATCCTATTCTAATCTTGTTCCACCTTAATTTCAGTTGCAAAGAGGATTTGATTTTAGATTTATACACCTAGATATATGGTTCTAGAACACCTTATCTGCTCTTAAAAATGTGCCGCACCCTTCCCCTTCTAGAAGTCCTAATTTCTGCCACAACACACATTGTTTCTAGAATCTCTAGAAAGGTGGTGCCTCTCCCTCTTCTAGAAGCTCTAGAACCTGCAATCCTTTTCCCTTTCCTCCTTGGTCTTTGCCGTGTAACCCGAGTCCTTTTCCCATAGGATTGTGCAATCCTTTTCCCTTCAGAAATTGTGCAAAACCCTAGCCTATAAATACATGTCTTTGCCGCATATATTAAACCAGTCATTCATTCATTCATTTATTCATACATTCAGCCATAAAACACCCTAATTCACCTTAGTGCCGCAGTAAGAAAGGAAGGAGAAGAAGACTTATACAATCTGCCACCATCCAAAGGGAGTGCCGCAAGCTTGCCATTGGAGTGTGGAGTGCTTTTGGGTTCTTTCTATCCTTAGTTTTAGTTCAATGTTTATTTTAATTTGGTTTTCAATTATGATGAACTGATGAACTAATTTCTTTATAGTTGGAGGTGAATTCGAAGCCATGATTATATGTTTTATATGAATTGATTACATCTAGTTATTGTCTCTTAAGTCTTGAATGTGATTTACTTATCTGAGTTATCAAAACTTGTTTATGTATGTTGATTGAGGGTCGACACTTAATTTGCATGTATGAATTTGATGCTAGAGTATAAGGGAGTTTCACCTAATCGTTATGAACTTATATTCACATGTAGTGGAAGTCACTAGTCATGATTGTGTTAAGCAAATCCTTGGTATGAGTATCATGCTTTTCATAGTTACGAATGCCTTGTCAATGCTTATGGTTTTCAAAGAACTTAATGACCTTTGATATGTCTTTCTATCATGCTTTTCATAGTTAGGGAACTTAATAAGATAATTTGGTTATGATGCGTATCCCATCCAATTCAATGAGTTAAGGAAAATTTGAAAGTTAATTTGTGCTTTTCATGGTTAATTTGGGGCATTGACATTCATAGTCTAAATGAATAATAACTGGAAATTGGTTTATATGCATATGTCATGTGTGGATAAGGATCCTCTAACTAGCCATTCACCGTTTTTAATTCACCAAATTCGTTTTTATAAAGTGTTTTATGCAAAGTTTATGTTTGAAGTTTTAAATTCGTCAAAAACATTCCCCCTTTCATTTAGTCTTGTTATTTGAGTCAAAATCTGTTTTCTTTTAGTCTTTTGAGTCAAGTTAAGTTTTATTTTCGTCAAAATCACTTGTTAGGTCTATAATCGAGTCTTTTTTATTGTTTGTTGCTGTTTTGAGTGTTTTGAGTTAGTTTTGAGTCTATAGAGTCTAGTTTAGTATTTTTAAGTCTTATTTGTGTTAATTAGCATCCCTAGTTAATCCCCGGTCTAGATCGATCCCTACTTACATATATACTACAATTGTCAACAATAGGGTTTAATTTGTGTGTCAAGTTAATTTTCACATCAAATTTTGACGCCGTTGCCGAGGATTAGCAAACTTGCTAATCCCTTTTGTTTGTGTCGTGTCAAGGGGTGTCTTGTGTTTCTTTGTGTCTTTCTGTTTGTGTTTGCCGTGCCCTTTAAGAGTGGTTGCTGATTTGTTTTGATTCTTGGTTTCAGGTACTAGTTTATGACTCGTAGTTCTTAACCTATTCGTGCAAACATCTTGGAGTTTAACGACGATTTTGAACGAACTTTGAGAAGAAAGAGGAAGCAACCAGAACCTAATCCACCTAGTTCAAATTCAGAGTCCGAATCTGAAATGAGTTCGAATTGAAGTCTAGCTTGTTGCATCACATTCCCAAATACCATGGGATGTCCATGGAAGATCCAAACAAGCATCTTAAGTAGTTTGAAGTGGTATGTTCAAGCATGACACCTATTAATGTCGATGGGAACATTTTGAAGATGAAAGCCTTTCCATTATCTCTTTTGGAAAAGGCTAAAGATTAGCTATACGAATTGGCACCCAGAACCGTCACTTCTTAGGAAAGCATGAAACGAGCATTCTTAGAGAAGTTTTTCCCAACTTTGAGAGTCATTCTCTTGAGGAAGAGAATTAATGGCATTCAACAAAACCAAGGGGAGTCTCTTCCAGCGTATTATAAGCGTTTCAAGACTCGAGTTGCATCATGCCCTCAACATCAAATGAAGGAAGAACTTTTAATTCAATATTTCTACGAGGGACTCCTTCCAATTGAGAGACAAATGCTAGATGCCTTGGCATAAGGTGCTTTGGTTAACAAAACACCAGTGGCTGCCAAGATCTTAATTGCAAATCGAGCCTTGAATGCACAACAATGCGAAGGTGTTGGACAAAGAGACATCTGACAACAGCAAGTCAATGAGGTAAGTTCAATAGCCGAATTTCAATCTCAATTAGCTAACCTCACTATGTTGTTATCTTAGGTTGCCGAAGGATGCAAAATGCAAGGAATTACACCAAGTGTGTGTGGCGTGTGCTCTATGCAAGAGCACTTCAATGATCAATGTCCCCAGTTGATAGAGAATGGAAGATGGGAAAGCGCCAATGCCATAGGTTATCAAGGCCAAAATCAACAAAAGGAATGATCCATACTCAAATACATATAATTCGGATGTCACCCAAATTTCAAGTGGAGAGAGCCTCAACAACATCAACAACAAGAAGGATTTCGACAGCCACCCCCTGGGATATATCAAAGGCCATTCGCACAATCTCAACCTCAATCACAAACTTCTCAACCAAACGCAGGTTCGTTATTTGATAATGATCAAGCTATTCAATTGCTAACTTCTATATCACAAGGATTACAAAATCAAAATAATAGAATAGCCAACCAAGACAAGGAGATGAGTGACATAAAGAAGCAAATAGGGCAGATTTCAGAGTTCCTTGGGCAGTTTTGAGAATAAGGCAAACTTCCTAGTTCAACTGTTGTGAATCTAAAAGGAGGCTTTGAAACCACCAAGGCCATTACGTTGAGAAGTGGTAAGAAGCTTCAAAATCACCCAAAACCATCCAAACAAGGCTTTGATGAGGAGGAAAAGTTGCTGCAAGAAGAAGAACAGGAAGTAAAGGCCACAGTAAGGGAAGACAAAACCTTGCCGCAGCCCCCTAAGGCCCCAAAACCGTCCTAAACCACCAAGGTAAGTCCAAATTTGAATTCTTCTAGTTCTATTCCACTAAATGTGCCCTTTCCTAGCAGGTTTAAGCAATCAAAAAGGAAGAGAATGAGAAAGACATTCTGGAAACCTTTAGGAAAGTTCAAGTCAATATCCTGCTCCGTGATGTAATCAAGCAAGTTCCTAAGTATGCCAAATTCTTGAAAGAGCTTTGCACAACAAGGAAGAGGATTTCGAACAAGGAAGTGGTCTAGGTAAGTGAGAATGTTTCTGCGGTGTTACAAAGGAAACTACCACCTAAATGCAAAGATCCGGGTAGTTTTACAATTCTTTGTGTTATTGGCAATACTAAGTTTGAACATGCTATGTTAGACTTAGGAGCTTCAATTAATGTCATGTCTTACTCAATTTATGCATCTATGAACTTAGGAGAGCTTAAAATCGACGGTATGATTATTCAATTGGCCAATCGTTCTAATGCATATTCGAAAGGAGTTTTGGAAGATGTGTTCAAGGGGACGTTAACAATGAAATTTGAATGGTGTGATTATTTAATTGGCCGATCCTACTTGGGAGACCCTTCATGAAAACAGCCCGCACCAACATAGATGTGTTCAAGGGGACGTTAACAATGGAATTTGATGGGGAAGTTATTGATTTCAATCTTTTTGAAACTATAAAATATCCTAAAGATGATCATTCTTATTTTTCTATTGATATATTTGATTCATTGGCGCATGACTATCTTGACTCCTTGGAGAGTGATCCTCTTGAAACGACTATTACAAAAGGAATGTGACTCAAAAAGCAAGGAGCAGGAAATGACCACACCTACGACATACATGAAGAGGTCTTTGCCGTGCCTACATGTGAAGATGAGGCCAAGATGGTTGTTGTACTTAAGTCATTGCCACAACACCTTGGTAAGCCACCAATCCCAATTCCAATTCCCATTTCTACTAACAAGTTGTTACCTTCAGTGATTTAGGCACCCATTCTTGAGCTTAAACCCTTGCTAGATCATTTGAAGTATGTCTATTTGGGAGAAAAATAGACGTTGCCCGTCATTGTTTCTTCATCCCTCATGGCAATGGAGGAGGAGAAATTGATTCGGGTGTTGAATGAGCACAAAACAGGCATAAGATGGGCCTTGGCCGACATTAGAGGTATTAGCCTTACAACTTGCATGCATCACATACTTCTAGAGGAGGGGGCCAAACCAACTCAAAAGGCTCAACGCCGACTCAACCTTCCAATGATGGAAGTTATGAAGAAGGAAATTATCAAGCTTCTCGATTATGGAGTGATTTATGCTATCTCAGATAGCCATTGGGTTTCTACGGTTCAAGTTGTTCCAAAAAAATCAGGAATTACAGTGGTGAAGAATGCCGAGAATGAGTTGTGCCAACCCGCATCCAAACAGGTTGGAGAGTTTGCATTGATTATAGGAAGCTCAACACCACCACTAGGAAAGATCACTTCCCTTTGCCATTTATTGATCAAATGCTTGAAAGGTTAGCCGGTCATTCATTTTATTGTTTTCTTGATGGTTATTCGGGATATAATCAAATCGTCATAGCTCCGGATGACCAAGGAAAGACCACTTTCACGTGCCCCTTTGGTACTTTTGCCTATCGTCGCATGCCATTCGGTTTATGCAATGCACCTGCCATATTTCAAAGATGCATGGTAAGTATCTTTTCAGATTTTGTGGAGAAGATTATTGAAGTTTTCACAAATGATTTTAGTGTTTTTGGTGATTCGTTTGATGATTGTTTACATAATCTCACTTTAATCTTGAAACGATGCATTCAAACTAACCTTGTTTTAAATTGCGAAAAATGTCATTTCATGGTAAAACAAGGCATAGTTTTAGGTCACATTGTTTCGCCCAAGGGTATTGAGGTTGATAAATCAAAAATAGATCTTGTACGCTACTTACCTTCTCCTACTTCGGTTAGAGAGGTTCGTTTTTTTCTTGGACATGCAGGATTCTATAGGTGATTCATCAAGGATTTTTCAAAGATTTCCCAACCCTTATGCCGACTTCTCCAAAAAGATGTACCTTTCAAGTTTGATGAAGCATGTGAGAAAGCCTTCAAACACCTCAAGGAGATGCTCACTACGGCCCCCATCATTGTTCCACTAGATTGGAGTATTCCTTTTGAGCTTATGTGTGATGCCTCAGATTATGCATTAGGAGCTGTTTTAGGCCAAAGGAAGAACAAGCAGCCACATGTCATCTATTATGCATCCCATACCTTAAATGATGCTCAATTGAACTACTCCACAACGAAAAAAGAACTTCTTGCTGTTGTTTTTGCTTTAGATAAGTTTCATTCTTATTTACTTGGTACTAAAGTTATAATCTACTTTGATCATGCAGCGTTGAAGTACTTACTTACGAAGAAAGAGGCAAAACCAAAACTTATTCGTTAGATGCTTCTTCTCTAAGAATCCAATATCGAAATTCGGGAGAAGAAAAGAAGTGAAAACGTGGTGGCTGACCACTTGAGCCGTATGGTGCATTGAGAGGATGCCATGCCTATCCCAGAGACATTTCCTGATGAGCAGCTATTGTCCATTGAGGTAAGTGTGCCATGGTATGCCGATTTAGTGAATTATTTGGTGTCTAAACAAGTTCCACACACTCTAAATAAACACCAACATGATAAACTTAAGAAAAAGGCTCGTTTTTATATGTGGGATGATCCTTATTTGTGGAAATATTACGCTAATCAAATTATTCGTAGATGTGTGCATGATTCTGAATTTCATTCAATTTTAACTTTTTATCACACTTTTGCATGTGGAGGTCACTTTGGCACTCAAAGGACTACACGTAAAGTACTTGAATGTGGTTTTTATTGGCCTACTATCTTTAAGGATGCTAGAACTTTTTGCATAACATGTGATCGTTGTCAAAGAACCGGAAATATTGGTTCAAAAGATCAAATGCCGCAGTCCCCCATCTTTGTTGTCCAAATTTTTGATGTTTGGGGTATTGATTTTATGGGTTCTTTTCCTTCATCTTATGGTTTGTGTATATTTTACTTGCGGTTGATTATGTTTTGAAATGGGTGGAAGCAAAAGCCACCTATACTAATAATTCCAAAGTGGTTGCAGAATTTGTGAAAACTAACATATTTCCAAGATTTTGAATGCCAAGGGTTCTTATAAGTGATGGGGGTTCCCATTTTTGCAATCAAACCATTGAGGCGCTGCTCAAGAAGTATAATGTCACGCATAAGATGGCCACACCTTATCATCCTTAAACAAGTGGGCATGCCGAAGTTTCTAATAGAGAAGTCAAGCAAATTTTGGAGAAGACCATAGGGCCAAACTTGAAAGATTGGAGCTTGCGTTTGAATGATGCATTGTGGGCGTATCGTACGGCCTACAAAACACTAATTGGAAGGTCCCCATTTTGGCTCATCTATGGGAAACCATGCCATCTTCCTGTTGAATTGGAGCATAAAGCACATTGAGCCATCAAAACTTTCAATATGGACATAGATGCAGCTGGAATTCATAGGAAACTTCAATTGAATAAGCTTGAGGAGATAAAGAATGAGGCTTATGAGAACGCTTGCATTTACAAAGAGAAAACAAAGGCTTTCCATACAAGATGATTCGCAGCAAGACATTCTCTATAGGGTAGAAAGTGTTACTTTTCAATTCTCGCCTTCGATTGTTTCCTGGTAAGTTACGTTCTAAATGGATTGGTCCTTTTGTTATTACTAATGTCTTTCCTTATGGTGCAGTCCAAATTCAAAGTTTAAAGACCGGAAACGATTTCAAAGTGAATGGACATTATTTGAAGCCATACTATGAGCACTTTGAGGAGCATGTAGTGGAGGATATACCCCTCCATGCCGTGGGCTCCAATGAAGCTTAAAAGGAGGTATCGTCCGGCTAGAAGACGTTAAAGCAAGCACTTCTTGGGAGGCAACCCACGCCAATAAAGAAGACCTAGGAATCTCCAACACTCCACAACCAAATTTGCGTTCCTAAACCCTACTCTTTATTGCTTTTCCTTTGCCATGATTGTCATGTTTGTTAGTTGTGTTAGTTGTTTGTTTTTGTTTGTTTGTGAGTCTATGCTTAAAACATTGAAGACAATGTTTGGTTTAAGTGTTGGGGGGGTAAACAAGCTGTTTTTGCTTGATTTTCGTGGGATTTTATCACCTATCACTTCTAATGTTGTTTCTCACTGTTTTTAAGTGTTTTTAGTATGTTTTGAAGTGTTTTTATGTGTCTTAAACAGAAAATCCGAAAATTTGAAAAAAGATTGAAAAAGAGTGTTTGAAAAACCCAAAAAGAGTTGTTTTTGTTTTTGTGTTTGCTTGTGTCTTAGGATACCTTCCAACACAATGATGAGGATTTGGTTTTTAATTGCATGACTGTTAAAGAAAGTTACACACATGGATGGAAGTTTGATATGCTCTTTGATTTATGCTTAGTTGTAGTTGTCGTTTACGAATTCACATGTAGTCACAAAATGGAAAAAATCAGTTTTTGTAACATGCTTGAAGGAAGAAACTCAAACTAATGCTATAACCCTGAGAGACTTAAGTCTAAACTTTATTTGGAGAGTTATTAATCTTGATTTTTCGTTTTCTAAAGTCGTTGCATGATCTCATTATTCTTTGCTTGGTTGCTACTTAGAATGCGTTTCATCACTTTAGTTCCAAATACTAGAACTCATGCCCATTTCATTCTAAGCATGATATTGATTGCATAACATACAATAAGATAAAGTTGTTTAGTTAAAACCAGAGCTAAAAAGCCTTACCCTTTGCATATGTATCGTAGGTTTAACCCCTTTGAGCCTTAGTTAGCCTATTTTCTTTGTTAGCCACATTATCCTTACCTAGCATAGAATAGGATTATCCATACCCTTGTTCTTAAAATATAGTGGAGCATGACTTAGAGGGAATTTCTTTTGTTCAACAAATTGCAGAAAAACAAGGGTGGGGGAAGGTGTTTTTATGGAAATCTAGTAGGATGTAGGTGTAGTGTGCCAAAGAAGAAAGAAAAGGGCACAGAAAAAAAAAATATGTGAAAAAGAAAGAAAAAAAGAAGAAAAAGTTGAAGAAAAAGAGTTGAAAATAAGTGAGAATGAACTCACAAGTATTGGTCGTTGAAGAAAGGGTCTAAAAGTTTGAATATGGCCCTAAGTGTCGTGTGAAGTTTTCCGTCGTGTTTAAAGTTGATTTCTGCATTCAAAAGTGAATTCTAAGTGCTTACTTCATTACTTTGCTTACTATTGCTTTAAGAACTTTTGCTTATCCTAACATTTCTTTGTTAGCCAATACCTTAGCCTCGTTACAACCCTTTGACTTCTATCTTGATTGTTATGTGTTTCAATATGTGGAGTTTAAAATTGGTTTGAGCATATGGTATCCCTGGTTCTTGCATCTAAGTAGTGGCATTCCATTCATGAGATCATATACATGTTTATGTTAATAATTCCAGAAAGTGCCTTCTTTGATTATACATATGTGAGTGTTAGTCTACATGTTTACATCAATCTTCTAACATATACCTAGTGTAGGGAGTGCAGTCAGAAAATCTGTATGAAAATATAGAGTATATCCGGTAAGGAATTGAGTGAATTCTCTAAGGCATGTTACTACATTCAGAATGTTGTTTTAATTGATTAAATGCGAGCTAGTAAGTGGTGACTACGGTTAAGTATATGCTCGAGGGTAGGGATAACGAAAATATATGGGGGTAGTGATTTTTAACATGTCATTTTGCATTGGAAATCCCTGAGGCAATTGTTGGAAGGTTTAGGTTATGTTTTGCTCGAGGACTAGCAAAAGCTAAGTGTGGGGGAATTTGATAGGAGCATGTTTATGCGACTTAGTTAGCTTGTTTTCTTGCATTTACATTGTTAATTTCCATTTATTATAGTGTTTTAAGCTATTTTCGTGTGTTTGTAGGTCCTAATGGCAAAAAGAGCAAGAAAGTGCATTTTGGAGCTATTTGGAGCAGTTTTGGGCCTGAAATGGATATCTTGCATATGGAGCAAGGTGGATGGACGAAATTGAAGTCAAAAGAGGCTAGGAACATGCTACAAATCTGGAGAATCAAGTTCAAGACAAAAAAGATAAGGAAAGAGCAAGAAACATGGAACATTATCCAAACAACCTTATCTTATCCAAACCTTATCCTATCTTATCCTATCCTAATCTTGTTCCACCTTAATTTCAGCTGCAAAGAGGATTTAATTTCAGGTTTATACACCTAGATATATGGTTCTAGAACACCTTATCTACTCCTAACAAGGTGCCGCACCCTTCCCCTTCAAGAAGTCCCAATTTCTGCCACAAAACACATTGTTTCTAGAATCCCTAGAAAGGTGGCGCCTCTCATTCTTCTAGAAGCTCTAAAACCTACAATCCTTTTCCCTTTCCTCCTTGGTCTTTGTTGTATAACCCTAGTCATTTTCCCCTAGGATTGTGCAATCCTTTTCCATTCAGAAATTGTGCAAAACCCTAGCCTATAAATACATGTCTTTGCCGCATATATTAAACCATCCATTCACTCATTCATTCATTTAGCCATAAAATACCCTAATTCACCCTAGTGCTGCAGCAAGGAAGGAAGGAGAAGAGGACTTGTACAATCTGCCACCATCCAAAGGGAGTGCCGCAAGCTTGCCATTAGAGTGTGGAGTGCTTCTGGGTTCTTTCTATCCTTAGTTTTAGTTCAATGTTTATTTTAATTTGGTTTTCAATTACGATGAACATGAGGAACTAATTTCTTTATAGTTGGAGGTGAATTCGAAGCCATGATTATATGTTTTATTTGAATTGATTACATCCAGTTATTGTCTCTTAGGTCTTGAATGTGATTTACTTATCTAAGTTATCAAAACCTGTTTATGTATGTTGATTGAAGGTCGACACTTATGCATGAATTTGATGCTAGAGTATAAGGGAGTTTCACCTAATCATACATTTCATAGTTACGAATGCCTTGTCAATGCTTATGGCTTTCAAAGAACATAATGACCTTTGATATGTCTTTCTATCATGCTTTTCATAGTTAGGGAGCTTGATAATGATAATTTGGTTGTGATGCGTATCCCATCCAATTCAATGAGTTAAGGAAAATCTGAAAGTTAATTTGTGCTTTTCATGGTTAATTTGAGGCATTGTCATTCATAGTCTAAAGGAATAATAACTGGAAATTGGTTTATATGCATATGTCATGTGTGGAGAATGACCCTCTAACTAGCCTTTCACCCTTTTTAATTCACCAAATTCGTTTTTATAAAGTGTTTTATGCAAAGTTTCTGTTTTAAGTTTTAAATTCATCAAAAACATTCCCCCTTTCATTTAGTCTTGTTATTTAAGTCAAAGTCTGTTTTCTTTTAGTCTTTTGAATCAAGTTAAGTTTTATTTTCGTCAAAATCACTTGTTAGGTCTAGAATTGAGTCTTTTTTATTGTTTGTTGCTGTTTTGAGTGTTTTGAGTTAGTTTTGAGTCTATAGAGTCTAGTTTAGTGTTTTTAAGTCTTATTGGTGTTGATTAGCATCCCTGGTTAATCCCCGGTCTAGGACGATCCCTACTTACATATATACTACAATTGTCAACAATAGAGTTTAATTTGTGTGTCAAGTTAATTTTCACATCATTGGGCCTGGGCTAGCCCTGTATTTTGTGTTTGGTGAATCTAAATTACCATTTACGGTTAAGATATGGTGTTGAAGAAGAGGCTAGTTTTTGGATTTAATGGCTTCCGGATCAAACAATGATTCCATTACGTAATTATCTGAATTTATTCTAAAGTATTTGTCTTATGTATTTCTACAGTGATGGTTTAAGGGCTGTGATTAGTATTTTAATTATTTGTTTGTATGTTTTCTAAATAAATAAAAAAAATTCCTAAAAAAAAAAATATCATGATTTGTTCACTATTTGATTTTTCCACATGCTGTTTGTTTCTCAATATGTTACTATTTGTTAGTGTTTCAATATTTTTGTATTTAATTGATTAAGTTTGTGTCTTTACAATTTTAAAAGGAAGTTTCAAGCGTTTTCAAATTCAGGACAACAAGCTATACACTTCAAGAAGCTGTTTAGAGTTGTGGTCCAGTTTTGATTATGCCTAATTTTTATTTTAAGTTTAAATTTTTTTAAAAAAAAAAAAATAATTGATTTGGGGTTACTGAAACTTTAAAAACACATCCTGCAATTAAATGCAGGGATTGTGGGGTCTAGGAAGAGAAGAAAATGGAAATGGTAGCGCAACACTACTACTACTAATAGCATCACGAAATTGACTTTTGGGTAAGCTTCCACTCTCTGCTACGTGTAATGGGTAACTAGAGTTGTAAACATCATTCTACATATATGTTGTAAACCCTACTGTTGAACACTTAATATGGTTGCACATATATATAGAACTTTTTGCGTGTTTAATAAGCTTTCAAACACCGCAACATCTTGCGGGGCACCTACTAGTGAATTGTGAAATTTGTTCTACTTATTGATGAACAAATTATATTTCTCGCAAGTGCAAGAATCGATATGATAGTATAGCAAGCAAATATGAGTGTCGTACACACAAAGATTTGTAAAGCTACCTAATTGAGTCCAATTATGCAATACCCACAAGAATAAAAATAGCGAAAACAACTAAACTACGAAATTCAAATAATTAACCAAAGAGAAGTTGATTTAAGATCAAGTAATCTAAAGTTCGATAAATTAAAAAGAGAATTTGGGTAATTAATTTCTAAAAACAAAGGTTGAAACACTAGGTATCCAACTTCACCATATCAATCCAATTCTATGTCATTAGATAACTTAGTAAGAACAATTCAATTCAGGTTCTAGGGTTCGTTCTTTCTTTATTATGATTGTCCGTTAGGCGTCCAGGTGTAACCAAGTACTTTTAATCATCAACTTAACCATGGCGTCTAGTTTAAGTCAGTAATAAAAAAAATCCATTAAGTGCAAGAAGAACAAAGAGAGCCAAAAAGTGTCTTAGCATGGAACAACAATTCATTCACCCAAGAGAGCTATCTCAAGGCTAAGCATGTGGCGTCTACTATAATCTTGTCTCATACGTCTAAAAATTCATATTAAAGGTAGCTAATCAATAACATGATCATAAAGAATGATTTAAGCACAATGAATGAAAATAGAAACCTTTGAATTGATAAAAGAATAAAGTTAACTAAGATAGAGAATCATCATAAAGGCTACATCGGCTCCCTAGTAAAGAATTTAGTTACTCATAGCCATCAAATCACAAAATGTCATAGTTATGAAAATCATAAAAACAAAGTTTGAAAATGATATTGAAAAACCCTTAGGGTGCGTTTGTTGCACTGGACTATCTCGGACTGGACTAGCTTCATGAACTAAGCTGGACTGGCGTAGAATAGACTAAGTTGGACTGACTTAGTAAATCGTTTGATGCAGTGTCAGACTAAGAAGCAGGATAATAAAAATTAGTGAAATTGCAAATTAACAATTGAAGCATCAAACTCAACTGCACAATACCCACAATTAAATCAAATGATAAAATTACACCAAACTTAATTGCAATCGCTTGGAAATGAAAGAAAATATTGAGTTTTTGTGTATTGTATCATTGCAATTTGCATAAACAAACAACCCTTTCAACCATAAGCTACCATGGAAACACAAAAAATTACAAAAATTATCCTCCTTCTCCAGTTTTTCTCCGTAACTAGTAAGTCACTATAGCAACAAATACCCATCTAGAATTTTTCTTTTTTCATAATTCACCAAAACAAAGTATAAAGAACAAAATTCAGATTCTGCAATGCTGAGAAATAATGACTTGGGGAAGAAAATGGAAGGCTTTTTTTGGGGAGATTGGAAAAAACCCAGATGAAAATTCATAGTTGAGAAACACAAAAGGTTATTATCTCATACTTTTTCTGGGTTTCTTTATTCACCTTATACTCCACACCACGAGCTCTATGAATGCCTCTAGCTTTTTTTTTTCCCTTTTTCTGTTAACCTTTTGTCTTGGTTTATTTCCATAGTTGAATTGGAGAATTTAAATTGAAAGTAGTGACCTGACTGTTTAAATGTAATCAACAACTCAAATGTCCCAAAATTGTTAAAAATTCAAACCTCTCACCCCACAAAATTTGGGGGTAGCAAGTTTCGATTCCTTCTTCACAGCTTCACTCAATTTATGAAATTAGGGTTTCGCCATAGATAACTTTAAGCATGGAAAGCTGAAGCAGGGTAAATCACAAAATACCTAGAATGGGAAATCAAATCCATACAACAACATCATAAAATACCTAGAAAGAGAAATCATTGAAGAACAAGAAAATTTCATAGTATAAAACGCACCTAGATTTCATAACAACCCAGAAGGGGAAATTGAAGGGGAAATCGAAAGGGAGATCAAAAGGAAAACGTGTGATTAGGACGAGCAGAAGGGGAAATCGAAGTAGTTAAGTAGGACGTGGCAAGCGAGCAGGACGAGGATAGCGAGCAGGAAAAAGCGAGCGAGCATGAAGATGACAACGGTCTTAGCTAGTCCTCTCGTATTTGGGGGGCCTTGCTAGACCTTTTAACGAGGGAATTATTTGACGCAAGTCCCACTTAATACCGTTAAACTTAGTCCATGCTGCAGACAAACACGGGATTGCATTAGAAACTAGTCCAGTCTAGTTCAGTGAAGGGTAGTGAAGCCAAACAAACGTAAACTTAGAGAACCCTTGGTGTCTGATTTCCTCCTTAGGTCAATCGTCTAAAACAATCTGATGAAGTGAGTCACCTTCCCACAACGCTACTGCTCATTCTCAGACCTCATGTAAATAAACGTAAAAGAAAAATAGAGTTCAGGCTAGCCTTCGCCGAATTGTTAAATTCCAGCCCAAATAGGAGTCCCAATATTATTATCCTTTGATTTCCTGACTCAAACTGAACTTTAATTATTCAGAATCATGTAGAATTCCTGAACTGACCTTCTCGCACTAAAACAAGTATAATTTCTTCTGGAAGCATCAGAATCATGATCTGTAAAATTCTGCCGAAACTAGACACCCAGTTCGTCCTGATGGATTTCTGACCACCCAACGAATATGACACTTCTGTGCAACACCTTCCAGCTCCAGTTATAATTTTCAAATAGCAGCCATTAAATTGCAGATTGAACAAATTAGCATCTGATGATCGTTGGAATACTTATTGACTTCAGTTCTTCCCAACTTTGATCCTTTTTAGCCTTAAAATCACCAAATGACTTCAAAGTCTTCTCTATGGTCCATTATCTACAAAATACACACTAGACATATCAAACAACCGATTTCACAAGAAAACATAGCATAAAACTTAGGAAATAAAGGTAATATAAATGTATAAATGTTGTGCTATCACTTATTTGTACTAGTTTTGTATTAGTCTCCAATTTCCAAAAAACAAACCAATTCAAAATTCAAATTTAACACAAAGTTAATTAGTTAATTAGTGTTGGTATGAATTTTTATGATCATGTTATTGATTAGCTACCTTTAATATGAATTTTTAGACGTATGAGACAAGATTATAGTAGACGCCACATGCTTAGCCTTGAGATAGCTCTCTTGGGTGAATGAATTGTTGTTCCATGCTAAGACACTTTTTGGCTCTCTTTGTTCTTCTTGCACTTAATGGATTTTTTTTATTACTGACTTAAACTAGACGCCATGGTTAAGTTGATGATTAAAAGTACTTGGTTACACCCGGACGCCTAACGGACAATCATAATAAAGAAAGAACGAACCCTAGAACCTGAATTGAATTGTTCTTACTAAGTTATCTAATGACATAGAATTGGATTGATATGGTGAAGTTGGATACCTAGTGTTTCAACCTTTGTTTTTAGAAATTAATTACCCAAATTCTCTTTTTAATTTATCGAACTTTAGATTACTTGATCTTAAATCAACTTCTCTTTGGTTAATTATTTGAATTTCGTAGTTTAGTTGTTTTCGCTATTTTTATTCTTGTGGGTATTGCATAATTGGACTCAATTAGGTAGCTTTACAAATCTTTGTGTGTACGACACTCATATTTGCTTGCTATACTATCATATCGATTCTTGCACTTGCGAGAAATATAATTTGTTCATCAATAAGTAGAACAAATTTCACAATTCACTAGTAGGTGCCCCGCAAGATGTTGCGGTGTTTGAAAGCTTATTAAACACGCAAAAAGTTCTATATGTATGTGCAACCATATTAAGTGTTCAACAGTAGGGTTTACAACTCTAGTTACCCATTACACGTAGAAGAGAGTGGAAGCTTACCCAAAAGTCAATTTCGTGATGCTATTAGTAGTAGTAGTGTTGCGCTACCATTTCCATTTTCTTCTCTTCCTAGACCCCACAATCCCTGCATTTAATTGCAGGATGTGTTTTTGAAGTTTTAGTAACCCCAAATCATTTTTTTTTTTTAAAAAAAAAATTTAAGTTTAAAATAAAAATTAGGCATAATCAAAACTGGACCACAACTCTAAACAGCTTCTTGAAGTGTATAGCTTGTTGTCCTGAATTTGAAAACGCTTGAAACTTCCTTTTAAAACTGTAAAGACACAAACTTAATCAATTAAATACAAAAATATTGAAACACTAACAAATAGTAACATATTGAGAAACAAACAGCATGTGGAAAAATCAAATAGTGAACATTTTGATTTTTTTTTTTTTTAGGAATTTTTTTTCTTTATTTAGAAAACATACTAACAAATAATTAAAATACTAATCACAGCCCTTAAACCATCACTATAGAAATACAGAAGACAAATACTTTAGAATAAATTCAGATAATTATGTAATGGAATCATTGTTTGATCTGGAAGCCATTAAATCCAAAAACTAGCCTCTTCTTCAACACCATATCTTAAACGTACATGGTAATTTAGATTCACCAAACACAAAGTACAGGGCCAGCCCAGGCCCAATGATGTGAAAATTAACTTGACACACAAATTAAACTCTATTGTTGACAATTGTAGTATATATGTACGTAGGGATCGTTCTAGACCGGGGATTAACTAGGGATGCTAATCAACACAAATAAGACTTAAAAACACTAAACTAGACTCTATAGACTCAAAACTAACTCAAAACACTCAAAACAACAACAAACAATAAAAAAGACTCAATTCTAGACCTAACAAGTGATTTTGACGAAAATAAAACTTAACTTGACTCAAAAGACTAAAAGAAAACAGACTTTGACTTAAATAACAAGACTAAATGAAAGAGGGAATGTTTTTGACGAATTTAAAACTTAAAACATAAACTTTGCATAAAACACTTTATAAAAACGAATTACTTTATAAAAACGAATTTGGTGAATTAAAAAGGGTGAAAGGCTAGTTAGAGGGTCCTTCTCCACACATGACATATGCATATAAACCAATTTCCAGTTATTATTCCTTTAGACTATGAATGACAATGCCTCAAATTAACCATGAAAAGCACAAATTAACTTTCAGATTTTCCTTAACTCATTGAATTGGATGGGATACGCATCACAACCAAATTATCCTCATCAAGCTTCCTAACTATGAAAAGCATGACAGAAAGACATATCAAATGTCATTATGTTCTTTGAAAACCATAAGCATTGACAAGGCATTCGTAACTATGTAAAGTATGATTAGGTGAAACTCCCTTATACTCTAGCATCAAATTTATGCATGCAAATTAAGTGTCGACCTTCAATCAACATACATAAACAAGTTTTGATAAGTCAGATAAGTAAATCACATTCAAGACCTAAGAGACAATAACTGGAATGTAATCAATTTAAATAAAACATATAATCATGGCTTTGAATTCACCTCCAACTATAAAGAAATTAGTTCCTCATGTTCATCATAATTGAAAACCAAATTAAAATAAACATTGAACTAAAACTAAAGATAGAAAGAACCCAAAAGCACTCCACACTCCAATGGCAAGCTTGCAGCACTCCCTTTGGATGGTGGCAGATTGCACAAGTCCTCTTCTCCTTCCTTCCTTGCTGCAGCACTAGGGTGAATTAGGGTATTTTATGGCTGAATGAATGAATGAGTGAATGGATGGTTTAATATATGCGGCAAAGACATGTATTTATAGGCTAGGGTTTTGCACAATTTCTGAATGGAAAAGGATTGCACAATCTTAGGGGAAAAGGACTAGGGTTATACGACAAAGACCAAAGAGGAAAGGGAAAAGGATTGCAGGTTTTAGAGCTTCTAGAAGAGGGAGAAACGCCACCTTTCTAGGGATTCTAGAATCAATGTGTTTTGTGGCAGAAATTGGGACTTCTTGAAGGGGAAGGGTGCGACACCTTTTTAGGAGCAGATAAGGTGTTCTAGAACCATATATCTAGGTGTATAAACCTGAAATTAAATCCTCTTTGCAGCTGAAATTAAGGTGGAACAAGATTAGGATAGGATAAGACAGGATAAGGTTTGGATAAGATAAGGTTGTTTGGATAATGTTCCATGTTTCTTGCTCTTTCCTTATCTTTTTTGTATTGAACTTGATTCTCCAGATTTGTAGCATGTTTCTATCCTCTTTTGACTTCAATTTCGTCCATCCACCTTGCTCCATATGCAAGATATCCATTTCATGCCCAAAACTGCTCCAAATAGCTCCAAAATGCACTTTCTTCCTCCTTTTACCATTAGGACCTACAAACACACGAAAATAGCTTAAAACACTATAATAAATGGAAACTAACAATGTAAATGCAAGAAAACAAGCTAACTAAGTCGCATAAACATGCTCCTATCAAATTCCCCCACACTTAGCTTTTGCTAGTTCTCGAGCAAAACAAAACAAACAAAACATAACCTAAACCTTCCAACAATTGCCTCAGGGATTTCCAATGCAAAATGACATGTTAAAAATCACTACCCCCAAAGATTTTAGTTATCCCTACCCTCGAGCATATACTTAACCGTAGTCACCACTTACTAGCTCGTATTTAATCAATTAAAACAACATTTTGAATGTAGTAACATGCCTTAGAGAATTCACTCAATTCCTTACCAGATATACTCTATATTTGCACACAGACTTTCTGACTGCACTCCCTACACTAGGTATATGTGACAAGATAGATGTAAACATGTAGACTAACACTCACATATGTATAATCAAAGAAGGCACTTTCTGGAATTATTAACATAAACATGTATATGATCTCATGAATGGAATGCCACTACTTAGATGCGAGAACCAGGGATACCATATGCTCAAACCAATTTTAAACTCCATATATTGAAACACATAACAATCAAGATAGAAGTCAAAGGGTTGAAACGAGGCTAAGGTATTGGCTAACAAAGAAATGTTAGGATAAACAAAAGTTCTTAAAGCAATAGTAAGCAAAGTAATGAAGTAAGCAATTAGAATTCACTTTTGAATGCAGAAATCGACTTTAAACACGAAGGGAAACTTCACACAACACTTAGGGCCTGATTCAAACTTTTGGACCCTTTCTTCAACGACCAATACTTGTGAGTTCATTCTCACTTATTTTCAACTCTTTTTCTTCAACTTTTTCTTCTCTTTTTCTTTCTTTTTCACATATTTTTTTTTCTGTGCCCTTTTCTTTCTTCTTTGGCACACTACACGTACATCCTACTAGATTTCCATAAAAACACCTTTCCCCACCTTTGTTTTTCTGCAATTTGTAGAACAAAAGAAATTCCCTCTAAGTCATGCTCCACTATACTTTAAGAACAAGGGTATGGATAATCCTATTCTATGCTAGGTAAGGATAATATGGCTAACAAAGAAAATAGGCTAACTAAGGCTCAAAGGGGTTAAACCTACGATACATATGCAAAGGGTAAGGCTTTTTAGCTCTGCTTTTAACTAAACAACTTCATCTTATTGTATGTTATGCAATCAATATCATGCTTAGAATGAAATGGTCATAAGTTCTAGTATTTGGAACTAAAGTGATGAAATGCATTCTAAGTAGCAACCAAGCAAAGAATAATGAGATCATGCAACAACTTTAGAAAACGAAAAATCAAGATTAATAACTCTCCAAATAAAGTTTAGGCTCAAGTCTCTCAGGGTTGTAGCGTTAGTTTGAGTTTCTTCCTTCAAGCATGTTACAAAAACTGATTTTTTCCATTTTCTGACTACATGTGAATTCGTAAACGACAACTACAACTAAGCATAAATCAAAGAGCATATCAAACTTCCATCCATCTATGTAACTTTCTTTAACAGTCATGCAATTAAAAACCAAATCCTCATCATTGTGTTGGAAGGTATCCTAAGACACAAGCAAACACAAAAACAAAAACAACTCTGAAAACAACTCTTTTTGGGTTTTTCAAACACTCTTTTTTTATTTTTTTTTCAAATTTTCGGATTTTCTGTTTAAGACACATAAAAACACTTCAAAACATACTAAAAACACTTAAAAACAGTGAGAAACAACATTAGAAGTGATAGGTGATAAAATCCCACGAAAATCAAGCAAAAACAGCTTGTTTACCCCCCCCCCCCAACACTTAAACCAAACATTGTCTTCAATGTTTTAAGCATAGACTCACAAACAAACGAAAACAAACAACTAACACAACTAAGAAACATGACAATCATGGTAAAAGAAAAGCAATAAAGAGTAGGGTTTAGGAACGCAAATCTGGTTGTGGAGTGTTGGAGATTCCTAGGTCTTCTTTATTGGTATGGGTTGCCTCCCAAGAAGCGCTTGCTTTAACGTCTTTCAGTCGGACCTCCTTTTAAGCTTCATTGGAGCCCACGGCATGGACGGGTATATCCTCCACTACATGCTCCTCAAAGTGCTCATAGTATGGCTTCAAATAATGTCCATTCACTTTGAAATCGTTTCCGATCTTTAAACTTTGAATTTGGACTGCACTATAAGGAAGAACATTAGTAATAACAAAAGGACCAATCCATTTAGAACGTAACTTACCAGGAAACAATCGAAGGCGAGAATTGAAAAGTAACACTTTCTACCCTATAGAGAACATCTTGCTGCGAATCATCTTGTATGGAAAGCCTTTGTTTTCTCTTTGTAAATGCAAGTGTTCTCATAAGCCTCATTCCTTATCTCCTTAAGCTTATTCAATTGAAGCTTCCTATGAATTCCAGCAGCATCTATGTCCATATTGAAAGTTTTGACGGCTCAATGTGCTTTGTGCTCCAATTCAACAGGAAGATGGTATGGTTTCCCATAGATGAGCCGAAATGGGGACATTCCAATTGGTGTTTTGTAGGCCGTACGATACGCCCACAATGCATCATTCAAACGCAAGCTCCAATCTTTCCGGTTTGACCCTATGGTCTTCTCCAAATTTGCTTGACTTCTCTATTAGAAACTTCGGCATGCCCACTTGTTTGAGGATGATAAGGTGTGGCCACCTTATGCGTGACATTATACTTCTTGAGCAGCGCCTCAATGGTTTGATTGCAAAAATGGGAACCCCCATCACTTATAAGAACCCTTGGCATTCCAAATCTTGGAAATATGTTAGTTTTCACAAATTCTGCAACCACTTTGGAATTATTAGTACAGGTGGCTTTTGCTTCCACCCATTTCAAAACATAATCAACCGCAAGTAAAATATACACAAAACCATAAGATGAAGGAAAAGAACCTATAAAATCAATACCCCAAACATCAAAAATTTGGACAACAAAGATGGAGGACTGCGGCATTTGATCTTTTGAACCAATATTTCCGGTTCTTTGACAACGATCACATGTTATGCAAAAAGTTCTAGCATCCTTAAAGATAGTAGGCCAATAAAAACCACATTCAAGTACTTTACGTGTAGTCCTTTGAGTGCCAAAGTGACCTCCACATGCATAAGTGTGATAAACAGTTAAAATTGAATGAAATTCAGAATCATGCACACATCTACGAATGATTTGATCAGCGTAATATTTCCACAAATAAGGATTATCCCACACATAAAAACGAGCCTTTTTCTTAAGTTTATCATGTTGGTGTTTATTTAGAGTGCGTGGAACTTGTTTAGACACCAAATAATTCACTAAATCGACATACCATGGCACACTTACCTCAATGGACAATAGCTGCTCATCAGGGAATGTCTCTGGGATAGGCATGGCATCCTCTTCATGCACCATACGGCTTAAGTGGTCAACCACCACGTTTTCACTTCTTTTCTTGTCCCGAATTTCGATATCGAACTCTTAGAGAAGAAGCATCTAACGAATAAGCCTTGGTTTTGCCTCCTTCTTCGTAAGTAAGTACTTCAACGCTGCATGATCAAAGTAGATTATAACTTTAGTACCAAGTAAATAAGAACAAAACTTATCTAAAGCAAAAACAACAGCAAGAAGTTCTTTTTCCGTTGTGGAGTAGTTCAATTGAGCATCATTTAAGGTCTGGGATGGATAATAGATGACATGTGGTTGCTTGTTCTTCCTTTGGCCTAAAACAGCTCCTAATGCATAATCTGAGGCATCACACATAAGCTCAAAAAGAATACTCCAATCTGGTGGAACAATGATGGGGGCCGAAGTAAGCATCTCCTTGAGGTGTTTGAAGGCTTTCTCACATGCTTCATCAAACTTGAAAGGTACATCTTTTTGGAGAAGTCGACATAAGGGTTGGGAAATGTTTGAAAAATCCTTGATGAATCACCTATAGAATCCTGCATGTCCAAGAAAAAAACGAACCTCTCTAACCGAAGTAGGAGAGGGTAAGTAGCGTACAAGATATATTTTTGATTTATCAACCTCAATACCCTTGGCCGAAACAATGTGACCTATAACTATGCCTTGTTTTACCATGAAATGACATTTTTTCCAATTTAAAACAAGGTTAGTTTGAATGCATCTTTTCAAGATTAAAGTGAGATTATGTAAACAATCATCAAACGAATCACCAAAAACACTAAAATCATTCGTGAAAACTTCAATAATCTTCTCCACAAAATCTGAAAAGATACTTACCATGCATCTTTGAAATATGGCAGGTGCATTGCATTAACCGAATGGCATGCGACGATAGGCAAAAGTACCAAAGGGGCACGTGAAAGTGGTCTTTTCTTGGTCATCCGGAGCTATGACGATTTGATTATATCCCGAATAACCATAAAGAAAACAATAAAAGGAATGACCGGCTAACCTTTCAAGCATTTGATCAATGAACGGCAAAGGGAAGTGATCTTTCCTAGTGGTGGTGTTGAGCTTCCTATAATCAATGCAAACTCTCCAACCTGGTTGGATGCGAGTTGGCACAACTCATTCTCGGCATTCTTCACCACTGTAACTTCTTATTTCTTTGGAACAACTTGAACCGACGAAACCCAATGGCTATCCAAGATAGGACAAATCACTCAACAATCGAGAAGCTTGATAATTTCCTTCTTCATAACTTCCATCATTGGAGGGTTGAGTCGGCGTTGAGCATTTTGAGTTAGTTTGGCCCCCTCCTCTAGAAGTATGTGATGCATGCAAGTTGTAAGGCTAATATCTCTAATGTCGGCCAAGGCCCATCCTATGGCTGTTTTGTGCTCATTTAACACCTGAATCAATTTCTCCTCCTCCATTGCCGTGAAGGATGAAGAAACAATGACGGGCAACGTCTATTTTTCTCCCAAATAGACATACTTCAAATGATCTAGCAAGGGTTTAAGCTCAAGAATGGGTGCTTGAATCACTGAAGGTAACAACTTGTTAGTAGAAATGGGAATTGGAATTGGGATTGGTGGCTTACCAAGGTGTTGTGGCAATGACTTAAGTGCAGCAACCATCTTGGCCTCATCTTCACATGTAGGCACGGCAAAGACCTCTTCATGTATGCCATCGGTGTGGTCATTTCCTGCCCCTTGGTTTTTGAGTCACATTCCTTTTGTAATGGTCGTTTCAAGGGGATCACTCTCCAAGGAGTCAAGATAGTCCTGCGCCAATGAATCAAATATATCAATAGAAAAATAAGAATGATCATCTTTAGGATATTTTATAGTTTCAAAAAGATTGAAATCAATAACTTCCCCATCAAATTCCATTGTTAACGTCCCCTTGAACACATCTATCTTGGTGCGAGCTGTTTTCATGAAGGGTCTCCCAAGTAGGATCGGCCAATTGAATAATCACACCATTCAAATTCCATTGTTAACGTCCCCTTGAACACATCTTCCAAAACTCCTTTCGAATATGCATTAGAACGATTAGCCAATTGAATAATCATACCGTCGTTTTTAAGCTCTCCTAAGTTCATAGATGCATAAATTGAGTAAGACATGACATTATTTGAAGCTCCTAAGTCTAACATAGCATGTTAAAACTTAGTATTGCCAATAACACAAGGAATTGTAAAACTACCCGGATCCTTGCATTTAGGTGGTAGTTTCCTTTGTAACACCGCATAAACATTCTCACTTACCTAGACCACTTCCTTGTTCGAAATCCTCTTCCTTGTTGTGCAAAGCTCTTTCAAGAATTTGGCATACTTAGGAACTTGCTTGATTACATCACAGAGCGGGATATTGACTTGAACTTTCCTAAAGGTTTCCAGAATGTCTTTCTCATTCTCTTCCTTCTTGATTGCTTAAACCAGCTAGGAAAGGGCATATTTAGTGGAATAGAACTAGAAGAATTCAAATTTGGACTTACCTTGGTGGTTTATGACGGTTTTGGGGCCTTAGGGGGCTACGGCAAGGTTTTGTCTTCCCTTACCATGGCCTTTGCTTCCTGTTCTTCTTCTTGCAGCAACTTTTCCTCCTCATCAAGGCCTTGTTTGGATGGTTTTGGGTGATTTCCAAGCTTCTTACCACTTCTCAACATAATGGCCTTAGTGGTTTCAAAGCCTCCCTTTGGATTCACAATAGTTGAACTAGGAAGTTTGCCTTGTTCTCAAAACTGCCCACGGAACTCTGAAATCTGCCCTATTTGCTTCTTTATGTCATTCATCTCCTTGTCTTGGTTTGTTATTCTATTATTTTGATTTTGTAATCCTTGTGATATAGAAGTTAGCAATTGAATAGCTTGATCATTATCAAATAACGAACCTGAGTTTGGTTGAGCAGTTTGTGATTGAGGTTGAGATTGTGCGAATGGCCTTTGATATATCCCAGGGGGTGGCTGTCGAAATCCTCCTTGTTGTTGATGTTGTTGAGGTTCTCTCCACTTGAAATTTGGGTGATCTCTCTATCCGAATTATATGTATTTGAGTATGGATCATTCCTTTGCTAATTTTGGCCTTGATAACCTATGGCATTGACGCTTTCCCATCTTCCATTCTCTATCAATTGGGGACATTGATGATTGAAGTGCTCTTGCATAGAGCACACGCCACACACACTTGGTGTAATTCCTTGCATTTTGCATCCTTCGGCAACCTAAGATACAAACTTAGTGAGGTTAGCTAATTGAGATTGAAATTCGGTTATTGAACTTACCTCATTAACTTGCTGCTGTGGGATGTCTCTTTGTCCAACACCTTCGCATTGTTGTGCATTCAAGGCTCGGTTTGCAATTAAGATCTTGGCAGCCACCGGTGTTTTGTTAACCAAAGCACCCTATGCCGAGGCATCTAGCATTTGTCTCTTAATTGGAAGGAGTCCCTCGTAGAAATATTGAATTAAAAGCTCTTGCTTCATTTGATGTTGAGGGCATGATGCAACTCGAGTCTTGAAACGCTTATAATACGCTGGAAAAGACTCCCCTTGGTTTTGTTGAATGCCATTAATTCTCTTCCTCAAGAGAATGACTCTCAAAGTTGGGAAAAACTTCTTTAAGAATGCTCGCTTCATGCTTTCTTAAGAAGTGACAGTTCCGGGTGCCAATTCGTATAGCCAATCTTTAGCCTTTTCCAAAAGAGATAATGGAAAGGCTTTCATCTTCAAAATGTTCCCATCGACATTAATAGGTGTCATGCTTGAACATACCACTTCAAACTACTTAAGATGCTTGTTTGGATCTTCCATGGACAGCCCATGGTATTTGGGAATGTGATGCAACAAGCTAGACTTTAATTCAAACTCATTTCAGATTCGGACTCTGAACTTGAACTAGGTGGATTAGGTTTTGGTTGCTTCCTCTTTCTTCTCAAAGTTCGTTCAAAATCGTCGTTAAACTCCAAGATGTTTGCACGAATATGTTAAGAACTACGAGTCATAAACTAGTACCTGAAACAAAGAATCAAAACAAATCAGTAACCACTCTTGATGCAAACTAAATAAGCACACAAATTAAAACCCTCTTTTGACAATTGTAGTAAAGATGCAAGTAGGGATCGTTCTAGACCGGGGATTAGGAGGGATTACTAAATCACTTGGAAACTGACTAAAAAACGTAAAACAAACATTAAAAACACTAAACTAGACTCAAAGAATGCAAAACTAAACAATAAAACACTAAAACAAATCAAAAGACTCAAAGAATACAAACACTTATAAACACAAACTAAGACACTTTCTAACTAAATTAGACACTAAAGTAAAGGGGGATTGAGGTTTTGACGAAATTAAACTAAATGCACAGATTGTAATTTAAAGGCAGAATGTAAATATGAATGTGATGAAAATATGGATGAATGCTAGCTAGAAGGTTCTTCTCCACACATGTTACACTTGCATACAATTTGATTTTCAATTGGTCTTTCGATGAATTAGGAAACTCAACACCCCGGGTTAATTAGGTCCGCTTAAATTAACCGTCAAGTTTTCCTTAAGTTAATGAATTGGATGGGTTAGCGCAACACAATTCAAAACATTCTCCAAAAGTCCTTTACGTGAAAAGCACAATAAAGATACAATCAAAGATCATTAAGCATCATGAAAACTATAAGTGTTGACGAGGCATTTGTTACTATGATGAGCATGAAACTAGTGCCAAGAATTCATTTAACGCGATTGTTTATAAGCAACCTCCACTACTTGTGAATATAAGTTCATAACTATTAGGTGAAACTCACTTATATTCTAGCGTCATATTCATGCATGAAAATTAAGCGTGCACTCTCAATAAACATACATAAATAAGTTATCGATCAAGCAGTTAAACAAATTGAATCCACAATACATGAAATTCCAACCAAAAGTAATCAAATCATATTGCAAGCATAAACATGGTTTCGAATCACCCCCTAGCTAAATAGGGGTTTAGCCTCTCATGTTCACAAAAAGAGAAATACAATTGAATTTAAACATAAAGCACAAAGGATTGATTACACCTAGAACGCCCAACGAATCCACTTGAATTTCTACGCGTCTAAGTCCTCTTTCTTTTTCTCCTTGCTGCGGCAGTGAGGTTAAATGGATGATTTGGATGTTATTTTGGATTGGGGATGGATTTAGGGAAGTGTGGTGGTGCGGCAAGGTGGTGGAGTGATGGAGGAAGGTGTGTAAGGTGGCTGCGAGGGTGGAGGAAAGGTGCGGCTGTGTTGGATGAGTGCTGGAATTGGTGGGGAGAAAGTGCGGCTGGAATGATTCTTTTGTGGCTGAAAAATATTGGAATGGGAAAAAGGGTTCAATAATAAAATGGGAGGCCCCGGCAGCATGTTATTTTTGGGAGCATTAGGTTTAATGATTATGGAATGCACGGGTGGAAAGAATCAAATAAATGGGATATGGTGGCTGCGGCAGATTTTCTTTTTGGTTTATTAGGTTGAAAATGGTCAATGGGGGGGGCACGGCTTAAAAGAAAATAGGAAATGGTGGCTGCGTGAAGATGTATTTTTTTTTTTGGGAGCAAGGATTAGGGTGAATGGCTGAATCCATATGGGAGTGACGGCTGGGTGGGAAATTATGGGATGGTGCGGCTAGGGTTAGGAAAATGTATGATTTCAGAAAACTAACCCTAGCTTATTTAAAATTAAATCAAAGGCTTACGAAAATAGGAAATTAAAACATAAATATAAAGGTGCGGCTAGGGTTTAAAAGCATGTGTTTTAAGAGCAACCCTAGGACAAAATTGCCCTCCCTTGCACGGCAAGGGAAGGGAAGAAAATAAAAGGGCACGGCAAGGATGGATAAGGAGCCTAGGGCCTTCATTTTGTGTCCTAAAATACCTACAAGGTTTACAAAGTGGCTAGAAAATACGGACGTTTAGATTAGGAAAGGTTACCAAAACGGGAAACTTAGGGTTAACTTTCCTACTTCAAGTAGGAAACCTTGTTTGAGTAGGATTCCTCGTTTTGGTAAGAATTCATCGTTGGAGTAAGAATTCGTCGTTTCTTCAAATCTTCAACTCATTCATTCCTCTTTCGCTCCAAAATACTCCAATTTGCATCTTCTTGCACACTTTGGCCTTATAATCTGAAAATACACAAAAGTAGCCTTAAACACTAAAATAGCTAAGTAAACACAACATAAATGCACGAGAACAAGCTAATTAAGTCGCATGAATATGCTCCTATCAACTCTTAAAGGGCACGGCAAACACAAACAGAAAGACATAAAGAAACACAAGACACACCTTGACACGACACAAACAAAAGGGATTAGCAAGTTTGCTAATCCTTGGCAATGGCACCAAAATTTGATGTGAAAATTAACTTGATACACAAATTAAACCCTATTGTTGACAATTGTAGTATATATGTAAGTAGGGATCGTTCTAGACCGGGGATTAACTAAGGATGCTAATCAACACAAATAAGACTTAAAAACACTAAACTAGACTCTATAGACTCAAAACACTCAAAACAGCAACAAACAATCAAAAAGACTCAATTATAGACCTAACAAGTGATTTTGACGAAAATAAAACTTAACTTGACTCAAAAGACTAAAAGAAAACAGATTTTGACTCAAATAACAAGACTAAATGAAAAGGGGAATGTTTTTGACGAATTTAAAACTTCAAGCATAAACTTTGCATAAAACACTTTATAAAAACGAATTTGGTGAATTAAAAAGGGTGAAAGGCTAGTTAGAGGGTCCTTCTCCACACATGACATATGCATATAAACCAATTTCCAGTTATTATTCCTTTAGACTATGAATGACAATGCCCCAAATTAACCATGAAAAGCACAAATTAACTTTCAGATTTTCCTTAACTTATTGATTTGGATGGGATACGCATCATAACCAAATTATCTTATTAAGTTCCCTAACTATGAAAAGCATGATAGAAAGACATATCAAAGGTCATTAAGTTCTTTGAAAACCATAAGCATTGACAAGGCATTCGTAACTATGAAAAGCATGATACTCATACCAAGGATTTACTTAACACAATCATGACTAGTGACTTCCACTACTTGTGAATATAAGTTCATAACGATTAGGTGAAACTCCCTTATACTCTAGCATCAAATTCATACATGCAAAGTAAGTGTCGACCCTCAATCAACATACATAAACAAGTTTTGATAACTCAGATAAGTAAATCACATTCAAGACTTAAGAGACTAACTGGATGTAATCAATTCATATAAAACATATAATCATGGCTTCGAATTCACCTCCAACTATAAAGAAATTAGTTCCTCATATTCATCATAATTGAAAACCAAATTAAAATAAACATTGAACTAAAACTAAGGATAGAAAGGACCCAGAAGCACTCCACACTCCAATGGCAAGCTTGCGGCACTCCCTTTGGATGGTGGCAGATTGTATAAGTCCTCTTCTCCTTCCTTTCTTGCTGCGGCACTAAGGTGAATTAGGGTGTTTTATGGATAAATGTATGAATGAATGAATGAATGAATGGATGGTTTAATATATGCGGCAAAGACGTGTATTTATAGGCTAGGGTTTTGCACAATTTCTGAAGGGAAAAGGATTGCACAATCCCATGGGAAAAGGACTAGGGTTACACGGCAAAGACCAAGGAGGAAAGGGAAAAGGATTGCAGGTTCTAGAGCTTCTAGAAGAGGGAGAGGCACCACCTTTCTAGGGTTTCTAGAAACAATGTGTGTTGTGGCAGAAATTAGGACTTCTAGAAGGGGAAGGGTGCGGCTCATTTTTAAGAGCAGATAAGGTGTTCTAGAACCATATATCTAGGTGTATAAATGTAAAATTAAATCCTCTTTGCAACTGAAATTAAGGTGCAAAAAAATTAGAATAGGATAAGATAGGATAAGGTTTGGATAAGATAAGGCTGTTTGGATAATGTTCCATGTTTCTTGTTCTTTCCTTATCTTCTTTGTCTTGAACTTGATTCTCCAGATTTGTAGCATGTTCCTAGCCTCTTTTGACTTCAATTTCGTCCATCCACCTTGCTCCATATGCAAGCTATCCATTCCATGCCCAAAATTGCTCCAAATAGCTCCAAAATGCACTTTCTTGCTCCTTTTGCCATTAGGACCTACAAACACACGAAAATAGCTTAAAACACTATAATAAATGGAAACTAACAATGTAAATTCAAGAAAACAAGCTAACTAAGTCGCATAAACATGCTCCTATCACCCAGTGCGGGCAGGGCGACTGTCCGAGCCCCAAAAAATTGGAGACACCAAAAATATTAAGGTACTTTTATATGAGTTTATGTTACATTGTGTAAATAGTAAATAGTTTGATTAATTATCAAATTGTTTCTTTAGTAGCAGTGGTATTTATTATTTATGAGATTGTGGGTTCAATTCCTAGTAATGTCTCTCCTTTTTTTGTCATTTTAAATTATTCAACAGACACATGCATTTTTTTTTTCTAAGGACACGAAACTATTTTCCCATTATTTTTAGTCCATAATATATATTAAAAACGAAAAAAAAAATAGCGAATGCCTTTTTTAAGAAAAACTATTTTTAGTCCATTTATTAAAAACAAATGAACAATCTTTCCCTTTTTCAAGAAGATTAGTAAATAAACAATGCCTCCTTTCTAAAAATTTCAAATTTAAACTTTCTCTATCTCATTAGTGATTCAAAGCCAAAAACAATTCATGGAGCATCAAATTAACATCTAAACTCAAAACCTTGTCATCTTGATTTTTGGAACTGCACCACTACCAAAAGGTGTTAGTGTTTTGTATTCGAATTAGGCTTTGATTTTATAAATTTAAAACTGAAAATCGATGCAAATTTGAATTAGTTGATCAAGGAAGATGAAATATGTTGCTCCTCTTAGATTCAATTACTTAGCAAATAGGAATGAGTAAGATAACCGTTGCAAACCCACTAACACTTTCAACATGACTCAACTCACATGCACAACATGTGCACAACTTAAAACACACATCTACTATAACAGTTGTAATTTATATAGCCTATGAGCTAGTTCTAGTCTTAGCTAGTTCATTACAAACAATAACATAAGAACAAATAAATCCATAAATTCAACATTTGAATAGAGTGTAATATGCACAAATGCTTATATCTTTTGTCATCTAGGGTTTTGAGTGTTAGAAGGTGATCTCTCAATCTATGGCTCTTCAATTTATTTTATTTTGAATTTAATTTTGGGATCGTTTATGTATTCAGCTGTTCTGTCTAGATCCTATAAGTTTCCTCCCTTTTGGCTATAATCATTTGTTAGTCCACATATATTTTACCATCATTAATAAAATTAATTAATTTGTAAAAAGAATTTCTATTCTGTTGCTAAATGAATTTGTAAGAAATGGATTTAATCTCATTCTGTTGCTTACTGACTTTCAAAGATTTGAAAGTAATGAGTAAGAATCCGATTCATGTGTTTACTAGCATCCAAAGAGTGGAAAAAATAAATTAATTTAGGTATCTCATATCTTCTCATACCTTAGAAAAATCTAGATAAGGGACTCAATCCTTTATATCCATTATCCACGTTTTGTTGGATTTTACTGTTCAAAATTTGGATGATGGAGAAATTAGGTTTATGTTACCTATTTTTGCTTGGTGTTCTATTTGGGTTTGGATTTGACTTCTTGGTTGGATTCCTTGCTTGGTGGAGAGATTTTGATAATTACCTATTTGATTAGGATTTGGATTTACTTCCTATTAGGATTCCTATGTAAACCTAAGTCCTATGCTCTATAAATAGGACATTAGGGTTTAGTTTATTTATTTTTTGTATGGCTCATTCCTGTGGCAATTTGGTAAAGAGTAAATTTGTGTGAGTTAGAGAGCAACCTGGGAGAATCTTCTCCATTAGTTTTGGGTTCTCTACTTATTTGGTTTAGGGTTTGTAATTTGTGGGATTTTGGGTTGTGAGAGTTTAAACGCTCTTTTGTAATCTCTGTTTGTTTAGTCAAATTTCTAGCCGTGCTTCTAATAGGAGCATATTTATGCGACTTAGTTAGCTTGTTTTCTTGCATTTACATAGCTAATTTCTACTTGTTAGAGTGTTTTAAGCTATTTTCGTGTGTTTTTAGGTTCACTTGACAAAGTTGGCAAGAAAGTGCAATTTGGAGCATTTTAGAGCAGTTTTGGGCTTGGAATGGATTGCACATGCATGAAGCAAGGTGGATCGACGAATTTGAAGATCAAGAGAAGCTAGGAATGTGATTAAGATCTATAAGAATTAAATTGAAGACTTTGAAGATAAGGAATCAGCTACAAAGAAGGAATATTATCCAAATTTCCTTATCTTATCCAAACCTTATCCAACCTTATCTTATCTTATCCTATCCTAATCTTTCCCTACCTTAATTCCAACTTCAAAGAGGACTCCTTTTCACATTAAATCGCCTAAATATCAAGTTCTAGAAGCCCTATTTTTGTGCATTAAGTTTATGCCACATGTAACCCTTCTAGAAGTTCTAGAATCTGCCACAAGGACCATTCCTTGTCCTCCTTGGAATCTGATTGAAAGTGTCCTTGTTCTTTGGTGATTTGGAGTCCTAATTCCTCTCATTTTTTAGCCCAAATTCGTGCCTTCCCTTCACCCTATAAATAGATGATGCCGCAACACCCATAAACCACCACCCTCTACCCCAAATTCACACCACACCATCCACCACACCTCAAGAGCCTAAATTCACACAAATCCCCATTGTTGGCAGCAAGGAAGGAAGGAGGAGCCACCTGGAGTGTTTCTAGGTGTATTCTATCTTTGTTTTTAATGTTTAAGTTTAATTATCTTTGTTTTGCGAACATGTGGAACTAAATTCTTTTTAGTTGGAGGTGAATTCGAAGCCATGATTATATGTTTTATATGAATTGATTCCATCCAGTTATTGTTTTTTAAGGCATGAATGTGATTTGCTTATCTAAGTTATTAAAACTTGTTTATGTATGTGGGTTGGGGGTCGACACTTAATTTGCATGCATGAATTTGATGCTAGAGTATAAGGGGGTCTCACGTAATAGTTATTCACTTATATTCACAAGTAGTAGAGGTTGCTAGTCACAATCGTGTTAAGTAAATCCTTGGTATGAGTCTCATGCGTTTCATAGTGATGAATGCCTTGTCAATGCTTATGATTTTCATAGAACTTAATGACTTTTGACATGTATCTCTATCATGCGTTCCATATAGGGAACTTGAGAAAGATAATTTGGTTTAGATGCGTATTCCATCTAATTCAATGAAATAAGGAAAATCTGATGGTTAGTTGTGCGATGCAACTAACTTGGGTCGTTGTCATTCATAGTATAAAGGAAAAATAACTGGAAATTGGTTTATATGCATATATCATGTGTGGAGAAGGACCCTCTAACTAGCCTTTCACCCATTTAATTCACTTAAATTCATTTTTCCAAAAGCGTTTTCTACAAAGTTTTTGTTTAAGCTTTAAATTCATCAAAAACAATCATTTAGTCTTGTTATTTGAATCAAATTCTGTTTTCTTTGAGTCTTTTGAGTCAAGTTAAGGTTTATTTTCGTCCAAAACACTTGTTAGGTCTAAAATTGAGTCTTTTTGAGTGTTTGTTGCCGTTTTGAGTGTTTTAAGTTAGTTTAGAGTCTATAGAGTCTAGTTTAGTGTTTTTGAGTCTTAATTGTGTTGATTAGCATCCCTTCTAATCCCCGACCTAAAACGATCCATGCTTTCATATACTACAATCATAGGGTTTTGATTTGAGTGTTAGAATATTTCACATCAGCTTCGCCCGTGGATGTAGGCTTTATGTCGAACCACGCTAAATCTCTTGTGTTCTTATTTTTGAAATTGTTTGTTTTAACTTTCACCTACGACATTGATATTTGGTAATTTGTTGTAATTCGCTTCCACTTGTGCATATAAGTACAACAAGTGGTATCGGAGCTCAGGGTTCGGCTTGGGCTTTGCTTGCCAGTCATTATGAAGCATTCTGTATTGTCGGCGAAAGTTGATATCAAAAAGTTTGACGGCAATAACTTTGGTATTTAGCAATTGAAGATGCGTGCTTTGTTAGTTCAACAAGGGCTTTTGAAAACACTAAAGGGTGTGAAGGCTTTGTCAAAATCATAGATTGCTAAGGAAAAGGAAGACGTTATGGAGCGGGCACTTTGAGAGCTTGTATATGACCAAATCCTTTGCTAAACGGTTATATTTGAAGAAAAATTTGCATACTCTTTGTATGGATGAAGGTCCGTCATTTCATAAGCATGTTAATGAATTCAATAAACTTAAGATGGATTTGAAAAGTGTGGACGACCAAATTAGTGATGAGGATTATGCGAAAACTTTGTTGTGTTCTTTATCTCCTTCTTATGAGCACTTTGTCGTTGCCTTTAGTAGAGAAAGTTTTAGTTTGAAAGATGTCAAAGCTGCTTTGAACTCTAAAGAGCTAAAAAACAAGATGTCTAACACAAGATGGCTTGGTAGTTCAAGGAAGGAATAAGGAAAGGGGCAAACTTAGAAAGAATTGTAGCTATTGTCATAAGAAGTCGTTTGATAAGTCTTCTGCTAATGTTGAGGCAACATTGCAGAAGGTTGTTTTGAACTCTACTACAACTAATGTGAGGAGGTGGAGTTTGGTACTCAAGCTCTTTTGGTGGAGTGCAATTTGCACTTTTGGTTCGCATGTTTGAGCTTTTGTTTGGATTTTGTTTCTATTTGTTATTTCCGCAGTGGGATTTGTTGGATAAGGAATTGGAGGAAATTTCAAGTTTTAAAGACTTTTGGATTTTTTAAGTCATGAGGGAGAATAGTTTCGAAAGAATTTGGTGCACGTTTGCATTTGTATTTTGGTATCCCAAATTTGAAGTTTGTATTTGATTTGGAAGTTTGCTAATTTGTCACCGAGGTGGAGATTGTTGGATTTTGCGGCTCAAAATTAGGATGATGTAGAAATTAGGTTTGTGTTACCTATTTTTGCTCGGTATTCTATTTGGGTTTGGATTTGACTTCTTGATTGGATTCCTTGCTTGTCGGAGAGATTTTGTTAATTACCAATTTGATTAGGATTTGGATTTACTTCCTAATAGGATTCCAATGTAAACCTAAGTCCTATGCTCTATAAATAGGACATTAAAATTTTATTTATTTATTTATTTATTTTTGTGGCTCATTCATATGGCAATTTGGGGAGAGTCAATTTGTGAATTTGTGCATTAGAGAGTAACTTGGAAGAATCTTCTCCGTTAGTTTTGGGTTCTCTTTTTGTTTGGTTTAGGGTTTGTAATTGGGCTGTGAGAGTTTGAACGCTAGTTTCTAATCTTCATTTGTTTAGTGAAATTTCTCGCTATGCTTTGCCTGTGGACGTAGGCTTTATGCCGAACCATGTTTACTCTCTTGTGTTCTTATTTTTGAGATTGTTTGTTTTAGCTTTCACCTATAATGTTGATATTTGGTACTTTGTTATAATTCGCTTCCATTTGTGCATAAACGTACAATACATTTCTTTATCTCCAATGGAAGTCCCTATTTAGGGACTCCCACCACCACTTTTAATATTTATTTAAGGACTTCAAGGGAATACTTGTGTCCCTAAAGGATTATTGCCTCCAATGGGAGAGTCCTTATAGTAGAATTCCTAAATTTGAAATTTTTACGATTTTATGTGATAATTTTATTAGATGCACATTTTTTTATTTATGTTAACCTTTCCTTAATTAATTAAAAGCATTAAAATCTACTGAAAATGTGACTTTAACCCTTGAAATTTAATTATCTTCACATAAAACCATTCATAAGTTTTTTACTCAAATAAAACCCATTAACTAGATTCCACATAAATAAATTCATTAATATATTTGACTTTACACATTTAAAAATTTTCAATGCCCAAAATACCCCTATTTGAATGTTTGATGTACACAATTAGAAAGAGAGAATTAATGATTTTACGAAAATAATAAATAATAAATTTATTGCCTAATATATAATAACAACAAAAGATGCCTAACATATGTAATAATACATGCTTAGTTAAGTCAACATATTATATTTTACATATAAATGTAGGTAAATTATTTCACACACATAACTATATATAACCAAAAAAAAAAAAAAATGCCTGGTATACGTAAAAATTCATGCAAAATAATTTACCTACAAAAATGTTATTTGATTCAGTGCACCTATTATTCGAATTTTAAAAGATTGCTTAAAAAAAAGCAAAATAATTTCCCCATTATATGTAAAATACATACAAAATAATTTACCTACATAATAAAGCAAACCCAATGTATGCAAAATAATGTACCTACATAAAAAATAAAAAAATTATTATTTTATTCAATACTATTTTACCTATTCGTTTGTACACATAATAATAAAATGTGCTCAATATATACGATGATACCTACAAAATATATGTTATTTGCTCATCATAAATTTACATATAGGTAGATTAATTAGTATAATATGTTTTCATATATGTAGTACTAGATATATAGGTAAACTATATATATTGAGTTTATGGTAGTACTATATACATTTGAACATATATGTGTATATATGTGTGTGTTAGGGGTAATAATATGCAATAAATTATTTATTCATTGTAATTAAGGTGAGTAATAATATTTATTGATTTATTTTGAATGTCACATCCTGGCCTGGGGTCCACCACATCCCGGGCTCGCTCCACCACTGTAGCACGATATTGTCCACTTTGGGCCCCGACTACGCCCTCATGGTTTTGTTTCTGGGAACTCACACGAGAATTTCCTAGTGGGTCACCCATCATAGGAGTGCTCTCACGCATTACTTGCTTAACTTCGGAGTTCCCATGAAACCCGAAGCTAGTGAGCTCCCAAAAGGCCTCGTGCTAGGTAGAGATGAGAATATACACATATAAGGCTTACAGGATCCACTCTCCTGGGCGATGTGGAATCTTACATTGAATATTGTGGTACAAGTTATAAATATTTTGTATTAATAGGTCAATTACTTTCCTACATGGCAATCACTTTTAAATTTGAGCTTTATTTGGATGTTTATAATTAGGTGAGTTTTTATATAGGAAATAAGAGTTGCAAGGGTCTATATCTAAAGAACCCTAAAATCTACGATACATGGACCCAGACACAGACACATGGATACGGTAGATTTATAAAAATGGATACGACAATTAAAAAAAAATATAAATAAATAATTATATTTAAAGCATTATCAAATGAGCATTCAAATTAATTACTCAATTTCAAATTTATTTCAATAAACTCCAAACATTTAAAAAGATAATCCAACAAATAACCAAACTAGTCTCCAAACTTGAAAAGCTAGAAATAACATCTAACGAAAATTTAAAAAAATAGAAAGAAAGAAAGAGTCTCATTCCACATTCATGATGTCTCCCCCAATAACCAAAGTATTCTCCAATGATGATTCATCAAGTGAAAGGGTAGCAATTTATTGCATCTCGAAACTTTCTTCATCCAAGTTATCAAAGCCTTCTCCTCCAACATCCCATAGTTGAGTAATACCTTCTTTGTATGTTGAACTATTCCTTGATAAAAGACAAAGATTATTATGCACAAACACCAAATCCTCGATTCTTTGTGTTATTATCTTGTTCTTTCTTAGAAAGTGAATGAAGCTATATGTGCTCCAATTTCTTTCACAACACGAGGAGGAACAAGGTTGTTCATGTAGCTTCAATGCTATGTATTAGAGACCAAGTGCAGAAGCTCCATGGACAATCCACCACATCACTGGTTCCAAATGAAACCTATCATTCATAGCATCGACGACTCCAAATTCACTCAAGCACATAGAAAAAGAGGCATACTCCACATTGATATTTCTTCTAATTTCCTCACTTGAAATGACACACCTCAATCCAAAATGTCCACCTGGACTCTGAATCGAGTTGTGCTAGCCGACACTCGGAAAGTGACAAAGCCACAAAGTGTGGTGATGTGAAAAATGTGACTAAATTTAAACCTAAAAGTGACTAAATGCAAGAGTGCACATGTGAGTAAGATTGAAACCTAGTTCACATGTGATGTCTGAGCATAAGTAAAGTTTAGTAAAAGTAAAATAAGAATTATACCATCGAAAGTAATCTCCTATGTCAACATTTGCAAGAATCCTCGTCGACACAAAAGTTCTGTCACTAAATCTTGGAGGGGCAAAAAATAAGGGTGAATGGGCCTAAAAAAAATAAAGCTTTGTAAAACCTTTTCGAAAACGTATAACCCCTCGCCATAAAACAAGTATAGTTTTCAAATATAACATATTACGTATAGTATGAAAACACTTATCGTAAATAGTAATACCTGATTAAAAGCTTAGCAGTTGGACGGAGAGTCCAAACCTCTTCGACCAAGAAGAAGAGGACTAGATTCTGAACCACAACTTTTACACGGAGAAAAAAACAATAGAACGGTGATAGATTTTCACCACAGATGTCGTCGCTCGTCGGTGCAACGGTGAGCAGCAACTAAAGTGCAAAACCCATGAATAGACCTAAATGCCCTAAAAATCTAAAACCTAATTACACAAAAAGCCAAAACCCTTGAATAGATCTCCTCTACATCATTGTTCAAAGTGTGAGGCTGCAAGGGGAGTTGATAAATGTTGTAGAGCAATTGCAGGTGTTGTTCAACAATCAACTAATGGAGTACGGACTTGAAATTTTGTCACTCATGTCTGAAACTTAATTATTACTGTTGATACAAGATCATCTTAAAAGAGTGTGTTTTGTTCAATCAATTTAGCAGACATGATACTAGTTGAGGCTTCTAACTCATTGGATTCAAATTCCAATCTAATTCAGAAGAAAGGATCATTCAGAAGAGGATCATTCCAACTTTATCCTTTCTTCTCTTCCCTGCCAATCTAATTAATCTACAACACGAATTTGTAAGTTCTAAATTGTTGATCTTAACTCGTCCCAATTCTTATACAAGTCTGTTATTCTGATCATATTGGAAATTCAATTTTAGTTTTGGATTTCTTTGGAACGATTGAACTTCTAATAAGGTTGTTTCTTATGTTTATTTGGTTTTAATTTTCAAGGTATTTAGGTCTTTTTAAGTGGTTTTTCAGCTATATTTGAAATATTTTATAAAAAATGACATTTATGAATATGAGTGTTAAATTTTGGCTATAATTGATAAATACTCTTCTATTTATCTATATGAGAATGTGATTACGGTTTTATCCTCTTTTTTTTTAATACATTTTAAGACAGTATATAAATTTCTTTCTTTTTTTTTTGCTTTTCGGTTATTTTAAATTTTCTTTTACTTTTTTATGTTCATGTTATTAATTTTTGGTGCATATCAAAACAAAACTTTGAGTAAACATTCGTGATTTGATACATTTGATAAGGTATACAATTTTTCTTTTTTAATGAAATAAAACCTTCGATTACCATATTATTGTAATTTCCAACTTTGAAGTTTTATTTTTCTATTTTATTTGGAAAATAAATTTAAAAGAATAAATTTCAGAGCATATGACGCTTTAATGCAGTGACGGAAAGTAATATTGTTTATGCATCCAAGTAGGGGTGGGCGAACGGGTACAGGAACCGCAAGTCAGGGCGGGTAATCAAGGTTCTAGGCGGGTATGGGCCAGTTCCTAATTTTAGAAAAGAGATACGGGGCGGGGCGGGGCGCGGTTTTGAAATTTTAGGTTCATGTCAGTTCCAAAATTATAGGAAAACGGGTACCCGGACTGGCCCATTTGGAAAAATACCCTCGTGTTGGGTATTGTCTCCCAGGCCCATTTCCTTTTGTTCCTCCCTGTGACAGTTCTCATTCTCAAGAACATTCCAGACTCCACACACACACACACCCCACTTCTTTTGTTCCCCCAATCTCTCGAACCTTCTCCCTCATTCTTTTCCCCCCATCTCTGCAACTCTCCTTCTCGGAGCACAGACACACCACACCCATACCCATACCCCACCTCTAGAAGAAGACTTATGTCACGCCGGTGTCGAGATCCGGTTAGAAGCTTCAACAGCGGCGACCGCAAACTGCGTTGTTCGAAGGTGGTCTCGACCAAGCTGGAGACGCTGTAGACCCTCATTAATCCTACCCACGTCAGAAAATTTAAAAAGAGTTGAGACCTTCACTTAGTTAAGTGTTCTAAAAAAGAAACACTTCCCATAATCAAATACATATATAGAGAACATAAGTATCTAGGAAGACTTGAAATGAAAGGAAGACAGCATAGAAGAAGCCTCGAATGGTGGCTTTGATAAAAAAAACCATTACTCATCGATTGTAACATCTTAATGGCTTCTTCTTGAGAATTAGAAGATGTTCACTCTTGCCTCAATGACGCCCTTGTCATCAAGGTGCAAATCTCTCACGCCATGGTTAACTGACTTCTGGTAGATGATGGGTTAGGAGTATATGTCATCTTCAAAGACGCAGCAAAGAAGATGGGCATTCTCGACAACATCAACAAGGGAAATATTTGTTCTCTGGGAACACTAGCAGTTCAGGCAGTGCCATACAACCACCTAGTGACTTTCTATATTGTGAACTGCCCAACTCTTCACAACACCGTACTCGGCCAAAACTAGTTACATAAGATTAGAGCCATTCTTGCAACATACCACCAGTTGCTTAGCTATCCCGATATAGATGGAATAAAAGAAATAAGGGGAGACTAGGCGGCATTTGGTTCCAACATGAACTAAATTAAGACATTACATTCTTTTACTCGTCAATTCAACCATCATTCTTTTCATGCATCTAAATGTCAGATCGCCGTTTCAACTATTCCCTCAAATGGTTTAAAGCTCAGGTCTGAATGTTATTACTGATAGGGGCATATTTATGCACCTTAGTTTAGCTTGTTCTTGTGCATTTATAGTGTTTTTCCTTAGTAAAGTAGTCTTTTAACCTAGTTTTATGTATTTTCAGGATTTAAGGGCAAAGTATGCAAAATGATGCATTTTGGAGCCTTTTGGAGCAAATTAGAGCTTGGAATGGATATCATATGCTTGGAGCCAAGAGGATGGACGAAATTGAAGACTTGAAGATGATGATTCCTACTTGAGCAAGGTTTCCTAGTTGAAGTAGGAAAGTCCCTAATGGAAGATGGTTTCCTAGTTGAATTAGGATTCCTAGTTAAAATGGGTTTCCTAGTTGAATTAGGATTCCTAGAAGAACAAAGGTTCCTACTCAAACAAGGTTTCCTACTTGAAGTAGGAAAGTTAAATCCCAATGGCCTCAAGTTGCAGCAACAAAGAAGTTTTCCAAGTCCAAGAAGGAGAAGAATTCCAAGATGAAGAAGGATTAGCTTTCCTAATCCTAATGCACAAGGTTTTCAGCCACAAAGAGGAGTCCTAAACACTTTAGGACACCTTATCCTAATCCTATAGGGATGCCATGCACTTTACCTTATCTTGGAGGGTTTCTAGAAGCCTTAGATGCCCTATCCTATCTTTGCCGTGGGTTTTATCCAACTCCCCTTAGTTTTTAGGCTTTCTAGAAGCCCTAACATTATCCCTAAGAAGGTGCCGCACCCTTATCTCTTTTTCCCTACAAATCTGGCACTTAAATCATGATTCTAGAAACCTTATCTTATCTCCTACAAAGGTGGCGCCCCAAATCCTTCTAGAAGTGCCAATTTCTGCCACAAAACACTTTGTTTCTAGAACCCTAAACATATGGCGCCTCTATTCCTTTTCCTTTGGGGTTTCCTACCTTCTAGATGGCCTATTCCTGATGGGTTTTGATTTCCTTGTCATCTTCAAATACTTAGTCTTTTTCCTTGCTGATTGAGAGGGATTTTGCACTATAAATAGACCCCCTTGCCGCACCAATTGATCATTCACTCCTCCACATTCAGAAATTTGCCAGAAATACATTCCCAACCCTTTGCCGCAGCCATCCTTCACCATTCTCCATATTTTCCCACCTTGCCGCACTCCCCATCCCTCCTAAACACTACCCTACCATCACACATCCATTCCTCCATACAAATACCACCCAAAACCTGTCCTTAGACCTTGTGCCGCAACAAAGAGGAGGAGAATAGGGCTTGGACGTTCATTTAATTCAAGTTCGAGTTGCTGGAATTTTTAGGTGTTTCCTCTCCTTTAATTTCAATGGTTAAATTTACTTTTCTTTGTCTTGTACGTATGAGGAACTAAACCCCCCCTTGGCTAGGGGGGGATTCGAAACCATGATCATGCTTGCTATATGATTTGATTACCTCTAATTGCGTTTCATAAGTTGTGAATTCAATTCACTTATCTATTTGAATTAAACTGATTTGTGTGTGTTGGTTGAGAGTGCACGCTTAATAATCATGCATAAATCTAATGCTAGGATATAAGGAAGTTTCTCCTAATCGTTACAAACTTATATTCACAAGTAGTAAAAGTTGATGATCTCAATTGCGTTAAGTAAATTCTTGGCATAAGTTTCATGCAATTCATAGTAACGAGTGCTTCGTCAATGCTTATGGTTTTCAAAGAACTTAATGATTCTTGCTTGTATCTCTATTATGCAATTCATGTAGGGAACTTGTGGGGAATGCTTTGGGTTGTCGTTTGCAATCATCCAATTCAATAACGTTAGGAAAATCTGAGGGTTAATTAGTGCAATTCACGGTTAATCTGGGGCGTTGAGAATTCATGGTTTATTGAAAAGCAATTAGAAATCGTTTTGTGTGCAAGTATGGCATGTGTGGAGATGAACCCCTTAGCTAGCCTTCATTCCATTCATTAAATCCAAATTCGTTTTAAAATCTGTTCGTTTTACAAAGTTTTAAGTTTTGCTTTCAAATTCGTCAAAATCAAAATCCCCCTTTACTTGGAGTGTCAAATTAGTTAGAAATCAATTTAGTTTGTGTTTTTAAAGTATCTTGAGTCAAGTTATAACTATTTTCGTCCAAATTCTTCTCTAGTGCTCAAAACTGCTCAGAAAGTAGTTTTAAGGCAGTTTTGAGTGTTTTCTTGCTGTTTTGAGTCTTTTGGTTTGTCTTAGTGTTTTAAACTTTAGTTTTGCATTCTTTGGGTCTAGTTTGGTGTTTTATATTGTGTTTTTATGTTTTTGAGTCAAATCCAAGTGATTAACAATCCCTCCTAATCCCCAGTCCAGAACGATCCCTACTTACATTCTTCACTACAATTGATTAAAAAAGGGTTTAATTTGTGTGCGTATAATTCTCACATCAATTACGCACAATCTTTTTGGTTTTATAATCTTTTTGGAGGCCGATGGTGCATTGACTTCCATATTAAGGTGCCATGTACTCATGTCCATAGGCCACTAATTGTAATCACACTTATTATGGCTCAAGCTTCTCAATCTTTTAACTGTACTCTGACATTATTACTTCGAATTTTTACACTTGCAATTATGCAAATTTTCAAAGCTCTTCACAATCTTGGAATTTAGGGTATTCCAAGTACTGCCATGAATGATGTAAGAAAGAACAAACGATAGAAATGATCTGAAAAAGATTATTCCCATCTATGCATATTCTGTCTTGGACATGTATTTAATCATGTATACAATCAAATAATTAAAAGTACTTTTCTCTTAGAGCACTACTATGGTTTAGACCAAGGTTGTTCATCCATCAGATGGGCCTTTAACTTGTTTTCCTTGTTCGTCTTCGATGATGCCTTTTGAGATTTCCAGAGGAATCTAGGAATCAATATTGCATCCTAGTAGGAGTGTGACTACTTACGACGCAAGCCAACCTTTAGATTTTAAAGGCTCCAAGATCATAGAAAACTTGTTAATTCTTTATTGGATTAGGTCTTTATATCCTACAAAACAAGCATGGTTAATCTTGGTGAGGTTCCAAAATAGGATAATGGTGGCATCACTACTCTGTTTACGCAACTTCAAGGCGAAAGCTATATAGTCCATGACCAGACTACGAAGGAGTTATTACTTCTATCCACCTTACTTCGAATAGTTTCAGAGTAATGCGGGTAAATCGTCATTCAGACTACTTCATATGTAGGAATCCTGATCCATAACTGCCATGTAGTGTAGGTGTCATTTGGATTTATGAAATTTTTCTTCTTACTCTATATGATATATGCCCTTGTCTTTTTCCTTTCCAAGCTAGTAGTGGAGGAGGACAAATGTGGAGTTGTCACACAGTGCTTTGCGGGTGATTTTTGTTTTTAGGTCATTGAAGTAGACTTGAATTGGCTGGAACCTGAATTGGCTGGAACCCTTAGGTTATCCATCAACTTGATCATGAATGTGCATATCTTGAACTCATGCGTTATTACAACACATTGTACATTGTTTGATATGAGTTCAGAGGAAGAACTTGAGGAATCCCACATAGAATTATAGCCTGCACTCTGAGTGGTAAAATGGTGATAACGTCTTCCATGTAGCTTGGAATTGAGTACCGCAAAATTCTATAAAAAAAAACTGACGTTTGTATATTCGTGATGATATATGGTACAAAATCTAGTGTGCTCCAAGTAGGTAACATTTAGTATGGGAAGTATACAGTGCTGCTTTGACTTGCTGCTTAAGTTAGCTTGCTATTCAACTGTTTTATGTGCCATATTTGAGACTGTTCTTTCTTTTGGAAAATTTTGGAAAAAATAGGAATATTGTACACTTCTTATTTTTCCAGGCATATATGACGTGTCACTGGAAAAAATCAGAAAGATCTTGAAATCGTCTTTTTCCTAAAACTACACAGTTCTGATAAGAATGTAGCCTTGGCTGTCTTTGTTCCAAAACCTGGAAGATTAACTTTGTAAAAAAAATCTGAAACTTTGACATAGCGATCTTGAGTGTCTTAGTTTGCATTTCCAACTGGCCTTGTATCAAAATTCATCCAACTGGCCTATTTTGGGTTTCAGGCATAATTACATTGCGCCCAGAGTTTGCGAGCACCTGCCCCAGTTGGAGTGTTTGACGACATAAACTCAATTACATGGAGACTTCAGACGTGAGGTCTACTGGTTGAACTTGTGATAAGGTGTTGGTTTACACAGAGCCAAACTTGCCTTCGCTTCCTGGCCTGTAAACTCTTTGTGAACTAGGTCCATGTTTGCCCAATTGGCCTAGAACACTTCTCCCTAAGTCATGGGGTCATCATCTCTTGGAATCACGAGATAAGTCGTAAATAAGAACACATCAACAGGTCATGGCTCATACCAAATAGAGCTAAGCTATGATATAATTAAGTAATGATAATGATAAAAAAAAATAAATAAAAAATAAATAAAAAGAAGTGAGATTCTTCCCTTATTAAGTCTTTGTGTTGTAGCAAGATGTTGCGTTGTAAAACTGTCATGGTTTATATTTAAGTTTGGAACCCCGATGGAACTTGACATAGAATTTCAAAGTTGAACTTTATGCCCTTTCTAAGGATGAAATGCCCCAATAGATTTCATCTCGTGTTGGAACTCTGTTATACTTTTCGGAACTGCTGTGTCATTGTCAGAGTGGAAGATGCTCATTTTCCCAAGTTCATTACTTGTTATTGTGCACCATGGATCTAGTGCCTTCACAATATTGCGTTTTTTGCATATCAAGCCCATGCGTCACTCAATGGATACCACCTCCAAGGAGAAAAACATGTGACTTGGTCTCCAAATTTTGGGAAAGCCTTACCTTTTCCACTTGCTGAAGTTTTTCTTCTTCTTGTCATGTTGGGGCTTCTTCTCCATCCAATTAGGACTTCAACATAAGGAGGTAGTGGTCCACACATAGTTTGGTGGGATTTGACTAGGGAGAAAGATGTCTTCTTTTGAGTTATCTCCTTACCATTTTATTCAAATAACAATTTGTCTTTTGGATGGCATAATAGCTGAACACCCCAGATTAAGACAAACGGAGTAGCCAGTCTTCATTAGACCTAATGTTGGTGAAGGTTCCTTGTATAAAATTATTGTTCATATCAAAAGTTGCTGTATATTGAACTTACCTTGCAGTAGTCAGGTAGGTGTTGGAAATGTACTCTAAAGACAATCATAAGATGATACTTTACGAACATTTCACATATTAAACTAATCTAGTTTAATGTAAGGGCAAAGATTGTTGTTTAAAGCCGTCTCATTAAATGTTATACACTTAAATAATAAGTCCAAAGAATATTTAATTAAGAGAATGTAATCTAAGGAAGTTAGATTCATGATACCCTTCTCTTTCATATACATATCGTAAACGTTCCTAATCAAAAGATTTCTAATTGAGCATTGACGATCCAGATAGATCAGTACATGCTATGTATTATCTCCAAGGAGAGTGACTAGTCTTGAGTCATTGGTGTGAATGACACCAAGACAAGTATGTAGGTGCTTATTAAAGAGTGAGTCCATTGAACGCGATCAATAAGGAGCTTTTATATTCATGTCACATGAGAATTCATCGTTGGGATAATGCAAAGTAGTTCTTTGACCTAAGGCATCATAGTTGTCATGTAGTTAGATCCTTAATCTTTGATTGTGTTAAGGGCATTCCATTTGAGAGTGTCCACGAAATAGTTGAGGCTAAGCTACTTAATCATGTGGGCATGTGAATGTACAACAAGGGATTACAAACCTTCAAACATTTGATTGATATGATTAAGAATCTCTAGCCAAAGTATGAATGAGATTTAAGAATTCGTTCCATATCACATTCAATGTAATCATATAAGTAAGAGAATCACATTGGATAGTAGACATGAATAAACTACCAACAAAACAATATGATCAAGATTATTGGACTAAAGAAAGACCGTATTGCATTGTAATCCCATACTGAATACGTTCTCCAACCTCTTCTGATTAGCTTGGGTAGTCATGAATTACTGCTAGTGTCACTCATAGTTTGTGGAAGCCCTAAAGATGAATAATCACTAAAGGGAGAGTTGAAAGTAAGTTTCAATTCACAATCGATTAGTAAGAGTTCTAATGGTCAACTGCCTAGCCTAAAGGAACCCTTTGGATCGCACACCATGTAAGGTCATGATTGAGGGATATAACAAAGTTGATTAAGAACAACTAAATGTTTTAATTCTATATGGAAAAGATTAATTAATATAGAAAAAGTTCGTATTGGGTTTTAAGTTAGTTTTGGGTTTCGAGGCCCATATGGATTTTGGTCCACAAGGCCTATTGAGTTTAAGATTTATGACAACTAAAATTAAATGGGAATTAATCGAAAAATAATCTCCAAACTGTCTATGCTAGAAGGAGTAGGATGGTGGACTTATTGCAAGTTTGTCACTCACTTGGAAAGAGGTCTAAATGCAACTTTATAGCCTTAACCTCTTTATCGTTTCATTGAGGAAAGATGAGAGAACACAAGCTCTTTCTTCCTCTCTAGAGAGGCTGGCCATGTGGGAGAAGAAAGCTAAAATTTTCTTCCTCCTCACTCATCTTCTTCCTTCCGTCATCCTTGGTATTGAAACTTACAGGCCTTCAACTTTGGTGGCTTTTGGAGAATCCTTTCTTCCATCAAAATCCAAGAAAACATGGAGCCAAGAAAAATGTTCATCCATCCATTAGAACCAAGGAACAAGGATGCAATGGAATGAAGGCACTCTTATGGGCGATTAACCTTTGCTAAGCAAAAAGGTGCTTCAAATGTTTAAAGTTTCTCAATATTCTTTGTGATTTGTGTGACACCCTATCCCGAATTTATACTTATTTTATTGCCTAACTTTGAGAAATTACAAAAATGCCTCTGACAGGTGGGAATCCTTCGTGGACATTCGAGTCCTTATCACTCTTTGTTCCTTGGCACATATTTCTAGGTGGTACGTGTTCCTACTAACACGTGAGCATGAACGAGCATAAATGAGATGATTTATGCACGTTTTCCAATGAGGGGTAAAATGGTAATTTTACAACCTCAGGAATTTATTACTTGTTTATTGAGACAACAATGAGTTGTTAATATTGCAGGCTGGAGACTTTAATATTGATGGCTTATTCACTTGGTTTGTTAAGCAAGTAGCCAAGTAGGCCCGTTTACGTTACTATTATTAATTAGGCCTCATGCTTAATTAATTATCGATTAGGCTTAACCCAAAGACACACACACACACACACACACACACACACACACACACACACACACACACACACACACATATTCTCAAAGTATTTGATGATACGAAATCAAAACTAAATTCAGAACTACGACGACAATTTTATGAATTACAGAGCGTAAAGGGCATTTTGGTAAATTTATGTTTTCGTGAGATATTTTTCTGTTTCGTCCTTTTATGGATTTGGATTGTGTGCTAAGTAGGGCCCACACCCCATTCTTTCCTTGTCCCCGTGTCCCCTTCCTCCAGAACTATCAGGGACTCTCTTATTTTTCTCATCTCTCTCATTTTCCCTCTCTTTTCTGTCATCTCTCTTAAGCTCTCCGTCTCAAACTCTGTTGTCGCTTTTTGTGCACATAGGTAGTGAGTTAACCACTGCAGCCACTACTATTCGATCATGCAAGCAAATCAAACTACCACCACCTAATTTCGCCTCATCAATGAAGTTTATTAGCCTTCTAGCCTAGAACTAGGACCTGGAACTTCCATATTTTTTTGGAGAGATTCTTGACTTTTGCAATTAAGGAAAGCCTCAGGGTCTCATAAATCACTTCCCTTTTTATTGTTGGATTCAATTCTGACCTTGAATACAGGATTTGGTAAAGGCTTAGCACGAAATGAACTCGGGGAAGAGTTTCCCCAGATTTCTTGAAATTGGATCGTGAACATCAAACCACTTTTAGGCCATTCCCTCGACCAACTTCAGCCACAACTCGACCTCAAATAGGTATAGATCTATTCCTTACATTTCTAACTTCATTTAGGTTTTTGAATCGTTGATTTTAGTTGAGAAATGAACTCAAATCTAGCTTTGGAAGTGGGCCCTGCAACTTGCAAAAACAGCAAATTTCGTGAAGGAGGCGAGTACAGGTGTAGTCGCAGGCATGTGAATGCTCGGCACATGTGGCGGTGCGTGGAAGAACCTAAGGTCCCTCTTTAGGTTTCTCGACGTGTTGAATCCGAATCCACCCTCCATTTTCCAGAATTTGATCGTTTTAAAATAGTTCCTTTATTAGCCGTACTTTTTACGAATATGCGAATTTACGTTAATACTTTATATATTTACGTAAATGGTTTCGTTTCTAGGTGAAACATAGCGCAAGAATTTTCTGAGTTTGTGAGGTGGGCTATGACCCCGACAACATGATTGCGAGTGGGTCTTTGTTTTTTAAATAGTATATATTTATTTAGTTTCCATATACATTTAATAATGAATTTTATACGCATTGCATAATTAAATTAAAGTTTATAAGTAATGTCGTAATGATGTGAATTATGAAATCATCGTAAATCCTTCAGGATGCATAACGTACTATTCTGGGATGCTTTAATTATATTTGTGGCCATGAATAGTATTTTATTGACTTGAATTATCGAATTGTCGTTGCATGATCATATTTATGTTAACTGCTTATTGTGCATGCTACAATGGTGCTAATACTTGCCTAGGCCTAACCTTCAAGTGTATGTTCACATCGCATGGATACGCGCACTTTGGATCCATTGTAGGTGCTAGTCCTATCCTAGATTGCTATAGGCAATTAGGACTCGTATGTGACGTGCATAACTCCAATCTTCACATGATTGTAGTACTAGAGCGTAAATCATTATTACACCCAATCCTATTCATGTCAAAATACCTCTACATGAACTCATATGTCAACATATGTCGATAAGCACCTGATATTATATGTTCATTTTACGTTAAGTGTTTTCATACTATATGCAATGTATGTACTTGGAAACTATACTTGTTTTACAACGAAGGGTTATACATTTTCAAAAAGGTTTTTACAATACTTTATTTTCAAGCTCACTCACCCTTGTTTTTTGCGCCTCCAGGATTTAGTGGCCGAATTCTATGACGACAAGGATTCCTGGCAAATGTTGATATTGGAGACTACTTCCGATGGTATAATTCTTATTTTACTTTTACTGTACTTTACTTATGCTCTAACATCACGTGTGTAATGGGTTCATTCCCACTCACATGTGCACTCTTATATTTAGTCATTTTTAGGTTTAAATTTATTCACAATTTTCCACTTCACCACACTTAGGGCACGTTTGTTTCACTTTCTTAGATGTAACTGGACTAGATAGGATTATTATCCCATGTTTGGTAAGTTCAACGATTAAGTTAAATGGGACTAGCTTGGACTCGTATCTCGCGCTAAAGCATGGGATTGCTAAGGACCTAACTAGTGCATTCCCTACTACGCTGCCTTTTCCCGTGACATGGTAAGAGCAAAGCAATCCTCTACTGAGCTTCATCCAGACAGGTCTCATCTCTCATCATCTCTCCCTCTCTCTCTCTTTCCCTCCATTTTTGATCGATATAGGATCTGGTAGATTCACGACAGCAAGGCTGACGGTGATGATCCTGCTGTTGAATCGGAGAATATGGATGGGTTATTTTTGGATCATGATTTCTATTTGCTAAATTTGATTTGGAAAAGGATCGGGAATGTGTACTTACTGGTTGTTCTCATATAGTTGCTGAATTCAATCCTCTCTGCGACTCTTTGCTTTGTGGGTAAATAAATGGCCAAAAATGCATCTGGGTTCTTCACTGCTCCTATAGTTCCGAGCATGAGGAGGAAGATTCAGCCTTCAATACGCGTTTTTGGATTTAGGATTAGTTCCCCTAAGGGAATCTCCAAGAGGATATTCTGCTCTATTAGTTTTGAAGGCGCAGAGAAGCATGCTGGAGCTTCCCCTCTTAAAGCAAATACTCGTATAGCAGTGATGGTTTTTTTTAGTTATTTTTTTATTTTGTTTTGAGAAAAGGCAGTGATGGATTAGGATCTTTGGGAATTTTTTTTTTTTTTTTTTGGGGGTTTTGAATGGGATATTTATTATGATGAAAATCAAAAATATTATAAAATATTTTTAACTAAAAATTTTAAATAGAATAATAATTTAGTCCTCGTCCGAGCAAATACCAAACTGGGGATAATACTATGTTCATTATCCTACTTCTTAGTCCGACATTGCACCAAACGCTTCACTAAATCAGTTCAACTTAGTCTATTCTAAGCCAATCTATCTTAGTCCCTAAAGCTAGTCCAGTTCAAGATAGTTTGATGCAACAAACGCACCCTTAATGGCTTCGCCACCTTCCTGGTGTCGGCCACCATAGCTCGATTTGGAGTCCAAGTGGACATTCTAGGTCAGGGTCTGTCAATTTAAGTGAAGTCTTGGTTCACCGTCACTACTAGACTTTGAATTTTATGGTTTAAGTTTTAATTTAAAGTGCATGCTTCTGCCATTGAATTGTTAAATGCATGCATTATGTTGCTTAATTAACTCAGTTTATCAAATATTCTCCTTTAATTGGTATAAGAGCCTAGGTCTAGTTGATGAACCCATTTGGGTTTTGTTATTCATAGCTTAAGATTTGAATGTTGTAATAGTTACAAGCTTTATTCTTGTCTCTTTGAATGTAAATTTTGCATGAAAATTTGTCATCTCAAAAGTTGTGGATGTAGTTCAAATAGGCATAAGTTTTGGAACTAAAAGTTGGAGCATTTGGTTTGGGGAAATTCAACCAAATCCATGGGTGGATTTTTGGGTTCATGTTTGTCTTGTTAAAAGAGTTTTTAAGTGACATTAGGAACCTAAGTACCCTAGTATGTTAATAAGTTAATCCCCTTTTGTTTAAGATAGTTTTGGGTGTCTGTGGGTGAAAATTTTGCAGGAAGCTTTTATGGGTTTTCATGAATGTTTTTCATTGTTGTTGTTGTGTTCTTCATTTTCACAGCAAGAACAAAAGGTTGGGAAGTTTTGACGCAAAATTACTTTGAGTTTTGTTTAGTCTTTGTTTGTCTTGGTTCGTGTGTTTAGATTAGTACTTTTACACTTGTCACACTTTCCTCACGCTTTGAAATTTTTTGAATTTTTGACATACACTCTCTTCAAAATTTGGCCACTCCAACAAGTGGGGTGTTTTGGGGGCTTTTTTGCAATTACATAAAGTTTTGATACTTTTGTGTATTTTCACTTTGACCCAAAAGTTTATGTTTTTGCATACAGGCTCAAATTCACTAAAGGACAAATTGTTTCGTTCCTTTAATGAAGTTTTTTAAATTATTGAAAGTTTTGGGTTTTAGTTGTAATTACATGAAGTCATGAACTCTTGCGTTTCTACAAAGTGCCCGCAAAAGTTTGTATTTTGCATTTTGGCCCAAATTAGCTAGAGGAAAAAATAGCTTTTCCTCTTTGAATGAGAATTAGATTTTCATTTCATTTAGCTCCATTTAAATAAATTATATGGATACAAAAACCAAATGACATTATTGCAATGTAGTTTAATTAGTTAAAGTGTTTGATTAATTAAAGAAAGAGTGATTATGAACCTACGCCTATGATAATTGAGCTATGTGATTGGCTGTCTCTCAAATTTGTTTGAACCATGAATATGTGTAGATTAGATTTGGTTGTAATTTGATTTGATCAAATGTGGTGTAAAAGAGCATAAGCTCTTCTTTACTTTTGTATTAGACTTGGTTATTTAGTCTAATACAAAAAGTAAGAGAAACTAAACCATAGAGAATGCAAAGCTTCGATTGGATCATACAGAAAAACTAGAGCATGCCTTAGGGTCTTAGTGGTGATAACCAATTTTTGTATTAGACTTGGCTATTTATAGGAGAGACTATCCTCCCAGGTAGCTGGGAGGTGAGTTTTCAGGCCATACTAGGCAGATCGCTATGTTCAGCTAGCGTGATGGAGACGAATCCCCACAGGTAGATATTGGAAGTCTCTAGGAAGACTCTGGTATATAGTGGCGCTAGAGTGCGAGACACCTAAATAAGACTTTGAAAAGTTAACCCCCGCCTCCTTAGGCCGGGAAAAAACAGTGGCAGCGGTGAGATATCATGGTGAATGAAAACTTTGACTTACTAAGAGCATTTGAGTATACAAGCATACAAAATAACTATTAAAGCATGCAAGAACTCAAAAACTATTCTAAGTCCCTTGAAATTCAAAGCCTAGTGAATGGTGAACCAAGATTGTTTACAAAGTTAAATAGAAGGATATGAACTTTCACACCCTTGAAGCCCATCCTTCTATTTACAAAGTTATCATGCAAATGGATGACCTTCAAGTTCACTCCTATGTCATTGGATGTTTCCTTCCTCCTTGCCTCTTTCCTCATTGCTTTATGAGGATTTGGTGAAAATGATCTCCAAAGCTTCGAAGGTTGAAAGTCACTAAGTTTCCACACCAAGGTGAGATGTGAAAAGGACATGGAATCAGTTGGAAGAAGAAAGATTTCTAGCTATACTTCCTCTAAGCGGCTAGCCTCCTTAGAAAGAAAAGAGAGAAAATGTTTCATTATTTGTCTTAAAAAAAATCCGAATGAGGTTAAAGCTTTAACTTCACTTTTATACTCACCCACAAATGAGTGGCAAACTTGAGATTTAGCCTTCCCTCCTTGCATAAATAGCCTCCCTCTAGTCATTGGGCTAATTGTCATTTTGTTTAAGTTGTCATACAACTTTAGCATAATAGGCTTTATGGGCCAAAATTTATTTTGGCCACAAAACCCGAAGCTAACTTAAAGCCCAATAAGAATTTCTTCATATGATTAATTAATCTTAACTATGCACAATTGATAGGAGCATATTTATGCGACTTAGTTTGCTTGTTTTCGTGCATTTATGTTATTAATTCTTAGTTATTTTAGTTCTTCAAGCTTCTTTTGTGTGTTTTCAGGTTCAGAAGACGTATTTGGCGAAAGGATGCATTTTGGAGCCTTTTGGAGCACTTTTGGGCACAAATTGGATAGCTTATGCTTGGAGCAAAAGGAATGGATGAAATTGAAGAGTTGATGTCGCATGGATTCCTACTACGACGAGGATTCCAATTACGAGAAGGTTTCCAAATTGAAGAAGGTTTCCCACTCACATGAGGATTCCTAGTTGGACGAGGATTCCTAATCACACAAGGATTCCTACTTGAAGTAGGAAAGTTAAGCCAAAGTTTCCTATTTTGGTTGACCTTTCCTAAATCAAGAACACTCTAAGTTTTAGCAACTAAGATGGCTCCCGAGCACCCTTGGACAACAAACAAAGGTTCTTTGCAACTTTCCCTTCCTTGCCGTGCAAGGAAGGTTGTTTCCCTTTCTTTGTGTAAACTTCCCTATTTTTCATATGTGTTAGGACCTTTCCCTTATTCTAATACCTCTTGCTTTGTGCCTTACCTTTCCCTAAACTTTATGCCGCACCTCCCCTTGTGTTTCCTGATTTCAAATTCTTATTTCCTAGTTTAATTCACTTTCCTAGTTCTAAAACTTTCCCTAAAGTCCTAATTTCTGATTTTTTGCAAGGAATTGACTTTTCCTTCCTTCTTTTGCACCAATTTCGTTTCTTACCTTAAATTCCCTTTCCTTGTTGTGCAAGGGGTTTAATTCCTGATTCTTTGCAAGGCAAGGACATTCCTTATTTGCTTAAATTCGTGCATCCCCTTTTTTTGAGTTTATTTGGACTTTATTCACTTACCTTTTCTATTTAGACTAGGAAATATGAATCATAACTTAATTAGGTATGTTTTTAACTTCCCAAAACACATTTAATCAGCCCTTGGCCAAACCCTAGAGTATCATTGACTACAGAAATTCGTCCATTCACTCCCACACACATCCATTCATCCCAAAACACCATTCTGCTGCCCAGAAATACAACCTGCCGCTCCACCTTCTTCCACCCTCTTTGCTGAGTTCTCCACCACCTTCCAACCATCAAACACTTATCCACACCCAACCTAGACCCCTTGTCGTGCCTCTACACCCCCTAGAATCCATTCTACATCATCAAAACAGCCCAGAAATCATCCCATCCAATATGCCGCAAGCAAGAGAAATGAGACAGTTTCACGTAATTGTTTGGCTCTTCATTCTGAGTTGTTGAACAATTTTAGGTGTATTCTATCTTATATTTCAATGTCTAATTCATGTAATCTTTGTTTTGCTTTGAGTATGATTGGCTAAATTCATTTTGGCTAAGGGTGTATTCGAAACCATGATTATATATGTGAAATAAGTTGATTACTTCCAGTTATCGTTGCATAAGTCGTGAATACAATTTGCTTAACCGTTTGATTTAGAACTTATTCTTGTATGTTGATTGAGAGTGCACGCTTAATTTGCATGCTTGAATTTGGTGCTAGGATATAAGTTTGTTTCACCTAATCGTTATGAATTTATATTCACAAGTAGTGAAGGTCGCTAGTCACGATCATGTTAGGTAGATTCCTGGCAAGAGTATCATGCTTTTCATAGTTACAAATGCCTTGTCGATGCTTATGATTTCCAAAGAACGTAATGATTCTAACTTGTGTCTTTATCATGCTGTTCATATAGAGAACTTGTTAGGAATAATTTGTTTGCGATGCATATTCATCCAATTCAATGATTCTAGGGAAATCTGAAGGTTAATTTAAGCGGACCTAATTAACTTGGAGTGTCGAGGTTCATAACTTATTGAATTGATAACTGGAAATTGATTTACGTTGCATATATTTCATGTATGGAGAAAAACCCCTTAACTATTCCATCATCCATTGATTCATCACAATTTGTTTTACAATCTGTCCATTTAATTTAATTTCGTCCAAACACAATCCCCCCATATTTTGTTAAGTCTTAGTCATTATAATCTGTCTTATTTTGTGTTTTTAAGTATTTGGAATCACAAACACCTTCAAATTCGTCCAAATCTGCCTAGTTTACATTATTGTTTTGTTTGTTTGATTTTCTTCCAAAACCAAATCCCCAATTGTCTTAGAGTGTCTAATGGGTTCAATTATGTTTTAGATTGTGTTTTTAAGAGTTTTGAGTCAAGTTAGAACCAATTTTCGTCCAAGTTTGTGTTTAGGCTCAAAACTGCCCAGTTTGTGTTTTTAGGCAGTTTTGAGTGTTTTTAGCTTATTTTGAGTCTTGTGAACTTGTTTTGAGTTTTTTTAAGCAAGTTAAGTGTTTTAAAGGTTAGTTTTATTTATTTGAGTCAGTTTAAAGTGTTTAGCACCTCTAGTTAATCACCGGTTAGAACGATCCCTACTTACATCATTACTACAATTGTCACAAATAGGGTTTAATTTATGTGTCACATTCGTAATGCATCAAATAAACTATTTAATTGTAATCGCCAACTAAATCACACAATTAAACTATTTAATTACAACTTATGAGTTCTTACATGAAAAATTTGTTAGAACTCTCTGTTGATCATTGTTCAGTGTACTCAACAACTTTTTGAGAACTTATGTGTTTGTCTTAGTGTCTAACACTATTGACTTGAGACAAGTCATACACTCAATTGAGTTGACATCACACATACTAGCCTTAGCGGATTGTCAATGCGTAATTAACAATCCTATGGCTAGCAAGGTTTGGGAATGAATATAAGAGAAGGCTCTCATTGATCTAACATGTTTAGATTACTTATCTCTCACGTTGATTACATTCCTTGGATTCCATTATTGATTAAACACATAATACATCAAGTAGTGATTAACAACAAAATATTGCTCTTCCATTAAACTAAATATATAGATTAACATAAGTATTTCAAAAGCTATTGCATCAAATGAGTGGCTTTATGAGCGTACTTCTAACACATGGGCTCGAAGAACACCTTGATTTGTGTGTGGGACGGAAGCCCCAAGACTTATAAAGTAGGAAAATGCTTAGCCCTTTGAGGTCTGGTGTGGTCTGTGATGTGATATTTCTTAACACACAAATTAAACCCTTTTTAGATAGTTGTAGTATGTGAAAGTGGGGATCGTTCTAGGCCGGAGATTAGGAGGGATGCTAATCTACTCAAATTAGACTCAATTACACTTAACTAGACTCTTACGACTCAAGACTGACTCAAACTACTCAAAACTACACAAAACAAACAAATTGACTCAAAACAATGTGTATGGATGAATTCTAACGTATGTTGACTCAAAACACTAAAAAGAAACCAGTTTGAACAGATTATAACTAAAAGACATGAAATATAAAGGGGGAAGTGGTTTTTGACGAATTTAAAGTAAAAGCAAACATATTTAATGACTCTAAACAACTTTGGACGAAATTGGGTGTTTTAATGCGTGAATGGCTAGCTAGAGGGTCCTTCTCCACACATGACACATATGCATACAAATCGATTTCCAATTATTATTCCAATAAACCATGAATGACAATGTCCTAAGTTAACTGTGAACTGCACAAATTAACCATCAGATTTTCCTCAATTCATTGAATTGGACTTAGCAACGCAATCAAATTATTCTTATCAAGTTTCCTATATGAACTGCATGATAGAGATACATATCAAACATTATTAAGTTCTATGAAAATCATAAGCATTGACAAGGCATTCGTAACTATGAACTGCATGATACTCCTGCTAGGAATTTACTTAACGCGATCGTGACTAGCAACCTCCACTACTTGTAACTATAAGTTCATAACAATTAGGTGAAATTCCCTTATATTTTAGCCTCAAATTCATGCATGCAAACTAAGTATGCATCCTTAATCAACATACAAGAATAAGTTATCAATCAAATAGATAAGTAAATCACATTCATGTTTTATGAAACAATAACTGGATGTAATCAATTCATATCACATATATGTTCATGGCTTTGAATTCACCTCTAGCTAAAAAGAAATTAGTTCCACATGTTCATCATAATTGAAAACCAAATTAAAACAAACATTGGACTAAAACTAAGGACAAAATACACCTAGAAACACTCCAGCAATCCAAAAGGCTTTAGATGGCAGGCACGGCTCGAAGCTTCTTCTTCTCCTTCCTTCCTTGCAAAGTTGCGGTACTCTTTGTATTTTTCTCTCTGAAATTCTCTCTAAAAACTCTCCATATCTTTGTAGGAACTTCATATATATATATATATGGTTAAAATGGCTGAATCCAAGGAGGAAAGGGATTGAGTTGTTTGGATGGATTAGGACTCCTAGAATCAGATGGGAAGTATTTAGGATAGGATAAGGACTCCTTTTACAGCTGGAGATAAGTGTAGATAATGTTGGATTAAATAGGATAATGTTTGGATAATATGAGATAAGATAAGATAAGACTGGATAAGATAGGATAAGGTTGGATAAGATCTCCTTGTTTTCAGCTGATTCCTTGTCTTCCAAGCCTTAATTTAATTCTTCCAGATTTGTAGCACATTTTTAGCGTCATTTGTCACCAAAAACGTCCATCAATTATGCTCCATACAGATGATATCCAATCCAAGTCCAAAACTGCTCCAAATTGCTCATTTTGGCCATTTATTGTCATCTTTACCAATTGAACCTACAATAATACGAAAATAAACTAAATCACTATAATAAATGGAAATTAACTAAGTAAATGCAAAGAAATAAGATAACAAAGTCGCACAAATATGCTCCTATCAATCTGCTCACAATGTCAAGGATAAAGTTGTCATATCAAGCAAAAATTCCATGTGTCATTCTCCTATTCAATGTGATTAATTTATGTCTCCACTAAAAACTATATATCAGCATGGATGTGTGTAGTTAATACAGAGGATTTGGGGCCGTAGATCCGATTCAAGAAGTAAGAAAAGCCTGTGGAAGAAGACCTAGGACAGAGACGATGGCGACTCATACAGATGTGAGAGCGCCATTTGAAATGGCGATATGGAGGATATAGTTGCAATGAGATGAGAGAAATGATGGATCCGATCGGAAACTCGCTCCGCTACAAAATCTTCTTGTAACCCTTGCTTCTGTCGTTGTCTCACTACAGCAGTGCAATCAATCAATGACGATGACGCAAAAAGAAAACTAAATAATATGAACTTTATACAATTTGGAAATGTAAAAGGGTAAATCAAATCATACATGTAAGTGTAAAACAAGGCCAAACGCATCACTTTAACAGTGACAAGGTTGAAACAAAGAGTGTTGTGTTTTAAACTGAGCTTTCTCCGGCTATGTTTATGGGTTGATTCCTTGAGAAATGATTAGTTGGTATGGTACTTCAACTAAGAACCATGCTAGGAGTACCAAAACAATAAAACATAGGGGAAAGGCTTATGAAAGAAGGGTCGAAGTTTCCCAAATCTAGACAAAACTTGTGTTTTTTTAAAAAGAGGTATTTGCTGATTTTCATCTTGAATTTATAAGGCCCTGCCCATTTCTCCTTTAACTTTAAATTCAGTCGATTATCCCTCATTAAACCAAGTGTAGAACAAAACAAATGTACCATCTGATATGAGAAGTCTCTCTCTCTAAAATCCATTGCACACCCTATCATTATAATATGGAATAAGATTCTATCCGGATCCTCTTTGTGAGGATTTTGAGAATCACTTCATCATTTCCGTTCATCTGTCATTATACGGCCATAAATCATTTTGAATTTTTTTATTTAAAATTTAACACAAACAGTACCTGACGAAAACTAGCCGCATAATGTACGATGAAAAAACACGATGAAGTGATCCCCAAAATCCTCACAAAGAGGATCCGGAGAAGATTCTCATCCTTATAATATCTCCCGTTTAGAAGAGGAGAGTTAATCAAATTTTATCTTAGGTGACAAGTATATGCGCCTGGAAATACCCCAAACACAATTCACTAACAACAAAACCAGCAAAGTAACTCAAACAAAAACATTCAACATTCAACAATGCAAAACACCCTTTCTTTGTTTCTTCTTTGTTGTTGTCACCCTTTCTTTGTTTCTTCTTTGTTGTTGTCGGCCTGGATCACTGGCGACCCAACGCAATCCCACAGTGAAATGCCCAATGCTCTTGCCAACCACAAACCACCCATGTCCAAGAACACCCACTCGCAACTACACGTCCCTATCAACCCACCAACCAAATCATCCAAAAATATACTTAATTTGCCTTGACAATGTCACATTTATTATATAAATAACATACATGTTTTTATTTTTTTCCTCATAAAAAATAAGAATATGTTAGGATCATAGAATAAAAGATAACATCAAGTATCTAAAATTTTGGATACGTATTTTGGTATATTTAGGCTGTTCAACTTATCCTTCGGTTCTTGATATTGTGGGCACATTCAATGGTTTAAGAATAAGCCTTTAATCTTTTAATATAAGAGTTGTTTAGGAGTGCTAATGCATGCAATTTTATCCCTAGTTTAAATTATGGGTTATATTTGCTCAAATTTTAATGTTTTAACTAAAAAAAAACTTATTTTAAGCTCAACCATTGGAGAATGATTGAGTTAGTTTAAAACCTAAAATTCTAAGGGTTGAAGATGGTCTTAGTGTAAATAATATTGTTTGTTAAAAAAAATTTGAACTCCCTTTGAGCACTAGCCCAAAAAAACTCCCCTAGGGGATAGTCAATTAAATCCATTTCCCCACCTAAAAACCCTTCAAGCTGCCCACTCCCACTTAAGGTAAATAATATTGTTTATTAAAAAACAAAATATTCACTGGGCTCCATGTAGTTCCTCCAAGAATCGACAGGGCCAGCCCTTAGGCCATGTGACGCAAAGCTGACAACCACAAATAAAAAAATAATTAAAAATTATATAAACATAATTAAAAATACAAAAAATTAAATATATGTATTTTTTTTTTATAAATACCTAACCATGTTTTTCCACCTAACACCATATTTCAATATTTTCAAATACTTTTAACCAACCAATCTTTTATTATTATTCGAAATTAAAAATAAAATTATCTTGTACTAAATCATAGTAATATTTTTATACCAACATTCAAGGTTATTTAGTTTAGAAGTAGAGATGCACTTAGCTAGTTACTGTTTATTAAAAACAGTTATCGCTCACTTGAAGGAATTGAATTACCTCCGGCCTACAGAGTATTTAAGTGGGAATTGCTGTTATAAAAATAATATTAAAAATGTAAAGAACCGGACCATTGGCATTCCCCAAGGGGCGACGTAATATCCTGCTTTTCACCTCGATTGGACCGGTTACGACTCGTTTCGGACTCTTTTCGACTTAAGATTTGTCTCCCCTGTTTTTCTCCGCGTTGCGGGCGCGGCTATTTGTACGCAGGTGGCACGTACGGTCAAAACCTACGCACTACCTCCCACTCCAACCCCCAAACGCTCAAACCTTCCTCCTCCTTCCTCTCTTTCTGTAGCTCAGCCATGTTTGTTTAATTCTGCGCTTCAGATCAATGTCAAGCTTCCACCTTGTTCGAGTAAAACGGTGAGTGTTCTTCCTACTGTAACTGTAGGTATGAACAGCGTTAGTACCAGTGTATATGCTTGTGTTAGTGTATTGTTGTTTGAATCTGTGAGGGCTGTTTGGTTGGTAAGAAAATGTTGTAATTCTTGTGTTCTGGACCCGGGAAATTATCAATTTCTTTATTTGATTTTTGGGTATTTAATGTCTATCCGAGCAACCAAATGAAGGGTTAGAGCCATGATTGTTTTATATTTGTGTATGGTTTTACTATTGAGCTAAGATATATTTTGGGATTTAGGGTTAATTCCATGAAATTTCTGTGTTTTTTCGGGGTCAAGAAATTGTGATTTTGTTTCGTGTTTAACAATATAATATAGTTGTACTTCTTGTTCTGGGACAGGAAAGGGATCTACTGAGGTTTCTGTTTAGGGTTAGTTTCGCACTTTGCGGTGTATGTGCTTAAATGGGGGGTGAAATAGTGTCTGGGTCCTGGTTTGGTAATTTGAGGTTCTCATGGAGTCGTTTGGCGGAGGCTGACAAGCCGGTGATTGGAATTCTGGCATTTGAAGTTGCGGGGTTGATGTTAAAGATGGTTAATTTATGGAATAGTGTGAGTGAGAATGAGATGCTTAGGTTGAGGGAAGAGATTGTTAACTTGATTGGGGTCAGAAGGCTCGTGTCTGAAAACGATGATTACTTGATGGAACTTGCACTGAATGAGATAATTGAGGATTTGGGATATCTGGCAATGTCTGTCGTCAGGCTTGGGAAGAAGTGCACTGACCCTGTGTATCACCGTTTTGAAGAAATTTTCGAGGACCCTGTCGAGAATGGTTTTCAGTGGCTTGGATGGGCTTACAGTTGGAGCAAAATGGAGAGGAAAGTGAAGAAAATGGAGAAATTTGTTGAGGCTACAATGCAATTATCGCAGGAGCTGGAAGTGCTGGCAGAGCTTGAGCAAACTCTGAGGAGAATGCGTGCTAATCCTGAAGTAAATCGGGTAAAATTGCTTGAGTTTCAACAGAAGGTAATGTGGCGGCATCAAGAAGTGAAAATTTTACAAGATATGTCTCCTTGGAGTAGAACGTATGATTACATTGTCCGACTTTTGGCAAGATCCCTTTTTACAATGTTAGAGAGGATAAAGCTGGTCTTTGGATTTAATCAAATGGCTTTGGGAGAGGGAATGGATAGCTCTGAAGTTATCAATTCTGTTTGTCTTTCCCGCAGTCATTCATTTTCTGCTCTTATGCACTCTTCCGTTCATCCATCTGATGGTAATCCATGTGGCTTCTATTCTGGACCTCTTGGGAGGTCGCTTACAAAGCCGAGGCTTAATGCTGGCAAGAATAGAACAAACAAGCAGCAGCAAGCTCATCACCAGTCATCCGTCCAACATGGAAGTTATTCCCATCTAAAACCCAAACGGTTTGCTCATGTTCGGTCTTTTAAAGAATGTGTGACGGGTGGAAGCAATTCTCCTGTTCTTGAGAGCTGCAAGCCAGATATGGGTGGTTCTATGAGGTTGAGAATTACCGGTATCAAACATTTTGATAACTTAAAGTACACACATATGGGATCTCAATCTTTCAGCCACGGCATCTATTCTAAACTGTCCCTGTTTAGTTCAAAATGCACACTATTGAATGCTCCACCATCTACCCTTGGCGATGCTGCTCTAGCTCTCCATTACGCATATTTGATAGTTTTGATTGAAAAGATAGCTTCATCACCTCACTTGATCAGCCTTGACGTAAGATCTGATCTTTACAATATGTTGACCACAACCATAAGAGCTGCTCTGAGAGCTAGACTAAAGTCATATGCCAAAACTATGGGCTCGTCTGTGTATAATCCTGCCCTTGCAGGAGAGTGGAATCGAGCAATGGAGCACATCTTGGGATGGCTTGCTCCACTCGCCCATAACATGATACGGTGGCATTCTGACCACAATATTGTGAAGCAGCAGGAAGTTTCCAAGACAAATGTGCTTCTGGTCCAGACCCTTTACTTTGCAAGTCAGGCTAAAACTGAAGATGCAATTACAGAGCTTCTCATTGGTCTGAACTATATGTGCATGGTTGACGAACTTAATAGGAAGGCTATGCGAGACGCTGGTGGCAGCTGGCCATACGATGATTATATCCTCAAGCGGGATGAAATTGCTTAACAAATTCTGCAGATGGCATTGGCGGATTTTGGACTTGCACAGGTATATAACATGGAGATGTTCATCAATAAAGTGGTTTAGAGAAGCATGAGTTACTAGACAACACTTCCAAGAAATAGTTTTAAGTGATCAGAAATCGAATTACTCCACTCTTGAGATGTCTAACGCATCAAATTAACATGTTTCGCTTCTGTTTTGCTGTTTAGTTTTTCTTCAAAGGAACTCAACGATTCATTCGTTTGTTCATATGTTGGATGAACTGGTGGCCTATGGTCAGTTTCTTGTAAAGCTTATCTTGTAATACGAAACTCAGTGGCATCACGGATAGGTATATTTGCACCGATCTTTTGACATATCCGTAGCTACGTTCATTTAATTAGATTGATTGCTTCTTTTTAGTTATTTTCTCCTCTTTTTGTCCTCTGTTTTTCGGAAGGGTAAATGATTGCAGCACTCCCTTTTGACCTCCTGCACTCCTAATTTTATCAATTGATTCTCATTTGATATATTCAATCTAATGATCACAAAAAAAGGGGAGTCAAAGAGGTGAAAGGGCGGAAATCACTCCTCTTTTTGTAATAGTATCAATGAATTATGTTCTTCATATGTATCAACGGTCAGAAATTGACTGTGCTGATCACGTTGTCCCTATTGTTTGGGCCCTTATCATACCAACTACAAGGAAAAATCCAGATGATTAACTTTTTCTTATGTAAATTTTTAATCAAAAACCATGTGTGATCAATCAGTTGATCTTCTTTTTCTACACAATGATTCTTCAGTAATGAAGTACAACTTACTTCTTTAAGACTTCCCACCCCACCCCACCCCCACCCACACCCCCCCAGGCCCCCCTCTTTTCCCCTTATCATACCAACTACAAGGAAAAATCCAAATGATTAACTTTTTCTAATGTACATTTTTTAATCAAAAACCATGCGTGATCAATCAATTGATCTTCTTTTTCTACACAATGATTCTTCAATAATGCCATACAACTTACTTCTTTAAGACTTCCCACCCCACCCCAACCCCACCCACCCCACCCCACCCCCCCCCCCCCCCCCCCCGCGGCCCCCCTCTTTTCCCCTTATCATATCAACTACAAGGAAAAATCCAAATGATTAACTTTTTCTTATGTAAATTTTTAATAAAAAAACCATGCGTGATCAATCGATTGATCTTCTTTTTCTACACAATGATTCTTCAATAATGCCATACAACTTACTTCTTTAAGACTTCCCACCCCCACCCCCCACCCCCCTCTTTTCCCCTTATCATACCAACTACAAGGAAAAATCCAGATGATTAACTTTTTCTTATGTAAATTTTTAATCAAAAACCATGCATGATCAATCGATTGATCTTCTTTTTCTACCCAATGATTCTTTAGTAATGCCATACAACTTACTTCTTTAAGACTTCCCACCCCACCCCACCAAAAACCCAAAAAAAAAAAAAAAAAAAAAAAAAAAAGATTAACTTTTTCTTATGTAAATTTTTAATCAAAAACCATGCATGATCAATCGATTGATCTTCTTTTTCTACCCAATGATTCTTCAGTAATGCCATACAACTTACTTCTTTAAGACTTCCCACCCCACCCCACCAAAAACCCCAAAAAAAAAAAAAAAAAAAAAAAAAACTTATAGCTAGCGTTGTTGTAGCACATAGTTGAGCAACAATTTGACATAATACTATCAGTATTATCGTTTGAATCATCAAATTAGGTGGGGCAATGCTTGCGTCAGTATTTTACGTAATTTGAATCAATGAAACAATGTCACATTATTCAATGAATACATTTGACATTCAGTATGATATTTCAATATTAAACAAGTCGATTAAGATAACTCATTCAAGAACACCAAATTGTTGTCTAGCAGCAATCATTGTTTCTCTATTAACATTTGGATCCCCAACTTCCTAGGCACTGCTAGCAATGGCTCAGATTTTATCATTGTTATCCCCAACTTGTCCTTCCAATCCATAGTTTCTCTAGTAACATTTGCGTCAAGTGACCAATCAAATCGGTGAAGCAACATCCCCAATGTAAGATGCAGCATTCTATGAGCCATTGCTGGTGTCATGCATTACTCGGACCTACTACTCGAGTGAGCTCAGCTTTCGCCTCAATTAGCGTTGCTGGGTTGCATAACAGCTCGGTCAATGCCCATTCTGTGGTGCTGCTTGTTGTTTCCAAACCAGCCCGAAATATTTCCTGCACCGGACCACACATTTTCAATTTTTCACTATTCAGGCTTTGAGAAGTGAAATGTGAAGGGTAACTACTGTTCTCTTGCGAGATATATGTTTGTTACGTCACAATTGATGACGAGTATGTATATTGCAAAACTGTGAATCTGGATCGCACATTAACACAAGAATCAACCTAATGAATAGTACAGCATTTTAAAGAAATTTGAAGGTTTAGGGGCTAAAAAGAGAACTTACCGGTACGAAAATAATGAGATCATGATCAGAAATTTTAGCCAGTTCGTCAATTCCGTCTCCTTCAAATTCAAGCAACACATCCAAGAAGTCCATAGTTTTCTCTCCACTTACGTCCCTCTCTTGGATGCGTTCCTTGAAAAACTTAGAGGCAATTTGTATAGCTTTTCCAAGCTCCCTTTTCATCTTCCTCTTCAAGCCTTGCGGATCAAGCCACCTCAGCCATGGAAAGAAATCTACCACGCTGGCATTCCCGTTCCATTCCATCAGTCCATTCATTGCCTTAAAAACTCCAACCCTTCTTCCGAATTCGGAACCACCAAGTCCCTAGACAACATGAGGTTGCCAAGAAGGTTGAAAGTCATAAGAAACACGAAACGCACCACGTGAACGCCACGCTCTTCTTTGACTTTGGAGGCTTCCTCTTCAACGCACAGCTGCATGTTTTCTATGCACTTTCTTCGTATGAAAGCAGTCTCGTTGATGCGCTTGTTTGCCACCATCTCCACTGTCACTAACCGCCTCATCACGCGCCAGTGTGTGCCGTACCGAGCTCAATGAACCTTTGAGGTAGTCATAAACTCTTGCGGTTTCGTTTATTGTGCGCTCTACAAATGAGAGGTCATGGTTCTTGAAAAAGTCTGCAGCTGCCTTGGCAGATTGAATTGACAATGTTTCTCACAGCAAGTGTGAGCCAAATTACAGGGCCAAACTTGTGTCCTAGGTCAATGAGAGTCCTGTGTGGCTGTAGACATCAAAATTTCGGTGGAATGAATGTTGACCAATAATTAAAATTTCAACGCTCACGTATCACATAAATTTTATATGTAGCGTGTGACTCAACAAAAAAATCGAAATAAATTGGAAAAGTCATCAAATAGGACACGTGTCAATACATGGAAGAAATGATTTATTTCATCTGATTATTTAAATCCAAAAATCAAGTTTTGGAATTCTATAAATAGGAAGCCAAGGCATTCATTTTGGAGGAGAAAAGAAAGAAGGAGAAGGAAAGGAATTTACATCACACCAAAACCTTGAAGCTTTGAAACTCTAAAGCTCTCAAGCAAATCCCGAAGGCTCAAGAAAACACTCTTCGTTCTTCGTCAAATCCTTCTTCAAGATCAAGCCCAAAAGCCCTTGAAGAAATCCACACAACCATTATTCAAGATCAAGCCCCGACGGCCCTTGAAGAAAGTGTTCATCGTTCATCATCCGTTCATCCTTAGATCAAGCCCCGACGGCCCTTTGGATCAACAGCTCATCCACAAACCTACACCCTACGAAGATAGAATCAGAGGATCAAATTACAAAGAGATTTTAACCCCAAAATCATTAAACACAAAAAAATATATTTTGTACACGTTGTTCTTGTTTCTTGTTGCAGGAATTTTTTCGTGTTTACAAATTTGGCACGCCCAGTGGGACAATCTCTACCTCTCATCTCTGTCTCCGTCCAAGATATTCAAGCACAGTCCATGGCTTCAAACAAAGAACAAGTCATGACTATCGGCACTACCTCCATTGAAAAACAGCTGGTTCAGATGAAGGAAACAATTGCAAGGCTGATGAAAACTGCAGAGGAGAAAAACTTGCAAACCGCCGGACTCATCAACCGTCTGGAGGCGCAACATGGTGTCATAGTGAAACCAAGCTCTCTTCCAACTAAGAGGACCGAAGAAGGCTTCAACCCAAATGCCTACGAATGATGCGATAATTATACGCATACAAATTAAACCCTCTTTTTGTCGATTTGTAGTATAAGTATAAGTAGGGATCGTTCTGGACCGGGGATTAGGAGGGATTGTTAATCACTTGGATTTGACTCAAAAACGTAAAAACGTAATATAAAACACTAAACTAGACTCAAATAATGTAAAACTAAACTTTAAAACACTAAGACAAACCAAAGACTCAAAATGCTTTTAAAGTTAATCATCTGGATTGCATGTGAAGTCATACATTATAACCATAACCAAGCATATACCAAGAGTAAATCAAACTTTTCTCTATGTTCATAACTCTTTTTTAACAGTCATGCAATTACAAACCAAATCCTTATCATTTTGTTGGAAGGTACCCTAAGACACAAACACACAAAAACGACTCAAAACACTCTTTTTAGGCTTTTCAAAACATTTTTTTTTTTTTTCAAAATTTTATGTGATTTTCGGAGTTATAAAAACAAAACATACTAAAACACAACTTAAAAACATTTAAAACAGCAAGGAACAACACTTGAAGTTATGGGTGATAAAATTCAACGAATTTACATCAACAAACTTAGTTACCCCCCCCCCCCCCACACTTAAATCAAACATTGTCCTCAATGTTTTAAGCATAGATTCACACAAAACATAAGTAAACACACAAACAACACTAAACATACTAAACATGGTAGAATGTAACTAACAAAGAGAAGAGTTTAGAGATGCAAATCTGGTTATGGAGTGTAAATTCCATCTTCTCTTTGGTGATTGCATTGAGGCTTTGATCTTTGTGATTCCACAGGCTTACTCTTGAACTGGTTTCTGCCCATCGTTGATTTTCCTTTGTGCTACTTCTTGAACTGGGCAGCAGGATGGTTCTTTTGGTTTCCCCCGAAGGTCTGAGCTTACCCCTTTTGTCTGTTTCTTTGTTCAATCTTTGCAGGAGTGGTCCCTTCTCTGGAAGTGTATCAACCGTTGAAGATGACTACTCGAGAGCAACGCTAGGTAAGCAATCAGGGATAGATTCCAGGCAGTTGGCTCCAGAACGGAAGACTGACTCCAAGTGCCGGCTGATTGCTTCTTTTACTTTGCCATGCGAGTAAGAACAAGGACAAAGAAAAAGACAGGGAAAGAGCATGATATGAGATACTTTTGCTTTTGACCTTGATGATATGAGATACCTTTGCTTTTGAATAAGCGGTGAATGAATCAACACATGTATTTGTTGTGCTGTTTCCTCCTGGGTCATCTGTACTCCAGGCATCTGGTATCATCTTTGGGGAAGAAGAAAAAAAAATGAGTATTTCGAAAGGCTTTGCTGGGAGTGCGCCCTCAGAGGTGAGGGAGAGTTGGGCTTTTTCTTCAGGTCTGCCTTGCCATAAGAAAATGAAGGTCGACATATATAGAGATAATAGCAAGTGGTGGTACTTTTTACCCTTGTCGACAAATATTTTGATCCCGCAAATCCGGCTTTTTGAAATAGTGGCGCCTCTTCGATCTTTGAATACGCCTCTTCGATTTCTGAGCAGGCGCCCCTTCGATTTCTGAACGACGCCCCTTCGCTTTCTGAACGACACGTGGTAGTGCAGATGCGGCTCCTTTTGACAAAGCTGCACGCGTCTTCTGAAAAGCAGAGAAAGCGTCGCCGAACTTTGCGCTTGTCGGCTAAAGATGTGTAGTTGCGATGATGGCCTCCACGTGTTTTCAGCTTTGTCAGAAATCTTTTGACAAAGTTGAACGCGTTTTCTGAAAAGCCGAGGGAGCGTCGCCTAACTTACGCCGGAAAATCCGGCTCTTTGAATCGGTGGACGCGTCGCCTTGGCTTTTTATAGAGCTATCGATCACCGCCAACATACACAGTCTGAAGATTTCCCATTCTTGAACATCATCTCCGGCCCTTTGAAAAATTTTAACTCCATCCACCCCTTCTCTTTGAACACTTTTGAAAAAAATGGCAAACTCATCGAACCTTAGCTTAGATTTGAGTCTCAGCAGCGATCCGGTTGCGCCCCGTCAAGGTAATGTATGGCGCCCTTCTTTTTTATCTTCTAACGGTCCTCTTTCAGGTGAAGACTCTGTGATGCAGGACACCACAACAGCTACAATAGTAGCTAGGAACCTCCTCACTCCAAAAGATAGTAGGCTGCTGTCAGGACGGTCCGATGAGTTGGCCGTTCAAGAGTCCCTCGCACTTAGTGTTCAGTGTGCGAGCTCTGTGTCCAACATGGGCCAACGCCTACTTGCTCGGTCCCGCCAAGTGGAATCGTTGATGGCAGAGGTGGAAAGACTTAAGCAAGAGATCCAGCAGCTTAAGTACGAGAATAGAAGTTTGCATGTGCTTGCAAATAACTATTCGTCGGGCATGAAGAGGAAGCTTGATGAGCTGCAAGAGTCTGAAGGTCGGATTCAAAGTGACCGTCAAAGGTTTTCGTCTTTCCTCCAGAGGCACCTTTTTCCTGGATCATCGAGCGCTTGGCCAAGTATTGAGGCCTGGAATGCTCTAGCTCCGATGCCTCCCGCTTCGATGCCTTCCGCTCCGACACCTTCTGTTCCTACGCCTTCCGCTTCAAGAGTAAAGCCACGTAGTGGGGCCTCAAGCAAACAACCTTTGTGAAGCACCATCTTTCTCCATGTTTAGTATTTTATTTAATATATAAATTTTTTTTTTTTTTTTTTTTTTTCAGTGCATTGGGTTGCCTCCCAAGTAGCGCTTTCTTTTACGTCTTGCAGCCGGACGAAGAACCCAAACACTCCAGGATATGTTCACGAATCGGATGAGAACTCCGAGTCATAAACTAGTACCTAACACAAGAAACAAAACAAGATTAAGAATCTGGAATAAAAACAAACAAACATAAAACAATCCAAGGGATTAGCAAATTTTCTAATCCCCGGCAACGGCGCCAAAATTTGATGCGATAATTATACGCATACAAATTAAACCCTCTTTTTGTCGATTTGTAGTATAAGTATAAGTAGGGATCGTTCTGGACCGGGGATTAGGAGGGATTGTTAATCACTTGGATTTGACTCAAAAACGTAAAAACGTAATATAAAACACTAAACTAGACTCAAAGAATGTAAAACTAAACTTTAAAACACTAAGACAAACCAAAGACTCAAAATGCTTTTAAAAACACAAACTAAAATGATTTCTAACTAAATTGACATTAAAGTAAAGGGGGATTTAAGTTTATACTAAATTCAATTAAATGAACAAATTAAAACAGAATGTAAATATGAAATTGATGAAATAGAATGGATGAATGCTAGCTAAGGGGGTCATCTCCACATATGTTATACTTGCATAATAAAACGATTTCCAATTGCGTTTCAATAAATCATTAATTCTCAACTCCCCAAGTTAACCGTGATGCACTAATTAACCTTCAAATCTTCCTAACGTTATTGAATTGGATGATTGCATACGACAACCCAAAACATTCCCCACAAGTCCCCTACATGATTGCATAATAGAGATACAAGCAAGAATCATTACGCTCTATGAAGATTATAAGTGTTGACGAGGCATTCGTTACTATGATTGCATGAAACTTATGCCAAGAATTCGTTTAACGCGATTGTTTATAAGCAACCTCCACTACTTGTGAATATAAGTTCGTAACTATTAGGTGAAACTCACTTATAGTCTAGCGTCATATTCATGCATGAAAATTAAGTGTGCACTCTCAATAAACATACATAAATAAATTATCAATCAAACAGTTAAACGAATTGAATCCACAACTTATGAAATGCAATTAGAAGTAATCAAATCAAAATGCAAGCATAAACATTTATTTCGAATTACCCCCTAGCTAAAGGGGGATTAGTTCTTCATAACATTGAAATCAAAGAAACACCTAAACATTCCAACAACTCAAACTTGAATTGTATGAATGTTTAAGCACTCTTTTCTTCCATTCCTCAAACATACAAAACAAGGAGAATTGAATTTAAACATTGAAATCAAAGAAACACCTAAACATTCCTACAACTCAAACTTGAATTGTATGAACGTTTAGGCCCTCTTCTCTTCCTCTTTATTGTAGCACAAGGTCTAAGGGATGTTGTTGGTGTGTTGAATGGATTGGGGAATTATGGAAATGGATGAGGAATGGTAGAAATTGGAAAGAAACCCACGGCAAGGAAGGGAATTTCAGGATGTGAAGATGGTGTGTGTTTGTGTTGTGGTATGTACAATGGAAAAATGAGATGTTATGGGGAGTGAATGCAAGGGCTTTTATAGGAGAATGAAGGTGTAAATGGCTGTTTGTTTAAGCATGCAAGTGGCTAATTAATGATGAACAAACAGCTAGGAAAGCATGTGAAAGCTGGAATTGCATGTGAAGATGCTGGAATTGCATTGAAAGCCCACGGCATTGAGTGTGTTTTCTGGAATGATGGCAGGTTGTGTATGTGTTTGGGAAGAGAATAAATGTATGATGGTGGCTGAATGATTAAAGGGAATGAATGGGAGTGACACTAGGTTGGTTATGCATGTGGAATGTGGCTGAATTGTTGGTGAAATGATGAATGGGAAAGCTGGAATTTCAAGGGAACTCACGGCAAAGATAAGTGTTTTGGTGATGGGTGCATGTGTTGATGGTTTTGCATGTGAATTAAAACTAGAGTGATGATGGTGAATGCATGTGTAAAGGAAGTGGATTTTCTGCAAATGCAAGACTACTTATACATGGCTGAAATGATGAAGAATAAAGGGTGCAAGTGTGAATGATTGAATGTGCATGTGGGTTGGAAATGTGGCTGCAATGATGAAGTGTAATGGCTGAAAATGGGATGGATTTATGATGGGAGTGCATATGATTAAAGAGTGGGAGTGCATGTGGGTGAATGTGAAGGGAATGCATGTGTTGATGACTAGGTTAGTGGGTGGAAATCTGAAAATGGCATAAGGGAATGGGAGCTCACGGTTTTGGCTAGTGTTTGAATGTGTAAAGTGTGTGTGAATGCATGTGAAGATGCTAATAAATAATGCATGTAGGGTTAGGAAATAAAATCATAACTTAAAGGGGGATGATTAAAGGGTGTTGAAAGGTCTTGCATGGCTTTGAAGTGATTGTGGATTGGGCTAGAGTTTAAGTACATGAAATGGACCCAAATTGCTCATCCTTGCATGGCAAGGAATGGTGTTTGTGTTAAGCCCATGGCAAGGTGTTATGTGATTGGGTTAGGGCCATTGTTTTGTGTCTTCAAGTGCATACAAGGCCTTCAATTTCATCCAACACTTGGGCTCCAAGTATAAGCTATCCATCCTTAGCCCAATAGTGCTCCAAAACACTCCACAATGCATCCTTTCGTCAAACACGTCTTATTATCCTGAAAACACACAAAAGAAGCATAAAGGACTAAAATAACTAAAGAAACACAACGTAAATGCACGAGAACAAGCAAAGTAAGTCGCCTAAATATGCTCCTATCAACGAACTCATGTCAAAGGCTAGGTATGACTTTGCTTCCTCTTCAAATCTTGGAAAGAAGGTTTCAAACACCGTCAACGACAAAGATCGCGACCTCACCGAGACTCAAAGGAAGTTGAAGGAGCATGATTATGGAGTTGACAACAACAAAGCTGGACTTGGCTTCACACAAAATGCACCTGCGAAGATTTCAAGCAAAGTGAAGAAAGCTAGCGCTCAACACATCAGCGTGAGCATTGAACAAGACCAAGAAGAGCCTAAACCTTCCCCTCGGACGTCGGTCTTCGATAGGATGAGCCATTCAAGCTCCAGAACTTCAGTGCTTAATCGCATTGGTGGTCAAGACCGAACCTCTGTCTTCAAGAGGCTTAACGCGCCGACATCCCAAAGCTCTGTTTTTTAAAGGTTGTTAAAGCCTAAGAAACAAAGCAACACAACTATCTCTCCTCTGCGACGATCAGCTTCAGAAAGATTTGAAGATAATGGTAAGCCTTTTGGAAAGAGGAAGACAACACCAAAGGAAGAAAAGCTCGATGAGTTAGGAGAAAAAGACGACGCTCGAAGCTTGATTCCTTCAAGGATGAAGCGCCAAGCAATCCTAGAGGTCGACACAAAAGGACCACTGAAGGTAAGGAGGCGCATCATCGTCCACACTGGCAAATCTTCATGCCAACAAACTCAAGAGAACGGCACTGAAGAAGAGATCCAAGATGTTTTCTACATCACGGTTCAAGAAGGTAAAGAAGACGAAAGCCCGAGGAAATACTCAGAGTCCCTACTCTCCGACGCTGATCCGAGCGGCAGTACAACCATGCAAGTCATGACCACTAGAGCAACTTCAATCGAGGAGCAGCTAGCTCAGATGAATGAAGCAATCGCAAAGCTCACACGGACTGTGGAAGAGAAGGACTTGCAGATTGCCGCACTCGTCAACCAACTAGATGCGCTGCCCGACGTGAAAGTCGACCCAAATGTTGGCCTATTAAAGAAAGAAGTCGACGAAGAAGAGGAGCCACCAGCGGAGAAAGTTGAAGAGAAGCCGAAGCTAGACCAAGCAACGGCATTCATGGGATCTCTCTCTATCCAGCAGCTACAGGAGATGATCGCAAACACTATCAAGACACAGTATGAAGGAAGCTCGCATGACTCTGTACTGTACTCAAAGCCTTACTCCAACAAGATTGATGCTTTGAAGATGCCAAGGGGTTATCAGCCCCCAAAATTCATGCAGTTCGATGGAAAAGGCAACCCGAAGCAACATGTCGCCCATTTCGTTGAAACTTGCAACAATACTGGGACAGAGGGAGACTACCTCGTCAAACAGTTCCTGCGTTCGCTGAAAAGTAACGCTTTTGACTGGTACACTGACCTCGAACCTGAGTCTATCAACAGTTGGGACCAACTAGAAAGGGAATTCCTCAACCGTTTCTACAGCACTCGTCGTACTGTAAGCATGCTAGAGCTGACCAGTACGAAACAGTGGAGAGATGAACCTGTCGTCGACTACATAAATAGATGGCGTTCATTAAGCCTGGATTGCAAAGATCGGCTTTCTGAAACCTCCGCCATTAAGATGTGCGTTCAAAGCATGCAGTGAGGACTACACTACATCCTTCAAGGCATCAAACCATGAACATTTGAGGAGTTAGCCACCCGCGCCCATGATATGGAGTTAAGCATCACCCATCATAGGAAGAAAGAACAGATCGCCGACTACAAGAATGACAAAGTTTTGGGGCCAAAGGTGGATAAGGCTGCGTGGAAACCCACCAAGGAAACAATGACGGTCAACACAACTCCAGTCAAAATCCATACACGAAGCAAGGCGATTCAAACCGAAGCTTTTCGTGATCAAGAGATACGTAAACGCACTTTGAAGGAGCTTGAGGAGAAGACTTATCCATTCCCCGACTCTGACGTGGTTGCCATGTTGAAAGACTTGCTTGACAAAAAGGTGATCGACCTACCTGAGTGCAAACGGCCAGAAGATATGAACCGTACTGACAGTCCAAGGTACTGTAAATTCCACCGCTTCATTAGTCATCCGACGGAAAAGTGCTTTGTGCTAAAAGATCTCATCATGAAGTTGGCTCAGAAAGGGATCATCGAGCTAGATCTTAATGATGTGGTGAAGTCAAACTATACCACCGTCACTTCTGGCTCTTTGAACTCAAAATCTTCACCTCAACCGCTGGGGGCATGCTCCAAAACCATGTCAGTCAAGTCAAGTGAAGTTGAAGGATGGACTTATGTCACTCCAAAGAAAATGCACAAGAAACATAGGTCTCCTCCACAAGTTCACCAATCGGAAAGGGGGCAAAGCAGCTACCGTCAACCTTCAAAGCTACATGAAAGTGTTGAGGATGATGAAGTTATGACACAAAGATCGTCCGTTGCCATCACGATGCGCGATTTCTTCCCCAAAGACTTCTTCAATCACTCAGTCAAGACTCCTTTCTATGAAGATTGCAAGGAATGCCTCTCCCAGACCGCTTGACAAATCCACAACAACAAGCTCCTCGTTCGCACGAGCCTAAAAGGTAACAACCAAAAGCTCCTTGTTTGCACGAGCTGAAACTGCAAACAGCACCAAATGCTCCTGGTCTGCACGAGCATAAAAGGCGATATCAAAAGCTCCTTGTCTGCATGAGCTGAAACTGCAAACGGCACCAAAAGCTCCTTGTCTGCACGAGTTGAAACTGCAAACGACACCACAAGCTCCTCGTTCGCACGAGCCTAAAAGGTTATAACCAAACGCTCCTGGCCCGCAAGAGCATAAACTGTGTACGGCAAAATCATCATCAAAACCATCACTCATTTGAACAACGTTATGACTTGATCTCTTTTTTGGAAGAGTACGTAGGCAACTTGAAACTTCAAAACTTCAAGTACAGTCACATCAAAATAAAAAAAAAAATTAAAAAGGGTTTTTATTAAAGACTTACAAATAAAAGTCAATTTTATTACAAGGAAAAAAATATTACTTTGTATTAAAAAAAAAAAAGAACAAAAAAAGAAGAAGATAAAATAAAATAAAAAAATGTGTATATGTGTTATGTGTGTCCCTCGCATGAAGCCCATCCGCACACAAGCCCCAGCTAAGGAACACAACCCAATAGCTAGGCCCACATGTTGCACACCAAGTTCCAAATCCCTGCTCCTTCCATTTCTTTCTGTGACTTGCATCTCAACATCGTCTCTCTCTTTTCCCCCACAAACTCCCCAAAGTCTTTGCCTTTCCTCTCTCTCTCCTCGTTCTTCCCTGCAAAACTTTCACTTTGAAAGCCCCCTACTGTCAGCTGCTGCGACGTCGTTAACTGATATGCATCCAGAACCCAGCAAAAGGACTCCTATCTGCTAAAAGTTTGAAGCTTTCGGCTTCAATTTGAGGAACCCAGCAAGTTGATAACGACGTAGACGACGAAATCGAAGAAGTCCAGTGCCAAATATCGCTCTCGGACTTCCCCGGCGGTTTTGAGACCTTCGAGATCGCCGCCAAGTTCTGCTACGGCGTCAAGATCGACCTGAGCTCCTCCAACGTCGTGCCGTTACGTTGCGCCGGAGAGTATTTGGAGCTGATGAACTTCCCGAAGATGGAGGATTAAAAGGCCATCCAGGAAGCCGCATCGCAAAGACTGCAGAGCATGGAGCACCTGATCCGGTTCCTCTCCCAGTGCAGCCTCTGAACGTCTCCAATGCTCAGCTTCTCAATCCCGAGTCCGGTAACTCGTCCCCACGGTCCCGAGATATCGATTTCGAGAACACTCCGCCATGGGAGGTCGACGCAGCCAATCCTCAGACCCAAAGATACAAGGCCAAGTTCATATGCAGCTACGGCGGAAAGATCCTCCTTCGCCCGCACGACAACCAGCTCTGCTACGTCGGCGGTGAGACCAAGATTTTCTCCGTCGATAGCAACATCAAGTTCGCCGCCATCATTTCCAAGCTCTCTTCTTCCTCCGTTCTCCTCTCCAATGTCTTCTTCTCCTCCAAATCCTCCCCATTCATCACCCCGCCACTCCAAATCGCCGTAGTAAAATCCCACAAAAAGCGACAGACGAGAGTCACCATGAGCATGAAGGACCAGCACCTCAGTAGCAACGGAGAATAAAATCTGAAATCGAAAGACGTGACGGAGTTTCATCTCTCCGGCCTCAAGGTGACAGTCAAGCTCAAGAACGAGTCTTACGACCACCAGCAGCCACAGGGACAAGTGGCGCTGAAAGGTCGAATCAGTTTCTTCTCCCGGTCGAACTGCAGGGACTGCACGGCGGTGCGGAGGTTTCTGAGAGAGAAGGGGCTGAAATTTGTGGAGATCAACATCGACGTGTATCCGAATCGCGAGAAGGAGCTGGTGGAAAGGACGGGTAGCTCGTCTGTACCTCAGATTTTCTTCAACGAGAAGCAGTTCGGAGGACTGGTGGCACTCAACTCGCTGAGGAACAGCGGCGGGTCCCCTTCCAAAATCCCAAGGCGGTGCTGAAGGTGCTTGTGGTCAGCTTATCCTTGCGTAGGGCAAACCACTCCTCTGATCGCTGGGGAGCATCAGATGGTGAAAGCCGGGTGGCTAGCATTAGCGATGATGGGGGCGACGAATGATAAGAGGGGAAATTGGAGAAATCAGTGGTTCAGTGCATATAGAAAAGGGTCTCAAAATCTTTTTCCTAAACCACATCTTTCTTAAGGGTAGCAATCCTACTGAGATCTGCAGAACATGGAGCAATAGGCATTACTTGTTGCTGATCTGACAATGTCATCCATAGCTACTTTGTTTCGTTGAAGGGTCCTGCAAAAGCTACACACTGAGGGACGGCTCGGACTAAAAGCTCCGACTTTCGGAGCTGCAAAGGAAGCTGGGCGTGGCTTGGGAGTCCGAGAGGTCACTCCTCCTTCGATCATCGACCTCCTCACGGCTGTGCTTCATCTTCAAACTCTCCGAACTCCGCTGCTTCAGCTCTCCAAACTCCATAGCCGCAGCAACAACATCCACTTCAGGCTTGACGCCTTGCACTACCTCGAGCTCCTCACTCCGGCCACCGTGGTCAAAATCGGCGAAGAACTTCAGTGACCGCTGTCAAACGACTAGCCGATCGTGAAGCTCGACGCTTTGCACTACTTCAAGCTCTGGCTGCTTCTGCACTTCCGCCATGGCGCTACCTGTGAATGTGATTAACAAAAACAAAGTTTATCAACTCACATCTGCTTGCCTCTGCTGCTGCCTTTGAATGTGATTGACAAAACCAAAGTTTGTCAACTCACACCCAAAGATTTTCTCCGTCTCTTACCTCCTACTACTCCGAGATCGACTCCAGCTCTCTGTCCGTCTTCGTCCTCCTCTGCGAGCCCTCTCCTTCTACCGATCAGCTTCAGCAGCACGGACACCCCTTCCTCCTCCGTCTTCTCTCGAACTCGGCCTGGGTTTTCACCCACAAACCTAGCCTTGCAGAGCACCATATATATAAATAAAAAATAAAAAATAAATAAAAAATGATGCATGCTACTATTAGCAAGTCAAAAGAAAAAGGAAAAGAGGAAGCAATGATGATGTTGGGAAGCAATGATGAAGGTAAAAAAATAAAAAAAAATAAAATAATAATAATAATAAAAAAAGGGATCTTGGTGCACCGGCACCATGTGAAATATATATATATATATATATATATATATATATATATATATATATACGCTCTACTGTATTTAGCACATTACGCTAAATAAAATAAAGTTTATTTATTGATATCTCGGATAAATTACAGACAAGTGCGTACAAAAAAAAAAAAAAAAAGATGGAGCTTTCACAAAGGATGTTCACGTGAAGCCCCATTATTTGGCAAAACTCTCGGAGCGGAAGGCATCGAAGCGGGAGGCATCGGAGCTAGATCATTCGAGGCCACAATACTTGGTGGAACGATGGATGACCCAGGAAAAAGGTGCCTCTGGAGATAAGCAGCAAGCCTTTGACGGTCACTTTGAATCCGACCTTCAGATTCTTGCAGCTCATCAAGCTTCCTCTTCATGCCCGTCGAATAGTTGTTGGCAAGCACATGCAAACTTCTATTCTCGTACTTAAGCTGTTTGATCTCCTGCTTAAGATTTTCCACCTCGGTCATCAACGATTCAACCTGACGGGAGCGAGCAAGTAGGCGTTGGCCCATGTTGGACACAGAGCCCGCACACTGAACACTAAGAGCCAGGGACTCTTGAACGGCCAACTCATTGGACCGTCCTGAAAGCAGCCTACTATCCTTAGGAGTGAGGAGGTTCCTAGCTACTATCGTAGTTGTTGTTGCGTCCTTCATCACAGAATCTTCACCTGTCAAAGGGCCATTAGAAGATAAGAAAGAAGGGCACCATACATTTACCTGACGCGGCGCACTCGGATCACTGTTGAGACTCAAATCTAAGCAAATGTTAGACGGGTTAGCCATTGTCAAAGGGTTAAAAGAGAAAGGTGGATGGAGTAAAATCAGAAAGGGCCGAAGACGATTTTCACAAACGGGCGATCTTCAAAGTGTGCATGTTGGAGGTGATCGATACCTCTATAAAAAGCCAAGGCGACACGACCACCGATTCAAAAAACCGGATTTTCCTGAGTGAAGTTCGGCGACGCTTTCGCGGCTTTTCAGATAACGCGTTCAACTTTGTCAAAAGATCTCTGACAAAGTTGAAAACACGTGAAGGTTATCATCCCAACTACGAGCCTTTGCCAACAAGCGTGGTGACAGAGCCGCACCCGTGACTACTTTTTCGAAAAGGCGCTCGCTCAGAAATCGAAGAGACGCTTGTTCAAAAATCGAAGAGACGTTTGTCGACAAGGGTAAAAGAATAGTACCACCACTTGCTGTTGGGAAATCCCTATATATGTCGACCTTCATCTTTTATGGCAAGGCAGACCTGAAAAAAAAAATGCCCAACTCTTCCTCACCTCTTAGGGCGCACTCCCAGCAAAGCCTCTCGAAATACTGAATTTTTCTTCTTCCCCAAAGAAGATACCAAATGCCCAACTCTTCCTCACCTCTGAGGGCGCACTCCCAGCAAAGCCTCTCGAAATACTCAATTTTTCTTCTTCCCCAAAGAAGATACCAGATGGTTGGAGTACAGATGAGGCAGGAAGAAACGGTAAATCGAAGCACGTGGAGACAAGCACAACAAATATATGTGCTGATTCATTCGCTGCTTCTTCAAAAGCAAAAGTATCTCATATCATCAAGGGCAAAAGCAAAGGTATCTCATATCATGCTTTTTCCCTATCTTTTCCTTTGCCCTTGTTCTCACCTGCCAAGACAAGGACAGAGAAAGCAATATGTTGGAACCTCCACTCAAACTTGCGCTGCCACCAAGAAGTGATGGTCCATTCAAATGGAAGGTTTGCATTCCACTCCTGCATCAGAAGACAAATACTACAAGAGAATATGCTAAACCTGCATAAGGAAATACCACTTCTGCAAAGGGGAGCAAGTAAGGCAAGTGAAAATGATACATTGAAGCATGTGGAGACAAGCAACAACTGCATATGCTGAGCTATCCTCTAACCCTCTTCAATACGAATTGGAGAGATTGAACAAAGAAACAGAAAAAAAGGAGTAAGCTCAGACCTTCGGGGGAGACCAAAAGAATCCTGCTGCCCAGTTCAAGAGTAGCACAAAGGAAAATCAACGATTGGAGGAAACCAAAAGAATTCTCCAGCCCAGTTCAAGATTAAGCCTGTGGAAAATCAACGATTGGAGGAAACCAGAAAATCTTCCAGTCGAACTCAAGATCAAGCCTCGATGGCCCTTGAAGAAATTTCCAGCCCAATTCAAGATCAAGCCTCGACGGCCCTTGGGTTGACATCTACATTAAGGGACTTCAAAACGCATCTCCTACACGTGACAAGCACATGTATGCGACGCGCCTTGAAGTGGGGGCATTTGTAGACATCAAAATTTCGGTGGAATGAATGTTGACCAATAATTAAAATTTCAACGCTCACGTATCATATAAATTTTACATGTAGCGTGTAACTCAACAAAAAAATCGAAATAAATTGGAAAAGTCATCAAATAGGACACGTGTCAATACATGGAAGAAATGATTTATTTCATCTGATTATTTAAATCCAAAAATCAAGTTTTGGAATTCTATAAATAGGAAGCCAAGGCATTCATTTTGGAGGAGAAAAGAAAGAAGGAGAAGGAAAGGAATTTACATCACACCAAAACCTTGAAGCTTTGAAACTCTAAAGCTCTCAAGCAAAACACTCTTCGTTCTTCGTCAAATCCTCCTTCAAGATCAAGCCCAAAAGCCCTTGAAGAAATCCACACAACCGTTATTCAAGATCAAGCCCCGACGGCCCTTGAAGAAAGTGTTCATCGTTCATCATCCGTTCATCCTTAGATCAAGCCCCGACGACCCTTTGGATCAACAGCTCATCCATAAACCTACACCCTACGAAGATAGAATCAGAGGATCAAATTACAAAGAGATTGTAACCCCAAAATCATTAAACACAAAAAAATATATTTTGTACACGTTATTCTTGTTTCTTGTTGCAGGACTTTTTTCGTGTTTACAGTGGCATTGTGCCAAGGTTGAGCATGTTGCCGAGTACATGCCATCCATTTGGTCCGGGAGGAAGCCGATGGCGACCCAATTTCGATGATCTCCGGCAGATCAAGAAGAGCAGAGCTGGTGAAAAGAAGATGATAAAACATACAAGAAAACTCCACTCGCTTAAGTTGAAGAAATGAAGCATTGTAACGTTTTTTGTCTCTAAAAATCAGCAGTATTGTGTGCAAGTGCAAAGCATGAAGGAAACTTTATTTGTATTTGTAATCTCGTGAGCAGAGTGGGCAAAGTTTTCTGTTAATTTTTAGATAGATCTTAAGGGAAAGTTTAAAAATAATAGCCGTTGGATTAGTGTTTAATTAAGGTAATAATGAGTATTATTGAATTTATTACGATCTGTTCTTAGCTGTGATGCAAAAAATTTACCCAGTTTTTAGATTTTGTAATGTTATTTTTTTTTTTTTTCAAATGATAGATTTATTAGATTAGTTGTTAGATTAGGGAGCCGACGGAGTTCGAACCCATGTCATGGTGTAAGGGCAACACTCTTTTCCACCACTGTATTGTTATTAGATTAAAAATAACACAATTACTTTAGAGGTTTGAACTTTGAAGTTTTGTTATACATCTACCAACAGGTGATCTTGAAATGGCAACGTACAATTGGTTATATCCCTTGGACTTTGAGAATGCATTTGGCCATTAAGGACAAGGACAACCCAGCTAACAAAAACAAAAGAGTGCAGAAACATAAAACGATAGTGCAGAAATCATTTTCTCAAGATAGTCCTTGAGATAATATATAATTAGTTATGCACGTAATGTGACATTTTTTCTTCATTTGTACACATGTGAGATCACTTTGAACTTGATTTTTTTTTTTTATAGGTAAGACGGTAACTTATCACCGGTCACATCATTATTTTTAACAAATACGACTGTATAATTTGCCATTTAGTACTACGGTCTAGCGATATTTATCTTTACTTGTAAGTAAGAGGTATCAGGTTCGATTCTCTCTAAAGACGAACTTGAACCTCATTATTGCTAACTCATTGTGTGGCTTAGCCCATCCTCCACCTCTTATTGTAACCTATGGCCCGCCACATCATTTGACCAAGTGTTGAGTGACTATACCAAGCACTTTCTAGGCACTACTAGTAAAGGCTCAGACTTCCTTATTGTTATCCCTAACTTGTCCTGCCAATCAATGTTGCCTCTAGTAACATCTCCACCAAGTTCCCAGTCAAATTGGTGAAGCAACATCCCCAAAGTGAGATGCAACATTGTATGAGCTAGTGGCAACCCTGCACAAACTCTTCTTCCAGCTCCAAATGGAATGAACTCAAAATCTTGACCCTTCAGTCCCGTTTCATGCCTATGAACCTCTCCGGCTTAAACAACGCCAGCTCATCATCCCACACGTCGGGGTCTCTTCCGATTGCACAAGCATTCACAAAAACCTGCGTGTTTTTTGGTATAAAGTAGTCCATGAATTTGGTGTCCTCCGTAGCCTTTCTTGGTATTAGGAATGGGATTGGTGGATGCAATCTCAGTGTTTCTTTAATTATACCCTGCAAGTATGGAAGCTTTTCAATGTCACCCTCCTCAATCTTTCTGCAGCTTGGACCTATCACTTGAGTGAGCTCAGCTTTGGCCTTGATTAATTTCTCCGGGTTGCATAGCAGCTCAGTCAGTGCCCATTCTATTGTGCTGCTCGTCGTTTCCGAGCCAGCCAGAAATATTTCCTGTTCAACAGAAGTATAAGTTTACGAATTCTGTGGCGACTTTTGAACAGAAAGATTAAGCCGTTTGGTGCATCTAAATCCAAATATGTGTGACAAAGCAAAGTGTCGTTTCAAGAATGCAATATATATGTTGGAGCAATATAAGAAAATATGAAAATAATAAAAAAAAATTTAATGATAAGTCATCAAGTAAATCATAACATTAATTGTGCACAAGGTTAATATAAACTAGAGAGAGAGTAAGAAATAATGACAAACTTGGAGATTGAGACTTTCATAAATGCAATGTCCTAAAAACAGAATTTCGTTCCTACTTTGTGCTAGTAGTTCGGTAAGAGTCCGTCTCTCAGGATTTAACAATAGAATATGAAGTTGAAGCACCGCAATCTTCAAACTTTGGCAAACCTTATATATTCCTTACTTTTAAAACACGATTCAAAATTTGGCTAACAATGATAAAAAGACATTGCAGAAAACTCAACTCTTTTTTTTTTTTTTTTTTTTTTTTTTTTTTTTCAGAGACAACAGTTCTTAAGCATTTATAGAACCCAATATACTGTATGCCTAAGAGATGTATCTTTTTGGGGTTTAGGTAATTAAGTAATACACTTCAACAGATACATCACTAAAGGGGATTGCTCCCCTTGCGGCACCCTTTGATACATAAGTTTTAACACTTAATTGACTCTTATTTTTCATATAAATTTTATAATAAAATATTATAATAATTATAATATATAAGTTCCAACAATCTCCTACATGAATAAAAAATTAGAAGAATATGAGAACACAGGCGAACAAGAGATGCATCAAGAGAGGTGTCTTTTGAACTTGAACCTACCCTGGTGAATACTTATCAGATTTACTAGTGAAGTAGTGTGTATAGGAGACATTGAACTGTTCACCATGTATAGTAAACTAAGACAATAACCAATACACATCTTTTATCCTAATATATAATGGTTCCTAAGATTGTGTTCATTTTGGTCCTGAAAAATCCTAGATTCATAAGTGCTTTAGAGAATTTAGCAATCTTATTCTCATAGAAGTGATCCCACTTCTACTCTCACATAAGTGACTGTTGATTAAGATTAGTCTTCTCTACTTCGCTTATTTATTATAAGATGTCAATGTCATTAAGTATAAATATGTACACCCAAAACTACAACACCTTTTTTCCATCATAGGAATGAGGTATATAGTGTGTTAACTTCTTTAAATCATGCCCAACCAGTTTGCCTATTGAACTTAGACCATAGGATCTTCAATCAACTAAGTTAGGTTTCTGCCCGGCTAATTCATTAGTTATGTTGGCTTTAGCCTCATTCTCCTCGATGATCAACTTACTCTTTAGTCTAACCTTTAATAATTGGATCCATTACTAGGTTGACTATCTTTAATGGTGTGCACAGTCCATCTTATGAAATTATTCTTCATATGAGAGTAGTTGTTTTTCAAGGTCAAGTCTTCAATATATATATATATATATATATATATATATATATATATATATATGTTAGGACTTTTGTAAGTAATATGCTAAAACTTGAGCATATTTCCCAACATTTAAGGTATTTGTAGGAAGGTCCTTAACCTCTCCATACCTTAAAATACTCATTATAAGATGCAAACTACTATTTCCAATTTAGACATTGTGCTTTCCTCAATTCGACAAACCATCACAAAATTAAATAGGATTATCCTCTAAAATCTTTTGAAGCCAGCATCAATGTAACAGCTCCCTACACGTTTGTTACATGGATTTGGATGAGTTTAAGAAGTTATAAATTATAATTGGGTGATGTAGAGCATGTACTATGGCCGAATTAAACTGAACATATATTCAACAGAACGATTGGTCAAAAAATTTTATGTATGACGTTGATACAACATTTTATGTGATCTCAACCCAACTTTAATATAATTCAAAACTTGAAGTAATTAGCACCAATTTTATGAACTTAATAGAATGATAAGTACATATGGCTAATTAGGACTTGATTAAGGTATTTAATTATATACTCTATATTGGATGAAAAAATAAATAAATAAAACTTATCATCACTTACCAGTATGAAAATATTGACATCATGATCAGAAACTCAAGCAACACATCCAAGAAATCCCTAGTTCTCACTCCACCCCAGCTGCTTATCTTTCATGCGCTGCCTCACAAACCTAGCGGCAATTTTTAAAGCTTTTCCGAGATCCCTTTTCATCTTCCTCTTCAAGCCTTGCGGATCAAGCCACCTCAGCCATGGAAAGAAATCTGCCATGTTGGCATGCCCATTCCACTCCATCATTCCAGTCATTGCTGTAAATAACTCCGACCCTTCTTTCAAATTCGGGTCCACCAAGTCCTTAGACAGCATGAGGTTGCCAATAAGGGTGAAGCTCATAAGGAACACAAACCTTGCCACATGAACTCCATGCATTTTTCAAGGCACTTTTTCCTTATGAAAGCCGTCTCATTGATGCGCTTGTTCACCAGCATGTCAACCATGACTAACCGCCTTAACACACGCCAGTGTGAGCCGTAAGGGGCTAAGGCTAATGAACCTTTGAGATGTCATGGTTGTTGAAAAGGTTGGCGGCAGCTTTAGCAGATTGAATTACCATGGTGTTTCTTGCGCCAAGTCTTAGCCAAATTACAGGACCAAACTTGTGTTTTAGCTCAGCGAGCGTCCTGTGTGGCATTGTGCCGAGGTCAAACATGCATATTGCGAAACAAGGGCAGTCCCGGTGGTCCAGGAGGAAGCCGATCGTGACCCAAGTTTAATGATCTCCGGGGGATTAAGAAGAGCAGGGCGGGTAAAGATAAAATGATAGAATACACAAGAAAATTCCAAGGCCAATCCATCACGGTCAAGGACTCAAGAAATGAAGTTTTTTTTTCTTTTTTTTTGCACCAATACATCAATGCCTGATCAGATTATTGTGTGCAAATTGCATGCATAGGATGAAGGGAAGGTTTCTCTCGTATACAAGTTTTAGTGCGATCTAGTGAGATAGCTTTTATACACATAGATTTTGGACTTTGACGGGCAAGTTTGGTAAGACTTAAAAGCAACTTTGTTTGCACCTTTATTTTTTTAACATATATATATATACAGACCTTTTAAGGGAAGAGATTCTTATTTTTTTTTTTTTAAATAGGAACACATGTTTTCATCAATCTGTCTTCCAAATATCCTTATGTAAATGCGAACTTTGCAGAGAGACAAAAACATCATCAAATTTGAGGGAGATCACAATTCTCCACGACCTCAATTCTACTTTGATTCTATAAACATCTTTTTCACAATGTTTTGCAACCCCTGGAGGATGAGGTTGTGGAAACATTTTTTGACACTCTACAAGAGACCTTTGGTAAGGTAAATAAAACTGCAATTCATCTGGCTGTAAGTTTCTATTGTATAAAAATTGCTAGATTTAACGTTCACAGCCCTTCTCAAACGTTGACTGCTTTTTACCTGCAGGGTAGTTGGAGAAGTGTGCACACAGCTGATTATGATCACGGATGTTCAACTGCTGCTACGGGTGATTAAAGTGCCTCATTTTCTCTTTAACTTCTCATGTGCACAGGCTGTTCTACCTCTTTCTTACTCAATTTTCAAGAAGACCCATGAGTCGGATGGAGGTTAGTAATTAGTTCATTCTTGTTTTGTTCGCACAAATGAAAAACGCTGCATTAAAAAAATATTTTATAAAGGGAGTACGCGGATATTTACAACTGTTAGAGTGGGGAAATACAGAATAAAGTATTTTGAATGATGTTTACTGTTCTGCAGGTGGATTAACTTTTCTTTTTTCTTTTTTTTCTTTTGTTATCTTCTATGATTTTACCTGGCCAATCCGAATCCAAGGTATTTTGCCTTTTCTTTTCTTAAACTGCTTCCAAAATCCCATATTTTCTTCCTCGTAACATGACATGTGCCTGATCACTTGATCAGTATTCTGAAATAATTTCTCAAATTAATTAAAAACAAACCTTTGCGCCACTCTAGCTAATACTTGTGACGGATTGATACATGATGTGGCTCCCAATTTTTATGGCGCTTTTGTACCCAAGTAGTTCAAAGTCATCTTGTCTGGTTCTATCTGTTAACTAGAAGCTTAACAGAGTTAAACTTCTTGATTATGTATGGTGGTGCAGGATGGACAAGCGATAATGGCCCATCATCTTCAGATATGATTAGCTTTGAATTCGCGAATGGCAGTCCTTGTGGGCCCCATGTTCCAACCACGATGGACGACGATCGATATGTAGAATAACAGCTTGATAACCTGGAAGGTTTTCCAAGTGATGTCGATGAGGAAGAAAGGGTGAATCATATAGTTGACCTAGATGAGTTCTGGATTCAAGACCTTTTTGAATGACTGCTGAATTTAAATTAACATTTAACTCGTCCAAATCATCAGATGTTCATGGAAGCAGTGATGTTATCACTAAAAGACTTAGAAATGAGAGGCCCTCAGGCAGAGGAACAACCGCCCTGGGATACCCCTGATTCTTTAAATTTGTTGCAAAAAGATGACCAGCCAGATGATGCATCTACTGCAGAGAAGCGAGAGCTGTTGGAGACACAATCTACTTCCACTTCAGTTGGGCACTTGGGATCCTTGAAAACAGAGTCTATTTCTACTTCAGTAAGTAAATCCCACGATTCGAGACCGGAAGATCAAACTCGTACAAGGGTTCCATCGACAGAACCTGCATCACAAATCCTCTATCCATAATGGATGGGAGCTTCGGGTGTAAGGGTGAACGCTCTTGATAATGTCGTGACGGAAGGCAACAACTTCCTTGATTAAGTAGAAATTTGAATGTTGATAATTCGTGCAAATATAATCGCATTTACAGTTTAATTTACAGTACAAGAACTTTCTCCAAAAAAATAAACATAAATTTAATCGTGTTTTAAGTGAATTTGATGAACTTAAAAGGCAAACATGTTTACAAGATTATTTTGATTTCCACGTATGTAATGAATTTGATGAATACTGCATTATGCTGCTTCATTCCATCCTTCAGCTAGCAACCCCAAAGCAGTCTTTACCAGCGAATGGATTGTCGTGCTGTGCTGGCTCATTCCTACGGTACCAGAGAAAATGTTGAAGATTTCGAGTTCTGCGGTTGTCTCTGGCACAAACTCCAGCTCCTTTTCCATCCCCAAATCCCTGAAAGCTCGGACATTTTCCGGTTTGTCTCTCATCATACAGATTGCCAGCTCTATGGAAAACCTCCTTATTCTTGAAACTTTGATCGGTGGATGCCTGAACTTCTTCAGAATCTGGACTAGTTCATTTGCCACTTCTCCCTCGGTGATTCCGGCTTTCTTAAACATGAGGCGTGATTCTTCGGGAGACAAGAATGCTAAAACCGGCGCTGCTAGTAGTCCTACCATTGCTTCCTGCAGTTTGTGTTCTTCTGAAGTGATTACCCGAAGGACCTGCAATCGAAGCCAAATGAATAAGAAATGAGTCTCTAGTGCAGAAAAAAACCTATAGCCTCTAGTCACATGTTATACTCGATTTGTCAAACTTATATATATCTGATTCTTCGGCAAGAAAACATTACTCGTACTTAACATATGTTAGTACCGAATAAAAGTAGAGGTAGGTAATGTAGCAAGGAAGAACTTACTTAGGTGCTGCATTCATATTTCCCTTCAGCTGGTGGAAACAGTTTGAGCTGTTGTAGGTGCACAGATTCCTAAGAATCCTAGCAGCATTCACGCGAAGCAATCGAACCTCAAGAGCTTCAACGAGGTTTTCAAGTACTCCCAATTTAATTATCCGCAGACAATAATTCTTGCTCTCTAACACCACCATAGCCAGCGCTTCTCCAGCTTTTGTCCTCACCTGTTTATTATTCCCCAGCATTCCCTTGTTCAAGAAAATGTTGAACAACTCGTTAAGAACTCTACCTATTCCACCTACTCTCTCAGTTGCATCTGCTTCCAGCGCCAAACTTGTTAAGATTTCAATTCCCAATTGTTGCAGCATTGGATGTTTCTCTCCATATCTCAAAATATCTCTCATATTGCTGATTGTGAAAACTATCTCCGAAAGATTTCACCTTAGGTTCTTTCTTGTGTTTCAGGTTGTGCTTGCAAGCCTCTTCACCAACTGGAGTGATCGTTTCAATGTCAGTATCTGATCGTTTGGATATCAGTCACTTCTTTTAGAAGCCTCTCGTCAGCATGTGTAAAGTCTATGATCTTGGGCTGAATGCCTCTTGTGTTTCCAATCTTCCCACAGTTGTCGTGAACACACGGAAGTATCTTCAAAATAAGTAATCCCAAGTGGTTGAATGTCAAGAATTCGTAGTTTGGGTGGTCAGAAATGATCTTTTTTCATTGATCTCATCAGCTGCACCCCTTGAGCTCCTGCAGATTTGGAGCAGAGATGAGATTGATTCCATTGCGCTGGGAACTCCAGCTACCCGTATGGAGTTTTGATTTTTGCCAGCCAGTTTTGACAAAATCTGTGCTGCTTCTTCCTCCTCTTGATCTGTCCAATTCAAAATCTCAACCAATCTTTCAATCACTGCAATATTTATACCAATCTTCTGCAATGTATCATCTGAATACTGTGGGTTCATTGAAAACTGCTGAAGAAATCTCGCTCCAATGAGCTTCTCATCGGGGGAATTCGAACCCAACAAATCGATTTCAAAAGTGACCATATCCATCTTCAAGCCATAAAAAATGGTTCCATCAACACACCTCGAATACGCATCATAAAAAAACCTCCTAATCGAAACCAACCCCGAAGGCCCTAAATCACACTCCTTGTTCACCTCCTCCAACAATTTACAATAGCTTAACATAAACTCACTGTAAGAATTCTCCATAAGAAACAACAGAGCTTATGCCAATGCTAACGAATAAAAAATACTAATAGGAGACTACCTGGTCCTCTTGTCAGTGTCCCCCTTTGCGATCTCTCCATAGTTGTGCTTCACGAGCTTCAGCAGCGAAAAAGCCACGCATGATAAGGCGGGCAGGAGCAGGAGCTAGTAAAGCAGCTTACTTATATGCTTGGCGTGAAAAATCCATTGCGTGTAAGGCAGGAGAGGGACTTCCGAGCTAGTCCAAGTCCGGACTATCTTCCTTTGACGATCAGAGTTTTGCGATAACTCTGAATTTCCATTAATCCTCGTAATGTCTCTGCTGCGTTGACTTTGTTTCCTGAATGCAAGTTTTTGTACAGGCCTAAAAAATGCTCTGATGCTGTGGATCACAACACTTGAGCTGATTCGCAGCTCACGAAAGCTGTTGATACCAGCGTTGGTTATGGACTATGTGGCCTGGTGCTGCCACTCCAACTCATGGCTCCTGCTAAAAATTCGTGTCCTTTCTATCAGCAAAATGATTGTGATGAACCAGAAGTCGGTCTGGTCCAATACAATGGCGAAACCGCCTACCAGAACCACTGTTGCCTAGATGAAACTAAGGGTTCCTAGGCCGGTTGCTGTCTTTTCGAGCACTGCTAGTCGTAGAGCGAAAAGGGTCAACTTTTTCTGTCACATCTTAGCCTGGGGTCCACCACATCCAGGGCCCACTCCACCACTGTAGTACGATAGTATCCGCTTTGGGCCCCGATCACGCCTTCACGGTTTTGTTTTTGGGAACTCACACGAGAACTTCCCAGTGGGTCACCAGGAGTGCTCTCGCGCGCTACTCGCTTAACTTCGGAGTTCCCATGGAACCCGAAGCTAGTGAGCTCCCAAAAGGTCTCGTGCTAGGTAGGGATGGGAATATACATATAAGGATCACTCTCCTGGGCGATGTGGGATCTTATAATCCACCCCCCTTAGGGGCCCGATGTCCTCGTCGGCACACCACAGCCAGGGTTAGGCTCTGATACCAAATTGTCACATCTTAGCCCGGGGTCCACCACATCCACTGGAGCACGATATTGTCCGCTTTGGGCCCCGACCACTCCTTTACGGTTTTGTTTTTGGGAACTCACACAAGAACTTCCCAGTGAGTCACCCATCATGGGAGTACTCTCGCGCACTACTCGCTTAACTTCGAATTTCTTATGGAACCCGAAGCCAGTGAGCTCCTAAAAGGCTTCGTGCTAGGTAGGGATAGGAATATACATATAAGGATCACTCCCCTAGGCAATGTGAGATCTTACATTTTCTCTGGTACTGGAATCGGTTGTGCAGTTGGAAGACCAACGGAAGCTGCTGTTCAGGCAGGAATTTTGCTGGGAAGGGTCTCTGGTTCGAGCACACAGCTCCCTGAGGAGTTGATTGTCGGGATCTCGCTCGTTTATCGGGCTGCAAGAAAAAGACAGAGTTAGTTTCGAAAGTTGCCTTTATCGGGCCTTAGATGTAGGCCGGGAGGCTCACAACCAAAACTAGCTAAGTGTTGAGGCATGCCACTACCATCTCTATATAGCTGATGTAGAATGAGTGTATTTAAGTCGATTACTTGCGCCCCAAGTTACTCTGACTTCTCATCATCAAAGGATTATTGTGGATGGGTTAAGTCCACATTAAGTTCTTTTCTATGCCTTGAGATCAAGGATTTTTGTTTGTCTTGTATGCTTTTAAAAAGTAGGGATTCAGATCTGATTGAGACATTAGTTTCATTTACTTTTATGATAGTAAAAGTACTAAGTGAACCAGATCTGAGAGTTAATAGAACTTCGGATCATTAGGAGATCGAAAATGACTTGCATATATACTGAGGGATACATTATAACACCAGATCTATTAATGGAAAAGCCAAAACAAAGAGAGTCGAGGCAAGATTTCACCTTGTCGAGCAAGGTTAAAGCTTTTTGCAATCTCTTTTCTTTGCAGTTACAAAGGGTTGAGTAATAAAGAGGGATGAAGGGTAAACAAGTTTACATAAGAGAATCGATACTACAACATTTGGAGGAAAGTAGCAAAGCTTTTACATAGACAAAAGATGTCTTTTTACGGGAAATTTAAGGCTGAAAAGGGTGCAGGATTTGGACAAAGCGCATCTTTCTGAGTATTTGCTTGACTGAGAAACAAGTTGTATATTTGTTTGTTTGATTGGTTGAGTGTCCTTTTCTTTGGGCCTTCTTCCTCCTTTTATAGACCAATTAACCCAACTGTGTTGTTTTTGTTCTTACCCAAAAGTAACTAAAGGGTAATTAATCATCAACATTTTTACATGTTCTGCCATCCAAAAGTACTTTTGGGCTAGAAGTAGGTGGATTTCCCTTGGTTGTCACTTCTCTTGTAAGCACCTAGCCTTTGCATTTAATGGGGGCTGTCATTTTGACTTGAGATGGATGACCTGGCTTGACTCTAGGCTTCGGGCAAACCTTCTTTATTGAGCTTAATTAGGCTTCCTTCCCTTTGAAGCCCAAAGTTTAAATATTAACCCAAACAACGCCCCCTTTAATCGTTGTTAAGCTTGCAACCCAAGGTGCTAATAATGATTGAACAACCATCTCATGTGCACACCTTCCTTCGGGATTTGCATTAATTAAACAACCGTTGTACTTTAGACCCTTGCACTAACCCATGAATTCAATTTCTAATCAACTGTTCACTATAAATTCCCTCCTTGACTACTTGATTAAGCACTCCAGTAACTTAAAGCTTTCAATATATTCTGATTAGGAATCCTTCTTTGATTAGGAATCCCATTTTGATTAGGAATCCTTCTTTGATTAGGAATCCTACTTTGATTAGGAATCCTAACATCTTTAGGTCTTCAATTTCATCCATTCCTTTTGCTCCAAGCATATGATATCCATTCCAAGTCCAATTTTGCTCCAAAATGCTCCAAAATGCACCTTCTTGCTACTTTAGCTATATGGACCTACAAACACACGAAAATAGCTTAAAATACTAAAATAACTATGAACTAACAACATAAATGTAAGAAAACAAGCTGCCTAAATATGCTCCTATCAAATTCCCCCACACTTAGCTTTTGCTAGTCCTCGAGCAAAACAAAACAAAAGAAACAAAAGAAACAAAACAAAACACATTCTAGACTTTCCAACATTTACCTCAAGGATTTCCAATGAACATGACACATTTAGAGAACACTACTCCCACGGTTTTTAGCTCTCTTTACACTAGAGCAAACACTTAACCATAGTTACCACTTACTAGTTCACATTTAATCAATTAAAACAACATTTTGAATGTAGTAACATGCCTTAGAGAATTTCCTCAATTCCTCACTAGAATACTCTCTATTTTCACACAGATTTTCTGACTACACTCCCTACACTAGGTATATGTGAGAACATTGATGTAAACATGTAGACTAGCACTCACATATGTTATAACAAAGAAAGCATTTTCTGGAATTATGACAATGACATGTATATGATCTCATGAATGGAATGCTACTACTTAGAATGAGAACCAGGGATTCCATATGCTCATACCAATTTCAAACTCCACATATTGAACACGTAACATCAAGATAAAAGTTAAGGGTTGTAATGAGGCTAAGGTATTGGCTAACAAAGAAGGGTAAATGATAAACAAAGGTTCTTAAAGCAATAGGAAGCAAAGTAATGAAATTCACACTTAAACTCACTTTTGATGGCATAAATTAACTTTTAAACACAAGGGAAGATTCATGCAACACTTAGGGTCAAATTCAAACTTTTGGACCCTTTCTTCAACAACCAATACTTGTGAGTTCATTCTCACTTATTTCTCAACTCTTTTTCTTTCTTTTTACAACTTTTCTCATTTTTTTTTCTTTTGTTTTCTTTCTTTGCCGTGCCCTTTTACATTCCCCCACACTTGTTTTCTGCAATATGTTGATCAAAAGGAATTCATTCTAAGTCATGCTTCACTATCCTTTAAGAACAAGGGTATGGAAAGTCCTAATCTAGGCTAGGTGAGGATAATGTGGTTAACAAAGAAAATAGGCTAAATAAGGCTCAAAAGGGTTAATCCTACAATACATATGCAAAAGGGTTAGGATTTTTGGCTTTGATTTAACTAACAACTTCATCTTATTGTATGTTATGCAATCAATATCATGCTTTGAATTATAATGATGGAACACATTCTAAGTAACAACCAAGCAAAGAATGATGAGATCATGCAACGACTTTAGAAAACAAGAAATCACATATTTATAACTCTCCAAAGAACGTTTTAGGCTCAAGTCTCTCAAGGATGTAGCGTTAGTTTGAGTTCCTTCCTTCAAGCATGTTACAAAAACTAATTTTCTCTTTGTGATTACATGTGAATTCGTAAACTATAACTCTAACCAAGCATAAACCAAAGAGTAAATCAAACTTCCATCCATGTTTGTAACTTTCTTTAATAGTCATGCAATTAAAAACCAAATCCTCATCATTGTGATGGAAGGTACCCTAAGACAGAAACAAACACACAAAAACAACTCTAAAAGAACTCTTTTTGGGTTTTCAAAACTGTTTTTGCAATTTTTTTGTAAAATTTTCGTATTTTCTGATCCAAACACATAAAAACACTTGAAAACACACTAAAAACACTTAAAAACAGTGAGAAACAACATTAGAAGTGATGATAAAATCCCACGAAAATCATGCAAAAATAGATTGTTTATCCCCCCACACTTAAATCAAACATTGTCCTCAATGTTTCAAACAAAGACTCACATTCAAACAAACAACATAAACTAACTAGCATGACGAAATAAAAGCAACAAAGAAAGAGGGGTTTAGGAACGCAAATCTGATTTATTTGAATGAATTGTTGAATGCATGGGTTGCCTCCCAAGAAGTGCTTGCTTTAACGTCTTGCAGCCGGACGAAACCTCTTCTTAGGTTCAATTGGAAACCACGGCATGGAAGGTTACCTCCTCCAAAATCTGCCCTTCAACACTTTCATAATATGGCTTCAAACGATGCCCATTCACCTTGAATTCTTGGCCATTCCTTAAGCTTTGGATTTGAACTGCACCATATGGAAAAACATTAGTAATAACAAAGGGGCCAATCCATTTAGAAGATAACTTACTGGGAAACAAAAGAAGGCGAGAATTAAAAAGTAACACTTTCTGCCCTATGGAGAAAGTTTTGCTATGAATCATCTTGTCATGGAAAGCCTTGGTCTTCTCCTTGTAAATGCAAGCATTCTCATAAGCTTCAAGCCTAATTTCTTCAAGTTCATTCAATTGAAGCTTCCTATGAATTCTAGCCGTATCTATGTCCATGTTGAATGTTTTGATAGCCCAATGTGCCTTGTGTTCTAACTCCACGGGAAGATGGTAGGGTTTGCCATAGACAAGCCGAAAAGGGGACATCCCAATGGGTGTTTTGTAGGCCGTACGATAGGCCCACAATGCATCCTCCAAACGCAAGCTTCAATCTTTTCTTGTTGGCCCAACGGTCTTCTCCAAAATTTGCTTGATTTCTCTATTGGAAACTTCGGCTTGGTCATTGGTTTAAGGATGATAAGGTGTGGAAACCTTATGTGTGACATTATATTTCTTGAGCAACGCTGCAACGGTGCAATTACAAAATTGAGACCATCCATCACTAATGAGCACTCTAGGCATCCCAAATCTAGAAAAGATGTTAGTTTTGATGAAATCTACAACCACTCTAGAATCATTAGTACAGGTGGCTTTTGCTTCCACCCATTTTGAGACATAATCAACCGCAAGCAAAATATAAGTGAAACCATATGAAGAAGGAAAATGACCCATGAAATCAATGCCCCAAACATTAAAAAATTCAACATTGAATATAGGGGTTTGCGGCATTTGATCCCTTGCACCTATATTGACCATTCTTTGACAATGATCACAAGTTAAACAAAAAGTTCTAGCATCTTTAAAGATTGTAGGCCAATAAAATCCATATTCTAACACCTTAAGGGATGTGCGTTGTGTGCCAAAATATCCTCCACATGCATAAGTGTGACAAAAAGTTAAAATTGAATTAAACTCACAATCATGCACACATCTACGAAGAATCTGATCCGCACAATATTTCCACAAATATGGGTCATCTCATACATAAAACCGTGCCTCTTTCTTGAGTTTATCACGTTAGTGTTTGGTTATGGTGTTTGGAACTCGTTTTGACACCAAATTGGCATACCAAGGCTCACTTACCTTAATGGATAGCAATTGCTCATCAGGGAATGTGTCTTGGATGGGTAAAGACTCCTCATTGCACACCAAACGACTCAAATGGTCAACCACCACGTTTTCATTCCCTTTCTTGTCTCTAATTTCAATATCAAACTCTTGGAGGAGAAACATCCAACAAATTAGCCTTGGTTTGGCCTCCTTTTTGGTGAATAAGTACTTCAAAGCTGCATGGTCAGAATATACAACAACTTTAGTGCCAAGTAAATATGAACGAAACTTATCTAAAGCAAACACAACGGCAAGAAGTTCTTTTTCAGTGGTAGAGTAGTTCAATTGAGCATCATTCAAGGTCCAGGATGCATAATAGATGACATGTGGTTGCTTGTTCTTCTTGGCCCAAAACAGCCCCTATTGTATAATAGGATGCATCACAAATTAGCTCAAAAGACATGCTCCAATCTGGTGGGACTATGATTGGTGTCGTGGTAAGCATCTCCTTGAGGTGCTTGAATGCCTTCTCACACTCCTCGTTGAACGCAAAGGACACTTCCTTTTGTAGGAGACGGCAAAAGGGTTGTGCAATCTTGGAAAAGTCCTTGATAAATCGCCTATAGAATCCTGCATGTCCAAGAAAAGAACAAACCTCTCTCACCGAAGTAGGAGAGGGTAAGTAGCATACAAGATCTATTTTTGATTTATCAACCTCAATTCCTTTTTTAAAGATGATATGACCCAAAACTATGCCTTGTTTTACCATGAAATGACATTTTTCCCAATTTAAAACAAGGTTAGTTTCCATGCATCTTTTCAAGATTAAAGTAAGATTATGCAAACAATCATCAAACGAGGCCGCCAAACACACTAAAATCATCCATGAATACCTCAATAATCTTCTCAACATAATCAGAAAATATACTTACCATGCATCTTTGAAAAGTGGTTGTGCATTGCACAAACCAAATGGCATATGACGATAAGCAAAAGTACCAAATGGACAAGTAAAAGTGGTATTTTCTTGATCATCCGGAGTTATGACAATTTGATTATATCCCGAATAACCATCAAGAAAACAATAAAAAGAATGACCAGCTAACCTTTCAAGCATTTGATCAATGAATGGCAAAGGGAAGTGATATTTCCTTGTGGTGGCGTTTAGCTTCCTATAATCAATGCAAACTCTCCAACCTGTTTGGATACGTGTGGGCACAAGCTCATTCTCTTCATTCTTCACCACTGTGACTCCGAACTTCTTTGGAACTACTTGGACCGATGAAACCCAACAACTATCCGAGATGGGATATATCACGCCACAATTAAGGAGTTTGATAATCTCCTTCTTTACGACTTCCATCATTGGAGGGTTAAGTCGGCGTTGAGCTTCTCTAGATGGTTTAGCCCCCTCCCTCCTCCATGAGTATGCAGTTCATGCATGTAGTAGGGCTTATTCCCTTGATATCAACCAAAGTCCACCCAATGGTTGTTTTGTGCTCCCTTAGAACCCTCACCAACTTGTCCTCTTCTTATGCCGTGAGTGAGGAAGCAACTATGATAGGTAATGTCTCTTGTTCGCCCAAGAAAACATACTTCAAGTGGTTTGGTAATGGTTTAAGCTCAAGGGTAGGTGGTTGTACTATGGAATGAAGCAACTTGTTAGTTGAAATTGGAATTGAAATTGGGATTGAGGACTTACAATTGAACCGCGGCAATGACTCTAAGGCAGCCACCACTTCAATTACATCATCACAAAGGGGCACGGCATAGAATTCCAGATTGGTGCCGTGGGGTGGAATTGGTGCTGCCATTTGATTGTTCAATTCTATTCCACTTGTAATGACCGTTTCAAGTGCATCCTCATGTAATTGTTCAAGATGTTCCTGCGCCAATGAATCAAAGATATCAATAGAGAAGCATGAATGATCATCATTAGGAAATCTCATGGTTTCAAAAATATTAAAATCAATCACTTCCCCATCAAATTCCATCGTTAAATTCCCTTTAAACACATCGATCTTGGTGCGGGCCGTCTTCATGAATGGCCTCCCAAGAAGGAGCGGCAAGGATGTGGAATGGGCGGTTTCTTCCATCTCAAGAACATAGAAATCCGCTGGGAATATCAAGTTATTAACCTGCACTAAAACATCTTCCAAAACTCCCTTTGGATAGACATTAGATCGATCGGCCAATTGAATAATCACACCATCGTTTTTCAATTCTCCTAGGTTCATGGATGCATAAATAGAGTATGACATGACGTTAATTGAAGCTCCTAAGTCTAACATAGCATGTTCAAACTTAGTTTGGCCAATAATGCAAGGGATTGTAAAGCTACCTGGATCTTTGCACTTTGGAGGTAACTTTTTTTTGTAAAACAGCAGAAACGTTTTCACTTACCCTTACCACCTCCTTATTCGAAACCCTCTTCCTTGTGGTGCAAAGTTCCTTCAAGAAATTGGCATATTTGGGAACTTGTTTGATGGCATCGAGGAGCGGAATTTTGACTTGTACCTTCCTAAACATCTCAAGAATGTCTTTGTCATTCTCCTTTTTCTTTGCTTGCATAAATCCGTGAGGGAAAGGAGCATTTGATGGAATAGGGTTAGAATTAATAGAATTTGAACCCAACTTACCAATATTGGCCGAATTAGATGAATTGGATGAATTAGGGTCCCTAAGTGGCTGCGGCAAGGGTGCTTCTACCCTTGCCGTGGCTTGGCTTTGTCCCTCTTCTTCCAATTGCAGCTTTTCATCTTCGTTTGAACTTGATTTGGATGGTTTTGGATTAGTGCCAACTTCTTTTCCACTTCTCAATGTGATTGCTTTGGCAGATTCGAATCTTCCCTTTGGATTTACAATGGTTGAACTAGGGAGTTTTCCTTGGTCTCGGAATTATCCTACAAACTCCGTTATCTGCCCAATTTGTTTCTCCAAGTGGTCCACCCTTTTGTCTTGATTTTGCATTGCTTTGTCTTGATTCTCTTGCCCCTGAGACAAATTGGTAAGTAACTTAATAAGTGTATCATTGTCCAAAGACTTACCTTGATTGTTTTGGGCAAGTTGTGTTTGGGCTTGATTTGGTGCGTATGGCTTGGTATAGAAGCCTAGGGGTTGCTACCTAAATCTTCCTTGTTGTTGAGGTTGTTGAGGCTCCCTCCACTTGAAATTTGGGTGATCTCTCCAACCCGGATTGTATGTGTTGGAGTATGGATCATTCTGTGGCTAATTTTGGCTTAGAAATCCAATAGCATTTGCACTTTCCCATCCCCCATTCTCAATCAATTGAGGGCACTTTTCAGAAATGTGTTCTTGGATAGAACATACGCCACATACACTTGGTCCTTGTATCCTTATTCCTTCGGCCATTTGAGACACAATAGAAGTAAGATTAGCTAATTGAGATTGAATGTCGGATGTGGAACTTACCTCATGTATTTGCTGCCGTGGGGGGTCTCTTTGCCCAATTCCTTCGTATTGTTGTGCATTTAAAGCACAGTTTGCAATTAAGGTCTTGGCTACCATAGGAGTTTTGTCCACTAATGCACCTCCAGCTGAAGCTTCGATCATTTGCCTCTCAATTGGAAGAAGGCCTTCATAGAAATATTGAAGTAGAAGCTTCTCCTTCATTTGATGTTGAGGACATGATGCGACAAGGGCCTTGAAATGCTCATAATACGCCGGAAAAGACTCTCCTTGGGTTTGTTGGATTTCGCTAATTTTCTTCCTCAAGAGAATGTCTCTTGAAGTAGGGAAATTTTTCTCTAGAAACGCTCTCTTCATGCTTTCCCAAGAAGTGACAGTCCCAAGTGCTAATATGTATAACCAATCCTTAGCCTTTTCCAATAGAGAGAATGGAAAGGCCTTCATCTTCAAAATATTACTATCAACATTAATTGGAGTCATGCTTGAACACACCACCTCGAACTCTTTTAAATGCTTGTTTGGATCCTCCATGGACAGCCCATGGAACTTTGGGATGTGGTGCAACAAACTAAACTTCAATTCAAGCTCATCGGTCTTATCTTGAGCTGCCCTAGGGTATAGGATGCACAATGGTGCGGCATTATCCATTCCCGAGGCGGAAAACTCCTTGATTGTATGATTGTCTGCTGCCATGACTTGTGCCTCTTCTTCCTCTCTTGTTGTGGGCTCCTCTTCCTCCTCAAAATCAGATTCCGAGCTCAAAAATTTGATGTGATAAATAATAGCACTCAAATTAAACCCTCTTATTGACAATTGTAGTAAAGATGTAAGTAGGGATCGTTCTAGGCCGGGGATTATAAGGGATTGCTAATCTAATGAAAACTGACTCAAAGATACAAAAATATGCTTAAAAATACTTAAACAAACTCAAAGAATCTTAACTAAACTTATATGACTCCAAACAAACTCAAAATACTCAAAACAACACAAAACAATCAAATAGACTCAAACTAGACTCTAGGACTTAATTTGGACGAAAATAGAATTGGTTTTGACTCAAAATACTCAAAAACACACAATAGGACAGATTTGACACAACAAAGTAAAGGAGATTGGGTTTTTGACGAATTTAAGATAAAAACAAGTAACTAATAGACTTAAGCAAAGTTTAGACGAATTTGGGAAAAAACTATGAATGATTAGCTAGCTAGAGGACTCTTTTCCACACATGATACATTTGAACACAAATTGATTTCCAATTGCTTTCTCAATAAACCATGAACCTCAACATTCCAGATTAACCATGACATCACTAATTAATCCTCAGATTCTCCTTTAGTTATTTATTGGATTGGATGACATCATTCGACAACCCAAAGCATTCTTCAAAAGTTCCCTACATGACATCATAATAGAGATACAATCAAAGATCATTACGTTCTATGAAAATCATAAGTATTGACAAAGCATTCGTAACTATGACATCGTGATACTCATGCTAGGAATTTAACTTAACAAGATTGTGAAAACAATCTTAACTGCTAGTGAATATAAGTTTGTAACGATTATGTGAAACTCCTTTATATTCTAGCACCAAATTCAAGCATGCAAATTAAGTAGGCCTCCCTAATCAACGTTTAAGTAAATTGCATACAAGAATAAGTTCTCAATCAAACGTTTAAGTAAATTGCATTCACAATTTATGAAATCACAACTAGAATTAATCAATTCATATCACAAACATAATCATGGTTTCAAAGCCTCCCCTAGCTAAAACGGGTTTAGCCTCTCATGTTCACAACAAAACAAAGAAAACTTAAATTAAACATTGAAAACAAAAGATAGATTACACCTAAAACTGTTCCAACAATCCAACTTGAATGCAAAAATGTCCAAGGTTTCTTCTTCTCTTCTTCTTCCTTGCTCTGCTACGGCACAAAGGGTTTAGGGATGATTTTGGATGTGTTTCTGGGTTAGGAGTTGATTTGGGTTGGTAAAGGAGTGCGGCCAAGTATATGAATGGTGTATGGATGTGTGGTTGAAGGTATAAAAGTATGGGAATGGTGTAAGAGTGAATGAAGGCTGCGGTAACGGGTGGTGTGTGAGTGAATGATGGCATATTGTGTATATGAGTCAATAGGTTTCTCTATGGGTGCGGCAAAGGCTATTTATTTGAGGGAAAGGATCTTAACTTTTATTACATAGTTTAGGAAAGAATTAGACCCAAATCCACAAGGAAAATGAGACTTAAAGTTAGAATCCAAAGGGAAAAGGAAGGGAACTTGCGGCAAGGAAGAATAAGAAAGGGAATGTGAGTTAAGGCTGAAATTAGGCAAGGATTTAGAATAGAATAGGAATGTAGGGTGCAGCATTGACTATGGTTAAAAAGGAATGTGATCTTGGGACACAAAATAGGGAATAAGCACTCCTCTTGCACGACAAGGAAAGGAAAGGGTAAGGTGTGCCACGACAAAGGTTAGAATGGTGCAAGGAAGGTTTAGTTTGTGTCTTAAAATGAATAAGAGACCTTCAATGTTGCTGGAACTTAGGGCTTTTAGGATTAGGAAAGGTCAAACCAAAATAGGAAACCTTGGCTTAACTTTTTTACTTCAAGTAGGAATCCTTCTTTGATTAGGAATCCTTCTTTGATTAGGAATCCTACTTTGATTAGGAATCCTAACATCTTTAGGTCTTCAATTTCATTCATTCCTTTTGCTCCAAGCATATGTTATCCATTCCAAGTCCAATTTTGCTCCAAAAGGCTCCAAAATGCACCTTCTTGGTACTTTAGTTATATGGACCTAAAAACACACGAAAATAGCTTAAAATACTAAAATAACTATGAACTAACAACATAAATGTAAGAAAACAAGCTAACTAAGTCGCCTAAATATGTTCCTATCAAATTCTCTTTCATTTTTCAACTCAACTGTGATGAATATGCTAACTGTCTTTAGACCTTTCAAACTACTTAACCCTCTTCGATGTAACAATCCCTAATATCCCATATAGTCTAACGATATTTCTTCAGAAATTTATCATTAACTGGATGTTTCTATGAATTTCCTTCTAAATCGGCCAAGTAATATCCTCCCCTATCCAAAGCTTGATGAATAATGAAAGGGCCTTCCCAAGTCGGACTCCATTTCCCAGAGACCCTCACTTAGGCTCCTAAGGGCAAGATTGCCTTCCATACTAGGTATCCCTCCTAGAAAGTCTTCAATTTTACCATTTTGTTGTACGCTCGGGTAACAGCTCTCTTTCCTTCTTGAATCTTGTTTAAGGCTTCAATTCGGGCTGCATCTAAATCTTCAATTCCTTGACACATAGCCTCTATGTATTCTTCACTGTGTAGTGATAGGAGCATATTTATGCGACTTAAATGGCTTGTTCTCGTACATTTACGTTATGTTTCTTTAGTTATTTTAGTTCTTTATGCTTCTTTTGTGTGTTTTCAGGTTCTAAGGGCAAAGTATGCAAAAGGATGCCTTTTGGAGCCTTTTGGAGCAAATTAGAGATTGGAATGGATATCATATGCTTGGAGCCAAAAGGATGGACGAAATTGAAGACTTGAAGTAGGAAAGTTAAATCCTAAAAAGACCTCATGTTTGAGCATCATTGAAAACTCCTACGCATTTTAGAACACAAAAACAACATTCCTAGCAACCTTAGGACATTGTCGTGTGTTTCCTTGTGTCTCCCTTCCTTGCCATGCAAGGAAGGGCTTTGTTCCCTATTTTAAATACTTAAACACTACCACTTATCATTCACCACATATCATTCACCACTTATCATATCATACATTCATTTATCACTTATCATAATCATTCACTTATCACTTAACATATCATACACTTATCACTTATCACCTACTTCACCTACAACATCCACCTACTTCACCTACAACATCCACCTACTTCACCTACAAATGACATAGCCATATGTTCCCTCCACTACTCCTATAAATACCCTTGCATTCACCCATTCAATTCACATCTCATTTTCATACAATTCCACACACAACACATCCATTCCATTGTACATACCACAAACACATCCAAACCCCCCCCCCCTTGTTGCCGTGAGTTCCCTTGTAATCCAAACACCATCTTTCCATTTCCATCACTCCTCACTCCATTCCACACTTCCATTCCCCCAAACCAACTATCCTTAGACCTTATGCTACAATAAAGAGGAAGAGAAGAGGGCCTAAACGTTCATACAATTCAAGTTTGAGTTGTTGGAATGTTTAGGTGTTTCTTTGATTTCAATGTTTAAATTCAATTCTCTTTGTTTGTACGTATGAGGAATGGAAGAGAAGAGTGCCTAAACGTTCATACAATTCAAGTTTGAGTTGTTGGAATGTTTAGGTGTTTCTTTGATTTCAAAGTTATAATAAACTAAACCCCCTTTAGCTAGGGGGTGATTCGAAATATATGTTTATGCTTGCATTTTGATTTGATTACTTCTAATTGCGTTTCATAAGTTGTGGTTCAATTTGTTTAACCGTTTGATTGATAACTTATTTATGAATGTTTATTAAGAATGCGCGCTTAATTTTCATGCATGAATATGACGCTAGAATATAAGTGAATTTCACTTAATCGTTATGAACTTATATTCACAAGTAGTGGAGGTTGCTTATAAACAATCGCGTTAAATGAATTCTTGGCACGAGTTTCATGCGTATTCCATAGTAATGAATGCCTCGTCAACACTTATAGTTTTCATGATGCTTAATGATCTTTGATTGTATCTTTATTGTGCTTTTCACGTAAAGGACTTTTGGAGAATGTTGTGAATTGCGTTGCGCTAACCCATCCAATTCATTAACTTAAGGAAAACTTGACGGTTAATTTAAGCGGACCTAATTGACCCGGGGCGTTGAGAATTAATGATTTGTTGAAATGCAATTGGAAATCGTTTTATTATGCAAGTATAACATATGTGGAGATGAACCCCGCAGCTAACTTTCCATCCAATTCCATCCATTTGTTCTTTCTTTTCTTGTTTCTGTTTTCATGTTTAATTTAACTTGTTATTCAATTATGTTAAACATGTGAAACTAATTTCTTTTTAGTTAGAAGCGAATTTGAAGCCATGGACATATGTTGGTTATGATTTGATTTACTCCAGTTATGAATTCATGAACTTTAGATGTGGGTTACTTTCCTGTTTTGATTAAGAACTTGTTTATGTATGTGGGTTGAGGGTCGACACTTAATTTGCATGCCTAAAACTTGATGCTAGGATATAAGGGAATTTCACCTAATCGTTATGAACTTATATTCATGAGTAGTAAAAATCGCTAGTCACGATTGTGTTTAGTAAACCCTAGGCTGGATTAACATGCGTATCCCATAGTTATGAATGCCTAGTCGATGTTTATGATTTCCGTTGAACTTAATGATCTTTGTTGAATGTCTCTATCATGCGTATTCCATGTGAGAGACTTTGATTAGGAATAATTTGGTTGTAATGCGTATCCCATTCAATCCAATGAATCTAGGGAAATCTGAAGGTTAATTTAAGCGGACCTAATTAACTTGGAGCATTGTCATTCATCGTTTGTTGAAGTCATAACTGGGAGTCAAATTATATGCTTATGTTCATGTGTGGATAAGGAACCCTCTAACTAGTTTTTCATCATTATATTTTATCAATTTCGTTTTTATAATCTGTTTCCAAGTTTCTGTTTTAGTTTAAATTCATCCAAAACCAATCCCCCATTTATTTTAAAGTGTTAGATTAGTTAGAAATACATTTATTTTGTGTTTTTACGTTTTTGAGTCAGTTTCCAAGTGATTTGCAATCCCTCCTAATCCCCGGTCCAGAACGATCCCTACTTATACATATACTACAATTTGACGAAAAGAGGGTTTAATTTGTGTGCGTATAAATCTCGCCTCAAATTTTGGCGCCGTTGCCGGGGATTAGAAAATTTGCTAATCCCTTGGATTGTTTTATTTTCGTTTGTTTTTATTCTAGATTCTTAATCTTGTTTTGTTTCTTGTTTTAGGTACTAGTTCATGACTCGGAGTTCTCATCCGATTCGTGAACATATCCTGGAGTGATTGGGTTCTTCGTCCGACTGCAAGACGTAAAAGAAAGCGCTACTTGGGAGGCAACCCAATGCACTGAATAAAACAAAGCATGTTCATAAAAAAATAAAAAATAAAAAATAAAAAAATAAATAAAAAAAAAAAAAAAAAAAAAAAAAAAAAGAGATACTAAACATAGAGAAAGGTGGAGCTTCACAAAGGTTGTTTACGTGAAGCCCCACTACGAGGCGCAGAAGCGGAAGGCATAGAAGCAGAAGGCATAGAAGCGGGAGGCATCGAAGCGGGAGGCATCGGAGCGGAAGCCATCGGAGCGGAAGGCATCAGAGCTAGAGCATTCCAGGCCTCAATACTTGGCCAAGCGCTCGATGATCCAGGAAAAAGGTGCCTCTGGAGACAAGCCGCAAGCCTTTGACGGTCACTGTGAATTCGACCCTCAGATTCTTGCAGCTCATCAAGCTTTCTCTTCATGCCCGACGAATAGTTATTTGCAAGCACATGCAAACTTCTATTCTCGTACTTAAGCTGCTGGATCTCTTGCTTAAGACTCTCCACCTCTGCCATCAATGATTCCACCTGACGGGAGCGGGCAAGCAGGCGTTGGCCCATGTTGGACACAGAACTCGCACACTGAACACTAAGTGCGAGGGACTCTTGAACGGCCAACTCATCGGACCGTCCTGACAGCAGCCTACTATCTTTTGAAGTGAGGAGGTTCCTAGCTACTATTGTAGCTGTTGTGGCGTCCTGCATCACGGAGTCTTCACCTGTAAGAAGACCGTTAGAAGATAAGAAAGAAGGGCGCCATACGTTACCTTGACGCGGCGCGCCCGTATCACTGCTAAGGCTCAATTCCAAGCTAAGGTTCGATGAGTTTGCCATTTTTCAAAAGTGTTCAAAGAAAAGGGATGGAGTTAAATTTCAAAGGGCCGGAGTCGATCTTCAAGAATGGGAAATCTTCAGAGAGTGTTTGTTGTGGTGATCGATAGCTCAATAAAAAAGCCAAGGCGACGCGTCCACCGATTCAAAAAGCCGGAATTTCCGGCGTAATTTTGGCGACGTTTTCTCGGCTTTTCAGAAGACGCGTTCAACTTTGTCAAAAGATTTCTTCTTTTCAGACAACACGTGGAGGCCATCACCGCAACTACATTTCTTTAGCCGACAAGCGCAAAGTTCGGCGACGCTTTCTCTGCTTTTCAGAAGACGCGTGCAGCTTTGTCAAAAGGAGCCGCATCTGCACTACCACGTGTCGTTCAGAAAGCGAAGGGGCGTCGTTCAGAAATCGAAGGGGCGCCTGCTCAGAAATCGAAGAGGCGTATTCAGAGATCGAAGAGGCGCCACTATTTCAAAAAGCCGGAATTGCGGGATCAAAACGTTTGTCGACAAGGGTAAAAAGTACCACCACTTGATATTATCTCTATATATGTCGACCTTCGTCTTTTAAGGCTTCAATTCGGGCTGCATCTAAATCTTCAATTCCTTGACACATAGCCTCTATGTATTCTTCACTGTGTAGCCCAAACTGGTTCTGAATTCTGACCGAACTTACATTAATCTCCATGGGAATCACGACATCTTGCCCCGAAGGTTAGAGAGTAAGGTGTAGTCCCAGTTCCTGCCCTTTTGGAAGTTCTACAGGCCCACAAAGTATCTCCCAACTTTTTGTGCCACTTTTCCAGACTATCTGTCACCATTCTTTTGATAATGTTAACCAAGATTTTATTGTTGGCCTCAATCTGCAAACGAATGCTTCTTTCACCTTCTCCTGAGTTATTATGTTCCACCATGTTGCTCTTTCTTCCTCTTTGGTTTTTCAAAAGTAAGCAAATGATTAAGCGATATTAGCTATTCTAGATGACGTGGAAACACTGGTGATCCTCAACTCCAATTCTCTTTCTTTCCTTGTCTCGATTTTTGATCAAATGTGATTGTGCTGCAAAAGTAGATGATGGAATTTTGATATGGTCAAAGGATGAGGGGAAGGATTTATGAACAGATAGGGAGGAAAATGAGCTCGGGGAGCATATTTGTTCTGTGGAAATGGAGAGGAAAAAGTGAACGTCATATTTTTCTTTTGTATTTTTCCTCATTATTTAACCATAAGTTCATAGGACGGCAATAAGGCCAGCAATGTTTTATGGCACGGAATGTTGGGCAGTGAAGCATTAACATGTACGTAAAATGGGTGTAACGGAGATGAGAATGCTTCGTTGGATGTGTGGGCACACGAGAAATGATAAGATTATGAATGAGGATATCCGAGGTAAAGTAGGAGTAGCCGAAATTGAAGGAAAGATGAGAGAAAATCGGTTACGGTGGTTTGGATATGTGAAACGAAGGCTTACTAACACTCCGGTTAGAAGATGGGATTATGGGACAAAGGTTCAAGACCAAAGGGGTAAAGGAAGACCTAGGAAGACTTTGGAAGAAACTCTAAGAAAAGACTTAGAGTACTTGGATCTAACAGAAGACGTGGCACAGAACCGAGCGGAATGACATTCTAAGATTCATACAACCAACCCCACTTAGTGGGAAAAGGCTTTGTTGTTGTTGTTGTTGTTGTATTTAACTCCTAAGTTTGTTACGTTTTGTTGGAAAATAAATTTTTGCTCTTCTTGCCTTGGATTCAACGTCTCTTTCTTGTTTGCACTAATTAGTTTATTGATTACTGCGGTAATGAAATTAATTAGAGCAATATTTTCCTTTAAATGAGATTCATTCTCAACACTCCTTTTATATGTCAGAAATTTTCAAACTTAGCTCGTGGATAACATAAATGGGTGATGTGGAGCACATGTTGCCGTTGATACTATATTAACTACATTGAAATATTTGAGAATTAAAGAGAAAACAAAGAAGAAAAGATGAACAGTGAGAGACAAGTTTGAACATCCTAAGTTAGATAATAACTTTCATATCATGACGATGTTGTTGCTATGGCGTCTTGTACCAATCATGTAATATTTATGCATAAATTTTGTATACATGACATTATTATTAGAATAAAATTGATAAAAAGCAACTTAAAGATACAAAAGCATACCTATTTTCAATAAGCGAAAGTGTATTTTACATATAACTGTTCACTTTTGTTTTTTTGATAAACTATAACTTTTCACTTTATCTATTATATATAAAAGCCATCACAAAAGGTGAATACTGTTTGGTGTCATAATGCTTTACCAAAAATAATTGGACAAAAATGCCCCCAAAACAAAAAACTTCAAAGGCATCCCAAATTAATGCAAGGGCATTTTCATCATTTTAATAGTATTTTTTTAATAATTAATTATTTTTTGGTTTTTCTTTTTTTGTTTTTTTTTAAGTAGTACCTCACAATAGGTTAGCAATAATGTGATTCAATTTATCTATTTTTAAACACATTCAAGACATCTGTATAATGTCGGTTATAAAAAAAATTATTCGCACGCGGATAATAATGTGATTAAATTAGTTGTCAAATGATTTTTATTTTTTATTTTTTATTTTTTGTAATAAACGATATTATCTATGCTAAGGGGGATGGAGGTGGGATTAGTCTTATAATGGGCTAGCAATAATTTGATTCAATCAATTGTTTATTAAATATTATTTTCTCTATTCTTAATGTAAATTCTATAGAAATTGATTTTATTATGTGAATTCAGCTGCTTTAATTGGTTTATGAGGGGTTTCTTCTAGCATGATCTAAGATTATTCATTTACTTCAAATATTTGACTTTTCTTCTAAAGTGATTCAAAAAATGCCTTCACGTGCGTGCATGGAGGCTAGTCTAAAAGAAAACCAATAAGAAAGAAGGGGTGGTGCCTGCTCAAGAAATTGGTTGGTGTTTTTCTCTCAACTTTTCACTTTACCATGTCTCGTAGCTTGGAGACATTGACTTCTACGTTTTCCTTTTTTCCAAGAGCATTATGTTCTAAAAAAAATCGTTTCTGCAAATCACAGTATAATTCATGTACAAAAAAAATTTAGTAACAACAAAAGAAATTTTACGCGCGTCAAACTTCTGTAAAAAATGAGCTAAGCATTTTCCTTTTGTTATGATGATTCTTAGAGATATTTGCATCTATCTTTTTTATATAATATTAGCTCCTAATCAATAATTTCCTCCTAGTCTTCCTCTTAGACCATCTCTAACCCTTCGGCTAAAACTTGAAATTTTTAGCCCAGAAACAGCTTTTCTGCTCCAACCCTTCTGGCCTAAAATTTTAGCCCCAGATTATTAAAGAATGAATTTAGATTTTTTTTTTAATTAACTTTAAAAAAATATATTATGTAGACTATCCTAAATTAATTTTATGAACATTTTAACCTAAAAATATCTAAATTCCGATAAATTTTGAAAAATCACTTAATCAATATATGAAACTTATGAAACACTACTGAAGAATATGAAAATCATGATAGAGATGTATAAACACAAAATACATGAAACACACAAGACACACAAAACACATATAAAACACATACAGAAGACATGATAGAGATGTATAACACACCAAACATGTGAAACACATGACACACACGAAATACATACCAAAATACATAATTTTAAGTGTACTATGTTGTATTTTCTAGTGTTAAATTGATGATGTTGGTGTATTAATGTGTTCGTGTGTTAAATTTAAGTGTGCTATGTTGTTCTTTTATGTAATAATTTTAAGTGTACTATGTTGGTATTTTCTAGTAATAAATTGAAGTGTCTTGTTGTGCAAAGTCTTTTGTCTAGTACGTTGTCAAAATTATTGAATGTCGTTTGAATTATTGAAGGCATCTAGATTTATAGAAACAATAATTAATAAGCCATAAATTTAATACACACGACAATTAATAAACTACATAAACTTAATACAAACGACAATTCATAAACTACATAAACTTAATAATGGCATCCACCATATTGACTTGGTGGTGGACTTGGGATACAGCCTTGAGATGACTCATCATCTTGAAATATACTCCTTGTGGCATGCCTTTGCAAAATTTCATGTTGCTTATCACGTAAGAACTTCTTCCTCTCTGGAGTGTATCTGCTGAGGTCCTCCATCATGAAATTACATTCAAACCTTTCTTGCTCCTTATCCCCTTCTTCCTTCATGGCCGAACGCATTCAGGCCGTTCCTTCTTGCCGAGAGTTGGTCAATCTTGCAAATCTGGTAGCAATTTGTGCATTCATCGGATCTTGGAACTTCCCTTTTCTCTTTGCTTCCTTTTGCTTATCTCTTACCGGCGGCCTTGCACAAGAAGAAGTTGGGGTCAATTCATCGACACCTTCATTGACATCATTTGTCGATGTGGCTTCACGTTGAAATAATATTCCCCATTATTGTTGGTCCGCATCGGTTGCCTACCTCGGACAATCCTTGAGAATGTCCTAAGCATGATGCAACTTAAAAGGTTGATTTTTTGGTGTTACTCTTGTCTTGTAAATTGCCATTGCTTTGTCACCCTATGCAAAAAATACAAAAAAACAATTAGTTGCAAAATAATATTATGTACATGACAAATAAAATATCAACAAAAAAACTTACAATTTCTACAGCACTCCATCCACTAGCCATGTCAACCACGGCTCTCTCCAAACTTCCCTTCCACTGATCGTAAGCACCACCACCTTTCCTCCCACCGGCGTTACAGTATTCATGGACTTTATCAACGATTTTATCCCACAAAACCCTTTTATTTTGATTTGTGCCAACTGCACCATTTTCGCTAATAGAAACCCATGCAAAGCATAAAGCAACATCTTCCTCACAAGTCCAATTACGACTTCTAATATGCTCTCTTGCCATCTTGAAAAATTTGGAAATGGGAAGAAATGGTAGAAAGAAAAATTGGAAGAATTGTGGGAGAAAGGTGAATTTTGTGTGGATGTTTGAACAAATACATAGGTATTTATAGAGTTTTTGGGGTAAATTTTGAGTTAAATATATATTTTTAATTATTTTAGCCGTTTGATTTAAATTTCAACCGTTAGAACTGTTTTTTACCATTAGATTTGATTATATTCAAGAAATTGCTTAGTGTTTTTCTCTCAACTTTCCACTTTATCATGTCTCGTAGCTTGGAGACGTCGACTTCTACTTTTTCCTTTTTTTTTCCAAAAAACAATATGTTCTAAAAAAGTCGTTTCTACAAATCACAGTATAATCCATGTACAAAAATAATTTAGTAACCACAAAAGAAATTTTATGCACATCAAACGTCTAAAAAATGAGCTAAGCATCTTCCTTTTGTTATGACAATTTCTAGAGATATCCGCGTCAGTCTTTTTTTTATAATATTAGCTCCTAATCAATAATTTCCTCCTAGTCTTCCTCTTACTAGGGTTGGAGTGGGTCTTAATCAATAAGAATTCAAGACAAACAAAGAGATGACAATGGGGTAGGATTGAATTATGAACTTAAATACTTAAACATCATCATGAAACATAGCAGTCTATACATTGCAAAACATTGCAAAATATAAAATTAAATGTATGATGCAAAATCTAATTCTGGACCATCGCTACCTGACCAAGAAACCCAAACGGTGAGCAGAAACTATTTTAAAATAGGAACCTTATGCATGTTGAACAAGCCTAGCTACAACACAACAGATCCATGTCCAATGGCTACCAGATTAACTAACAGCCTTCACATAGCGACGCAGTAAATATTTGCATCCTTGAAATGACAAACAAAACTAGATAATTCTGTGAACCATTTGAGCAGCAGATGGTGAATAGGCAGGTTGAGCAGACGTGGTTTGACCTTTAACGACCATAAATGATATCTGAAAGCAAGGAGACCGGAAACAGATTTCATTCCAAAACATGCAATGCTAAAACAGGTTGATTTCTCTAATTCACCTGTTTAGAGGTCCGGCTAATATACCAAGACAGGAAAAGAGCAAAGCCAAGCAGATTGGTTATCAAAGGGTTGTACAGCAACAAAAGGAATGTCACTTCTTATAGCTTATCTCGTAACCAACTCATTTTACTAAAAGTTGGTGCCACAAACATCTCCAATGAAACTGAATATTTCCTACCTTCCATTGATTAGTGCATCAAATTCGACCATACCTAACAATGTATGCTCAAGGATCATTAGTGTGGATACATGCTTAATAAAGATAACTCCGATAAAGATATGAACAACACGCATTGTGATTCTGTGAACTGCAACTACTTACAGCAGTTGATTTTCCTAGGTCCTAAATTTCACATTCAAATTGTTACAAAATAAACAACTTCCTATAAAACCACTACAACTTGGATCATTGGGTGCTTGCGTGCATTCTTCCACACGCGAAACTAGTCCATTCAAATTCGACCTGCTACCACATTTACCTCCGCAGCTATATCACACAACTCTTCTGCTGCACCTTAGCTTTCTCCGCATCGATAATGGACTCCACCAACTTAACCGCATTGTCCCACCTCCCCTCCGCATTCACCACCATATAATCGAAATTCTTAACATGCTTCACCTCCTCCCTAGCCATCGCAACCCTCACAATAAGTCCTTCGGTTTTCCGCTCAATCAGCCTCTCCACAAGCTTGGCCTCACTCTCCGCCATCACATTTATGAAAACAGCCGAATTCCCAAGAATCTTCCTCAGAGTCTGAGCACCCTCGATGTCAACTCTCAAAACAATGTAGTACCCTTTCCCCAATTCATCCCTAATCTGCTGTTTAGGAATCCCCTTATAGTCTCTGTACACCAGCGCGTACTCCAGAAGCTCGTTCCTCTCCACCATTGTCAAAAACTCCTCTTTGCTCGCAAAGTAATAATCTTTACCGTGAATTTCGCCGGGCCGCATTGCTCGGGTCGTCGCCATTACCACGAAATGCAAGTTCTCGTTGGAATCCTTGAGCTTTTTTATGACGGCGTCCTTCCAAACACCGCTTGGGCCGCTGATGACGATAATTAGGGGGCTGGGCTGGGCCAGAGCGGCTCGGAGCTGAAGGCCGATCCCAGAGAGGCCTCCAGAGCTCGGAGCGGTCGGATTTTTCGATGTAGGGAATGGGAACCGAACAGGGTCGGCGGGCGTCGCCCATTTGGGAGGATAAGGGTCGGGTGTTGGAGGGAAGTGAGAGGGTGGGTTTTGGGTAGGGGTGGTGGAGGGAATTGGGGGATGGGAGGATTTTGGGGCGGCGGAGGAGGGGAGGGAGGAGAAGAGCGAGAGATACAGGAGGTGAGGAATCTGCGAAACCTCGAGAGGGAGAGAGAGTAGGGAGGAAGGAAGGTGGGGGTGCACTATACGAGGTTGGGGAAGCATAGCATGGAATTGAAGCTCTACGGTTATCGGTTAAAGTAGATAAGCTCATTTTTAGGCTGAGCCGAACCAACAGCAACAAGGCTTGGGGCCTTGGAAAGGATGGCAGGCGGCGGCACCATGCAATTTAAGGGGGTGTGTTGTCTATAGAAAACGATATATACAGAACATATTTACTATTACGTGGCGTTTTAATTTAGTAAAATAATGAAATTCATTGAAACGATACGTTACGAAAGTGTAAATTCGTTTATATAAGTTACTCTCCTTATGTGAAATTTAATGGACTATTATATTGGCAAGTGACTTGTAACTCAATTGGTTAAAAAAATTCGTCCATGCACTTGAGATCTTGTTTTCGAATCTTCTTTCCCGTAAGAGCAAATCCACCCGTTTTCGAAATGCAAGAGTAAAGGGCAAGGCATGGAAATTGTCCTTACTATTCACTTTGAACTGTTAATTGTCTTTGTGCAAGTCCACTCGTTTTAAAAGGATAAAAATGGTTACTATTTGCAAAAATATATTTTCAACCACTCTCGTCGAGCCATGTGTCATTAATGGATTAATGGCAGAATAGTTATGCAATGCCTCCATGAACCTCCCTAGAAAGAAAAGTTCATTGTAGCTTGTAAACAAGATTCTAAAAGATGCTAGGCGCTAGTCGGGCAATAGGTTGGGGCCTAGTGCTTAGGCGGCTTGCCGGGGCCTAGGTGCGCACCTAGGAAGACTAGGCGGGCGCCTAAACAAATTTAAGTAAATCTATTATATTTCGTGTAAATAAGTGTCTACTTATACTTACAATATATATAATTTCATCATAAACTAAAATTTAGAATAACATACATATTATGAAGTATTGGAACATAATGAAAACATAGGAAACAAGGATATAAGTGTGTCCATTAAGTATGCAACAAGTCTCTTACAATTTATCGAAAAAAATAAAAATGCAAAATGAAAAGTTATCTATTTTTTGTCTAAGTGAGTCGCGACCTCGGTGGGTTTGGGTGGGCGCCTCAGCAGGTCTACGTGTCCTTTCTTAATTTTCAAACGCCTAGGTATTAATCGGAATGGTGACCAGCCGTCTAACACCTAAACCGGACCAGTGATAATTTTTAAAATAGTGCTTATAAACTTGCTCAGCAACAACCAATGATTGCTTGAAGGTGTTCGGAAGGGCTACCAAATAATGCCGGTGAGTCCAAGAATTTTCCTACGGATGGGCGACGTGCTAAACTCCCACAAGAATTTTAAACCAAAAATACTCATATAAATCAAACTATACTAATATGATGCATAGTTCATGGGAAAAAAAAAACCTATATATTAGATATATAGCATGAAAATACACTAGTTAATTGCCTCATTTATAAATAATAACTAACTTCTAATCCAGGTTCGATCCCCATCGATTCTTTTCTTTACCAAATAACTATTTAACAGACTCATACTATCGCTCTACTAAAATAATAATAATAATTGTAACTAGTCTCTGTTGAAATATCCCACATTAGGCAGAGATAGAGAAAAAGGAGAGACTAAATATCTCAACCCCACTTCAACTAATATTTAAACCTTTTGTGATAAAATCCTAGTCCTAACAGTAGTAATAGAACTACAATGGGTGCATTTGCACTTGAGTTTTGGTTTTTTGTTTTTTGTTTTTTATTTTATTTTATTTGTGTCTAGCTGCCTCCACTTCCAGCTAGCTCATCTTATGCCCAGTTGCAAAGCCAGGAATTGTCAGGCAGAGGGGCGAAAACGCACTCTCCACTGAATCGGTTGTAACCAATAACACTAAAACCAATGTAAGAAGCTTATACACTAATTTGTAGTTTTCGCACCTCCCAGTCTTCAAATTATTTATGGGAAATAATATTCCCATGTTATTTTCTACCTTTCAATCCTTTATATTTTTTTTTTCTAGCATTTGCGTTTGCATTCAATAAAGTAATAAAAATTAAGTGAAATAAACAAGAGAATGAAGACAAAAAGAAAAAGAAAAGATAGTAAAAATTGTTGATGATGTTATCTTTTATGTGTGATAACTAGTTAATATGTTATTCATACATGATGAGAAGGCCAATTGCCTTTGGATTGTTGACCCAAAAGAATATTTACAATGAAACATAAAAGTGACATCTCCATAGCAACTGGGAAAATGATTTTCCCATAAAGGCCATCATCAAATCTTTGGTCGGGATCGTTAGGCTTGGCAATTTCTAACACGACCTGATAACCCGACATGACACGACATGAAATTAACAGGTGTTCGGGTCGACACGATAACGAATCAGATCGTTATCAGGTAAACCGATAAGCACATGTTAAGATAACGGGTTGGTTCGGGTATACACGTGGGTAACACGATACACAATAAGCAGAATATTAATTTAATAATTTTATAACCCTACAAAAATACTTTAATAATTATATATATTAACTTAACAATTTTATACCCCTAAAAACTATAATAAATATATATATATCTATATATATATATTAAATTAACTATAATAATTATATATACTATAATAATTATACCCCCAAAATATTAACTATAATAAATATATATATATATATATTAAATTTTATACCCCTAAAAACTATAATAATTAATATGCATCATGCCATCCTTCAAAGAAAAAGAGAGGAAAAAATGAAAATTATAAGAAAAGCTGAAAAGGAAACAAAAAAGAGAGGGAAAGATGGGACCTAGTGGTTGATAGGAGCATATTCATGCGACTTAAATGGCTTGTTCTCATGCATTTACGTTATGTTTCTCTAGTTATTTTAGTCATTTATGCTTCTTTTGTGTGTTTTCAGGTTCTAAGGGCTTAGGGAGCAAGAAAGTGCATTTTAAGGCTATTTGGAGCATTTTTGGGCATGGATTGGATAGCTTATCCATGAAGCTAAGATGATGGACGAATTTGAAGGCCTTGTATGCTCTTTGGGACATAAAACAAAGGGCCTAGCCCAATCAAACAAACCTTTGAGCCATGCAAAACCTCTAGCCCAATCAAACAATGCATCACAAACCCAAAACCATCAAGAAACCATCCTCTGTCGTGCCTTCCACATCAATTCCAGCTTGTCTTCATCATTGCAGCCACTTTGCCCTTTTATTTATGCATTAAACCTATTTCCTTTCCCTAAATTGCAGCCACAATCCACACCTTTCCAACCTAGCTGCACCCTACATACATTAATTAGTCATTCTTTTCATATTGCACTCACATGCATTCACTTGCATTTCAAGAACCAAAACAACATTGTGCCGTGCCTTCCCTTGCCACTTTCTAGCCATTTCATTTCATCATTACACCACCATTCACACCCCTTTAATCCACATGCATCCACATACTCATTCACTTAATCATTAAGCCACACATTCACACACACACACCCAAAACACATCCATGCCGTGCCTTCCCTTCAAACTCCCTTTGCATTTCCCTTTTCATTTCAGCTGCACCTTTGTCCTAACACTAGAGCACTAATCATTCACTTTTCATTATATAATTCATGCTCCAACATGCATATGTTCCCCCCTAGCTGTCTATCCCATGGATTAATCATCCAAGCCATATTCTATCCTTGAACACATGAAATCACATGCATTTCCAACACAAAAACACCTTCAATGCCGTGCCTTTCCCTTAGATTTTTCAGCAACTTCTCTTCATCATTCAGCCACCACATGCATATATTCCCTCCCCTAGCTGCCATTCACAACATTCACATGCAAACACATGTTTTTCCCAACAACCAAATCAGCCAACACATGCACCAAAACATCCATGCCGTGCATCCCTTCCACTTTCCAGCATTCCCCTTGTGCAATTCCAGCTTTCCACCCACTTTCCTAGCTGTTTTTCACATGCATTGCAGCCACATTCTCACCCATTCTCTCCCTATATAAACCACACACACTTCATTCATTTCATTGATTCACTCCCCATTCCATCTCTCCATTCCATTCACAACACAATTCACAACACAAACACTTCCCCTTTGCCGTGCATATCCTTCCATTTCTGTGCAGTTTTTCTCCTCCATTGCAGCCACTATCCAACCACTTCCCATCCCTCCAAAATACTTCACATAATCCCCAAAGCTCACCTTAGACCTTGTGCTACAACAACGAGGAAGAAAAGAGTGCCTAAACGTTCATACAATTCAAGTTTGAGTTGTTGGAATGTTTAGGTGTTTCTTTGATTTCAAGGTTTAAATTTAATTCTCTTTGTTTTGTACGTATGAGGAATGGAAGAGAAGAGTGCCTAAACGTTCATACAATTCAAGTTTGAGTTGTTGGAATGTTTAGGGGTTTCTTTGATTTCAAAGTTATGAGGAACTAAACCCCCTTTAGCTAGGGGGTGATTCGAAACTATGTTTATATTTGCAATATGAATTGATTAACTTTCGTTGGAATTTCATAAGTTGTGGATTCAATTTGTTTAACCGTTTGATTGATAACTTATTTATGAATGTTTATTAAGAATGCGCGCTTAATTTTCATGCATGAATATGACGCTAGAATATAAGTGAATTTCACCTAATCGTTATGAACTTATATTCACAAGTAGTGGAGGTTGCTTATAAACAATCGCGTTAAATGAATTCTTGGCACTAGTTTCATGCTCATCATAGTAACGAATGCCTCGTCAACACTTATAGTTTTCATAATGCTTAATGATCTTTGATTGTATCTTTATTGTGCTTTTCACGTAAAGGACTTTTGGAGTATGTGGTGAATTGCGTTGCGCTAACCCATCCAATTCATTAACTTAAGGAGAACTTGACGGTTAATTTAAGCGGACCTAATTAACCCGGAGTGTTGAGTTTCATAATTTATCGAAAGACCAACTGAGAATCAATCTTGTATGCAAGTGTAACATGTGTGGAGAAGAACCCCTTGGCTATTCCATCATCCATATTTTCATCACATTCATATTTACGTTTTGCCTTTAATTACAATTTGTCCATTTAATTTAATCTCGTCCAAACACAATCCCCCCCCATCTTTTGTTAAGTCTTAATCATTCGTATTTGTTTTATTTTTGTGTTTTCGAGTATTTGAAGTCTTGTGTACTTGTTTTGAGTTCTTGTTAAGTAAGTTAAGTGTTTTAAAAATTAGTTTTATTTATTTGAATCAAGTGTTTAGCACCCCTAGTTAATCCCCGGTTAGAACGATCCCTACTTACATCATTACTACAATTGTCACAAATAGGGTTTAGTTTGTGTGCGTATAATCTACGTATCAGTGGTATTTTCAATTTTGCTTGCTACTAGTACGGTGGGGTTTTCCACCGTGGTCTCTCAAGTGTGCACTTGTTATTGTTAGGATAAGATCCAACAGCTGTGTTCTTGACACGTGTACGTCATTTACCTCTTTCTCTCCTTTTTTTCTTGAGAAATTTTTCATTGTAACGGGAACACAAATAGTACACCATGTGTTTTAATAAAAGTGGTGAGAATTTTTATTTTTTTAAGTTATTAACTTTTTATCACACATATCCCACTATTTTTATAATGACACGTGATGTACTATTCCGTGTACCGGTCAATTATACGTACAAAATATATAGATTTAAATCTACTTAATAAATATATATATACACACACACGCACCATTAAACTTGATGTGATACTCATTCTACGAAACTAGTTTCAATGATCCAACCGTCAAACATGTTTGTATATACTTCGAGATCGCATACGCCAAAATTGAAAAAAAAAAACATTCTGAGATCAAATAACAAGACAAAACTTTTTGACAGTTATAAAAAAAAATCACGATTTAACGGTTATTGTAACTCCGATTTTGATGATTTTTTACAGGTACACTCCTTGACCCTATATGAATACAATGATTGAATTCGATCTTCAATTTAAAATATTTACACTAGTGGATACCACAAAATCTTATGTTATAATTAATGAAAGTATAAATAAACTCTTAAGTGTTAGTGAATCTATTGTTTTGATGGGATACACATTCTACGAAACTAGTTTCAATGATCCAACCATCAAACATGTTTGTATATACTTCAAGATCGCATACACCAAAAATTGCAAAGAAAACAAACATTTTGAGATCAAGTAATGGGACAAAACTTTTCAACGGTTATAAAAAGAAAAATCACGATTTAACGGTTATTTTAACTCCGATTTTGATGATTTTTTACAGCTACACTCCTTAACCCTATATGAATACAATGAATGAACTTGATCTTCAATTCAACATATTTACACTAGTGGATACCACAAAATCTTATGTTATACTTAATGAAAGTATAAACAAACTCTTAATTGTTAGTGAATCAATTGTTTTGATGTGATACACATTCTACGAAACTAGTTTCAACGATCCAACTATCAAACATATTTGTATATACTTCGAGATCTCATAAGCCAAAAATTACAAAAAACAAACATTCAAAGATCAAGTAATGCAACAAAACTTTTTGACGGTTATCAATGAAAAATCACAAATTAACGGTTATTTTAACTCCGATTTTGATGATTTTTTACAACTACACTCCTTGACCCTATACGAATACATTGAATCAACTCGATCTTCAATTTAAAATATTTACACTATATACTTAATGAAAGTATGAATAAACTCTTAAGCGTTAGTGAATCAATTATTTTGATGAGATACGCATTCTACGAAACTAATTTCAACGATCCAACCGTCAAACATGTTTGTATATAGTTCGAGATTGCATACGCCAAAAATTGAAAAAAAAAAACATTCTGAGATCAAGTAACGGGAGAAAAATTTTCGACGGTTATCAACGAAAAATCACGATTTAACGGTTATTTTAACTCCGATTTTGATGATTTTTTACAGGTACACTCCTTGACCATAAGTGAATACAATGAATGAACTCGATCTTCAATTTAAAATATTTACACTAATGGATACTACAAAATCTTATGTTATACTTAATGAAAGTGAATAAACTCTAAGTGTTAGTGAATCTATCGTTTTGATGGGATGCACATTCTACGAAATTAATTTCAATGATCCAACCATCAAACATGTTTGTATATACTTCGAGATCGAATGCGCCAAAAATTGCAAAAAACAAACATTCAGAGATCAAGTAATGAGAGAAAAGTTTTCGACGATTATCATTGAAAAATCATGATTTAATGGTTATTTTAACTCTGATTTTGATGATTTTTTATAACCACACTCCTTGACCCTATGTGAATATAATGAATGAACTCGATCTTCAATTTAAAATATTTACACTAGTGGATACTACAAAATCTTATGTTATACTTACTAAAAGTATGAATAAACTTTTAAGTGTTAGTGAATCTATCGTTTTGATGGGATATGCATCCTACGAAATTAATTTCAACGATCCAACTGTCAAAATTGTTTGTATATGCTTCGAGATCGCATACACTAAAAATCACAAAAAACAAACATTCAAAGATCAAGTAAAGGGATAAAACTTTTCGACGGTTATCAATGAAAAATCACGATTTAACAGTTATTTTAACTCCGATTTTGATGATTTTTTACGACTACACTCCTTGACTCTATATGAATACAATGAATGAACTTGATCTTCAATTAAAATATTTACACTAGTGGATACCGCAAAATCTTATGTTATACTTAATGAAAGTATGAATAAACTCTAAAGTGTTAGTGAATCTATTGTTTTAATGGGATACACATTCTACGAAACTAGTTTCAACGATCCAACCGTCAAACATATTTGTATATACTTTAAGATCGCATACGCCAAAAATTGCAAAAAAAAAAACATTCAGAGATCAAGTAATGGGACAAAACTTTTCGATGGTTATCAATGAAAAATCACGATTTAACGGTTATTTTAAATCTAATTTTGATGATTTTTTACAGCTACACTCATTGACCCTATATGAATACAATGAATGAATTCGATCTTCAATTTAAAATATTTACCCTAGTGGATACCACAAAATCTTATGTTATACTTAATGAAAGTATAAATAAACTCCAAGTGTTAGTGAATCTATCATTTTGATGAGATACGCATTCTATGAAAATAATTTCAACGATCCAACCATCAAACTTGTTTGTATATGCTTCAAGATCGCATACGCCAAAAATTGCAAAAAACAAACATTCAGAGTTCAAGTAACGAGACAAAAATTTTCAACGGTTATCGACAAAAAATCACGATTTAACGGTTATTTTAACTTCGATTTTGATGATTTTTTACGGGTACACTTCTTGACCCTATATGAATACAATGAACGAATTCGATCTTCAATTTAAAATATTTACACTAGTGGATACCACAAAATCTTATGCCATGATGATCGATGAAAATTGAGAATTTTGTAAAAGGAATAATATGCAAGCTTTGAGTTCCATTGACAAGGTTTAAACTTTTGAGAAAGGCTTCACAACCTTGAAAACAAAAACTCTTTCATTTTGCATATCCTTGCACATTTAATATTTTGTAATAGACTAGTAGTGTATGGATGTTTGTTTATTAGGCTCTTATTTTCAAGTGTAGATGTAGTACTTAAACGACAAATGTGTTTTAATGTTTTGAAGTAATATTTATGTGGCAATGTGTGGTATGTGAAAATTTAAGGATAAAAATACATTTTTCTGAACGGGTCATAACAGGTCGAGTCATTTTACCCGACCTGTTAAGATAACGGGTGTGACATGACACGACTCGTTAAGATAACAGGTGTTACACGAACACGACAGACATGACCCGTGTGCCAGGCCTAAGGATCATTTTTAATGATTGAGCATTAGGGTGTAGTACCTAATGGTAGGCATGGGCAAAAAATATCGAGAACCGAACCGAAGGTTCGGTTTTTTTTTTTTCTGGTTCATTTGGTATGAGTACAAGATCGATTCGGTTTCGGTTCTTGGTTCGGTACCGAACAATATAGAATTAGTTTTTCAATTAAAATCGTTATCCACGTGGCTTGTTTCTATTGATGCTTATCCGAGTTCACAAGGACTTGGTCACACCAGAGTGGATTCCTGCGGTAACAAAGACTTGCGACTGGAATCTTTCTCTTAGTCTCTCACTTTTCTCACTCGGTCACTCGGTCTCTTTCTCAGTCACTGCCGTCAACCACTCCTCCTCCTCTCCAATCTCTCTCACAGTCTCACCTCCACCACAACTATCGTGACGTCGTCTTCTCTCATGGTACGTCATAGGGTTGAAAAAAGTTCCTGAAAATTCCAAACCAAACCGAAAAAATTCCAATCCCAAACCAAAATTCCTAAAATTCTGGGTATGACATACTGAACCGATCCTGAAATTTCGGTATGAGATTCGGTATTGTCTTCCCAATTTTTCGGTAATCCCATGCTGAACCGAAAATAAATATTATATATATATATATTATTTTTTAATTATAAGAGAATTATTTCAACCGTTTATTGTTTGAAATTTGATCTGTGCCGTTTATTGTTTTTAGGGTTCTCCAGTCCATGTCGCATCGCACCTCCTCATTTCAGTTTCCTTCCATCGTTGAACTTGAAGGCTTGAAGCGCAGCCTCCCTCAGCCAGATAGCACCGAGCCCTCCTCTATCTGTGTTTTCAGCCACCGGCTTGAAGTGTTTTTCTCTATGCTTGTCGGGGTTTTTTATTAGCCTCCCAACTTCCGTTGGGGTCAATTTTCTGGTATTCTCATATGGCTGCTGTGTTCGTCTATTCACCTCTGCTACTGTGCAGGTTCTTTATAATTTGGTTTAATTATTCATTGTTCTGTCTTTTGGAACAGATTCAGTGCTTCTGTGACTTATGTATGCTAGATTGACTTGTAATTGTAATCGTAATTGATATTTTTGTATTGATTGGGTGCAGGCTTCGGACCGTGTAGACTCTGTAGAGGATGCAATTGATTTTTTCTGCGGTCTGCACTTTTCTGTTTCAAAACCCATTTACCAGTAAGTGAAACTTCACACTTTGAACTTTTTTTTCCCACCATTTGTGCAATAATTTCGAGCTTCATTTCCATGTCAACAGAGAGTTTTTGATTCAATTCTTAGCTAGAGAGAGAGACACACACAGAGCTAATAGTTCATGGCCAGAGCTCCGTCGTCAATCCTAATCTTCCTCCGCCACAACCACCGTGCCTGGCAAAACCCAAATACCCAAATCAGATACCTCACAACCGAAACCAAAGATTCTGACTTTACAGAAATTTCTCAACAGATTTGTAAGATTATTAGAACAAAACCCAGATGGGAGCAGACTCTGCCATCCCATTACCCTTCTTTTAATTTCACTGACCCCCAATTTTTCACCGAGCTTTTGAAGCACCAAACGAATGTGTTTTTCTCGCTTCGGTTTTTCTTCTGGTTGAGCTCTCAGAATGGGTTTTCGCCCAACCCCGTTTCATGTAATGCGCTTTTCACTGCGCTCGTGGAGGCTAAGGCCTGCAATGCTGCAAAATTGCTTCTTGGACATACCGGTTTTAGCCCTGAACCTGCTTCATTAGAAAGTTATATTGGGTGTCTTTGCGAGGGTGGATATGTTCAGGAGGCGGTTGATGTGTTTTATAGGTTGAAAGGGGCTGGAGTGTGCCTGTCTATAACGACTTGGAATGCGGCTTTGTCAGGTTGCCTTAAAGTGGGGAGGATTGATATTATTTGGATATTGTATCAAGAAATGATAGAATGTGGTGTTGTAGCTGATGTTGAGACTGTTGGGTATCTCATTCAAGCATTTTGTGTTGATAACAATGTTTCGAAAGGATATGAGCTTCTTCGGCAGGTTTTGGTAGATGGACTAGTCCCTGGAAATGCTGCTTTCAATAAATTGATTTCTGGGTTTTGTAAGGAGAAGAATTATACTCGAGTGTCTGAACTCCTCCACATCATGATTTCAAAGAACTGTGACCCAGACAATCATACGTATCAGGAGGTAATCAATTGGCTGTGTAAGAAAGGAAAGGGGCGTGAGGGTTTACGGGTTTTCAATGATCTTAAGGATAGAGGCTATGCCCCAGATACTGTCATGTATACTACCATGATTCATGGTCTTTGCAAAATGGATTATGTTGGGGAAGCTAGGAAGCTGTGGTTTGAGATGATTGAGAAGGGATATCGTCCAAATGAGTACACATACAATACAATGATTCTGGGGTTCTGTAAGATTGGTAGTTTTGAAGAGGCGAAGATCTTATACAAGGAGATGTGTGATAGTGGTTATAAAGAAACCACTGTCAGTTACAACGCAATGATGAGAGGACTATGTTTACATGGAAGGACCGATGAGGCATATGGATTATTCACTGAAATGCCCCATAAGGGTATTGTTCGTGATTTGATTACATACAACACTCTAATCCAAGGTTTCTGTAAGGAAGGCAAGATAGTAGAAAGTACGAACTTATTCCGAGAGCTCCTGACTCAAGGCTTACAACCATCAACTTACTCCTACACCCCACTTATTGAAAAGCTTTGTCAGGTTGGAGCTGTACAAGAAGCAAAAAGTTTGTGGAATGATATGAAGAATAGAGGTTTGGAACCAACTTTCGGCACTCAAAATTATATCATCATTGGATTGTGTGATCAAGGAGATGCTGCAGAGGGAATGGAATGGTTCTTAGACATGTTAAAGAGTAAGCTTAAACCAAAGCGGAAAACTTTTGGGAAACTAGTTGAATGTCTTTCACAAAGAGACAGGTTGGATGATTCTTTACTTGTTTTAGACTTTATGTTTAGGGCAGGTTATACACTGGAAGAACACATATGTTATTCTCTGGTCAATAAGCTTGGCGGGGAGAACAACCATTTCGTTGAAACATGTCTAGGGGAGATCTTAGAAGAAAAGTGATGTTCTAAGTCATCTTGATATGTTCCTTGCAACTTCTGTAAGTTACTTCTTTTTTACTAGAAACTTCTGTAGGTGGATTTGTGGCTTTTTTTCAATTGTTTTACGGCTGATGATTATTTTGCAGCTTGTTTTGTATGTTTGTTTATGACAGAAAAGCTCGAATGAAAGTCTGAGTTAATGGATACTGGGGATTCCCAAACAGCAGATTAGGGATGAATTGGGGAAAGGGTACGACATTGTTTTGAAAGTTGACATCCAGGGTGCTCAGACTCTGAGGAAGATTCTTGGGAATTCGTCCGTTTTCATAAATTTGATGGCGGAGAGTGAGGCCAAGCTTGTGGAGAGGCTGATTGAGCGGAAAACTAGGAGGAAATTATTGATTGGGAGCTAATATTATATAAAAAAGACAGATGCGGATAGGGTTTCTTCCTATTTAATTTTATTTTTAATTAATTCCTTTTCAGATTTTATGGCTTTTCATTTTATTTGCACGCTCATAGGGTTTCTTCCTATTTAATTTTATTTTTAATTCATTTCAGATTTTATGGCTTTTCATTCTATTTTTTCTTTAATGTTAGTGAAAATCCACATAAGCATCCATGTCATTTAATGAATAATAAGAGCCCTTGGATGTCATGTGATCGATCTAAAGGGTTAAAAATAGAAAATATTTGTCAAAATGTTTGTCCCTTTATCCTATCCTCTTATATATATATGTATGTATGTATACTCTTTTTTTTTTTTTTTTTCCAAGGTATGAGAAGATATGGGATACCTAAATTAGTTTATTTTTCCGCTCCTTGGAAGCTCAATAAATGCGAGACCACTAGGCTGCGTGCCGTCGTCAGTATATATAATCAAAATATTCAGAAACCAAAGCGTCACGGAAATATACGGACGGCCCCTTTCATATTTTCCCATACATATTTATCAACCTTGGAAAACTATCCGTCCAACAGTACTTCAACTGCCACGAATCTCAGCTATATAAATCCAACCCCTTGTGCCCGTCTGTCGATAATATAACTTAACTTATTGGTTTTGATTATCTTGCATGCATATACGTATACCGAAGATATGGCAGAAAAGATGAAGAACAAAGTCGAACGTTCTGACGAGAACGGTGAAGCTGAAGTTGAAGAAAGCACTGTAGAAAGATGTGGCCTCTCTTGGAGAAACTGAACCTTGGTCCCAGGAAGAAGCTTTTTGTTCTTAGTCTTGGAGGACTGCTTTGCCATAGGGTACACCGCGATGAAGCATCCAAGATACCCAAATATCGCCATCCAGATGCCGCCTATGAAAGCTTTATGGGTGTCCCTTAGCTAAATCATTTGTCTTCTTACATGTTTATGTAAAGGGTTTCTTTTAACAAAATTGAGCTTTGATCGGTCCGTAATAATCTTACTGTGTGCTTACACTACTAGTGTAGAAGGGGCCTTACTGTGAGGGTTTCATGAAATTTTGCCTGGAAAGGTTTGAGGTGGGCATATGGTCTTCTGCAAGGGAGTAAGCAAGCAACACATGTCAATCCCACTTTTACCATTTCTATATATGTTGTCAACCATTTTTGTTTTATCCTTACAAGGCTCTGCTAAACCCTGTAAGTAATACACAATTTTCTTGTCAATAAACTATTAATTTTAATGTTTCTTAGAATCATAAATCTGAGATTGCAGAAATGCACTCTTTCTCTTCGTTATTAGGTGACCAATGAATGTATGTTCACTCAGCCTCATATTTCATATCAAAAGTAGACAATAAATGAATGCGCTTAGCGTTTTATTCTTGACCTTTGATATTAAATCGAAGTGTTAGTGCACGATGAAACGGGTGATGAGATTGTTGTTTTCTGTCTAATTTTGTATTGTTTTTCGTCTGCAGCCTAACACAGCAATCTTTTGTACTGATTACAAGGTTGACCAAGTTAACAACATGGCTTTGGGTGATGAGTCAGATTTGATCACTGTTTTTGCTTTGTTGTTACAGAATGTACTCAGTTACTCAGAAGTTTACTTTGTGATTGGGTGCCAAGGGTGAGTTGAGGCTTTACTTAGATGGACCGGCGGATGCAGAAGATGTTACTTCGTATGTGAAAGAGCATCCTTTTGGCCAACCTGCAATTACAACTGAACATTCTGATTGGGGTTTCTATTCCAAGATTATAAACCATTTTCAGAAGGATTGAGATATTACAAAAATTGCTCCCATTGTTATGAAGAAGCTCGAGTGGTTTGAATGTTCGATTTTATTGTGAGTGCTATGTTTTGCTTTTTATTTCCCCTTCCTGTGTTTGAACAGATCTTTGGCCGTTTCAGCAGCTGTATGCCTTTGATTTTGGGAGTTGTATGAGTATAGCATTCTACTTTAGATTTCATGCATGCATGCATGCCAGTTTGTTTTGTTCCCGTTTGGTGGCTTGGACTCAACAAGATCGGAATTCAGTTTGAGGTAAGGCCATTTGGGATTGCTGTGCTTTTTTAATAAATTGCTTATGATAATTAGCTGCAAAATAAAGTAGTTGAGCGTTTAATAAACTGTATTTTTAAAAGTGTTTTGAGTATGAAAAACAATGTAAAAGCAGCGTTTAGGAGTATAAGTAATGTCATTTTTTAAAATAATAAGCTTATTACAGAAATAAAAAATATTCTAAAGGCTCAACTCTGTTTTTTTTATTAAAGCAGCTTTAAAAATAACCTACAAGTTATTTAGAAGCGGTTGTCTAAAGGTCATTACTTTTAAAATAAGTTTATTTTTACCAAATATTTTTTTACTGTTTAACTTTAAAGTGAAGCAATTTTTTGTCAAAAAAAAAAAAAAAAAAAAAAAAAACCAACAACAACAACAATACTAAACTGGCCTTACTCTTAGTCTAACCCCACTAAATAAGACTTGTACGATACAATACGTTGAACTGTTATCCAATTTCTTCAAACAGTAATTTAATTTAATCGAAATCCGAATTACTAGAATTTAACTGAATTGATAACCATTATCTCAGCATGTTAAGCTAAAATAGATGCTGCAAATGTTTCTGTTTTCCTACAATCTGAAGCTGAAACTATCCACTACTGTCACTAAAATCTCCATCTTACCACAGTAAAAATGAAAAAATGATTAGTTTGATGTACGTCCTGCTGTGTCTTCCCATCTGCGGTGAAGCTTCATCACTCTGCAGCATACATATAATAGGTACCTTATTCTAAGCACCGGTTACAGATACACCAGGAACAGATGCGCCATTCCAGCTCGCATTAGTGGACATAACATTGGTGTTGTGCATTTGAATCATGCTTTCATCTGCATCTCCTCCATGGCTCTGTGCCGGTGAAGGGGATGTCGAGTTCAGTCTGGTTTCAGTTTTAGGCTGTGCTTGAGATGTCGCTGTTGCTGCTGTGACTGTATTTGGAGCAGATGAGATTGGGGAACCTATTGTATGCTCACGATAATGCTTCCTGATCTTATGAGCCTTGTATCCATTTGGCATGAAGCTTCCAACCACAATCTAACCACAAACAACACAACTTTGTCAAAACCTTTTCCAACCACAATCTGACCTATTTTCCATTTGGCATCAAGCTTCCTGATCTTATGCATCTGGTATCCATTTGATATTATTTTAGTTAAAATGCATAATCCCTTGTGCTTATCCCAAGCCAATCGTGTGTTGCCATGGCGGAAAATTAAAACGTATGTCAGCGCGCGATTGACTTGGAATACCGCTACCCTGAGGGTAATTTGGTATTATGGTCAGAAAATGAAAAGGACATGTTTCGCAATTCAAATAGAAAGGAGTTTACTTGGATAGGCCTGGCAGCTGTTAGCACACCAGCAATGCCACCACATATAACGTGACCGTCGGGGCCTGCCAAGGAGACACTCAAGCCGCCAGTTCTACCTTTTACACCACCAGTCTCAGTGACTGTAAATGACCCAGATAAAGACAATAACTCAAAGCGGCCCTGCAAGAAAGTTGAATGTTTTTACAGGATGCTAAACAAATCAAACACCCTAATGACATACATTTTAAAGACTACAGTTGCAGAAAAAACAGCATCAAATAGCAGAAAGCAGCAAAACTGTAGTTAAAAATTCCTAAGACATATTACTTGTAAGCAATTCCAACCAAAAAAGAAAAGGGGCCAAGTGATGTTGACAGAAGGAGATGTGAGATTATACCTCATTGGTGAGAATGCCGCCAGAAGAACCCGGTTGGCGAATGGTGACGTTAGAAACAGCTCCATTTGCAGAGAGAACGCAAACGCCTCGACCCTTCTGAGAAATTGAAAATATTTTGCTTGTAACATCCTGCATTCCCACAATTTTTATGTACCCTTTTGTCAGTTTTTTCATGCAACCCACAAGATCTAAACCGCGGAAAATCCCAGAGAGTATAGGATACTCGGGAACACGAAAGAATTTTTGCAGTTGAGGATGAGTGAATAGAGGAAATTTTACCTCCCAAGTGCTAACATTAACCGCACGTGGTGTGAAGTCCCCACCAGCTGTGTTTGCAAACAACTCTCCTGCCAAAATAAGTGAGGCTGATTTTCCTAGTATCCAAATGAACTATTTAGCCAGAAAGGGTCTGTTTGGTTGGTGAGAAAATACAAGAAAACAAAAGATAATTTAACAAGAATAAACGAAGGTTCCTTTTTTTCTTCTATTAGGTAGATAAGTTGAGCTTTATACATCAGAAACAACATCAACAACAAAGCCTTTTCCCACTAAATGGTATCAACTATATGAATCCTAGAACGCCATTGTGCTATGTTCTGTCTCACGTCTTCCGTTATACATCAGAAAATGTAGAAAAAAGAAAAAAAAAACAAAACAAAACACAAATGAGTATCAACCAAACCAAGCACCAAGCACATTATCCTAATCCCACTCAAATTTTCTTTCCTTTTTACAGCATTTTCTCGGTAACCAAACAAACAAACACAGAGAACCAAAAAAGATAAAATAATAAAAAATAAAAAAATAGCTTCAAACTTTGTAGTACTGCTAGTCCTTCCTATTGATAAACTTACCCACAGAAGCAAAAATCTGCCAGTGGCCGGATCCAGAAGGCCTCCCCCTTCCTTCTTTGGAAGAAGATGAAAACTCAGAGGACGGAGGGGATGAAAGATAAAACCCGGGCGGCGGCGGTGGGGCAGCGCCACCCTTAGTTTTGTCATTACTACTATTATACCCCGGCCTCAAATTTCCGTCTGCATCATACTTTCTGGGCCTCCCTCTCTTCTTCTTCCCAGAGAAATGACCACTCCCAACACTCGCTGCTGCTGCAATATCTGTCACTTGGGTTGTTTCCAAAACAGGTATGCCGCGGCCACCATGGACATACCCACCGTCTGAGTCACTGGGGGTGACTCGGAAAAAGCGCTTTACTTTTCCTCCATAACGAGAAACAGAGGAGGAAACAGAGAATCTGATGAAATGGCGGCAGAAGTAGAAGGTGGTGATGTGAGAGAGAGTTTATACAAACGTTCTTCCCTCCATTAATGGAGGAGAAAAAGACTGAAAACTGCTACTTTCAGATTTTCTTGTCTGGACTTCCAATGTCTCTCCCATCCAACAAAATTACCATCAGCTCTGTTTATCTAGTTGAGAGTGTGATTACGGTTTTATCCTAATTTTTTTTAATAAAAGATATTATTTACACTAAATATGATGATTGATGAGTGATTTTAAGACTGTTTATACCTTTCTTCTTTTTGTTTTCGGTTATTTTAAATTTTCTTTTCTTTTCTTATTTTCATGTTATTAATTTTTATGCATATCAAAATAAAATTTTGAGTGAAAATATTCGTGATTTGACTCATCTGATAAGGTATAAAATCTTCCTTGTTTAATGAAATACGATCTTACAATTACCATATTATTGTAATTTTCAACTTTGAAGTTTTATTTTTCTATTTTATTCTGAAAATAAATTTAAAAGAATAAATTTCAGAGCATATGATGCTTTAAAACATTGACATAAAGTAATATTGTTTATGCGTTTAGGTGAGTTCTATCCCAACCAACTCACTTCTCCTAATATTTAACAATTTAACTCACTAATAATGTCATTTGTAAAAATAAAAATAAATAATTTTGAGAAACTAAAGAAAATTTCAACAAAAATAAGCAAACCCTTTTTTTTATGGCAAGATCCCATAAAAAGGATAAAACATTGCTTTCATTTCAAGTTATTTTTTATAGGGTATTAACCAATTTATCCCTAAACTTGTAAGGAGATGTTAATTTACACCCTGAACTTTAATTTTAGTCAATTACCTTCTAGGACTTGTAAAATTAGTCAATTACCCCTGTCGTTAGATTTTCCAACTTTCCATTCAATTACTCTGCCACACGATGTCTACGTGAACAATTTTTAGGCTAACATCCATTGAAACCCAACCCTGCTTGTTTTCTTACTCTGCATTCTCATCTTCTTTCTCCATAGCGACTCTTCCAATCATCCAGCAATGGTTGTTGCGAGGCTCGACAAAGATGAAGAAGAAGACATAGAAGAAGGAGCCGATAGAAGATATGTTTAGGATTATTGGAAGAAGAAAGTCAACTAAGGTTAAGGCTTATACCCACTGTTCAATCTCATAGGCTTATATCCATTGTCCAATATGATACCCTTTGTTCCTAGGGCATTGCTCCAGCGTTCCTTCAATCTATAGCTGGTTTCTAGGATCATCTTTCTTGTATTATTATGATTATAATTAGCTGGTTACCTTTTGTCCTTATTCAAGGGATTGTAATTAGCTGACTAGGACTAGGCGTAAATCAAGGGGACATAGGAGTATGTTCCTTTCTTCTTGTACATATATACTAATTAGTACTCTTGTACAAATTATGATTTGAATGAATATTGAAACTCTCAATTACAACATGGTATCAAAGCAGTGACCCTAACAGGCCTGTTTCTGTATACTTTTCTGATTGTTCTTTGAGCTGTTTTTCAACCCACAACTATGGCTGAACAAAGCTCTATAAATCTTGAAGGAGAAAGTTCCCACATTTCTCCACCTTCATCTTTTTCTGATGTTGATGTCTACCCAAACCAACATCTTAGTTCAGTTCTTTTAAACGAGTTTAATTATCTTGCCTAGGAAAAGGCTGTTACATTAGCTCTAGGGGGAAGATCTAAACTCGGCTATGTTAATGTGGCCATTCCAATGCTTGAGATCTCTTATTCAAGCTATGATGCTTGGTTGTGCAAGGACCAACTGGTTATGTCTTGGCTGCTCAATTCAATGGAGCGAAAAATTGATGAGTTTTTCAATTATGCTGAGTCATCCATGCATCTTTGGAAGAATCTCAAAGAAATGTATGGAAACCAGAACAACTCAGCTTGTGTTTTCCAACTGAAGAGAGATATTTCTGGCTTGCAACAAGAAGGATGATAGGAGCATATTTATGCGACTTAGTTAGCTTGTTTTCTTGCATTTACGTAGCTAATTTCTACTTATTAGAGTGTTTTAGACTATTTTCGTGTGTTTTCAGGTTCAAATGGCAAAGTTGGTAAGAAAGTGTAATTTGGAGCATTTTAGAGCAGTTTTGGGCTTGGAATGGATAGCACATGCATGGAGCAAGGTGGATGGACGTTCTTGAAGATCAAAAGAGGCTAGGAATGTGCTCAAGAGTTGAAGAAATTAAGTCAAGACTAGGAAGATAAGGAATCACCTAAGAAGATGGAAACATTATCCAAACTACCTTATCTTATCCAAACATTATCTAACCTTATCTTATCTTATCCTATCCTAATCTTATCCCACCTTAATTCCAACTGCAAGGAGGAATCTAAATGACATTAGGATACCTACAAATCAGGTTTCTAGAAGCCAAAGCCCTATCCCTAAATCTATGCCGCATCCACCCCTTCTAGAAGCCATGTTTCCTGCCGCAAGGACCATTCCATTTCATCCCTAGAATCTGAATGAGAAGTGTCTTTTTTCCTTGTTGATTTGGAGTCCTAATTCCCCTCATTCTTAGCCTTTGCCATGCCTTCCCTTCTCCCTATAAATACCTTATGCCGCAGCAATCATAAAGCACCCATCTCTCACCACAATTCACACCACACATCCATCATACACACAAATCTCTCTTGTGCCGCAGCCTTGCAAGGAGAAAGGAGAGGAGACCCTTGGAGCCGTGCCTTGCCATTCAAGCTTGGATTGCTAGAACGTTCTTAGGTGTATTCTATCTTTTGCTTTCAATGTTTAATTTAAGTTATCTTTGTTTAAGTGCGAACATGAGGAACTAAACTCGTTTTAGCTAGAGATGGATTCAAAGCCATGGACATATGTTTGATATGAATTGATTTCCTCCAATTATTGTTTCGTAAAACATGCGATTTACTTATCTATTTGATTGATAACTTATTCTTGTATGTTGATTAAGGATGCATACTTAGTTTGCATACATGAATTTGATCCTAGAATATAAGGGAATTTCACCCAATAGTTATGAACTTATATTTATAAGTAGTGGAGGCTGCTAGTCACAATCACGTTAAGTAAATCCATGGCAGGAGTATCATGCAGTTCATAGTTACGAATGTCATGTCAATGCTTATGGTTTTCATAGAACTTAATGATCTTTGCTATGTATCTCTATCATGCAGTTCATATAAGGAACTTGATAAGAATAATTTGATTGCGTCGCTGAGTCCAATTCAATGAAATTAGGAAAATTTGATGGTTAATTTGTGCAGTTCACGGTTAACTTGGGGCATTGTCATTCATGGCTTATAGGAATAATAACTGGAAATCGATTTGTATGCATATGTGTCATGTGTGGAGATAAACCCTCTAGCTAGCCATTCACCCATTAAAACACCCAATTTCGTCCAAAGTTTAGAGTTTTTAAATCTGTTTGCTTTTACTTTAAATTCGTCAAAAACCACTTCCCCCTTTATATTTTGTGTCTTTTAGTTAGAATCTGTTTAAATTGGTTTCTTTTTAGTTTTTTTAGTCAACATAAGTTAGAATTCGTCCAAATCACCCTTTAGTCTTGTTTTAAGTCAATTTGTTTGTTTTGTGCTGTTTTGAGTCATTCTAGTTTGTTTTAAGTGATTAGAGTCTAGTTTAGTGTAATTGAGTCTAATTTGAGTAGATTAGCAGTCCCTCCTAATCTCCGGCCTAGAACGATCCCTACTTTCATATACTACAACCATCTAAAAGAGGGTTTAATTTGTGTGCTAGTTTATATCACATCAAAGGACAACCCTTCGTGCAACATCTTGGAAAGCTAATAACCATGTGGAACGAATTGAATGTCTATCGTCCCTACACCATTGATGCTATGGTGCTAATAAAGAAGGCTAAGGAAGACAAAATCTTCCAGCTTTTGGCAAGCCTCAGTTCTGAGTTCGAAGACTTTCGAAGTCACATTCTGATGAACCCTGATGTGCCCTCATTCTCTAGTGTTTGTGCTACTATTCAGCGAGAGGAGGCGCGCAGAAAGGTAATGAACATGGAAGTCAAGCTAAGCATGCCAGAAGTTGATAGGAGCATATTTATGCTACTTAGTTATGTTGTTTCCTTGCATTTAGTTAGTTAATTACTATTTATTTTAGTCTTTTAAGCTATTTTCGTATGTTTTTAGGTCCTAATGGCAAAAGGAGCAAGAAAGTGCATTTTGAAGCTATTTGGAGCAGTTTTGGGCATGGATTTGATAGCTTAACTATGGAGCAAAATGGATGGACGAAATTGAAGTCAAGAGGGGCTAGGAAAGGCTACAAATCTGGAGGAAGAAGTTCAAATGCAAAGAAGATAAGGAAATAGCAAGAAATAAGGAACCTTATCCAACCTTATCTTATCCTATCCTAACCAACCTTATCCTTTCCTAACTATAACATTATCCTATCTTATCCTATCCAAATCAGGCTGTGCCTTAAATCTAGCTAATTAGAAGGGATTAGTTATACATTTAAACACCTAATTCAGATTCTAGAAGCCTAATCCCTTTGTATGCCGCATGTAGGCCATTCCTTGTAGGTTTAGGAGTTGTAATCCTTCCTCTGTACCTATGCCATGTGTTCTTGTCCCTTTAGGTTTAGGAATCTACCCTAAATACTCTTTCTAGAACACCCTATCTTCCTCCTACATGTGTGCCGCACCTATCCTTCTAGAAGTCCCTAAAACCTTGCCGTGTATCCCCTATTCCATTCCCATTTGGTTTCTGCCAAGACTTAACCCTTTTCCCATTGGATTGTGCAATCCTTTTCCTTAAGAAATTGTGCATAAATTAGCCTATAAATACAACCCTATGCCGCACCATTCAAATTATCCATTCACTCATTCATTCATTCATACTTTCATCCATCAAACACCATAATTCACACCACATCACCCTAGTGCCGCAAGCAAGGAAGGAAGGAGAAGAAAACTTATGCAATCTACCATCCAAGGGAGTGCCGTGCATGCCATTGGAGTGTGGAGTGTTTCTAGGTGTATTATATCCTTAGTTTTAGTTCAATGTTTATGTTAATTTGGTTTTCAATTATGATGAACATGTGGAACTAATTTCTTTTTAGTTAGAGGTGAATTCGAAGCCATGATTATATGCTTTATATGAATTGATTACGTCCAGTTATTGTTTCTTAAGGCATGAATGTGATTTGCTTATCTAAGTTATTAAAACTTGTTTATGTATGTAGGTTGGGGGTCGACACTTAATTTGCATGCATGAATTTGATGCTAGAGTATAAGGGAGTCTCACGTAATAGTTATTCACTTATATTCACAAGTAGTGGAGGTTGCTAGTCACAATCGCAGTAAGTAAATCCTTGGTATGAGTCTCATGCGTTTCATAGTGATAAATGCCTTGTCAATACTTATGGTTTTCACAAAACTTAATGACTTTTGATATAAATCTTTATTATGTGTTTCATATAAAGGACTTGAAAAAGATAATTTGGTTGTAATGCGTATTCATTCAATTCAATGAAATAAGGAAAATCTGATAGTTAGTTGTGCGATGCAACTAACTTAGGACGTTGTCATTCATAGTCTAAAGGAATAATAACTGGAAATTGGTTTGTATGCATATATCATGTGTGGAGAAGGACCCTCTAACTAGCCTTTCACCCATTTAATTCACCCAAATTCGTTTTTACAAAGTGTTTTATTCAAAGTTTTTGTTTTAAGTCTTAAATTCGTCAAAAACAATCCCCTTTTCATTTAGTCTTATTATTTGAGTTAAAATATGTTTTCTTTGAGTCTTTTGAGTCAAGTTAAGTCCTATTTTCGTCCAAATCACTTGTTAGGTCTAGAATTGAGTCTTTTTGATTGTTGGTTGTTGTTTTAAGTGTCTTAAGTTAATTTTGAGTCTATAGAGTCTAGTTTAGTGTTTTTGAGTCTTATTTGTATTGATTAGCATCCCTAGTTAATCTCCGGTCTAGAATGATCCCTACTTACATATCTACTACAATTGTCACAAATAGGGTTTAATTTGTGTGTCAAGTTAATTTTCACATCAAATTTTGGCGCCATTGCCGGGGATTAGCAAACTTGCTAATCCCTTTTGTTTGTGTTGTGTCAAAGTGTCTAATTTGTGTCTTTGTGTCTTTTTGTTTAAGTTTGCTGTGCCTTTTAAATTGGTTGTTGATTTGTTTTTATTCTTTGTTTCAGGTACTAGTTTATGACTCGTCGTTCTCAACCTATTCGTGCAAACATATTGGATTTTGACGACGATTTTGAACGAACTTTGAGAAGAAAGAGGAAGCAACCAGAACCTAATCCACCTAGTTCAAGTTCAGATTCTGAATCTGAATTTGAAGAAGAAGCAAGCATGGTGGCGGACAATCGAACAATCAAAGAACTTTCGGCCTTGTGTCTCAGGTTGTTAAAGGATCCAAAGTGCAAGGAAGTACACCAAGTGTGTGTGGCATGTGCTCTATGCAAGGGCACCTCAATGATCAATGTCCTCAATTGATAGAGAATGGAGGATGGGAAAGCGCCAATGCCATAGGTTATCAAGGCCAAAATCCACAAAGGAATGATCCATACTCAAATACATACAATCCGGGATGGAGAGATCACCCAAATTTCAAGTGGAGGGAGCCTCAACAACCCCAAACTGACGGCAATAGAGGAGGATTTCGACCATCCCCTGGGATATATCAAAAACCATTCCCACAATCTCAACCTATTCAACCAAATTTAAGTTTGTCAATGAATAATGATAATGTTCTTCAATTACTAACTACCTTGTCGCAGGGCTATCAAAATCAAGCAAAGGAGATGGGAGAATTGAAGAAACAAATAGGGCAAATGGCGGAATTCATGGGCCAATTCAGAGAGGAAGGTAAATTGCCTAGTTCAACAATCGTCAATCCGAAGGGAGGTTTTGAAACCGCCAAGGCAATCACGTTGAGAAGTGGTAAGGAGATTGGAACCACCCCAAAACCGTCCAAAACAAGCCAAGAAAAGGACACGCTGCTGCAAGAAGAGGATGAACAAGGAGCAAAAGCCACGGCAAGGGTGGAACAAACCTTGCCGCAGCCACCTATTGTCCCAAAACCATCCAACATCACCAAGGTAAGTCCAAATTCGACTTTGTCAAGTTCTATTCCACTAAATGTGCCCTTTCCTACCAGATTTAGGTAATCAAAGAAAGAAGAGAATGAGAAGGACATTATGGAAACCTTTAGGAAAATTCAAGTCAATATTCCGCTCCTTGATGCAATCAAGCAAGTTCCTAAGTACGCTAAATTCTTGAAAAAGCTTTGCACAACAAGGAAGAGGATTTTGAACAAAGAGGTGGTCCAGGTAAGTGAGAATGTTTCGGCAGTGTTACAAAGAAAACTACCACCAAATGCAAAGATCCGGGTAGTTTTACAATTCCTTGTTGTGTTATTGGAAATACTAAGTTTGAACATGCTATGCTAGACTTAGGAGCTTCAATTAATGTCATGCCTTACTCAATTTATGCATCTATGAATTTAGGAGAGCTTAAAAACGATGGTGTGATTATTCATTTGGCCGATCGTTCTAATGCCTATCCAAAAGGAGTTTTGGAAGATGTTTTGGTGTAGGTTAACAATTTGATCTTTCCGGTGGACTTTTACGTGCTTGACATGGAAGATTCAACCCATTCTACACCATTGCCGATCCTACTTAGGAAACCGTTCATGAAAACAGCCCGCACCAAGATCGATGTGTTCAAAGGGACTTTAATGATGGAATTTGATGGGGAAGTTATTGATTTCAATCTTTCTGAAATATTAAATATCCTAAAGATGATCATTCTTGTTTCTCTATTGATGTATTTGATTCATTGGTGCATGACTTTCTTGATTCGTTGGACAAAGACCCACTTGAAACAACAATTGCTGAAGGATTGGGTTTAACACCCAACCTGGCCTTGCTTGATGATGAAGTTGGTGAGATGGTGGTTGCACTTGAATCATCGCCACAATATCAAAGTAAGCCCCCAAACCCAATTTCAATGCTCGTTTCTACTAACAAGTTATTACCTTCAGTGATTCAGGCACCCGTTCTTGAACTTAAACCATTGCCAAGTCACTTGAAGTATGTCTATTTGGGAGACAAAGAAACGTTGCCCGTCATTGTTTCTCAATCACTCATGGCAATGGAGGAGGAGAAATTGGTTCGAGTGTTGAAAGAGCACAAAATAGCCATAGGATGGACCTTGGCCGATATTAAGGGAATTAGCCCTACAACATGCATGCATCGCATACTTCTAGAGGAGGGAGCTAAACCAACTTAAGAGGCTCAACGTCGACTCAACCCTCTAATGATGGAAGTTGTGAAGAAAGAGGTTATCAAATTACTTGATTGTGGAGTGATTTATCCTATCTCGAATAGCCGTTGGGTTTCACCAGTTCAAGTTATGCCAAAGAAATCTGGAGTAACGGTGGTGAAGAATGCCGAGAATGAGCTTGTGCCAACACGTATCCAAACAGGTTGGAGAGTTTGCATAGATTATAGAAAGCTCAACGCCACCACAAGGAAGGACCACTTCCCTTTGCCGTTCATTGATCAAATGCTTGAAAGGTTAGCCGGTCACTCTTTTTATTGTTTTCTTGATGGGTATTCGGGATATAATCAAATTGTCATAGCTCTGGATAACCAAGAAAAGACCAGTTTCACGTGTCCCCTTGGTACTTTTGCTTATCGTCGCGTGCCATTCAGTTTATGCAATGCACCTGCCACCTTTCAAAGATGCATGGTAAGTATATTTTCAGATTTTGTGGAGAAGATTATTGAAGTTTTCATGGATGATTTTAGTGTGTTTGGTGATTCGTTTGATGATTGTTTACATAATCTCACTTTAATCTTGGAACGATGCATTGAAACTAACTTTGTTTTAAATTGGGGAAAATGTCATTTCATGGTAAAACAAGGCATAGTTTTAGGGCATATAATTTCGGCCAAAGGGATTGAGGTTGATAAATCAAAAATAGATCTTGTACGCTACTTACCCTCTCCTACTTCGGTTAGAGAGGTTCGTTCTTTTCTGGGACATGTAGGATTCTATAGGCGATTCATCAAGGACTTTTCAAAGATTTCCAACCCCCTTTGACGACTTCTCCAAAAGGATGTACCATTCAAGTTCGATGAGGAGTGTGAGAAGGCCTTCAAACACCTTAAGGAGATGCTCACTTCGGCCCTCATCATTGTTCCACCAAATTGGAGCCTTCCTTTTGAGCTTATGTGTGATGCCTCGAATTATGCATTAGGAGCTGTTTTAGGCCAAAGGAAGAACAAACAGCCACATGTCATCTATTATGCATCCCGGACCTTGAATGATACCCAATTGAACTACTCCACAACGGAAAAAGAACTTCTTGCTGTTGTTTTTGCTTTAGATAAATTTCGTTCTTATTTACTTGGTACTAAGGTTATAATTTACATTGATCATGCAGTGTTGAAGTACTTACTCACCAAAAAGGAGGCCAAACCAAGGCTTATTCGTTGGATGCTTCTACTTCAAGAGTTCGATATCGAAATCCGGGACAAGAAAGGAAGTGTAAACGTGGTGGCTGACCACTTGAGCCATATGGTGCATGAAGAAGAGGCCATGCCTATCCCAGAGACATTCCTAGATGAGCAGTTGATGTCCATTGAGGTAAGTGAGCCATGGTATGCCGATTTAGTGAATTATTTGGTGTCTAAACAAATTCCAAGCAACCTAAATAAACACCAACGTGATAAACTTAAAAGGGAGGCTTGGTTTTATGTGTGGGATGATCCTTATTTGTGGAAATATTGCGCGGATCAAATCATTCGTAGGTGTGTGCATGAATCGGAGTTTAATTCAATTTTAACGTTTTGTCACACTTATGCATGTGGAGGTCACTTTGGCACTCAAAGGATGGCACGTAAAGTACTTGAATGTGGTTTTTATTGGCCTACTATATTTAAGGATGCTAGAACTTTTTGCGTAACATGTGCCAAAGAACTGGAAATATAGGTCCAAAAGACCAAATGTCGTAGACACCTATCTATGGTGTCGAAATTTTTGATATTTGGGGTATTGATTTTATGGGTCATTTTCCTTCATCTCATGGTTTCCTTTATATTTTACTTGCGGTGGATTATGTGTCGAAATGGGTGGAAGCAAAAGCCACCCGTACTAATGATTCCAAAGTGGTTGCAGATTTTGTCAAAACTAACATATTTGCTAGATTTGGAATGCCAAGAGTTCTTATTAGTGATGGAGGGTCCCATTTTTGCAATTGAACCATTGAAGCTTTGCTCAAGAAATATAACATCACACATAAGGTGGCAACACCTTATCATCCTCAAACAAGTGGGCAAGCCGAGGTTTCTAATCGGGAAATCAAGCAGATTTTGGAGAAGACCGTTGGGCCAAACCAGAAGGATTGGAGCTTGCGTTTGAATGATGCATTGTGGGCATATCGTACGGTCTAAAAAACACTAATTGGAATGTCCCCATTTCGGCTCATCTATGGAAACCATGTCATCTTCCCGTTGAATTGGAGCACAAAGCACATTGGGCCGTCAAAACGTTCAACATGGACATTGAAGCCATTGGAATCCATAGGAAGCTTCAATTGAACAAGCTTGAGGAGATAAGGCATGAAGCATACGAGACGCTTTGATTTACAAGGAGAAGTCAAAGGCATTCCATGACAAGATGATTCGTAGCAAGACATTTGTTATAGGGCAGAAAGTGCTACTCTTCAATTCCCGCCTTCGCTTGTTTCCAGGTAAGTTACGTTCTAAATGGATTGGCCCGTTTGTTGTTACTAATGTATTTCCTTATGGTGCAGTCCAAATTCAAAGTTTAAAGACAGGGCAAGAATTCAAAGTGAACGAACATCGTTTGAAGCCATACTGTGAGAACTTTGAAGAGCATGTCGTAGATGGTGCAAGCTTCCAAGCCGTGGGCCCCAATGAAGCTTAAGAGGAAGGATCGTTCGGCTGGAAGACGTTAAAGAAAACGCTTCTTGGGAGGCAACCTATGCAAATACAGAAGAACTAGGAAGCTTCAACACTCCATAACCAGATTTGGTTTCCTAAACCCTACTCTTTATTGCTTTTACTTTGCCATGTTTGTCGTGTTTGTTAGTTGTGTTATTTGGTTGTTTGTTTGTGAGTCTATGCTTAAAACATTGAGGACAATGTTTGGTTTAAGTGTGGGGGGGGGGGGGGGTAAATAAAGTGTTTTTCAAGAAAATTCGTGGGATTTTATCACCTTTCACTTCTAAGTTGTTATTCACTGTTTTTAAGTGTTTTTAGTGTGTTTTCAAGTGTTTTTATGTGTCTTAAATAGAAAATCCGAAAATTTGTAAAAAAAATATCGAAAAAGAGTGTTTCAAAAACCCAAAAAGAGTTGTTTTTAGAGTCATTTTGTTTTTTTGTTTGTTTGTGTCTTAGGGTACCTTCCAACACAATGATGAGGATTTGGTTTTTAATTGCATGACTATTAAAGAAAGTTACAAACATGGATGGAAGTTTGATATGCTCTTTGGTTTATGCTTAGTTGTAGTTGTCGTTTACAAATTCACATGTAATCACAAAAAGGAAAAAAAATCAATTTTTGTAACATGCTTGAAGGAAGAGACTCAAACTAACACTACAACCCTAAGAGACTTGAGCCTAAACTTTATTTGGAGAGTTATTAATTTTGATGTTCTTGTTTTTTGAAGTCGTTGCATGATCTCATCATTCTTTGCTTGGTTACTACTTAGAATGCGTTTCATCACTATAGTTCCAAATACTAGAACTCATGCCCATTTCATTCAAAGCATAAAATTGATTAGCATAACAAATAATAAGATGAAGTTGTTTAGTTAAACCAGAGCCAAAAAGCCTTACCCCTTTGCATATGTATTGTAGGTTTAACCCCTTTGAGCCTTATTTAGCCAATTTTCTTTGTTAACCACATAATAATTACCTAGCCTAGATTAGGACTATCCATACCCTTGTTCTTAAAGGATAGGAAAGCATGACTTAGTGGGAATTCCTTTTGATCTACAATTTGCAGAAAAACAAGTGTGGGGGAAGGGATTGATGCGAAAATAGTTAAGCACACAAATTAACCCTCTTGTTGTCAAATTGTAGTAAAGATGCAAGTAGGGATCGTTCTGGACCGGGGATTAGGAGGGCTTGCTAAAACCTCTAAACTGACTCAAAAACATAAAAACAAAGTTGAAAACGTTCACAAAGACTCAAAGGACTCGAAACAAGTTCAAAAGACTCAAAACTGCCTAAAAACACTAACTAGGCAGTTTTTGACTCTAAACACAATTTTGGACGAATTTAAGATTATGGTTTGATTCAAAACACTTTAAAACACAAACTAAACAGATTCTAAACACTATAGAACAAGAAAGTAAAGGGGGGGTTTTGATTTGACGAAAATTGAAATAACAAAACAAGTTATAAAACTAGGCAGATTGTAAAACGAATTTTTGGAAACAAGATGATGGATGGATTAGTTAGAGGTCCATTCTCCACACATGACACTTTTGTATATGAATCGATTTTCCAATTGCTTTTCACTAACTATGATGCTCAACACCCCAGGTTAACCGTGATGCACTAATTAACCCTCAGATTTCCTTATGTCATTGAATTGGATGATGCATGCGACAATTCAAATCATTCTCCAACGGTCCTCAACATGAATGCATAGAAGAGATACAGTGAGAGATCATTATGCTCTATGAAAATCATAAGTGTTGACGAGGCAATTGTAACTATGAATGCATGATACTCTTACCAAGAATTCAATTAACGCGGTTGTGACTAGCAACCTTCACTACTCATGTTTATAAACTTGTGACGATTAGGTGAAACTCATTTATAAACTAGCATCGAGTTCATGCATGAAAACTAAGTATGCATCCTTAATCAACATACAAGAACAAGTTTTGAATAAAATAGATAATTGAATTGCAATCACAACTTAAGAAATCACAATTGGAAGAAATCAATTCATATCTCAAACATGTTCATGGCTTCAAACTTTCCCCTAACTAGGGGTTTAGCCACTCATGATTATAGCAACTCAGAAAGTAATAACAAAGTAAACATTGAAAACAAGAACGAAGTACACCTAAGAACGCCCCAATCTGCAAGCATGAAACGTTCAAGCCCTCCTTCCTCTCCTAATTGCTGCGGCACAAGGGTCTAAGGATGTGTATAGATGAGTGGTGGTGCGGCAAGGGGTTGTGAAAGGTCAGAAATTGTCAAGGGTTTAGAAGGAAGCTGCGGCAAGGGGTTGTGAATTGTGTCCAAGGGATGTCGAATGGTGAATCCCCCCTAATCTGACCCTCAAACCCTTTATTAAGGCACGGCAAGGCTTGCATAGGAAATAAGTAAGTGTTTAATTCCCCAAATCAATTCTAAGAATCAGGAATTAAGTTAAATCCCTTTAGAATAGGTAATTGAAATCAGGAATTAAGGAAAAGGGCTAAGTCTTGCGGCAAAGGGAGGAAAAGAAGGGGAAAGTGCAATTAAACTTGCAGATTTTTGAGTGAAAGGGAATGTATAGGTGCGGCTAAGACTTTTAAGAAAGGGGTCGTGACATAATCTTACAGATTTTGGGAGAGAAAAGGAATTAAACTCATGGCAAGAAAGGGAAAAAGAAATCAGGAATGTGCCTTTGACCAAGAATTAAAGGAAACAAGATTTGTGACTGATTTTGGGAGGAATGGGAAAGAATCTCACGGCAAGGAAAAAGGGAAAGGATTTTAAAGCCAGAAATTTGGAGAGAAAAGGAAGGTAAGGTGCGGCACAATTTAGGACATGTCTAGGGCTTCTAGAACATGTGATTTAGGCAACCAACATTATTTGGAAACTTAAAAAATGGACACCTTCACAAATGGAAACTTGCACAATTGGAAACCTTCAAAAATAGAAACTCCCAATAATGGAAACTGGTTTCCAATTCTTGATTCCACCTTCTTCCTTCGATTCTAGGCTCACTTGGTCTTCAATTTCGTCCAACACTTTGGCTCCAAGCATAAGCTATCCATCTTTAGCCCAAAAGTGCTCCAAAAGACTCCAAAATGCACTTCTTTGCTCCTTTAGCCCTTAAAACCTGAAAACATACGAAAATGGCTTAAAAGACTTAAAGAACTAAGAAATAACAACGTAAATGCACAAGAACAAGCCAACTAAGTCGCCTAAATATGCTCCTATCAAATTCCCCCACACTTAGCTTTTGCTAGTCCTCGAGCAAAACAAAAACAAACAAAGGAACACGAAATGAGACAAAACGAACAAAACACAACCTAAACCTTCCAACATTTGCCTCAGGGATTTCCAATGCACATGACATGTTAAAAATCATCATTCCCACAGATTTTGGTCATCTTTACACTTGAGCACATACTTAATCACAGTCACCACTTACTAGTTCACAATTGATCGATTAAAACAACATTTTGAATGTAGTAACATGCCTTAGAGAATTCCCTCAAGTCCTTACTAGACATGCACTCAATTTTCACTCAGATTTTCTAACTACACTCCTTATACTAGTTATATGTGAGAAGATTAATGTAGATATGAAAACTAATACTCACATATGTTTTAACAAAGAAAGCACTTTTCTGGAGTTATAAGTGAATGTATGAATATGATCTCATGAAAGGAATGCTACTACTTAGATGCAAGAACCATTGACACCATATGCTCATATCAATTCCAAACTCCACATTATTGAACACATATAACATACTACGTTTTTCACAACTTTTTCTTTTCTTTTGAATCTCAAAACATACATATAAACTTAAGAACAAACATTCCCTCCCCCACACTCAGTTTCTTGCATAATGTAACTCAAAAGGAATTCATTTAAGTCATGCTCACTATCTTTTAAGAACAAGGGTGTGGACTGTCCTAAACTAGGCTAGGTGAGGATAATGTGGGTTAACAAAGAATAAGGGCTAAACAAGGCTCAACGGGGTTAAAACTTACAAAATGTGGGTTAACAAAGAAGTGAGGTGTTACCAGGTTACTACATTCGGCACCCTGAGAGCCGAATTTGATATTAAACTTCGTAAAACTAGCAGCCTTGTATTCAAGCTCTAGAACTCAAAGGTCGAGCCGTGTTCCTTCCTCAGCCGCAGTCGCAAGATCAAGAAGTCAGCAACGTGCTCAACGCAACATCAACAAATTTTACTCCTTGACCAAGCTCGGTCGATGAGTTGGCACGCCCCGCATATAATTGAAGGACGTAGTTAGTTAGCTCATTAGTTACTCGGCCTACGCGCCACGTAGGCTTTGTAATTTTTAGGGTCAATAGTTCCAGAGGAAGTCGAAAGTCCTATATTGAAAATACAATTCAAAATATCAAAATTCTTCCAAAATAATAGCCAAAATATACTAAGAATAAGATTAAATATATAATATAATATAATATCTACTCATCATATGCCATTTAACAATTGTGGAAGTATCATCAATATTTCTTCTCAAACCTTACCATTGGCTTTAAGATATTGTTCACCCATAGATATAGCCAATAACTTATATCTTGTTGAGATAGGCAAAACATTTATGAACACCATTGTCACATCCCGGCCCGAGCCCTCACCACATCTGGGGCTTGACTCCACCGTAACATGATATTGTCCGCTTTGGGCCCCTACCACACCTTCATGGTTTTGCTTCTGAGAACTCACATGAGAACTTCCCAGTGGGTCACCATTATGGGATTGCTCTCGCGCGCTACTCTCTTAACTTCAGAGTTCCAACGGAACCCGAAGCTAGTGAGCTCCCAAAAGGTCTCGTGCTAGGTAGAGATGAGAATATACATATAAGGCTTACAGGATCCACTCTCCTGGGCGATGTAAGATGTAACAATCCACCCCCCTTAGGGGCCCGACGTCCTCTTCGGCACACTTTCGGCCAAGGATTGGCTCTGATACCAAATTGTCACATCTCGGCCCGGGCCCCCACCACATCTTGGGCTCGACTCCACCGTAGCACGATATTGTCCATTTTAGGCCCCGACCACGCCCTCATGGTTTTGTTTATGGGAACTCACATGAGAACTTCCCAGTGGATCACCCATCCTGGGATTGCTATCGCGCGAACTCGTTTAACTTCGGAGTTCCTATAGAACCCGAAGCCAATGAGCTCCCAAAAGGCCTCGTGCTAGGTAGAGATGGGAATATACATATAAGGCTTATAAGATCCACTCCCCTGGGCGATGTGGGATGTTACAATCCACCCCCTTTAGAGGACCCGACGTCCTCGTCGGCACACTTCCAGCCAAAGATTGGCTCTGATACCAAATTGTTACATCTCGGCCTGGGCTCTACATATAGATAAACCATGATGCAATCAAATACTCAACTATGTTATAACATGTCAATTATACACCTATATATAATTATTGTGAATGCTTTGAAGTGCATAGGTGAACGTAGGACACCCAGGTAAGTTCAGGTGAGTTTATGGTATTAGTTGAAATGATAGAGTTATGGCATGACTACATGTATATTTTAGGCAACTCCGACCTTGTCGTACAGGCACCTAAAACTAGGGTTTTCGACGGGTTTTAGCAAAATTAGGGCTCTTCCAGGCCAAATTGGCCTTGGCCATAGGTATGAAAGTTGTTCCTCTTTTTGAGATCTTCATTTCTATAAATTTTGGTAATTTTTAGAAATAGTTGAATTTTTTGGGTCGGGGTGTGTCAGTTTAAATTGTCACATCCCGGCCCGGGCCCCCACCATAACCCGGGCTGGGATGTGACACCATATTTTGCGGTCATTCTAAATTTGGCAACAAAGGAGCAAATGCAAGCTCAAATCACTAGGAGCTTCCTTATCAACATGTTTTAAAGAATTTAGCCAGTCTACTGTCGAGTTGAAGTTAGCATTAGTCAAATTGCCCAGCTTAATGGAACAAAGGTCCCAAATCAATTTAGTGACACCACAATTAAAAAATAAATGTATTTGGTCCTCGTCTACGGAATTACAAAAAAGACACATCTTATTACTATTAGTTACAATATGACTATTAATCTTTTTCTAGTTTGAAGTCTGTCACGAATGAACAACCACACAAACATCTTAACTTTAGGAGGAATATTTAGATTCCACATCTTATTAATTAACTTATGCTTTGTAGATTGAGTCAACGTCCCTTTCTGAATCCAAGTAGCTGATTTAACAGAGAACTTACCATTTGTATTTGGACCCCAAACTAGCACATCTTTGGAATTCTGCAAGGGAATTGTAATATTACAAAATTTCCTCACAATTTCATTACTAACCACTTGCGAAAGCTTTTTCCTGTCCCAACAAAAATTATCAATAAATTCACTAACTTTCAAGTCCCAATTAATGTTTTGGTTGTCAATATTGGGTAAGAGATGGAACAACGGGTAATGAAAAACCCAATTGTGGGATCAGAACAAAATGTCCTTATCATTACCCACCCTCCATCAGTCATACCCTTAAGAATAACATCCCTACTTTTCAAGCAAAAAAATGATTTTGTCTAATTTTATTATCTATAAAATTTTCCTTTCTAAGATACTTACTTTTTACTAACTTCACTCGCCAGTTATTCTCCTCAGTCATTACCTTCCAACCTAATTTAGCGAGACAAGCATTATTAAAATGATCCAGTCTTCTAACTCCTAAACCTCCCATTTTCTTAGGAGTGTGCTTTTAAAATGACTAGAAACACTTTTGGTGAAATTGATTTTAGGTTCTAAAAGCAGTTTAAGTATTTTTTGGATCAAGCACCAAATATGTGACCTATACGATTGCACCTATCGCTCATCAGTCATATGCGAACAGACGAGTCAGAGTCACCTAATGTGACATGTACAACAGGACTAGGTGTAATAATAATCGCTCTAGTGCTATGATCACGTGAAGACTACCGGGGTGTAGCAAGGCGTGCGTGCAGTGCGGGAGGTGAACATACACATGAAGGACTAACCTTGGCCCTGGGTGTAAGCACTAACACCGGGGTGTAGCAATGATGAGCATTCTATATGAAAAAGCAATGATTCAACAATTTCAATCAACATGACCTTACTTAATGTAGACATCAAAATTTCGGTAAAATAAATGTTAACCAATGTATTAAAATTACAACATTTATTTACTTCACCAACCTCACACACTTACTTCACCTACAAAATCCACTTACTTCACCTACAACCTCCACTCACTTCACCTACAACCTCCACTCACTTCACCAAAAAAATGAATGGTGGTGATTCACTCTCAAAACCTATAAATAGGCTTCTCCATCAAGAGGAATAGAGATCACCTTGGGAAACCAATTCACAAATACATTTCTCTACTCCCAAAATGGAAGAGAATACTCCTCACACATCCAAAATCCTTGAAGCTTTGAAACTCTAAAGCTCTCAAGCATCCAACCCCCAAATTCCCAAGAATCCCGAAGAATGGAGAAAGCACTCTTCGTTCTTCGTCAAATCCTTGAGGCAATCATTCATCCAAGATCAAGCCCCGAAGGCCCTTGGATCAACAAACAACTGTTCTTCAAGATTAAGCCTCAAAGGCCCTTAAAGATCCGTTCAACAACTGTTCATCCAAGATCAAGCCCCGACGGCCCTTGGATCAACAAACAAATCCACACATCTATTCTTCAAGATCAAGCCCAAAAGCCCTTGAAGAAAACCAACTGTTCATTCAAGATCAAGCCCCGACGGCTCTTGAAGAAAACCAACCGTTCTTCAAGATCAAGCCCAAAAGCCCTTGAAGATCCGTTCATCACCGTTCTTCAAGATCAAGCCTAAAAGCCCTTGAAGATCCGCTCATCCATCAACCTTCAAGATCAAGCCCAAAAGCCCTTGAAGATCCGCTCATCCATCAAACTTCAAGATCAAGCCCCGAAGGCCCTTGAAGAAACTTCCATCAACCTTCAAGATCAAGCCCAACGGCCCTTGAAGAAACTTCCATCAACCTTCAAGATCAAAGCCCCTAAGGCCCTTGAAGAAACTTCCATCAACCTTCAAGATCAAAGCCCCGAAGGCCCTTGAAGAAACTTCCAACCGTTCATCCAAGATCAAGCATCGACAGCCCTTGGATCAATAAATCTACATCTTACGAAGATAGAATCAGAGGACCAAATTTGAGAGAGATCGTAACCCCAAAATCATTAGACACCAAAAAATATTATTTTTGTACACGTATTCTTGTTTCTTGTTTCAAGAAATTTTCCGTGTTCACACTTAAACTTACCTGCGCATCCCGTAAGATCATTTTGGGCATTTCACAACAGTGCAACATTTCTTATAACATTATTTAATCATGGCATGATATGCATAAATCAATTTAAAAGCATTTGTGGAAACTATCAATCATATAAAAAGGAAAAGACCCACTCACCTAGAGTCTGTGTTACAATTCCCTAGCACGAATATCAAGGCATCACGAACGATTGTCTCCTAGAACAAATATCAATTCACAACTCAGAATTCTTATCTATAGAACATGGAACTTACATAAAAAAAACATCCCCAAGGACGTTATAGAATGATTTGAAACCCATTGACCAAAAGTCAACCGTCAGTCAAAGGTCAATGGTAAGGTCCACAACCCTACATAACTTGATCCGAAAGATCCGCATCTTAGATTTTCAATCCATAACTTCCAAAGATACACATTATGTTTATAGAACATCATACTAAAATTTCATTACGATCCAACGGTTGGATCTCCACCAATTGCAAATTCAAGTGGCGGTCAACATTTTATTTTACGAGCTTACAACTCCATTTCGGGAAGATCCGTACGTCGGATTCCCGATCTATCAGTTGGTATGGTCTTTAAATATTTCGTACTATAAAGTATTAAGGTTTGGTGACGATCCAATAGTCGAATAGTCAATGTATACGAGGGCCCCGTGGCGGCTAACTAGGTGGTGAACTACAAAACTATACTAAAACATCATAATTTGATTGAATGGATGTCAAATATAGAATTGGGACATCAAAATTAGCCTAGGATGGTCAGGTGGGGTCTTGGCCCAAGTGCCGCCGCCTCGGCTTCCCTGAAAATTTCACTATTTCTAAAAATTACCAAATTTTATAGGGATGAAGATCTCAATGATAGGAACAACTTTCATACTTGTGCCCAAGGCCAATTCAATCAGGAAATACCTCAAATTCCCCTCGATCTGTCGAAAACCCTATAATGGTTGAGCTTCAATTCTCCTTCCTTGGTGTTCCAACGCCCCTACAACTGGTTGGGTCTTGTTCCTGGGTCCAAGTGGAGTTGATTAAGGGTGGTGGTGGGTGGTGAAACTCGTCAGAACGGCGAAAATCCTTGAAACTCGTCAGAACCGCGAAAATCCTTAAGGGTGGTGGTGGAGTTCTTCACGGTTTAGGCCTTAAAAACCCTTGATTTTGGGTGGAGATGGAAGCAGGGTAGCTGAGTAGTTTGCAGTTGGTGGATCTAGATGAATCACCTGAAAAATGGTGAAGATTGGTTGGAATTTGGCCGAGTCGAAACTGGGTTGTGCATAGGTTGAAAGGGAAGGGTTCTTTCTCCTTCCTGATTGGTTGATCCCTCTCTCACTAATTTCTAATTGGTCTCTATTTTCTTTCCTTGAAACTGATTGCGATTCTTTCCCACAAAGTGGGAGTTCAAATAATTTATAATCTAAAATGTAAGTAACTAATTTCAAACGTCCGTAACTATACCGTTATAATTCGGACTTGCAAACAGTTTTCGCCTATGCGTTCATACCAACGAGTACTACACAAATACGCTAAAAGAATAAGTCATACGTTTCTCTAAACAATGGTTAACGGAAGTCAAAGTCTTTGCCTCTAGGGCATTTTTGTCAGTTCCCTTGATTAAAATAAATAAAAACGAAATTTTAGGGATGTGTTGTCACATGGCTGACCCTCCAACCTTCACCACTTGACTCAAGAGAGTCCCACAAGAAATGTTCAAGGTTCATGTTGTTTGAAGTCAAGTTCTAGGTCAAGAAATTCGTCAAACCCAGTGAAGGTAACGAACTCCGTTGAGTTCTGAGATTGTTTAGCCACTTTTGGCCTCTCTAGCCACCACTTCCACTGGGTAAGATAGGAATAATTTTGAAGACCCTATTAATCAGCTGAGGACGACATTGACTGATGCTCTCTAAATCATTGTTACACCAAAGAACGACAAACGGGGCGTTCCAGACTCTGAGCTCAGAAATTTCACCTTCCCAGTTGCTGTCAACCACTAGAATGTCTTTGTACCAATCCTTATCGCGCAATGGAAAAATGGTGATATAAGCATGCCATCTAACACTTCACCAAGATTGAAAGTAGTGAGGGTCATCACTTTAACGCATGGTGTAAAGCTTGCGAAACTCTTGGATGACAAGTTTTGCCCCATACCATTAGTTTAGAAGCTCAAAACTAGTGATGATATGAAAGGATGCGGATGTAAGATTGAAAAGGGCAATCTTGTAGCAGTTCAAGACTTGCTTCAGGAAAGGCGAAAGAGGGAATTTTAACCTTAGATTTAGGTACCAAAGGTGGATCCTGGTACATAGACATTTGGGATCAGAAGGGTTAGGCAAAGGGTCTTGAACATTGCGAAAAGCTTCCAACTAGATGGTTCACCCTTCAAAATGTGTTGACGAATGCAAGCAAAGACTTCACCTTCTTCCTTGTTGCGCACCTTCACCATTGCAGGGTCATATTGGGAATCATAATTAGCCGTGGGAGCAGGAATCACGTTTGAGTGAGTAGTTATTGAAGAAAAATGGAGAAATTAAACAAGAGAGTATTGTGAGGATGATGAATTTCAGGCAAAAGAGTGGTAAAAGTTGAGAGCTTTTTCACAAATGAAAAATGTGGGACTATGATTTTCCAAGAATGGAGTAAGGCGAATCGAAGTATAAATATCTCAAAAGTCCGGTCATGGACTTAATAGCTCTGAGCGGAACTGGATTAACAGTAGTGGTGCCACAAGTAATCACACTCTTAAGAGGACGCAATATCTTATCCAATATGAAATTAGTCAGGTTTCCTATATTCTTGGAATTCTTGCAATCTAGGAATTGGTGTGTGCTACAAGTAATCACACTTCTAAGAAGATGCAATATCTATTCCTAGATATCCTTTAGGATTCTCCCAGCTTAATACTTGCTTACTAACTTGACTGCCAAAGAGCCTTTGGCCAACACCTTTCCCTTTGGTCTTTGGCTTGCTCACAGTTGTTTGCTTTTTTATAGGTTGCTCAGATTTGTTCATCTCTATCGCTTGTCGCAGTGTGCGAATTTAATTCCAACAATTGGTGCTATGATTGAAAGTGAACTCATATTTTTTTATTTATTAAATCACTCTACCCCTATGAAGACAGCTCCTAAGCGATCATGCTGCAACTATGCCACGTCTAGGGGCGACACTGAAATCCAAAACGAGGATGGTTTCTTCATGGAATGAATATGGTAAAGTATGTTATAGATACATGCGTCTGTAAGGATCTTCAAAAAAACTCACGAACCAAAGAACGGGCAAGACTCACTGACCTCGAAAGGTGAGTAAAAGCCTTTAAAGATGTTGTCTTCCCCCTTAAGAAGCCAATTGTCAAGGTAACACCTACTCAGATCTCAACAGTAACTGTTGATATCTGAGCCAAATGACCTACTCCCAAGACGTAACTCAAAAAGTCGAAAAAGAGTAGGGACTTTCGATTAGTTCAGTGCTTTAGAATATAAACACTTCCCATAATCAACTACATATACGGAGAACATAAGTATCTAGGAAGACTTGAAATGAAAGGAAGACGGCATGTAATAAGCCTCGAATGGTGGTGTCGATCAACAAACCACCACTCATCGATTGTAACATCCTAATGTTCTTCCATCAACGATGCCCTTGTTGTCAAGGTGAAAATCTCTCAAGCCATGGTTAACTGACTCCTGGAAGATAATGGATTAGGAGTAAATGTCATTTTCAAAGACGTAATAGAGAGGATGGGCATTCTCGACAACATCAATAAGGGAAAAATTACTTCCATACCTTTAACGAGGCCCTTGTTCATTATCTGGGAACAGTAAAATTGGCGGTTCAGGCAAAACCATATAGTCACCTAGTGACCTTCCATGTTATGAACTACCTGACTCCTCACAACGCCATACTTGGCTGGAACTAGCTACGCAAGATTAGAGCTGTTCTCTTAACATACCACCAGTTGCTTAGCTATCTCGATACAAATGGAATAAAAAAAATAAGGGGAGACTAGGCGGCGGCGCACTGTAGCGCTGTCAAAAGTATGAATGTGATTTGAAAGGGAGAAAGGAGTTCTAGCATTCCCATGGATGAATCAGCACAGCAATCACACGGGTGGTTAACAAAATGAGTTACAAGGAGTTCGACCTAGATCTTAACCCTTATGATGACAACATTCCAGAGTCAAAAGTGGATGAGGACGCTGTGTATATCAGCCTTGATCTTAATAAACTAGAACGTAAAGCTAGGATCAGATCAAAATTGATCGATCAAGAGAAAGAATTGTTCACCAATTTCTTGTGGGCTAACAAAGATGTGTTTTCCTGTTTCGCAGAAGACATGCCTGGGGTTGGTCCCTCTATGATTTGCCATTGCCTCCATCTTTAGTCGTTAACTGCCTAAACTAGACCGTATTTGCCGATTTATTACAGTGTTACAAAAAGGATTGGCCAAAATAAGAATTACCTTTGCATTTGGTTCCAACATGAACTAAATTAAGACATTACATTCTTTTACTTGTCAATTCAACCATCATTCTTTTCATGCATCTAAATGTCTGATCGCATTTTCAACTATTCCCTCGAATGGTGTAAAGCTCAGGTTTGAATGTTATAACCTACAACCTTTCTGGTTTTATAATCTTTTTAGAGGCTGATGGTGCATTAACTTCCAAATCAATGAGCCATGTCCCCGTGTCCATAGGCCACTAATCGTAATCACACTTATTATGGCTCAAGCCTTTCAAGCTTCTAATCGTACTCTGACATTATTACTTTGAATTTTTAGACTTATGATTACGCAAAATTTTAAAGCTATTCACAATCCTAGAATTTGGGGTATTCCATGTATAGCCATGAATGGTGTAAGAAAGAACAAACGATAGCAAGAATCTGAAAAAAGATTATTCTCATCTTTGCATCTTCTATCCTAGACATGTATTTAATCACGTATACAATCAAATAATTAACAGTACTTTTCTCTTGGGGTGCTACCATGGTTTGGACCAAGGTTGTTCATTTGTTAGATGGGCCTTCAACTTGTTTTCCTCGTTTGTCTTTGATGATGCCTTTGAGATTTCCAGAGGATATCTAGGAAGAGATATTGTATCCTCATAGGAGTGTGACTACTTACTACGCACGCCAATCCTTAGATTGTAAAGACTCCAAGATCATAGGAAACTTGTTAATTCCTTATTGGATTAGGTCTTCATATTTTGCAGAATAAGCATGGTCAATCTCGATGAGGCTCCAAAATAGGATGATGGTGGCATCACTGCTCCATTTATGCGACTTCAAGGTGAAAGCTGTGTAGTCCATGACCAGATTACGAATGAGTTCTTACTTCGATCCACCTTACTCCGAATAGTTTAAGAGTAAGGTGGAGTAATTCGTCGTTCAGACTACTTCATGTGTGGGAATCTGGATCCATAACTGGCATGTGGTGTAGGTGTCATTTGGATTTATGAAATTTTTCTTCTTACTCTATATGATATATGCCCCTGTCTTTTTCCATTACAAGCTAGTAGTGGAGGAGGACATGTGTAGAGTTGTCACGCAGTGCTTGCGGGTGATTTTTGTTTTTAGGTCATCATAGTAAACTCGAATTGGTTGGAACCCTTAGGTTAATCGTTAACTTAATCATGAATGTTCATATCCTGAACTCATGGGTTGTTACGGCACCTTGTACATCGTTTGATATGAGTTCGGAGGAAGCACTTGAGGAATCCCACAGAGAATTCCAACCTACACTCTGAGTGGTAAAATAACGATAACGTCTTCCACGTAGCTCGTAATTGAGTACCGCAAAATTCTGTAGAAAGATGACATTTGTATATTCGTGATGATATATGACACAAAATCCAGTTTGCTCTAAGCAGGTAAAATTTATTCTGGGAAGTAGGCAATGTTGCTGTGATGTGCTACTTGAGTTGGCTTGTTATTGAGTTGCTTTACTTGCCAGATTTGAGACCGTTCTTTCTTCTGGAAAATTTTGAAATAATAGGAATATTGTCCACTTCTTATCTTTCCAAGCATATAGAAAGACCTTGAAATCATCCATTTCCTAAAACTACATAGTTCTGATAGGAATGTAGCTTCGGCTGTCTTTGTTCCAAAACCTGGAAGGATTGGCTTTGTAAAAAATATGAAACTTTGACACAACAATCTTGACGGTTTTAGTTTTCATTTTCGACTGGCCTTGTATCAATATTCATCCAAAGAATTAGTTTTTCATTGTAAATCATTCAAGTGCCCCCAGAGTATGCGAGCACCCGCCCCAGTTGGAGTGTTTGAGGACTCAAACTGTGAATTACATGTAGACTTCAGATGTGAGGTCTACTGGCCAAACTTGTGATGAGGTGTTGGTTCGCACGGAGCCAAACTTGTCTTCGCTTCTTGGCTTGTCAACTCTTTGTGAACTAGGTCCATGTTTGGCGAATTGGCCTAGAAAACTTCTCTCAAAGTCATGGGGTCATCCTCTATTGGAGTCACAAGATAAGTTGTAAACAAGAACACATCAACAATCAAATTAGTCATGGCTCATACCAAATAGAGGTAAGCTACGATACTTGAAAATTAAATAATGATAATGATAAAAAAAAAAAATGAGACTCTTCCATTTTTGTAATGTTGTAACAAGATGTTGCGTTATAGAACTGTCATGGTTCACATTTGAGCTCGGAACCTCGATGGAACTTGAGACAAAATTCCGGAGTTGAACTTTATGCCTTTTCTAGGGATGACATGCTCCCTTTTCTAGGGACGACATGGCCCAATAGATTTCATCTCATGTTGGAACTCTGCTATACTTTTCAGAATGACTGTGTTATTGTCGGAGTCAAAGTTGCACACTTTCCCAAGCTCATTACTTGTTATTGTGCACCATGGATCCGATGCCTTCACAATATTGCCTTTTTTACATGTCAAGCCCATGCGTCACTTAATGGATACCACCACCAAGGAGAAGAACATGTGACTTGGTCAGGAAAGCCTTACCATTTCCACTTGCTGAAGTTTTTCTTCTTCTTGTCCTGTTGGGACTTCTTCCCTATCCAATTAGGACTAGAACATAAGGAAGTGGTGGTCCACACATAGTGAGGTGGGATTTGACTAGGGAGAAAGATTTCTTCTTTTGAGTTATCTCCTTACCATTTTATTTAAATAACAATTTGACTTTTGGATGGCATAACAGCGAAACATCCTAGATTAAGACAAATGGGGTAGCCAGTTTACATTAGACCTGGTGTAGGTGAAGGTTCTTTGTACAAAATTATTGTTCATATCGAAATTTGCTGCAAATTGAACTTGCCTTGCAGTACCCTAAAGACAATCAGAAGATGATGCTTTACGAACATTTCACATATTAAACTAATCTATTTTAATGTAAGGGCAAAGATTATTGTTTAGAGCTGTCTCATTAAATTTTATACGCTTAAACAATAAGTCCAAAGAATATATAATTAAGAGAATGTGATATAAGGAAGTTAGAAAGATGAATCCCTAAAGATGAATAATCACTGAAGGGAGAGTTGAAAGTAAGTTTCAATTCACAATCGATTAGTAAGAGTTCTAATTGCCAACTACCTCGCCTAAAGGAACCCTTTGGATTGCACACCATGTAAGGTAATGATTGAAGGATATAACGAAGTTGATTAAGAACCACTAAATATTTTAATTGTATATGGAAAAGATTAATTAATATATGAAAGGTTCGTATTAGGTTTTAAGTTAGTTTCGGGTTTTAAGGCCCAAATAGATTTTGGTCCACAAGGCCCATTGAGTTTAAGTTTTATGACAACTAAAATTAAATGGGAATTAGCCGAATAATAATCTCCAAAACTGTCTATGCTAGAGGTAGTGGGATGTTGGACTTATTACAAGTTTGCCACTTACTTGGAAAGAGGTGTAAATGCAACTTTATAGCCTTAACCTCCTTATGGTTTCTTTGTGGAAAGATGAGAGAACACAAGTTCTCACTTTCTCTCAAGAGAAGCTAACATTTTCTTCCTCCTATATCACTTATCCTCTTCATTCCGTCATCCTTGGTGTTGAAACTTACAGGCCTCTAACTTTGGTGGCTTTTGGAGAATCCTTTCTTCCATCCAAATCCAAGAAAACATGGAGCCAAGAAACAATGTTCATCCATCCATTGGATCCAAGGTGCAAGGATGCAATGGAATGAAGGCTCTCCCATGGGTGATTAACCTTTGCTAAGCAAAGATATGCTTCAAATGTTTAAAGTTTCTCAACTTTCTTTGTGATTTGTGTGATTCCTCGTCCCGAATTTATACTTATTTTATTGCCTAACTTCAAGAAATTATGAAAATGCCCTTGACAGGTGGAAATCCTTCGTGGACATTTAAGTCCTTATGACTCTTTGTTCCCTTGCACATATTTTAGGTGGTGCATGTTCTTACTAACACGTGAGCGTGAAAGAGCGTAAATCAGATGATTTATGCACATTTCCCAATGAGGGGAAAAATGGTAATTTTCTACCATAAGGAATTTATTACTTATTTATCGAGACAACAGTGAGTTGTCGGTATTACGGGCTGCAGACTGTAATATCAATGACTTATTCGTTACGTTCCTTAAGCAAGTGGGTAAGTAAGTTCGTCTACATTACTATTTTATTAATTAGGCCTCATGCTTAATTAATTATTGATTGGGCTTGACCCAAAGACACACACACATATATTCTCAAAGTATTCAACGATACAAACACGTGGGAAGGGCGTTTTGGTAAATTCATGTTTTTGAGAGATCTTTTTCTGTTTTCCTTTTGTGGATTTGGGCTGTGTGCCAAGTAGGGCCTACACCCCATTCCTTCCTTGTCCCCATGTCCCATTCCTCCAGAACTCTCGGGGACTCTCTCATCTTTCTCATATTTCTCACTTTCCCCCCTCTTTTCTGTAATCTTTCTTAAGCCCTCCCTCTCAAACTCTCTTGTTTCTCTATGAGGTTCATCACACCAGCAAATCAAACCACCACCACCTAATTTCTCCAATTCAATGAGGTTTATCACCTTTCCAGCCTAGAAATAGGACCTCGAACTACGAACACGAACCCTTATTGAGACTTCCATATTTTTCCGAAGAGATTCTTGACTTTCCCAATTAAGGTAAGCCTCGGGGTCTCGTAAATCACTTCCCTTTTTGTTGTTGGATTCAATTTTGACCTTGAATACACATTTTGGTGAAGGCTTAGCACGAAATGAACTCGGGGACGAATTTCCCCAGATTTCTGGAAATTGGACTATGACATCAAACCACTTTTAGGCCATCCCCTCAACCAACTCCGGCCACAACTCGACCTCAAATAGGTATAGACTTATTCCTTGCATTTCTAACTTCATTTAAGTTTTTGAATCATTGATTTTGATTGAGAAATGAGCTCAAATTGAGCTTTGAAAGTTAGCCCTGCAACCTGCAAAAACTGCAGATTTCGTGAAGGAGACGAATACAGTTGTACTCGCAGGCACATGAAGGCTCGGCACTTGCGGTGCTTAATAGATTGCACATCCACCTTGTGGCAGGGTGTGCAGTGACGCGTGGAGGAACCTGAGGTCCTTCCTTAGGTTTCTCAATGTGCCAAATCCGAATCCGCCCTCCGTTTTCCGAAATTCGATCTTTTTAAAATAGTTCCTTTATTAGCCGTACTTTGTACGAATACATGAATTTACATCAGTATGTTATATATTTACGGAAATGGTTTTGTTTCTAGGAGAAACACATCACAAGAATTTTTGGAGTCCGTGAGGCGAGCTATGACCTGACAACATGAATATGAGTGGGTCTTTGTTTTTTAAATAGTATATATTTATTTAGTTTCCATATATATATATATATATATATTTAATAAGGAATGTTATATGCGTTGCATAATTAAATTAACGTTTATAGGTAATGTCGTAATGATGTGAATTATGAAATCATTGTAAATCCTTCAGGATGCACAACGTACTATTATGGGATTTTATGTTAACTCCTCATTGTGCATGCTACAATGGTGCTAGTACTTGCCCGAGCCAGGCCCAACCTTCACGTGTATGTTCACATTGCTTCGATACACTCGCTTTGGATCCATTGTAGGTGTCAGTCCTATCCTAGATTTTTATAGGTAATTAGGGCTCGTATGTGACGTGCATAACGTCAGTCTTTACGTGATTATAATACCAGAGTGTAAATCATTATTACACCCAGTCATGTTCATGTCAGAATACCTCTGCATGAACGAACTCGTGTGTCAGTATATTTCGATAAGCACATGATATTATATGTTCATTTTACGATAAGTGTGTTCATACTATATGTAGTATATATATTTGGAAACTATACTTGTTTTACGGTGAGGGGTTATACGTTTTCGAAAAAGTTTTTACAATAATTTATTTTCAAGCTCACTCACCCTTGTTTTTCGCGCCTCCAGGATTTAGTGGCTTAATTCTACGACGACGATGACTCTTGGCAAATGTTGATATTGGAGACTACTTCCAATAGTATAATTCTTATTTTACTTTTACTTTATTTTACTTATGCTCTAACATCACGTGTGAAATGGGTTCATTCCTGCTCACATGTGCACTCTTGCATTTAATCATTTTTAGGTTTAAATTTATTCACATTTTTCCACTTCACCACACTTAATGGCTTCGTCGCCTTCTTGGTGTCGGCCAACACAGCTCAATTCGGAGTCCAAGTGGACATTCCGGGTCGGATTGTGTCAATTTGGGTGAAGTCTTGGTTCACCATCCTACTAGACTTTGAATTTCATGGTTTAAGTTTTGATTTAAAGTGCATACAAGCATGCTTCCGCCATTTAATTGTTAAATGCATACATTATGTTGCTTAATGAACTCAGTTTGTCAAATATTTTCCTTCGATTGGTATTAAGAGCCTAGGTCTAGTTGGTGAACCCTTTTGGGTTTTGTTATTCATAGCTTAAGATTTGAATGTTGTAATAGTTACAAGCTTTATTCTTGCCTCTTTGAATGTAAATTTTGCATGAAAATTTGTCATCTCAAAAGTTGTAGATGTAGTTCAAATGAGCATAAGTTTTGGAACTAAAAGTTGGAGCCTTTTGTTTGGGGAAATTCGGCCAAATCCATGGGTGGATTAAAAGAGTTTGAAAGTGACATTAGGAACCTAAGTACCCTAGTATGTTAATAAGTTAAACCCCTTTTTTTTAAGATAGTTTTGGGTGTCTTTGGGTGAAAATTTGCATGAAGCTCTTATGGGTTTTCATGAATGTTCTTCATTGTTCTTGTTGTGTTTTTCATGTTCATAGCAAGAACAAAAAATTGGGAAGTTTTGACGCAAAATTACTGAGTTTTGTTTAGTCTTTGTTTGTGTTGGTTTGTGTGATTAGATTAGTACTTTTACACTTGTCACACTTTCCTCTCTTCCCTCACACTTAAAAAAATTTTGAATTTTTGACACACACTCTCTTCAAGATCTGGCCACCTCAACAAGTAGGGTGTTTTTTTGGGGTTTTCTTTCAATTAAATAACGTTTTGATACTTTTGTGTATTTGCACTTTGACCCAAAAGTTTATGTTTTTGCATACAGGCCCAAATTCACTAAAGAACAAATTGTTTTGTTCCTTTAATGAAGTTTTTTAAATTATTGAAATTTTTGGGTTTTAGTTGTAGTTACATGAAGTTGTGGACTCTTGTGTTTCTACATAATGACCCCAAAAGTTTGCGTTTTGCATTTTGGCCCAAATTAGCTAAAGGAAAAAGAAAAAAAAAAGGTTTTCCTCTTTGAATGAGAATAAGATTTTCATTTCATTTAGCATACAAAAACCAAATGACATTGCTGCATTCTAGTTTAATTAGCTAAGGTGTTTGATTAATTCAAGAAAAAGTGATTATGAACCTAAGCATATGATAATTGAGCTATGTGATTGGTCGTCACTCAAAATTGTTTGAACCATGAAAATGTGTAGATTTGATTTTGGTTGTAATTTGATTTAATCAAATGTGGTGTAAAAGAGCATAAGCTCTTCTTTACTCTAAAGTACTCCTTTTGTGTCTTATTTGATATGCATGCAAACTGGAGTAGTTCAATCCAACGCACAATAGGGAAAAATACCCTAATTCGGTTAAATGCGTAATTAAAGATAACCACCATCCCTAGACCGAGATCCAACACTAGGCTCATGTCGAATCCAATTGAAGGTCCATAGTCATCCTAAGGCCCTAAGGCAACTATATAGTCCATCAAGAATGCAAAGTTTTCATTAGTTGTACCATATACTCTTGCTTCCAAAAACGTTTTACATAAATAGTTGGAGTATCAATCTTGTGATGCAAATTTCATGTAGGATTGAATTGATGAAATCACACCTACAAAACACGAAACTCCCTTAGCCTAATTGACTAACACCAAAGAAAAAAGGGGAGGGTATCCGCCAAGGGCCTTCGATGCCTAAATCAAAAAAGTTTAAGAGAAACTAGAGCATAGAGAATTCTAAGTAGTAAGTGGTGATAACCGATTTCTATATTGGACTTGGCTATTTATAGAAGAGATTATCCTCCCAGTTAGTTGGGAGGTGAGTTTGCATGCCATACTAGGCAGATCGCTATGTTCAGCTAGCATGATGCAGACCAATCCCCACATATAGATATAGGAAGTCCATGGGAGGACTCTGGCATGTAGTGGCACTAGAGTGCGGGACACCTAAAGGAAACTTCGAAGAATCGACCCCTGCCTTCTTGGGCCTTCAAAAAATAGTGGCAGCAGTGGGATATCATGGTGAAGGAAAACTTTTGACTTACTAAGAGCATTTGAGTATACAAGCATACAAAATAACTATTAAAGCAGGCAAGAACTCAAAAACTATTCTAATTCCCATGAAATTCAAAGCCTAGTGAATGGTGAACCAAGATTCTTTACAAAGTCAAATAGAAGGACTTGAACTTTCATACTCTTGAAGCCCATCCTTGTGTTCACAAAGTTATCATGGAAATGGGTGACCTTCAAGTTCACTCTTAGCTCCTTGGATGTTTCCTTCCTCCTTGTCTCTTAGCTCCTTGCTTTATAAGGATTTGGTGAAAACGATCTCCAAAGCTTCAAAGGTTGAAAAGTCTCTAAGTTTCCACACCAAGGTGAGATGTGAAGAGGACATGGAATGACTTAAAAGAAGAAAGATTTCTAGTTATACTTCCTCTAGGTGGCCGCCCTCCTTAGAAAGAAAAGAGAGAAAATGTTTTACTATTTGTCTCAAAAAAACCTGAATGAGGTTAAAGCTCAAACTTCACTTTTATACTCACTCACAAGTGAGTGGCAAACTTGAAATTAAGCCTTCCCTCCTTGCATAAACGGCCTCCCTCTAGTCATTGGGCTAATTGTCCATTTTGTTTAAGTTGTCATACAACTTTAGCATAATAGGTCTTATAAGCCAAAATTCATTTTGGCCATGAAACCCAAAGCTAACTTAATGTGCAATAAGAAATTCTTCGTATGATTAATTAACTAATTAATTAATCTTAACTATGCACAATTAAACTATTTAGTTGTAATCGCCCACTAAATCGCATAGTTAAACTATTTAATTGCAACTTATACGTTCTTACATGAAATATTTGTTAGAACTCTTTGTTGATCATTGTTCAGTGTACTCAACAACCTTTTGAGCACCTATGTGTTTATCTTAGTGTCCAACGCTACTGACTTAAGACAAGTCATACACTTAATTGAGTTGACATCACACATATTAGCCTTAGCGGATTGTCAATGCCTAATTGACAATCCTATGGCTACAAATGTTTGGGATTGAACATAAGAGAAAGGTCTTATTGATCTAACATACTTAGATTACTTATCTCTCGGGTTGATTACATTCCTTGGATTGCATTATTGATTAAACACATAATACATCAAGTAGTAATTAACAATAAATATGGCTCTTCCATTAAACTAAATAAATAGTTTTACATAAGTATTTCAAAAGCTATTGCATAAAATAAGTGCTTTATGGGCGTACTTCTAACACATGGGCCCAATGAACACCTTGATTTGTGTATGGGACCGAAGACCCAAGACTTATAAAGTAGGAAAATACTTAGCCCTTTGAGCTCTAGTGTGGTTTGCTCACAATGTCAAGGATAAAATTGTCATATTAAGCTAAAATTCCATGTGTTGTTCTCCTATTCAATGTGGTTAATTTATGTCTTCACTAAAAACTATATATCAACATGGATTTTTGTAGTTAATGAAGAGGATTTGGGGCCGTAGATTCAATTCGAGAAGCAAGAAAAGCCTAAGGAAGAAGACCTAGGAGAGAGATGATGGCGAAGAAGACCTAGGAGAGAGACGATGGCGACATCATACAGATGTGAGAGCGCCATTTGAAATGGCGATATGGAGTACATAGTTGCAATGAGATGAGAGAAATGATGGATCCGATTGGAAACTCGCTCCGCTGCAAGATCTTCTTGTAACCCTTGCTTTTGCTGTTGTCTCGCCAGAGAAGTGCAATCAATCAATGATGATGATGCAAAAAGAAAACTAAATAATATGGACTTTACACAATTTGGAAATGTAAAAAGGTAAATCAAATCATACATATAAGTGTAAAACAAGGTCAAACGCATCACTTCAAACAAAGAGTGTTGTGTTTTAAACTGAGCTTCCTCAAGCTATGGTTATGGGTTGATTCCTTGAGAAAGGGTTAGTTGGTATGGTGCTTCAACTAAGAACCATGCTAAGAGTACCAAAACAATAAAACTTAGGGGAAAGGCTTATGAAAGAAGGGTCGAAGCTTCTCAAATCGCGACAAAACTTGTGTTTTTTTAAAAGAAGTATTTGCTGATTTGCATCTTGAACTTATAAGGCGTTGTCAATTTCTCCTTAAACTTTAAATTCAGTCGATTATCCCTCATTAACCAAGTGCGAAACAAAACAAATGTACCATCTGATATGAGAAGTCTCTCTCTCTAAAATCCATTTCACACCCTCTCCTTATAATATGCAATGGGATCCTATAGGGATCCTCTTTGTGAGGATTGTGGGAATCACTTCATCTTTTTCATTCATCTATCATTCTGCGGCTATAAATCATTTTGAATTTTTTTATTTAAAATTCATCACAAACATTACCTAATGAAAACTGACCGCACGATGTACGATGAACATATACGATGACGTGATCCCCGAAATCCTCACAAAGAGGATCTGAAAAGGATCCTCATCCTTATAATATCTCCAGTTTAGAAGAGGAAAGTTAATCAAATTTTGTCTTAGGTGACAAGTATATGCGCCTGGAAATACCCCAAACACAATTCACTAACAACAAAACCAACAAACTAACACAAACAAAAACATTCAACATTCATCAAAAGCAAAACACCCTTTCTTTGTTTCTTCTTTGTTGTTGTCGGCCTCGATCACTGGCGGCCCAACGCAACCCCACAGTGAAATTCCCAATGCTCTTGCCAACCACAAACCACCCATGTCCAAGAACAGCCACTCGCGACTACACGTCCCCATCAACCCACCAACCAAATCATCCAAAAAAATACTTAATTTTGCCTTGACAATGTCACATTATTATATAAATAACATTCATGTTTTTATTTTTTTCCTCATAAAAAATAAGGACATGTTAGGATCATAGAATAAAAGATGACATCAAGTATCTAAATATTGGATACGTATTTTCGTGTCTTTAGGTTGTTCAACTTATCCTTCGGTTATTGATATTGTGGGCACATTCAATGGTTTAAGAATTGTGGCCACATTCAATGATTTAAGAATAAGCCTTTGATCTTTAATATAAGAGTTGTTTAGGAATGCTAATGCATGCAATTTTATTCCTAGTTTAAATTATGGGTTATATTTGCTCAAATTTTAGTTTTTAACTCAAAACTTATTTTAAGCGCAACCATTTGAGAAGAATTGGGTTAGTTTAAAACCTAAAATTCAAAGGGTTGAATATGGTCTTAGTGTAAATTATATTGTTTGTTAAAAAATATCCAAACTCTCTTTGAGCACTGGCCCAAAAAAATCCCTTGGGGTATAGTCAATTAAATCCCTTTCCCCACCCAAAAACCCCTCTAGCTGCCCACTCCCTTATCCCTTAGTGTAGATAATATCGTTTTTTTAAAAAAAAATAAAATAAAAAAAAAAAAAACCAACTGAGCTCCCGGTTGTTCCCCTAGGTAAAAATCGACAAGGCCAGCCCCTAGGCTATGTGATGCAAGGCTGACGTCAGCCACAATTAAAAAATTATAAAAAGTTATATAAAAATAATTAAAAATCCAAAAATTTAATTAAAATACAAAAAAAGGAAAAAAATTATTTATATATATTTTTTTTCTATAAATACCTAACTATGTTCTTCCACCTAACATGTAAGATCCCACATCACCTAGGGGTGAGGATCCTCTATGCTTATATGTATATTCCCATCTCTACCTAGTACGAGGCCTTTTGGGAGCTTACTGGCTTCGGGTTCCGTACGAACTCTAAAGTTAAGCAAGAAAGGGGGCTATAGCATTCTCAGGATGGGCGACCTATTGGGAAGTTCTGCTCGCGTGAGTTCCCGGAAACAAAACCGTGAGGGCGTGGTCGGGGCCCAAAGTGGACAATATCGTACTATGGTGGAGCCGAGCCCGGGATGTGGTGGGGGCCCTGGCCAGGATGTGACAATTTGGTATCAGAGCCAATCCCTAGCTGGATGTGTGCCGACAAGGACGTCGGGCCCCTAAGGTGGGTGGATTGTAAGATCTCACATCGTCCAGGGGTGAGGATGCTCTATGCCTTATATGTATATTCCCATCTCTACCTAGCACGATGCCTTTTGGGAGCTCACTGGCATCAGGTTCTGTACGAACTCTGAAGTTAAGCGAGAAAGGGGGCCAGAGCATTCCTAGGATGGGCGACCCATTGGGAAGTTCTGCTCGCGTGAGTTTCTAGAAACAAAACCGTGAGGGCGTGGTCAGGGCCCAAAGTGGACAATATCGTGCTACAGTGGAGTCGAGCCCGGGATGTGGTGGGGGCCTGGGCCGAGATGTGACATAACACCATATTTCAATATTTTCAAATACTTTCAACCGATCTTTTATTATTATTCAAAATTAAAAATAAAATTATCTTGTACTAAATAATAGTAATATTTTAATACTAATATTCTAGGCTATTCAATTTAAAAATAAAAGTACACTTAAGCAATTACTGTTCACTAAAAATAGTTACCGTCCATTTAAAGGAATTAAATTGCCTCTAGCGTACGGAGTATTTAAGTGTGGAATTGCTCTTACAAAAATAATACTAAAAATGGAAAGAAATGGACCATTGGTGGTATTCCCCAAGGGGAATCCTGTTTCTCACCTCGATTGGACCGGTCACGACTCGTTTCGGACTGTTTACGACTTGAGCTTTGTCTCGCTTGTTTTTCTCCGCGTTGCGGGCGCGGCTATTTGTACGCAGGTCGCGCGTACGGTCAAAACCTACGCTCTCCCTCCCACTCCAACCCCCAAACCCCCAAACCTTCCTCCTCCTTCCTCTCTTTCTATAGCTCAGCCATGTTTGTTTAATTCTGCGCTTCAGATCAATGTCAAGCTTCCACCTTGTTCGAGTAAAACGGTGAGTGTTCTTCCTACTGTAACTGTATGTATGCACAGCGTTAGTACCAGTGTATATGCTTGTGTTAGTGTATTGTTGTTTGAATCTGTGAGGGCTGTTTGGTTGGTAAGAAAATGTTGTCATTCTTGTGTTTTGGACCCGGGAAATTATCAATTTCTTTATTTGATTTTTGGGTATTTAATGTCTTTCCGAGCAACCAAATGAAGGGTTAGAGCCATGTGTATGGTTTTACTATTGAGCTAAGATATATTTTGGGACTTAGGGTTAATTCCATGAAATTCCTGTGTTTTTTCGGGGTCAAGAAATTGTGATTTTGTTTTTTGTTTAACAATATAATATAGTTGTACTTCTTGTTCTGGGACAGGAAAGGGATCTACTGAGGTTTCTGTTTAGGGTTAGTTTCGCACTTTGCGGTGTATGTGCTTAAATGGGGGGTGAGATAGTGTCTGGGTCCTGGTTTGGTAGTTTGAGGTTCTCATGGAGTCGTTTGGCGGAGGCTGACAAGCCGGTGATTGGAATTCTGGCATTTGAAATTGCGGGGTTGATGTTAAAGATGGTTAATTTATGGAATAGTGTGAGTGAGAATGAGATGCTTAGGTTGAGGGAAGAGATTGTTAACTTGATTGGGGTCAGAAGGCTCGTGTCTGACAACGATGATTACTTGATGGAACTTGCACTGAATGAGATAATTGAGGATTTGGGATATCTGGCAATGTCTGTCGTCAGGCTTGGGAAGAAGTGCACTGACCCTGTGTATCACTGTTTTGAAGAAATTTTCGAGGACCCTGTCGAGAATGGTTTTCAGTGGCTTGGATGGGCTTACAGGTGGAGCAAAATGGAGAGGAAAGTGAAGAAAATGGAGAAATTTGTTGACGCTACAATGCAATTATCGCAGGAGCTGGAAGTGCTGGCAGAGCTTGAGCAAACTCTGAGGAGAATGCGTGCTAATCCTGAAGTAAATCGGGTAAAATTGCTTGAGTTTCAACAGAAGGTAATGTGGCGGCGTCAAGTAGTGAAAATTTTACAAGATATGTCTCCATGGAGTAGAACGTATGATTACATTGTCCGACTTTTGGCAAGATCCCTTTTCACAATGTTAGAGAGGATAAAGCTGGTCTTTGGATTTAATCAAATGGCTTTGGGAGAGGGAATGGATAGCTCTGAAGTTATCAATTCTGTTTGTCTTTCCCACAGTCATTCATTTTCTGCTCCTATGCACTCTTCCGTTCATCCATCTGATGGTAATCCATGTGGGTTATATTCTGAACCTCTTGGGAGGTCGCTTACAAAGCCGAGGTTTAATGCTGGCAAGAATAGAACAAACAAGCAGCGGCAAGCTCATCACCAGTCATCCATCCACCATGGAAGTTTTTCCCAACTAAAAGCTAAACGGTTTGCTCATGTTCGGCCTTTTAAAGAATGTATGACGGGTGGAAGCAATTCTCCTGTTCTTGAGAGCTGCAAGCCAGATATGGGTGGTTCTATGAGTTTGAGAAGTACCAGTATCAAACATTTTGATGACTTAAGGTACACACATATGGGATCTCAATCTTTCAGCCACGGCATCTATTCTAAACTGTCCCTGTTCAGTTCAAAATGCACACTATTAAATGCTCCACCATCTACCCTTGGCGATGCTGCTCTAGCTCTCCATTACGCATATGTGATAGTTTTGATTGAAAAGATAGCTTCATCACCTCACTTGATCAGCCTTGACGAAAGATCTAATCTTTACAATATGTTGACCACAACCATAAGAGCTGCTATGAGAGCTAGACTAAAGTCATATGCCAAAACTATGGGCTCATCTGTGTATAATCCTGCCCTTGCGGGAGAGTGGAATCGAGCAATGGAGCAGATCTTGGGATGGCTTGCTCCACTCGCCCATAACATGATACAGTGGCATTCTGACCACAATATTGTGAAGCAGCAGAAAGTTTCCAAGACAAATGTGCTTCTGGTCCAGACCCTCTACTTTGCAAGTCAGGCTAAAACTGAAGATGCAATTACAGAGCTTCTCATTGGTCTGAACTATATGTGCATGGTTGATGAACTTAATAGGAAGGCAATGCGAGATGCTGGTGGCAGCCGGCCATACGATGATTATATGCTCAAGCAGGATGAAATTGCTTAACAAATTCTGCAGATGGCATTAGCGGATTTTGGACTTGCACAGGTCTATAAGATGGAGATATTCATCAATAAAGTGGTTTAAAGAAGCGTGAGTTACTAGACAACGCTTCCAAGAAGTAGTTATAAGTGATCGGAAATCGAATTACTCCACTCTTGAGATGTTTAACGCATCAAATTAACACGTTTAGCTTCTGTTTTGCTGTTTACTTTTTCTTCTTGGAACTCAAAGATTCTTTCATTTGTTCATATGTTGGATGAATTGGGGGCCTACGGTCAGTTTCTTGTAAAGCTTATCTTGTAATACGAAACACTGTGGCATCACGGATAGGTATATTTGCACTGATCTTTTGACATGTCCGTAGCTACCTTCATTTAATCAGATTGATTGCTTCTTTTTAGTTATTTTCTCCTCTTTGTCCTCTGCTTTTCGGAAGGGGACATATCGCTGCACTCCCTTTTGACCTCTTGCACTCCTAATTTTATCCATTGATACTCATTTGATCTATTCAATCTAGTGACTACAAAAAAAAAGGGAGTCAAAGAGGTGAAAAGACAGAAATCACTCCTCTCTTGGTAATAGTATCAATGAATTATGTTCTTCATATATATCAACGGTCAGAAAATTGTCTGTGTTGATCATGTCATCCCTATTGTTTGGGCCCTTATAATACCAACTACATGGAAAAATCCAGATGATTAACTTTTTCTTATGTAAATTTTTAATCAAAAACGATGCTTGATCAATCAATTGATCTCCTTTTTCTACACAATGTTTCTTTAATATTACCATACAACATACTTCTTTATGACTTCCCCCCCTCCCCAACTAATAGCTTTCACACATTTTGTAATACAACGTTGCTGTAGCACATAAGTTGAGCAACAATTTGACATAACACTATTAGCATTAACGTTCGAATCATCAAATTCATTCACCAAATTTGTTTACAAATAAGGTGGGCAATGCTTGCGTTAGTATTTTACGTAATTTGAATCAATGAAACACTGTCATGTTATTCAATGAATACATTTGACGTTCAGTACGATATTTCAATATTAAACAAGTCGATTAAGATCACTCATTCAAGAACACCAAATTGTTGTCTAGCAACAATCATAGTTTCTCTAATAACATTTGCATCCCCAACTTCCTAGGCACTGCTAGCAATGGCTCAGATTTTGTCATTGTTATCCCCAACTTGTCCTTCCAATCCATAGTTTCTCTAGTAACATTTGCATCAAGTGATCCATAGTTTCTCTAGTAACATTTGCATCAAGTGACCAATCAAATTGTGAAGCAACATCCCCAATGTAAGATGCAGCATTCTATGAGCCAGAGGAACACCTGCACACATTCTTCTTCCAACTCCAAATGGAATCAACTCATAATTCTGCCCTTTATAATCAGTCTTTGAGCCTACGAACTTTTCAGGCTTAAACAACGTCGGCTCTTCAGGCCACACATCTGGTTCTCTTCCAATTACATAAGCATTCACAAACACCTGTGCGTCTTTGGGTACAAAGTACCCCATGAAACTGGTGTCATGCATTGCCTTTCTTGGTACTAGGAATGGAATTGGTGGATGCAATCTTAGCGTTTCTTTGATTATGCCCTGCAAGTATATAAGATTGTCAATATCACTAGTCTTTGACAAGAAACAAGAAATGAGCTTATGAATGAAAGCTTGACAATCAGTTTGGACTGGTGACTAAGATGTCATCAACGTAGACCAATACAATCACAATGGAAGGATATGTATGCACAAATAAGGAGCAATCAGATTGAGAGTTAGTGAAATCAAGCGATAGTAATGTATGACCAAGCTTATCAAACCAACCCCAAGGGGCTTTCTTTAAACCATAAAGAGATCTATTGAGCTTGCAAACAAATGAAGGCTGAGAAACATCAATAAAACCAGGAGGCTGTTGCATAAACACCTCTTCTTTGAGCGTACCATGAAGAAATGCATTACTAATGTCCAACTGATTGAGAAACCAATCATTTTGAACAGCAAGAGTTAATAGAATTCGAATGGTCGCTGGTTTGGCAATTGGACTGAAGGTGTTTATGAACTCAATACCTTCTTGTTGGTGAAATCCTTTGGGTACAAGGCGAGCCTTGTATCTGTCAACTGTACCATCAGGTTTTCTTTTTATCCGAAACACCCATTTATAGCCTACAATGTTTTGATGCGGAGAGGGAGGTACTAAGGTCCAAGTACCTGTCTTTTTGAGAGCCTGAAAATCGTCGAGCATGGCTTGATTCCAGTGAGCATGCTTTGAGGCTTGTAGATAAGTGGTAGGCACAAAAGTATCAATATCAATTGGATGTTTAGTGGCAGAGAGAGCTTTTGGTTTAAAGATACCTGCTTTAGACCTTGTACTCATGGGATGAGAGTTGGTAGAAATCAATTGCTGAATTAAAGATGAATAATCTAGCTGCAAAGGTAATGAATGAGATGCTGAGGATACTTGTGGAGAGAACTGAGATGGTACTTGTGAAGATAAAGGTGGCTGAGATATTGCAAGTGATGGAGATGCCGCTGACTATGATGTAGGCACTGTGGAAAATGGTGAAACATGCTAAGATATAGGAAATGAAAGATTAAATTATGTGGAAGAAGCATGCACTGGAGACTGTGGTGTTGATGAGGTAGAAGACTTCTGTACATCATGAAAGGGAAAATGCCCCTCATTGAACAATACATGCCTTGAAATGTAGATTTTCTGAGATTGAAGATCTAAGCACCGATATCCTTTGTGCTGAAGACTATAACCAATAAAGACACAATGCTTGTTTTTGTCTTCCAATTTTGAGGAAGCATAAGGTTTAAGCCAATGATAACAGCTACAGCCAAACACCTTTAATTTTGAATAATCTGGAATTGTCTTGAAGAAAAGTTCCCATGGAGATTTGTCCAGTCTCGAAATTGGTAATCTGTTGATGAGATAAAGGACAGTAGAGAAGGTTTCAACCTAGAATTTGTGTGAGACTTGAGAAGAAACCAATAGAGTCCGTGTAGTCTCTGTAAGGTGCCTATGATTCCTCTTAACACATCCATTTTGTTCTGGGGCGTGAGGACAACTACATTAATGAGAAATACCACTATTTGATAAAAAAAGAGTTGAACACAGAGCTAGTGAACTCACCCCCTGAATCTGATCGCAAGATTTTTATTTATTGCCAATCATGTTCTCTACATAAGCTTTGAAAGATACAAATATAGAGAACACCTCATATTTAGTTTTCATAGGAAACAACCAAGTATATTTGGTGAACTCATCCACAATCAACAAGTAAAACTTGTAACCACCGACAGAAGAAACTGGAGATGGACCCCAAGCGTCACAATGTAGCAACTCTAAACTAGTAGACATAGAACTAGTACTGGAAGAAAATGACAGCTTATGATTTTTGCCTATGGTGCAATCTGTGCAAAAGAAAGATACAAACTTGTCGCCATTGTGAACAAGTTTATGTTTATTTAATACTTTTCTAAACATAACAGAAGAAAGATGACCGAGCCTATTATGCTAGGTCTTCACTGATGCTTTAGTGCTGAACATAGCAGAATGTGAGAAGGGCACATTGGAGAGACCTCGAAAGGGACAAAATCCTGCTTTAACTGGCCCTCGAAAAAACATCCTCCCCGAAGAACGATCCTTGATTTCAGAACCATCAGAATCAAGGGTGAAAGAGCAATGATTATCTTTTAAGAATTGATAGGTAGAGAGTAAATTGAATTTCATTAGTGGAACATGAAGGACATTACTCAATCCAAAATTAGCATGTGGTGTTGGAATGATAGAATTACCAATGTGATGGATAACCATACCTTGTCCATCACCAATGTACACCTTGTCTTCGCCAGAGTATGGATGTGGAGATTGAATTGTAGATATGTCATTAGTAATATGGAATGTAGCACCCGAGTCCATCAACCAAATAGAAGGAGATTGCTCAGAGTTAGTGTGAGCACACATAGCAGCAAGTTTTGCAAGAGGGATTTTTCCAACAAAAGCATGATTCATTCTCTTATAACAACTTCATGATCAAAGGAATGACATATTTGACAGGGAGTTCTTCCACAAGAATTAGAGTGATTTCCACCAAAATTGTTACAATTTCTAAAATTGTTTTTATAGTTGCCATGATTAACACTAGAATTGTGAAAGTTACCTTAAGGATTATTAAAGTTCTTGTGAAAATTGCCACAATTATTGTGTGGAAAAGATCCTCAACCACGATTGTTGTTGTGAAACTTTGGTGGAGCATTATGATTAAACTGTTGATCAACATAAGCATGAAGAGAATTGTAATACTGTGGCGGTGTAGGAAGAAGAGGTTGAGACTGCACGGCAAAGGCTTGAAAAGGCTCAGAACCAGATGAGGCAACACATTTCTTTTTGCGATTCATGAAGACTTCCTTATTGATCAGCAAACCATGAAGTTCATCCAGTGTTGTGGTGGAAATCCTGAGCATGATAGAGTCATTAAACGACTCATACTCATCAGGTAAGCCTTTTAAACTAATAGCAATCAAGTCATGATCAGAGACAAAAGCTCCAGCAGTTATTAGAGAATCAGAGAGGCCTTTAATTCTTTGCAAATAATCTGAGATAGGAAGATCGCCTTTGTGAACAGAGTGAAGACGAGAACGAAGCTGATGAATATAGGTAGTAGAAACGCCACCAAATCGATGCTTGAGATTTAGCCAGAGTTCTCGAGATGATGTGATACGACGGTGAATGGAATAATCTTCTCAGGAGAGTAGAATTCATCCAAATCAGTATATTCTGATCTTTTTTATACCAAATTCGAAGTCAGGATTCAGAATTCTAGAGTTTTGACCAGATTGATCAAGCACATAAGGCGGCGGGCAAACTTCAGATCCATCAATGATTCTGGTAAGTTTATATCGTCAGAAAATTGGAGCGAAGATAGCTTTCCAGACAAGGTAATTGTCATACTTAAGCTTCGTAGGAACCATACAATTGATATTCTAAACAGTGATGGAAGAAATTGACGAGATTGAGGAATTTGAGGAATTAGGGTTCATCGTTGCCAAATTAGGGGAATGAATTGCAAGATTTAGGGCAATAACTTTAGGTTGCACATGAGACGAAGTCGAAGACACCATGATCGAAGATCAAAGTTCGAAAAAAAATTGAGAGGAATTTGCAGATGCACCAATCGAAGAAGAAATTGCAAGGAAGAAGGATCGAGAGACGGTGAAGCAGAGAGGCGATGATACCATGTAAGAAATAAGCCTTGTATTATTTCTTTCTTAATGAGTAAGGAAAATACAACTCAGTATTTATACACTTTCCTAATAAAGCTTAGTGACTAATTGTGCTTAATTAAATCTCTAATCATAGAGATTAGTTACAGAAACTGTTACAACTAAAATTATAACTGTAAAACACAGCTATACAAAACTGTTAGCTATGAGTTATCCCTTTATAAAGAACCCCTGTGCTGTCCTTCAAAGTACCATTTGTTGAGACTTTTCATACCTCCAAAATTATATTGCTTCTTCAGAAATTTGACGTAATATATAGTGATTTGTTTGTCTTTTTCTGGTTTTATTTTTCTTTTACATCAGAATCTACTTTTTTTTTTTTTTTTTTTTTTTTTTTCAGTTGAATAAAAATTCGGATCTTTTCTTATTGCTAAATGTAGGGTCCTTGACATTGAAAGTGTCCAATTCTATCTGTCACGACCGGTCCTGATTTTTTTGGTGCTTAGTGCGAAAGCTCAAAATGTGCCCTTTTTTAATACAGAAACATATGTTAAAAAAAAAAAATTTAACGAGGGCTAGAACCCAGTCGAAGCTGGGGGGCTAGGCCCTCATGTCCACATTATATTACTTGAGAAAATATACAACAAGGGGACATAGTACCTAAACCCTGACAATCAAAAGTATAATCACATACAAGCACTCCTAGCAAAGCTCCTTGAAATTTCAACCTTTAAGAAATTGTCGTCAGGCATTTTTTGAAGCAAAATCATCAATTATATCATCATACTCCAAGTCTTCAATCTCATCCTTTTCAATGCATAAGATTGCTAATCCATTTAGCCTATCTTGAGTCATAGTGGTTCGCAAGTAAGGTTTCAATAATTTCAATTTTGAAAAACTTCTTTCTGTAGGTGCCACGGTCACGGGTACCGTCAAGTCGGCTCCATCTACATCCATGGTGTTTCCATGTTTCAAATGTGCTTCAAGATTCAAACAATTTTCTTTTAGCGCTTGATCATCCAATGAAATTAACTTCGGTGCATCAAACAAGAAGCCAAAAAATAGATTCAAAAGGCTTTAACTGTTCAAACCTGTGTTTCAGTTGAGAAATAGCAATATCCACTATAACAAGAAAATAATATGTTCAAAATGATTTTTCAGCAAACTGTTGTTCCCTGTCATTACCATCAACTTCGTCATGATGTTTTTTTTTAGGTGTATGATGTTTCGTTTGAAAAACAGGGTCAATTTTCGAATGAAGTGCAATTTCTTTAGCATCACTCATAGCAGAAGCAAAACCAGTTTCTCTGTAGTTTTCGAAAAATGTAAAAAGTAATTCCAATGCCTTTACAACAACATCAAGACGCATGTATTCATATTGTAATTTTGTACTCACCACGTTAATCTTCAACAAAATGTCATACCAAATAACTAAACTTAATACAAAATCAAAACTTGAAAGTTCTCCTAATGCTAAACATCCTATATCCCTACTTAATTGGAGATTCTCAGTAATTTCCACCAACTTAAACAAAGCATTTCTAACCTGGGCCACTTGGGATTTAATTGCTTTAGCACTTTCAATGTGACTTTCTCATCGAGTAGTTGACAATGACTTCAAAGTAAACCATCAAGATGTTCAAGCAAAATATTCTAACACTTTGTAGAGTTGGAAAACACCGTATATATGCATTGACATGCTCCAAAAAACGATTTTTCTTTAGGATATGAACTTGCCATATCACAAACTATTAAATTAAGACAATGAGAACCACATGGCATGTAATAGGCTATGGGATTTATGTCTAGCAATCTTTTCTGGACACCTTGGTGTTTCCCTCTCATGTTAGATCCATTATCATAACCTTGTCCCCTCACATTATCAATATCAAGATCAAGAGACTTTAGGACAACATGCAACTCATTAAAAAGTTGTTGTCCTGATGTATCTTCCACACTTAAAAACTTCATGAAATACTCCCTTATATTTATTGACCTACTTGACAAGTGAACACATCTCAAAATTAAAGTCATATGTTCCACATGACTTGCATCAGGAGTACAATCAAGAATGATAGAAAAAAATTTGGCTTCTTTTACTTTTTTTAATGATTGCAGTTTTGACTTTTGAAGCTAAAATAGCTATTAACTCATTTTGGATTTTATGGCTCAAATAGTGATGATGAATCTCTTTATTCTCAATGAGTCGAAAATGCTTTTGCATTATTAGATCAAACTCCACAATCATTTCAAGTAAACCTAAGAAGTTGCCATTAGAGTCTTCATAAGGTCTTTCATTTGTTCCACGAAATGCTAAATTACGTATGGCAAGACATTTCACTAAGCATCACTTGTTTCCAATGATTTGTCTCTTTCTTGATTCACATTTGAAATTCTTTGTCAATTGTTTGATTTTTTGTCAATCTACTTTTCATCCCAACCCAAGTTCTCGAATTAGTGAGATGCACTTTACTCTTTTCATGTTGGTCAAGCTTGTCACCAAGATGTCTCCAATCACTAATTCCATCTTTTGCAAACTCACTTTTTGAGGCAATTGTTTTAAACAATTTACAACAAAAGCAAACGACTTTATCCAACTCTTTTGAGTACACGAGCCATTTTCTATCATAAATTTCACCCAGTCGTAATTTTTTTTTATCAAGTAGTGTGAGGAAAATTTTCTAAAGAATTTGTCCTTAGGATAAGTGAGATTCCTCGAATTGGTCCTTTTTCTACAAGTAAGTCTCTCATTTTTGCATTAAGACCATCCCAAACTCTTGGATCATAAATGTTTAAATGGAAAATAGGTTTAGGAAATTGAATATTTTCCTCTACACCAATATAATCATCATCAACATTTAAATCCACATCACCGCCATTTTCATGGTCTTGAGACTCATCACCAACATGTTCCTCTAAATCACCACCATTTTCATGGTCATGAGAGTCGTCATTAACATCGTTCTCCACATAACCACCAATTTCACGATCATGAGACTTCCCAACAACATTTTGTGACTCTTCACCAACATCATTTTCTCTCAAATTTTCAACCGACTCATTCTTTGTAGAAAAAAATTTATTAATAGATACTCTTAAACTTTCGGTAATTTCATTGTCCTTTGCCTTTTTTTTTTTTTCCTTTTCATATTACCAGAGAGTTGTTTCCTAAAAGACATGGCTTCGATAATTTGTTTGCAAAAATCGACACATCCCAACCCAGAATGTCCACGTGTCCATCTGAATTGTGATGTGTTGGCCGACATTTAGAGCAAGACAAAGCCATAAAGTAAGGTTGATGCGCAAAAGTGAGGAAAACTTTAAACTTTAAATAAACCAGAGTGCACACGTGATTGGGTGGTAACCCTTATTACAAAACATGAAGTTCAAAGCATAATGCAGAAATATAAAAGATGTCTCATCCATAAAGGATGATTATTCAGTACATAAGCAACCTATTTTGACCAAAGAACAGTCAGCTACTTTGACTGAAACCTCGTACTCCCACGAATAGCTATCATAAAATCACACCTATGAAAGTTAATAAAAATTCATTGTTATGAAAATCACTGCTCATTATCTATGTAGGCACACAAGTCATACAGAAAGTAACTGCATGAACAAGCTGGGTGATACACTTTGACCCGAAATGTCCACCTGGACTCCGAATCGAGCTATGTTGGCCGACACTAGGAGGGTGACGAAGCCATAAAGTGAAGTGTGAATAAATTTAAACCTAAAAGTGCCTAAATATAAGAGTGCGCTTGTGAGCGAGAATGAACCCATTTCACACGTGCTGTCAGAGCATAAGTAAAGTATAGTAAGGGAGGATGAAAATTATACCATCGAGGTAATCTCCAATACCAAGATTTACCAAGAATCCTTGTCGACACAAAAGCTTAGCCACTAATACCTGGAGGGGCGATATACAAGGCTGAGTGGGTCTGAAAAGAAAGTTTTGTAAAAACCTTTTCGAAAACATAATAACCACTCACCGTAAAACAAGTATAGTTTCCAAAATATACATACTACGTATAGTATGAAAGTACTTACTGTAGCCTGCAATATCTCAAGAACTCCATATGTCACAATATATTTCGTAAATAACCATGTAACGTTCGATAGTCACATAATCTCACATAAACAATTGTATCATATCGAGTGCTCATTGACACATGCTGACACACGAGTTCATGCAGAGATATTCTGACATGAACAGGACTAGGTGTAACAATGATATACGCTCTAGTACTACAATCACGTGAAGACTGGCGCTATGCGCAGCACATATGAGTCCTAATTGCCTAGAGCAATTTAGGACATCACTGGCATCTACAATGGATCCAAAGTGAGTGTACGGTGCGATGTGCACATACATGTGAAAGACTAGCCCTAGTCCCGATGAGTACTAACATCGCTGTAGCAAATGATGAGCAAATGACATAAATATAGTCATGCCACAGTGATTCGATAATTCTAGTCAACATAATATTATTCATAGTAGTAAATATAATTTGGCATCAATAATAATACGCATATCTGTGCATCCCGTAGGACATAGCATAACTTCATAATTTCCATCAATGTGCTAAATCTTATAAACGTCATGCTAATCTAGATGTATTGTAGAAAACTCTTTATGAAATGTATATATGGAAACTAACAATTATATATACTATATAAAAGAAAAGACTCACTCACAGTTACTTGCGAGGTCATAGTCGTTCGAACTAGGCTAGCCGGAGTCTCCGATAGTAATCGCACATAAGCATAATATTGAGATCCATTAGTAAAAATCAATTAAAACATTTGAATTTGGAGAAATAGACGGCGGATTTGGAATTAGCGCGTCAAAATATGCTAAGGAAGGACCCGGGCAATTTTTGTAAAAAGTTAATCGAGACATCTTGGTTGTCAACTACGTTAAAACTTTAGAATTTCACTAAATGGATGTCAAAAACGAACTCAGGATCTCGAAATTAGCTTATGAGGGTTTTTGAGAAATTTCGAAAAAGTTAGCATAAGGAATATTCCAGAGAATATTTCAAAGAAAAAATTCTAGAGAATATTCCAGCTCCATTTGGTAAATAGGCCAACTGGGTTTAATGGGTCATGGATGAATGGTCCAAAGGTTTGGGTCGGGCTTGGATCAGGTTTTGGGCTTAAGGCATTTTATTTTATTTTATTTTTAACCAGGTTGGGTTGACCTGATGGGCTCATGGGTTGCACCCGCCAGACCCAGTGAAGGAGAACACCGAATTTTTGGCTGGAAAACTTTTCCGGCTTCCTTTAACTTTGAAACTCAACCAAAATCCACCATTAAAATACCAAAATGAAGCTAGGAGGTGTAGGGATTCGAGTTATACCGTTTTGGGTCTCAGTCATGGCCAAAAAAAGGTCAGCAACACAATGGTCCATTGGAAAATCTAGGGAAGTTCCTCCCCGACATGATTCCTATGTCCAACACCACTAAACCGTCTCAAAAACATTGTTGGATCAGAGTTTTGCACAATGATGGTACTGTGCATCGAGGAGACGATGCGTCTCGACCTGGGTTAGGTTCGTGATGGGGAGGTTTCGTGGGTGGTGTTCGCCTGAATGGCGAGTGGTGATGGTGGTGTGGTCTACTATTAGAGAATGGGGGAGGTAGATAAGAGAGATTTAGAGAGAGTGAAGAGCGAGAGAGAAACCAGAAGGAGAAAGAAAGAGCTGAGAGGGAAGGTTTGGTAATGTGGGGAAGAAAGTGTCACGTGGAAGTGAGTGAGTAGGTGAGTAAGGCATGTGGGCCCCCATAGCCACAATTATCTGATCAGAAAATATTATAAAATAACATAAAAATAATAAAATAACTAAAATAGTTTTTTTTTTTTTTTTAATTTTTTTTATTACAAAGATAATTTGCCAGATTCATGGTTCCGTAAATTTTTCATTGTACCTCCGAATTCAATTCCGCTTGCGTTTACGCGTTTGCACCGTTGAGTACTTCAAGAACACAATAAAATAGTAACTTGTACACACCATGAAAAGATGATCAACGAAAGTCAACAATCTCACCTCTAGGGCATTTTCGTCAATTCACTCTTTTAATATTAATAAAATTGTAAAATTAGGGACTGGTCGTCACACTGGGTGTAGGTTTTACATTCTAGTACTACATCATGTGAAGCTGACACTACGCGCATCACATATGAGTCCAAACAACAAACCTAGGGACAGGCTGGCACATAACTCTGGATCTAAAGCGAACGTAACGGTGCATGTGAACATACACATGAAGCTAGTCCTTGGCCTATGACAGTACATCTAACTAATGAACACCGTGCAAACATGTAACAATGAGCAGATATAATAAATAAAGATGTCATACCACATTTTTATACTCGGAATTAATAAAAATATACAGCGTAGAAAATTTAAAATGAAGATAACCATCACATGTGACATCAATTATGTAAAGAAAAAGATGCGAAAAAAAATCACACACACACACACGCACACATATATATATATATATATTTAATATCAAAAGACCCACTCACTGGTATGTCGCAGGGTGGTAGCCGCCCAACCTATTTTGCCTGCGGTACTCCTCTCGGTGGTCCTCTCCTATATAGAAAATTACTATACTAATCATTAAACTAATGATAATTGATGCAAAACACCTAATTTCCCCTTAGTTTGCTCAAAATAGAATTTGGAGACAATTGGTATTGAATTTGGAAAATTGGAGTGTGGAAACGGAGTCAGCGCGTCAAAATACCCTAGGGAGGGTCCTAGGCAATTTTTCAAAAAAGTCAACTTTGATCCATTAACTGTCAACAGTTAACTTTAACGGAATATTCCCTCCTATTTCAAAAATGGATCCGGGTTGGATCTGGCCCACAGATCCGAGTATGGGCTTGGGCCGGTTTCCAATTTGGGGCTTTTTTTTTTGTTTTTGTTTTTTGGTTTGTTGCAGATTTTCTGAAAATCTGGGGAGGTTTCAAACCCTCTGTTCAAAGCCATTTCACAACCAAAATTTGCCCATAATATATCAAAACGAAGCTTAGGACGAGAGGAATAAGATTTACCTATTTCAAGGCCAAAATTTTGTTGAAGATCGTTTGAAAATGGCCTGAAAGTGATGGCCCGAGTTGGAGTTCTCTATTTTCATTAGTTTCGAAGTGGTTTTGGACATGCAAGCTCAAACCTGTGGCCTAGGGGTAGTGGGAAGTCATCCTGCACCTTTAAACTCAACCACAACAACAAGGTTTCGTTGGGTTTAGCTTGGAAAAATCCACAACTCGTCGGAAAACATGGTGTGTTAGGAACCATACTTCGAAACGCGTGGAAACTTGCATGCATGCTAGTAAACTACACAGAAAAACTCAAGAACACAAAGATAGTGACAGAAACATCACTTGGGTTCAAGATTGAGAGCTCAAGCTCTTGGCTTCAATGGTAGAACCTCGCACCATGCACCGATGCCGCATGCAAGGCCATGGTTGGGTTCCTTGAGCTCCAAGGATTCCAAAAATAATATTTTTGAGCTTGATTTGTTGAAGGTTCGAAGAGGAATGAGAAGGAGAGCTCATGGAGCTCTAGAGAGAGTGACAAGAGAAAGCTGGAAGAGAGAGAGAGATCCGGCTAAATGAGAGGGAAAAAGAAAAGGAAAAGGTGATGGGGAGATGGTGAAATTTTTCCACGTACCGGTCACACAAGGTGACCTGAAATTCCCCAATAATAATTGCCTGACACTTGTCTCACCACTTTTTAAATGGCACTGTGATTAATGAATTTCATTGAAATACTCATTTTACCATTATATATTCATTTTCAGAAAATAATTGAAATAATAAAAAAAGAAAAGAAAAGAAAGGAGAAGGTAAAACGCCATCCATCTCGCTGTCACACACCATCCCCACCGATTCTACCATTACCTCTCACCTCTCTCCCTTTCTATTTCTTTCCGTCTCCCTTCCCCTTTTTATTTCTTCTTTTTTGTGCGCCAGAATAAGAACACGCAGGCTGCTCCAACAGCTAATAGATCGGGATTAGCGACATCGGATCTGAATTGGAGTTTCACCGAGAATACTTAGGTTCCATGTAGTAGAAGTAAGAGTGGGAGAGAGAGGAAAGAAAAAGAAAGTACAGAGAGCGGGATAGATGACGCAAGTTAAATTGCCGGCTGGTGATGAAGGTTGGTGCACTGGGCGGTTAATCAGCGTCTCAGATTTATTCTCGTAAGCTTCTGATTTTTTTAGTGAAAATTTCTGAAATAGTTGGCATTTTAATAAGAAAAATATGTACGTGTCAAATTTTTATTTATGGAACTCCAAGTCGGCATTTATTCCAAGTACATGGAAAAATTTCTCGGGGAGATGATGTCTAAAGGATTGGGTGAGAGGAAATAGGTTTTTAAAACCTATTAAAACCATTATTTTGAAGTCCACTTGCACACACTAACCCAAGTGGTCAGTACATGCAGCAATATCTCTGCACGAAGGCAAAATTCAGTGTCCCAAAAAGGACCCATGCAGTGGTGCATGCTACACAAAAAGAAAATTCCAAGTTTTGAATTTGTCTCAGGTAATTTTTACACAGTTTTGAAAATAATTTGGTTGTTATAATTCCGAATTGAGTTATGTCTGTGGCCACTTGTTCGTAAAAATAAGTACTATTCAGAAATAGTAAAAGAAGAGTACGAAAGTGGAAGGAAACTTGAGATCCACGTGGATGGCTTACGTGGCATCTCAAAGGCATTTTAGAAATTTCATTGCTACCGGGAATAAAATACATTGAATTTCGGGATGGGATGTCACAATAATTACCTAGATATGATATAATAAAAATTTTCTATCAAAATTATCATTCCAACACATATTATATATTATAAAAACACTAACATCTATTATATATATTATAAAAGCACAAACACATAGTCTAAGATATTATTAAAATTGATAAAATTGAACCAAAAAATTGGGTTTGAAATGAAATCAAATAAGAGTAATGCTATTTATACCATGTTTTTGTACCACATTTTCATACCACCTTAGGTGGCATTTGATGTGGACAGCCACATCATTTGAATTAATTAGATTTTTAAATTTAGTTTATTATTTAATAAACTAATAATTAAGAAAAACTAGTTAATTAAGTGATGATTGTGGTATACAAGGAGTCTTTCTCTTTCATTTTCATGAGTTTTGCAAATTTTTCAAATGATGTGGCTGTCCACATCAGATGCCACCTAAGGTGGTATTGAAATGTGATATAAAAACATGGTATGAATAGCATTACTCATCAAATAATTCAATTTATCAAGAATTCAATTCATCATCAACAACAACAATTCTATACATCAATTATCATATAATTTTATGTCACTTGCAAAATTTTATACTAAATTATGAATTAATAATTCAAATTTTAAAAATTAGTTTACCTCAAAACTCAAAAGGGTTGGTGAATGCACTAAATGGTGAATGGCGCTGAGAAGGACCTGTTAGGCTTGGAAGCTGCAGCTCAGCAGCTTGTAGTCGGGAATTGGGAAACAATGAATTTTGGGAGTTAAAATGATGCACTTGCAGCCAATGTAATTGAGAGAAAAGAACAGAGACAGTAGGGCAGTGGGGAAACAGAGTAGGGTGGGGAATCGGGAAAAAGGCTAGATGTGTTAGGAACTTATCGTTAATTGGGGGACGAGTGGTCCCCCTTAAGTTATTTTTTTCTTTAATGCCCAAAACTTGGGCCAATCCATTTATTGTCAAACTTGGGGTCTTGCCCTCCAACCCCTATTTTGGGCTCTGGACAATTTTTTTTTATTCCTAATTATTTGAATTTTTTTTTGGTGCTCCTTTCAATTTTGGGCCCTGGACAACCACTCTGGTGGCACTAGACTTGGGCCGAGCCTGCTATGTGGTAACAACGTTTAGTCATATGAGCATGTGGTCTAATATCCTAGTGGATAGGGTGTACGGTTTGCACCCATGCATCCTGGTTCGAAATTCCCTCATTCCCTCAATTATTATAATAGTTTTGAACCTTCCCCCTCCCCTCCTTAATAATAATTATAAAAAAAAAAAAAACTTTTAGTTATATGATCATTTATATAGGATGTAGATAGGAAATTCATAAAACGTCACATGTAACCTATAGTTTGAACTCTTTGTTCAGCTGTTGGCGAAGCTTTTAGGAAGACATGTCGAATAAGTGATCTAGTACTGAGAGCATAAAATGGGCATCAGTGCTTTAGTTGCTAGTGTTAGTCTCTGTTAATTAGTCATAACATCTGCACTGAATTAAAAATAACAAATAAATATATAAGTTTAGTATAATTTCTGTGCCTTTTTATGTTAATGGCATTGCAGGTTACTGGAAAATTAGAACTTGAAGAAGCTCGTAGAAAGCTGTTTAGTGAAGCACATCGTATTACAGCAAAACAAGTGCATCATACTCTATCAAGTGGTATTGTTGAAAATGTTTGGAATCTATTAGATATTCGGATTCTCCAACAAGCTTTGAGCAAAAAAGTAAATGAAGATCAGCATACAACAACAGAAAACTCGGGTAAAGTTACCCCTGCCTTTAGCATCAGAGTATTTTATACTTATATATAGTTAACCAGGGCATTGCTGCATCAAAATGTATTATTCCAAACGACAGCTGATTGTGAGCGTTGTGTTGTTTGTAAGCACTCTCATCGGGTATAGGGCTTTGGCAACGATTTGGTTTCTTTTATTAAATTAAATCCCATAATGTGCCTTTTGCTCTAATCCTGTACTTTAGAAAGATACAATCGCAAGGATAAATGTTAAACCTCATGCTTCTTATTCTCTATACACACGACATTGCATCTTCTCCTGCAAATAAATGAAAACGGCCTGTATAGTGCATTTTTTTTTTCAATGTCTTTTAAAATGCTTAATGCACTGCCTTAATTTAGCACCTTTCTATCTACTGCTTGCTTGGTATAATGGTATTTATATGAAAAATTTGAAAATAGAAAAAATAACGATCGCAGATAACTGTTGCTGCTGATTCCACCACCGCTGTAATCATGTGTCTAGTGTGATGAACTTCTCAGAAAGCCATGAAGGGGCAAGAGAACTGATTGCTACTTGTTCCACCTCCAAGAGAGTGAACTATGTCTTCAAACAGAAACTCGTCACATGGTATAGCTAAAATGCCAGGGATATCATGACCATACTCTTCATATGCTCGATCTAGCAGTCGGCGTAGAACTGGGTGGTTCAGGAAACCTGCTCTTACAACAAACCTTCTTCTAGCTTCCCCTACTACTACAGCCAAGTGACCAGGAGGAACATCCCGGGGTGGCTTTTTTTCACCACCTCCGGCAAGCCTCCACTTCACATGCAACCCATTCTTTTTCGGCTTCTCAATGTTGCAGAGCATGCCCCGTCTTGAATATTGCTCCGTGGGAAGAGCCATATCCATGTGAAGTGAGAACTCAGACATTTTTTTTATAAGGATTGTTCAAGGTGGACTTGGGTATTTATACTTGGGGCTCTCCGATTTTTGCTTCTACAATCTATTCATTTACCGTGCAAAGGCCTAAGGGCAAACACAATAAGGTAATGTATCTTATAACTGCTAATTGCATATTATGAAGATAATAGCAGGTAAAATGTGTCAGACTGATTTGGCTTTTTATATAAAAAAATTAGTGTTTTATGTGATTTGTAGACACAACTGGCCGCCCAACTCTTTTTCTATACGGAACTGTGACAGTACGTTGTTACAAAAGGTGGCCCCAAAATAGTAGTTCCCAGAACATGTTGCATGTTCCCTGTACAAGATTTGATGGCTATGGGTCATGAAGCTGAAATTGGGTTTGAGAGCAATCAAGTCCAAAACTCTGCTAATTTGATCTGATCTGATCTAATGTGGGAGGTCCTGGGTTCAATACTTTGAGCTGGTGAGTCTGCTTGATTGTGGCGAATGGCAGGGTTAAATTTCCCATAGCCTCTCCGGGATCGGAAGGGGTGGATAATCGTGGTTTGCCACCAGTTTTCCTCCTTTTTCAGTATAAAAAGATGGGGTGTCTAGTGTGTTTGGTCAAGTTCCATAGACATTGAAGTCCCTCGTTCAACCGTACCGTAAGGGCATCTTTGGTGCTTAGGATTGGATTTGATAGCTCACTAGATTTAAGGTATGTTGAAGCAAGAAATGAAAGTCAACTTCCTAATTATGTCAAGTTGAATAGCTAGATGGATTAGCCACTAGATTTAAGGTAAGTTGTTCAGCCAGTGCCCCGTTTTTTGTTATCTAACCTTACAATTCTAGGAACCACCCTTGAACTATTATTTTTGCTTCCATCTTACGTGACAAAGTTGAGTGGCATGTAGCGTCCGTTTAAAAATTTGTCGTGTTCACTAAATTCTAGTTATAAATAACAAATTGTCATACATTATATGTTTGAATTGAACAACGCTTTGTCGTACCCAGCTTACCACTTGGCAGGGAAGTCCCTAACAAATTTCTTTCCCTTCCATTAGAGATCCAAACATGTGTAAAGCATAATTAGTTTGGAAAGGTAAAAGGTGGTTAGAATTGAGTACTTGATTTCGTGGGTCAACAACTTTGGCCATAATTTTAGGCAGCTTTTCATCAAGAAGAACCAGAAAGAACTACAGATTAGGGTTTTCAGGAGGGTGTTTACAGATTAGGCTTTAATGTAGTGCCTTTATCTAATCTTCTTTTTTATTTAAAACATCCAGGTTAGTCTAAATTTAATTTGTTTGTTTGGTCCAAACTCTTAATGCCTCGACACTCATCAAGGTAATAAACAAATAACAATTAAACTAATAATGTTCCTACTAACCTTGAGCCAGTTGACAAAGAACAGAGTCTGTATTTTGGGAGAACTAACTTGTATGCCACGGGTAAACTGTCACGGTGACCTCTTGTGTCAATGTTGATCGAAAATTAACTTACCTTATTATGATTATCACAGGGTTACTAGAAGATCGAAATGATTTAGACAAGGAGTTTATTGGCGAAGGACGCTTTACTTACCTGTGAGTGGACCTCTTCGAGAACCAAACATTTTTACGTTATATATATATGTTTACATATGTCTTATATGAGGATGCATATTACTATGTCGGTCTTTGATGAGACTTATGATGATATTTGACAATATCGTTGGATCGTTGATGATTTATTTTCACCACATGGTCTCTTATATAATGTTGTATAGCTATGTTTGGTTGTAGATTATTTGCAGGTAATATTTCTTCCTGGTAGATGCTAGGATTATTGATTATTATCGGTAGTGAGTTTAGCTAGATGATGCTAGTATATCCTGCATGTTATACTTATGCTAGTGGATGCTAGTGTAACTGATTGAGTAAAGGTATGATTTTTGAATTTAGATTGAAACGCTAGGTGTTAGTAGGGCGGTGGACTGGGCCTAGCGCCTAGACGTCTAGGCGGAGCCTAGGCGGCCTACGCGGATTTAAGTAAATTTATTATTTATTATTATATGTCATATTTACTCATAAAAGCCTATAGTTCCATTTTCATTAGTTTTTAGTTCACAAAAAATGTTCTTTAATTAATAGGTAGTATAATAAACAATTAATTGACAACTCTCATTAACAAATTGACTAGGTTTATTTTGGACTTTACTATTTGGGTGGACAAACCCACTAAAGTGTGCAGAAGCCCATTAAATTCTCACTTAAAAAAAAAACCAACTGACGACGTCGTTTAACCTTAGGTTATTTTAAAAGGTTACTATTCATCATCATCTTTTTCTCTTCTCGACCTACGCAACCTTTTTTTTCCCAGATGGCAGAGAAGATGAAATGGTGCATCTCAAAAAACTTAGTTGATCTGCTGCCTCCCAAAGCTGCCTTGCCCCACTTAGTTCCCCGCCTAACACCACTTAGTGGGTGATCCGATTTTTCTAACAATTAGGCCTTAATCGGAATGACAACCAGCTGTGGAGCGCCTAGGTAGCCACCTAGGCCAATTTCTAGAACACTGTGTTTTCGAAACAGGGGTTATTATGTTGAATGATTTTAAATGTGATAAAACTAGTCCACTCATGTTTTGTTTAATCGACCCTTTTAGAACGTAACGAGAGTAAGGAAAACATCAGTGGTTACGAATGGGCTTGGCAATGAGGCTTTTATCCTCTAAACTTTAGGTGATGGTTTACTTACTGCAGTTTTATCCTGTTTGTAAAATATTGCATGATCGCACTTTTGATTATGCATATCACTGTACGTTTATGTGTTTACTATTGTGTAAAACTTCTAGCTGCTCTGGTGTGATGAGATAATAACGGGACTTAAACCTCGAGATAATTTGTGTCCCCAAGTGGGGAGGATGATAAGTAAACTATGTAGAAGCTTTGGATTTTATTAATGAACATTTTTGGTTTAGATTCTTATACATCATAAATATCTTACTATGGCTTTGTCACTAAGTTGGTTTGTGACGTCATCTTCTGATGGGGACATATGGTCAATTTAGTTTCGGCCAGAACATCGTGGCCTCATAACTTGTGTTATTGGGGTTGGAGTGTGTCAATTAGTTCGATTGAGACTTGTTGCCAACCATCAATACTCTTCAGTACAACTCGTGTTAGGGCATCAGCCAAATGTTTCACATTTACGAGTTTTTGGTTATGTTGTTTATGTGCCTATTGCACCGCCACCCAGCCCAGACTGTGTATTTATATGGGTTTTGATTCACCATCTATTATTAGATATTTGGAACCCTTGACGGTTGATATTTTTATCGCTTGCGGATTGTCACTTTGATGAAACAGTTTTCCTGCCGTTAAGGGGAGTAAAGACTGTTCCAGAAGAACAGCGAAAATTAATATGGGATATACCCACCTTGTCTCATTCCGATCCACGAAGTACGTAATGTGAAAATGAATTGAAAAGAATTGTTTATCTTTAAAGTATTACTAATCAAATTCCATATACAATTAATGATGCAACGAAAGTGGCAAAATCAGATATAAGCAAACGCACCTGCAAGAATTGATGTCCCTATTGGAAAAAACAAAGTGGCCTCAAACGATTCATCCAATGTATGCCTGAAGCATGGTAGACCATCACGTTCAAAAGATTCAGCTCCTCAAAAGAGAAAGATGAAGGCACATCAAAATCCAAATGAAATCATTCATGAAAAGGTAATGAATGACGAATCCACAATTTATGATTCTGTACTTCCAGAAAAAGAAATGTCATTGATGAGACACATGTCCCTGAAGAGACAAAAGTAGATGAAAGCAAAGAAATATCCATAAATTATGCATGTAATAATGAATTATGGGGTCGAAATGAAATAATCATCGACGACATGTTCACATTTGCAGTAGCCACTGAAATCATATTAAACATGATATTCAGCTTCACTTTATTGATGCCAATAGAGACAAGATTGACCTAAGTGGAAAGATGCAATCCAGGCAGAATTAAATTCCTTGGAAATGTGAAGTGTTTTTGGACTAGTAGTTCAAACCCCGCCTGGCTAAACCTTGTAAGTTACAAATGGGTATTCACAAGAAAGCGCAATGAGAAAAATGAGATTGCAAGATATAAAGCAGGACTCGTTGCACAAGGTTTTTCACTAGAACTAATTGTGAGAAAACATACTCTCCTATAATGGATGCAATTACATTCGTTACTTAATAAGTTCGGTGGTTTCAGAAAAACTTGATATGCGACTCATGGATGTCATCACCACATATATATCTATATGGAAAATTAGATTCTCATATCTATATGAAAGTCCCAGAAGGACTTAAGTTGCCTGAAACGACTAACAAATTACGAGGTATGCACTCAATCAAATTAAGGTGATCATTATATGGGCTGAAACAATCTGGATGAATGTGGTATAATTGTCTGATTAAGTAAATCAAGGAAAGATATACCAATAATGTCATTTGCCCTTGTGTGTTTATTAAGAAATCAAACTCTGGATTTGCTATAGTGGCAGTATATGTTGATGACATGAACTTAGTTGTCGATGACATGAACTTAGTTGGAACTCCTGAAAATCTAAACAAGACTGCTGAATATTTGAAAAGCGAATATGAAATGAAAGACCTTGGGAAAACAAAATATTGTCTCAACTTGCAAATTGAACATTGTGTTAATGAAATTTTGGTGCATTAATCAACTTACATTGAAAAAGTTCTAAATTGATTTGGCATGGACAAGGTTTATCCACTTAGCATGCCAATGGTTGTTCGGTCTCTTAACATTAAGAAAGATCCATTCGTCCAAAAAAAGATGTTGAGATAGTCCTTGGTCCAAAAGTACAATATCTAAGTGCAATAGGTGCTTTATTGCATTTAGCATAATGTACTAGATCAGATATAGCTTTTTTAGTCAACTTGTTAGCAAGATATAGCTCTGTTCCAACAATTCGGCATTGGGAGGGAGTCAAAGATGTTTTACAATACCTTCGTGGGACAACTGACATGGGCTTCCTCTACTTCAAGAAATTCACAAATGACCATAATCTTGTTGGATATGCAAATGCTGGTTTTCTCTCTGATCTGCATAAAGCCTGCTCACAAACTGAATATGTGTTCATGTATAGAAATACATGAATTTTATGGCACTTAACAAAGCAAACATTAGTTGCTACGTCTTCCAATCACTCGGAAATACTTGCTCTACATGAAGTATGTCGTGAATTTTCTTGGCTAAGATCAATGATCCATCATATTTGGAATCCATATGGTCTATCTTCAAAGACAGACACTTCAACTATCATTCATGAACTTAATGCAGCGTGTAAAGGATCATCAAGGGCGATAAGACTAAACACTTATCTCCAAAGTTTTTCAATGCACATGAGCTTCAGATAGTCAAGGTTATTGAAGTCACATAAATCTGTTCAATGAAAATCTGGCAGACCTATTCACCAAATCTTTACCAAAGTGCTGGTTTCAAAAGCTAGTGCATGGCATCGGATTACGTCGGCTTATCAATTCGTCAAATTGAAGAATGCAGAATCAGGAGGAGATACACATTAGGGGGAGCATCAAGAACACATGCATGTTGTACTATTTTTCATTCGATTATTATTTTTCCCACTGGATTTTTCCTATCAAGGTTTTAACAAGGCAACATAAGCATACTTAACACTACATCACTAATCCAAGCAGAGTTGTACTTTTTTCCTGCGCTACAATTTGTTCCCACTGGTTTTTCCTAGCAAGGTCTTAATGAGGCAACTGATGTTGATATATGGGCATTCAAGGGGGAGTGCTGTGAAAACTATGGGAATTGAATGCTCACACGGTTTAGTCAAAAGTGAAAAAGAAAGGATGACTAAAAATGGTGGTATTATCATTTTTTTTTTGTTGGACGACATGGTTTTCAACTTGTATGGCATGGTTTTCAACATACCTTAATTTCCCTTGTAGACTTCTACATGTAAAAGGCTCTATATGAAGAGCATGTAGCGTTTGATCAAACAACACACAAGATCAAGAGTGAAATCAATAATACCAATATCCCTCCCCCCTCTTTACTTGCAATAAAGTTACAAAAATAAATAGTGTGATACAGTGCACACATTCTACTTTTATCTCTAGCAAATGTTATCTCTCTCTCTCTCACTTTTGCCTATTTATACAGGATATTGTTTTTTCTTTTTAATTTGCAGACCGTTTGGCTAAAAGTGGTGTCAAAATCATACCCCTCTTTGTTCCAGATTCAAATGAGGTCTAAGACCCAAAAAGAGACAAGTTGAAAATTGGATTTTAGAAGTACAATTATAAAAGTTGTGAGTCGTCACTCACTATTTAATCTTAATTTTCTAAGCAACAAAATAAATAGCTAGACTAGAAAACTAATAAAAATTTGTACTTAATGTTACAGCCCATCTTGGAAATTAGAATATTTCAATTCTCGAAGGCGTGAAACGGCCAAAATTCCCCTGGAAGGGGAACATGTTGACTTTGGATATATTGTAGGTGCCAGCTTATCCCTCGATTACACTAGGAAAATAGGACTTGTATTTGAGTGCTTAACGCCAGCTACACATGTTTGTAGTACTATAACGTAAACATTATACACCCAACATGTTTCATGTTAGAATATCTCCACACGAGCATGTGTGTTTGCATTGTTTGATGAGCAAACATACCATATCTGTTTTATTGATGATTTGTGATATACCTACTTTTCAGTATATGTGATTTTCACTATTGTCATGGTACTTTATTATTTTTTTAGTATTACGAATTCACAATGGGACACTAATATAATGGCCGGTCATAGTTCAGTAAAGATTTTAAGTCGGTTCGCTTGGTCTTTGAATATATGATTCCACCCATTGGATCTTTCTTGAAGATTTTAGATTGAGAAGTCACGAGTTTTACCCGATTTTTTGGAAGAACTTCTTCTACCTTAGTGTTTGGTTTTTTATACTACATGTATTATGATTTTGACTATTATTACAACAAGGGATTAGTATGTTCGAATGAGAAATGATTTGTAAAAACCTTTATTTTAGCCCGTTCACACATTTTGTTTTGCACCCCTCCAGGACTTAGTAGGCTTTGGCAACAATATGTTTCTTATATTAAATTAAATCCTATAATGTGCCTTGTTGTGTAATCCTGTACTTGAGAAAGGTATATATGCAAGGATAAATGTTAAACCTCATACTTCTTATTCCCTATACATAAAGAGATTGCATCTTCACCTGCAAATAAATGAAAACGGCCAGTAAAACGCATACGTATTTTTTTTTTCAGTAAGTCTTAAAATTCTTAATGCACTTTTTTAATTTAGCACCTTTCTATCTACTGCTTGCTTGGTATAATGGTATTTCTACGAAAATAGAAATAGTAGCGATCGCAGATAACTGTTGCTGCTGCTTCCACCACCGCTGTAATAATCTGTCTAGTGTGATGAACTTCTCAGGAAGCCATGAAGGGGGCAAAAGAATTGATTGCTGTTTGTTCCACCTCCAAGTGAGTGAACTATATCTTCAAACAAAAACTCGTCACATGGTATAGCTAAAATGCCAGGGCTATCATGACCATACTCTTCATATGCTCGATCTAGCAGTTGGAGTAAAACTGGGTGGTTCAGGAAACCCGCTCTTACAACGAACCTTCCTTTTCTGCTTCTCCATCCCGAGGTGGCTTTTTTTCACCACCTCCGACAAGCCTCCACTTCACATGTAACCCATTCTTTTTCGGCTTCTCCATGTTGCGGATCATGCCTCGTCTAGAATATTGCTCCGGGGAAGGAGTGATGTGATATATAATAGCACACAAATTAAACCTTATAATTGTAGTATGTGTAAGTAGGGATCGTTCTAGGCCAGGGATTAGAAGGGATGCTAATCTACTTGAAACTGACTTAAAAACACTAAACTAAGCTTAAAAACACTTATCTAGACTCTACTGACTTAAAACAAACTAGAATGACTCAAAACAACACAAAACAATCAAATAGACTCAAACTAGACACTAAAGGATGATTTGGACGAAAATTACTTTTAACTTGACTCAAAACACTTAAAAACACAAGGTTGGACAGATTCTAACTAATTTGACACAACAAAGTAAAGGGGATTGGGTTTTTGACGAATTTAAAGTAAAAACAAATAGATTAAAGACTTAAACAAAGTTAGCACGAAATTAGATGAATGGATGGGTGATAAGCTAGCTAGAGGGTTCTTCTCCACACATGACACATATGCAACACAAATCGATTTCCAGTTGCTTTTCCAATATACCATGAACCTCAACGCCCCAGATTAACCGTGAACAACACTAATTAACCCTCATATTTTCCTTAAGTCATTGAATTGGATGGAATACGCATTGGCAACCAAATTATTCTTCAATAGCTCCCTACATGAACATCATAATAGAGATACAATCAAAGATCATTAAGCTTTGTGAAAATCATAAGCATTGACAAGGCATTCGTAACTATAAACAACATGATACTCCTGCCAGGAATTTACTTAACACGATTGTGACTAGCAACCTCCATTACTTATGAATATAAGTTCATAACGATTAGGTGAAACTCTCTTATATTCTAGCATCAAATTCATGCATGCAAACTAAGCGGGCCCTCTTAATCAACACACAAGAATAAGTTCTTAATCAAACAGTTAAGTAAATTGCATTCACAATTTACGAAATCACAACTAGAAGTAATCAATTCATATTACAAATACAAATATAATCATGGTTTCAAAGTCTGCTCTAGCCAAAACGAATTTAGTTCCTCATGTTCGCAAAACAAAGATAATTAAATTTAAACATTGAAAACAAAGAATAGAATACACCTAGAAACGCTCCAACAATCCAACGTCTTGAATGGCAAGCACGGCTCCAAGTGGCTCCTCCTTCCTTCCTTGCTACGGCACAATGGGGATTTTCTGAATTTAGGCTCTTGAGGTGTGGTGGATGGTGTGGTGATCTGATGGTAGAGGGTGGTGATTGAATTATACGGCACAGACATATATTTATAGGCTTAGGTGCAACACAAAAGTAAGCTTACAAAAAGGATTTTAACACTTCAAATCCATAAGGAAAATGTTAGCTATATGGCAGAAACCAAAGAGGAAAATGAGAGAGAGGTGCGGCAGATTCCTAGGGGGAAAGGGTTACTTGTTTGCATGATTTTAGGACTCCTTAAATCAGAGGGGAAGTGGTTTAATGTGATAGGGAATCCCCCTTGTAGCTGAAGATAAGGTAAGATACGATTAGGATAAGATAAGATAAGATAAGGTTGGATAAGGTTTGGATAAGATAAGGTAATTTGGATAATGTTCCTTCTTTGTAGCTGATTCTTTATCTTCAATGCTTCCAAATTTGTTTCTCCAGATATTAAGCACATTCCTAGCCTCTCATGATCTTCAAATTCGTCCATCCACCTTGCTCCATACTTATGCTATCCATTCCATATCCAAAACTGCTCTAAAATGCACCAAAATGCACTTTCTTGCCTCTTTTGCCATTTAAACTGACACACCCCAACTGAGATCAGGGCATGTTGGCCGTCACGTGGAAGTGACGTAACCATGTGCACAGTGCGGAAGCTACGAAATAATAATAAAAGTACGAATCAAAACATACCTAGCTATACACAAAGTAAATAACATACATGCGCAAGCGTAAGTGTGAGAAACAAAGTTCAGAGCACGGAAGACCTAGTGTAGTTCGGGAGAAACAACACTAAATAAACACACCCAAAGGTGGTCCTACACTGGTGATAATCTGTCAGATAAGCCGAGAAAATCCTCTGAGGAGCCACCAAAAGTGCTAGCCAACTAGAACCTGGAGAGGCGCAAAACAGAAAGCGTGAGTGGGCAAAAAGAAAGATTTCAAAAATCATTTCATAAACAAATTTCTAACCCCTCACCGTAAAACCTGTATACTTCCTAGAAAATATAATATATACATATAAATAAGTCATGCTCAGAAATATGCCATGTCAAATGCCTTAAAATAAGATGCAAGTACTCAGGTAATGCCAATCAATGCCATATAATCTGTCAGCCGGAGTCACCTAACGTGACCTGTATGGCTGAATCTAGAGCTCAGATTTCCAACTCACTAACCACACCTGCACACGAGTCGGAACCACCTAAAGTGGTCTGTACGACAGGACTGTGCACCTAACTTGGATCCAATATGAGTGTGTGGTGCAGGAGGTGAACATCACGTGAAGGACTGTGCCCAACTCTGGGCGGGAGCACTAACACCGGGGGTGCAGGTTATGAGCTCTCTATGCATCTCAAATCACTACTAAACATAAACATAAACCATAACTTACCTGGCACTTACCTGTGCGTCTGCAGCACCAAACATATATATATATATATATATATATGTATATATATGCAACTAATAATGCATAATTAAACGGGCAAACATAATGCATGGCATATAAATCATATAAACGTTTCATTTCACTTTCTGGGAAAAACACAAGTATATAGGTATATACGGAAAACCAAAAGCCCACTCACTGGTATGTAGAAGGGTCGTAACCCCCTTGCCTCGAGTGACCGCGCTCGTCCTCGGGATAGGTCTTACCTATATGCGAAACAACTATAAAAACATAAATTTTAAAGCACATAACCAACATTACGAAATAACTTCTCATACAATGCTCAAATGGGGTGTATGAATACACCAACGTGATCTACTCAACCTCACGAACATTCCCATATTTTTAAAATAATTTTCTGACACCGTACGCGCCCCCACGCGCCGGCCAAAGCACGGCCACACGCGCAGGCATGTGCCTGGCACACTGACGGCATCAGTTAACGCCGTCAGGAATATTCCATTAAATCTAACTGATTCCATTAACGTTGTTAGGAATATTCCGTCCAAATTGATGGAATATTCCGTCATCTTCTCCGGCCAACCTCGGGCGCCGTCGCCGACACCGGAAAACAGGGAAAAATTCAAAACTTGAAATCTCCTTCGTTTTTCATCCAAATTCCACAAAATTGGTACCAAAATGAAGCTTACAACAAGAGGAACAAATCCTTACCACTTTCAAGCACTAAAACCAACAGAATCTCGCCGGGAAAACACCACCAACTCTGGCCAAACCTGCAACTCACGATCCCGACGTCCAAAACCTTCAAACGAACCACCCCGAGCCTCCTAAGGACCTCACCAAGCTTCCTACAAGCTTAAAATTCCCAAAAACATAAGAATTAACGTGTGCATGAACAGTACCCCAATTTACACCTCTCGGGTTCGACGTGAAAATGAAGGTTCCCTTACCTGAAATGGGTATGGTTGAACTCCTAAGGACCTCACAAGCACAAATATGTAGTTTGTTTCCTCGATCCGTGAAGATTCCAAGGGTTTTGGGTGTTGTCCGTATGAAGAAGGTAGGAAAATGAGAGAGAGAGGGTCTCGGGACAGGGTAGAGAGAGAGAAATGAGTGTGGGTATGTGTGTGGTCCAAAATGAACCAATCAAAACCCAAAAATGACCACACAACGAAACAACCATACTAGGGGCAAAACCGTCATTTCACCCCTACGGTATGAAAAGTCTGGGACGGGCTGTCACATAAACCTACAAACACAAGAAAATAGCTTAAATCACTATAATAAATAGAAACTAACTAACTAAATGTAAAGAAACAAGCTAACAAAGTCGCATAAATATGCTCCTATCAAGGAGCCATATTTATGTGAAGTGAGAACTCAGACATTTTTTTTAGCGGCATTTAGACTTAAGGACCTAAAGAAGATTATTTTTTCATTATAACCGGGATGCTTTTGTAAATCTAGTTTTAATCCCTAACATTAAAACTCATTATCAATCATATTAAATACCCTGCCCACTTTTATTATTTTCAATTTTTTTTTTCCTAAGATACCTAATTTAATCATCAATAAGGCCTTAAAAATAGAAATTTTTATTTCTACATATCAAATTTAGTAATTTAAAATGAAAGACTTTTCAAATCATTTTGCTAATGAGAATTAAACTATATAAAATTTTAGAGTATGTATCAAATATAGCCAAAAATTAACTCTTAATTTCAAAAATGTCACTTTTTATAAAAACTTTCAAATATATACAAAATTTTACTTAAATAGACACAATTACCCTCAAATTTTACAATTAAATAAATTAAAGGCTTTTCAGCTACTATCGCCTTAAGCTCCGATCCAACTTCACATTCGCTTCTACACTCCACCACCACAACCTTATCCCCTTCGACCCCCTCACCACCAACATTGAGCGCCGTCGTAGTTACCGCAAGTGAGAGCAGCATAATTTCTATCCTGCATTCAACGCCTTTTTTCTTACTAATATCATTTTTAGTTTTAAATATAAAGTAGTTTTTAAAGTTAATTCACATGTCGTCATATGATTGTATTTGTGAGACCCACGTGGCGCCCACATCATCACACTAACAGAGCAATTGACAGATTTTTCACGAAAAAACTAAAATGATCACAATAGACAAATTCAAAGAAAGACTAAAATGATTCACAATAGACAAATTCAAGAACACTACTATTGATTACCATTAATTGTTAAGGACCAGATTAAGGAGTTTTGTCAATGTCATGAATCATTTTGGCTAAAAAGTCTTTAATTTATTTGGTTGTTAAATTTGAGGGTATTTGTGTCTATTTAGATGGAATTTTGGATATATTTGAAAGATTTTATAAAAAGTGACATTTTTGAAATTAAGTGTTAATTTTTTGCTATATTTGATAAATACTCAAAATTTTATACATACAATCACGAAACCAAACAAATATTAATATGCAGACACAATAAACAATATACATTATAAAGGTACATGAATATATACATAGATACATATAGGAACAAATATACATAGGTTCATATGTATAGGTACACAAATGTACATATAGGTGCATATATATAGGTAACATATATACATAGGTTCATATTTATAGGTAACATATATACATAGGTTCATATATATATACGCAACATATATACATAGGTTCATATGTATAGATACACAAATGTATATATGGGTGCATATATATCGGTACATAAATATATATTTATGTGCATATGCACAAGTACACAAATTATGTATACACATATATAGGTGCATATAAACATATATGTACTATTACCACTTAAGCAATTTTTGTACCCATATTGAATACAAATTAAGTAAAAATATTCTATTTATAATACTAAAGATAAAACAAAACAAAAGTTAATAATTATTAGCTAAATTTTAGGTGATATATAAAGTCAAAGGACCAAAATCAATATCAATATTTATTCTTACACCCAACTTTAATAAAAAATAGATCTTATTTAGGGATTATAATCTAGTTTCCTTTTTTTTTTTTTTTTTTTTTTTTTTTTGTTATAAGGATTGTTCAAGGTGGACGTGGGTATTTATACTTGGGGCTTTCTCATTTTAGAGTGATAGTGTTTTATCAGGTGATGAGTAGTGTAGACACAACTGACCGCCCAACATTATTTCCAGACGGAACAAAGACAGTACATTGCTACAATAGGAGGACCCAAAATAGTAGTTCCCAGAACATGTTGCATGTTCCCTATGCAACGTTTGATGGCTATGGGTCATGAAGCTGAAGTTGGGCTTGAGAGCAATCAAGTCCGAAACACTGCTAATTTGACCTGATCTGATGCAGTGTCTAGTATCTTCGGCCATGTTCCATAGACTTTGAAGTCCCTTGTTCAACCGCACCGTAAGGGCATCTTTGGTGCTTAGGACTGGAAGTCAACCTCGAAGCAAGAACTGAAAGTCAACGTCCTAATTATGTCAAGTTGAACGAGTTAGATGGATTAGTCACTATATCATCTTCTCTCCTTCAATTTGGATTAGTCACAAATTTTCAAAAGTTGACCTTCATTTCTAACTTCAACATACTTTTAATATAGGGCATAGTTTCAGCAGTGGCCCTTTTTTTGTTATCTGATCCTATACAATTTTAGGAACCACCCTTGAACTACTATTTTGCTTCCATGTTACGTGACAAAGTTGAGCGGTAAGTAACATCTGTTTAAAAATGTGTCGTATGCACATAATTCTAATTATAAATAAAAGATTATCATAGATGCATGATATGTTTGAACTGAAGAACGCTTTGTTGTACTCAACTTACCACTTGGCTGGAAAGTCCCTAACAATATTTCTTTCCTTCCATTAGAGATCCAAACATGTGCAAAGCATAATTAGTTTGGAAAGGTAAAAGATGGATACAATGAGTACTTCATTTCGTGGGTCAACAACTTTGGCCTTAATTTTAGGCAGCTTTTCATCAAGAAAACCAGAAAGAATTACAGATTAGGGTTTGCCGGAGGTTGTTAACAGATTAGGCCTTAAAGTAGTACCTTTGTCTAACCTGCTTTTTATTTAACATATCCAGGTTAACCTAAATTTAATTTATTTGTTTGGTCCGAACTCTTAACGCCTTGAAACTCAGGGTAATAAACAAGTAACAATTAAATTGATAATGTCCCTACCAAACCCGAGCCAGCTGACAGAACACAGTCTATATTTTGGGAGGACAACTTGTATGCAATAGGTAAACCGTCATGGTGTTGTCCTGTGTCAGTGATATAAGGACATGTGAAGGGAACATGTGATATAAGGACACACAAAATGAAACTAACACACGACCTTATATTATTAGCATAGGACGCTACTGTGATGGTGTACCCTTGCCATACAAACTTTCATATTTTGGATGTTGTACAGTTTCATCGTCCTTATTTGAATCAAACAATTGGGGAAAAGAATAGAGAGGAACATGGTCATTATACAAAGAATACTGTCTTTGTTCGCTCTAATTTTTCATCAATTGGAACATGGAGCTGTACTTTTGTAGAGTTCTTTTGACGGCCAGTTCATGTTACTTGGTGTTCAAAGTAAGGTAGGCTTCCTTCTTTCTCTCCTTTTTAGTGACAAAATAAGGATATTGTTTTTTCTTTTTAATTTGGAGGGCATTTGGCTAAAAATCGTGTCAAAATCATTACCCTCTTTGTTCCGGATTCAAATGAGGTCTAAGACCCAAAAAGAGAGGTGAGAAATTAGATTTTCGATGTAGAAGTATAAGTGTTCAACCAGAGAGTTGTGAGTAGTCACTCACTATTTAATCTTAGTTCTCAAAGAAACAAAATAAACACCTTGACTGGAAAACTAATAAAAATTGTAGTTAATGTTACAGGCCATCCTGAAAATAAAAATATTTTAATTCTGGGAGGTGTGAAATGACCTAAATTCTCCTAGAAGGGGGACATGTTGAATTTGGATCTATTGTAGGTGCCAGCTTGTCCCTAGATTGCACTAGGAAAATAGGACTTGTATTTGAGCGCTTAACGTCAGCTACACGTTAGGCCTGGCAAACAGGTCGTGTCTGTCGTGTTCGTGTCGTTTTCGTGTAACACCTGTTATCTTAACAGGTCGTGTCGTGTCACACATGTTATCTTAATGGGTCCTTAACAGGTCGGGTCACTTTACCCAACGGGCAAAGTGACCCGACCCGTTATGACCCGCTATGACCCGTTAAGAAAAATGTATTTTTTTTCTTAAACTTGCACATACCACACATTGCCACATAAATATTACTTCAAAACATTAAAGCACATTTTTCATTTAAGTACTACATTTACACTTGAAAATAAGAGCCTAATGAATAAACATCCATACACTGCTAGTCTATTACAAATTATTAAATGTGCAAGGATATGCAAAATGTGCAAGGATATACAAAATATTAAATGTGCAAGGATATGCAAAAGGATATTCAAGGTTGTGAAGCTTTTCTCAAAAGTTTAAACCTTGCCAATGGAACTCAAAGCTTGAATATAATTCCTTTTACAAAATCCTCAATTTTCATCGATCATTATGACATAAGATTTTGTGGTATCTACTTGTGTAAATATTTTAAATTGAAGATCGAATTCATTCATTGTATTCATATGTGGTCAAGGAGTGTAGCTGTAAAAAATCAACAAAATCAGAGTTAAAATAACCGTTAAATCGTGATTTTTCGTTGATAACCGTTGAAAAGTTTTGTACCGTTACTTGATCTTTGAATGTTTGTTTTTTGCGATTTTTGGCGTATGCGATCTTGAAGCATATACAAACAACTTTGACGGTTGGATCATTGAAATTATTTTCATAGAATGCGTATCCCATCAAAACGATAAATTCACTAACACCTAGAGTTTATTATAATTTCATCAAGTATAACATAAGATTTTGTGGTATCCACTAGGGTAAATATTTTAAATTGAAGATCGAGTTCATTCATTGTATTCAAATAAGGTTAAGGAGTGTAGCTGTAAAAAATCATCCAAATCGAAGTTAAAATAACTGTTAAATCGTGATTTTTCGTTGATAACCGTCGAAACGTTTTATCCCATTACTTGATCTTAAATGTTTGTTTTTTGCAATTTTTGGCGTATGCGATCTCGAAGTATATACAAACATGTTTGACGGTTGGATCGTTGAAACTAGTTTCGTAGAATGTGTATCCCATCAAAACAATAGATTCATTAACACTTAAAAGTTTATTCATACTTTCATTAAGTATAGCATAAGATTTTGTGATATCCACTAGTGTAAATATTTTAAATTGAAGATCAAGTTCATTCATTGTATTCATATAGGGTCAAGGAGTGTAGCTATAAAAAATCATCAAAATCGGAGGTAAAATAACTGTTAAATCGTGATTTTTTGTCGATAACCGTCGAAACGTTTTGTCCTGTTACTTGATATTTGAATGTTTATTTTTTGCAATTTTTGGCGTATACGATCTCGAAGTATATTCAAACAAGTTTGACGGTTGGATCGTTGAAACTAGTTTCGTAGAATGCGTATCCCATCAAAATAATAGATTCACTAACACTTAGGAGTTTATTCATACTTTCATTAAGTATAACATAAGATTTTGTGGTATCCACTAGTGTAAATATTTTAAATTGAAGATCAAGTTCATTCATTGTATTCATGTAGGGTTAAGGAGTGTAGCTATAAAAAATCATCAAAATCGGAGTTGAAATAACCTTTAAATCGTGATTTTTCGTTGATAACCGTTGAAATGTTTTGTCCTGTTACTTGATGTCTGAATGTTTATTTTTTTGCAATTTTTGGCGTATACGATCTCGAAGTATATTCAAACAAGTTTGACAGTTGGATCGTTGAAAATAGTTTCGTAGAATGCGTATCCCATCAAAATAATAGATTCACTAACACATAGTTTATTCATACTTTCATTAAGTATAACATAAGATTTTATGGTATCCACTAGTATAAATATTTTAAATTGAAGATCGAGTTCATTCATTGTATTCATATAGGATCAAGGAGTGTAGCTATGAAAAAATCATCAAGATCGGAGTTAAAATAACCTTTAAATTGTGATTTTTTGTTGATAACCGTCGAAAAGTGTTGTCCCGTTACTTGATCTCTGAATGTTTGTTTTCTGCAATTTTTGGCATATGTGATCTCGAAGTATATACAAATATATTTGACGGTTGGATCATTGAAACTAGTTTCGTAGAATGCATATCCCATCAAAACAATAGATTCACTAACACTTAAGAGTTTATTCATACTTTCATTAAGTATAGCATAAGATTTTGTGGTTTCCACTAGTGTAAATATTTTAAATTGAAGATCAAGTTCATTCATTGTATTCATATAGGGTCAAGGAGTGTAGCTATAAAAAATCATCAAAATCGGAGTTAAAATAACCGTTAAATCGTGATTTTTCGTTGATAACCGTCGAAAAGTTTTGTCCCGTTACTTGATATCTAAATGTTTATTTTTTGCAATTTTTGGTGTATACGATCTCGAAGTATATTCAAACAAGTTTGACAGTTGGATCGTTGAAACTAGTTTCGTAGAATGTGTATCCCATCAAAATAATAGATTCACTAACACTTAAGAGTTTATTCATACTTTCATTAAGTATAACATAATATTTTGTGGTATCCACAAGTGTAAATATTTTAAATTGAAGATCGAGTTCATTCATTATATTCATATAGGGTCAAGGAGTGTAGCTGTAAAAAACATCAAGATCGGAGTTAAAATAACCGTTAAATCGTGATTTTTCGTGGATAGCCGTCGAAATGTTTTGTCCAGTTACTTGATCTCTGAATGTTTTTTTTTTGTGATTTTTTGCTGATGCGATCTCGATGCATATTCAAATAAGTTTGACGGTTGGATCGTTCAAATTAGTTTCGTAGAATTTGTATCCCATCAAGTTCCATGATGTCTATATATATATATTTATTAAGTAGATTTAATTTTATTTATTTTGTATGTATAACACTTAAGAAATTGAATGGTATGTATATTTAAGCCGATCTAGTGGTCACCAATTTTTAATATTTAATTTAATATATATATATATAATTATTGTGGTTTTTAGGAGTATAAAATTGTTAAATTAATATATATATATATATAATTATTATAATATTTTTTTAGGGTTATAAAAATATAAAAGCAATATTTTGCTTATCGTGTATCGTGTTACCCACGTGTATACCCGAACCAACCCGTTATCTTAACAGGTGCTTATCGGGTTACCCGATAACGACCCGATTCGTTATCGTGTCAACCCGAACTGTAACATCCCGTCCCGAAACTTACGAAACGTACATTTGAAATTACAATTTTACCCCCTAGTTCGTTACTCTACGTGTAGTTTTGTGTTGTGTGGTGTTGTAGGACCACACACACACTCATACACCTCGTCTCACTTCCCCGGGATTCCCTCATTTCCTGTCTCTTCTCTGTCTCTTCTCTGTCTCTCTCTCTCCCCCCGAGTTCTTCTTCTTCTTCATTCTACCTACGGACACACACACAAACAAACTCAAACCTTCACCAATCAAGAAACCAAGACCACCCTCGTGCTCGTGAGGCTGAGAGGAGTCCAGTGGTGCCATTTTCAGGTAAGGATGTAGCCGTTTTCACGTAATTTCGAGGTAATCCGTTTTGAGCACTGTTCATGCAAGATTAATCTAGCTTGTTTTTGGAATTTCTAAGCTTGTAGATGTCTTAGTGAGGTCCCAAGGAGCCTCGGAGTGGTTCGTTGGACGAGTTTGGACGTCGGGATCGTCCTGTTCAAAGTTGGCCGAGTTTTGAACTTAAAGACAGGTATGATCGTGTGATTTTTAGGCCTTAAAACTAGCCTATCGTGATTCTACTAGTCCTAAGCTTCATTTTGGTATAAAGATCGTGAAAAATGGTTAAAAAACGAAGGAGAAAACTAAGTTTGAAATTTTCCCAGTTTTCCGGCGCCGTCGCCGGCGCCGGAGTCTCGCCGGAGAAGAAAGGAGAATATTCCGTTAAGTTTAACGGAATATTCCTAACGGCAGTGACGGCGTCAGTTAAGTTTAACGGAATATTCCGTCAGTTTAACGGAATATTCCTGACGGCGTCTATTGACACCGTCAGTGTGCATGGCACGTGGCCGCGCGTGGGGGGCGCGTAGGGCCGTGCCTTGGACGGCGCGTGGGGGCGCGTGCGGGGTCCAAAAATTATTCTAAAAATATGGGTGTGATCCTGAGGTTGTGTAGAGCACGTTGGTATATTCAATTGTCCATTTTGAGCAATGTATGAGAAGTTATTACGAGAAGTTGGTTATGTGCTTTTAAATTAACGTTTTCGTAGCTTTTTCGCGTATAGGTGATTCGTTTCCCGAGGACGAGCTTACACACTCGAGGCAGGGGGGCTACGACCCTTCCACTTATCAGTGAGTGGGCTTTTGGTTTTCCGTATATACCTATATACATTTATATTCCCAGAAATTAAATAGAAAAGGTTATTTGTTTTATGCCATGCATCATAGGAATGTCGTTTACGCATCATCGCATGTATTAGTAGTGGCATACATATATATACATATATGTATATGGTGCTGTGGACGCACAGGTAAGTGCCAGGTAAGTGGTATTCATGTTTGTATGTAATAGTAGTTTGAGATGCTTAGAGAGCTCATAATCTGCACCCCCGGTGTTAGTGCTCCCGCCCAGAGTTGGGGCATAGCCTTCACGTGTATGTTCACCCGCACCGCATGCTCGCCTTGGATCCAAGTTAAGTGCCTAGGCTTGTCGTACATACCACATTAGGTGGTTCCGACTCGTAGGTGACCCACGATTTATCGCCCAGCTTCACGTGATCGTAGCACTAGAGCATATATATATATATTACACCAGCCTGTCGTACAGACCACGTTAGGTGGTTCCGACTCGTGTGCAGATTCAGTTATTGAGTTGAGATTGGAGCTCTATATGCAGCCGTACAGGTCATGTTAGGTGACTCCCGGCTGCTAGATTATATGTTATTGATGTGATTTATGCTTGAGCATTTACATTTGATTATGAGATTCCGTTATGGCATATTATGAAGCATGAATGGCATACTTTGGAGCATGATTGGCATATCTATACATACGAATATATGTTCATTTTCTGGGAAGTATACAGGTTTTACGGCGAGGGGTTAGAATGTATTTTGCTAAAGAGTTTTCAAAGAGCTTTGTTTTTGCCCACTCATGCTTTTGTTTTTGCGCCCCTCCAGGTTCTAGTGGTCTAGCTGGTTCGGTGGTTTTTCCCAGAGGGCGTCCCGGCATTTCTGACAGACACTCACCATTGTAGGGTCACCTTCGGGTGTATATATGTCGCATCTTTCCTTTTTGACTGCTGTAGACTTGCTCTGAAATTGTGTCTCACATACGCTAGCACTTGTTTTAGTACTTTGTATGCTAGTGTTTTTAATTATTAGTACTTTTATTTTACCTTCTCATTAGCTTCCGCACGCGCACATGGCTACGTCACCTTCGTGTGACGGCCAGCACTCCCTGATCTCGGTCGGGGTGTGTCACGAACACCTGTTAATTTCGTGTCGTGTCGGGTTATCGGGTCGTGTCAAGAATTGTCAGGCCTACTACACGTGTATGTAGTATAAAATAAACTTTATACACCCAACATGCTTCATGTCAGAATATCTCTACATGAGCTTGTGTGTTTGCATTATCTGATGAGCACCACATACCATATCTGTTTTATTGATGATTTGTGATATACTTACTGTTGAGTATACGTGATTTTCATGATGCCATGGTACTTTATTATTTTTTTAGTATTACGGATTCACAATGGGACACTTTGAATCTATGATTCCACCCATTGGATCTTTCTTGATAATTTTAGATTGAGAATTCAAGAGTTTTACCCCGACTTTTTGAATTACTTTTTCTAACTTATTGTTTGGTCTTTTTTTTTTTTTTTTTTTTTTTTTTTTTTTTTTTTGTACTGTATGTATTATGATTTTGACTATTATTACAATGAAGGGTTAGTATGTTCGAAGGGGAAATGTTTTGTAGAAATCTTTTTTTGGCCCACTCATACGTTTTATTTTGATTTAGTATGTTTTGGAACTCTTGACTACGAGGCGTGGAGCATAGTCTGTCCTCATTAGTATACGAACTCTTCTTAATAATCTTGTAATCAACATCTTCAAATGTATTACATTAGTTTACTTCAGCTTCAAATATTTAGATGCATTTGTGTCAGTTTGGTGTCTCTGGTTACCATTACATACTTTTATTTAATGGTTCACCACTGTCTTGCATTCTACTTCGTCACCATTCGGGTACCGGATAGCATGCCGTGATTCGAATATTCAGTGGACATTCCGGATTGGGCGTGTCAAATTGGTATTAGATTTGAAATTGATCTTATGATTGCTCTAATTTTAGTGTGATATCAGAGCATAGGTTTGGAAATTTTTTAAATTTACACATAACTATGCAATGTCAATCTTCTATTCATGAGCAGCAAAAACTATTTTCGCCACAAATCTTTATGCAACGAAGCAAAAATCATTGCGCTAGAGTAGTTTGCGTGATGAAAATGACCTACCGTTGTGCAAAATCATTGAACATTGCGCGACGACATGTTTGGTCGTGCAAACGGGCTTTGCACAATGAAAAAATGACTCTGTCGCTCGAAGTGTGGGAGAAAACCGTAGGTAAGTCCTTTTTTGCCACCAAACAAATGTGCGATGAAACATTTCCCATGAAAGTGTTATGCGACAAAGGTTTCGTCGTGCAAGCTATGAACATTTACACTAGATGGTTAGTTTTCTGAGTCAAAGGAATCAATGCTTTTGAATTAGAGGAATCAATATGGTATTTAGTGCAGGATTTTGCACAACAAAGGATTCATCACGCAAGGTGCTCAAACTTCCTTTAAATATGCAGTTTTGCTTTCCCTATTCTTAAGAATTCGTCTTTTCAAAACGTTATACTTTTTTTCCGGATTACAATTCTAGTTGTTATTTGAATTTGAGTACAATGGCAGATTTTGGTGCTCGTTCGTTGGAGAGAATCGAGGGTCAAGGTTCTGGAAAAGGTGATACATATTAAATTTTGTGTTTTGTATAAAGTATATATTTTGTTTTACTATTTTAAATTTATATTGTGTTGGTAGACACGAAAAAAAAGAGAGTTGCGCCTCAGGTCTGATACACTTTTGGTGGGAGCCACTACTGAGAGTTAATTATTGTTGTTCACAATAAATTGGAGTTCAAATGTCGGATATGCGCAACAAGTTTACGTTTGACGTGCGAGTATTAGTGCGTGACAAATGCGGTGTAGATTGAGAGTCTTGGAGAGTCGTCCCCGAGGAGATAAAGACGCATTTGATCGATGAGTTAGAAGTACGTGTTAATTAATTAGTTAAATAATAATTATTTTCTTTACATATATTATATTAGTGAGATTATAATTTATTAATTTTTGCATAAAAGCCTAATTGGCACATTGAAAAAAGTGACCCAAATATGATAAATTGCATCGACAACATATTCAAATCCTCTTTCTGGGAGTGGAAGTTTGATATTAAATGTGAGGCAAAATTGCAACGAATACCTGAACCACTAGCAATGGAATAGAATTGTATTTTTGTTTCATTTTATAGTTAATTAAATAATAACATTTGAGTTTTAAGTTTTTATCTATGAATGTTACTTTTTAACATGTGATCTTAACGTTTTTGTTGAATGAAATGGTATTGTAATAAATGATTGTATTAATTAAATATGCATGAATGTTTTAATTTAAACATTTGTTGATTTATTCGTGTGTAATTTATTACTTTGTCTATTAAACATTTATGTGATTTAAAATAGATAAAGTAATAAATGAAAAGAAAGATAACAAAAATAATAATAACAATAATTGTGGCATGACGAAATATAGTTGGTTGCGCAAAGCTACTATGCGTGACGAATGTCAAACCATCGATGTCGTCGCGTAAAGGTAATCAGAAAACGCAGGAATGATCATCGAGTTGGTGCCAAAAAGGAATGTATATGCTTTATGTGATGATATTTTTATCACGCAAGGTCAAGCAAAAAACGTTGCAAAGGAGGACGGAGGCGCTAAAGTTTTGAATAGGTTTTGCCCGACAAAGCCTTTGTCGCACAAGAAGATGAGTTTTTAATTCAGTTTCCCAAACGCAGAGAGGCAGAAACTGCAAATTCATTGTAGCTCTGTCTATCTTTTCCTTCAACTCACTGTCTCTCATCTCCCTCAGCTCATTGTCTTTCCTCTCCCTTAGCTCGATCACTGACTCTTGTTCTCCCGCTCTTCATCACCTATATCATTTGTTAAGCGATTTTGTTTTGAATATTTTTTTTGGAAATTACACAATGAAACTAACAAACTTAAATTTGTTGTGTATACAGTTTTTTTTTAAATGACTATCGGTGAGGAACAAATTAGGAAGTATATTTTCGTTAGCTATTTCATTAACATTAATTGTGATGTGGTAGAAACTAACACACAAACTAAACCTTTTTAATGCAATTGTAGTATGAGCGAATAGGGATCGTTCTATCCGGGGATTAGAAGGGATGCTAATCAACACAATTTTGACACAAAAATCCTAAAAACTGACTAACACACACTAAAATTGTGAATGAAAATTGTGCGAAAAGCTAGCTAGAGGATTCTTCTCCACACATAAGCCATATGCTTACAAATCGATTATTCCTATAAACCATGATTAACAATGCCCCAAATTAATTGTGAACAACAATAATTAACTCTCAAATTTTCCTAATTTCATTGAATTAGACTCAGCGACGCAATCAAATTATTCTTATCAAGTTCCCTATATGAACAACATGACAGAGATACATATCAAAGATCATTAAGTTCTATGAAAATCATAAGCATTGACAAGGCATTCATAACTATGAAAAGCAGGATACTCCTGCCAGGAATTTACTTAACGCAATCATGACTAGTGACTTTTACTACTTGTGAATATAAGTTCATAACGATTAGGTGAAATTCCCTTATACTCTAGCATCAAATCCCTCCATGCATACTAAGTAGGCCTCCTTAATCAACATACAAGAATAAGTTCTCTATAAAACAGATAAGTAAATCGCATTCATACTTTACGAAATAATAACTGGAGGAAATCAATTCATATAAAACATATGTCCATGGCTTTGAATTCACCTCTAGTTAAAACGAAACTTAGCCACTCATGTTCATTGTATTTGAAAAGCAATATAAAATAAACATTGAAACTAAGAAAGGATAGAAAGAACTCTGGAAATCTCCATGGCTTGATTGCAATTTGCGGCACAAGACTTGGGTGTATCTCTGCACAGTACAAGCTCTCATTTTCCTAATTGCAAGTCATAACACACTTGATTTCTTCTTTGAATGCTCCTAAAACATGCGCCCCCCTGAATGCTGCGGCACAATACAATTTATAAGGTAAGGGTGGGGTTGAAACCAAGGAGGAAAATGATTGATGTATTTAGATGGATTAGACTCCTAAATTCAGATGTGAAGGATTTAGAATAGGATAAAGACTCCTTTTGCAGCTAGAGATAAGTTTAGATAATGTTGGATTAAATAGCATAATGTTTGGATAATATGGGATAAGATAAGATAAGACTGGATAAGATAGGATAAGATTGGATAAGGTTAGATAAGGTTGGAAAAGATAATGTTTTTCCTTGTCTTCCAAGCTTCAATTCGGATTTCTCCAGATCTTTAGCACACGTTTAACACATGTTAATCACCTTTTAAACCTCAAAAACGTCCATCCCAATTGTTCTCCACGCATGCTATCCATTCCAAATCCAAAATTGCTCCAAATTGCTCCTTTTGGCCATTTATTGTCATCTTCACCAATTGAACCGACAATAATACGAAAATAAACTAAATCACTATAATAAATGGAAATTAACTAAGTAAATGCAAAGAAATAAGATGACAAAGTCTCATAAATATGCTTCTATCAAATTCTCCCACACTTAGCTTTTGCTAGTCCCTGAGCAAAACAAAGAAAACAAAATAAAACCTAAACCTTCCAACAATTGCCTCAGGGATTTTCAATGGAACATGAAATGTTAAAAATCACTACTCACATAGATTTTAACGATCCTTACTCTTGAGTATACACTTAACTGTAGTCACCATTCACTAGCTTGCATTTAATCAATTAAAACAATATTTGAAAGTAGTAACATGCCTTAGAGAATTCACTCAATTTCTCACTGGATATACTCTCTATTTTCACATAGATTTTCTGACTACGCTCCCTATACTAAGTATATGTGAGAAGATTGATGTAAACATGTAGACTAGCACTCACATATGTTATAACAAATAAGCCACTTTCTGAAATTACTAATACACAAATGTATATGATCTCATGAATGCAATGCCACTACTTAGAAGCCAGAACCAAGGATTCCATATGTTCGTACCAATTTCAAACTCCACATATTGAATAACATAACAATCAAGATAGAAGTCTAAGGGTTGTAATCAGGCTAAGGTATTGGCTAACAAAGAAAGGTTAAGGATAAACAAAGGTTCTTAAAGTGATAGTAAGCAAAGTAATGAAATCAACACTTAGAATTCAACTTTTGATTGCAGCACCCAACTTGAAACACAAAGGGGAGATTCATGCAACATTAGGGTCAAATTCACATTTTTGGACCCTTCTTCAGTAACCAACACTTATGAACTCATTCTCAGTTCTTTTCAATCTTTTTTTTTTCTTTTCTCAACTTTTTATTTTTTATTTTTTATTTTTTTATTTTTTGAAACATACACACTACTTCGTTGCATTCAAAAGAACAAATTCTTCCCCCACACTTGTTTTCTACAAATCGTAGATCAAAGGAATTCCCAATAAGTCATGCTTCACTATTCTTTAAGAACAAGGGTATGGGTATTCCTATGCTAGGCTAGGTAGGGATAATGCAGCTAACAAAGAAAATAGGCTAAATAAGGCTCAAAGGGGTTAAACCTACAACACATATGCAAGGGATAAGACTTTTTGGCTTTGGTGGTAACTAAACAACTTCATCTTGTTATTCGTTATGCAATCAATTTTATGCTTTGAATGAAACAAGCATGAGTTCTAGTATTTGGAACTAAAATGATGAAAAAGCATTCTAATTAGCAACCAAGCAAAGAAATAATGAGATCATGCAACGACTTTAGAAAACAACAATATCACGGATTAATAACTCTCCAAACAAAGAATAGGCTCAAGTCTCACAGGGTTGTAGCCTTAGTTTAAATTTCTTCCTTCAAGCATGTTACAAAAACTGATTTTGATTACATGTGAATTCATAAATGACAACTACAACTAAGTATTAACCAAAGAGCATATCAAACTTCCACCCATGTTTGTAACTTTCTTTAACAGTCATGCAATTAAAAACTAAATCCTCATCATTGTGTTGGAAGGTACCCTAAGACACAAACAATCAACAAAAATGACTCTTTTTGGTATTTTTTCAAACTTTTTCCAAATTTTTTTCTTTTTCGTTTTGTTTTATGACATGAAAACACTTTTAAAACAGTGAATAACAACATTAGTAGCGATAGGTGGTGAATTTCGAAAATATGTCATGAAAAGCATCTATTTACCCCTCCCCCCCCCCCCCCAAATACTTAAACCAAACATTGCCCTCAATGTTTCAAAACTAAACTGAAACAAGAAAGCAATAAAAAAAAAAATAGCAAACAAGACAATTATGGCAAAGTAAAAGCAATAAAGAGAAGGGTAAAAGAGAGCAAACTGGTTGTAGGAGCCGGAGAGTCCGTCATTTTTCTATTGGAACACATGGGTTGCCTCCCAAGAAGCACTTGTTTTAACGTCTTCCAGCCGGACAATACCTTCAATTAAGCTTCACTAGGGCCAACAGCATGGAGGGGTATATCCTTCATGGCATACTCCTCAAAACACTCGTAGTAAGGCTTCAAACGATGTCCATTCACTTTGAATTTATGTCCAGTCTTCAAACTTTGAATTTGGACTACACCATAGGGAAAAGCATTAGTAACAACAAAAGGACCAATCCATTTAGAACGCAACTTACCTGGAAACAAACGAAGGTGAGAGGAGAAAACGTTTTACTTTGAATCATCTTGTCATGGACAACCTTTGTTTTCTCCTTGTAAATGTGAGCGTTCTCATAAGCCTTATTCTGAATTTCCTCAAGCTCATTCAATTGTAACTTCCTATGGATTCCAGCAGCATCAATGTTCATGTTGAAAGTCTTGACTGCCCAATGTGCACGGCGCTCTAACTCAAATGGAAGATGACATGGTTTCCCATAAATGAGCCTTAAAGATAGTAGGCCAATAAAATCTACATTCTAAAACCTTAAGTGCCGTGCATTGTGTACCAAAGTGACCTCCACATGTATAAGTGTGACAGAAAGTTATGATTGAATTAAACTCAAAATCATGCACACATCTATGAATAATTTGATCAGGGCAATATTTCCATAAATAAGGGTCATCCTAAACATAAAACTGTGCCATCTTCTTAAGTTTATCACGTTGGTGCCTAGTTATGGTGCTTAGAACTTGTTTAGACACAATATAATTCACAATATTAGCATACCATGGCTCATTTACCTCAATGGTCAGCAATTTTTCATCTAGGAATGCCTCTGAAATAGGTAGACGGTCTTCTTCATGTACCAAACGGCTCAAGTGGCCGGCCACTACATTCTCACATCTTCTTTTGTTCCTAATTTTCATGTTAAACTCTTGAAGAAGAAGCATCCAACGAATAAGCCTTGGTTTGGCTTTTCTCTTTGTGAGTAAGTACTTCAAAGTTGTATGGTCAGAGTAAATTATAACTTTAGTACCAAGTAAATAAGAATGAAACTTATCTAAAGCAAACACAATAGCAAGAAGTTCTTTTTCAGCGGTGTTGTAATTTAATTAAGCATTATTCAAGGTCCGGGATGCGTAGTAGATGACGTGTGGCTTCTTGTCCTTCTGTTGTCCCAAAACAGCCCCTAAAGCATAATCTGAAACATCACACATAAGCTCGAACAGAAGGCTCCAATCTGGTGGAACAATGATAGGTGCTGAAGTTAACAATTCTTTGAGGTGATTGAACGCCTTCTCACATTCGTCATCAAACACAAACAACACATCTTTTTGTAGAGTCGGCACGAAGGTGTTGAAATCTTCGAGAAATCTTTGATAAAACGTCTATAGAATCCTGCATGTCCAAGGAAAAAACTAACCTCTCTCACCGAAGTGGGAGAGGGTAAGTGGTGTACAAGATCTATTTTTGATTTATCAACATCAATTCCCTTTTCTGAAACTATATGTCCTAAAACTATGCCTTGTTTCACCATGAAGTGACATTTTTCCCAATTTAAAACAAGGTCAGTTTCAATGCAACGTCTTAATATCAAAGTGAGATTAGTTAAACAACCATTAAAAGAGTCACCAAAGACACTAAAATCATCCATGAAAACCTCAAAATCTTCTAAATGAGATCTGAAAAGATACTTACCATGCATCTTTGAAAGGTGGCTGGTGCATTACATAACCCAAATGACATTTGACGATAAGCAAAAGTACCAAACGGACAAGTAAAAGTAGTATTTTCTTGGTCATTTGGAGCTATAACAATCTGATTATATCCCGAATAACCATCAAGAATGACTTGCTAACCTTTCAAGCATTTGATCAATGAATGGCAAAGGGAAGTGATCTTTCCTTGTGGTGGCATTGAGCTTCCTAAATCAATGCAAACTTTCCAACCTGTTTGAATACGAGTCGGGACAAGTTCATTCTCTTCGTTTTTTACCACAGTGACTCTAGATTTCTTTAGTACAACTTCAACCGATGAAACCCAACGACTATCCGAAATTGGGTAAAGTGCCCTATAATCGAGAAGCTTAATGATCTCCCTTTTCACAACTTCCATCATTGGAGGGTTGAGTCGGTGTTGAGCCTCTCGAGTTGGTTTAGCCATCTCCTCTAGAAGTATGCGATGCATGCACATTGTAGGACTAATTCCATTGATGTCGGCTAGAGTCCATCCAAAGGCTGTTTTGTACTCTTGTAACACCCGAACTAGTTTTTCCTCCCCCACTACCGTGAGTGATGAAGAGACTATGATGGGAAAATCTTTATCTCCCAAGAAGACATACTTCAAATGATTCGGTAACGGTTTAAGCTCGAGAGTGGGCGCCTGAATCACCAAAGGTAACAACTTGTTAGTAGAAACGGGAATTGAAATTAAGATTGGAGGCTTACCAACATATTGTGGCAATGACTCAAGGGCAGCCACCATCTCGCCACTTTCTTCATGATTAGGCTCGGCCTCATTGGTGATGAGTTTAATTCCTTGAGCAATGGTTGTTTCAAAGGCATCTCTATCTAGGGATTCCAGATAATCCTGCGCCAAAGAATCAAATATATCAATAGAGAAACACGAATGATCATCAATAGGGTATCTTATAGCTTCAGAAATATTGAAATCAATGATATCACCATCAAATTCCATTGTCAGCGTCCCCTTAAACACATCGATCTTTGTTCGGGCTGTTTTCATGAAAGGTCGTCCAAGTAAGATTGGCAATGGTGTAGAATGGGCCGAATCCTCCATTTCTTCTTTGTCCTCTTTTCAGCTTTGTCTGGACGTTTTTGGATTGGTTCCAACCACTTTTCCACTTCTCAAGATGACAGCCTTAGCCGTTTCAAAACTTCCCTTTGGATTGACGATGGTTGAACTAGGTAGTTTGCCTTCCTCTCTAAACTATCCCATGAATTCCGCCATTTGCCCAATTTGCTTCTTCACTTCGCCCATCTCTTTGGCTTGATTTTGTAAACCCTGAGTCAAAAAAGTTAGTACTTGACGAATTTTATCATTATCTAATGAAGAACCTGAATTTGGTTGGGCAAATTATGGTAGAAGTTGTGGTGGTGCGAATGGCCTTTGATAGAGTCCTGGAGGTAGCTGTCTATATCTGCCTTGTTGATGAGTTTGTTAAGGTTCCCTATATTTCATATTTCAATGCTTTCTCTAGCCCGGGTTGTAGGTGTTGGAAAACGGGTCATACCTTGGTTGATCTTGGCCTTGATAGCCCACGACATTGACACATTCCCATCTTCCATTTTCTATTAATTGAGGATAATGATCAGTGGGGTGTCCTTGCATAGAGCACACGCTACAAGTGACTGGACTTTGCACTTTGGATCCTTCAATAACCTGCGAAATAAGGGTAGAGAGATTAGCCATTTGAGATTGAAGTTCCGAAATAGCACTTACCTCATTAACTTGGCTTAGCCATGTATGATCCCTTCCTCTAACTTATTTGTATTGTTGTGCATTCGAGGCTTGGTTCACTATTAAGATCTTCGCTACAACTGGTGTTTTGTCAACCAAGGCACCTCCTACTGAAGCATCAAGCATTTGTCTCTCAAGTGGAAGTAGTCCTTCATATAAATACTGAAATAAAAGATGTTCCTTCATTTGATGTTGTGGGCAGGATGCAACTAACGTCTTAAAACGCTCATAGTATACTGGATAGGATTCTCCCGAGCCTTGTTGAATTCCACTAATTTTCTTCCTCAAAAGAATGACTCTTGAACTTGGGAAGAATTTCTCTAAGAATGCTTTCTTCATGATTTCCCAAGTAACAATTCCAGGTGCTAGTTCACAGAGCCAATCTTTAGCCTTGTCCATAAAAGAGAATGGAAAGGCTTTCATCTTCAAAATATTTCCATCCACATTGATTGGTGTCATACTCGAGTATACTACTTCAAATTCCTTAAGATGCTTGTTCGGATCCTCCATGGATGGCCCATGGTATTTGGGAATGTGATGTAGCAAGCTAGACTTCAATTCGAACTTATCGGTTTTGCCTCGACTTGCCGCAGGGTATTGGATGCATAAAGCCACGACATTGTCCAAACCCGAGGCGAAAAGTTCCTTGATTGTTCAATTGTCCACAACCATGTCTTATTCCCCTTCCAAATCTGTCTCAATTTCAGCTTCAATTTCAAATTCGGAACTAGAACTAGGTGAATTGAATTCTGGCTAGTTCCTATTCCTTCTCAAAGTTTGTTCAAAATTGTCGTCAAACTCCAATATATGCACACGAACAGGTTGAGAACTTTGAGTCATAAACTAGTACCTAAAACAAAGAAAACAAAACAAAATAAAATCGAAAAACGGCACAAAAACACAAATAGAAACAAAAGAGAAGATTAGCAATTTTGCTAATCCCCAACAACGGCGCCAAAATTTGATGTGGTAGAAACTAACACACAAACTAAACCCTTTTAATGCAATTATAGTACAAGAAAATAGGGATCGTTCTATCTGGGGATTAGAAGGGATGCTAATCAACACAATTTTGACACAAAAACCCTAAAAACTGACTAACACACACTAAAACAGTGATATGGGGATTTTTGGACGTATTTTAAGAAACTAAAGTAAATTGCATCAAACAAGGTAAATTGTGAATGAAAAATGGGTGAAAGGCTAGCTAGAGGATTCTTCTCCACACATAAACCATATGCATACAAATCGATTTCCAGTTATTATTCCTATAAACCATGAATGACAATGCCCCAAATTAATCGTGAACAGCACTAATTAACTCTCAGATTTTCCTAATTTCATTGAATTGGACTCACCGACGCAATCAAATTATTCTTATCAAGTTCCCTATATGAACAACATGATAGAGATGCATATCAAAGATTAATAAGTTACATGAAAATCATAAGCATTGACAAGGCATTCATAAGTATGAAAAGCATGATACTCCTGTCAGGAATTTACTTAACGCAATCATGACTAGTGACTTTTACTACTTGTGAATATAAGTTCATAATGATTAGGTGAAATTCCCTTATACTCTAGCATCAAATCCCTGCATGCATACTAAGTAGGCCTCCTTAATAAATATACAAGAATAAGTTCTCTATAAAACAGATAAGTAAATCGCATTCATACTTTACAAAACAATAACTAGAGGAAATCAATTCATATAAAACATATATCCATGGTTTTGAATTCACCTTTAGCTAAAACGAAACTTAGCCACTCATGTTCATTGTATTTGAAAAGCAATAAAAAATAAACATTGAAACTAAGAAAGGATATAAAGAACTTTGGAAATCTCCAAGGCTTGATTGCAATTTGCAGCACAAGACTTGGGTGTATCCTTGCACAACACAAGCTTTCCTTTTCCTAATTGTAGGTCACAGCACACTTGATTTCTTCTTTGAATGCTCCTAAAAACTGCGGCCCCCCTGAATGTTGTGGCACAATACAATTTATAAGGCAAGGGTGCGGCTGAAACCAAGGAGGAAAATTATTGATGTGTTTAGATGGATTAGGACTCCTAAATTCAGATGGGCAAGATTTAGAATAAGATAAGGACTCCTTTTGTAGCTGGAGATAAGTTTAGATAATGTTGGATTAAATAGGATAATGTTTGGATAATATGGGATAAGATAAGATAAGAATGGATAAGATAGGATAAGATTGGATAAGGTTGGAAAAGATAATGTTTTTCCTTGTCTTCCAAGCTTCAATTCTGATTTCTCCAGATCTCTAGCACATGTTTAACACATGTTAAACACTTTTTAAACCTCAAAAACGTCCATCCCGCTTGTTCTCCACGCATGTTATCCATTCCAAATCCAAAATTGCTCCAAATTGTTCCTTTTGGCCATTTATTGTCATCTTCACCAATTGAATCTACAATAATACGAAAATAAACTAAATCACTATAATAAATGGAGATTAACTAAGTAAATGCAAAGAAATAAGATAACAAAGTTGCATAAATATGCTCCTATCAAATTGTAGTTTATTTATTTGTTTTTTAGCATTTATGTGATATAATTTATTTGTCTGCAAACTTTGTTTACGAATTGTACGAAATATTTTTTTTGTTGTATGAAGTTAATAGTACTTAACTTCATACGTTTTTTTTTCATGAAAACATAGTTTCCTATTTGATAATTAGTTGGATTTCGCGCATGGATGCGAAACCATGACTGTAGTCTAATTGATTCTTGAATTGCCCTATTTTTTGGACAGGTTAGGAATGCACATTTATGTGTCGTAGTTTGCGGTTCATAGATTAGATTTCGATCGTGAGAAACTTGGTAGCATGTCTTTGCGTTCTTCAATTGCAAGGATATGTTACCAAATTTTTCCAACGTCGAAATCTAATATGATAGAACCGTAAAATATGACACATAGGTGTGCATTCTTGAATGGGATATGACCCTTATCAGAGGCATAAGGTGGCATGTTATAGTTGAAGTGTTTGTAGCCATTGTGATTTTATTTTTTCACAGACGATATGGACGGACAGTGAATAAAGATTTCTAGCAAATGTGCAAATGATTACCTGGATGGAATAAATCAGTTTATTGATTTCGTAATGGCACACAACGAGGGTTCACCTTTATCCGTTGTTCGTGTAGGAGATGTAACAATTCAATGGTTGAGTATTATGAAAATGTTCGATACCATTTAGTAAAGCATGGTATGATGGAGACGTATACCACTTCGAATCATCATGGGGAACGCTTAGTACATACTTCATCTTCACACGTGACCCCATTAGTTGAGACTGTCGAATCTTATGTGGATCCAAAAAAACAAATTATGGATATCCTAGATAATGCTTTTCCAAATGCCTCAACGAATTTGGATCAGGAAGGGGGAGATGACGTCTCTCGAAGCATGGATAGTGGAGCATTTAAAAATTATGAAAAACTATTAAAAAGTGCCAAACAAGATATACCCAGTTGCAAGGACTTTTCGGTACTAACAGTTATTATGGAGTTGATGTATGGGAAAATAAAGTTTTGTATGTCCAACCAGTGCTTTGATTATTTTGTGGGGCTTTTCAAGAGGATGCTTCCAAAGGACAATTGTTTGCCTGAAGATCATAAAAATGTGAAGCAAGTGTTGAATGGTCTGGGATTAGGCTATGAAAAAATTCACGCATGCAAACATAATTGTATATTGTTTTATAACCATAATGAAGCACTTAATAAATGCCTTATATGTAAAGAGTCGAGGTTTAAAATGACAGCTCAAAATAGAATGATGAAGATTCCACAAAAAGTTATGCATTATCTTCCACTAAAGCCCAGGCTTTAGCGTTTGTATATGTCGACGCATACTGCTAGTGACATGAGATGGTATAAAGACAGATGGGTGGATGATGATTTGATGAGGCATCTTACTAATGTGGAGGCATGGAAAAAATTTTGATCGCTTCCCCGATTTTGCGCAAGAGCCGCAGAATGTAGATTGGAACTTGCCACACACGAATTTAATCTGTCCCGGGTACTAAACCAAAACCACAGCACTTGGCCAATCTTCGTAATTCCATATAATTTGCGGCCTTGAAAATGCATGTAGAAAGAATAGATGATGATGACTATGTTGATAATTGAGGATCCGAGAAAGTCTATCGATGTTTATCTATGGCTGTAGGTGGATAAGCTGAAAGATTTATGGGAAAACGGAGTTCGACATACGATAAAGCAACTCGACAGATGTTCACCTTGCGAGCAACAATGATGTGGACTACAAACGATTTTCTCACTTACACTATGATGTCTGGGTGAAGTACTAAGGGTTATTAGGCATGCCTAGTTTGCAAGGAAAACGTAATGTCTTCTTGGCATGTGGGGAAAGTTTGTTATCTAGGGCATCTGAAATTGGTGCCAGGCAGAATATCTTGCAAGTAAAAATTTAACTTTTCACAGTAGACTCGTCAAATGAGCTAGTCAAGTAGTTACAAGTTAGTCAGTGATATAAAGAGTAATTGAACTAACAAATCCTAACTGACCAACACGTCCAACTAATCAGAATCTGCCCAGATTAGTTTCACAACAATATTTCCTAAACTTGAATACATTTACATATCAATTCATTATGTAAACAACAATGACAAAGTAATTATGAAACAGAGTATGTTGGATTGACTAGTCAAGCTCACCAGTCAACCAAGTACAAATTCGTCAGTTATTCGAATGCAAATCTATGAATCAAACTTAGTTCACTACAAGTTATCCTAGCCAACAACAATTTAGTTCATTGCACATAATATGCAGTGTAAACAAGGTAGCTAATACATATCAAAGAACAACTCATATGATGCATGAAACATATGCAAGTAAGTAAAATATGCGGACAAGTTTAAGAGACAAAGAGCGCAAGAAGTTTTTGGTCGGAAAAGCCCACTTCTGGGTTAAAAAACCGGGGACTCTCTACTAAATCCAATCCACTAATGTAAGCAAGGTTCACAAAGACCATACAAGCTTAATTCCTAGATCCCTTTCGACGGAGAAGCCTTACCTATGTGCAACCTTGCCTTACACGAGATGAACTCCTTCGGTCTTCATGAAGTGGCAGCTCCTCTTGAGTTCTTCACCCTGTGGCACCAATATCAACCTAGTGAATGCAAATGATATGACAATGATGGTTATGAAAATTCTGGGTTCAATGACCAGTCAGTTTCTCCAAACAAATACTTAAAGGAAAAAAATGATGAGAATCCAAAACGGGTTAGTTTAAAGATTTGAAACTTGAAGAACTTGTCCACAAAATTAAAACAAAATCATGAAGACAATGCTACCCTAATATACAATGATTGGGTGTTTAATGCATGAACATGGTTTTGTGGCTAGGGTTTCAATGAAGAACGCAAGAGGTATCTCAAAGCTAAAATAAACTATGTTATGAAAATGTAAGACTCCTAACCAAAACAAAAGAGCATACAAAACGAATTTAAGCAAGCAATTCCAAAGATAGATTTTGAAATATTCGATGAAGAACATTACCCATAAAATATGTTTCTCCTAGGAGATTTGATATGGAGATGAAAAACAATGTCTCTCTCTAAAGTTAACCTCCCTTAACCAAAAAGGATGAAAACCCAAGCTAAGGTTATATAAACAAATCTGATTTTTGCACATCCAACAAGGACAAAAACCACTTGTCAACCAGTAGACAATCTGAGCAAATCAAGGGCCAGAAACTAACCACCGGCATAAAGTGTCTATCAGCCCATGTGGGTTGTCTTATTTTGTGTGCCCAGACAGCTGGAAGTCAGTGCGCAAAACTGACAAGACAAGGTCACTAGTCAGAATAAACTTAGGTTTATCCATGAATGCACATGAATGAACAAACCTTTTGTGATGATGATTGTCCTCAACCAATGCCCTTGGACACAAAATCCAGCAAGATAAACTCATAACAGAGTTATAAATTCAAAGACTATCTAAGAGCATGTGTGGTATCATTTATAACTTTGGACAAAGAAAGCCAAACAAATAAATCTAGACTTCACAATCTCCCCCTTTGGCTTTCCTTGACAAAATATTCGCATAACCTATAACCAATTTCACTCAAAACCCACACTCAAGAGAACATCAATCAATAGAAGAGGACCAAATGACAACTCCTGCAAAAGAAAAAATCTTGACAAGAATAAGTGAAATTTATCATGGGTTAGGTAATAAAACATATGAAACCACCATTTACAAAACATGCATTTTCTCCCCCATTTTGTCATGGTAAGACAAAGACAAGGTCATATATCACACGCAATGTCCAAATAGGTAGCAACACATTACAATGATAGTAAAAGCACAACAGATAACATAAAGCAATAGACCATATGAGCATGCCCAAGCCAAATCAATCAACAATTAGACTAGCAACAAGTAAGCGCATGTCATAAAAATAATCTCAAGTAAAGCACAAGTGATGCAACTTATAACGCAAAGTCCTAAAAGGAAAACTACTCCTCCAAAATTAGTGCTCTTCTAAATAACTCACTCCCCCATAAGCTATACCCCAATGACTTTTAAGCTAGAATGCAAGACGGGAACATAGAAACATAACTCCTTAGAATGGAACTTGTCCTCAGAGACATATCCACCCAACCTAAACTGACCCGAGATATCTTCTTCCAATTAATGGATGGAAGTCGCAGTAATACTAGAGGATCATAATTTAAAGCATACAACATCTAGGGTTTTGAGGAAGGGACCAAAAACATAGATAACTCAAATGAATGGTGGAGATAGAGTAGAATTGCAACTTGACATGAAAGAAGCACAAAAGAATAAAGTTAAGAATGAACTTAGTACATGCAATACACGCAAAAAAAATCCTACTCCTCCATAACATGAGCTATGGACAAAATACTATACTCCCCACAATAAGTGCTCTCGTAAGGCAACAAGACTCCCACGTAATACCCAGATGTGAAGATGGAGAACAAGGCACAATATGCTTAGGAGATACTCAGATTTAGTGATGTCAGCATAAGTGATGACAATATAGTCATATGGTGAAAACCTGAGAGATATGACTGAGATGATTCTATATCAAAAACAGATAAGAGCATTCCTTGCAAATTGACAATCCCAAATGACCTAAGTAACCCTGAAATTTTTCACTTTTCTGACGAGAACAAGTTACTCGACAGATAAGAAAACATGTCCATCCAAAAATGGTTTTGTGCAAGAGCACACAACAATGTACCTAAACAATTTGGACAATACACAATAAAAAATTGAGATCAAAGAAGATATGCATAATCTCAGCACCAATAAACTACAACTAATGAGACAATCCACAAGGGAATCGAAACACAAAGTATTTTGAATATCTATGCTTCCAAGGTATGATTAGCAACTCAAGAACTTCAAAAATAGGCATGCAGTGTAGCTCTCAAAAGAGAAATCTTCAAACATGGACACTAAAGCGTAGATTAACACAAGCTCATAATGCAACAATGATGTGCCAAGGTATAGGAAGAGGAACATGTGATAGCCTTCTTGAAATCATAGTTTCATGCCACTAGGCCCAAGGTTAATTCAAAGGCTAACCAAACTTTTAATACTCTATTAAGCTTAAGAAACAACACTTCCTTCATAATATGAACAAAGGAGAAGACTCACAAAGAGCAAGACATAAGCCTTGAAAGAAAGTGAACTTTGGTGTGGAACTTTGACTAAGGCACCAATTTGAGATATGCCAAGGTCAATAGAATGAAGGTGAATATTTATGAAACACCATTTGATTTTTAAAAATTTGAATCCATGACCTGTAGAGGGGATCTTGAAGCACAACTTCATGACATTGCATGGAAGGCCAAATTAATGGGATTTTCCCATTTTTTTATGATATATAATTTATTTTTGAAGGCACCCTTCTCATACAACACTCTCCCATTTGAATTTTTAATTTGATTTGGGAGAGGACAAAAGGAAGAAGAGAAATGGACCAAAAAAAGAAGAGAAATGACACATGGTCCAGATTATAGAGTAAGTAAAGTCACTACAACTTAATCAAGACCAAAGTAAACTTAGCCTTCAAATCAACCCAAGCTATAGTGAGGTAAGAAAAATGATTTTTCAGAGGCTATCTGAAGTAATAGGAAGAACATTTGACATCACAATGCAAAATTTATCCAAGGGGTTAATCCACAAAATACTAACAATGTATGACAGTTAAGTGATGCATGCAGAAAGAGCAATACAATTATATGATGAGTGAATTGACAAGGCAGAAACATGCACAGAAATTGGACATACTAGAAAAACCTGGAAGCTTAGCTATTCAACCTATTTAATTTAGCATAAAGACAGCTAGCTGTTTTTCAGTTGGTACAAAGATTACCTTTCATGAGATCTCTAATGAAGTGATGTCGCAAGTCAAATGCACATATGTTGACACAAAGCACAAGAGATTATGTGATCCCTAAAACCATACAATCGCAAAGACACCATGCACTTGGAGTATGTTACACCATTGGAATTGCCATAATCCTCAAAACCATTTGGTGAATCAACATTGACTTCTTCATTTAGATGACAATTAGGAATAACATTTTTACCATCCATTTTGAACAATTTGAACTTTAACTTGAATGTAATGGCACAAAGGCAACTTATAGATTCAAGTTAAGCAACAAATCCGAAGGTTTCATCAATGTCAACACCTTCAAGTTGAGAGTAACCTTGAGTAATATGTTTGGCCATATTTTTTATTACATTTCCAAACCCGATAGACTTGTTAATGTATATCCATTTAGTACCAGTAATATTGATGATTGATGGATGAATGGCAATGGACCAAACAACATTTCTTTCAAGATGATTTGGCTTTTCTTTAAGAGCAGAGATCCTTTTCTTATCAATCAACGCATCTTTGATGTACTTTAGCTCAGACTGGGAAAAAATTACACATGATCAATGCTGATTCTGACTAGAGCAGGAGGATCAGACGTAGATTCATTTAGTGTAACTTTGTACTCAATGAGAAATTGATGTGAAATGTTATTTATCTCTCAAAATGAACACCCAGGTGGGCATAAAGTAGTCATCCACAATTAGGAGATTGAAATTGGTCCATTTGACAGACAGAGGTAGAATTAGACAAATAATATTCCTGTGTATTACTTAAAGAGAAATGGATGTTCCAATGTTAGACAATTCCTTGTGGGTCACCTTAGTTTGTTTTCCCAAAAAACATGTTCCATAAACACAAGAGTCAGAGATAAAATGATGTGGCAGCCCCCTAATAACCTCTTTATTGGATAATCTATGTAGATCCTTGAGGTTCACATGACCAAGTTGTCTATGAAACAACACACTTATTTCATCAATTGCTTGGTCAAACATTGAAAATTCACCTATTTTAGAAGCACCAAGGATGTAACACTTGTCATTGGAGCTTGGAAAGGCAAGCATATTCTTTCCAAATTTATCAACAATCTGGCAACCTTCTTTGGAGAGACTCACTTCATCAGCCACTTTGTCACACAACTTATAAATGCTGATGAGGCTAGACTTTAATCCATCCACATAACTGACATTCTTTAGTTGATGATGATAAGGAATATTGATAGCTCCATTTTCAGTTATTTGAGATTTGTCTCCACAATCAAATACAAAGTCACCATCATTAAAGGGAGCAAGAGATAAGAACGCATTTTTGTCTTTGGTCATGTGATGATAACCCCCACTGCCAAGATGCCACACATATAGCTTGATAATTGAAAGTGCATTGAGGATCACAAGACATTTATCAGAAACTTTCTTGATCCATTTAAAGCTTGGCTGCACATGATTTAAACTAGATGACTGAACAAGTTGTGAAATTTTGTGAGCTTCAACGACTAGTTGATCAACTTGACCTTTCAATAAGTCATTCTTTCAAGTTTGATGCATCCAATACATTGATCGAACATGACCCACTTCATCATAGTGATGACATGTAGGAAAAAATCTTCTCACCAGACTAGAATTGATTTCAGTTGCCACAAGCTTTGATTCCTTTACTCACTTTGTCTTAGTAATCACGGAGCTTGAAGTATTTTCAACAGAAGCAATACCACTTTTATCACCATATGGCTTCCCAACACTCAACATTTTTTCAACCTTTTCAGGTCCAATAGTCAGTTGAATGACCATCTTGTTAGCTTCATTCAATTTAGTTATCTGTGTCAAGTTAGTCTCATGATACATACATTGTTGGCCTTCAATACATAAACTTGATTTAGCATATTTTCTTGAGATTTCTTTAAGTCTTGAACTTGAGCTTCAAAGGCAGCAGCAACTTTATTATTTTCTTCTCTGTCATCACAAGTAGAGCCCCTTCCGTTTAGAAACTTGACTTAAGCCCCAAGAGAAACAACCTTTTCACCAAATACCATTCTAACAAGTCTGAGTGACTCATTTTCTTTATGTAGCTCATAGAATTTTCTGGACAACTCAACATTATCCACTTTAGCAACATAAGTCTCATAAAAAAGTGAGTCATGCTTGATACATAGAACACTATAAGTCACCTCCAAATGATCATCCAACACTGAGTTGGCCTTCATCCACTGAAGTAATAAGAGTAACAACTTGTACTTCATTATCAGATAACTGGTGAAATTGTTGAGAGTGCTTACACTTACAATCACTTGAAGGTTTTGTCTGAGTTTTATCTCCTCGTAAACTGGTTTTTTAAAGCTATTGGCACATACATCAGCATAATGACCAGCTCTACGACAAGTGAAGCTCGGTTCAGGCTCGCTCGAAAATGATGTATCTTTAAGATTGAAAAGTTTTGCTTGCTTCTTGTCAAAAGACTTCTTTTCTTATGATTGAAACTTTGGATCTTTCGAAGAGTTACCGGTCATTTTGACATGTCTTCCTTTGTTCTTGAGAGCATTCTAAATTGTTTAACAAGTAAAGCCAAATCTTCTGCAGGAGATAGATCTTTTGATCTCACATTAGCTTTGGCTTTTTGAACCCCTTGGAAAGCAACGTCCTTCCCTTTTTTCAAGTCTCTATCTGCCAAATCAAAAGTAAGAGAATCAAGGGCAATCAAACCCTGAGCATCAAAGAAGATTTCAAACTTCTCACTTCAAGCAGCATAATCCGTTACATCGAATAAGGGAGGAGAGTTAGATGAACCAACAAATCAATCACGATCAATAATGAGATTCCATCCAATACCAGTAACTCCCAGAGGCCACTCTATGTATATCTAGAGCAAGGCTCTGATACCAATTGAAATTGGTACCGGGCGGAATATCCTGCAAATAAAAATTTAACTTTGCACAATAGACTAGTCAAATAAGCTAGTCAACTAGTTACAAGTTAGTCAGTGATATAAAAAGTAATTGCAATAACAAATCCTAACTAACCAACACGTCTAACTAATTAGAGTCTACCTATATTAGTTTCATAACAATAATTCCTAAACTTCAACATATTTACATGTCAGTTCATTATGCAAATAACAATGACAAAGCAATTATGAAACAGAGTATGTTGGATTGACTAGTCAAGCTCACCAGTCAGCCAAGTACAGATTCGTCAGTTCATCAAATGCAAATCTACGAATAAAATTTAGTTCACTACAAGTTATCCTAGTCAACAACAATTCAGTTCATTGTTCATAATATGCAGTGTAAACTAGGTAGCTAACACATATCCAAGAACAACTCATAGGATGCATGAAACATATGTAAGTAAGTAAGATATGTGGACAAGTTTAAGAAACAAAAAGCGCAAAAAGTTTTTGGCCGGAAAAGGTTTTTCACTGAGTCCAATCCGCTAGTGTAAACAAGGTTCATACAAAGACCACACAAGCTCAATTCGTAGACCCCTATTTACGGAGCAGCTTTACCTTTGTGCAAACTTGCCTTGCACAAGATGAACTCATTTGGTCTTCATGAAATGGGAGCTTTTCCTAAGCTCTTCATCTTGTGGCATCGATATCAACACAGCCAATGCAAATGATATGGCAATGATGGTTATGAAAAATATAGATTCAATGACCAGTCAGTTTCTCGAGACAAATACTTGAAGGAAGAAACATATGACAATACAAAACAGGTCAGTTTAAAGATTTGAAACTTGAAGAACTTGACCACAAAATTAAAACAAAACCATGAAGACAATGCTACCCTAATATGCAGTGATTGGGTGTTTGATGCATGAACATGGTTTTGCTGCTGGGGTTTCAATGAAAAACCTCAAAGCTAAAATCAACTCTTTTCTGAAAATGTAAAACTCCTAGCCAAAACAATTGAGCACATAAAACAAATTTAAGCAAGCAATTTCAAAGATAGATTTAGAAATATTCGATGAAGAACATTATCCATTAAATATGCTTGATGCTCCTAGGGGGTTGAGATGGAGATGAAAAACAATGTCTCTCTCTAAAGTTAATCTCCCTCAACCAAAAAGATGAAACTTGCTTAGGTTATATAGACAAATCTGATTTTTGCACATCCAACAAGGACAAAAATCACTTGTCAACCCAACAGAACGAGGGCTAAAAACTGACCATTAGCAAAAAGTGTTTGTCAGCCCATGTGGGCTGTCCTAATTTATGTGCCCAGACAGCTAGAAGTCAGTGTGCAAAACTAACAAGACAAGGTCACTAGTCAGAATGAACTCAGGTTTATGCATGAATGCACATGAATGAACAAACCTTTTGTGATGATAATTGTCCTCAACCAATGCCCTTAGACACAAAATCCAACAAGATGAAGTCATAAAAGGGTTGTAAATTCCTAGACTATCTAAGAACATGTGTGGTATCATTTACAACTTTTGACAAGAAAAGCCAAACAAATAAATCTAGACTTCACAACATTTGTCGCGAGACCACGAATAGTGTCAGAACGAGACAACATTCGTTAACGGAACAGAGATTTGGCAAAGACATAGAGAATGGTTCATAGATAATATTTTGGCTCAGTCGAATCGTTTGGATTTTTGTCCGTTTGGAAAATCGGTAAATAAAACTAGACTAAACACCCATCTTAGCTAGACACACAAGAGTATGTTGTTTGCGTTGCCGTACTACTCAAAATTAAAACTGTGTTGCAACCTTGATGGTAAATGAAGGACATGATCAAGGTTCACATCTTTTTCAGTAAAACCACATCTTTTGAGAAGAATATGTTTGATACACTGGTCGGAACTATATTAGACATCGAGGGTAAATGAAGGACATGATCAAAGCTCGCATCGATTGGGAGCAAATAGGAATAAGGCCACATTTATGGATGACTAGGGAGGGTGAGATAACCAGAAAGGGGCTTGCATCTTTTTCGGTAAAACCAGAAAAGAGGAAAGAGTTTTTATAGTTTCTATCCTCCGTAAAGTTTCCAGATAGTTATGCTTCAAATATTAGCCGAATCCCCAAACATGGATGACGGTAAATTTTTTGGGCTGAAGAGTGACAATTAGCATGTCATATTGCAACGCCTGCTCTTGGTTAGTATTCAACACCTCTAGCCCGAAGATGTGGTAAAGCCGATTATGTTATTGGCGAGATTTTTTCCTTAATTATCTGCTAGGATGTTGCGGAAGTCGGATGTTCAACAGTTACACGCTAACACTATCGAAGTCCTATGCAAGTTTGAACAAATTTTTCCTCCATCGTTCTTCGCAAGCATGATAACGTGATGATTCACTTGCTGGATAATGCATTACTTGCTGGACCTATCAACTATTGATAGATGTATCCAATAAAAAGGTATAACATCATTAGTAATTTATTAATTCTCGATCAAGTTATGATTTAACTCATTTTAGTCATGACATTTTTATTTTTGCAAACTACTCGTGAGTTAAAGAAGAGTACACTGAATAGGACAAAGCACGAATGATCAATTGTGAAGGCTTGGATGACATTTGAGACGAACACTTTTTGTACTACGTACCTGCAAGACGTTGAGATGACGTTCAATCGACCACAGTGCAATAATGACGGTCGTGTGAGAAGGGAAAACTTTATGTTTTCACCCAAATCGCATGACCTTTTGGCAAACCAGTACGAGGCAATTCGTTTACCGAAAGGGACATGCAGGTAGCTCATTGGTTTGTACTTAAAAACTATGGTGAGATAATGGAGTACCTAGATGAGCATGAAGAGTTGATGAAGCAGGAACATCTTCTGACTTTATACGCTATGAAGCATCATGAATTGTATCCTCGTTGGTTTCATGAGCAAGCAAGTTGTTTAAGTTTTTTTTAGGGTTATTTCTAAAAATATACTTTCATGTCAGTAGTCTTAAATTTTGGTAAAACCAACATGTGGAATATTTGTTATAAATTGGGTGAAAAATTGATGGAAACCAATTCCACCGCGTACACTGAAGAATTATTCGACTTGGCTATCGGAACTTTAAGTGCGGAACTGTACTCAAGATGTTATATAAACGGCATAAAGTTCTTGGGAGTTGATCGCAATGATAAGCTGTGTACTAAAAACAACAAGGTACATGTTCGAGAGTGGGACATATTGCAGACATTGATTTCTATGGCAAACTAACAAATGTTTGTCCAATTGCTTTACAAAAACTGTTGCCAAGCCATCCTTCTTTAGTGTCGTTGGCTTGATACGGACCCTAGTAGGAATGGGAACGTCAAGGGGGACGATGGTTTATTATTGGTGAACACTAACCAATGTTGATACAGCAAAGACTCATACATTTTGGCAACTATGGCTAAACAAGTTTTCTACATCGATGACCCAAAGCCCGGGAGGGGATGGAAAGTTGTTCAGAGGATTGATCATAGAGGGGTGTATAATATTCTGAACCGAGATCCTGTAGACAACAATGATGACAACAACTTTGCTGACCAACTCCTCAAAACTTCAACAGAAATTGGTGCAGAAACACTTCAGGATACTAATATTGTCCAAGAACCATTTCAGGTAGCTAGAGTCCTCAAATCGAAATTCCTATACACTCAATTACAATTGATCTCGGGAATCTCCCAAGATACAATCCACCTAAGGCCGTAGACAACGATGTTGATGTACCTACCAACGAGGATGAGTGGGAGACTGAAAATGATCAAAGCTTGGATAGTGATATTTATTGTACCGAGGTTGAGTATGAAACACAACTTTGGATGTATATCCAATGTAAACAAATTTAATTTATTAAATTTGCAATAAAATAAAGGATACATAAAACAAATTAAATTAAACTTTACGCAACAAACCTTTCCTATTCACCATGCAATAACTTTTGTGCAACCACTAATTATTCGTTGTGCAAGTTCCTTAAATTTAAATTGCTAGCAAAAACATGGCGCGCCAATAAATTTATCTTCTAAACTTGTGCGACGAACTATATATCTCTCATCGTGCAATGAGGTTATGCGAAACGACTGTTTACTCTTTCGTCGTGCAAGTTCCTTGAATTAAATTGCCAAGAAAAACTGGGCATGCGAATAAATTCATCTTTTCAAACTTGCGCAACAAACTATGTATTTCTCGTGACGCAATGATGCTTAGCACGACGAATTTGATGTGATAAATAATAGCACTCAAATTAAACCCTCTTTTTGACAATTGTAGTATAGATATAAGTAGGGATCGTTCTAGGCCGGGGATTAGGAGAGATTGCTAATCTAATGAAAACTGACTCAAAGATACAAAAATATGCTTAAAAACACTTAAACAAACTCAAAGACTCTTAACTAAACTTATATGACTCAAAACAAACTTAAAAGACTCAAAACAACACAAAACAATCCAAAAGACTCAATTTAGACTCTAGGACTTAATTTGGACGAAAATAGAATTGGTTTTGACTCAAAAGACTCAAAAACACACTTTAGGACATATTTGAAACAAGTAAGTAAATGGGATTGGGTTTTGGATGAATTTAAGAGAAAAACAAGTAACTAAAAGACTTAAAAGAGATTTTGACGAATTTGGGAAAACCAATGGATGATTAGATAGCTAGAGGATACTTTTCCACACATGATACATTCAAACACAAATTGATTTCCAGTTGCTTTTCCGATAAACCATGAACCTCAACACCCCAGATTAACGGTGACATCACTAATTAACCCTCAGATTTTCCTTAAGTTATTGGATTGGATGACATCATACGACAACCTAAAGCATTCTTCAAAAGTTCCCTACATGACATCATAATAGAGATACAATCAAAGATCATTACGTTCAATGAAAATCATAAGTATTGACAAAGCACTTGTAACTATGACATCATGATACTCATGCTAGGAATTTACTTAACATGATTGTGAAAACAACCTTAACTACTTGTGAATATAAGTTTGTGACGATTATGTGAAACTCCCTTATATTCTAGCACCAAATTCAAGCATGCAAATTAAGTAGGCCTCACTAATCAACATACAAGAATAAGTTATCCATCATATGGTTAAGTAAATTACATTCACAATTTATGAAATCACAACTGGACTTAATCAATTCATATCATAAATATAATCATGGTTTCAAAGCCTCCCCTAGCTAAAACGAGTTTAGCCTCTTATGTTCACAACAAAACAAAGGAAAATTGAATTAAACATTGAAAACAAAAGATAGATTACACCTAAAAATGTTTCAACACTCCAACTTGAATGCACAAATGTCCAAGGCTTCTTCTTTTCTTCTTCTTCCTTGCAAGGCTGCGGCACAAGAGTTATTGGGTGATTTTGGATGGATTTCTGGGTTGTGAATGGATTTAGGGTGGTAGGGTGGTACGGCAGAGGTTGGGAATGGTGTATGGGTGTTTGGGTGAAGGTATGGAAGTAGGAGAATGGTGGAAATATGGGTTGAAGGTTGTGGCAAAGGGACTTGTTTCTGTGAATGATGGCAGATTGTGTGGGTGAATGATTAGGGTAGAATAAGGGGTGCGGCTTTGGTATTTATTTGAGAGAAAGAATCCTAGGGTTTATTACATAGTTTAGGAAAGGATTGGACCCCCAAATCCCTAAGGAAAAGGAGATATGAAATCAGAAATCAAAGGGAAAAAGGAAAGGTAACTTGTGGCATCAATTGTATGAGAAGGAATGTGATTTAATGTTGAATTTAGGCAAGAATTTGGGATAGAACATGTATGTAAGGTGTGGCTAAGATTGGGGTGAAAAGGAATGTGGTTTAGTGACATAGAATAGGAAATAAGGACCTCCCTTGCATAGCAAGGAAGGGAAACCCTATGGAATGCACGGCAAGGGCAATTAAGTTGCAAGGAAGACTTAATTTGTGTCCTAAAATGCATAGGAGTCTTCAATGTTGCTGAAACATGAGGTCTTTTAGGATTAGGAAAGGTTAAACCAAAATAGGAAACCTTGGCTTAACTTTCCTACTTCAAGTAGGAAACCTTCTTTGACTAGGATTCCTCTTGTGATTAGGAATCCTAACATCTTTAGGTCTTCAATTTCGTCCATTCCTTTTGCTCCAAGCATATGCTATCCATTCCAACTCCAATTTTACTCCAAAATGCACCTTTTTGCTTCCTTAGCCATATGAACCTATAAACACATGAAAATAGCTTAAACTACTAAAATAACTATGAACTAACAACATAAATGCACGAAAACAAGCTAACTAAGTCGCCTAAATATGCTCCTATCAAATTCCCCCACACTTAGCTTTTGCTAGTCCTCGAGCAAAACAAAACAAAAGAAACAAAAAGAACACAACCAAAACAAACTCTAAACCTTCCAACATGTACCTCAAGAATTCCTAATGAACATGACACATCAAAGAACATCATTCCCATGGTTTTTGGCTTTCTTTACACTTTAGCACACACTTAACCATAGTTACCACTTACTAGTTCATATTTAATCAATTAAAACAACATTTTGAATGTAGTAACATTCAAAACTTAAACCATAGATTGTTGGCTGGAAGCGCTGCTTTTAAGTAAGCTGACGAGTCCACATAGTCATAGCAGGTGTAAGTCTCGACTTACGAATTGCCTTGGGCTACTAGCCATTGAGTCGTCGACCAGGCATCTTACTTACAGAAGCAGATGACCCGCGTGACCACTCCAGGTAACATCCCTGGCTCTTGAAGGTGTTTTAGGTGTTAGGTGTAGACGGAATCGCACCTCAAAGGCCACATCCTTCCGAGTTGTAACTTGATTCCGCAGGTCGTTTAACTAGTATTGCAACACTTTAAAACCAAGCTACTTTCATGAAGACTTGCAAGTCGAGGATGGACCATCTAGACATGTGAATTCTTTTATGGGCAGATGTCATGCACTTAGTGTCTCTTCAGGTTAGAGACCTAGGATCCCGTGGAATTAAATCCTTCAGTCGGCTAAGTCTATTCAAGGGGAATAAGTATCTTAGCCAAATCTGGGGGTCGTCCGGCTCAGGTAATCGCTGCATTCAGGGGAAACTGAGCAGTCGTACCACCCATCCACTTTTCGATACTCCAGATTAGTATACCATCTTCTTATTGGAGAGCACACGCCATGTTTGTAGGGCAAATGGCGTCTTCTGCTTGTCATAAGGGTGGTCTAGGAATTAGTTTACCCTCTCGCGCTTGAGAGCTTACCCAAATAGGTGTCGGGGGATTAGTTTACTCTCTCGCACTGGAGAGCTAACCCTGATGGGTGTCGGGGAATTAATTTACCCTCTCGCGCTGAAGAGCTTACCCAGATGGGTGTCAGGGAATTAGTTTACCCTCTCGTGCTTAAGAGCTTACCCAGATGGGTGTCGGGGGATTAGTTTACCTTCTCACACTGGAGAGCTTACCCAGATGGGTGTCGAGGAATTAGTTTACCCTTTCGCTCGGGAGAGCTTACCCAGATGGGTGTCCAGGGATTAGTTTATGCTCTTGCGCTAGAGAGTTTACCCAGATGGAGTTTTGAGCAATCATTGTAGGCAGCAATTGAGCCAGGCTTGTGAATAACTTCTTGGATCTTTATTGAGAATAAAGAAACGTAACAACTATGCTGGAAGGTAGAAACTGCGTAACAACTAGAATAATCCTCGGCTTACGAGGTATTGTTTGCTGAACTGCTTGAGACTTCAAACTTATTTGGATAGGCCTAAACAGAGTTCAGGGGAGATTTCCTTAAGCATTCATTCACATTGCTAAAAGTAGACTGAGAGTGCTCTGACTTGGCAAAGATGCCATTAATCCGTATCATCTTCAATAGCGATTCAGTGTCAACTTTCGTTGCTTACATAGGCCGTGCAGCTGGCTTATTGAGGTAATCGTCGCACCAGCCTTCCTTCGTCAACTCCTCGAGGTACTGATTCCATTTCAGGCAGCCGTTGGTAGTGTGACCTAGCCATTGGTGGAATGCGCAATACTTTATCTGATCGAGCATGGTAAGATCACCCTTCATGGGTGGTGGTAGTTCAAACCATGGTTCATTCTTAAGCTTACGGAGAATCTGGCCAATCAAAACTATGAACTTAATGAACACCTTAGGTATTGCATCATCTTTATTTGGTGAACGGTCCATGTGCTTATTTTTTTGCTTGTTCCCGCTGGACTGCTTGTCTCATCCCACAGTGGGTTTGCCAAAGCGTATGAAGTTGTCAGGGTCAACTCCTTACCCATGCTCAATTTTTTGAAAAATGGGTGATCTGCTAAGAGCTCATTTTCGAAAAGTTGAGCATGCGATGCTGTCATCGCATCCGACGATGTGCGAAGTGACTTACTCGGTTCATTTTTCATGTTGAAGAAGTTGTCAAGCTTCTTCTTAATCGATTAGTGAGACGAATATTCCTTGGTGAAAACCAACGAAAGTTCATTGAGGTTCTGGATTGAGCGCAGTGGCAAGGTGTGGAACCAGTCTTACACCTCGCCTAAGAGCGTCATGGCAAAGATTTTACACATGAGAGCATCGTTGTTGGCTTAGAGGGTTATGGTGCTTCGATAGTGCATTAGATGCCTGTCCGAGTCTTCATCTCCTTTGAATAAGGTGAAATGTGAAGTGCTGAATTTCAGCGGTGGCTCCGTCTGCTCGATCTCGTCCACGTCTCTACAAAAGGCATCGTCGGTAGTGTCAATATTCTGGAATCCGCGCAGCTACTCTGCTACAACCCTTTGTACTTCATCTTGGATTTGTCCTAGTGGGGCCAGTGGAGCCTCTAACTGCCCCCAGTGTTGACCTGCTACTCCAATTTGCTCTTCGACATGTCCTACACGTCTATGCCACAGCAACGGCACACATGGTTCGCTACGTGCTGCTCACTTTTTCCAGGATTGATCAAGAAACTTTTCTAAGGAAAATTAATTGATACGTGTGAGAAATTCAACGTAACAAAAAATCCAAGAAACAAATGAAGAGGCTTCTTCAAGTATTTGAATTAGCTTTAAATGAAAGCACCAATTTGTCGATGTAAATTTCCACCATCTTCAAACTTGACGAAAATGCACCTGCAAAACAATCAACACCTTTGATTAAAGACCTAAGTCTTATGCGCCCATGAGGTGGGAGGGGGGTTAGGCCAATGGATCTTTAATGCTTAAGTTAGTTTCTCTGAAAGAGTCAAGTGTTTAGGGCTTTTTAAGGGTAGCAAAAGCTTTGAAAATTTGGTAGAATATGAGGTATTTATAGGGATAGGGCCGGCCACAATGTTAGGGTTTTACCCTACACGTGGCGGCATCCTATTGGCCAAGGTGTTTATGGAGAAATATTCTCAAAATATTCTCAAGATATTAAATAGGAAATAATATCTTGAGATAATGGTGTAATTATCCCTAATTTATTTAAATTGTGATTACTTACTTGATTGGAGTCAATCTATTAAAGATAAGATTTGGGTAATTAATCCTTATCTTTAATGCTTTAAATTTTCCTTGCCAAGGACAGGTGAGCTGTGGGCAGTCGTATTCAGCTGCTTAAACCTTCAGGGATGTGAGCTGAGCGTGGGAGTATCTGAAAGGTCTACCCACTTATTGAGGGCAATCTTGTCTTTCTTGAATAAAAAACCATATGTTGCCTCTAGAATTTTTGGGATTATTTTAGGCTCCACAATATGACCTCTAATATTAATGATCTTACACAAGCTATTCCATTTGAAAAATCTGACGAGATTAAGATAAGCGATGGTCAAGGTTTGCCTATTCAACATATTGGTTCTGCAACACTTAAAATTGCTTCTAGTATACTTAAATTGTCCAATGTTCTTCATGTTCCACAAATAACTAAAGATTTGCTCTTTGTTAAGCAGTTGTGCAAGGATAATAAATGTTAGTTTATTTGTGATGATGTTTGGTTTTATGTGCAAGACAAGGTAGCCAGAGAGATCCTTTACAAAGGCAAGAGTAGGCCACATGAGTTGTTTCAAATTCCTATTGTCAAGTCAATGCATTTTCCTTCACAATCTTCTGCAATTTCTGCTTATCTAGGACAGCAAATCAAGTCTTCACTTTGGCATCAGAAGTTGGGTCCTCCTACCAATGAAGTTTTGTCTTCTATGTTGGATAGGTCTAAGATTTCACATGTAGTAGATGATGTATATCATATGTGTTCAGATTGTATTTGTGGTAAAATGTCTACGTTGCCATTTCCTACTAATTCTAATAGGAGTTTGTTTCCTTTTGAGAAAATCCATTCTGACATTTGAGGTTATTCTCTAACTAAGTCCATTGAAGGATATCGATATTATGTAACCTTTGTGGATGACAATACAAGATTTATATGGATTTTTCCTCTTTGCAATAAATCATATGTGTTTTCAGTGTTTGTGAAGTTTTACAATTTTATTTTAATACAGTTTGGTATTCGTATCAAATGTTTTCAATCTGATGGGGGGTGGTGAATTCATTAATAAGCAATTTAAGGCTTTTTTGGATTCAAAAGGGATGTTCCACAAAGTCTCTTGTCCTTATACACCTCAACAAAATGGTTTTGTGGAAAGAAGAAATAGGCATATTATTAAGACAGCCATCACCCAAATTCTATCTTATAAATAGAATGTCTTGCATATGAATTCTCCATTTTCTACATTATACAAGAAGCCACCTGAGTTGCATCATTTGAGAATTTTTGGTACTGCTATATATCCTTATATTAGACCATATAACAAGAATAAGCCGTAATCCAGGTCCACACTGTGTGTATTTCTTGGTTATGCGGTTGGATACAAAGATGTTATTTGTTACAACTTTCAAGCTCTTAAATTGTTGATTACTAAACATGTTCTCCATGATGATACCATTTTTCCAGCAAAGTTGATAAGACCTTCCTTTACAGTCTATTACTTAAGTTGTTTCTCCAATTATAGTTAATATCCCAATTTCGGCTACCCAAGTCACTTATGAGGATTCAAGCTCCACTTCTCAGGGTACCTCAGTGTCATTCAACTACTCAAGTCACTTATGAAGATTCAAGCTCCACTTCTCAGGGTACCTCGGTGTCAGCATCAAGTCTTAAACAGGAATCTAAAATATTGTCTCTTCAACTCATAATGTGGCCATTCCTTATGATCTTTCTTCCCTATTACCTGTCCACAATTCTGTACCAATTCAAGTAGTCATTCCTTTTCCTCATCTTCTGACAATGAGGTTTCTAATTCTGTTATAGCTAGACCTGTTATTCAAACAAGGTTACAAACTGGCGCAATTACAAGGAAAGACTATACTGCTTATCTTGCTTTTTTGCCCGAGTTGCAATCTTTGCACATTCAACCTGAATGTTATTGCTTTTCTGGGTATTACTTCTTGTCACAAGTCTTTGATTTAGATTAACCTAAGAACTTTAGAGTGATTCTTCCAATATTCATTAGCAAAAGGCCATGCAGGAAGAGTTTGATGCTTTGAAGTCTCAAGGCACTTGGGATTTGGTTCATTCTCCTTCTCATAGGTCTGTTATAGGTTGCCAATAGGTTTATAAACTTAAAAAGAATCCAGATGGCAGCGTAGCTCAATATAAAGCTAGACTTGTAGCTCAAGGCTTTACTCAGGAGCATGGCATTAACTGGTTGTTCGACACTCTACTATGAGATTTGTTATTGCTTTAGCTAATAGTAATTGTTGGCAACTTTGACAATTGGACATTAAAAACGCATTTTTGCATGGTCATTTACAAGAAGAAGTTTACATGCATCAACCTCAGGGCTTTGTTGATTCTCAGAATCCTACTTATGTTTGCAAATTGGTTAAATCTTTATATGGTTTAAAGCAAGCTCCTCAAGCTTGGCACTCCAAATTCATAGGAGTTTTACCAATGCTGGGATTTGTTTCTTCTCAATTCTTCTCAATTAGACAATAGTTTGTTTGTCAAGTCTAATGGCACCAATGTGGTGATTCTCCTTCTTTATGTCGATGACATAATTCTTAAAGGTTCTGACACTGCTCAAGTGCAACAAGTTGTTGATAAACTTGCAGAATTGTTTGAATTAAAGGATATGGGACAACTGACTTATTTCCTTAATCTTCAAATTCAGTATAAAGATAATGGTGATCTATTTGTTCATCAGTCCAAGTACATCAAATACCTAATAAAAAAGGCTAGGATGGAACATTGTAAAGCTACCCCCACTCCATCCAAACCCCACACTTAACTACTTGTTGTAGAAGGTATTCCACTTGAAGATCCTATATTTTATAGAAGCATTGTGGGTGCTTTACACTACCTGACATTTACACGTCCTGATATAGCTTATTTTGTTAGTATTGTGTGTCAATATATGCAAAATCCTACTGAAACTCATCTTTTCTTGGTTAAAAGAATTTTGCAATATCTTCAAGTTACTGTCAACTGTAGATTAACTTATCATGCTTCATCTAATACCAACAGTTCTGCATATCCTGATGCTAATTGGGCCGCCAATATCAATACAAGGCGATCTATAACTGGTTATGTAGTTTATCTAGGGTGCAATCCTATGTCTTGGCAATAAAAAAAACAATCTTCCGTATCTCGTAACTCTACTGATAGGAGCATATTTATGCGACTTTGTTAGCTTGTTTCTTTGCATTTAGTAAGTTAGTTTCTATTTATTAGAGTGTTTTAAGCCATTTTCGTGTGTTTGTAGGTCCAAATGGCAAAGTTGGCAAGAAAGGGCATTTTGGAGCGTCTTAAAGCAGTCTTGGACTTGGAATGGGTAGCACTTGCATGAAGCGAGGTGGATGGACATTTTTGAAGTCCAAATGAGGCTAGGAATGTGCTAAAGAGTTGGAGAAACTAATTCAAGACATAGAAGATAAGGAATCAGCTAAAAGGAAGGAACATTATCCAAAACATTATCCAAACTAATTTCATCTTATCTTACCTCATCCTAATCCTATTCTACCTAAATTCCAGCTGCAAGGGGGGATTATTTTCAGATTAGGACACCTAAAAACTTGGTTCTAGAAGCCACACCCTTTTCCTAAAAAGGTGTCATATAGGCCCTTATCCATTCTAAGAACCTGCCAAATATTCTAGTCCTTATCCTCTCTGGTTTCTACCTTACAATTAGCCTTTTCCTTGTGGGATTGGAGTGCCAAATCCTTCTCCAAAACAACTTTTGTGTCGTGCCCTCAGCCTATAAATACAATCAAAGGTGCCGCATAATAATAAAAAATAAAAAATAAAACACACCACACACCAAAGCTGGATTTTCAGAGAATAAACACATAGTGCCACAGCTTGCAAGGAATGAGAGCTTGGAGCCGTGCCTGCCATCCAAGGTCTTTGGATTGCTGGAGCGTTTCTAGGTGTATTATGTCTTTAGTTTTTCGTTCAATGTTTGTTTTAATTTGGTTTTCAATTATGATAGACATGTGGAACTAATTTCGTTTTAGCTAGAGGTGAATTCAAAGCCATGAAAATATGTGTGAAATGAATCAATTACATCCAGTTATTGTTTCATAAATCATGAATGCAATTTACTTATCTGTTTGATTGATAACTTATTCTTGTATGTTGATTAAGGAGGCCTACCTAGTTTGCATGCATGAATTTGATGCTAAAATATAAGGGAATTGCACCTAATAGTTATGAACTTATATTTATAAGTAGTGGAAATCACTAATCATGATTGTGTTAAGTAAATTCCTGGCAGGAGTATCATGTTTTTCATAGTTCTGAATGCCTTGTCAATGCTTATGATTTTCATAGAACTTAATGATCTTGGATATGTATATCTATCATGCAGTTCATATAGGGAACTTGATGAGAATAAGTTGATTGCATCGCTGAGTCCAATTCAATGAATTTAGGAAAATCTGATGGTTAATTTGTGCAGTTCACGGTTAACTTGGGGCATTGTCATTCATGGTTTATAGGAATAGTAATTGGAGATCGATTTGTGTTGTATATGTGTCAAGTGTGAAGAATGACCCTCTAGCTAACCTTTCACCCCCTTCATTCACCCCAATTTAGTATCAATTAGTTTGTTTTCTGCAAGTTACTTAGTTTTAGTTTTAAATTCGTCCAAACCAAACCCCCCGCCATTGTGTCGTGTCAGTTTAGTTTTAAAAATTCGTTCAGACTTGTCCCCCGTTTGTATTTTGAGTCAAGTTAAGTCTAGAATTCGTCCAAATCACCCTTTAGTTCCTATTTTGAGTCAATTTGTTTGTTTTGCTCTATTTTAAGTCAGTCTGGTTAGTTTTGAGTCATTAGAGTCTAGTTTTGTGTTTTGAAGTCTAATTTGTGTTGATTAGCATCCCTTCTAATCCCCGACCTAGAAGGATCCCTATTTACGTATACTACAATTGTCTAAAAAGGGTTTAATTTGTGTGTTAGTTTTTACCACATCAACTCTACTGAAGTTGAGTACAAATCTCTTGCTCATTGTGCAGCTGATGTTTGTTGGATTTGCAATGTTCTCAGAGATTTTTTCCTTCACCTCCCAATTTAAATTATGATAATGTTTTTGCATTGGCTCTTAGTACTAATCCTATTTTTTATTCTCGTATCAAACATCTGGATACCGATTTCCATTTCGTTCGAGAGAAAGTTCAACAAGGAGATCTTTTGGTTCACTATGTGTCTACTAAGGCGCAGGTTGCTCATGTTCTCACCAAGGATCTTCACAGCCCAGTTTTCATACAACATTGTATTAATCTTAACCTTGCTGATCCAGATTAAGCTTTAGGGGGGGTAATAACAGAGGCTTATAACAGAATTGCCAAATGTACAATCGAGATAGTCCCAAGCGTCATTAGTATAAGAGGTTGCTTACTTTGTAAGCTTGGTAGTTATCAGATAAGGATGATATTGTAACTACCATAAATAGTAAAATATACCATTTTCAATACAATTTTAATGAGAAACCTTCAGCTGCTATTCTTTTATCTCTGCAACTCTCTGCTTCCTGCAATTCTTTCACTCACAAACCCTAATTCCATGACTGTTATGAAAAGGTGATAAATTCAATAACCACCAAGGAATTGGAAACTGATTAGGATGGGTTTGGCGAATTAATTGACCGTTTGTTGTGTCCTTGCGCATTTGTTTAACACAAATTAAGCAAGCACTATACCACCATCTATAACATGTATCGAAACTACTTGTAAATGCTCTGCCGAAAAGAAGTGTCGCTGTGCAAGATGTGTAGAAAAAGATTAGTATGGAGATAAAATCCATTAGAGTACAAAATTCACTTATACATGAAACCTAATAATCTTCTAAAGGAGTTGGAAGGATGGATAGCATTGTTGTTTTCCCTATGCACCTTGTTGAAATATAGATATAATCTTTCAGTTAGACTATATGATATCTAACGATATTTTAGTAAGAATATTTTTCCCTTTTAGCTCATTCAAACCCATGATCTTGGGCAAATGTAGCACTTGATTTTCTACAACTTGTAAAGAATTCATTTGCAAACCAACTTGAAATTTCTTTAAAGATACAGCAGCGGCCATTTTTCTTTTCAACTCTTCTTTCTAGATCAATATATTAAAATTTAAAACACAATGCAAAAGGGTCCCTCGCCTATATTTAGAAAATAATTTGAAATTTTGGTGCTCGAATCAATAACGAAATTAAAGGGATCCATTGACCCTGGCTATCAGATGCAATATTGGAAAATAACACATTCATTTACCTTTAAAACAATGCAAAAGATCCCATGCCTATATTTAGAAAATAATTTGTTCTTTTCATGCTCAAATTAATAACGAAATTTAAAGGGATTCATTGACCCTGGCTATTAGATACCAAATTTGAAAATATCACATTCATTTACCTCTAAAACAATGCAAAAGGGTCCATCCCCTATATTTAGAAAATAATTTGGAATTTTCATGCTCAACAACAAAAGTTATAAACATAGATATTACGATCCATGATCCTGGCTATTAGATGCCAAATTTGAAAATATTGCATTCTTTTACTTCTAAAACAATGCGAAAGGGTCCCTCCCCTATATTTTGAAAATAATTTGAGATTTTCATGCTAAAGTGAATAGTGAAAATCAATTAACTAAAATTTAAAGAATGAAATTGGAGTTTTACCTTGTATAAATATGGATCCAGAGGCCAACTCTTCAATGCTCACTTTGTTAACTGTTTCTAGTTATTCAGAATCCTGGAATTGTTTTGAGGAATGAGGCAATATTTTCACACCTTGTGTCGAATTGGAAAAATTGTGTAATGTTGTTTATAAAATGATAGTGCATTAAAATATTAAAGTTAACAAGAATAAATATAAATTTGTTTTTTTAAATGTAATATAATTTTTTTTAAGCAAATGTACATACGTTGTATTGTATATGCACTTAATTCTGGAATGTTTGAATTTACGAAGAATAACGATGATCCACTGTTGCTTAGTACAATACTTCATGGGTATTCTAGAATAACAATATAAGATTTTGATTGCCAATAGCAACTGTTAGTAATGTTTAGGTAAATGTTAATCGAATACCTAGAATTGCTTTACTTTCAAGCTTGTGATAGCAACAATGACTGATAGTGTTAAATTCTTCACTAACATGGAGATAAAATTTCTTGCAACATCAGCCCATTATGTGATTCTGACTTCTTCCTTACTATAGGGAAAAGAAGAGAAATACATTTAGAATAATGAGTTACAAATAAGCTGAATGTGACACAGAGAGTGGACAGATAAAAACGATTATATTTGAAACAATCATGTGCAAGAAAAAACTATAAACATTTTGGTAAATTAAGGAAGAAGTGGAGGATATTTTAAATTTATAATTGTTATATATTATATTTACGTGACATTTCTTATAAATACATCACACTTGTCTTTGACTCTGTTGTCGATTTGTTTTTGCTTTAAGTATTGTACCGCCGTGATATGGCCCAAAATATCTTATAGTTCCACAAATGCATGGTGTTAGATTATTAGAATGTGTTATAATGTAAATACAAATGTATTACGTACAAATGCTATTTTTTATGTATATGCAAATTGTTGCCTATTAGGATCTCGTGGTTGTCTTTACGGAGATGCAATGCTACAAAGACAGTTCTTCAAGATTACACATGGTCAATATAGTATAGGTTAACACAAATTCATAAAACAACAATGATGTGTCAAGGTATGAGAATGGGATTGGTGATAGCTATCTTTAAATCAAAACTCTATGTCACTATGCTCAAGATTAATTGAAAGCCAACCAAACTTTTAGTAATCCATTAAGTTTAAGAAACAAAACTTGCAATATAAAACGAACAAGGAGCAAAACACAAAACTACTCACATTGGAAAGCCAAAGCTAAATGAAACTTTAAGATGGCACAACAAATAAGATACACGAGTCATTTGATATGGTTGGTGCATGATGTATTTGAAGCACCCCAAGACATTTTTGAACTTTTTATGACAAGTGGGAGTAATTTGATTACCCATGACATTGCATGGGATAACACAATCAAGACCAAAGTTAGCCTAACCCCTAAAGCAACATAAGCTTTTTGTTAAATGAAACAATGATTTTTAAAGGTTATCAGCCATACTAGGAAGAACCTTTGACATCACATTGGAAAGATTATTCAACGTTAAACCACAAACTATGACTATTAAGAGATGCTTATAGAAAAAGATACCATTGTCTGATAAGTTGACAGACGCAACAGAAATAAAGCCAAAGGCAAAATATACAGCAAAAAGGAACCTTGGAACTATAGCTATTCAACCTGTTCAAATAATGGCACAAAGACCAATAGACCATCAAGGGTTCATACGCCTTCGATTGTCCAAAGTACGTGTGAGACAATTAGTTAGCTGTTTTTCAATCGGCACAAAGATTAAAACATAGATTTTTCTTTCCATAGACCCTCCAATGAAGTGAAATTGAGTTCCAAAAATTATTGATTGCTAAATGTTGGACAAAGTTCTTCCAAATGTCAATTTCACACACTTAGTCACATTGAAAATGAATGGCCAATTGTTTCACCTCATGTTATTGAACAAATACAACATCCACAACTAACAACATAACTACTCATGATAAGATCATAATTTGCATTCACATTAGGGAGAGAAACATACCTTTGTTTTTCATTGCATTCAGCAGTCAAGACTGACATCATCTTCCCACGAAATAGCAATAGAGTTTGATCATTGAGAATCATTTCAACCACATGGGAAGCTTTGGAAATTTCAGTGTAAGAGAATCTCATGCGAGACATCACAGTATGCTTTCCTAAGTTGTAAGACTCACATAAAAACATTTAGAAAATGAGAGATGTGGTTACCTCCTTAGAATCATTAGTGTATCAACTTCTTTGTTCTACTCTGAGCACTCACCACATTTAGGAATAACATGTTCTTCTTATTTTTATCTACAATCCTGCAACTCCTTTTTGAGAAGCAAACTTCACACTCCACATCATCACACAACTGGTTCATGCTGATGAGGTTTGTCTTCAAACCTTCCACATAACTGACATTTTCAAGTTAAGGAAGACTAAGAATCTTGACAGCCCCCTTTTAATAATTGGAGACTTGTATCCTCCACCAAACACAATATCATTTCCACTAGAAATTATAAGTGATGAGAAGACATCTTTGACCCCAGACAAATAATAGGAGCATCCACTATTAAATTACCATACATATGGCTTTGGGACTAAAGGAGCACAATGAGCTACCAGACATTTGTCAAAACTTCTTTGAAATCATCTTGAAAAAGACATGATATTGTTTGTGGTAGAGGAGTCCACAACTTGAGCCATTCTGTTGACTTTCACAACTACCTGATCCTTCAAGTCATTCTTTGTTTCAGTGGAATGTTTTCTGCATATTGGTCGAATATGACCAAGTTCACCATAGTGATGACATGTCGGAATGAATCTTTTCTTTAAGGAAGATTTGGCCAGAGAAGTCACATGTAATGATTTCTCCACAACTTCAGTATTAGTGCATATAAAACTTGAGCATGTTTCAAAAAAACCAAGGTCACACTTGTCATGAGATGGTTTTCTGACACCCAACATATTGTTGATTGTTTTACCCCTAATGGTTAAGCAATTTAAGCGATTGTTTGCCTCATTCAGCTCAGACCTTAATTTCATATTAGCATCACAATTTGTTGGCTCTCAACAAATCAACCTAATGCAACAATGTTTCTTAATAAATCATCAATTCCTAAACTTAAGAGGTGCAGTAATAAGATCATCTATTTCATCTTCATCATCACAAATAGATCCCCTTCTATTTAATACCCTGACTAAGCCTCAAGAAAGACAAGTTTTTCCCTCAGAATAGTTCTAACTAGTCGAAGAGACTCAATTTCTTCTTTTAGCTTAGAAATCTTCTATGATACTTCTGCATTGTCCAATTTTGCAACACGTGTCTCATCAAACAAAGAGTTGTACAAGATGGGCAACTCCTGATAAGGCATTTTCTCCCTATCATTCAACAGTATCTCATCATTTAGAAGACACTTCTTAGACAGATACAACAAAAGAAATAACATCTTCTTCGACATTTGATGATTTGTCAGAACAAACAAAATCTTCATCTTCGCTATCACTCCATGTGGCCATCATAGCTTTATCACATTTTTGACTTGGCACTTTCTTGTTTGCACACTCAGCAGCACAATGTCCACTTATACCACAGGCAAAATAAGGTCCAGGTATATTAGAGAATGACTTGTCCCTCCTATCAACAAACTTCCCTTGGTTTCTAGCTAGAGTGAACTTTCCATGAGGTTGAGACGTGATTATTTGATGATTCTCCAATCCTTTTGACCTCATTACCCTTTGTTCTTGAGCATCTTTCTGAATTGTTAAACAAATAAGGCAATATCATCTTCAGGAGATTGATCACATGGTTCATTTTCCACACTACTCTTTTTCACACTTTGAAGAGAAACTTCTTTGCCTTTCTTGGAATCACTTTCTTCCATGTCAAGCCCTATTTCATAGGTTATGAGTTTATCTACCAACTTTCCAAGATTAATCTCATTTAAGTCTTTAAATTCTTGAATAGCTGCCTTCTTTGCTTAAAATCTCTTAGACAAGGTTCTCAAGATCTTTTTCATAACAGTTGTCTCATTAATAGGCTTTCCTAACCCCAAAGCCTCATTCGTCAACATTTCTACTTTCTTATAGAAGGCTGAGAAGGTCTTTGACTCCAACATTCTTAGATCATCAAACTTTGGCAAAGTCATCTGGAGTTTAACATTCCTTACTTGTTTGTCACCTTCATGCAGAATTCTGAGTTTGTCCCAAGTTTGTTTTGCAGTGGCACAATAGTAGACATGAGCAACCTAATTTGATGAGATGACTAAAACAATAGCATTTCTTGTTTTCCTATTTGCCAAGGCCGAAGTAATCACGTTTTGAGTCCAATCACATTTGACCTTTATCACAGATTCTTCATCAACAGTCCTCGAATGAGTCTTCCATTCAAGGGTAAGATAATCAACAACAGTTAAATTCTGTGCCTCCAGAAAGATTTGAAATATCTCACTCCAAGTGGCATAATTTGTTCCATCAAAGAATGGAAGAGAGTTGCAAGGCCTAGTAACACGATCACGATCCATAGTGAAATTCCACCCAATACCAGCAAATCCCAGAGATCACTCTACGTATATGTAGAGTAATGCTCTGATACCAATTAAAATTGGTACAAGGCAAAATAACCTACAATTAAAAATTTTATATATGTTTGACAGACTAGTTAATAACACCAGTTAATTGAGATAAGATTTGTTGGTTTATCAACAATAGAATTAATCAATTTAAAACTTGGTTTACTAAATTGTTCCTAGATAACTAAGGTCTAATTCAATGCACACTCTAAACTCTAATAAACTTAGTTTCGTGGACATATCTATTTGCAAATCAAGGTGGCCATATATCATATGCAAAGAGAAAGATATATGCAAGAAACACAATAAACAACACATAGGGTTTTTGGCAGGAAAAACCCACCTATGGGTTAAAAAATCGGGGACTCTCAACTAAGTCCAATCCACTAATGCAAATGAGTTTCATACAAAATACCACTCAAAGTTCAATTCCTAGATCTAATCTACAGAGTAGCTTTATCTTTGTGCAACCTTACTTTGCATGAGATGAGGATCCCTTTGGCCTTCACGAGGAAGCAACTCCTACCTTGAACTCTTTGAAGGAAAAATTTGTGAAAACTAGTTCATTTGAGCAACATCTATACATGCAATTAACAATTAAAAGGTGGAATCATGCTTGTATGCACTCAAAAACAAAACTTTACCCATGAAATTCAAGGCCTAGTAATTATGTGAACCAAGACTCAACTTAAATCTTAAAGACAAGAGTTGAGAAACTTTTATACCTTTGAAGCACCTCTTTGCTTAGCAAAGGATATTCACCCATGTGAGGGCCTTCTTTCCTTAGTCTACTTGCTCCTTGATTCCATGGATGAGGATGGAGGAACTTTGCTTCTTGGCTCCATGACTTCTTGGATGGATGAAGGAATGGATTCTCCAAGTTCCCAAAATAGGGAACCTCTAAGTCTTCACACCAAAGAGAGCATTGAGGAAGAGATGAATGACCTAGAGGAAGAAAGATTGCTAACTATTTTCCTCTAGGGTGGCCGCCCTCTTAGAGAGAAAATGAGAGCTTGTGTTCTCTCCAATTTCCTCAAAAAAGACCCCTAATGATGAAATGGCTATAAAGATGCATTTATACCACCTCACATTTGAGTGGCAAACTTGCAATTAAGCCAAGTTCACTACCCCTCCCTCTTATGGCCGGCCTTGATGGGTTTATTGGGCTTGCAAGACCTTTGTGTTTTCAAGTTGTCATACAACTTGATTTATTGGACTTGACATTCAAATCCCATTGGACCTTGAGGCCCAAAACTAACCTCAATGTCTAATACAAACTTATTCATTTGATTAATTAACATATCAATTAATCCTAGCCATAAATAATTAAACCATTTAATTATCCTTACTCATCTCCATTGTTTCTTCAATCTCTACCTTACACGGTGTACGATCCATTAGGTTCCTTTTAGCAATGCAGTGGGCAATTAGAACTCTTCAAATCAATTATGAATTGAAACATACTTTCAATTCTCCCTTTAGTGATTATACACATTTAGGGCTTCGACAAATCATGAGTGACACCTAGCAGTATATCATGGCTACCCAAGCTAATCAGAAGAGGTGGAGAACATATTCAGTTTAGGATTACAATGCAATACGGTCTTTCTCTAATACAATACTCTTGACCACATGGTTTGGTTTAATAGTTTATTCATGTCTACTATCCAATGTGATTCTTTTACTTATATGATTACCTTGAATGTGATTTGGAACGACTTCCTATATCTCATTCGTACTCTAGCCAAAGATTCTTAATCATATCATAGAGTATTCTCCCTCAAATGATTTGAAGGTTAGAGATCCCTTGTTGTGCATTCACTTGCCTCCATGACTAAGTGGCTTAACCCTAACTATGTCGTGGACACCCTTTGACGGAGTGACATTGACGTAGTCAAAGATCAAGGACCTAACCACAAGACAACTATGATGCCTCAGGTCAAAGGACTACTTTGCATTATCCCAACCATGAGTTCTCATGTGAATGAGTATGAGAACTCGTTGTTGATTGCGTTTAGTGGACTCATTCTCTATTGACCACCTACATGCTTGTCTTGGCGTTAGTCACACCAATGACTCGAAACCAATCACTCTCCTAAGAGTAGACATAACACGTACTGATCTTAATGGACTGTTAATGCCCAATTGGCAATCCTATGATCAGGAGCATTTAGGATATGCATACGAAAAAGGATGGTCTCATGAGTCTAACTTCTTTATATCATATTCTTCTAATTACATATTCCTTGGACTTATCGTTTAAGCATATAACGTTTATATGAGACGGCTTTAAACAACAATATTTGCCCTTTATATTAAACTAGATTAGTTTAACATGTGAAATGCCCGTAAAAGTATCATCATATGATTGGTTTTTGGGCACATTTCCAACATTCTTCTCCTTGTGGCACCGGAACCAAATTAACCAATGTAAATGATGTTATGATGATAATGTAAAAATCTGGATTCAATGACCAGCCAGTTTCTACAGTCAAACACTTGAAAGAAGAAATTGATTAGAATCCAAACAGTGGCTTATTTGAAGATTTGAAAACTAATATCAAGACCATGAACTTAATGTAAAACAAAGAAAAACAATGCAACCTGGATTCTCAATAATTGGGTGATTAATGCATAAAGAAGGTTTTGAGGCTAGGCTTTATAATGAGAAACTTAAGAGGCAACTCATGACTTTAAGAACACTCTTGGGGAAAAAAGAAAAAAAAAAAACTTAAATTTCCTAGCCAACCACCACTGAATCCCAGCTAGGGTTTTTTAAACAAAAGGATTGTTTGTTTTCAGCAAATCAAGGACAAAGGGCACTTGTCAACCTAACAAACAATTTGAGTATATCAAGCGCTAAAGCTAGCCCTCAACAAAAAGGTGTCAGTCAGCCCATACGGATTGTCTTAAAATATGTGCTGAGCTCGCTGGAAAACAACAAACAATTCTAACTAGATAAAACCACTAGACAAAATGAACTGCAAATTTACACATGAAATGCATATGTATGAACAAACCCTTGAGTGAGAAGTCCAACCTTTGAGAGATTATTTCGAGCAGTATCATCCTATAGTGACATTGTATCCTAAATCTAACTAGAGTATGTGTGGTACCATTTATAATTTTTTACCAGGAAAGACAAACAATAAATCTTGACTACACAACTACATCAGGGATCACTTTTGACGATAAGCCTATGGTGAGGCGTTGGGAGATGTTTTCTCCATGGACTTGTCTTCGTGCAGATGACGAGGTTATGATTGAGTCCAGAATGGACATCCTACATATATTGGAAATGGAATCAAACCATGTTAGTTTGGATCTGGTTCTTCTATAAGTAGTACCGCTTGAGCTTAGGGATGTTCCATTTTTTAGCAATCGAGGTTCCATTCATGCGCTCCAGATAATAGATTCATTTACATTCTAATTTGTCAATCATGTATGGTCATTTCCTCTTTGCCCTGAGTTTGCCTTCTCCTGGGATTTTGGTATTTTCAAAGACTTCTCTTAGGACTAGATATCCAGCTTGCAGGCTTCTCGACTTAACGTCTTTGTTGTAATATGATCGAATTTGATGTTGATAGGCAGCTAGACAAACTTAAGCACATTCTCACCGTTCCTCTATGAAATTGAGATCAGTCTTAAGGATCCCTGCATTTTCTAAAGCGGTTTGTTTTTCAGTGTGCAAGTTTGGCATAGTTGTGACTTGGACTGGGATGATGGCTTATGTTCCGTAAGCCATGGAGAATGGTGTTCCCCCCCCCCCCCCCCCAATAGCTTTTAGTATTGTTGTGAGATATGCCCATAAAACTCTAGGCAATTCTTCTGGCCACTTGCTTTTCTTTTCTAGCCTTTTCTTCAAACATTGCAAAATGGTCTTATTTGAAGCTTCTGCTTGTCCGTTGCCTTGTGGATACCTCGAGTGGAAGTGATATGAAGAATCCCCAAGTTCTTTGTACTAGTCCATGACTTTGGAGCTATTACACTGTAGTCTGTTGTCTGTAAAAAAAATACAAATTTATTTAAAACAAAGCAAGATAGAAACGTAACGGAAATTGTTACTCAAAGGACGATCAACAAAAGGAGCCAATGGTAAAGTCATATTTTCTCATTTATATTGTTGTTAGCTATCAATACTTCATTATTGGTAGTCTAATATTATTTTACTAACTATTTTGATTAGTGTTGCAAATTGTTTGATTATTATAGAGCATGTGATTATTGATATCCACGTTACTTTGCATATACATAAGCAGTCATGCAAAGCAAGACAAAGAGTTATGTCAAGTGCTTTCTTGTGTTAAGTGTTGAGTTGTGTATATGTTCAAGGGCTGAAGAATGCCTTAAATATAAAATAATGAACCTTGTATATGTCATGTGTTGGGGGAAGGGCTTGAGTATACAAGTAGATGATTATAAAATAATGAAATTTTGTGTATGTCCGGCGTCGAGGGAAGGGCTTTAATATACAGTTGGGAGTTAGGGGAAATGCCTATATAATAAAGTGAAAATTAAGAATTTAATTCTGAAAATTTGGGCTTAAAGGATGAATGGAAGCTAACTCATATTCTAAGGCATTCAAAGCCAAGTGGTATAAGCATGGTATGGGACGTGCAAGCTTGGGTGCCTTAGGTATTAGAAGGGAGTGAGTACATTCATGCATCTCACTTGCATATATTTTACATTCAAGAACTACTACATTTTAATTATTGTTTGGTAGAAGCTTTTATCATTTTGAGAACTAATCCCTAAACTAGTTGTCACATCCCGGCCCAAGGCGGATCACTTCCCGGGCCCGCTCCACCACCGTAGCACGATATTGTCCGCTTTGGGCTTACCATTCCCTCACGGTTTTGTTTCTAGGAACTCACGAGCAACTTCCCAGTGGGTCACCCATCATGGGATTGCTCTAGCCCCCTTCTCGCTTAACTTCGGAGTTCCTACGGAACCCAAAGCCAGTGAGCTCCCAAAAGGCCTCGCGCTAGGTAGGGATGGGAATATACATTTAAGGATCACTTCCCTGGGCGATGTGGGATGTCACAATCCACCCCCCTTAGGGCCCGACGTCCTCGTCGGCACACACGCGGCCAGGGTTAGGCTCTGATACCAATTGTCACATCCGGGCCCTAGGCGGATCACTTCCCGGGCCCGCTCCACCACCGTAGCACGATATTGTCCGCTTTGGGCTTACCATTCCCTCACGGTTTTGTTTCTGGGAAATCACGAGCAACTTCCCAGTGGGTCACCCATCATGGGATTGCTCTAGCCCCCTTCTCGCTTAACTTCGGAGTTCCTACGGAACCCAAAGCCAGTGAGCTCCCAAAAGGCCTCGCGCTAGGTAGAGATGGGAATATACATTTAAGGATCACTCCCCTGGGCGATGTGGGATGTCACACCAGTGATCATTGCAAATTTTTATTCTGCTACGTATTCAATAAATGTACGTAGTAAACTCGAGGGTTTATTACGTAAAATTTGTTATACCTTGTATTGTGTAAAAATTATTACTCAATATTGTATGATGTATTGTGTATTAGTTACCAATAAATAAAATTTTACTTTCATTTTTCTCAACATGTATTGGTTATAGAATTTCTAAGATATGGCTCACACCCTAAACTCATGAATGTCTTTATTCATGGGCCGGGGTGTGATAGAGCACAAGAAGACTTTTGAAGCTGGCGAGTGGACGTGGCAATGAAGCCATTTACCTACAGAGTACGGTGGTTCCTTTTATGCTATTTTATCTAGTTGTAATAATGCATGATCACACTTTCAATTATACTAAGCACTATACTTAATTTGTATTAACTGTTGTATTAACTACTAGTACCTCTAGATTGATGTGATAAATAATGGGATTGTAGCCCTTGACTGTGTTCCCAAGTGGGGAGGTTGTTTAGGAAGGTAGTTGAATTTCTAATTTAATAAAGAACATTTCATTCAAATTCAATTGTATCATTTTCTCCTTACTATGGCTTTCGTCATTGAGTTAGTGACGTGACATCATCATTTGATGAGGTTACTTCGCTAAACACATTACCACCTGTTAGCTTGTTAATTATGGGGTTGGGGTGTGTCACATTAATTGAGAAACATATTTCAAAATATCTATGTAAAAATAATCACTATTTAAAAAATATTTAAAAATTAATTGAAGAATGGTCACTATTTTTAAATATTAATTGAGAGATAGCCGTCATTCCTAAAATATTAATTATTTTAGAAACAATTGGTAATGAAGAAATAAATGTAGTACTAAGGGTTTAGTTTGTGTATATATATTTTTTAAAAGAGAAGGGTGGAAAGTGAGTACATCTTCAAACTATGAAAATATTAAGCAATATATATATAAATTAAAAAAAAGAGAGACGTGGGTGGTGAAGGGTGAAAGAGAAGAGAGAAGAAAGAGAAGTGTGAGAGAGAGAGAGAGACAAAAAGGTGGTTGGGGCTGGGTGAAAGAGGAGGGATGAGGAAGGGAATATAGAGAGAGGTGGGTCGACACGGTGAAAGAGGAGAGAGAAGAAAGAGAAAGAAAGAGGGTGGGGCCGAGTGAAAGCTGAGGGAGGTGATAGAGAAGATAGAGAGGTGGGTGGGCACGGGTGAAGAAGAGCGAGAGATTGGGCTTCTTCAATGACCAGCTCGTGAACCCACGCGAGATATTGTAAAAAAATCCCTTTTTTTGTTCTAACCATTAAATAAAGTTGTATGAGTGTTTTTTGCTAAGATCTAAAGTTTTGAATCTCTTTTCATTAATTTTCTTATAACAATATGGAATTAGATCATCTCATAACCCTTTCATTCGGACCCTCCGAATCACTGAATCCGGACCCTCCGAATCACTGAATCCGAACCGTTCACCATAGAACAAACGGTCAAAATTTTCAATTTTTTTATATTCCAACTTTTTCACCAAACTGAAGCACCAACCCCAATCTATTCACCATCTTCTTTCTCTATATTCTCCCACAACACATTCCATTGAATAAAAGTCCCGTACGTCTCTGTCTTCACCTCCACCCCGGAAGCGCTGGACTAGAGCTTGCAGCCAGCTTGCCTTGCATCTACAACCGTCGAGCACATTAGATCTAACTCGATGAAAAATGACCAATTCAATTGATATAGCTGAGAGAAAATTTTGACAAAAAGGAAAAGAATAGAGGGAAAAAGTGACCTAAACGTCATGAGAATCAAGAAGAAAGAAAAGAGAGAGGTTTGGTGTGGGAAGTAGGAACAATTTATTCTATACTATTCATTCTATGTTCAAAGATTAAAATTGAAAGATCTCGAGGAACCAATGAAAGTGATCCCAAGAGAATCCTAATCCTAACAATATAAAATGATGCTGGCATGTAGGGGTGCCTGTTAGCTGTTAATAATTGTGACGCCTACAACATATTAAAATTTCATAGCGATCTAGGAAGTGGTCACCCATCATAGATTTAACATAAAAAGGCGCATAAATTATAGAGAATTTATATATATATATATATATATATTATTTTCACATCAGCACAGAAGACAGAACATATATTAATGATCACATAAAAAGGCGCATAGATTATACAAAACTTATATATTTATTTATTATTTTCAAATCAAATGTTCTGGTAGTTATTTTATTTAGAAATTATCCACAATCCAAACAGCCAGTGCTACCACTGAAAAAGCCATCTTCCCACCTAAAGCAAGCTCAGTGCATATATTATGACTTATTAACAGAGACTAGCACTAGCAACTAAAGCACCAATGCCCAGTTTACCCATTCTAGAAGTCATCATGCTTGGTATATCAGCAACCTAGTATTACATGATACAATCCTGCTTGGTATATCTACGATAGGGACCATATATACTAGTACAAAAACATGTTTGCGCGACGAAAACTTGCGCGACGCAGCTAAATACGTCACGCAAAGTATGTTTGCGTGACGTTAAACACAAAACGTCGCGCAAATGGCCTTTGCGCGACTGCACTTTGCGCGACGAAGATTGGCGTCGCGCAATACTGTTTTGCGCGACCGCACTTTACTGTCCCGCAAGATTTTGGCGCTAAAGCAAGTAAGCTTTACAGCTTTTTCTGTTGACTTTGCGTGACGCAGGGCTACGTGAGTCGCGCAAAACAGCTTTGCGCGACGCACGTGCACTTACGTCGCGCAAAAGATCTTTGCGTGACGTATGTGGCGTCACGCAAAAGCGCAAAGCTGTTTTGCGCGACGCCACATACGTCACGCAAAGTCAACGACTTTACTTAGTCATTTTGGGTCAACGACTTCATTTGGATCAGGTGTATATGTCCACATAGGCTAAATTATTCAGAGTTCTATGTATTTACTTATGTTTGTTCACAGCAACCTGTGGTGGGAGTGAAGGAGCAGATTCCGGCCAAGGAAGCAGCATGCAGCACACCCGCAGCAACTAACAAGCTAACAAGCTAAATTCCTGATCCACGTGTTAGTAACTAACAAGCTAAATTTTTTCAATTCCATGTGTTAGTAAACAAATAGATTGGCAAGTCGAGAATTGTATTTTTCAACTTTAATCTTTTAAGACGATTAAAATTTAATAAAAATCTGGTGTCAGATTGTATATTGATTTTAGTCTCTTAATGTGTACTGAATTCAAACTCATATTATATTTTTGTTTTATAGATATCTTATTTAATGTCATTGCATTAAATTTTAAATTTATTATTATACACATTTTAAATTTATTATTATACACATTTTGGCGTATGCGATCTCGAAGCATATACAAACAAGTTTGACGGTTGGATCGTTGAAACTAGTTTCGTACAATGTGTTTCCCATCAAAATGGTAGATTTACTAACACTTAAGAGTTTATTAATACTTTCATTAAGTATAACATAAGATTTTGTGGTATCCACTTGTGTAAATACTTTAAATTGACGATCGAATTAGTTCATTGTATTCATATAGGGTCAAGGAGTGTAGCTGTAAAAAATCATCAAAATCGGAGTTAAAACTACCGTTAAATCGTTATTTTTCATTTATAACCGTCGAAAAGTTTTGTCGCGTTACTTGATCTCTAAATGTTTTTTTTTTCCTATTTTTGGCGTATGCGATCTCGAAGCATATACAAACAAGTTTGACGGTTGGATCGTTGAAACTAGTTTCGTACAATGTGTTTCCCATCAAAATGGTAGATTTACTAACACTTAAGAGTTTATTAATACTTTCATTAAGTATAACATAAGATTTTGTGGTATCCACTTGTGTAAATACTTTAAATTGACGATTGAATTAGTTCATTGTATTCATATAGGGTCAAGGAGTGTAGCTGTAAAAAATCATCAAAATCGGAGTTAAAACTACCGTTAAATCGTTATTTTTCATTTATAACCGTCGAAAAGTTTTGTCGCGTTACTTGATCTCTAAATGTTTTTTTTTTCCTATTTTTGGCGTATGCGATCTCGAAGCATATACAAACAAGTTTGATGGTTGGATCGTTGAAACTAGTTTCGTACAATATGTTTCCCATCAAAATGGTAGATTTACTAACACTTAAGAGTTTATTAATACTTTCATTAAGTATAACATAAGATTTTGTGGTATCCACTTGTGTAAATACTTTAAATTGACGATTGAATTAGTTCATTGTATTCATATAGGGTCAAGGAGTGTAGCTGTAAAAGTCATCAAAATCGGAGTTAAAACTACCGTTAAATCGTTATTTTTCATTTATAACCGTCGAAAAGTTTTGTCGCGTTACTTGATCTCTAAATGTTTTTTTTCTTTCTATTTTTGGCGTATGCGATCTCGAAGCATATACAAACAAGTTTGACGGTTGGATCGTTGAAACTAGTTTCGTACAATGTGTTTCCCATCAAAATGGTAGATTTACTAACACTTAAGAGTTTATTAATACTTTCATTAAGTATAACATAAGATTTTGTGGTATCCACTTGTGTAAATACTTTAAATTGACGATTGAATTAGTTCATTGTATTCATATAGGGTCAAGGAGTGTAGCTGTAAAAAATCATCAAAATCGGAGTTAAAACTACCGTTAAATCGTTATTTTTCATTTATAACCGTCGAAAAGTTTTGTCGCGTTACTTGATCTCTAAATGTTTTTTTTTTCCTATTTTTGGCGTATGCGATCTCGAAGCATATACAAACAAGTTTGATGGTTGGATCGTTGAAACTAGTTTCGTACAATATGTTTCCCATCAAAATGGTAGATTTACTAACACTTAAGAGTTTATTAATACTTTCATTAAGTATAACATAAGATTTTGTGGTATCCACTTGTGTAAATACTTTAAATTGACGATTGAATTAGTTCATTGTATTCATATAGGGTCAAGGAGTGTAGCTGTAAAAGTCATCAAAATCGGAGTTAAAACTACCGTTAAATCGTTATTTTTCATTTATAACCGTCGAAAAGTTTTGTCGCGTTACTTGATCTCTAAATGTTTTTTTTCTTTCTATTTTTGGCGTATGCGATCTCGAAGCATATACAAACAAGTTTGACGGTTGGATCGTTGAAACTAGTTTCGTACAATGTGTTTCCCATCAAGTGCAATGGTATATGTATTTAGTAAGTAGATTTTAATTTATTTATTTTGTACTTATAACAGTTAAGAAATTGAATGATATATATGTAAAAAAAATTATTATGGGTTTTTTTTTGAATAATATATTATTGTGGGGTTTATGTGAAATAAAAATTGAACTTGAAAGGAGTAAAGTCACATTTTTGGTAATTTTTTTAATACTTTAAAAAAATAAAATAAAATAACCTTGCGCGACGCTTTAATCGTCGCGCAAAACCACCTTGCGTGACGTCGAATTGTATACCTAGAATTGGTAATTTTGGCGCTCCATAGCGAAAAATAGGCGGTTTTTTTCAATTTTTCCAAGTTTTGCAACCATGTATCCTATCCTCTTTTCCTCTCGGTTCCTCTGCTTCTCTGGAGTTTTCTTTCTCAGAAAACTAAAACGTTGTTCTCGAGTGTTCTTAGTCACAAACGGAGAAATTCCAAGGTAATCCAGTGTCCTCGAAATCCCTGCATCATCAAAACATCCCTCATCAGAATCTGCACTCGCTTTAGCTCCGTTCAAGTTGCTGCTCCGTTGGATGTCATCTTCTCCTCCAGCGTCTCATCCTCTCCTTCTCCTGGTATTTTTTTTCATCTCTATTTTTCCCCAAATCTGACTTCCTTTTTCTATATATATCGGGTTTTTTTTCGTTTTTGAACGATTCTCATAGGTTTTTGCGGTTTAGCTGAATAGGGGTAAATCTAGAGCTGCTGCTTCCTAAAAAGCTGATGCGAAGTGAGCTTCTGTTTTCGGTTTCCGTTTTGCTCTCCTTTTTTTTTATCGTACAGCACGAAACAGCCAAGGATCGTGCACGAAGTCCCCACCTCAGGTTATCCGTCTTCCGTACCATCTGTCTCTTCCCCAAGGTTCAGTAATTTGTTTATGTGCTTGCATTTTCTGATTGCTTTATGAAGAAAGATGAGAAATTTTTAAAACAGGGGTTTGTTTTGGAATTAGGATTTTAGTTTGTTTATATAATCTTTGAGGGTATGTTTGATTGATTGAAAGATAGGGAATAAAATGGAAAATTTGGGGTGAGTTTGTTGTGTTTTGGTTTAGTCTTTGGGGAATGTGGTGGGGTTACTTCAAAATTGAAATTGAATGGTAGTTTATTGGTATAAATTACGTTACTCTCAGTAATTTTTCTATTGTTTTTTACAATGCCTTTTTTATTTTTTGTTCTTTGTGTTGTTGCTTAGCTTAGATAAAAGATTAAGGCTTTGAATTGAGAGTAAGCTTAATTATTGTTGAGTGTTTATTCTATTTGGTGCATTTATGATCTTTGTGGCTAACGGAACTCCGTCGCCTCTGAATTCCCAGGTGAGTATTGCAAGGTTTTTTCGTTTCTCTGGTATTGATTCAGCGAGTTTGCATGTGGCTGAAAATGGTGTTTCAGTTGCGAGGAACAAGACATTTACAAAGTATATTCAAGAATGCATGGTCGGTTCTTTCTGATGTTACGAGTTTGTTATCAATTTAAAAACTGTGGTTTGTATTTTTTTAGTATTATTTTGGCATTTTGGTGCAATGGATTCTTTTGTACCTAATTGCAGACCTTTCGTTTGCTCATGATTTAGTAGTCGACTGAGTATCCATGCTTATACATACTTTAATCATTTTTTTGGCAACATGTGTTCAACATAGATACCTTTTGGTTTGTTGGTGAGGCATTATGAGTGCTTATCAGTTATTTACTAAAGGTGGTTTTATAGGAACTACTTGAACTTCTTGGGATGCCTGTCTTAAAAGCAAATGGAGAGGTTTTTGCACTGTGTATGCAGTTAAATGACGATGTTGTATTTCATATGCAAGAAATGATTTCATCAAGTATGTTGTATCTACTATATATGCAAAACAGATTGCTAGCTAATCTTATTCTTATTAACTCTTCCCTTTTACCTTTCGATTTCTGTTACGATGCAGGCTATTGAATTTGGAGAAAGTTTGCATGCAAACTCTATTTTGCATAATGTTCTTCACTGAGCCGTTGAAGTTTGCCTTGGAAGTGTCTTTATATTCTCATTCACTTTGTTTTATTGTTAGGAAATTCTGGGTGGAAAGAATAATACTCAATCAAAATTACATTTGATCTACAAGTGGTTGGACTGACATTTTTCTTATACAATGAAGGCGTGAAATATGTGGACAATTACAATTTTTGTTTTCATGTCAAACCAACTTGCTTCACATATATTACGCCATTGTTGACATGTATTCTTTCGTTGTTTTCAACAGTGCTTTTATGTTGCACCAGGAAAATTCTATTTGAGGATGGGAACCACCTGCATGGGTTCTTGGATGATGATCCAATTGTATCTCATTCATGGTTCGGACAGTTATCAGAATAGGAAGGGATAACTGATTTGATTTCATGGATTAAAGTAGGTTGGGTTAATTATGCTTTAGCAGATGCTTTCTTTGACTTAATGTCAATTAATTGACATTTATCATAGGCTCGATGTGCATGAATCTTCTTTTTATTTTTTCAATTGATGCTTTAGCAGTTTCTATTATCTACTTTTTGGGGTATAAATCATATCTATAATTTCAAAATACATGTTCTTCATGACAATCTATGGTATTTATAAAATAATTCATGTTAGAGTAATTTTTTTTTCCTTTCCCTTCACTGCACTGCAGTCCCGGTGAAAAGCACTTGCAGACTTGCAGATGCACTATGCACGTAAGTAAAACATTTTACTGTCATGTCTTTCTTGGTTAGTGATTTTGGTATAGCTGATGAATGTGAATGTCATTTGTGTGGTTTGTGTTCCTGGGTTTATGCTTAGTGCAATGTATTTTCTATATGTACAATTTTCTCCTTCAGTTTCTACTATTTTTCATTTTTTTGAGTTATGTATACCATCGATGTTGTTATTGTAGCTTGAGAAGCAGAGCGATATGTAGTGCCAACCTGAGTCACAGTTGAAGTTCATTACAGAGGCCTGACTACAGGTACACCACAAATGACCACACTTTTCTACCAAGAGTCTATTGCTTTTTCTTATTAAATTTTCTTTATTTTCAAATAGTTGAATATAGGCGAGTACTAACATGGACATATGCTAATTGATATTATTTGCCGGAGCATGAACATGCCAAGTTCTTTGAGTACTTGCAAGGTATGTCATTTTCTCAAGCTTGAAGAGAGACAATGCATCGTGTTGCTTTGTCCTAATTAATTTGTGTTTCTGCAGGTGAAGTTGAGTCTGGGTTGGAACGGCTTCATCAATGTGCAGAAAATGAGCTCCAAGTTTACCTCAATGATAAGGAATTTCAATGAGTTTCGCATAAAACTTGCTGGATAGACCAGGTTATGTTCTACTAAAGATATTACACTACTTTTTTGATTGGATAAGTTGACTCGGGTTACAATGATATAGCTTTTCAGTTTATTAATGCTAACATGTTAGTTTTGCTAAGTGGGAATGCCATAATATAAATTTTATAGAAATGATGAATGGGCCAATCTGAAGTAACAAATTTCAGCTGATGAATGAACTCTTATATGACTGCCACTGCATATACTCATCTTTTATTTTGTTGGGTTTTATTTTTTTTATTTTTATTTTTTTTGGTAAAATGCAATGTTGGTTTCGCGAAGAACTGACCTCTATCTTATCTATAGCTCTATACGCATGTAGTTTTTCTCTTTTTTGGTCTCGAGTATTTGGTTGATTTTATTTAACAATCTTTTGGAATATAGAGAATTTTTGCACCAATGTCTTATTCCTGGATTTCCTGATGATTTAGCATTGAGATGTTAGGCAAAGGTGTCTCATGGGAACCACAGATTACTCGAAACTATCTCAAAGAAGTGGAGAGATTTCTTATTAGCTCAGACGATGCCAACTATGAAGCTATAGAAAAATGGTGCGGAAATTGGCTGTTTGTTATTTATATTTTGTTATTAACCATTATATGTTTTTTCTTTATTATTACAGGCTACTATGGTGGAAAAGGGCGATGCTGTTCTCCAAGAAGCAACATCGCAACTTCCCTCGGAAACCCCGATGGAGGACGTCACTTTACCCGAGGATGTAGGTTTTCAGATCATGACTGAGGTCCTGGATCAAAAGTACGGTCGTCGTCATGGCAAGGTTGTTCGGGGTATGGGGAAGGTGCGGGTTCGTGAGACGGGTGCCTCTTCTTCCAATTCGACCACAGGAGAGGTCAACGCCCTGAAGGAGGAAGTGACAACCCTAAAAGGTCAGCTTGCAACCCAGGACGAGCAGATAAAGGCCCAAAGTGAGCAGATGAGGGCCCAGAGCGAGCATATAAAGGCTGAGAACGAGCAGATGAGAGCTGAGAACGAGCAGATGAGGGCCCAGATGAGTATGATTGTACAGGCCTTAGCGGTGTCCGGTCTCCAAATCCAGCTGCCAGTACCTGATCTTACTCCACCTTCGACCTCCCAGCCACCTCACCTACCCGATACCCAGTAGTTTTCAAACCTAGAACACTACTTCTTGTAGTTTTTTCTTTTTTTTGTTTAGACATCTTGTATGCCCATTTTTATATGGTTTATAATTAAATTTTTTCATGGTTTATTGTTTATTGTTTAGAATTGAATTACAATATTTATTAAAAATTAAATCAAAAATATTTTTGTCAAAAAAATAAAAACATAAAAAGTTTGCGCGACGAAAAAGTTCCATAGGTCACGCAAAGTGGGTTTGCGTGACATAGTTATGCGTCACGCAAAGTGTCTTTGAGTGACGCCAACCCACTTTGCGTGACGCAGACCTTGGTCACGCCAACCCATACCACTTTGCATGACGCACACCTAGGTCACGCCAACCCACTTTGCGTGATGCAGACCTTGGTCACGCCAACCCACACCCACTTTGCGTGACGCAGACCTTGGTCACGCCAACCCACACCCACTTTGCGTGACGCAAACGTAGGTCACGCCAACCCACTTTGCGTGACGCACACCAAGGTCACGCAAACCCACTTTGCGTGACGCATGGTACTACGTCACGCAAAGACCCTTTGCGCGACGCATGTAACTTCTTCGTCACGCAAAACCTTCTTTCACAGGCATGGCGCGACGCACGTCGCGCGACGAAGGTTCGTCACGCAAATTTTTGCGCGACGTTTTTTTGACTTTGCGCGACGAAGGACCTACGTCACCCAAAGTATTTTTTGTACTAGTATGTATTTTCGGGGCGATCATTCTTGGTATGTCAGCCATGGGTGATCATTGCCTACATGATTAGATTATGCATATGGTTTTGCTTGGTACATCCCCAATGAGGGACCATAAGCTTTCTAGGAGTGAGCATGCTTGGTATATCTACGATGGGTGATCACTGCCTAACACTATAGAATATTATCCTTCTTGGTATATCCACAATTGGGGACCATACATACTTTAGGTGTGATCACGCTTGGTATATCCACGATGGGTGATCACTACCTACACGATTAGATTATGCATATGGTTCTGCTTTGGTGTATCTACAATGTGGGACCATATGCAATTGTTGTGGTGATCATGCTTGGTATATCCAAGATGGATGATCACTACCTTCTTAGGGTTGTAAGGAGTGGTTGTGCTTAATAAATCTGTGATGGGTGACCACTTCCTAAAGCACTATGAAATTTTAATATGTGGTAAGCGTCACAATTAGAACTTGAAGAAGCTCTTAGAGAGCTGTTTAGTGATGCCAAAGTTCTAGAAGCACATCGTATTGCATCAAATCAAGTGTATCATACTCTATTTTGTTGAAAATGTTTGGAATCTATAGGTTATTCAGATAATGTGCCTTGTTGTCTAATCCTGTACTTGAGAAGATATATATGCAAGGATAAATGTTAAACCTCATTCTTATTCCCTATACACAAGAGATTGCATCTTCACCTGCTACTAAATGAAAACGGCCCGCATAATGCATTTTTTTTTCAGTAAGTCTTTCAAAATGCTTAATGCAGTGCTTTAATTTAGCACATTTCTATCTCCTACTTGCTTGATATAATGGTATTTCTATGGAGGTAGAAATAATAGCGATCGTAGATAACTGTTGTTCCCACTTCCACCACTGCTGTAATAATCTGTCTAGTGTAATAAACTTCTCAAAAAGCCATAAAGGGGCAGGAGAACTGATTGCTGCTCGTTCTACCTCCAAGAGAGTGAACTATGTCTTCAAACAAAAACTCGTCATGTGGTATAGCTAAAGGGCCAGGGCTATCATGACCATACTCTTCGTATGCTAGCTCGATCTAGCAGTTGGCGTAGAACTGGGTGGTTCAGAAAACCCGTTCTTACAACGAACCTTCTTCTAGCTTTCTCTACTATTACAGCCAAGTGACCGAGAGGGACATCCCGGGGTGGCTGTTTTTCACCACCTCCGGCAAGCCTCCACTTCCCATGCGACCCATTTTTCAGCTTCCCAATGTTGCAGATCATGCCGCGTCTAGAATATTGCTCCATGGGAGGGGCCATATTCATGTGAAGTGAGAACTCAGACATTCTTGATAAGGATTGTTCAAGGTGGTCGTGGGTATTTATACTTGGGGCTCTCCCATTTTTGCTTCTACAATCTATTCATTTACCGTGCAAAGGCCTAAGGGCGAACACAATAAGGTAAAGTATCTTATAACTGCTAATTGCATGATATGAAGATAATATCGGGTGAAATGTGTAGACTGTTTTAGGTTTTTTGTTATTCGATTTCCTACATTACCACCTTTGCTTGGTTATTTCAGGGATAAAAGTGAAAATCTGATAACTTGATGTGATCGACGTGATCGCATCCTAACTTCCTGGTCTATATATAATAAATTTTTGCCAACATGGCAATCAATTGGCAAAATTATAGTACTTTTTGAACTTTTTTGCTGACTCAATTGCAGTGAACTTGAAATGCATGTGTTGGTTAGGAAGTCCTTGGCACTATGATCTTACTTTCACGGACTCTCACATGCATTGCCAGACAATTTCTTACATACCACATATGTGTATGTAGAAGCTCGCTTTCATACTCGCTGATTATATGAACTGCATATGGAGGATGACGAAAATGAGCGTTGTATGACTCCTTGCAAAGAGTACTCGTTAAAACATCAACAACAAAAAAATGATGTGCATTTATCAGCATAATTTGTTTGTAAACACGAATAGCTTTTTGCAAATAAGAATTCATAAAGTGTGAGGTCATGATTATCAAGTGATGAGTAGTGTAGACACAACTGGCCTCCCAACACTTTTCCATGCGGAAGAAAAACAGTATATTGCTACAAAAGGTGGCCCCAAAATAGTAGTTCCCAGAACATGTTGCATGTTCCCTGTACAAGGTTTGGTGGCTATGGGTCATGAAGCTCAATTTGGGCTTGAGAGCAATCAAGTCCAAAACTCTGTTAATTTGATTTGATCTGATCTGATAGGGTGTCTAGTGTCTTCGGCCAAGTATGTTGAAGTAAGAAATGAAAGTCAACTACCCAATTATGTCAAGTTGAATGAGCTAGATCGATTCGTCACTATATCATCTTCTTTCTAATTTGGACAAATTTCCAAAAGTTGACCTTCATTTCTAACTTCAACGTACTTTTAATCTATTGTTATGTGACAAAGTTGAGTGGTAAATAGCGTCCATTTAAAAATTTGTCTTGTGCATAGAATTCTAGTTATAAATAAAATATTGTCATACATGATACATTTTAACTGAACAACGCTTGTCATACTCAACTTACCACTTAGCAGGAAAGTCCCTAACAAATTTCTTTTCCTTCCATTAGAGAACTAAACATGTGCAAAGCATAATTAGTTAGGAAAGGTAAAAGGTGGATACAATGAGTACTTGATTTCATGGATCAATAACTTTGGCCTTAATTTTAGGCAGCATTTCGACAAGAAGAACCTGAAAGAATTACAGATTAGGGTTTGCCGGAGGGTGTTTACTAATTAGGCCTTAATGTTGTACCTTTATCTAATCTGCTTTTTTATTTAAGGCCATCTCCAACTAAAGGTGGGTCAGAGAGTTTGTTTTAGCCCTATAGCCCTCTAATAAATTAATATTTTAATGAACAGTGTCAAGCTATATTTCTTACCATCTCCAACCGATGGGCCAAATGGCCATAGACCAAACATAGCCCTGTGACAAAAAACCATCTCCAACCGAATGGCCAAAGGGCCATAGGCCAAACATAATTTATTATTTTAATTGAACTAATATGGTTACTTAAATTAAACTACCTCAATAATTTTTCGAGATGTAATCTCAATAATTTTTCAGATAGGATTTCGAGTGACACGTGTCAATAACTTTGCAGATTTCTTGTTGAAAAGGAATCTCAATAATTTTACGTCTCATATTTCGAGTGCCACTCCGAATGATGGACTATGCCTCCCCAGCTGATGCGATGGATGATACTCTTGCTGAATTCCGTGACACAATTGTTCAACTTTACAAAGAGGAGTACCTATGTGAACCAAATCAAGAAGATTTGGATCGGCTCCTTCGCAAAGCTGAAGACCATGGCTTTCCAGGCATGATAGGGTCATTAGATTGCATGCATTGGCAATGGAAGAACTGTCCTACTGGATGGCAAGAAGGCTTTAGCGGAAGGTTAAGAAAGCCAACTATTGTGTTAAAGGCGGTTACATCGTTTGACACATGGATCTGGCATGCTTTCTTTGAAGTCCCTGGATCCCAAAATAACATTACAGTTCTTGGGCGTTCACCCCTCTTCAATAACCTGAAGGAGGGTAAATCTCCTCAACTTGACTACTACATCAACTGCCATTAGTACAATATGGGGTAGTACTTGGTAGATGGCATCTACCCAAAATGGGCAACACTTGTCCAAGCAATTCCAAACCTTGTGGATGATGCCCAAAGGTGATTTACCTTACATGTTGTTTAAGTTTTATGTTATTAAATGTTTTTTTTTAATGTTGTTTAAGTTTGTTTAATATTGTTTAATGTTGTTTAAGTTTACTTAATGTTATTTAATGTTGTTTAATGACTTATGTAGTTATAGGGAAAAAATTAGATTTTTAAAATTTTTTTTTAATTTGTAAAAAATATATAATAATTCAAATGTAACGGCTAGCTGACGTCAGCTAAAAGCCGTTGGAATTCAAAATCTTGGATCGGCTCGGGCTAGTTGGCTGGCTAGTTGGTTTATGCCTGCTGGTTGGCCCGTTTCTTCTTTTTTGACCCGGTAGGACCCACAAGCCCTTTGGCCTAGCCCTCGGTTGGAGTCGATTTTCATGTCATTTCGGGCTATTCTCAACCCTCTGCCTAGATCGGTTGGAGATGGCGTAACATATCCAGGTTAGTCTAAATTTTTTCCAAACTCTTAATGCCTCGATAATGTCCTTACCAACCTTGAGCCAGTTGACAAAGAACATCGTCTGTATTTTGGGAGAACAACTTGTATTCCACATATATACTATTACTATGGCGTCCTGTGTCGATGATACAAGGACACGTGAAAAGAAACTTTGATACAAAGACAGGTAAAGAAAAACTTAACATGCCTAGTATTATTAGCATGGGGCGCCACTATAATTGTGTACTTCTGCCTTACAAGTTCTCATATTTTGATGTTGTACATTTTCATCGTCCTTATTTGTACCAAAAATTGGGGAAAGGAATAGAAAGGAACATGGTCATTATACAAAGAATAATGCCTTTGTTCCCTCTAGTTATTCATCCATTGGAACATGGAGTTTTACTTCTGTAGAGTCTTTTTCACAGCTAGTTCATGTTACCTGGTGTTTATGACAAGAAGCAAGGTAGGCTTCCTTCTCTCTCTTTTTAGTGAAAAAAAAATAAGAATATTGTTTTTTCTTTTTAATTTGGAGGGCATTTGGCTAAAAGTGGCGTCAAAGTCATAACCCTCTTTGTTTCGGATTCAAATGAGGTCTAAAACCCAAAAACAGGAAGGTGAAAATTATATTTTTGATGTAAAATTATAAGTGTTCTACCATAGAAGTTGTGAGTCATCACTCACTATTTAATCTTAAATTTCTAAGGAACAGAATCAACGCCCTCACCAGAAAAATTAATAAAAAAAAATTGTAGTTAATGTTATAGTCCGCTCCGGAAATTATAGTATAATTTCCAAAGGTGTGAAATGACCAAAACGTCCCTAGAAGAGGAATGTGTTGACTTCGGTTGACCTTTTCAATCATGACACCTATGACCTATCAAATTAGCATGTTCTTATAGTACTCAATGACATGAATGCAAGAGCATAAGTGGAACGGAATTCAGAGTTAAAACAAAGATTCTACGAAACTCCAAAGTTCAAGGGCATTTTAGTAATTTTAATCTTATAGATATTTTCTTAGACCTTATTCTAAACTGGTTGGTTTGTTCATCCCGTGGGACCCATTAAGCCTCTATCTTCTCTAAACTCTCTCCTCAAGTCACTTTATCTCCTTTCACTTGTTACTTTCTCTCATCTCTACGCATTCGCCCTATCCCTCTCTAGTTCCCTAAACATTGAGACCACCACCACCACTTAACTCGCTACTCCGGCGAGCCTCACCTCCACCAAACCACTGCAACTCATTCCCTATCTTATACCTGAACCTAGAAGTATGAACAAAACCCTCGAGCTTGAACCCAGACCTGAGGAACCACGACCTTCATTCCCAATCAGAGAAAAAAATTTGGCTAGATTTTCGAGTTCTCCGTCGAGGTAAGGCCCGAGACTACCCCTTTTCAATTCCTTTTGTTGTTCTGGTTCCATTTATGACCTTGCATGGGAAGAGTGGCTTCACATTTGTGAAGTTCAAACAAGCAAACTAACAATCTCCATGTCTGGCAAGTTGAAGGATTTTTCTCAAGCTTTTCTGGCCAAACCTCGTTAAGTTGGATGAGGTTAACACCACGAGTAGGCTCCTTACCATTCCTAGACCCATACTCGAGCTTTGCATGCTCGAATCTGCCACTGTCTCAACGAAACCATTTTTGGACCAAGGCTTTTAAACCAATTTCAAGCCACCTTCAACCACCATTTGGCCTCGAATTAGGTATATTGGTGATCTAGTTTTCCTAACTTCAATTTTGGTATATTTTGTATAAAATTTGGATATGAAATGACTTTAATATAACATTTTTAAGTCCAGGCAAAAATCCCAGTTTCCGACAAAACTCTAGCCGACAACTGACTGCAGCGACAACCTGTCTCTATGAAGAAGACAACGAAATAATTTGTTGAGTCTAACAAAATATTCCTGACGTCGTCAGCATCTCCATCAGAAATCAGCCATATTCTGTTAACTTTATTTCCACCGTTACTGTTAACTAAGACGAAATATTTTGCTTGGCGATGGAATATTTCATTTTCAACGACCAACTCAGCCAATGGAGTGTCCCGGTGCGTGGGGGCAGTACTGTGGCGTGTGGTGGCACGTGCGGTGACACACGAGTTTGGGACACTAAATTTGGTGGTTCGAGTTCGTAATGTTCGATTAAGTTACCACGTTTGAGTTAATTACTTTAAGAAAATTTTCTGCGAATTACAAAGAGCAGGCACAGGGGCTACGACTACGGTGTGTATGAGTCGGTTTTTCTTTTTAAACTGTGTTATTATATATTTTCAAAAGTAGTTTAATAATATGCTTTTCTTTGCTTATACTTACCTTGTGCACATATTTTATGTGATGCTTTTATATCATCTCATGCTTTTCTTTTACTTTAAAACGACAAATGCTTTATATGTTGACAATTTTGTGATTTATGGGCTTTATGAACCTTTCTTGGGAATCATTTTACTATCATGCCTTACTTTGGTAATTCAAGTGCTTTAAGTGTTAATATGGTTTGTGACACATGTGATTTGAGAGATTATCCATGACATGTTTTTATATGATATATGCTTATCATGTATGCTTACAATATGTTTCTTATATTTTCATTGTCCAGACTAGGACCAGCTTCATGTGTGTGTTCACATGCACTGTTACATTTATTTTGGATGCATTGTAGGTGTCAGCCTATCCCTGGATTGCACTACACAACTAGGACTTGTATGTGAGCGCTTAGCATTAGCTTCACATGTATGTAGTATTACTCTAATTATGACAAGAGAAGGCCGATGGGTCAAAGATTCATTTAGCATTACTTTGTACACGATGAGGAATTGTTGAAAAGTATCTGATTTTTCCCTCAAGAAACACACCTAGGTATATCTTGAGTAGTCATCCACAATTACCAGAACATACTTCTTCCCTCCAATAGACAATGTTTGAATTAGACCAACAAGATCCATCTGCACAAATTGAAGAGGTTTGGTGGTTGCAATATCATTTAGTCTCTTATGAGCCATTTTGGTCTGCTTTCCCAATTGACAAGATCCACATACATAGGAGTCAGAAACTAAAAGACGAGGTAAGCCTCTAACAGCCTCACAATTAAACAATTTTTGAAGATCTTTGAAGTTAACATGACCAAGTCTTTTATGCCACAACACACTAACATCATCAAAAGCTTTGTTACACTTTGAGGAATCACCACCTTTGAAGCATCAAGAATGTAACAATTGTCTCCAGATCTAGGAAGAACCAGAATATTTTTTTCATGTTCATCCATAATCCGACAGCCTTTCTTGGAGAAGCAAACTTCATCTGCCACTTCATCACATAATTGGCTAATACTAATGAGACTCGACTTCAACCCTTCTACATAACTAACATTCTTGAGTTAAGGAAGACTGGAATATTAACAATACATTTTCCAGTGACTTGGGACTTGTCTCAATTACCAAAAACAATGCCACCACCATTGAAAGGTGAAAGAGATAGGAAGGCATCCTTATCCCCAGACATGTGACTAGAGCACCCACTGTCAAGATACCATACATTCGATTTGGTGGCAGAGAGAGTATTGAGAACAACAAGGCACCTGTTCAAGACTTTCTGAACCCATTTGGAGCGAGGATTCACACTTTCCATACTGGATGATTGCACAAGTTAAGCAATTCTATTGACTTCATCAACCAATCGATCCACCTGATTCTTCAAAGTATCATTCTTCCCAGAGTGAAGTTTCCTACACTTAGGATAAATGTGGCCCAATTTACTACAGTGATGATATGTGGGAATAAATCTAGACTACGAGCTTGGATTAACTTTAGGTGCCATAAGAAATATTCTCTTACAAATCTTAATCTGGTACCCCGTTGAGCTTAAGCCATTTTCCACATAGCCAATGTCACTTTTGTCACCATGAAGTTTCCCAAGACGCAGCATCTTATCAATTTTTTCAGCCCTAGTGGTAAGACGAATAACCTTGTCATTTGCCTCATTTAGCTCAAGTACTTGTTTTTTATTAGCCTCTTGATACAAAATATTATTTGCTTTCAACACATGAATTTGATTCATCAAGTTTTCTTGAGATTCCAGAAATTTTTGAACTTGAGCTTCAAGAGCAGCAATAGCATCATCTTTTTCCTCTTTGTCATTGTCATTGTAATGAAAATCCTTCTCATTCAGCTCCTCGATATGTGCCTCAAGATAACCAATCTTTTCATCTAGTTCAGTTTTGACTAGACGAAAAGACTTGTTTTCTTTCTGCAACTCAACAACTTTCTTGGTCAACTCAATCTTCTCCACTTTTGTAGCATAAGTCTCATCAAATAAAGTATCATACATAATGCATAACTCACTATAAGTCATCTCTTCATTGTCATTCAACACAAGATCATCATCACTTAGAGACATTTCCTTCATTGGAGCAACAAAAGCAACAATTTTTTCTTTATCATTTAACGACTCATCAGAATGCATAGACCCTTCACTTTCACTCCAAGTAGCCATCATTGCTTTGTCCCTTTTCTGACTTGATTCCCTGTTGTTTGCACACTCAACAGCATGATGTCCACTACCACCATAAGAAAAACAGAGACCAGATTCTCTTGAGGGAGATTTGTCTTATAAATTATCCTTGTGTTCTACCAAAAGTGAACTTTCCATATGATTGATGATTTGAGTTTCTAGAGGACTCCCCAATCTTTTTGAACTCTCTTCCTTTATTGTTGAGAATCCTTCTAAATTGTTTGACAAGTAAGGCAAGATGTTCTTCTAATGATTGCTCACACAAGTCCCTTACACACTCACTGTTCACAACACTTTGAAGGGCCACTTCTTTTCTCTTCTTGGAGTTATTTTCATCCATATCAAGCTCCATCTCATAGGTGATGAGTTTCCCAACCAATTTTCCAAGCTTGATCTCATTTAGGTCCTAAAACTCTTGAATGGCAGCCTTCTTTGCTTGAAATCTCTTGGGCAAGGATCTCAAAATCTTTTGAACAATGGTTTTTTCATCAATAGGTTTCCCTAATTTTGATGCTCTGAATCTGTTTTTGGCATCCACTTAATGAAATTCCAAATTTTTAACGTAGTTGACCACCTAGGTGTCTCAACTAACTTATTGGTTGACCGTTGACTTTCCCGTTAATTTTTTACAAATTTTTCCTGGGACCTTCTTAACGTATTTCAACGCGTTGATTCGATATCCGCTATCAGTTTTTTAAAATTCAAACATTTTAATTGAATTTTATAATGGGCCCCAATATTATAGTTAAGTACCATTATTATCGGAGACTCTAGCTTTTCTAATTTGAACAGTTGCAACCTCGCAAGTAACTGTGAGTGGGTCTTTTCTTTTAAATATATATATATATATATATATATATATATAGTTTCCATTCACACACACACACACACACACACATATATATACATATATTTAATAATGCATTTCTTACATGATGCCATAATTAAATTAACATTATAAGACATGTCGTAATGATGAGAATTATGAAATTATTATAAATCATACAGGATGCATAGGTATGTGTACTATTATGAGATGCCTTAATTATATTTACTGTCATCAATAGTATTATATTGATTAGAACTATTGAATTACTGTGGCATGATCATATTTATGTTAATTGCTCATCGTGCATGCTACACTAGTGTTAGTACTCGCTCGGGCCAGGGCCAGCCTCACGTGTATGTTCTGAAATTGGTACTTGATGGAATAACCTGCAATTTAAAATCTATATATGTGCTTGTCTGACTAGTCAACAACACTCATCAACTAAGATCAATAATGTTAGTTTACTCACAGCGGAAATAGTCAATTCAAGGCTCAATTTACTGAATTCCTAGTTAACTAAGATCCATTTTTGTGCACATTTTAACTCTGACAATCTTAGTTGCATGGACTTATCTATTTGCCAATAATGATGAACATATATACATAAGCAAAGAGTAAGATAAGTAAACTTGAAAAGCGATAAATTGCACGAGATGTTTTTGGCCGTAAAATCCCACCTCTTGATTAAAAAACCGGGGACTATCCACTGAGTCCAATCCACTAGTGTAAACAAGGTTCATACAAAGACCACACAAGCTCAATTCCTAGATCCTTATCTACGAAGCAGCTTTACCTTTGTGCAACCTTGCTTTACATGAGAAGAAGTCCTTCGATCTTCATGAAGTGGCAGCTCCTCTTGAGCTCTTCACCTTGTAGCATCGATATCAACACGATCAAAGAAATGATAGGATGTTATGATGTGCTCATAAAAATCTAGATTCAAACGACTAGTCAGATTCTTCAATCAAACAGTTGAAGGAAGAATCTATCTTGAATCCAAAAGCTTGGTCTAAAAAAGGATTTATAGTTTAAAACCAAACCAAGAACTTAATGTAAAACCTTAAAACAATGCAACCCTAATATACAATGATTAGGTGTCTAATGCATGAATTTGTTTTGCAGCTAAGGTTCCATAAATGAAGAAAAGGCAAGCTCAAAGCTTTGAAGGCACACTCTCTCTCTAAAATAAATTATGAACGAAGGAAACCCTAGCTGGGGATCTTAACCCCAAAAGCTTTGGTTTGTTTTTCACCTACCAAAGACACATGTTGTCCTACAATCTGATCATAAATGATTAAAGGCTGAGATCTGACTATCGTCAAAAAGTCAAGAAGCCCCTATGAGTAGGTCTAAATTTGCATGCTCAACTTATTGGAAATCGCACGCAAGTCTGACCAAACAACTAAGCTAGTCAGAATAAAGCAGGAATGTAGACGTGAAATGCACATGCATGAACAAACCCTTTGAAGTGAGTTGTGCCACATCCTTGAACATTTCTTTCTAGCAGACACATCCTATAAATAGAGAAAATCCTAAAGCTAGATTGAGCATGTGGTACACTTACATTGTTGACAAGGAAAGCCAAACCTAAAAATCTAGACTTCACTTGTTCACATCACACTGATACACCTTCGATCCATGGTAGGTGCCAATCTAGTCCTAGATTGTTATAGGCAATTAAGACTCGTATGTGATGCGCATAACGCCAATCTTCACGTGATTGTAGTACTAGAGCGTAAATGATTATTACACCTAGTCTTGTTCATGTTAGAATATCTCTGCATAAATTCGTGTGTCAGCATATGTTGATGAACACTGGATGTTATATGTTTTATATGCAGAATATTGTGAATTATAGCATTTTTTAGATATTACTGTTTACGGTAAGTATTTTCATACAAAACGTAGTATGTTATATTTGGAAACTATACTTGTTTTACAGCGAAGGGTTATTACATTTTCGAAAAGGTTTTACAAAGCTTTATTTTTAGGCACACTCACCCTTGTTTTTCACCCCTTCAGGTTTTAGTGGTAGAGTTTTTGTGTCGACGAGGATCTTGGCAAATGTTGATATAGGAGAATACTTCCAATTGTATAATTCTTCTTTTACTCTTACTGTACTTTACTTATACTCTGACATCATGTGTGAAATGGGTTCAATCCCGCTCACATGCGCACTCTTATATTTAGTCACTTTTAGTTTAAATTTACTCATATTTTCCACATCACCACACTTTTATGACTTCGTCACCTTCCTAGTGTTAGGCAACACATCGGAGTCCAAGTGGACATTCCGGGTTAAGATGTGTCATAAAAAAATAATCATTCATTGCCGAATATATAATAACAATAAAACATGGCTAATATATGTAATAATACATGCTTAGCTCAGTTTAGTCAATCAAATTATATTTTACATATAAATGTAGGTAAATTGTTTCACATACACACATATAACAACAAAATGCCTGCTATACGTAAAATTTCATGCAAAATAATTTACTTACAAAAAAATGTTATTTAATTCAATGCACCTACTATTCGAATTTTAAAATGTTAGATTGCTTAAAAAGGTAAAATAATTTACCCAATAAATGTAAAGTACATACAAAATAATTTTCCTACATAATAAAGCAAAGCCAATATATGCAAAATAGTGTACCTACATACAAAAATAATATTACTTTATTCAATACTAGTTCACCTATTATTTGTGCCATATAATAATAAAATGTGCCCAATATATACAATGATATATACAAAATAAAATACCTATACATAATGAAGAAATGTTATTTGATTCAATATTAATTTTACCTACAAAATATATCTTTGTTGCTCATCATAAATTTACAAATAGGTAGATTAATTAGTATAATTTGTTTGAACACATATGTAGTTGTGACAGCCCATCCCGGATTTTTCGTACCGTAGGGGTGAAATGACGGTTTTGCCCCTAGTGATTTTGTTTCGTTGTGTGGTCGTTTTGGGGTTTTGGTTGGCTGCATTTGGACCACACACACACCCCCACACTTTCAGTCTCATCTTCTGCTTGTCCCGAGTCTCTCTCTTTCCCTTCTTCTTCATATGTACAGACAAGAACCCAATCACTCGAAAACGTGGTAGATCGAGGAAGCAAACTTTACATTTGTGCTTGTGAGGTTCTTAGGAGTTCAACCATACCCATTTCAGGTAAGGGAACCTTCGTTTTCACGTCGAACCCGAGAGGTTCATTTCGGAGTACTGTTCATGAACACGTAAATTCATGTGTTTTTGGGAATTTCAAGTTTGTAGGAAACTTGGTGAGGTCCTTAAGAAGCTCGGGGTGGTTCGTTTGAAGGTTTTGGACGTCGGGATTGTGAGTTGCAGTTTTGGCCAGATTTGGTGGAGTTTTTCCGATGAGATTCCATTGGTTTTAGTACTTCAAAGTGGTAAGGATTTGTTCCTCTAGTTGTAAGATTCATTTTGGTACCAATTTAGTGAAATTTGGGTGAAAAACGAGTGAGATATGAAGTTTGGAAACTTTCCCGGTTTGCCGGCGACGGCGACGGCGTCGAAGGTTGGCCGGAGAAGACGACGGAATATTCCGTTAGTTTGGACGGAATATTCCTAGCGGCGTTAGGTTAACTTTAACGGAATCTATCAGAGTTAACGGAATATTCCTAACGGCGTTAACTAACGCCGTCAATGTGCCAAGCACGTGCCTGCGCATGGGCGGCGCGTGTGGCCGTGCCTTGGCCGGTGCGTGGGGGTGCGTGCGGTATCAGAAATTTATTTTAAAAATATGGGGATGTTCGTGAGGTTGAGTAGATCGCGTTGGTGTATTTATACACCCCATTTGAGCATTGTATGAGAAGTTTTTACCTGGTTCGGGTTATGTGCTTTAAATTAACGTTTTTATAGTTGTTTCGCATATAGGTGAGACCTATCCCGAGGACGAGCGCAGTCACTCGAGGCAAGAGGGTTACGACCTTTCTACATACCAGTGAGTGGGCTTTTGGTTTTCCGTATACCTATATACTTGTGTTTTTCCCAGAAAGTGAAATGAAGCGTTTAAATGTTTTATATGCCATGCTTTATGTTTGCCCATTTAATTATGCATTATTAGTTGCATATATATATATATATATATATATATATATATATATATATATATATATGTTTGGTGCTGCGGACACACACGTAAGTGCCAAGTAAGTTATGGTTTATGTTTGTGTTTAGTAGTGATTTGAGATGCTTAGAGAGCTCATAACTTGCACCCCCGGTGTTAGTGCTCCCGCCCAGAGTAGGGCACAGTCCTTCACGTGATGTTCACCTCCCGCACCACACGCTCATCTTGGATCCAAGTTAGGTGCACAGTCTTGTCGTACAAACCACTATAGGTGGTTCCGACTTGTAGGTGACCCGTGATTATTCACCCAGTTTTCACGTGATCGTAGCACTTGAGCGTAATTATTTACACCCAGTCATGTCGTACAGACCATTTTAGGTGGTTCCGACTCGTGTGCAAGTATAGTTAGTGAGTTAGAGATTTGAGCTTTAGATTCAGCCGTATAGGTCACGTTAGGTGACTCCGGCATGGCATTGATTTGAGCTTTAGATTCAGCCGTATAGGTCATGGCATTGATTTGACATTACCTGAGTACTTGCATTTTGTTTAGAGGCATTCGACATGGCATATTTCTGAGCATGATATATATATATGTGCATATATCAAAAGTACTAACCCCTCGTCGTAAAACTTGTATAGTTTCCCAGAAAATAGAGCATGCACATATATATAAATCATGCTTAGAAATATGCCATGTCGATCCCTCTACATAGAAATGCAAGGACTCAGGTAATGTCAAATCAATGCCATGAAATCTGTCAGCTGGAGTCACCTAACGTGACCTGTACGGCTGAATCTAGAGCTCAAATCTCTAACTCACTAACTATACCTGCACACGAGTCGGAACCACCTAAAGTGGTTTGTACGACAGGACTGGATGTAAATAAGTACGCTTAAGTGCTACGATCACGTGAAGACTGGGCGAATAATCGCAAATCACTTACGAGTCGGAACCACCTATAGTGATCTATACGATAGGATTGTGCACCTAACTTGGATCCAAGATGAGCATGTGGTGCGGGAGGTAAACATCACGTGAAGGACTGTGCCCTACTCTGGGCGGGAGCACTAACACCGGGGGTGCAGGTTATGAGCTCTCTATGCATCTCAAATCACTAATAAACATAAACATAAACCATAACTTACCTAGCACTTACATGTGCGTCCGCAGCACCAAACATATATATATATGCAACTAATAATGCATAATTAAACGGGCAAACATAATGCATGGCATATAAAACATATAGACGATTCATTTCACTTTCTGGGAAAAACACAAGTACATAGGTATATACGGAAAACCAAGAGCCCACTCACTGGTATGTAGAAGGGTCGTAACCCCCTTACCTCGAGTGACTGTGCTCGTCCTCGGGATAGGTATCACCGATATGCGAAACAACTATAAAAACGTTAATTTTAAAGAACATAACCAACATTACGAAATAACTTCTCATACAATGCTCAAATGGGGTGTGTGAGTACACCAACGCGATCTACTCAACGTCACGAACATCCCCATATTTTTTAAATAATTTTCTGACACCGCACGTGCCTCCACGCCGTCAGGAATATTCCATTAAGTCTAACAGATTCCATTAACGCCGTTAGGAATATTCCGTCCAAACTGACGGAATATTCCGTCATCTTCTCCGGCCAAACTCCAGCGCCGTCGTCGTCGTCGTCGGAAAACCGGGAAAATTTCTAAACTTAATATCTCACTCGTTTTTCACCCAAATTTCACGAAATTGGTACCAAAATGAAACTTACAACTAGAGGAACAAATCCTTACCACTTTCAAGCACTAAAACCAATGGAATCTCGCTGGGAAAACTCCACCAAAACCGGCCAAACCTGCAACTCACGATCCCGACGTCCAAAACCTTCAAATGAACCACCCCGAGCCTCCTAAGGACCTCACCAAGCTTCCTACAAGCTTGAAATTCCCAAAAACACATGAATTTACGTGTGCATGAACAGTACCCCGATTTGAACATCTAGGGTTCGACTTGAAAACGAAGATTCCCTTACCTGAAATGGGTATGGTTGAACTCCTAACAACCTCACGAGCACAAATGTATAGTTTTTTTCCTCGATCTACCACGATTTCGAGTGGTTTGACCTTGTCTGTACAAGGAAGAAAGGAAAGGGAGAGAGAGACAGTGATACGGGACAGGGAAAGCAGAGGAAAATGAGTGTGGGTGTGTGTGTGGTCCAAAATCAGTCAACCAAAACCCAAAATGACCACACAACAAAGCAAACACACTAGGGGCAAAACTATCATTTTACCCCTACGGTACGAAAAGTCCGGGATAGGTTGTCACAAACACGCTTCGATTCGAGTGTCTACGTTGGATATTCAGATTGGGGTGTGTCATTTAATTATTCTAAATAAAATTGACACTTTTTAATTTTCAGAATTTTTATTTTTCTCATTCTACTTCTGATTGAGCTGATCAGCCTCTAAATTTAGAATTGTTTATATATTAGCTGTGCAATAGAGGTCATAGGAGTGGAGAGACACTCATGCAACTGATAAGGTTGCATGTAAAATATTTAATGGACTAATGACACCATTAAAATTATGCACTGGTTATAAGAAAAAATGTCTCTTCACATCAACTCCAAGAAAGCCGTTTAATCGAATTTAAATGTTGATATTCAAATCCCCACCAATTATTTTTCTATTTTAAAAATAAATCTCAATAATCTTTTTTTAACGGTTGATAAGTACATATTTTTGTAATCCTAAATAAGAGCTTAGTGACACTCAATTAAGTTATTTAATACTACGATTTAGTAATATTCTTTTTATTTCTTAATGTAAAATACACACACACATGACACACCCCGATCGAGATCAGGGCATGCTGGCCGTCACGTGAGAGTGATGTAACCATGTGCACAGTGCGGAAGCTAACAAAAAAGTAATATAAATAGTACGAATAACTACAAACTAGCATACATAAGGTAATAGAAACAAGTGCTAGCGTAAGTGAGACACAAGTTCAGAGCATAAAGCCTAAGCAGTCCAAAAGAAAAATGATGCGACAACAGTACATCCAAAGGTGGCCCTACGCTAGTGATCGTCTGTCAGAAATGCCGGAAAAGTCCTCTGGGAAACCACCAAACCTACTAGTCAACTAGAACCTGGAGGGGCGCAAAACAAAAGCGTGAGTGGGCAAAAACAAAGCTTTTCGAAAACCTTTTAGTAAATAACTTCTAACCCCTCGCCGTAAAACCTGTATACTTCCCAGAAAATAAACATATATATAAATATAACAATCATGCTCAAGAATATACCAAGCCAAGATCTCAGAATAACATGCAAGTGCTTAGGTATAAACATATCACTGTCATATAATCTGGCAGCCGGAGTCACCTAAAGTGACCTGTACGGCTGAATCTAGAGTTCAAATCTCAATCTCGCTAACTAGACCTGCACACGAGTCGGAACCACCTATAGTGGTCTGTACGACAAGCCTGGGTGTAACATATAAACGCTCTAGTGCTACGATCACGTGAAGGCTGGGCGAATACTCGCGGGTCACCTACGAGTCGGAACCACCTAAAGTGGTCTGTACGACAGGACTGTGCACCTAACTTGGATCCAAGCTGAGCGTGTGGTGCGGGAGGTGAACATCACGTGAAGGACTGTGCCCCTACTCTGGGCGGGAGCACTAACACCGGGGGTGCAGGTTATGAGCTCTCTATGCATCTCAAATCACTACTGAATGTAAACATGAATTACACTTACCTGGCACTTACCTGTACGTCCACAGCACCAATACATACACATATATACCAATGCAAGTAACTACGTATAACAAGTGGCAATGATATATGGCATATAACTACTAAACATTTAAATCGATTTCTGGTAAAATATAAGTATATAGGTATATACGGAAAACCAAAAGCCCACTCACTGGTATGTGGAAGGGTCGTAGCCCCCTTGCCTCAAGTGACCACGCTCGTCCTCGGGATAGGTATCACCTATATGCGAAACAACTACAAAAACGTTAATTTTAAAGCACATAACCGATCTTTAGAAATAACTTCTCATACAATGCTCAAATGGGGTGTATGAATACACCAACGTGATTTACTCAACCTCAGGAACATCCCCATATTTTTAAAATAATTTTTCACCACCGCACGCGCCCCCACGCGCCGGCCACGCGCAGGCACGTGCCTGGCACGCTGACGACGTCAACTGACGCCGTAAGGGAATATTCCGTTATCCCTAACGGTTTCCGTCAACGGCGTCAGGAATATTCCGTCAGACTTGACGGAATATTCCGTCGTCTTCTCCGGCGCCGTCGCCGGCGCCGGAAAACTGGGAAATTTTCAAACTTTGATATCTTCTTCGTTTTTCACCCAAATTTCACAAAATTGGTACCAAAATGAAGCTTAGAACTAGAGGAACACAATCATACTACTTTCAAGGGCTAAAATCCACGAAATCTCACCTGCAAAATCAACCCAACTCCGGCCAACTTCGAAACTAGTGATCCCGACGTCCAAAACCTTCAAACGAACCACCCCGAGCCTCCTAGGGACCTCACCAAGCTTCCTACAAGCTTGAAATTTCCTAAAACATGAGAAATCACGTGTGCATGAACAGTATCGAAATCGGGCATCGTGAGTTCAACGTGAAAACGGGGGTATTCTCACCTGAAAAAGGTATGGTTGGACTCCTACAAGCCTCACAAGCATGAATATGGCCTTGGTTTCTTCGATCTGTGGAAGTTCAATGGGTTTGTGGGTGTGTCCGTACGTTTGAAGGAAAATGGGAAGGGAACTGGGCACTCGGGACAGGTGCAGGAAACAGGAGGAAAGGTGGTGGAGTGTGGGAAAGTGTGTGTGGCTCCAAACATGCCAACAAAACACAAAAACGTAACACAAAACGTAAAGGAATCAAACTGGGGGTAAAATCGTCTTTTCACGCGTACGTTTTAAACATTTCTGGGACGGGCTGTCTCTCACACACACACACACACACACATATATATATATATATATATATATTCTAATGATGATATTAAAAAGGAAAATAATAAAGACACACTCTTTCTAGCGTCTTACATACTCCTGTTTTATCCTGACTGTTGATTTCGTTTGATTTATTCAATTTGACTAACATAAATAAAAAAGAGAGTGTGAAAAGCTAAAAATTGTATAAGAAAATCACTGTTCTATAAAAAATTATTCGGCATTGGAATGTTAGGAAGTTTTGTAAGGTTGGCTTATAAGAAGATGGGTAATTGGTAAAGCCTGCTCTGTACAGCTTGTATATTTATTCCAAAGTTTGGAATCCAAACCATGTATTTTGTTTCTTCTTTGAATATTATATTTTCTTTTGAATAATAAAAAACATATTGTCGCTTAGTACTACGGTCTAGTGTTTTCTTCACATAAGAGATCTTAGATTCAATTATCACAAAATACGATTTTGAACCACATTATTACTAACTCATTGTAAGGCTAAGAGCATCCTCTTTCTTTTAATGTAACTAATATCGTTTATTAATAAATAAATAAATAATGAGAAAACATATTTTCTTGATTATTTAAGATTATTAGTACTTTGCCTCTTCTGACTTTCACATAAAATCCATAGCCCAAGTTGAAAGTTGAAACACACATGCTCTCCAAGGAAACAATACAGGAATTGAATCTTCTAACTTTGGCCTTAATTTGTACCTGGAACTTCTTAAACATACAAAAACCACTGCTCTCGTTGTCTCATTTTCTGGATGAGGAATGGTGGAGATCTTAGATATTCTCACATACTAACCGTTCATATTGTGCAGTCAGAAATCATTTAAATTTTATTATTTAAAATTAAATATAAATAATATTTAACAAAAATTGATCGCATAATATACGATGACCAACCAGATATGAAGATCCCTCCATATGGGATCCTCATCCTCATTTTCTAATAAGCTTTTGTCCTTTGACTCTTTTGCTTTTTGCTTATTTAGTACAGCTTTTGTCTGCTTTTTGTTTGCTGATTCAGCAAGTGTATGAGGCAAATTGGAACGCCAATCACGCCTTCAGTCTCTCCTATTTTTTTTTTTTTAAATAAACTTGGCTCCTCACCAAATAAAGTGGAGCTCCTCATTAACCTACGACGTGCTTGGTTCGTGGAACTTTATACAGATTGGAATGGTTTATATTATGACTTATTTTGTAAAATTTAGCTTTGTAAAAAAATCAATTAAATATAAATTGTTTCATTATCGATCTATATAAAAATAGATGTGAAGATTTAATAAAAGAATTACGAACTGTTTATGTATTTTTTACAATTGATTGACTAAACAATTATAATTTTAATTGATTTTTTTTTAGAGATAATTTTGAAAAAGAATTTATATATGAATCATTTTTATTATAAACACGAAATTCTGTAAATTGATCACTTAGTAAATTTAAATGAAATTTCTCTATCATGAGAAGCAAAGCCTTCTTCTTTCTTTTATGCATGTTTCATAATTAAATACAAAAACAAACCAAAAACATGAAGCAAAAAAAGTAAAAAAGAAGAGAGAGAGAGAGAGAGAGAGAGAGAGAGAGAGAGAGAGAGAGAGAGAGTTTTTAGCCTGTAAGCATGTCCTTCAGTTTTCGAGACAGTATCAACTGCGTACGTCTCAAGATGATTCCTGACAACAGGGAAATGCACAGGTAAGCTGGGTAATCATATATGTGGCAGTAAGATTTGCATATATGAATTTAATTAGGACTAATGGAACAATTAAACTGTTAAATAGTTTCCTTAATTAGTTATTGGGTATGTTATTTGTGTCGTCAAAACTCCATGCTAGCAAACTTCTTAGGACAATGCACTTGGCAATTATACTGGTACTACTTAAATGAAAGCACAGATGCAGGGAAATGCCTAATCATGATAGAGAGGAATAAATATTACATAATGAAGAATTTAAGAAAATAAATTCAGGACAATAACGAGGAATAATTTCACTAAAAGCTCCGAACGACAAAAATTTATTTAGTTTTCTTTAGGTAAATTTCTTTATCAAATTTGAGGTCGCAGAGTAGTGCTATACATGTTAAACTTTTTACTCATTTTTGTGATGGATCCAGTATCCTGTAGCATTCCGCACTCCAATAAATTGTATGCATGCAATTGTTACAAAGAAACTGATTGGTCAGTTCAATGGTTATATATAGGACAGCAATCTAATCATGTTTTGGTGCTTTTTTTGCTGGTAAAGATGGTAAATTTAGGATTTGGTAGGTAGAGAGCAACTTTGCTTTCTTAAGACTCAAAGTCGTACCAAGCTTTTGCTTTGGTGATCTGGAAAAAGGAAGGATCTATCATGCATCCATGAGACAATGAGCAACAGCAGGCAAAACTGAATTATGTGTATATATATATGGACCTTCTTCTTTATGTAAAAGCCTCAAAAGGTAGTCCAATGTCAAGATGATTATAAATCATGCATGCATGTTTAATGTTTTGTGTTCAATAATATCCCCTCTCTCATTCTACCATCACCCCACTTAATTATCAAGTGAGAGAATGAGAGAAAGAAAAAGAGAAGGAAACATACATATCTGTATATATAAACGTATATATCCCCATTAGCAATTCCATTAAAGTTTTTCTTATCAACCCAGGCACTCTTAGCTTATATGTAGAGGATAGAGTTAAACCAAGTAACATTGCAAATGCATAATGATAGTAGGGTCGGGATATCCCTGCCCTCGGAATCGGACGTGAAGGTCTCCCCTCACCCGGCCTTCCGTTGGGGAATCTCCACTCACTGTTTCCTCTAATATCCTCCCTTCGCCACGTTGTGAGGGTTTGCCTGAAACTCTAAACCCTAAACTTTATTTAAAATACAAAAATCAAGACCTAAAAATTAAAATGCCCGAAAAAATTCCATGTTCCGTAGCACTATAAAATTTTTATACAGTCTGAGAGAGGCCAGTCAAAGGTTTGATATGATAATTTGATTGATGGATAAATGAATATATAGCAGTTTGGTGAGCCTAGCTAGCTACTCTTGTCAATGACTGAATGGCACCCAAAGAGTTTCAAGTGGTAGTAAATGATCAGTGTTGCCTGCTTCTTTGTGTACAAAATTAACTAGCTAGGTAGCCATAATCAGCAATGGCGATACTGATTATATATATTAGCTTGACTACTCATGGCATTTTGATTGTTGCAATACAAATTATTAAATTATGTATGTCAAAGTTTACAATCAGTTATTAGACTCGATTGCTTGTGATTAAAAAAAAAAACAATATTTGCTTTGCTTCTGATAAGATATCATTTTCTACCGACCTTCAGATCACAATCTTAACTCACATACAAATTATTTACTAAAAACATACAAAGTCATTTATTATCTCCTTATAATTTTGGTTGCTTTGCCATACCATGGTGCTCCTTTTTAGGGTCCCCATTCTCATTTCACTTGGCCAAGAGAAAAGTGAAAAAGGAGACACCACCCTGCTCTCCAAAGCCTTTACTCATTCCATCTGGAAGGAAGGAGTGGAGAACAGCAATCATTCATACAACCATGCCCCTTCTCTCTTTAATCATACTCCTCCTCCATCCATCTCTCTCTCTCTCTCTCTCTCTCTCTCTCTCTCTCTCTCTCTCTCTCTCTCAAAGGACACCATATTCCCTAATCATATCATTTCAATTATCAAATAACAAAAAGTAACTAAAAATTTAAAAAAAAAAGAGAAACTACTCATATATTTCCCCCACCCCACTTAATCTCCTATCTCTCTCTCCCTCCCCCTCCCCCTCTCTCTTTTCAAATTCATAGACAAAGAGGAGGGCGTCTCACTCTCACTCACTCTCTTTAGTCCTTTAGTCATATTTCTTTTGCTTTTTAAAAACAGACACTTCTCTTTAGTCTTTAGTCATATTTCACTCGCTCTTCCCGCCTAATTAAGCAAAAAAACCATGAAGAAAAACAAGCCTTTTGCGTTCCTCACTCTCTCACTTCTTCTCTTGGCCTCCGCCCACTCCTCACTCTCATCTCCGCCACCTAACGACACCTGGGCCCTCGACCAATTCCGCCTTCAGACCGACAGCCACGGCTACCTCCGCTCCAACTGGACCGGCTCCGATGCATGCACCCCCGGCTGGGCTGGAGTCCGATGCTCCACCAATAAAGACCGCGTAGTCGCTCTCTTCCTCCCTTCCCTCAACCTCCGGGGCCCACTCGACTCCCTCGCTTCTCTCGACCAGCTCCGCCTCCTCGACCTCCACAACAACCGCCTCAATGGCACCGTTTCTCCTCTCGTCAACTGCACCAAGCTCAAGCTCCTCTACCTCGCAGGCAACGACCTCTCCGGCGAAATTCCGTCGGAGATCTCCTCCCTCCGGCGACTCCTCCGCCTTGACCTCTCCGACAACAACCTCCGGGGACCCGTTCCAGACAATCTCACCCACCTGACCAGGCTCCTAACGCTCCGCCTCCAGAACAACGCCCTCTCCGGCGAAGTCCCCGACCTCTCCGCCTCCCTTGCCGACCTCAAGGAGCTCAATTTCACCAACAACGAATTGTACGGAAGGCTGCCGGAGGGTCTGTTGAAGAAGTTCGGCGATGAAAGCTTTTCCGGGAATGAAGGGCTGTGCGGGCCGAGCCCCTTGCCGGCTTGTTCATTCACCGGCACTCGCGATCCGCCCTCGGCGGCTTCATCCGAAACGGTGCCGTCAAATCCAAGCCAATTGCCTCAGACGACGAGCCCAAACGAGCCGAACAAGAAGCAACGGAGGAAGGGGCTGAGCCCCGGCGCAATCGTTGCGATCGTGATCGCGAATTGCGTGGCCATGCTGGTGGTCGTGTCATTCATCGTGGCCCACTACAGCGCGAGAGACCGCGGCGGCTCGAGTTCGATGGCCGGGAGCGAGAGCGGTAAGAGAAGGAGCGGGAGCAGCTACGGAGGCGATCAGAAGAAGGTGTACGCGAACAGCGGGGGTGGCGGGGACAGTGACGGTACAAATGCAACGGACAGGAGCAAGCTGGTATTTTTCGACCGGAGGAAGCAGTTTGAGCTGGAGGATTTGCTGCGGGCGTCGGCGGAGATGTTGGGGAAAGGAAGCCTAGGGACGGTGTACAAGGCGGTGCTGGACGACGGGAGCACCATGGCTGTGAAGCGGCTCAAGGACGCGAACCCGTGCGAGAGGAAGGAGTTTGAGCAGTACATGGATGTGATTGGAAAGGTGAAGCATCCCAATGTGGTGAGGCTGAGTGCTTATTACTATGCCAAGGAAGAGAAGCTTCTTGTCTATGATTATCTCCCTAATGGAAGCTTGCACTCACTTCTGCATGGTAATATATTATTCCTATTGCTTTTTCATATCAACATGCATGTTGTTGCATCCGTAGCCCGTTTGCTACAATGCTCAACAGTTCAACCCATCAAAATTAAACATCGACACCAATAATTGCAATTAGATATTGACGACATAACAATAAGACACTTGTTATACTTAAAAATGATTATTTTAGCAATACACCGAAGCCTTTTTTGACACCCCTTTACCTCAATTTGCGTATCCATGCACTCAAGACCCCTTGAGTTTTGAGTGGAAGACAAAAGTAAGCTTGAAGTCTTTTTTTTTTTTTATAGATTAGCTATTGACAGAATTTTAACCCTCACCGTCATGTAAGGGCTCAACACCTTATCTTCATTATGATAAAGGGCCACTTGCGTAAGTTTGAAGTCTTTAACATGTCCATAATTTGACCACTACTTACAGTTTCATTTACTAATTGAACTAGTACATAAGATTTCATTCATTATAATGCAGTTTGAGTCTAATACGATTTACTGTAATATAATCCACTTTAGTCATTAATAGAGTTTAGTGTTCAGTTTAGGGCACATCTGGCATTTTGTTTGATTTTTGATGATTTCTTTGGATGTAATTAAGGGAATCGGGGTCCGGGTAGAATTCCACTGGATTGGACTACAAGGATCAGCTTGGTGTTGGGTGCGGCTCGTGGCCTTGCCAGGATTCATGCGGAATACAGCTCTGCTAAAGTACCGCATGGCAATGTCAAGTCTTCCAATGTCCTTCTTGACAAGAATGGCGTCGCTTGCATTTCCGACTTCGGCCTCTCTCTGCTTCTCAACCCGGTTCACGCCATTGCAAGATTGGGAGGATACCGAGCTCCTGAGCAGGCGGAGGTCAAGAGGCTATCTCAGAAGGCGGACGTGTACAGCTTCGGAGTCTTGCTTCTGGAGGTTCTAACGGGGAGAGCTCCATCCCAGTACCCTTCTCCCGCCCATCCCCGTGTGGAAGAGGAGGAGGACGCCGTGGACCTTCCGAAATGGGTGAGGTCTGTGGTGAAGGAGGAGTGGACCGGGGAGGTGTTTGATCAAGAACTTCTGAGGTACAAGAACATTGAGGAGGAGCTTGTTGCAATGCTCCATGTGGGATTGGCTTGTGTGGTGCCTCAGCCTGAGAAGAGGCCTACAATGTCCGAAGTAGCTAAGATGATTGAGGACATCCGAGTCGAGAGATCCCCACTCGGAGAAGACTATGATGAGTCCCGCAATTCGCTTTCGCCTTCTCTCGTCACCACTGAAGACGGGCTGGCCTGATTGACAAAGCCATTCCTCGTTTCTGTATCAGTTTTCATCTGCATTATCTCGCTGCGCATCGCTGCTGCTACTTAGCTTATTTTTGTGTAGTTGTGGTCTCTGTAATATCTGCAAGTCCCTGTATTGTTAAAATTGTCAAAGGTAAGGAGATAGCTTCTCTTGCCACCAAGATTAACATTTAGTTTGCTATTATGTAAATCTACTTGTTGAAAGGAATTATTTGTGATGGTTATCTTCAAATCACTTTAAATCCTCAGAGTGGAAGCCTAACCTGCCCTAATTTGCACCACATAACCCTAAAGTCGGGATCTGTAGACATGCATCTGTGCCTGGGGACATGAATGTTCGATCAAATGTATTGTTGAGAATTAAGCTTCTCACTAATTTGAGTTTAACCTGCGGATGTTTGAATCCTGCAGATGAAGAAGAAGATGAAGAGACTTTCCTTGTTTAGTAGTAGCCGTTAGGCTTAAATTTTGTAACAGCTAGTTTAGCCATCTGTTTTAGGAAAGATGAACAGCTGTGTTTTATTCTCATCTCTATTGTACTGTGTTGCTGGATCCATTCCAAGTGGAAGGATCCCAGCGCCTGATGCACTAGAGGGCTGAGATTGGTTTCTGAAATCAAACCTATCCAAGCCTCTATATGCTAGGATTTTTTCTTGTTAAAATAAATATGCAAAGAGAAATCTGCTTCACTCTCCCTCGCCTCCCTGCATTTCGTTTCATCTTTGAATCCCAGTTTTTTCTCTAAAAGTTAAAACCTTTTTTAAAACAAAATCGACCATGGCCTAGTACCATTTCAACATGGTATCAGAGCTCTAGGTTTGAGTCTGAAGAAGGGCGTGATACTGTGAGTGAAATCTAGCTTCGAAGAAAACCCAGAAAACCTTAAAGGTGGTTCCTTTGTTGATTGGTTCACTGAGAGTCACTAAGAAATGGTGGGATCAAGTTCTTCTGGTGGAGATTTACGAACTCCATAGTTTGATGGTGCAAACTACGATTTTTGGGCTGTCAAAATGGAAACTATCCTCATAGCACATGATCTATGGGATGTGGTAGAACTCGGAGTACAACCGCAGGAGATTCCCGAGAAGGAAGAAGGCTCTGGAGATGAAGAAAGTGAGGCTGAGCAAGTTCCAATGGAAGCACCCACCATCTCCAGAGAAGACAAAATAAAAAACGCCAAGGCGCTGAGTTTCATTCAAGGAGCTATAACAGATGAGCTCTTCCCTCGCATCAGAAATGAGAAGACTGCTAAAGGAGCTTAGGAAATTCTAAGAAGAGAGTTCAAAGGAGACAAAAAGGTAAGAGCTGTTAAACTGCAAGCCATTAGAGCTGAGTTTGAATATCTGAGAATGCATGATAGTGAAGCCTTAGATGACTACTTGGCTAGGTTCTTTGAGATAGTGAATAATCTGAAATCACTAGGTAAGGATGTACCTGAGAAAAGGATTGTGCAGAAGCTATTAATGAGTCTAAGTAGAAGATACAAGTCCATAGTGTCTATAATAGAGGAGACAAGAGATCTGGATGTTATAAGGGTTGAGGAAGTCTTAGCCTCGGTTAAAGTCTATGACAAAAGGGAGGACTTACATGATGAGAGGGACAAAGTTACTGGTACTGAGAAGGCATTTAGTAGCCTAAAAATTGGAGGTAGTATTCATGGCAGCACTAGTGGAAATTATAAAGGTGCACAGAGTAAACAGAACCATAAATGGTAACAGAACAAGAAAGGGAGAAATTGATCACAAAGCAGCAATTGGAATGGTAATAGTAACTCCAGTTGGAATAACCAAAATGGTGGAAATTGGGGCAACAGAAACACTTTCCAAAGCAGACAAGGAAGCAGCAGTCAAGGTGCCATGAAGCCACAGTGTCAAACTTGTGATAAATATCATTTTGGCATTTGTAGGTATAAGGGAAAACCTAAATGTGGCAAGTGTAGCAGATTTGGCCACATTGCAAAGGGTTGTGACAATAACAAACAGGTTGCTAACTATGCAAAGGAGGAAGATTTGACCACTGGTACAATGTTCTATGCTTGTCACTCTGCATCAATAGCTCAGGATAGATCTGTGTGGTTTGTGGATAGTGCTTGCAGCAACCACATGACCTTTCAAGAATCTCTACTGTTAAATCTTGACATATCAGTTACTTGTAAAGTTAAAATAGGGACCGGTGACTTGGTTCAAGCAACAGGCAAGGGAACACTGATAGTGAATACAAAGCATGGGAAGAGATATATCAATGAAGTTCTGTTGGTTCCAGGACTAGATGAAAATTTGTTGAGTGTTGGTCAAATGATGGAGCATGGCTATTATGTTCTGTTTGGTGGTAACATGGCTATAATCTTTGATGACAGCAACCTTGAGAATGTGGTAGCCAAGGTAGTTATGGCAGGGAATAGATGTTTTCCATTGTCCCTAGAATCTATAAATCCAGTAGCTAGAAAAGCCTCAATCGAAGAAGAGTCATGGATCTGGCATAAAAGATTTGGTCATTTGAGCTTTAGCAATCTCAATATATGTTGATGACATTGTGTATACTGGAAGCAGCAAAACACTACTCAGTGAGTTCAAAATAGAGATGATGCAGAAGTATAAGATGTCTGATTTAGGCTTACTTCATCATTTCTTAGGAATGGGAATCTTACAAACTAAAAATAGTGTATTTATTCATCAAAGCAAGTATGCAAAATCATTACTTGTGAAGTTTGGCCTTGAAGATTGTAAACCTGTCTCTATTCCTCTACCAACTGGTGAAAAACTCAAGAAGGTAGATGGAAGTGAATTGGCAGATGAAAGCATATATAGGAAAATTGTGGGCAGCCTTCTGTATTTGACAGCAACTAGACCAGATTTGATGTATGCTGCTAGTTTGTTGTCAAGGTTCATGAATAGTCCTACAAAGAAACATTTTGGAGTTGCAAGAAGGGTTCTGAGATATGTGCAAGGCACACTGAGCTATGGAATTGAGTATACAAAAGATAAAGATGCAATTCTTGTAGAGTTTTGTGATGCAGACTGGGTAGGGAGTGAGGATGATTGCAGGAGCACCTTAGGATATGCATTCAACTTTGGTAGTGAGGTTTTCTCTTGGGCTTTTGTGAAGCAAAACACAGTTGCTTTATCAACTGCAGAGGCCAAGTATGTCTCAGCAGCAGAAGCCACGACCCAGGCTATTTGGCTAAGCTTTGTGCTCAATGATTTTGGGGAAATGCAAGTTGATGCAACACCCTTATTCTGTGACAACATGTCTGCAATCTCCATGGTGAAAAATCTTGTCTTTCACCAAAAAAACTAGACACATAAACAGAAAGTTCCACTTTATAAGGGAAGCACTACAAGAAGGGGTGATTAATGTGAAGTTCTGCAGAAGTAAAGAACAACTTGCAGACATTTTTACAAAGGCATTGCTTAGAGAAAGATTCAACTACTTAAGACTCAAATTTGGAGTGAAATCAGTGAGCAGCTTAGGAGAAGCTGTTGAGAATTAAGCTTCTCACTAATTTGAGTTTAACCTGCAGATGTTTGAATCCTACAGATGAAGAAGAAGATGAAGAGACTTTCCTTGTTTAGTAGTAGCCATTAGGCTTAAATTTTGCAACGGCTAGTTTAGCCCTCTGTTTTAGGAAAGATGAACAGCTGTGTTTTATTCTCATCTCTATTGTACTGTGTTGCTGGATCCATTCCAAGTGGAAGGATCCCAGCGCCTGATGCACTAGAGGGCTGAGATTGGTTTCTGAAATCAGACCTATCCAGGCCTCTATATGCTAGGGTTTTTTCTTGTTAAAAGAAATATGCAAAGAGAAATCTACTTCACTCTCCCTCGCCTCCCTGCATTTCATTTCATCTTTGAATCCCAGTTTTTGCTCTAAAAGTTAAAACTTTTTTTAAAACAAAATCGACCATGGCCTGGTACAATTTCAACATGTATTACTCAAATTTAACTCTACAAGTGAACAAAGAATCTCACAATTAACATCTTCATGCATTCAAAAGTTGATAGAAACTGATCATTTAGCAATATAAAGCAATGCAGGAAGGTCCGAGATGCATTCAAAATATTCAATACGATTTTAGATAGATATGCAACGACAATTTCAGTCTGTCGTAACTCGGAACCATATTTTTCTATTCACACCACTATTAATACAAACTGACCAGGAAAAATGTTAGTCATCTGCATCAACAATCATCCTCCAAGTAACATGCATAACTTAGACAGGATAGTTATAATTTGTACTCTACCTTCTTGTACTACGGTGGCAAATGATATATGTCGGGGATATGCAGCTAAGTCTCAGCGAACAGAGGTTTAGAAGCCAACAATTTTTCTAAATATTAGACCTAGTAATCTGAGGAAATTAGACCTAGTCATACAACAGCTCAGAGTTCTAAAATATTAGCTAATCCTTCCAGTTTAATCTATTAGGGTACCAACTTGTTCTCCGCACAGTGCTTTCGATATATTTCCAGGCTCTAACAGATTAAAGACCACAACTGTACATAAAATTGTAAATTGATTACTATGAAGTTCAACACCCATGTACATAATAAAAGACACCATCCAATTCATTTGATCGGAGTTCACACAGCTTCTGAGTATAAGCTTGATGACGACTCAATTGTCTCACTATTGTTCAACTTAACAGAATTGCAAGAAAATCAAAATACACTTACTCGGAACCCTGTTTTCTTCGCAGAAGGTCAGTGCCATCGTGTCTATGGAAGTGGCGCCTCTTGTGACCAACTCCCTCATAGAGATGTGATCAAATGTAAAATTATTGTCTTAAGAGTTGTAGTCATAGACACCATCTGCATTGGTACCCTTGAGTACTGCCTCTGCATTAACTGAGAACTTACGAGAATCACAAAATTTTGCATAAAGTCCAAAACATGTGGGTGAGGAGGCATACATGTATACGTGTAACATGTGTGCAGGTGTTTGAGCAGAAGTAGAACAATTCTGTGTGATTTTAAGAATGCAATATGTTGAACATGAAGTGTGAATGATCGAAGAGCTATACTCTCCAAAGTTCGAAGTGTTGCAGCCGTGTCAGTGGTAAAGAGATGATTTCCAGTGCCAGCACCAATTCCAGCAAAAATTGCAACCTGCCTTTTTCAAGATGCCTGATGGCCCGCTGCCTACTGTTCGGTTCAGCAATCTCATGCATCGAAAATGCAGCTTGAACACGAGTCTAGACTCTCATCTTCTCCAGTGCTGACTGGAGCAATACAGAATTCATTATAGTGGCCATCATTACACATCACAGTCATCTTTTGAGTACCATATATATCTAGCAATTTATAATTAGCATAACTATCAGAGAGTGGAGATAGGACATAGACCCAAGCTTTTATAATTACACCATTTCTGTAACATCCCTCCAGCATAAACGCTATATTTCAACTGAAGAAGTAGAAATGAAAATTATATCTTCAACTTCTAGTGGAACATGCATAATCTTCACACGAGACAAATGAGATAATAAAACAAAAACTGGTCATTATGATATAACATTCTCGGGCGCTCTATATTATGATCCAAATTTTACTCTAGTGCTTTATGAAAAAGAAAAAAACGAAGCAGACCAGATCAGATCAGATCAAATGGGACCCAATACATTGGACATGCATCCACTAGATCATGTCAGTAATTCAAGGTATATTTACCCAGTTGGTGTATGCAGTAGTTCTATGTAGCCTATTGCAGATACCACAAATCCAAAGGAAAAGGTGGAATGAAGTTAAAATGCAAAAGTAGCAATGGTATTTACCTAATCTGGTATACAATACTTCTATGATTCTATCCAACCCGGTTGCCGTCACCCATGCATCTCCACAAAAGAAGTTGCGACCTCCAACAAGAATTGCCACCTTTTACACCGAGCAAGAAACAAAACAAATGTTGCAGATTAAACTCAAAAGGAAAGGAAAAAACATAACACTGCAGACAACAAACGATCATACAAATACCAATGCATACCTCCACGCCATTACGACAGGCCAATGCAACTTCGTTCGCAAACAGCATTGCCAGTTGCCCAATCACTAACCCGCACTATGAAACTTGCTCTCGAGAAGTAAACACATTGACACAAAGACTGACTAATCATAAGCTAAGATGATCAACATTTGAATGAGATAAATCAAATGGGTTTGCATATATAGAATATAAACCATCGAGTCGACATTGTTTGGAGCAATGCTAGCAAGAGCAGCACTACTGATTTTGAAGACCACTCTTCGCCATTTGATACTCGGAGCTGATTTCACCTTGTTGTTCATCTGACCTACAAGACTCGACACTGTCGTTCCATATCTGCTGAAAAACAACATAACACAACACAAGTAATTGAGCAACCAATTGCAGTAATAACCTAACAAAAATGCAGCACTAACCCAAAGCTCTTTGATTGCCGTGGAGTGTTACCCAAAGAAGAAACACCCTTATCATTATCGGATGTGGCCTTTGCCGCCACTGAATTGCCGACGATCTGCTCCATCTTCTGAAACCAAGGCCAGTGATTCGCTGACACGCTGCCGCTGCTCATCATTTGCCTCTCATATTAAGAATACATTGTAATTAATGTATAATATTGTTGCTGGAACCAAGAAGTATGGACTGTCAGTTTCCTCCACATCATGTGTGGTCTTCGACAAGACAAGCACGGGCAGCATGGAGATGGTTATGGACTTGTTAGTATTATATGTCCTCAAGCACATGCAGCATGGAGATGGTTATGGAGTTGTTAATATTATATGTCTTCTCAGTTTTTTTATCTTTTTATTGTCCCAAGAGTTTTGTATAGGGATGGTTGATTGTAACCGGTTCTTGACTACTCATATATATGGGTTAGTTGTTAGCTCTTAAGATATATGAAATATTTAGCTATATTCTTCCTATCAATCCCAGGAACTACCTAGCTCTTTCTTATTTTGGTATCATCACAGGCTCTTCGATCCACTTTATCAAACCCTAGCAAAATTACAAACACCATGACAGACAATCCCAACACAAACAACAACCCTAGTATGGATTTATCACATCCATACTATGTTCATCCTTCAGATCACCCTGGCCATGTGCTTGTTTCTGAAAAATTGAATGGCACCAATTATTCCTCCTGGAGCAAGTCTATGCTTCATGCCTTACGAGCCAAAAATAAAATTGGATTCATTGATGGATCCATTAAACCCCCTCCCGAAGATAAAAAACCAGGTGATTATGCCCTATGGGCACGCTGCAACAGCATGATCCTATCATGGATTTCGAATTCGGTAGAGTCTCATCTCTCGACCGGAGTTGTCCATGCCGAATCTGCATACACGATTTGGGAGGATTTCAAGCATCAATTTTCCCAGCAAAACACACCAACAATTTACCAAATCCAGAAACAGATTGCTTCTCTATCACAAGGCTCCTTCACCGTCTCAAAGTACTTTACAGAACTCAAGCATCTTTGGACTCAACTCGATGCATATGAAGACCCCATCATCTGCAACCTGATGGATAAGCATCATGAGCAACGAGAAAAATACCGAATTATGCAATTTCTTATGGGGCTTAACGATGTTCATGACACTGTTCGCACCAGCATTCTCATGATGACGCCATTGCCCAATATTCATCAAGCTTATTCCTTTGTCAGCAATCACGAACAACAACGCCAGTTGACGTCGGAACAACGCCAACAATCGCCATCTGATAATTTTTCCCTTGCTGCTGCAGCACAAACCCGTTCTGACCAGCGCTGTGATCATTGCAACCGAGAGGGACACACCATCGATAGTTGCCGCACTCTAAAATACCATTGCAATTTTTGTGACAAAAGAGGACATACAGAGGACAGGTGCAAAATCAAGAATGGCACATGGGTGCCTCATCCCAATGGAGGAAATGGAAATAAAAATGGTCGAAAGCAACGAGGCTCTTCTTCACGTCCTTTGCATGCCGCCCATGCAGCGGAAACCACGTCAAATCTTCAAGCGCCATCCATGCCGCAGCCAACATATCCTTCTGCATCCACCAGTACCAATCCGTTGAGTGCACTTTCTGCGGATCAAATTCAACAATTGACTCATGCTCTCTCTTTGCTTCCTTCTGGTAATGGGAACGCTTATGCAAATGCCGCAGGTTCGAATTCTTTTACTTCCATTAATTCTGTGTTTACTAAGCCATGGATCTTGGATAGTGGAGCTACAGACCATATCGTTTCTGATTCCACTGTATTTACTACCATCAAACCTCCATCTATACCCGTTGTTAATTTGCCCACTGGTTCTTCAATCCCAATCACTTGTACTGGCACAGTACCATTTAATTCTAATATCACTTTAGCCGATGTCTTGTGTGTTCCATCTTTTAATCTCAATCTCATGTCCGCTAGCAAAGTCACTGACTCTCTCAATTGTTGTGCCATTTTGTTTCCTACCTTTTGTGTTTTGCAGGATTTGGCTTCAGGGAAGATGATTGGTTCGGGTAAGATGCGTGATGGTCTTTACTACATGTCACCTATACACCGGACACCTACCTCTCATCAAGTTTCCCATCCTTCCCATTTATGGCACCAACGACTTGGGCATCCATCCCCTTCTCGTCTCAAATTAGCTTCTTCTTTATTATTTTCTCATGCTATTTCCTTTGACAATAATTGTAGTGTCTGTCCTTTGGCCAAACAGACAAGACTTCCGTTTTCTTGAAGTTCAATATCGACTCATGCACCATTTGTTTTATTACATTGTGACATATGGGGTCCTTACAAAATTCCCACTCACTCTGGGGCTCGTTTCTTTCTCACAATTGTGGACGATTTTAGTCGATGCACTTGGGTGTTTTTAATGTCTCACAAATCTGAGACACAACATCTTTTAAGATCTTTTATCACCTTTGTTCACACTCAATTCCATGCCACAGTTAAAACCATCAGAGTAGACAATGGATCTGAATTCCTATCCATGAGGGATTATTTTCAATCTAATGGGATCGAACTTCAACGCACTTGCGTTTACACCCCCCAACAAAATGGGGTTGTTGAACGCAAACATCGCCATATTCTTACAGTGGCACGTGCTTTACGCATTCAATCCAACATCCCCCTCATATTTTGGGGTGATTGCGTACTCACTGCCGTATACCTCATCAACCGTTTACCTTCTCCGTTACTTTCCCACAAATCACCCTTTGAACTATTATACAAACGTCCACCATCCCTTGAGCATCTACGTGTTTTTGGATGTCTCAGTTATGCTACCGTTGTCCACCCTACCCACAAATTTGAACCTAGAGCTCACCGGTGTGTTTTCGTTGGCTATCCCACAGGTCACAAAGGGTATAAACTTTACAACTTGGACACTAAAAAATTTTTGATCAGCCGTGATGTAATATTTCATGAGACTTCCTTCCCATTTTCTAATCTTTCACCTCATGATTCTCCTACCAATGCCCTTAACCCCATACCTCAGGACCCCCCACCTTTTTCTCCCATTTCCCATTTCCCTCCACCGCTTCATGCACCCGCCAACACCATTGATCAACCTCCTACCTTAACCCCACCTGGCGCTGACCCCACTACTCCCCATTCCCATGCCGACACTCCCACTCCCAATATCCCACATGGTCCCTCCTCCACCGCCATCCCTCCACAACCCGTGCCCACCTCTCCTCCATTACTACACGTTCCCACCCAACCTGCACCCCCTAATGCCTCCCATCCCGACCCTGATATTCCCATATCTTCACCACCCATTCTTCCTTCTTTCAGGCATTCCACTCGTCCCAAACAGCCACCGACATGGACTAAAGACTACCACCTGTCTCACCACGTCAATCATTCTTCTCTGGCACCACGTTCTGCAAAAGGTACCCGTTATCCCATATCTCATTTTCTTTCCAACTCTCGTTTCTCTTCTGCCCATTGCTCATTTTTAGCTAACATTACAGGTCCATCTGAGCCCACCACATATGCTGAAGCTATCCTTGATCCGAACTGGCAACAAGCTATGCACACTGAATTAGATGCGTTACAACATAATCACACTTGGGACTTAGTTCCCCTTCCTGCTGGTCATAAACCTATCGGCTCCAAATGGGTTTTCAAAAAGAAGTACAAGTCTGACGGTTCTCTTGATCGTTACAAGGCTCGTGTTGTTGCAAAAGGATACACACAGGTTGAGGGAGTTGATTACCAAGAAACTTTTTCACCCACTGCCAAACTCACTACTCTGCGTTGTCTCCTTACCGTTGCTGCTGCCCGTACTTGGTTCATTCACCAGTTAGATGTTCAGAATGCCTTTCTTCATGGCACTCTTCATGAAGAGGTCTACATGGAACCCCCTCCAGGTCTTCGCCGACAGGGGGAGAATCTTGTATGTCGGCTCAAAAAGTCCCTTTACGGACTCAAACAGGCATCTAGAACTTGGTTCACCACCTTCTCAGACGCTATTCAAAAAGCCGGATATCATCAATCAAAAGCGGATTATTCCCTGTTCACCAAGGTTCAAGGTACTTCAATCACTGTTGTTCTTATTTATGTTGATGACATACTTATCACAGGAAATAATATCCAAGAGATGGAACAACTCAAAGCCTTTCTTCTCAAACGCTTCCGCATCAAAGACCTTGGCGATCTAAAGTATTTTCTGGGTATTGAGTTCGCACGCTCGAAAAAGGGAATTTTTATGTCACAATGAAAATATGCACTCGATATTCTTCAAGACTCAGAGTTACTTGGTGCACGGCCAGATCCTTTTCCAATGGAACAAAACTTAGCACTTACACCCACAGATGGAGCATTGTTGAATGATCCAACTAAATACAGAAGGTTAGTTGGGAGATTGATATATCTCACTGTTACTAGACCGGACATCGTTTATCCCGTTCGTACTTTGAGCCAATTTATGCACGAGCCACGAAAACCGCATTGGGATGCAGCTATGCGAATCCTTAGATATATCAAAGGCACTCCGGGTCAAGGTCTACTATTTTCAGCCAACAATAATCTAGACTTGAAAGCTTTTTGTGATTCTGATTGGGGAAGATGTCGTGCCACGAGAAGATCAGTTACGGGATATTGTATTTTTCTTGGCAATTCACTTATTTCTTGGAAGTCTAAGAAGCAAGATAATGTGTCCAGGTCATCAGCTGAGGCGGAATACCGTGCTATGGCAAATACCTGCCTAGAAATAACTTGGCTGCGATACATATTACAAGATTTACGAGTTCCCCAGAAAACTCCCGCTTCGTTATTTTGTGATAATCAGGCAGCTTTGTACATCGCAGCAAATCCTGTTTTTCACGAACGTACCAAGCATATTGAGATAGATTGCCATATTGTTCGAGAAAAATTACAAGCTGGTATAATTCGTCCTATATATGTGCCTACACTCCTCCAGTTAGCTGATATTTTTACGAAGGCTTTAGGGAAGGATCAATTTGTGAAACTGCGAGACAAGTTGGGCGTTCGTAATCTTCACTCTCCAACTTGAGGGGGAGTATTAAGAATACATTGTAATTAATGTATAATATTGTTGCTGGAACCAAGAAGTATGGACTGTCAGTTTCCTCCACATCATGTGTGGTCTTCGACAAGACAAGCACGGGCAGCATGGAGATGGTTATGGACTTGTTAGTATTATATGTCCTCAAGCACATGCAGCATGGAGATGGTTATGGAGTTGTTAATATTATATGTCTTCTCAGTTTTTTTATCTTTGTATTGTCCCAAGAGTTTTGTATAGGGATGGTTGATTGTAACCGGTTCTTGACTACTCATATATATGGGTTAGTTGTTAGCTCTTAAGATATATGAAATATTTAGCTATATTCTTCCTATCAATCCCAGGAACTACCTAGCTCTTTCTTATTTTCTCAAGCTTGTACCTCTTCTTCAAGTTATCAACCTTGTTATTGCACTGTTCGATGCTCTTCCTCTGCATCTCGCACTTCTCGCTTACGATCGTCGCTACCTCCTCCCAATCTCTGCCTCTCAGATTTCCCCGATTCAACTGCGTGAACTTGTCTAGGTAGGCATCGAGGAGGTACAAATATTTATGTGTCGCTTCACTCCTCTTTGTCCTTTCTGTAATCTCCGTTCGTAGACGCCAAGGCTTTTGATTTCTTGTAACTGTACGAAGCTCCTACTTCGCCGCCGTACTCATCTGAGCGGTCCTTTCTCTTCTCTCTAGCGGTGACGACGACGTCGATCTGATCAGTGCCGCTACCAAACGGATTCGAGGAAAACGCACATGCGGCTGCATTTTCGTAGTCGTCTGCATGGCCTTCTCCATCGTTGACCTTGTCCTTAAGTGCAAGTTGAGATAGTGGTGTGTGGACTAGGGGAGTTCGTGTCGGAAGTAGTGAGGAGGCGCGTAAGACTAGTAGACGTAGTGGGATGTTGGCACGTGAGGGAGTGATAGTTAGCGTTAAAGTCGTCACCGAGGAGAGAGAAGTCGTCGTCACATGAAGCCATTAGAAGAGCAACGTTAGGGATAGAGGGGTTGGAAAATTGACGACATTAGGGAAGGCGGGATGAGATGTTGGGGCGGGATGAGAGAGAAACACGAGGTTGTTTTACGGAATGGGTAAGACGTGAATCAGTGTGGGATGAGACTGTGACGGCTTCGTGACGGTCAACGTAATGAATAAGGATTAAATTAGAGGTGGGCAAACGGATACTGGACCGGCGAGTAGGGACTTGTAATAATGGTTCGTGGTGGGTTCGGAAAGGGTTCGGGGCGGTTCCATAGTTTTTATATACAAAATCGGGCGGGGCGGGTCCAAGTAAAAGGCGGGGAGGGGCGAGTCCTATTTTTCGAGGGTTTGGACCAATAGATTAAATGGAAACGGTTCAAAACTCTCACACACATAGTGGAGAATAAATGTATACGATTCAAATCTCAAACACATCTCCACCGTTCATTTCTAACACACTTCTATTATCTTGGTCTCTCATCTCAAATTCCAACTTGAGCCTTGAGGTCTCACTGGACTCTGTCCGACTCCAACCACTATCTTCTCCCATCGTAACTTTGTCTTCTTCGTTGGTATATACATTATGTTCACCTCAAAGATGTCGGCATGGCTATAGCAAAGATGACCAAGAAGGACGAGGACGTCATCGCCTTCTTCGATGGCCTCACGGAGAAGAAGATCGATGTCTTCGCCAATTGGGAGAAGAAGTTCGAAGCATACCGGTTGTTGGCCGCGTCTGGGTATGTAATTTGAGGGTTAATTTTATGTAATTGAAGAAAAATAAGTGCCTTTGGGAAAATCTCCTTCTGGTATGTATGATTTTGTTTTGATTCATCAATTGGTGTAATTTGTAATGGCAAGGGGGGATGTCTTGGATCCGTAAGGAAGATGATGTCTCTCTAGTTCGATCTATGCGTGAAGGTCAGCAACTCCAATTGAAGCTAATGATGTGGCTGGGCTCAAGCGTGAATTGCAAGCCTTGTTAGACTTGCGAACCTGGCCAGAAACGGGTCGGGTTAGGTCCGGTTCTAGATTCAGAAACTCCATTACTCGACCTGCCCCACCCCATTGCATTTTAAAACAGGTCTGGTCCAATCCCTCTAAATTTTGGCCCCAACCCGACCCATGCCCACCCCTAGGTTAAATAGTTCATGGAGCTAAATGATAACGTGGGTGGGACCGGAACTGATATGGACGGCTAATTGGTTATTGCTTCGTTTCATCTTTTGCTATCGCGTTTCACAAATGGCTGGACACGAATTTAACAAGTTTTCGGGTCAACATGATAACGAATCAGGTTGTTATCGAATAACCTAATAAGCACATATTAAGAAAACAGGTCGATCCAGATATATACATGAGTACACCGTTACACGATAAGAAAATTATTAATTTAATAATTTTAGACATAGATGTTATTTCTTGGTGACAAATGGAGGGCTTTCATTATCCGATACTTTCTCGGTTAGCAAGAAATGTGTTAATAATTTCCATTTCAACTATTGCGTTAAAATCTGCATTTAGTATTGGGGCTAGAGTACTAGATCAATATTGTTGTTCATTGTTGCCAAATACAATTCAAGCTTGTTGTGCACACGAGATTGACAAGCCTTACTGAAAACATCATTAATATAACTCTTGAAGAAAATAGATCAAGCCAAAGTTTGAATACCATTTCTCCATGATGATCGATGAAATTTGAAGGATTTTGTAAAAAAATGAAAAACAACATGCAAGCTTTGAGTTTCATTAACAAGGTTTTAACTTCTGAGAAAGGCTTCACAACCTTGAAAAGAAAAACTCCTTCATTTTGCATATCCTTGCACATTTGATATTTTATAGTAGTGTGTTGGTGCTTTTATATTAGGCACTTATTTTAGAGTATGTAGTACTTCAAGACAAATATGTTTTATGTTTTGAAGTAATATTTATGTGGCAATTTGGTATGTGCAAATTAAAAAAAAAAAAAATTAACGAGTCGTAACATGTCAGGTCATTTTATCTATTGGGTAAAATGACCTGAACTATTAAGAGCACGTTAAGATGATGAATGTGACATGACACAACCTGTTAAGATAATATGTGTTATACGAAAACGACACGAACACGACAAACATGACTTGTTTGCCGGGCCTAATGTGGAGTACCAGCTTGAAAACTGGGTACTTAGAAATTTTTCTCTATCAGTTAGCCTTCTAGGCATGTACGAGTAATGTTAGGGAGACTAAAATTTTAAACTAAATTTGCAAACTAAATGATGTGTCACAAATCGGAAGTAAACACGTTAATCAACACTTAAGTAATAATTCAATTATCAATAACCACATCATTTATGTAGAACCATGATTTTCTAGAGTCGAGCTTAGCGTCCACAAATCTAACCCATCTTTTCTTGTTATGCATCTTATGCGTATATGTAGGATAACTAATTTAACATGCACGTAGGTTGATGACGTATTCCCTCTCCACACGTAGTATTAGAGTGAGGACTTTGGTGGACAACTGATGATACCCGTGGGCTCATAGCATAGATCTTCATTTATGAGCTTTCGTTCTTGGGGCTTGTCCTATACTCCCATGTGTAGCCCGCAATGCACTCATTTGTCAAAATCGAATTTTATTTTTTCAAAACTTCAAACCATGCCCAAGTGTTATAATCAATGCAATAGATGATTTTCATATGTAAATAATAGAGAGTAATTGCCACTTTGTACTAGATCAGTGGGCCGTATGAAAATTCAAAGCTTGAGAGATTTTAGTATGCCTGAAACACGTCTTAATAGACTAAATGTTTTAGTACAATTGATTGAAAATTAAATAAAATTCTTTTTCGATTTATTATATTAAAACACTTGAAATACTGAGTTATGTTCTCACCACATAAAAAAAATTTCCTAAGCTTGACGCAATAAAATCAACTTTCAAAGGGGTGCGTCGGCCATGGACGACCGCACGCGGCACATAAAACAACCAGCCCCTAGAATTTGACCAACTGATGACCCATAGCAACTTTTAAAAATAGGAACACAAGCAGAAAAAACCATGTGTGGGCCCCATGTGCTTTTAAGTTAAGCTGTTTGTTGTGTTTCGTGGGGCAGAAGCGGTAAGCTGAAAGCTGTTTGTTTTAGATCAAAAATATAAAAAAATAAAAAAAGAAAGCTGTTTGTTTGAAAGCTAGTAGGCAGCAACCAGTTCTAAACCAAACCACCTTACAAAGCACGTGCTATATTTTTCCTACTCACATAAAAAACACACAAGGAAACTCCCACCACGCGTTAATGATTCGCGTGAGGTGTACCTTTTGCCCTCCCCCACGAAACCAAAACCAAGCTCCTGACGACGCACTTCCACTTCTGCCACGTGGTCCACAAGACCGGATACGTGTATTTAATGTTAAAAGACTGAAATAAATAGAATATATTCTTGTTTTTGTTTTGGCAGATTTGTCGATTTCCTTACTGAATTTGTATATTGAACTTTAATTTTAACGAATTATCTCTTGAATTTTTAGAATTAATTAATTTTCTCATCTCCATTAATTAATGAAATTTTTTTTGTCAATTAAAAATAAATGAAAAGACTACTTAATCTTATATTACACAAAATAAATGATGGGTAATAATGTAATTTCACAAATCCAAATTTGTCTTACCTACAAGTGATGTTAAAATACTTTCAATATTAAAAAAATAAAAAATAAAAAAACCAAAAACCAAAAATAAAAACCTATCACTCCCCTCACGTTCTCTCTCTCTCCATCTCTCCGTCTCATTTTCTAAAAAAAATGTGTTCATACACACAAAATGTGTAGACAAATGCTAGTATAACTTAATTTTAGTCGATTACTTCTGAACTTATATAAATAGTTAATTTTTTTCTTTGACGTTGAATTTTAAATTTTTCATTCATTTTGATCACGTAAATAACACATGACATCTATATGTTGGCAAAAAAATAAAAAATAAAAAATTAGATGAAAAATTTTAAATCCATTGCTAGAATGGGGAATTGGCAATTTAGAAAATTTTAAAGGTAATCGGCTAAAGTTAAAGTTGAGAGGAAAAATTGACAATTATAAAAAGGAAAACTAATGAAAAAAAACTTGAAAACTTTGAGTTTTAACGAAAATGACAAAATAAAGAGTAAAGTGAATAGTATCGAGATTGATTTTTTGTTAAATTAAATAGTATCGAGAACTTTTCGTTAAAACTACCTTATAAAAATTCATGAAAATAATCAGCTATATTATAAAAATAAAAAATAAAAAATAAAAAAGTAGCACATATGTACAAATTCAGGACAAGCCGACAAATACTTGTTCTGTTTTGGTTTTTTTAAATAAAGTAGGGCAAAATACCAAAGTGAAGTGCGAAAGCAAAACAGGGAGGATTTCCATATTTCTTTGTCGTCGCAAAGAAATTAAAATATAAGCGTTTTTCAGAAGCAGAAAAAAAGCGTATTCTTCCAAAGGAATCAGGTTTCGACGCCCCCCGTTTCATTTCGTTCCGCTTCTTCTTCTTCTCCACGCAAAAAGCAGAGAGCAATCAGCACAAGCAGCAACAAGAAGCAGCGAAGATGCATTCGAATCACCTTCTTCTAGAAGAGCCAATCCGGATGGCTTCGATTCTCGAGCCATCCAAGGCTGTAAGTAAACTCAAATCCCTAATCCCTAATTCGATTTTTTATTCAGATTTGGTTTGTGAATGTTTTTTTTGTTCGTTAATTTAATACTTTGGTAATTTTTGCAGACTTTTTTTCCTGCAATGACGAAGATTGTGGGTACGCTCGGCCCCAAATCTCGATCGGTGGAGGTTATCGCTTCCTGCCTCAATGCTGGAATGTCTGGTATGCGATTTTATTCGCCAAAAGCAAATTAAATTTTGAATTTTTCGTTTTTTTGTTGGGTTTTGTTTAATGGATTTGAATGGTCTGGTTGGCAGTGGCCCGATTCGACTTCTCGTGGGGCAACCCGGAATATCACCAGGAGACTCTGGAGAATCTCAAGGCCGCTGTTAAGAGTACTAAGAAGCTTTGCGCTGTATGTTTTCTTTTAACTTTTAAGGGGATTTGATTTGTTGATTTCTTTTGTTTGCCAATTCCCATGCATGCCTGTGTTTTTCAGTTGTAAACAGTTTAATAAATGAATGAAGGCATTTATTTTTGTCTGTTGATCCTTGTTTTTCAGTGAATCCCTACATCGGGTTAATCTTCTGCTTGTTTAGTTTTGATCTTTGGGACTATTTGAGAGTCCTTCAACTGTTGTTTGGTCAGCATTTTCGAAAGAAATGAGAAACTCAATTATGAATTGCTAACGGGACAAATCTTCGTAGTTTAACATCTGAGATTGCCATCAAAATATTTACTAACTGTGTTTTTAACAACTGTGGTTTTCTCCTTTTTGTGTGCTGAGTAATAGGAAGAATAAGCTAGTGACTGCATGCTAATGTTTGGCTGTTTATCAGGTTATGTTGGACACTGTGGGTGCTGAGTTGCAAGTCGCCAACAAAACTGGGAATCCTATTTCACTCCTTGGAGATGGACTCGTTGTTCTGACACCAGATCGTGGACAAGAACCATCCTCAGAGCTATTGCCCATCAATTTTGATGGATTGTCAAAGGTTTGCCAGCACCTATCATTTTATCACGGCATGCATGACTTGGTTGAATATATAACAAAATTGATGGACAGGTTCAAAAACTAGTCAAGGTTAGGTTTAGGTCTCTTACTACTTATAATGCTGAAATCCGGTGGAGACGTTCATAGCTTTGGACATTGCGTTTCACCAAAATAAGTGAGGTTTTAGTAACGATGACTAAAATTGATGAACTTAAGCCTGTGAATATGAAGTTGATTGATGGCCCACGGTTTGGAGAACTTTTCCCAGTACTGTTTTCTCTTTGTTGTACATCCCCAATAGAATTCTATTCTGCTGGTAATGCTTGAAATTATGGATCTCCTGATGACAATAAAGTAATTTGAGTGGCGCCATCACAGTTTGAATTACCTGTTCATATATGGAAGACAGAGTCAGACCTACGTGTTCTCATGGTGACAGTAGAGATTATCTCAAAATGTCTCCCTTTAAGATACTAGAAAATTTTCTTTTACCTCTTAATGAGTTGGACACTGGAAGTTTCTATTATTATGTTGTTTTAGTTTATGTTATTTATTCATTTTTGTAGTAGTCCATACCGACATAAAATCTCCATAATCTCACAAGTCAATCTTCAAATTGTTTTTGCAGGCGGTGAAGAAGGGAGATACCATTTTTGTTGGTCAGTACCTGTTCACTGGAAGTGAAACGACTTCTGTATGGTTGGAGGTAAAACATATATAGTTGGAGAATAAACTTGATAAAGAAATCTTTTTAGTTTGCTTCCCTGAAATTCCCCCACCCCTGAATCTGAAAAGTCCTGTTTCCACTGAAGAAAATCTTCACTATGGTCCAGTTGTTCGGAGTAAATTAGTATATGAACAAACCTAAAAGAACTTTACATAATCATTGAGGGAAGTTGGAAGGCCATGATTGGCTGATAATTTTTATTTTCAATTGCTCAGGTTTCTGAAATAAAAGGAGATGATGTTGTCTGTTCTGTAAAGAATTCTGCAACATTGGCTGGTTCATTGTTCACTTTGCATGCGTCTCAAATTCCCATTGAACTGCCTACTCTCTCTGATAAAGATAAGGAGGTAAGTTATTTTAACTTGCTGCCCTGACTACTTTTAATAGGTTTGTATAGAATGATTCAAGTCTCTATTAGTTAATTTTGGCCTGATGCCTTGACTGATTTATTGAGTGCTTGAATTCAATGTTTAATTCAAGGTTATAAGTAGTTGGGGACTTAAAAACAAAATCGACTTCCTGTCATTGTCATATACCAGGCATGCAGAAGATGTTCGCCATGTAAGTGTGATTCCAAGTTCCATGTCCTTGTATCAAGTCTCAACATCTGAATACTTTATATTATTTCATCATTTTTGAAGTTGGTTGTGGGAATAACTTGAGTATTGTTAATGGTATAATGCAGGCTCGTGAGTTCCTGAATCAGTTGGGTGACCTCAGTCAGACACAAATCTTTGCTAAGATTGAGAATATGGAGGTGAGGTTCGTCTATTTTCAGTTCAGAATCTCAACTTTCCAATGACAATGCTGAGTACTGAATATTTATGTTTTTGTTTTGTTTTGTTTTTATGCATTAGGGATTAACCCATTTTGATGAGATTCTGCAAGAAGCTGATGGTATCATCCTCTCCCGTGGGAACTTGGGCATTGATCTCCCACCAGAGAAGGTCAATTTCCTTAATTTTGAAGTAGAAGGTGTTTAAATATTTATTTGTTTTAAAAGAAGTGAATAAACTTTTTGTCTTTTACAGGTCTTTTTATTTCAAAAGGCTGCCCTTTATAAGTGTAACATGGCTGGAAAGCCTGCTGTGGTTACTCGTGTTGTGGATAGTATGACTGACAACTTGAGGCCAACCCGTGCTGAAGCAACTGATGTTGCAAATGCTGTATTGGATGGTGCGTCCCTATTTGACTCAACGAGTGCTTTAGAGACTACTTGTTAAGGCCCATTGAAGGGTTTACTTTGTTATGGTTGCATCTACTAATGTCTGAGATATTCTCTCATTTTTTGTTACTGTTTACCATTGTTTGCAAGTGCTCTGTTGACTAGAAAAATACGTTCTTTGTTTCCTAACTTAATTGTCTTGTGGGTGCAGGAAGTGATGCAATTCTTCTGGGTGCTGAGACTCTTCGTGGTTTGTACCCTGTCGATACAATCTCAACTGTTGGTAAAATTTGTGCTGAGGTAACCTTTTACTTGTAATTTTATTAATTCTTTGTATGGTAACTTTTTATATCAATGCATATCATTTTAGTATATTGAGGATGTTTTCCTGTGCTGGACATGTCATTAAATTGGCTTATCGCAATGCACTAAGTATGAAAACCACATTTTGTTTCGTTTCCTTTACAAGTATAGTCTTTCCCAATTTTAATCCATGCAGGCAGAGAAGGTTTTCAACCAAGACTTGTATTTTAAGAGGACTGTCAAATATGTTGGAGAGCCAATGACACACTTGGAATCTATTGCGTCTTCTGCGGTATGACTTTTAATATGTTACTCTTCTGATAATTTTATGTTCCCTCCTTTTGTAGTTAGTATTCTGGATGAAATTATTGCATGATTTTGTTTGGTACTTGAATTGTCAATGTTATCACTGTCTAGGTACGAGCAGCGATTAAGGTGAAGGCATCTGTTATTATTTGCTTCACTTCTTCTGGAAGAGCTGCGAGGTGTGTATTTGGTATCCTTGGAAATGCAGAGTTATCTGTTTGTAATTAATTTATTCTGATGTTTGGCATTAATAAGACAAATCAATTTATGCTTCTTTTTATTAGCGAATGTCCTCAATTCTTTTAAGTCGTTCGTATTATGCAGATTGATTGCAAAGTATCGCCCCACAATGCCAGTTCTTTCAGTTGTCATTCCCCGGCTCAAGACAAATCAGCTTAAGTGGAGCTTTACTGGAGCCTTTGAGGTGTGCCCTTGACTCTTGAGTCTTTGATTAACTTCTAGTTCAATTACTGCTGTGAAGTCTATCATAATGCATGCCATTTTGTGGTTCTTTTTCCTAAACTTATTTGGAAGTGCATTTACATATGCAAAGTTTGATGTATAGAAGATTGTTATCCATTCTTGTGAGATGGAAAGGTCTTGATGCTATGCATCTGTTCACTAAAGAGTCCAAGAAAAGTAAAGATGTTTACCATTTTAATCACGATGTTGCTAAATGTGAGTCCTAAAAAGCTTCTAAATCTCATGCATAATTTAAGCGTCATGTCAAAATCCAGGTCTATACTTCTGTTAGCTCGTTATTAATTAACTCCATTATGCTTTATGGGAAAGACAATGTTATAATTCATAAATTGCAGCTGTAATATGGCTAATTAAATATCGCACATGATCAGATTTAGTACGAATGCTATGCTCAGCTTCAAGTGATTTCTGACTCGGGTAAAAAATGGGATATCTATGAAGTGTGACTTTTTTTGTAGAATTAAAACTCGTTTTAGAAGTTTGCATATTAAAAAATGCATATTACTTATACCTGTTCTTCTATTATTTGTTCTCTTATCATTTTAATCTGTAACCTCTTCCTAACTTATTTTTCTCAATAACATACCAATTTGCAGGCAAGGCAATCACTTCTAGTCAGGGGTTTGTACCCTATGCTTGCTGATCCTCGACATCCTGTAAGTACCTTATTCCTGTAAATAGCGGAGGTCATATGTAAATTTATAGATCTGTGGTTTCTGCTAGTTAATGTTATAGAGGGTCTTGAGTATCCATATTCATACTAAACTAGCTTGATCACTACACTTGGAACATTGAGTTAGGTTTGGATGGTACTTGGAGCCACAAATGTTTGACAAAGAAGTATCCTTTTCTCTATTTTGGCACACCCTTGGTGGTGAAAAGAATGGGTTTGAGCTCCAATTTTAATCACCACTCACCTGTATTGTTATTTCTCGGCCCGAGTGTTCGGACCCTGTCCTACCTGTTTGTAGTGAGTTTGACTATAGATGCAAACCTGTAATTACCCTTTAGGTGGAATGTTGCGTTGGTCCTGCGTGGATCTTTTTCAGTAAAAAATGGATGTTTGTTTATAAGCATGACAAGTAATAGAGCTATCAAACATTTAGTTTGTTGCAGGTTTTACCGTGGTATTGATCTAGTGTCACTCAATTTGTTGCCCCATATGTGATTTTGCAGGCCGAGTCTACCAGTGCAACAAACGAGTCAGTTCTAAAGGTCGCCCTTGATCATGGAAAGGCATCCGGAGTGGTTAAGTCACACGACCGAGTAGTCGTTTGCCAGAAAGTTGGTGATGCCTCTGTAGTCAAGATTATAGAGCTTGAAGATTAGAATTCTTCTTTACCCTCATTTTTGAGGCGTAATTTCCTATCTTCTGTTTTCTTGTCGGGAAATCGACCAATCATATCGCCCTCGAGGTTTATAGCCCTCAGGTTTTGGAGGCTTGGTAGTTGATTAATTGTTCTATGCACACAATTATAGTCATGGTGTACATGACCCACCCCTAAAAACAAAAAACAAATTTTGTGTTTACATATCAAAGTCGTTCAAGTCTCCAATAAAGATGGTTTTTTGTGATATTTGTTGGTCGGTTTTTCCAACTGAGATATTTGCCTTAAACTGAATGTTGTCCAAAGCGTAACACGACACTGAAAGACTGAGATTGGCACTTGACATTGCAAGTATGGAGTTTTGCTACATCCTTTCGGTTCTTAGCGAAATTGTCTACTGAAACAATTAATGTCTTTCGTAACCGAAAGGCAGAAAAAGGAGTTGCTTTTCTCGAATCTTCAAGGAGCAAGGGAAAAAGAAACAAGCGACCATCATAAACACAAGGAAGCATCCAAAGAGCTTGGAGTGAAATTGGAGGTCGTCCACTTGGGTCATGACCTTGTAACAGATGAGCTCAAGGGTAATGAAAGTACTATATTTCCCTCTTTTTATTTTGTAGAGTCATTCACTAGGTTTCGAAAGTGTTAATATGTATGCATGTATACTCAAATGTTCTTGGTTAAACAAAAAATTTCCTTTAGACATAACACGTGCTAGCCTTAGTAGATTGTCCTACGGCTAAGATCATTTTAGGAATGAATATAAAAGAAAGGTCTTGTTGATCTAACTTACTTAGATCACTTCTCTCTTAAGTTGATTACATTCCTTGGATTATGTTATTGATTACACACAATACATTAAATAGTGATTAACAATAAACAATGCCCTTCCATTAAACTAAATAAGAGTTTGACAAAATAAGTTTTCCAAAATCTATTACATCAAACTAGTGGCTTTAAGGGGATATTTCTAACAATTAAGCCACGTTCTTTTGTTAAACATCAACAAAAAAATACTGGCCGAATTGGAAAGAGGAAATTCCACTACAATATACTATGAATGTGGAAAAATGGAACAATACAAATCCTAAAGATGTTAAAACCAAAAGGTTATATATGGGCATTTGCAATACAGTGAAATACACTCACATAATATGATACACGGTTTCTAGTTGAAATCTAAAATCATGATATACTCCTGTAAGCATGATTTCCCATTATGAAACGAGTTCATTTCATATGAATGGAAAGTTATATATTATACGAAAGGTTATGAAATGCCGAAGCATATCTCCATTAGTAATTCCCTGAAGTATACATAGAAATAAATTGCTCTGTATAAATTCCAAAGGATAATGTGTCATAAAGTGTAGAAAATCCCTGAAGAATACGACACAAGCTATGGAAGCGCAAAGCACAAATTATGTACTCAACACCAATAGATGGTATAAATTGCCTTAGTCAATATTTTCATTCTAATATTGATCCGACACACTAAATCTCTTACAAGAATTGATATTAGATTGAGACTTTTGAAGAGTCTAGAAATGTTATAAAGTATTAAAAGACAATTTTTGTCTCAAGTTGCAAATCGAGCAATATGTCAACGTGATTCTTATCCATCAAAAGGAAAACACCATATCAATGGATTATCATTGGTTGAGCACTAAAACGATTAACCAATATTCAGACACTAAGAAAAATCATTCATCATCATGAGGAAAATGATAAATTCATACTGAGCCCAAAAGTATCATACCATAGTAAAATATGTGTTGTACTGTATTTAGCAAAATACACTAAATCAACTGTTACATTTTCTGTGAAGCACAATATCAGCATATAGGTATATGAATGATATGAAGCTTATCAATTATTATCTCCGACAAATTATAAATATGTACTTGTTCTATTCCAATGCACTCGCTAATATCCATAATTTTATTTGGCAAGCAAAATTTGAATCTCTCTAAAGATCGCTCACTTAAAGGATTTGTTTTTACATATTGAAATAGATTGATCCTACAATGCTTAACGAAGCAAACATTTGTTGCTACATCTTCATATCTCTAAAAAAAATACATATCTTCATGAAGCTAGTCATGAATGTGTTTAGTTAAGACCAATGACCTATTCATATGCAAAGCACATGTGATCTATTTTTAGAAACAAAACTCCAACTATCAGACAAAGATAAAACAAAATGGAATGATTTATCATAAGGGACAAGACTAAAGTCATGTCTCCAAGTTTTCCTCTCACATGAGTTTTAGAAGGTTGAAGTGATCAAAGTTAGACAAATCTCATTCTAACGGTAATATGATGAACTCATTCACCAAATCTCTATTAAAGTGTACATTCCAGAATCTGGTATATAGAATCAACAACCAACAACTGAACAAGTTGCTTCATTAAAGCTTATTATAATCAGGGAGAGATATCGATAAGAGGGAGCATCCAAAATATGCAACTTTTTTTAACATATACACACATGTACTATTGTATCACATTTGGTCTTTCCTAACAAGGTTGTATTAAGGTGACTATCAATGATATGTAGGCATCTGATTGGGAAGTGTTGAGAATACCGGTGTTCTAAAAATCAACCTAGGCAGCCACTTAGGTGCTAGACGGTGGCCACCCGTTGGGATTAACCTATAGTCGGCAGAAAATCGAGAAAGGAATGGGGCGGGCACCGAGGCAACTTGAGCGGCTCTTGGGAGGCCTAGGTGGGCGACTAGATGACCTAGGCAATCAAGGCATTTCAATTCCTTTTTTTGTTTTCGACTGGATGGCCAAGTCGGGAACAATGCGGAGCTCTGTCTGTGTTCTTGGTTCTAAATTCCAGCGAAGAAGAGAGAAAGAAGAAGAGAGAAAACGAGTTTCCCTCTCCCTTTTCCACCCACGTGACCATTCTCAAGTCTCACCGTTTTATATTTAACAATTTTTTAATTTTTTTTTCCAATAAAAAGGGGACAGCTAGCATCCTAATTGACTGAACATGTATTATGGAACATCTAGCATCCTAATAATTGAACGTGTATTAAGAATGGTGCCCCACCTCCCTCCGTTCCATGCGTCTTGGTTTCCTTCCCTCTTTTTTATTTAATACTTTTTAAACTGTTGATTAAATGTTTTTACACACACGCTTAACAACTTCATGCTTATTATATTAACACCTTACAAATTGTTGAATAAACCTTACATACCAAATACACTTTATGTAACATCTCACATCGCCCAGGGGAGTGGATCTTGTAAGCCTTATACGTATATTCCCATCTCTACCTAGCACGAGGCTTTTTGGGAGCTCACTGGCTTCGGGTTTTGTAGGAACTCTGAAGTTAAGTGAGTTTGCACGAGACCAATCCCAGGATGGGTGACCCACTGGGAAGTTCTCGTGTGAGTTCCCAGAAACAAAACCGTGAGGGCGTGGTCGGGGCCCAAAACGGACAATATCATGCTACGGTGGAGTCAAGCCTGGGATGTGGTGGGGGCCTGGGTCAGGATGTGACACCTAACATTTACTTTTTCAATGAAAAATTATCTTAATACACCCCACATACTTCCCCATAATACCTTCACACCTCACATTCTCAATATACACTTTACATTTTCTACATGCATCCCATACTTTCTATATTCCCCACATTTCTCAAATCTTATAAAGTTTTTAATTTGGACAAAAAATGTCGACTAGAATTTTGACAAAAGATGCCGCCTGGGATTTAAAGCATATGTGGGTTGTTTTCAATTCCACCATTAAAACCCATGTTGTCTGTTTTTAATATTTGGTGGTAATTTTAGGTGTTTAATTCTTCATGTAATCCATGTAATCCCTAAAAGATGAATACAAACATAGAAGTTTGAATAACGCAACAAAAGCAAGATTAAATAATTATCGATGTCGTCAAAATCACTAAAACAATAAAGAATATGAAGTCTTACCTCATGTGGAGCTTCTAAAACATCGATTTCGTGTTTCATTCGTCAAAAATAATTTTTCTCAATCAACATGTTTGTAGTTTCATTGGTTAGGGTTTTGTTCAACAATACAGGGTCGAAGGGATTTTGATAGTTGAAGAAGATAAATAATAAGTTAAAAGTGATTTGAGGTGTATTTAGAAATTATTATTTTTTTAAACCTTATAAGGTCAAAATTGTTATTGCATACTAGGGTAAATAAATCATTTAATATTAAATTTTAATGTAGGGTACATTCAATATTTTGTGGGGTGCTAATATAAAAAGTCTTCCCTTTAAATGCACTATAAATATGAATTTATAATATTTGAACAAAATATTTCGTAAAATATTACAGATTAGTAACCATTCTTTCATATCGATTTATTAAATTCACCATTGTACTATATATATATTACAGACCAAATTTAATTAAATCCATCTAGTACCACTCAGTACTATGTCTTGTGGTATTCTTCTTCACTTGTAAGTGAGAGGTCTCAGGTTCGATTCTCGTTGACGGCAAATTCGATACCAAATTACGTTGTCCATTGTGTGACTTAACCTAACTCTCCCCTCCCTATAGTGTAAAATATATAGTTGTACTAAAAAAAAATTTAAATCTGCCTAGTCTGCCTAACCTCGTCTAGGCACCTAGGTGTTAGGTCCCCAATCCACCGTCCGACTAACGCCTAACGTCTTTTAGAACATGAAAATGAAGAAGACAAAACAAGTGGTGGACGAGAAAGTTTCCACTAAAATAAATGTGATTAGTATACATATGTTAGGTGAAAAAGTATTTCATGTCTCCATTGTAATTCCCTATATAAAGGGATTGGTTTGTAAGGAAGACAAACCAATTTTCATCTTCTCTATGTGAGAGCAAGAGTGCTACTCGAGGCCAAAGAGGAGGGAAAAATTATGAGCTACTTTAGTGATATTATATACACTAAAGTGAGAGTCATCTTTTTCTTCCTATTATTTTAGATAATGAAAGAAATTCTGAAAATGTAGATACAATCGCCAAACCTCATAAGTATTGTGTCTTATTTAATTTATATATCACCACACGTATATATCATCTCTTTTACAACAAGTAGTGACTTTTGCAAACCCCTTTTGTCACCTGCACACATTTACTTATTTTTGGACTTTGAAGTTGAGACATTTGGCTATTTTTTGGACATTGGAATTGAATAAATTGATTAGAGAATTAACAAGAAGAAATAAACATGCATGTGCATAAAGAGAAAAAGTAATTAGAATCAGTGCACGACATGTTTACTACCCGGTGATGTTATGAGAAGGAATGAGTAATAGAGATAAACGCCCCAATTATTTTCCCATACTTTTATTTTCAAGTATGTCATATCTAAATAAATAGGGTTTTTATCATAAATGGTCTCTGAAATTGACCCTTACCATCAAGATGGTCCCTGAAATTAAAAATCAATCAATGTAGTCCCTGAAAATAGGTGATCAATGTGGTTAATTCCATCACAATTATGTTAAAAGTTTCGTTAAGTGCTAATGTGGCACACAAATGTACCCCACAAGATTTGCGGGTTTCTATTATAAATGGTCACTGAAATTGACCTACACCATCAAGATAGTCCCTGAAATTGATCCACATCATCAATATGGTCCCTGAAATTGAAAATCAATCAATGTAGTCTTTGAAAATGGATGTCGCAAATCAATATAATCGTTCCGCCACAATTCTGTAAAAAGATTTGTTATGTGTTGATGTGGGTTTAATAATTAATTAAAAAAGTTATCTAAGTACCTTTTTGCATAGTAGATTTTTTTATTTTTTTTTATAGTAGGGCCTACTCCAAATAGAGATCCCTTCCATAAATTCTTAAATGCACAAGGCTTAAGTAAGGCCTAAGAGGGGGTGTGGAAATAATTGTCAACCAACAATGGACGCAACTCGGTTATAACCTAATTATCTCAAGGCAGACCTCGTTGTTCTTTGCATCACTAGGCCACCAAGGAAGCGCCGAACAAGCTCTCCAAGATTAAGGTTGTGAGGATGTTGATCTCCTAAATGTTAACAGTGATGTCCCGGTAGTTGTTGCCAATGGGCCAAGCTGTCACCAAAGGTGATCTTGATCTAGGTTTAATTCGGTAAAGGGTGTTGAAGTGTGGAAATATGGGTGTATTGACATTTTTTTTTTTTTTAGAGAATAGAGAGCGAAAGAGGTAGAGAAATGTGGACTGTGATCGGAGGTGATTGCAAGACTAGGTTTTTGGGTTGACAATTTTTTTATTTACTATTAAATTATAAGCCTATTTGTAATTTTTTAAATTTAATTAGACTTGTGTGACCCATTTATGTGTCACATCAGCACATAACAAAAATTTTGACACAATTATGACGGAATGACTACATTGATTTGAGACACTTACTTCCGGGACTACATTGATCAATTTGCAATTTCAAGGACCATTTTGATGTCGATGGTCAATTTCAAGGACCATTTTGATATCGTAGATCAATTTCAATGACCATTTGTGAGAAAAAAAAAAGAACTTATGGGGTCCATTTATGTGCCACATCAGCACTTAACAAAAATTTTAACAGAATTGTGATGAAATGACCACATTGATTTGCAACACCTATTTTCAGGGACTACATTGATTAATTTTCAATTTCAAAGACCATTTTGATGATGATGGTCAATTTCAACGACCATTTTTTATTAAAAAAAACCCAAATAAATAAGGTCATCTTCAGTCATGCAAGGCTAAACGTAGCCCACAACTATGTTTTAGCCCTCCAAAAGTTAATATTTCAAAGACTACTTCGAGATAAATTTTTCCTTCAACTGTGCAGGGCAATATTTTATTTTCCTTTATATTTATTACTTTTGGAGACCAAACTTAGTCTGCCCGAGAGCTAAATGTTGTCTGCCCTAAGGCCAAAACTCAAGTATCACTTGACATGCCGTATTAGACATTAGAAAGACTATTTAATATGAATCCGATGGACTAAATGTCATTTATTTATTAGGAAACATATGAATATGAATGACAAAACTTATTGAGGACCACTTAAATCCAAATTTTTATAACAATAAATCATCCAATTGAATCAAGCCTTTCGTAGATTTTGGCCATTCCACTATTATTAACCCATCGCAACATATTCCCTGCATGGATTCGAACTTCGTCGACGGCTAATCTAACATTTATCGTTTGACAAAAAAATAAAAATAATCCCGGATATCTAAAATAGATCAAAAAAAAACAAAATTAAAAAAAAAAAAAAGAACTTTAGAACAAAAATGAGAATATCATCTATTTGACCTCAACCTATAGAATGTACAACTATCCAGTGGGGGAAGATGGATCACTTCTTTTGTTTGAAGAATTCTGTTGCTGCTGCTGGTGATGAAGCTCCAGCAACTCGAGCTCATTCCCGCGGACGACCAATAGCATCCTCTCGTTCTCAAGTCGCCTTCGGTCGTTCTCAAGCTTGCCTCTCTCCATGTACCTTTCCTTCTTCCCACTGTACTTGATCCACATGAGCCTCTGCTTCTCGAGCTCGAAAGCTCGGTGTTGGTAGCTCACTTGCTGTTCCTCCAATTGTATCATCCTTGTTTTCAACCACTGCTTCTTCTCCCACGCGGTCTTTGACACATCTTGCAGCACAACCCTCACCTCACAGTTCAATTGCTGCATTAATTGGGTGGATGAGGACGACCCCGAAAAACAGCCTTCCTTTCTTGGCACTTTTTGGGGAGCTCTTTCATCGTTGTCATCGTTGTCTTCGTGATTTCCATGCCCCATGTGACCTTTAGAACCACCTCGAACCACCTCCTCATCCGAATCATCATCCTCGTAGTCTTCATCTTCGTCCTCGCTTCCTCCTTTTATTACCTTGGATCCCTCGGTCTCTGACCTTTCTGAATTGGCAACCGCTTGAGCATTTTCTGACGAATGAAAGCATCTCCGCTGCTGGAGCTGCTCGTGCGGCTGCGGCCACACTGGGATCTCAGACGGCTCTGTGGCCACCTCTGGCGGGGAGTTATGCGCGCCATTAGACCCACCACTAACAGTTCCATGACCACAACTATTATGATAAGCACACATTTCTCTGAAAAACAGGTGCTTCGAATTCATCAATTTACGAACTTCTTCCTTCATCTTTGGTGCCAAATCCATCTTTTCCAACAAGCCATGATTCTCCACAACCCGGCAAGCTGTCCCCTTCCCAAGAATATCATTAACCCTCTTATACCTCTTATTCAAATCGTTGAACTTGTCCTCACATTGCTGCGGCGACACGTAGAAACCCTTCTCCATCATAGCTCGGGACACCGATTTCCACTTCCCTTTCTTCTGCAGCAACCCACCAGCAGGCTTCTTCTTGCCTGTAGGATCAGGGCCATCAGAAGCGTCGTCACCAATGTAAAACACAGCCATGATCAGGAGCCTCACCATGGTGTCGGTCCACTTCATTCTCTGCCATGGCGATATCTTCTTCTTGTTATCCCCATTGCTGTTGTCATCAGCACCGAAACCGGGTTCGTCATCATCACTGAGGGCAATTTGTTTGGATTTGGGGGCAAATGGGTGCCCCTGTTTCACAGATTGGTGAGGGTTTTGGTGGTTGTCGGGGTCATGGTGGGGGGCATAGGCAACCATTTGGGGTTGGTGCATATGGTGGTGAGGGTTTTGGGTATTTTGGTGCAAAGGCATTTCCAGGCCAAGCATTCCAGAAAACAACCCATTGGCTTCCATCCCAAACTCTTACAAAACTGCTCTTATTCTACCAATTTCACAAAAGAACAAAACTTTGAGATAAAACCCAAAAACCCAATTGAAAAAAATGCCACGATCTAATCTTCCCACATACTAAATTTATCTCTCAATCCAACGATTTTATAAGGATACATCCACTGAACAAAACTCAGAAACAAAAAAGCAAAATGAAAATACCCAATAAATGAAATGAAATTTGGACAAAAAATCCAGAAAATAAAACAGCCCAAAAGTACCGGAAACTGAGAGATTGGAACCGACCCGTTATATCAACATGTCCAGAGGCACCTCCACGGATGGAAAAGAATGAGAGTAATTTGTCAGCTTTTTGCAGAAATGTGTGGCAAAAGCAGAAGATAATGTAGAGAGAAAGACAGAGGTGTGTGTGAGAGAGAGAGAGAGAGGTTTAGTGCTGGTGCTGGTGGACTAGATTGTGTGACAGAGATTCAATGGAGAAGCGGTATGAGCTATATAGAGAGCGCGGAGCAGCCAGTTTTGGGTTGGCAGGTTTTGTTTGTGCAGAAGACAGCAGAAAACTGCCCATGGTTTTGCCTCTGTCTGCTTTGGAATGTAAAGCCCACAAGTTCCGTTTGTTTTTGCCAAAACTAGGTCTGTCCGTTTAAATCTACATAGTGGGAGAGAGGATCACCGATCCACTACCAAATTACGTTTGCGCTATATATATCAAGGATCTAAAAAAATGTTAGGCGCTAGTCGGGTAGTGGGTTGGTGCTTAGAGCTTAGGCGGTTAGGTGGGTGTCTAGGCGGATTTGAGTAAATTTATTGTATATCTTGTAAATAAGTGCATATTAACACTTACAAAAAATTATACTTGTATGAAATCCATAGATAAGATAATAAAAGAATGATAAAATGCAAAAAGAGTATCCAACAAGTCCAAAATTTAAAAACACATTAAACACATGTACAACAAGTTCACAATTTAAAACCACTTAGACCTAGATAGGATTTTTTATTTTATTTTTTAATTTCATTAAAAAAAACCGCCTAGCTCTGCCTAGCTCCGCCTAGCACTGCTTAGCCCCGCCTAGCCCACCTAGTCACCTAGGCCGCCTAGAGCCCATCCGATTTTTCCCACCGATTTGTAAGAAAACGCATCGGCTCACCATTGCCCAGCGCGCTTAAGCCCTTTTTTAGAACATTGATATATATGACTTAATTAGATATGGGCATTCCACGTACACTAAAAGGTGGTATATTACTTTTATTATGAAGTTGTAATTAATTAATTAAGGGTAAAGTACAAAAAACTACCTCAACTATTGGGGTCACGACAGTTTCATACCTCATCTTTTAAAATTGACAATGTCATACCGCATCTTACAAATTTGTGACAATGTCATACCTCCGTCAATTTTTCTGTTAGTTTTTCTATTAAGTGCTGACGTGACAAGAGACTGAGACCACTTTCTATTAAAAAATTATTAAAAAAAAAATTTAATATTTTTTAAATATTAAAATAATAAATAAAAGTAAAATTTAAAATTTAAAAAAAAAAAAAAAAACCTTTGTCGTCCCTTCCCTCCCCCTCTCCATCTCTTCCCCATCTTCATCTTCTTTTGCTTAATCTTTAACACAAAAAAAAAAAAAAAAAAAAAAAAAAAAAAAATAAAATTTAAAACCCAACCCCACCCGCCCCCCCAGGAGAAGGAGGAAAACCGAAGAAGAAGAAGGAGGAAGAAGAGGAGGAGGAAAAAAAAAAAATTATTTGAAAACCCAACCCAACCCCACCCGCCCCCACCCCCCCAGGAGAAGGAGGAAGAACCGAAGAAGAAGAAGAAGGATAAAAAAGAGGAGGAGGAAAAAAATAAAATAAAATTTGAAAACCCAACCCCCCCCCCCCCCAAAGAGAAGAAGAAGAAGAAGAGGAGGAGGAGGAAAAAAAAATGGAAACTGCAACACAGAAAAAAAAAAATAAAATAAAAAAAAGAACCCAGAAGAAGGAAGAAGAAGAAGAATGAGAGGGGAAAGGGTCCCCGCACCCCTAGGAAACTTGTTTGTTTTGTTTTTTTATTCTTAATTTTTTAATATTTAATTATTAAAAATATATTTAATTATTTTTAAATCCAGCTGGATTAGTGAGTGGTCACTGTCTCTTGCCACGTCAGCACTTAACAGAAAAACTAACAGAAAAATTGACGGAGGTATGACATTGTCACAAATTCGTAAGATACGGTATGACATTGTCAATTTTAAAAGATAAGGTATGAAACTGTCGTAACCCCAATAGTTGAGGTAGTTTTTTGTACTTTACCTATTAATTTAATTAGAACTTAGTTATTGAATGTGCATGTAAACCCAATAATGGCGTGGGTGCACTTTTGCATTGAAGTGTCTTTAACATAGTCAAATATTAAAGTCCTAATCAGAAGGTAACTATGATGTATCAAGTCAAATAATTACTTTGCATTATCCCAACTAGTGAGTTTTCATGTGACATAAGAATGAGAACTCTTGGTTGATCGCGTTTAGTGTATTCACTCTCTATTAAGCACCTACATACTTGTCTTGGTGTCATCCATACACCAATTACTCGAGACTAGAGACCATTCACTTTCTAGAGAGAAGACATAGTATGTACTGATTAATCTAGATTGTTAACGCTAAATTGGTAATCCTATGATCATGAACTTTTAGGATATGTGTATGAAAGAAATAGGTCTCATGAATCTAACATCTTTAGATCACATTCTCTTTATTACATATTTCTTAGACGTATCGTTTAGGAGTATAACATTTAATGAGACAACTTTAAACCATTTTATTTTCCCTTAGCTTAAACTAGATTAATTTAATAATTTCAAATGTTTGTAAAGTATCATCTCATGATTGACTTTAGGGCACATTCCAACAACTTATGCATTTTTCAAAAATACTTCCATTTTCCGTACATGTTTTAATTATTCATTAAATTACACATTTTCAAACTCCAACGTATACTACATGTATTAAACACATACTTACATACTTTTCACATTTAATACACGTTATTTCACATATTTTTTAACAAGGTTCTAAAAGACGCTAGGCGCTAGTCAGGCAATGGGCTAGGGCCTACCGCCTAGACTGCTAGTCGGGCCTAGGTAGATTAGGCGGATTTAAGTAAATCTATCTGTTACATTTCGTGTAAATAAGTGTATCTTTATACTTAAATTATATATAATTACATTATAAATTATAAAATACAATGACATAAATAGTATGAAGTATTAGAACATAATGAAAATATGGGGAACAAGCATATAATGTATGTTCATTTAAGTATTCAACAAGTCTCTTACAATTTATTGAAAAAAAAATAAAATGTAAAATGAAAGTTATCTATTTTCTATGTAAGTGAGTCATAACCTAGGCAGGTCTGAGTGAGCGCCTCAACAAGTCTAGGCGCCCTTTCTTAATTTCCAAACACTTAGGTATTAATCGGAGAGGTGGCCAGCCGCCTAGCACCTAGTGGAGATTTTTAGAACAGTGTTTTTCAAGAATACATACAAAATTCACGTAATCTACATGTATTTTAAGCATTTTTAAGAAATATAATTAATTAATTGAAATAAATAAATAATGTGACATCCCACATCGCCCAGGGGAGTGATCCTTATATGTATATTCTCATCCCTACCTAGCACGAGGCCTTTTGGGAGCTCACTGGCTTCGGGTTCCATGGGAACTCTGAAGTTAAGCGAGAAGGGGGCTAGAGCAATCCCATGACAGGTGATCCACTGGGAAGTTGCTCGTGAGTTCCCAAAAACAAAACCGTGAGGGCGTGGTCGGGGCCCAAAGCGGACAATATCGTGCTACGGTGGTGGAGCGGGCCCGGGAAGTCGTCCCGCCCGGGCCGGGATGTGACAAATAATAATTTAAAAAAAGTGGCTGAATTTTTCGAAGTAAATTTTGAGTTAATTTGCCAAATAATACACGTACATATTTTCACGTATTATACTCGTTCTATTAGTGGCGGAGCTAGAAATCCACCTTAGGAGGGGCCTTTAAACCATATAAAAACAATTAGAAAAAAATATAGCAATATAATTATTTGGAGAAAAAAATAAAAGAAATTTATTGGTATGAAAATTTTAATCAAACAAATGTGATGGAGTTTTAAAATTTGTATGAAAAATTCGGTATTGAGAAGATTATATCATAAGAAAATAACTTTTTTACAAGTTTTGATAAAAAAAGGATTAAGGCTAGAACAAAAATTTAAGGTCATGTCAAAATTATTCGTACGAGATTTTCTTTTCAACATAATTGGATCTTCTTTTAAATTGTATAGACCTTATTTTATATGAACTAACAAAAAAAAAAATTAGATTTTATATGGTAAGATAGAAGGCTAGTTAAAAAGGGAATTGTTATTGGTACTCCAAATATCTCATTCTACACTCTAAATTTTCTATATTTGGAAAGAAAAATACACTTGTGAGGAATGTAGAATGAGATTTTTAGAATGCCAATAACACTTCGCGTTAAAAATATGGGTTTTGAAAAAACAGAAGGTAAGGTTCGGTTAAAAGGTTGGATTATAAGAAGTTCTAATCACCAACGGACCGCATACTCATCTTCTTTCAAAGCAGACGTTATATCTATATATTAGCAAGTTTTCAGGATGGGCCCGGTGGCTCCACCACTGCTTTCTATACTTTACTAACCATGTTTTCAACATTATCTTTTAATACAATCCAATGGTGGTTTATTAGAAAAGTAGAGATGTACCTTGTAATTGATTGTATATTCTTTTGTAGCTATTTTTCTAATGTATTTTCACGTAATGAGAAATCCACAAAAATTATTCAATCAAAATAATTGAAAATCTCTTTCCAAAAAAAAAAAAAAAAAAAAAAAAGTTGAAAATCTCTCTTTTTTAAGGACAAAATAGTTAAAAATCTCTCTTTTATATGCAGCCATGCCTTTGGCCATAGAACTAGCGGCACTCCTTTGTTTATTCTCCCTATCCACTTGTTTATATTTTTTTTTTGGTGTAGAATCGTCATTGTGAAACTTGTAAGCGTCAGGATAATCACCATTTTTTGGCCCATTACACAACCAACACATGTTCTCACTCTAGCTGTCACTTTCGATTTGGGGTTTGGAGCTCCAAGGACGTTGAAGTTGTCGGATTGTGTCTGGCGGTACAATGCTATGCGTCTTTTTTGAGATGCAAAGAGGATATGGAGTCGAGGTATAGTTTTGTTCTTCTAGTTTTGATTGTGCATATTAATTTTCAGAAACTTACTAGGAGTGTTCTTGTATGTTTGTTTTTTCTTTAAGAGAGTTCTTTCATTTTCTTTTTCATCTTGGTATGATAGATCTCTTTTAGATCTATGTGTAAAGGGGTCAAGCTATTTGATTTGCTAGATTTACTTTGCATGGTGTTACGGAGTAGCACACATAGGGACACCATAGAGTAGCACACAAATACCCTATTGATTTTCCTTTGTTAATTGTAATATATGAAAATAAGGGTCTTTTCTGTAAAAAATTGTTTTACCTAACTAATTAAAATTTCACAAAAACTGGGATGCTGTTCCTACTGACCAACCACCCAAAAATAATTATTAGACTAGCTTACACTTATTTAAATTCAACGAAATTTTATATGCAGACACTAGACACACAGAGGTACATTCACACAAATATTTAAGATTTTTGAAGTTGATTTGCTCTGTTAATTAAATCCAACAAAAACAGAATAGCAACAATGATAAAATAACAAAAACAGATTTAGTTTACAAATTAAGAAAACAAATTAGAGGAAATGTTATCCACCGCCAAATAATCATGCAAACATGTTATGTTTCATTAAAATTCCTTTTATTTTTTGATGAAAATGCTCAAGTTGGCTGGCTATTAGAACTCAAACTTATTACTCTCTCTTGTAGTATGTTAAGAGAATGATGTTTTCAACTTAATTTAGTTTCTAACATGCAATCTAGAATGGCATGTTTATAGATTTAACAAGTAGAAATCATTAAGAACAAAAAGAGTTTAAGTCATCACAAGACATCAGAAGTACTAGTGTTGTCTTACTTATCCTGGTTATTGGTTCACATGCTAAACACAATTAACAAGTACTACTCTAGAACATAAGTAGGTCCTCATTCGGTAAGGGCAGACACACACATATTCATAACATTAGAATTCTAGATATGTTTACTAAGTACGCATTCATAGAAAACATATAAAGAACTCATCATTGACATAAGTAGTGAACCAATTTTCATTCTTCATAAAAGAAATTCAAACAAAATGTCATTACTAACTTGCAATCATATTTGGGGTTTCAAAACAGCCCCTAACTTCTAGAGGTTTAGTTACACATAATTCTTAAATTAAACCAAAAGAAATTCATGAGTTTGAGAATATAAAACCAAAAGAATAGAGTGAAGTCTTTTCTCCTTTGATTCTACTCCCTGTTGACTTGCCTTCTCCACCTTCTTGCTGCCTTCTTTCCTCCTCTCCACACTTCAGTTCTGTTCTTTCCTTTTCATAACCTTCCAAATTTGTTATGGTTCCCACCATCATGAGAATTCAATCCTAATTAGTATTGAGACTTGTGGTTTTCTTGGATGCATCAATTGTGGCTGCTAGGATTACTTGTGTTTATTGCTTTCATTGTCAGTTACAAAATGCTTAGCTTATTGAGAACTTTCAGTGTTAAAATGGACATAACTTCTTCTAGAAAAATGACATTAACTAGCCGTAAAATGCTCCAGAAAATAAACATTTGTAATCCATTTTGAGTTGTTTGTAAATCATTGCCAAAGTTAGTTGATCTGCATAAGCAGTTTTTGACGAATTTGATATTTAAATTCCTACTTGTGCTCATTTTCTCTTTTATGCTTGAAAAATCCTACAAAACACAAAAACAAAGTCAATAGCTTAAAAATATAAGGAACTAACTAAGAAAAGACAAGTAAACTTGATGTAAAATATGTATAAATATTAGCTTATCCTTGATCAGTCTTGGTAGTATATCTTGGATTATTTTCTATTCCTGATGTACTACTTTCTTCTCCTGGATTATATTGAAATTTTAATTCTAATAAATTATTGTACTCTCTCGCTCCACCACCGTAGCACGATATTGTCCGCTTTGGGCTTACCATTCCCTCACGGTTTTGTTTTTGGGAACTCACGAGCAGCTTCCCAGTGCGTCACCCATCATGAGATTGTTCTAGCCCCCTTCTCGCTTAACTTCAGAGTTCCTACGGAACCTGAAGTCAGTGAGCTCCCAAAAGGCCTCGTGCTAGGTAGGGATGAGAATATACATATAAGGATCACTCCCTTAGGTGATGTGGGATGTCACAATCCACCCCCCTTAGGGACTCGACGTCCTCGTCGACACACATGCGACCAAGGTTAGGCTCTGATACCAAATGTCACATCCCGGCCCGGGGCGAATCACTTCCCAGGCTCGCTCCACTACCGTAGCACGATATTGTCCGCTTTGGACTTACCATTCCCTCACGGTTTTGTTTTTCGGAACACACGCGACCAGGGTTAGGCTCTGATACCAATTTGTCACATCCCGCCCTGGGGGGGGGACCATTTCCAGGGCCCGCTCCACCACCGTAGCATGATATTGTCCGCTTTGGGCCCCGACCACGCCCTCACGGTTTTTGTTTTTGGGAACTCACGAGCAACTTCCCAGTGGGTCACCCATCATGAAATTGCTCTAACCCTCTTCTCGCTTAACTTCAGAGTTCCTACGGAACCCAAAGCCAGTGAGCTCCCAAAATGCCTCGTGCTAGGTAAGGATGAAAATATACATATAAGGATCACTCCCCTGGGGGATGTGGGATGTCACACCTAAATTATATCTTATATTTTTCTGAATACTATTCTTCATCTAAATTGTCAATATCTTCTATGAGTTTATCTACAATATGATCAAAATTTGTTCAACTAATTTTGGGAGCTCACTGGCGATGATACCGCACCGTCTTGGATCGCAGTAAGAATAAATTTGCAGTTCAAGATGAGCGATTGTACCGCACCATCTTGGATTGCAGTGAAATTAACATAAATAAATACTGGGTTAGTAATCAATCTCTACATCAAACAAGTAATCAAAGATGTATGTAACCGTTAGTTGGAGAACTAAGAGCAGGCATGGAGCAAATAGTTCGTCGCGAGGGTATACGGCGCAGTTGAGGTAGAGGAAGAAGATGAACAGTAAAAACCTTAAAGGAAACATTTTTTCTTTCTTTCGTTCGTTCGGCGAAAAGAGATGAGAGAATAAATATATTTAGAGACTCGTGCATATAACGTGTTATAAAAAAAAGGTCAAAGTTTGAGAGATAACCTTTTAATGGTAGGTGCAAGGTAGATGTAAAATGCCACACTAAAATTATAGCACAGGCAGATAACAAATAAAAGGCAGAGGAATAGATGATGTTACTGATATTTTTCTCTAGTTTTCTTTCTTCTTATCTTTTTTGTTACATGAAAACATATGGAGTGCTCTATTTATAGAGCAACTCCATACTGATGCATTAACTGCATGTTGAAACTTGTGACGCGTCCTCTGACAACACAATTCATTTTCCACTTTCACTTTGCATGGGCATTGAAAACTTCTGCCCATGCTGAAGAATTCTACTAATGGAACTGTGGGCATTCATTGCCCATGAGACTTTTCAACATTACTGATATTTTTCTCTAGTTTTCTTTCTTCTTATCTTTTTTTGTTACATGAAAACATATGGAGTGCTCTATTTATATAGCAACTCCATACTGATGCATTAACTGCATGTTGAAACTTGTGACGTGTCCTCTAACAACACAATTCATTTTCCACTTTCACTTTGCATGGGCATTAAAAACTTCTGCCCATGCTGAAGAATTCTACTAATAGAACTGTGGGCATTCATTCCCATGAGACTTTTCAACAATGGTATGGAGGTCAATTTTTTCTTGATGATTTTTCACTTTTTGCTTCCACTTTTTCTGATTCTCCTAAAAGTGTCTGTACTGTTTTTGAAACAAGGACTAAATTATCAGTCTTATTTTTGCTTTGTCTCCTTTTGCTTTTGTTTTGATAAGGGCCACATGAACTTATTGCATGTTCTGCATTTTGCTATATTTTCCTAGACCACTTTCAACAGTGTAGGGAATGCTTTTGTTTGGTGCCTTTATGATCTTATTTGAGCGTGATAGATATTTTAGGGTTTCTAAAAATTTTATATCCTAATGGTTAAAAGGAAGTATTTGAAGATTTTTGGTTGGTTTTCCTAAAAAAAATAAAAAAAATAAAAAAAATAAAAAAAATAAAAAAAATAAAAAAATAAATAAAGAAGAAAGAAAAAAAAAGGAAAATAAGGGCAATTTTGTCAAAATATTGCTAATGAATAGTGTTTTTCAGCTGGCTTTTAGTATAGAGTAATGGTGTGAGTTTTTTTTCTTATAAAATAGCAATTTGAAACTTCTCCTCACTTTGAGGTACCGTTTGGTACGTGGGACAGGACGGAACAGAGTGATACAAGGCGTTCCGTCCCATGTTTGGTGCGCCTAAAACGGGTGGAACGAGCTGTTCCACGAGACGAGTTTTGGGTGAATTCTCGTTCCACCTCACCCCCCTGGAACGACTCGTTCCACATCCGTGGAACACAAAACTATAACCTCTCCGTCTCCTTCTTCCTCCTTGTTTCCATCCGAGGGTATCTTTGCTCCCGCTCCGTTCCGTTCCGTTCCGTCCTGTCCCGTTCCGTCCCGTCCCATCCCCTTCCGTCCCATCCTGTTTGCATACCAAACGATACCTGAGAGAACATGTTAGAAAAAAGGCTTTATTGGATTAATGTCTCTCGTGGTGATAGGGTAGTTAAAGGTTTATTTGGAATTGTGCTGCATTTAAATAAAACAGCTTATTAAAAAATTTGGAACATCAAATGCGTTCTTTTTTATTATTTTTTAAAAACTGATATAAATGACAATAGAAAAACATAGAAAAGCAGAAGTAGAGTTTAACATGCTTTTAAAAAAGTGTTTTTTTTCTTCAAAGCATAGTAATCAGTACTCATTTAATGAAATTTTGAAATGATAAGTATACTTCCACATATTATTTTTAGTCATTTAACATATTTATAGCAATTTATATAAAAGTTTACCAAATACTTGGATAAAGTTTACCAAACATTCAACAACTTTATTTTATAGCTATTTATTCTTACAACACATCAAAAACAACTTTTTTTTTTTAATTTTTTTTTAAACACAGCAATGCCAGCTAACCCTTCGAAGTTAGATTGTGTGGTAAAAAAAAAAAATATTAGGATTTAAGACCATGTGGTGAAGTCTATTAGGATTTAGGCCCAAAATTATAAATTCCATCTAGTCTTTGTTAATTATTAGTACATGAGTCTCACATGTGAGACTAAAAAGATAAAGTTAGCCTCAAATGTAAGCTTCACGTGCTAACAATTAACGGAGAGTTCTGTTTTAGCCTAATATATGTGGCTAATGGAGAGTTGACAAATTTTTTTAATTTTGGAACTAAATACTAAGAGATTCCACCATAGGTTTTAAATCATAGTTTTTTTTAATCACAGAAGCTATCTTGTAACGGCTCTATCACTACATAGACTAATAATCCAATTGAACAAAAAAAAAAAAAAAAAAAAATACACGCGCGCGCCCACACACACACACATATATATATATATAGAGAAACACAACTAAGCAGAGATGTCATCCTCCAGCAATATACAAGAATAAAAACAATATCCATCTAAATATAACGTAATAAAAAAAATATGGGTTGTAATACACCACACGGTAAGTAACTAATGGTGGGGAGCGAAATTGCATCCTCGGTCCCTCCCCTCGGCTCCTCCGTCCCTTCCAACTTTCCCTGACTTCCCCCCCTTGCAAAATTTTCCCGGCAAATATGATTGACGAGAAAAACCCATCACAAACCCAAAAACCCATGCTAGAATTTCCCACTACACTTTCTCACTAACCAAACACTCCAAATCCCCACACAACCCCCACCATCTTCCTCAAAACCCTAAAAAAACCCACCCATCCATTTCTTCGATTCTCCGCCTTACAAACATATCTGCGTCGGACGCCATGACCTGATTGGAGCACAACAGTCTCTGTAAATACAGTGAAATCTAGGAGGAGAGGATATGGGGGCTTCGCTCTCGAACCTGACGGAGGGGGCGAACGGGTCGGATCATGGACCGGGTCTTGGTGACATACCGGAGAGCTGTGTGGCCTGCGTCTTCATGTACCTGACTCCGCCTGAGATTTGCAATCTTGCGAGGCTCAACAGGGCGTTTCGCGGTGCGGCGTCGTCTGATTCGGTTTGGGAATCCAAGTTGCCCCCAAATTACCATGATCTACTCGATTTGGTGCCTCCTCAGAGGTACCAAAACCTCTCTAAAAAGGACATCTTTGCTATGCTCTCCCGCCCTATACCCTTCGACGATGGCAATAAGGTGGGTTTTTTGTTTTTTGATTGGGAATTAGGGTTTTGGGTTGATTGTCTTGGGGTAATTTTTCAATTTAGGGTTTTGGGTTTGGTGATATCTGAATTTGTTCATTTTTTTGGATGTGTTTGGTGTGTTTTGCAGGTAGTGTGGATAGACAGGGTTACAGGGAGGGTTTGCATGTCGGTTTCTGCCAAGGGGATGGCGATAACTGGGATCGAAGATAGGCGATACTGGAACTGGATTCCTACTGAAGAATCTAGGTTAGCTAATTATCTATCATCTACTAGTTTGTGCTTTTGATATACCTAGTTTTTTCCTTTCTTTGTTTGGGAGTACTTTTTAGGCTTTGCAAATTTAATTGAGCTTATGCTAATTCAGTAAAGTTTTTTTTGTTTAGTGATAATTAAGTAGTTATATTAACCAAGTAAGAGGAGAAATCAGAAATTTTTAAGGAACTGATATTCGTGCTTGAAGGATGTTTATATCTTTTGTTTCATCAGGACACTTACTTGTCTTTTAGGTTCTTTTTTCATTCTCTAATAACTTGTTAGAAAATTTGGCGAGGAGGGATTGAGGCATCTATTTGTAAATGGTTGCCAACTAGGTGATGTCCTAGTCGCACAAAATTTAATCTGAATAGACAGTGATAGCATCCATCTCAAATGATTGAACACATGGTGAACATCAGTTGAGTGCTAAACAGAATTTTGGCTCACATGAGTATGGTCTTGTAGGTTTTCCTACTAACATCGTATTCTATGCCAGTTGCATGCAAATTTGTCTCCCACATGTTATGAAATGGTACTAAATTTATAAAGGAGGTGAAGAAAATTTTGTGCATATGGGAAGGGAAGATATGGTAGTATCTTATGGTACTGTGGATGCTTTTCTTATGTGAGGGTAGATCACTCACAGGTTAAGATTAGGCTTCAATAGGTGCAATCCATTATATAATTAGTGCATGTGCTAATTTTGTGGACTGGAGTCTGGTGAAATGTGTCATTATCAGGTTTGACATATATTTGATGCAAATGTTGAGGATGCATGAACGAATAAAAGTTTTATCTTTATAGAAGTCTGTATTGTTGGTTAATTCTCTCTGTTGTTGTAGCAAAATATATCCTTGCTTGGTTGTTTTATACTTGAACACGCTTCTCTATATTATCTTTTTTGTGACTGGCTTGGTGCTGTTAGTTAATTGGTCATCTGATATAATTACATAGTGCATGGCATGTCAGGTTGAATACTATGGTCCACCTCTCTATCATTGTAGTTCTGTACATTGGGAGGGTTACTCAACGTCATTATTCTAATTACTACACTGGGGGTCTAAGATGTCTTTCTAGCTTTGAATTCTCAAAGTCGAATGAATTTATGCCTAAAACCTGCACTGTTTATCCTTTAGAAAAATACATGTATAAAAAGTCAGATAAGCAGGTGATGCCATTTTTTTCACGTTGTTCTATATTCAACACGTTCTGTAACTGATTTTATCGTGCCCAACTGCTAAGGAGTTATTGTATTTTTTCTGGGGTATATGTTTCATTTCATGGTTTTTGTAGCGAATTTCTGATTTGAATACATTTGTACATCACTGAACCCAAAATAAATTCCTATCTTTGTTTTCAGCTGGTTGGAGAACCTAATTTCAAGACCTGTATGTTATAATCTTTATTTTCTCAAAAATGAAACTGTTTATCCTTATGAAAATGGCTGGCTATAGTTTCAATCGAGGAGAGAACAAATGCAATTGTTAAGTTGCAGTTGGAAATTAAGTTTTGTTGTCAGCTAATGTACAATATTTCCTATAATTGCTAGTGTTGATGCACAAAATCGGTGAAGACTTGGAACAACGTAAAGTGTCAAGTTTGTGACCTTCGCTCGGTTGCTCCGATCACTTTGTGATGATGATGTGTAAAGAGGTAGAGATAGGGAAGCAAACACAAGATGTACGTGGTTTGCCCTAAGTCTGGCTACGTCCACGGAGTAGAGGAGTTCTCTTTAATAGTGAAGGGTTTACACAAGTACATAGGTTTAAGCATAATTATCATTAGTGGGTTCTAATGACTAGTTTAAGTATAATAATGACATTAGGGATTTTAATTGTAGGAGAATGGTCTCCTTTTATAGTTGAGGAGAGTCTTTAGCTTTTGTCCGCGGTTGATGTGGGACTCGATGAGCTTTATTCTGATGTTGACATGTGTTGCGTTGTGATTGACCTTCTGGTTGGAGGGAAACTCTTGTGCTTCGGCATGGGTCTCAGCATGAACCCCTCAATGAGTCCTTGAAGGTATGCCGTTGACTGGTGCTCAGTAGTTTTAGGATTGGTCAAGTATGGTACAAACAACTAGTAACTGAGTTCTGCTTTACTAGAAACACACTTGCCTCTCGCTACCTTACTTAATATTAGATATAATGTGTATGTACTAATATATAGTTCATTGGATAGTGCACTACCAAACAAGGAATGTAATCTAGGTAAAACTGGAGGTAGAAAAGTTCAGAGCCTAAAATTCTAAACTACAAAACATCAATGAAATTTTAGTTGGTCTTGACAGAGTTGTTCTAAGTCAGGGTCTTCAAGAAATCAAGGTTAATCATGGCAGTAGAATGTTCCGCTTATTCACTCAAATTCCATCTTATCTATGTTAATAATGTTTACAAAGGGTCTACACTCTATACGGACAATTAGAAACTCCTCAAGGTTGGTGGAGAATCTTGGTTGGCCTATGTCAAACTGAAAAGGGTGAACCACTTTGTCACTATGGAATGCACTAAGTAATTAGTGCGTTTCTTTCTGCAGTGGTTTGTTTCTACTTTACTAGTTTCTTGGGTAGAATCAGAATTGCCAATGTAGTTCTCACATGGCATTCGTCAGTAGTCATTGCTAAAGGTTATTTCTGATTTTCAACGCCCCACTCGATCAGAGAGTTTAGCTTATGCTTTTCTCTGACTGGGGCTGCCACCTTTGATCCCATTACATCGACTAACTATTGTGTTTTAATACTTTTACAGCAATGTATGTTCATAAATCTCTTTTGGGTCAGTTATCATAATTAAAACATTGATTGCAAGTTGCGCCAGCTTGCTGTCAATTCATTATTTCTTCATTTTTTCTCAGCATTAGGATGTATTATATTTTATAGATGTTGATGATCTGCATGCTCTGTTCTTTATTTGCAGGTTTCAGGTTGTGGCGTATTTACAGCAAATATGGTGGTTTGAAGTAGATGGGGTGGTGAAGTTCCCGTTTCCTGCTGATATCTACACTTTGTCTTTCAGGCTTCACATTGGAAGATTCTCAAAAAGATTGGGACGACGTGTCTGCAATTTTGAGCACACCCACGGTTGGGATTTAAAGCCCGTGCGATATGAGTTGTCGACTTCAGATGGACAGCAAGCATCGTATGAATGCTGCTTGGATGAAATTGAACATGAGGATGCATATGGAAACCATAAGCGCGGATGCTGGGTTGAGTACAAGGTTGGTGAATTTACTGTCACCGATACAGATCCAGTAACAGAAGTTAAGTTTTCCATGAAACAGATAGATTGCACACATTCGAAAGGTGGGCTATGCGTGGATTCTGTGTCTATCGTGCCCAGTGATTTGAAAGAACGTAGAAGAGGGGTCTGGAAGTAAGCCGAGCCCTAAAACAGGGAAGTTGATCATTCGCAACAGTGATCCCACAAGATTGAAGCTGGGATTTGTAATACAGCTTATACTTTGAAAAAGGCGTAAGGTGTTTTGGAGGATGTCATCTTATTTGGTTTTTGCAGTAGGTGTGTGTCCTCTATGGTTTCTGTAACTTGAGTTCATGTATTTGATCCAAGTTTTGTTCCATTATATACCTTTGCAGATTAGATGAAGTAAATACGCTTGGGTGTGTTTGTCGGTTGCTCACTGTAAAGCATTTTGTAACCTAGATATATGTGATGTCTAATAACACTGTTTGCGTTGGTTTCATAGATCATGCTAGATTCTTGGAAAATCATTTTGTTTTTTGTTTTGGGTTAAAACCTGTTGGCCGTGTTAAAACCTGCTGTCCATTAGCGCGGACCATCCGTGCGGACCATGATTTGCCGCTAAGAAAAGGCGAGCACACGCGTAGAACCGAGTCTTTAGGACCCGGTGTTATTCAGTACACTATTTTTTTTTTCAGAGACATGAAGCGTTCAGAAGGGGATCTGCGCGCCTTAGAGGGGGAAAGAGAAAGAGCTGGTGAAGAAGGCGATTGTAGGGTGAGAGGAGGCGATTTCAGGTGGATTAAAGCTCCAACTAGAAATCACCACAGTTGAAACACCTCGCCATCTCGATCAATATTCATGAAGGTCTCCACAACCCTTGAATCTCGATTCTACTATAACACCTTCTGTGAAGACACGGCGCTTAGACCGTTGTTGCCGTCGCTCGTCTTTGTCGTCGCAGCCGCTATCCAGATGTGGAGCGTGGCGGTTCGTATCGCTCGACTGATTCAATCATTTGGTTGAAGTTTTGAAGCCTCTACCTTTCTGTTCCCCTTTGAGATTAAGATCCAAGTTTGTTGTTCTGAAAATCTCTTTCGGGTGCGTTTGTAAGCTGCTTTCTCTTTTGGAAAATTTTATTCCAAAGTGGTTACAACTGGATATCGTAAAAATCCTCGAGTTCAATTTTGGATATATACAGGTAAAACTTGTACTGGGTTCTGATAAGTTGTTGCATTTGTATACCTTTGAAGCAGCAAGTTATTGAATACGATTTCAATGGTGGATAAGTTAGAAATAGAAGAAAGTGAGGATGTAGATGCAGGAGATAGATTTAGTGCAGGGAGGCTGAATTTGTGGTTCCAAATATAGACGATGAGTTGAAACACAAATTGAATATGAAGTTTGATTCGTTGGATTAATTGTACATTTTTTACAATAATTATGCACTAGCATCTGGTTTTCGGGTTCATGAACATAATAATAAAAATGACAGTGATGGTGATTATTTGGTAATGAAGGATTTTGTTTGTTGCAAACAAGGCAAAAACAAGGTGGATGCTAATCCCAAACCAAATCGTAAAGGTAAGCGGGGAGATAGTAGAAGTGACTGCAAGCCAAAAGTTGCGCTGTTGAAGCCAATTGGTCGTGATAAGTTTGTCGCATCAGTTTTCAGTGACGAACACAACCACCTTATGGCAAATGCCGTGCAGATCTTATCGTCAGGTTAAACAAGGTAAAGAAGGCGATGATTGAACAATGTATGCATGCAAATATTTCCATAAGTAAACAAGTGAGTTTATTGGAGGTGAAAAGTGGAGGAATAAAAAATATTGGATGCACCCCTAAGGATATGTATAATTCCGAACAACAATTGTGAGCTCATCTAAGCAGTCATGATGCAAAAATGCTCTTTAAGCATTTTGAGGATGAGAAAGAGAAAAGCAAGTTGGGATTGACGGAGCCGGAATAATTGGCAATTTCTTTTGGGTGATGCTAAGTACGTGGTTATGGCTATTTTTGGTGATATGATTGTGTTTGATACTACGTTCAAACTCAATGTGTACGGGATAATGTTTTCTCCTACATTAAGAGTGAATAACCATGGCCGAACCACGGTATTGGGTTCCTAAAAAATGAAAAGACCAAGAGCTTTGAATGGTTTAGTTTGAAGAATTCCTTAGAGCTATGTTGGTGAGCTGCTGAAAGTGATAGCTATGGAACAAGATGGTGCTACAGAAAAGGTGATTAGCAGTAAACCTTTCATCGGTGCTGCATATGGTATATTATTAATGAATTCAAGGAAAAAGGTTGGGTTGAGCGCATTTTCAAGAATTTGCATGATATCGAAACAAGAAAGATTTCGAGGTGAGGTGGAAGACGTTGGTATAAGAACATAAACTTAGGCTTGAAGACATTTATGGATTGCATGCAAATTGGGTTCCCACATTTTGTAAGCACGCTTTTTCTGCCAGAATGTCCAGCAGTCAAGGTACGGAGAGTGCTCATTCCTTTTTCAAGCGGTATGTGCATGTAATACCCCATATTTAAAAAAAAAATGGTTATATATATATATATATTTATATATATATGGGTGTATGTTGGGTAATTATTTTTACGTAATGATTTTATTAGATTTATTTTATGCAAGAACCTACTTTCGATATGTAAAATAGTTTCAATGTAAAATCATTTTTGCTATAAATTATTTCAAAAACTAGATAGTAGTATTTCATGTTCATATGTAATTAGAGATATTTTTAGTTTGAGTTGGAGAAGGGGATTATGATGAGTTTGGCTTTACTTTTCTCACAAAGGCCAAGTGGTGTTTGGCAACCATTAGAGAATAAAGAGGAGGAGTTAGTCACTACTCTAGATAGGTTGAGGTGGAAGTTGGAAATTAATAGAAGTTAATGATTAGGGTGAAGAGGTGGAAGTCTACTTAAGGGTGAGTTGGCAATATTTTGTGGTTTTAGAGGATGTTTCACAAGGTTAAGAGGAATCTTAATCATTTGGCTACAATATTCTCTATTCAATTTTGTTCCAAATCTTCCAATGAGGTGAGAACGGGTGGGATTCATATTTCTTAGAGTTTGGACATGGCCTTTGATGCAAGGAACATCTTGAATGATATTCATTTGTTCATAATTAGCTAGACACTTGTTGCTTTACCACTTGAACACTTATCATTCTTAATCATTAGGACAACACTTGTTGCCTTGGTATTGGAACACATTTTATGTCTAATGATTGGCAGCACACTTGGTTTCTTTCTATTGACACACTTGGGAGATAATTTGGAGATGAAGATGTCATGCAATCTTTATAAAGGAAGGAACAAAGAACCAACGGAGGACATGGAGAAAAAGAGAGAGGAAGAAGAAAAAAAAAAAAAAGGAAGAAAGAACCACTCCAAAAAGAAAGTCATTCTCCCTTTCATATTACCTCCTTATTTTTCTTTTACATGTTCTTAGGGCTTTAAGCCATCTTTCATTGTATTTGTAAGTCCCTCATATATATAGTGAAATACAATGAAAGAAAACCCCAGTGGATGTAGTCGATTTGGCGAACCACTTAAATCTTGTGTTGTTTATGCATTTACATTTGGAGATCGTTGCCATAAGAAGCACTTCCACCAAACTATCAAAAATCTCTATTTATTTCCCTTGAGAATGATGTACAAAAAGTGTGAGATAAATCCCAAAAAAATACATGAGACCTTACCCAACAAATCTCCACCAAACTCACTGTCATTTTCATCTATCAAAAGAAAGATATCCAAAAAAACTAGAAATTCATCCAGCCTATTTAACAGACCAGAACACCATCATCCATAGATTATATCATAGTACTTTCTTCATGAGAGTTGTTTATCTATCTCTCTACCATGATATATCCAAATTTCAGGAAAATCCAACCATGCGATCGTCCAATATGTTTAAAATACCAACTTAGTCTCTAATCCCGTAGAAAACTGGACAGCCATGTTATGAGCACCAAAACCCCATTTTTTAGAGCTCCGATCAAAACACTTCCTCACGAAAGTTGTTCCTTATCACTCATATATAACATATCCAAAAACCATAATATTCCAATCTATGTGATGACTTGTACCCCAGTTCGAATAGCTGATGTTCGGTTGAGCTAGCCTTCTCTGCCAACCTCTTTGCATGGTCAACATCTCCAGTTTCTTTCGTTCCCTTTCATGAAAGTTTTTCAACAATCCAACTCTTATTACATATGTAGAATTTCAGCTATATTAAAGAAGATGAAGGGGAAGTGGTGAAGGAAGAAAGAGAACAAGAGGGAGGAAATGAAATTGAAACAATAATAAAAAAAAAAACGAGGAAATGGTAACATATTGCTTATCATTTACATTAAAGAGTATTATTTTGTTAATATTATGATTATATTACTCTTGTTACTAATCAATATTGAAGCTTGCATGCTTGTTAGATAAAATGTGAGTATTGATATCTATGTGCACATGGCATATACATATGCATTGCAAAGCAAGAAAAAAAGTTGTGTTGTGTCTAGTACTCACTTGTGTAAAGTGTTTGAGTTGTGAGAATATTTAAGGGCTGAAGTTTGCCTTGAATATAAAAATAATGAACCTTGTATATGTCAGGCATAGGGTGCAGGGCTTGAGTATACAAACTGGTTGATTATAAAAATAATGAATCTTGTATATGTCAAGCATCTGGGGAAGGGCTTGAATATACAATTGGACGTGGGGGGAAGTGCCTATATGACAAAGTGGAAACTGATAGTTTAATTACAAAAATTGGGGTTAAGGGATGAACGTTAACTCATATTCTAAGATATTCGGAGCCAAGTGGTATAAGCATGGTATGGGATGTGCAGGCTTGGGTGCCTTAGGTGTGTGTTGACGGGATTAGAAGGGAGTGAGTACGTTCATGCATCTCATTGCATACATTTGCAAGAGCTACTCATTTCAATTTAGTTGGTACTTTTGTTATGAATTAATTTTGTATACTAATATTTTATTTCCGCTACGTACTCAATAAATTATATGTAGTAACCTCAAGCTTTTATTCTGAAAAATTTGTTATACAATGTAATCGTTGTAATTTAATTTTATTTTCCACCATATCTTGGTTATAGAATTTATTTCTATAGTTAAGATATGGCTCACACCCTAGCTCGTGAATAATCTTTATTCGCGGGTTGGGGCGTAACAGTGCATCCGAAGCACTCTTTGAATTTTTCATTCGTTTTAATCTAGCACTTGGATGACACCATCAGAAAGAGGTGGTCGGTTGCCATAATGACGAAAACTTAACCCTTCGTATTTAGCTTCGCACCCCACTGGGAGCTCAAATGACCATATTTTACACTCGGTTTATGTTTGAAAGTTTCAAATGGAGAAATTGGAGAGTGTTACATGTTTCTTAAGGGATAAGTTAACGGATGGCAATGAAGAAGTGTATGAAGTACTTGACAGGGCTGCAGGGGTGACAAGATGAAGAGGTTGGTGATCGATACAATCTCGGATTATGCTAAATGCAGTTATAGAGTGCTGGATTTTAGGGGAGTTCTTTGTCGGAACATATTGGTTTATTTGAGATTGAAACAAATAGCGTTTCTACCTTAACAGTACATACTAAAAGGGTGACTTCAAACTGCCAAGTCCGATATTGTTTTGGCCAATGAATGCAAAGAAATCCCTAAAGAAGCCAACAATTCTACTGTGTAAAAAAAAGCTATGTTTTCAAGAAAAACTTTAGGTCTGATTGACAAAGTGTGATGTCAGAGGATGTGATAGGAGCATATTTATGCGACTTAGTTGGCTTGTTTTCTTGCATTTACATAGTTAGTTTCCATTTATTATAGTGTTTTAAGCTATTTTCGTGTGTTTGTAGGTTTAAATGGCAAAGTTGGCAAGAAAGTGCAATTTGGAGCTATTTAGAGCAGTTTTGGGCTTGGAATGGATAACATATGCATGGAGCAAGGTGGATGGACAAATTTGAAGTTCAAGAAGGGCTAGGAATGTGCTTAACATCTGGAAGAATTAAATCAAAGACTTGGAAGATAAGGAATCAGCCATGAAGAAGGAAACATTATGCAAATAGCCTTATCTTATCCAAACCTTATCCAACCTTATCTTATCTTATCCTATCCTAATCTTTTGCTACCTTAATTCCTGCTGCAAGGAGGACATCCAAATGACATTAGGACACCTAAATATCAGGTTTCTAGAAGCCAAAGCCTTATCCTTAAGTTTATGCTGCAACAACCCTTCTAGAAGCTCTAGAATCTGCCACAGGTTGCATCCTTGTTGGAGTGGGTTGTGTAATCCTTTTTCTACATGAATTTGTATCATATTAATCCCTCTCCAATCATGACAATTTTGTGCCTTCCCTTCACCCTATAAATACTTGATGCCGCAACACTTATAAACACCACCCTTTACCACAATTTCACACCACACCATCCACAACATCTCAAGAGCCTAAATTTAGAAAATCCCCATTGTGCCGCAGCAAGGAAGGAAGGAGGAGCCACTTGGAGTGTTTCTAGGTGTATTCTATCTTTGTTTTCGATGTTTAAGTTTAATTATCTTTGTTTTGCGAACATGAGGAGCTAAACTTGTTTTAGGTAGAGGAGGCTTTGAAACCATGATTATATTTGCAATATGAATTGATTACTTTCAGTTGTGGTTTCATAAATCGTGAATACAATTTACTTAGCTGCTTTATTAAGAACTTATTCTTGTGTGTTGATTAAGAGGGCCTGGTTAGTTTGCATGCATGAATTTGATGCTAGAATACAAGGGAGTTTCACCTAATCGTTACGAACTTATATTCATAAGTAGTGGAGGTTACTAGTCACAATCGTGTTAAGTAAATTCTTAGCAGGAGTATCATGCTGTTCATAGTTACGAATGCCTTATCAATGCTTATGATTTTCACAAAGCTTAATGATCTTTGATTGTATCTCTATTATGTTGTTCATGTAGGGAACTATTGAAGAATAATTTGGTTGCCGATGCGTATTCCATCCAATTCAATGACTTAAGGAAAATCTGAGGGTTAATTAGTGCTGTTCATGGTTCATTTGGGGTGTTGAGGTTCATGGTTTATTGGAAAAGCAACTGGAAATCAATTTGTATGCAAGTGTGTCATGTGTGGAGAAGGACCCTCTAGCTAGCCATTCACCCATATTTCACCCAATTTCGTCCAAATTGTTTAGAGTCTTTAATTTACATGTCTTTACCTTAATTTCGTCCAAAATCCAATCCCCCTTTATTTTGTTGTGTCAAATTAGTTAGAATCTGTTTTAATTTGTTTCTTTTAGTGTTTTGAGTCTTACTAGTCTAAAATTTGTCCAAATAACTTCTTAGAGTCTGTTTCGAGTCAATTTAACTTAGTTTGTGTGTTTTGAGTCTATTTAGCTTGTTATGAGTTGTTAGAGTCTAGTTTTCAGTTTTTAAGTCTAGTTTAGTGTTTTAGAGTTTAATTTGAGTAGATTAGCATCCCTTCTAATCTCCGGCCTAGAATGATCCCTACTTACATATACTACAATCATAGGGTTTTAATTTGAGTGTTAGAATATTTCACATCAGGATGGTAGCCAACTTTTGTCCTGCACTTTGAAATCCTTGGATACGAAGCTGAATTCATTGGTTGTTGGTAACAGTGTGCGAAAAAGAAAACAAAGTGAAAAAGGGTGGTGGTGAAAGATATATTGCAAGTTAAAAGAAAAAGGGCGTAAAAAACAAGTTGAAAGAGAAGTGAAGCCAAAATTAGAAACACACCGGTGTCAAATAGAATTGTCCGTTACCAAACACAACGTAAGCTATGAAAGTTATTTTCACTTATGCTTTCCCTCAAAATAATATAGTGTTACTAATATTTAAAACAAGTTTGGATTGTTTTTAATTGTCCAGGTTGTGCCTTACTGATGGCGAAGAACCAACAGAGGTCACCCCAAGTGCCACTGCAAGTGTTGTTACCAAGACAACTGACAATGCTCAGCTTTTGCCAAATTCATAGCTAGCACAAAATAGTAACAGTGATGTGGCAGCTGGGAGTTTGGTTGTGTTGGACGCTTTTTACAAATATATGCTCGATGAACCATTAAGCACGGTTTACAAAATCATTTCTAGTTGATCATATTTTTGGCAAGCAGTGTAATATGTCCTAGGGGATGAACTATTGTTTTGTAGTGGCCAAACTTATGTGTTTTAGAATGTATATTTTTGTTACAACATTGATGGATTTTATGATAAACTAAATATGACCTATGATGAATGTATATGACTTCTTGTGACAAGTTATAAAATTTATGAAAATAAACAGAATCACTAAATGAAAGTGTAAATTAGATATTGACTTTATAGACAAACCTACCTAAATACATTTGGATTTGAAAATGAGTCAGGAGAGATACTATTTGGACTCAAAATTACACAATCGGCCCGAGTGATTGAGGCCGTTGAATAAGCGAATTCTAAACTGTTGGATTTACTAAGATAATTTTTAAATATTATTTAAAGGATAACATTATGATTTTTTTAATCATATATTTATCTGTTAAATGATATATTAAACTTATCTATACAATTATCTAGAGCACATCAGGTAGGCATGCAAAATAGGATACTGGATAATATGTTTTTCTTTTGTGCTATTGCTTTGGCCACGTGCGTCATGCATCATTAGGACTCTTGATACAAAGTGGTATTTGGTGGAAGATGGTATCTCAAGTGATTAGCTGATATTGCAATTAAATTGTAATTTCCTTTGCATGTATGGCTGCACTTGGACAGACGTCATGGAAAAAGAAGGCTTTATAGTCGCATTGGGAGTCTTAATGGGATAAAGCAAGGTTATTGATGGAGTTCTGATGATGATGTGATAAGCCTTGATAAGATTTTGTTTTGTTTGAGAAGGCACGGATAACAGTCTGAAGGATAGCCCTCTGATACGGATCACTTTTCTATCCACGAGTTTGAGTTGCAGTTGGACTTTACAAAATTATCAGGATGTGCCAATCAAAAAATATGAATGCTATAAATACAAGTGCTCTGCAACAGAGGATGCCCCTTCTAATTCAACACACAAACTGCCCTGCACAAACTCTCGCTCTATGCGAAACCTCTCAACAACCTTGAGATTTTTATTTTCTTTTTCCCTCCGACACATCTTCAATTTGGATAAAGAGCACTATGAAGGCAACCAGCGACATCTTTAGTTTGGATAAACAACATTGGAGCCGTAGAATCAGCTGATCAAGGAGCACCCTTAGTTTGGATAAACAACACTGCTTCTCAGCAGATTGATCACCTATCCAAGTCTCGGTCGACAAGGATTTCCGAATCCTTGTTGGTAGAGGTCATTTCATCAGCCTTCTCGGTGAAGTGAAGTGTTACCAGGTTACTACATTCGGCACATTGAAAGCCGAATTTGATATTGAACTTCGCAAAACTAGCAGCCCTGTCTTCAAGCTCTAGAACTCGAAGGCCTAGTCGCAAGATTAAGAAGTTAGCAGTGCGCTTAATGCAACATCAACACATTTTACTCCCCGGCTGAGCTTGGTCGACGAGTTGGCACGCCTCGCACACAATCGAAGGATGTAGTTAGCTTATTAATTACTCGGCCTACGTGCCACATAGACTTGGTAGTTTTTAGGGTCAATATTTTGGCACGCCCAGTGGGACCCAGTGCTAAAACCACGAAGTTCACATGATATATCAAGATCACAATCATGATAAGATTTGGCACCTATACAAGGAAAATGTAGAGAGGCATGAAAAACTCCTTGACCAGATTATTTAAGCATATGAAGAAAGGCAAAAATCTTTCTCTCAAACGATAAAGGTCAAGGTTCATCACAGTTTACAAGATCAATGGTTTGATGAAGATAAAGCTCGATTTTATGAGTGGCTTGATAAGAAAACGCCTTTTTGTCATAGGTTCAAATCAATTCCATTTAAAGAATGGTTGGATCATAAGACCGGGGGACAATTTTTCGCTCTAGCAATAATCAAAATTCAGCCTCAAGAAATTGCCAAGACAATTAAAGAAATACTTAGGCCACCTGTTGTCTCGGACGAGACTGAAAGTGTGGTAGGCCTAGAAGAAAGAATTCAAGTTTCTGAGCCAAAAATCGACTCATTAAATGATTCGTCAAAGGAGTGCTCCAATGACAAACAGGGCCAAGACATGGTCTTAGATGCCGAAATCATGACAGTAGATATGGTTATTGGCAATAAAGCCAGTATGGAGCAATCCCGTTCAGCTCAGTTATTTGAGTTAAAAGTCGAAATTAACCAAGTAATTATGTTTGGGGGGCATAATAATTGCCCGACACATTCGGCGGCCGATGGTAAAAAATCTTTTGTCAAGCCAAACATATTTGGAGATGAACTTTTATTCAGCTTTAGAAAAACTCAAAGTGAAAACTTTGATGTTAAAAGATCTTGGCTTGGAATAAAGCATCGTTGGCCTCCTCCTCTTTATAGTTTGGTCACTTTCGTTTTCTTTTGTTAAAAAAAATTTAAATAAGAACACTTATTTTCTTAACCATTCGGCTGCTCAGGTCGATACTTAAGAAAATAGGGGGTAGACAAGTAGAGATTTGATGGCGATTGACGAGTTACAAGACAACTAAAAACATTTTGGCAGTGCATTCGGTGAAAAAGCAGTGCATGTGAAGTGGATGTCCCAAGCTCAGTGGAGGCATACTTGTTTTTTCCAATCGTTTTCTGGTCAAAAGTAAATGACTAGGATGGGCCATTTTTTGCGGGCCATTCAATGCATGCATGCAGCGTTTTTGGGGTACTTCCTATTCAATAGTCTTGGCCGAGAGAAATTGCAGTGGTGTGTTCGTCGAGCTCAACAATGTTTTCGGTATGTACATCTTGATCGAGAAAGTTAGGAAAGCTAACCAACGACCACCATGTTTATTCGACAAATAATAAGTGGTATGCTAGGCAAATGTCCTCGGTTTTAAAAATATATTTTTGCAGAAGGCCACCCGTGCTAGGTGGTAGGCCGTCTCGTGGCTAGATATTTCCATGAGGTAATCAATCGGCGGTTAAAGTTATTTTTAATCTTGCCGAGAATGATCGAGCCATAAAAGAGCTGCTTGGTGAAATTTGATAATTGGTACAGAAGAGAAAGAAAAAAGATGGAACCATGATTTGCCTCTCAGTGATCATCATTTTTGATGCACCGTCTGAGGAAAGAAAAGGTAATGAAACATAGGCCAATATGTAGAAAGGACAGGTTCGGTTTTCAACTGCCGTAGCAAATCCGAGAGCTCTGTTGCTTGATCGAGCCATCTTTGTTGCCATTTGAAATTTTTTTGATTGTAGCTCAAGTGAGTAACTTGAATTCAGCAGCTATAAGGAGTGGCTTCCATGTGATTAAATATCAATGCTGAAAGACGGCGTCAAGAGAATAACAAACAACATGTTTACTAACATAGTGAAGGATTCATTTGACGAGTTGTTTTTGCCGAGTTACGTATGTACTCGGTGAGCAAATAGTCGGTGGGCGTCAAATTTTAGTAAAAAGGGCTTTAAAACCATTACCCCATTTTTGGTGGCTTAGTTAGTTACACCTGGTAGAATGCATATTGGGTATACATGGCTTTAGTCAATAAAAGAGTCGATATGGGTGGTCTATATTGGTGGCCAATAATAGCAGTGATTTCTCGGTTTGATTGTCCTCAGCCGTATAGCTCGATTGAATCTCACTTCCGACCTAATCTTGGTGGTTACTCGGTCCTCGATTATTGGTGGTCTGATCATTCAGAATTTTAGATAGACTGCATTCGGCCGAATCCCACAACTGCCGACACCTTGCCATTTCGACGAACTCCGGCCCTCGACTTAAATCTTATACTCGGCCGTCATAAGATGAGTGGACTTGGTTGGAGGCGTTAATTCGTTACCGGGTTTAACCACATAGTAAGCCGAGCTCGGCAATGAAGAAGGTCTCATCGCGACAGTTAGCAGTTCAAAGAGAGAATACACAGCACTGCACCGAGAGGACAACCAAATCCCCTAGTCTCCGCGAATTCAATTGGTTCGTCGAAAATCTCCTTAAGACACCCAGTCAGTTGTTTGGTGCATTAGTCTGTTTCTGAACTTGGTCGCACTATGAGACAAGTTGAGCGGTACTAACCTATTCGACATATTTTTCTAGTTTTACAAAATTGTGGCATGGCAGGCGTGCCAATTTCCAGTTAGAAGTAGCCCAGATGGTTTGGAGAGGATGTCAAATGTCCTTAATGGTGGCACACCTCGGCCTACAACTCGAGCTCGGTGGTATCGATTCTTTTCTGGGTTTGCTGGGCTATGTTGCAAGTTCGGCGGTATCATCAACCCATTTGGCGGCATCGGTGCCAATCTTAACGTTCACCATGGATGGTGGTGTTCCCATTATATCCCCTGAGTGCCATGAGAAGTGGGCTAAAGACCTCTAATCGCTGTCTGGCCGAGGGAAAAAGTGATTACAACATTTATGATTGATGGCAGGCCAAGCTACGGATTCTTAGTTTTTGCCGAGCCTTGTATAAGAGAACGGTGGTAGACGAGAAAGACCACAATGGCAGAACAGGGGTATTAATATTATTGTTGAACAAGGGTATCATTGCTGAGGAAACAAAATTTCTTTTTCGGCAATACAACGAGGTTTACTAGCTACCAAACAATTAATTTCCTTAACCATTCGGCTTGCGAGCCAAAGTTCAAGGAAACTGGGGGGCAATGTTTGGACTCAAAATTACACAATCGGCCCGAGTGATCGAGGCCGTTGAATAAGCGAATTCTAAACTGTTTGGATTTACTAAGATAATTTTTTAATTATTATTTAAAGGATAACATTATGATTTTTTTTAAACATATATTTATCTCTTAAATGATATATTAAAATTATCTATATAGTTATCTAGAGCACATCAGGTAGGCATGCAAAATAGGATACTGGAGAATATGTTTTTCTTTTGTGGTGTTGCTTTGGCCACGTGAATCATGCATCATTAGGACTCTTGATACAAAGTGGTATTTGGTGGAAGATGGTATCTCAAGTGATAAGCTGATATTGCAATCAAATTGTAATTTCCTTTGCATGTATGGCTACACCTGGACATATGTCATGGAAAAAGAAGGCTTTATAGTCGCATTGGGAGTCTTAATGGGATAAAGCAAGGTTACTGATGGAGTTCTGATGATGATGTGATAAGCCTTGATAGGCTTTTGTTTTGTTTGAGAAGGCATGGATAACAATCTGAAGCATAGCCTTCTGATAGAGATAAATTTTCTTTCCGCGAGTTTGAGTTGCAGTTGGACTTTACAAAATTATCAGGCTGTGCCAAGTAGAAAATATGATGCTATAAATACAAGTGCTCTGCAACAGAAAAGGCCCCTTCTAATTCAACACACAAACTTCCCTGCGCAAACTCTCGCTTTACGCGAAACCTCCCAGCAACCTTTAAATTTTTATTTTCTTTTTCTCGCCGACCTATCTTCAGTTTGGATAAATAGCACTGGAGCCGTAGAATCAGCCGATCAAGGAGCACCTTTAGTTTGGATAAACAGCACTACTTCTCGACCGATTGATTACCTATCTAAGTCTCGGTCGACAATGATTTTTGAGTCCTTGTTGGTAGATGTCATCTCATCAGTCTTCTCGGCGAAGTGAGGTGTTACCAAGTTACTACATTTGGCACATTGAAAGCCGAATCTAATATTGAACTTCGCAAAACTAGCAGCCTTGTCTTCAGGCTTTAGCACCTGAAGGCCGAGACATGTTCCTTCCTCGGCCGCAGTAGCAAGATTAAGAAGTTAGCAGTGCATTTTACTCCCCGACCGAGCTCAAACGACGAGTTGGCATGCCCTGCACACAACCCAAGGACGTAGTTAGGTTATTAATTACTCGGCCTGCGCGCCACGTAGGCTTGGTAGTTTTTAGAGTTAACAAATAAATTACAATATACTTAGACGGATTATAAAATGTACAAATTAAATAGACAACTTCGACCACTATAATTAGAAGGCAGGTTCTATCCTAAGGATCTTGGGGGGCCTTGTGAACAACCTTTAGGTGCTCGTTCTCATCATACTTACTACCATTTATGATGATGTCATCCACTTATGAGGGAAAAATGTTGTTCCAATCACAGCCCTTGTTGTTACCATGGAGAAACGAACGAAATTTCTCAAACCCATAATGGAAAGCCTAATCATAGTCTTCTTGGAGCTTCTTTGTCACCTATAACTTGATTAAGCTAACACGTAGAACTTCCTCTTCTTTTTAGAACCAATTGGCTGATTTGTACAATGCTTTTATCAACTTTTGGTTTAACGCAACCAATGTGGACTATTCTTCTACGCACTTTTGTTGCCAAACAGTTACGGTACTTGAGTTAGCCCAAATTTTGTTCTTTGCTTCGGCAATTTTATCGACGGATCATCAAAATCACAATCACGTTCGGAATCACATGACATTTGAGCTTGCCATGGTGGTAAGGGCATGCTGGATGATTTTTTATTTTTTTTGAACAATTGACTTTTTGGTGGGATTCGGAACAAGTTTCTTCCAATGTATCTGTCTCAGTTGCCCCAGCTTATTCTTATAGGCAATCATGTAAAGTGATTAAATGCTACACCAAAAAAAACTGGATGGAATTGACTGACAAATAACATTCTAGCGTAGGTTTATGAGTGTTTGTGAAAAGTTGTGTAAAGAAGTCATTCAGTCAGTTTACAACTAGTTGGTTCTCATTTTGCCTTCCAATTTAGTCACAATTTTCTTTAACAACATAAGAATGTGTTTGGGTCCAAAATAATATTATTGGGCCGAACGTAGGTTTGTGTTTGGCCCAAAGCTTTTTCAAATGTACTATGGGCTGTTTGGTGGTCCTAAGCCGCTCAGTTAAGGCGGTCGAGTCCTATTGCAAGAAGGAGTGATTTGGATAACAGTGGAAGGGTCGACGTCCTAGTACGATAAGTGGTCCTAATACAATGAGGATTCTTGGCCAGAAATGAATACGGCCTGAAAAGGGGGGTGGGAGGGGGGGTGAGTTCAAAGTCCTAATAGGAGTAGGATTGGTCGAGATAAGGTTGGATCAGAATAAGAAGTCCTAGTCCGAAAATGGTTTCAACTCGATCTTAAGGAGGATTTGTTGCTATAAATAGAGAGCAAAGTGCATCATTCAAACCCCCTCCAATTCAACACACAATTGCCTAAACTCTAAACCCTAAACCCTAAATCTCAAACATCTTGAGATTTTTTATTTTCTTTTTCTGCCGACACATCTTCAGTTTAGATAAACAGCAATGTGAAGGCAACCGGCGAACATCTTCAGTTTGGATAAACAACACTGTTGTTGTAGAATCAGCCGACCGAGGAGCACCTTCAGTTTGGATAAACAGCACTGCGTTGAGGCTGACTGATTACCTATCCAAGTCTCGGCCGAGAAGGGTTTTTGAATCCTTATTGGCAGAGGTCATCTTATTAGCCTTCTCGATGAGGTAAGGTGTTACAAGTTACAACATTTGGCACATTGAACGCCGAGTGATTTTATGATTGGATACTCATAAGTGAGTTTCAGAGTTTGGCATTCTGACGGCCGAACCACATTTACCATCAAGACATACATCTCCTTTGAGTACTTGTGTCCATATAGTCTGGTGTCGATTCAACATGCTTATACTCTTACAAATATAATCATTGTGACCGAATTTGGCGTCGACGATTCGTGAACTTCGTAGAACTAGCAACCTTGTCGTCAGGCTCGAGAACCCGAAGGCTGAGACTTGTTCCTTCCTTGGCCACAATCACAAGATCAAGAAGTCAGCAACGCGCTCAGTGCAACATCAACAAATTGTACTCCTCGGCCAAGCTCGGCCAACGAGTTGGCACGCCCCGCATCAACCGAAGGACATAGTTAGCTCATTAGTTACTCGGCCTGAGCGCCACGTAGGCTTAGTAGTTTTTAGGGTCAACACGTACATTTGGACTTCTTTTAACAAACCATTGACAAAAAAAAAAAAAAAAAAAAAAAAAAAAAAAAAAAAAGACTATCTCCTCCATCCAATATACTAAAAAATACAAGCAATAAATCAAACAACTTGGAATTGTATCTAAAGAGAAGGTTCATATTTTGAAATAAATTCCTATTTAATTGTATTTGTATCTCCGGCTAGATATACATGCACAAAATAAGTACAATTGCTATTCTTGTTGCTCTGTTCAGTTATGAGAAGAGGGAGAGGAAGGAGATACACCAGGATCCCAAACACCTTTTTAATGAGAAAACATGAAAACACCGAGTGGAGTTTAGCCACTGTCACTGAACCAATTTTCTCATATCAAATGGACCACAGAATTTAGAACTTGAAGCCGAAATATTGGATACTTGGATATAGATAAATCTTGTGGATACGATCTCGTTCTTGTATTGTTGGAGAAAAAATTTAACTTAACATGAACCCTAAATCACATGTTAATCTATATGAGTAGAAGACTTACCTGTTGAAGACATGGTGGTTGTAAAAGAACTCTTCTACTCATTTAGAGACCTTTATATTCTAATGGTGATAGACCCCGAACGTAGAACACTTTTTCTATGAGCAGGGAATTCATTTATACGATGCAATGATAGCCAACTTCCATCTATCGTGGGGGGTTGGTTGTTCACCCGTTGCACCAAATCCCAATCGTGTATGGAGTGTCTTTAGATGCATGTTGGATGTATTTCCTCAATTATAGGATGTTGGTTTTACACGTATTCAAACTCTAATGATTTGCATTACCAACATATTACTTCTACTTTATCACAACTAGTTGAGTCCACATAGGATTCTTACATGTATATCTATACTACTATTGATTTATATGCTTGCAAGTTTAATTCGTGATTTCTGAATTCTCTTTTTCAGGTTTTTAGAATTCCACAACGACGCCCTTGGATTATATTTTGTGCTTCAATCCGACAGAAGACGAAATGCAGAGAATGCAAATTGTTAACGATTGACGAACAAATTAAGAATTGTGCAGCTTTCTTAATGAACAAAAGAATTGTATTAAGACAGCCTTCATATTCACTTCGTCAATCTAATCGATCGCCTTATGTCAGGTAATAATTCTTGTTTCTACCCTAATTCACAGAAGAAATTTCCCAAGAAGTCTACCCTCCTCTTCCCTAGTGTACCAGTAGTGTACATGCATGCAGGTGAATCATATCGTCATATCCTTACAAAGAAAATACTGAGCTCAGGCCCATTATTCCCTTCAGGACTCAACATGTACAAAGTTTCCGAGTCTTTTGAGCCAACAACACGCTCAAAGAGGGCCCGCATATACGCCATTTCGCCATCCGGACCCTCTACCTCGGACTTCCCGGGCAACACACCTGCGCCCATAGTCACTGCCTTGAGAAGTTCCATGACGTTCAAGTCCTCCTCTGTGGCTTCCCTCTTCACTCCATACCCTGTCTTCTTCCCATTGCAGTATATGGTCCACACCGGCTCGTCAATAAGCCTCGTCTTCTCCTTGTCCGCTCTCTTCTCGCATTCCAACGCAATTCTGACCATCCCTGACCCCATCTCCTTCTGTAGCACATTTGTCTGCATGGCCAGCTCCACCACAAGGCTCGGAAGACACCTAGGGGTTTCTTGTACCGAAAGAGACACGCGTCCCTTTCGGTACCCAAACAGCGTGCCGCTGACCCGAGTGCCGGAGGAGATGGCCCGGCTAGAGTCGAGCCTGCCCATCGGGAGTGATGGCATCTTGCAGGTTGGGGTGATGATGGGGAAGGATCGGAATACAGAGCGAAAGACGCGGAAGACTTTGGTTTTGCTTTTCTTTTTATGACATGGTTCGAGAAGGGAGGATTGCTGGCGAGGAAGTGGCGGTGGTGGCGGGACTGTAGATGACGAGGATATTGTTGTGGCTGCTGCCGTCGTCTGATCGTCTTGTGATATTGGAGATTTCGGCTCCCCCATTAATGGCTTTGCTGACGAACCAGGAATGGGAGAATGCCATGAGAGAGAGACACAGGAGAGAGAGAGAAACAAAGCGTACTAGCTAGATTAGACGGGGAGGAGAGAGAGAGAGGGCGGGGGTGAGGAGAGCAGAGAGAGAGAGAGGCTGAGTCTAGTCGTTATGGTTGTTATGGGATTTGCGGTTTTGGTTGTGTTTGCTAAGCCTAAATTCCGGCCGTTGACCACATCTCTATTTAGCCTTTACTATTTGGTATTTTACCTTGTAATACTCTCGAGGAGGACCTTATAAACGTGTATATCAAGTTTCATTTAATCTATGAGTAACGCTACTTTTATTTTACTTCCTTCGATTAATTCTTATCACTTCTCCTTTTATATAATTCTGTTGTAAGTTTATTCGATTGAACTGTATAAAGGACAAAGAGGGAGAGGGGCAGGCGGCAACAGAGAGAAAAGAGAGATGTGTAATTCCGAAGTGTGTGTTGTATCACTTCCTTATCCCTTTATTTATAGTAGTAGGATAGGTAGAATCCTTACCCTAATAGGATTACATCTCTAATAGGAATTAAACTACTAAAGGGAATATACAAGAAACTCCTAGATACACTAGGATATACATAATCACATTCTTAATCCAATAGGACTGCAACACTCCCCATTGAGTGTGTAAATACTCAAACAAATCCAATAGGACTGCAACACTCCCCCTTTAGTGTGTAAATACTCAAACAAAACGTCGCATCAGATCTTCAGCAGATGAGGTAGAATAGTTGATAAAGTCGTCGGCACAACAGATGAATGTGAGTCTCAAATATAAGAAGGTAAGTATGCATGGGTAGTAAAACTCACAAAACCTTGCTATGGTAAAACCCAAGGCATAGGGAAAACCCATAGACTAAGGAGGAAAGTGAGAAGTATGCATAAAGTCTAAAACAAACGTTAAACAGGACGAAAGTAGTGAACTCAACGGAGTATGATCATCCCAGGATGGGTGCCTCATCAAAACCTCGTTAGGTAGCAAAAACCCAGTAGGAAAAATACTCCTAATCGTAGTGAGTATGCTTTAGGATACTCCCCCTGAGTTAGACATAACTTCCAAATACGAGAACTACAAGCAATTCAACTCAGATAATTTATGCATACCGATTCCTTAGACGAGCTTCTGAAAAGTAGACTTAGGCAATGACTTGGTGAAGATATTGGCCAGGTTGTCATGGGAACGGATTTGCTTGACTTCAATGTTCTGATGTTGTTGTTGCTGGTGAGAATAAAAGAACTTCGGTGCTATGTGCTTGGTGTTGTCTCTCTTGATGTATCCCTTCTTTAATTGCTCGATACATGCTGCATTGTCTTCAAAGATCGTCGTAAGAAGGTTAACGATGGAAGTAAGACCATTAGTGCTTCGAATATGTTCCATAATTGCTTTCAACCAAAGACACTATCACGAAGCTTCATGCAAGGCGAGAATCTCAGCATGGTTCGAAGAAGTCGCAATTAGCGTTTGCTTGGTAGACCTCCAAGATATAGTGGTGTCTCCAACGGTAAAGACATAGCTCGTTTGAGAACGTGCCCTATGTGGGTTAGACAGATAACCAGCATCTGCGTAACCAACAAGATGTGAATCAACCCGAGGACCGAGATGGGCAGTGGCTCCTTTTGAGGATTCATGGGTGTAGAACAAGCCCAAATCCGTCGTACCCTTGAGGTAGCGAAAAATGTCTTTAACACCATTCCAGTGTTTGTGTAAGTACGTTGTTGTATCTAGCTAAAAGATTAACAGCGAAGGAGATGTTGGGTCTAGTGCATTGAGCCAAGTACAATAAAGCACCAATTGCACTTAGGTATGGAACTTCAGGCTCCAAAATCTCTTCCTCATCCTCATTTGGACAGAAGGGATCTTATTTAGCATCTAGAGTCCGAACGACAATAAGAATACTCGAAGGCTTCACTTTATCCTCATTAAAACCTTGCAATACCTTTTGGGTGTAGTTTGATTGATGTACTAGGATTCCATCCAAACAATGCTTGATCTCAGGCTGAGACAAAATCAAGTTTTCCCAAGATCTTTCATCTCAAATTCTGATTTCAAGTGAACAACAATTTCCTCAAGCTCTGCGGGAGTTCCGATGAGGTTCATGTCGTCAACATAAACTTCACCAATCACAAATCCGGAATGTGACTTCTTAATGAACACGCATGGGCATAGTTCGTTGTTCACATAACCCTGACTTGTCAAATATTCACTCAGATGGTTCTACCACATATGTCTGGATTGCTTCAATCCGTAGAGTAATCACCTCAATCTAATTAAGAGAGTGTTCCGTGGTCTAGAACTATTTGAACTAATCAATGGAAGTCTTTTTGGAACTTTCATGTAAATTTCCATATCTAGATCCCCATAGAGATATGCGGTTACCACATCCATAAGCTGCATATTCAGTTTTTGGGAAACTACCAAACTGATAAGGTAGTGGAACGTAATGACGTTAATTACGGGAGAATACGTCTCTTCGTAACCAATCCCAGGGAGCTGAGAGAAGCCTTGTGCTACGAGGCGTGCTTTGCATGGCACTATTTCATTTTTCTCATTATGCTTCCTCATGAAAACCCACTTGCAGCCCATTACTTCACATGTGGTAGAGTAGGAGTTACAGGCCCAAATACCTTACGTTTCGCGAGCGAATCGAGTTCGACCTGGATTGCTTGTTTCCAGTTTGACCAATCCGTTCTATGTGGACATTCATTAACGAAACGTGGTTCAATGCCATCACTAAGCATGATGTATAAAGCAACGGTATACGCGAATGCATTATCAACAATTATCTCACTCTGATTCCAAACATTATCCAATACTGTGTAATGGACCGAAATCTCACGATTCTCGGGAGGTGGGTAGGTCTCATCTAAAATATCACCGTAATCTAGAATAACCTCATACGTTGGAACCGATGAGTAAGCAATGGTCAGATTCAAGTTAGGGTCACTAGTTTGTGCCGTTTTACTCTTTTGGGGTTGTGAATCATTTAAACAAGGAGCTTGCCATGCTTTAGGGTAGGAGCAGGTGATTGGCTAGCCGCTAGTGTACCTTACAGTGTGGGAGGTGCGGCCGCCCCACCCTCGGGGACGGTTCGGCCTTCTAAGGTGGTGTTACAGTGTACGTAAGTACGTTCATCCTTGCATGTGCGTTTGCAGGGGTATATGTGATCTCGTCACCTTTTCTAGATCAGTAAAAGCATCCGGTATGCTTTGAGCAATGCTCTAAAGATCTAGAATGCATCGCACTTCAGTTTTAGACTAAGGGGCGTGGGGATTTAAATGAGACATAGTGGGAGTAATCCATGACAATTCGCTGCATTCTACAGGAATTTTAGTGATCTTATCTCCCCCTAATGGCGGGAAAGCTATCTCATCGAAGTGACAATCCATAAAACGTGCGGTAAAGAGATTTTCTGTCAAGGGCTCTAAGTAGCGAATAATGGATGGTGAATCATAATCGACATAAATTTCCATTTTTCTTTGAGGATATGTAGTGGCGGCGCTATTGGCATTTAGACTGTGCACCCAAACACACGTAAAGACTCGTATCTAGTAACTAACTATAACAGTGAATGATGTTGTGTAGTGGTGGGCCTCAAGCGGACCAACATAGTTATGTGCAATATTGCATGGCTCTAGACAGATACCGGCAAGTTAGTTCTCATAACCAAAGTTGAGCTATCATTTGAAGGTGTTTTATGAAAGCTTCTGCCAGGTTGTTTTGGGTGTGAACAGTGGGTACAAGATGTTTAACATCAATCCCAACAAGTATGCAATAATCGTCAAAGGTCTGTGACATAAACTTTCCAGCATTATCCAGTCGAATCGACTTAATCGGATAATCAGGGTGGTGAGCCCTAAGATTAATAATTTGTACTAGGAGTTTTGCAAATGCAGCATTACGTGTGGACAATAAGTAGACATGTGACCATCATGTCGATGCATCAACCAAAACCATGAAGTATCTAAATGGTCAGTTGGATAGGTCCACAAATATCCCATTGAATCTTTTGAAGAAACTTAAGGGGATTGTGAATAATCTTTGTAATTGAGGGTTGAATGTTCAACTTCCCCATGGAACATGCTTTGCAAAGTAGATGACCGGGATAAGATTTCAAGTAATGCCCATGAGATACTTTGAGGATACGGCGTATCATATCTCGTCCGGGGTGTCTCATTTGATCATGCCAAAGTAGGAGAGTGTCATGGAACCCAGCCATAGGGCTGGCCACATGGTGTGTCTCGATGGCTCGAATGGTTGTTATGTACAACCCACTTGGGAGATATTCCAGCTTCTCGTGAATACACTTCCGACCATATTCATAAGAAGTGATACAAAGAAATTCAGAACCATTCGCTTATGTGGTTTCAACATGATATTGATTATCTCAAATATCTTTAAAACTCAACAATGTTCTTCCGGAACGTGGAGAATAGAGTGCCTCTTTAATGGTTAATTCAGTACCATTGGACAACATTATACGTGTCTTTCCGTATCCTTTTATCAGGTTGGATGGGCCTAAGAGGGTTGTCAGAGGTGCATTCTTAGGTATGAAGTTAGTAAAATAGTATTTCTCATGCAATATGGTGTGCATAGTTACACTATCAGCCAGACAACTAACTTCCCCACTAGTCATACCTAGAAATAAATTAATTGAATCAGTCACATGCATAAATATAATTCCATTCATTCAATTAATCAATTCGAGAAATAATATCCATAAAATAATTATCCATAATTCAAAACAAACCAAAACCAAACAAATAATTCCAAAGACTTAGAAAAATTATCCGAAAATTAAACCATAAACCTAAGAATTTAGGAGGGGGTTCGGCCACTAAGGGTATAAAAACACCCTAACATGTTTTCAGAAAAATAAAACTTTATTCTTTCATAGAAGCAGAAGCCTCCTTAAAATTTGAAACCTCCAAAGTTGTAGTAGCATATTCAGGATGTTCCATATGCACAAAGTTAGTCTAATCACGGGAATGATACTTGACAATAGCCTTAGGGTTAGCTCAGTATACACGTGACCAATGATCATTTGATCCACAACGGTGGCACATGTCCATTTCAGTGGAATCTGATTGAACGGTAGCTTTTCCCTTGTTCTGGAAGTTTGGGGCCTCTGGGGCAAGGGGTGGCGTTGGATGGGCCTCTGTTCGATGGACCTTGGACCCATGGTGGGCCTTGTTGCCCATTACCATGACCACGACAGGGTTTCCGTCGATTGTGGCTACTAGAATTGGTCGCATGCGCTTCAGGCGGAATGTTCGAGCTAGTAGGTCGAGCTTGATGATTTTTCATCAAAAACTGGTTTGCTTTTTAGTGAGAAGTAGAACAAAAATCAAATCCAAAAATTTCGTGAACTTCTGTGCCCTATATTCTTGCTGCCGAACAATATTGGTGGCATTGAAGGTCGAATAGGTCTTTTCCAGGAGATCTCGTTCAGTTAAGTCCTTTTTACAGAACTTAAGCAGTGATCGGATTCTACAAACTTCAGAGTTAAATTCATTCATAGATTTGTCAGCGGCTTCATCGTCGATGAGTTCCGCGATAGTAAGACTCTTTGCAATAAGATGGAGCTTCACGTCTTGAACCCATTTTAGATAGTTTCTTCCATAGACTTCTAGAGTGGTGAAATCGAGCTTGTTCAAGTTCGACATGTCCCTAAACAAAGGGTACAACAAAACATAGTTAGTCATATGGGAATCCATAGGCATACATTGTAGAACATTCGGGGTTTTATAGACATGTATTGGTTTAATTTAATCATGAAAGCTACGGGTTTCATGTGGTAAGTTTTGAATGAAAACTTCTGGTTTCAAAGGCACTAAATTTGAAACTGCAGGTTCAATTTAGTTATGAATGTTTAGTTCATATATAGGGGTACCTGCAAGAACACAGAATACAATATACAATAAAGTGTTGTGAATTTGTGGATTGCTTTAGGAAACCAAGAGTGAGTGCTTCGGGACTATGAAAGATAGTCAACGGTTCAAAGAAACGAAATAATTTATTGAATCGTTAATTGCCAAAAAAGTGAGCTTTAGGCAAATAATTTTGGATTAATTGTTAGATTAATAGACTGCTGGTCTTAATTCAATATATTGGGACCATTTGAGGTTGATCGTAGAAGCAAAACTAATTATAACATTTAGGTTAAAATTATTTAAAATGCCTAAAATTATCTTTAGATTAAAAAAACCATAGCCTAAGTACGGTGGGCTTAGGTGCTGTGGGTAGGGCAAAGCCCTAAAAGGGCATGTTGGGCTAGGGTGGTTGTAGGCCACGGGTCGAGAGAGGGGAGGCCCAGCAGTAAGGCTGCTGGCGATATAGGTCGAGACCATTGCACCCTCGCCCAAAGCTGGCTTACGGGTGGTGCGAAGGAACCACAGCCAAAGTTGGGTTTCGGTTCAACGAGCCGCAGAGACAAACCCGGCAAGCCAAAGGCTTGTGACATGTGGGTTAAGGCAAGGCAAAAGCCTAACAGCGGCGATAGGCTGTGCTGGCGTGGGCCGAGACTTCAGGTCCAATTAGGGACAAGCCCAACATGGCTTTAGGCATGCGGGTGTGGGCTTGGGGCTTCAAGCCTGTAGTGCGATCCAGTCCAGGTCGAGGCCTGGCTGCAGTTCATAGGCAGCAAGCCCAAAGGTTGCTACGATCGGTCCAAGGTGTCGGAATGACGCTGTCCCAAGGTTGTCGCCACGCGGCTGGGCTTTAGGCCAGCACAGTGGTCTTGACGGTGGTGCCATGGTGGTGAGATGGCAATGCTGTAAAACCCAGTTTTTTCTCTTTTTAGGGTTTAAAAACCCTATTTAACTGAACTGTATAAAGGCAGAGAGGGAGATGGGCCGGCGACAACAAAGAAAGAAGAGAGATGTAATTCTGAGGTGTGTGTTGTATCAACCCCTTATGCCTTTATTTATAGTAGTTGGATAGGTAGAATCCTTAGGCCATCTCCAACTGAAGGGTCTAAAGGGACAGAGGGCTAAAAATAGCCTGAAAACCGTCTCTAACCGAGGGCTGGCCAGAAAAATCATCTTTCCTGTCGATTATAACCGACAGGAATGCTTAAGAAAAAAAATTCAAATGCAACAGCTAGCTGCTAGCCGTTGCATTTGAATGTTTTTTTTTTTAAATTTTTTTACAGTTTTATTATTATTTTTTATTTACAAATTTTTTCCTATAACTTCTATTTTTCATATTTGTTTTAAATTCTATTTTTTTTCCTATAACTTTTATTTTACAAAATTTGTTTCATTTTTTTTTAAATTCCATTTTTTCCTATAACTTCTATTTCACAAATTTTGTTTTATTTTATTTTAAATTCTATTTTATTATTATTTTTTTCCTATAACTTTTATTTTACAAAATTTGTTTCATATTTTTTTTTTAAATTCCATTTTTTCCTATAATTTCTATTTCACAAAATTTTTTTTATTTTATTTTTATCCTATAACTTCTATTGCACAAAATTTGTTTCATATATTTTTTTTAAATTATATTTTTTTTTCTTATAACTTCTATTTTACAAAATTTGTTTCATTTTTTTTAAATTATATATTTTTCCTATAACTTCCAAAGCCATTAGACAACATTAAATTAAATTAAGTAACATGAAACAACATTAAATAATATTAAACAACATTAAATAACATTAACCAACATACATGTTATACAACATAAAAAAACCATTTAACAACATCAAACTTAAACAACATTTTTAAAAACATTTAACAACATAAAACTTAAACGCCTACTTCATGCTTCTTTTGGCCCAAAGATGTGCAACAAGATCCTGTTGTAGGTACTTGTTTGTGGCACGAGAACGTATCATTCTATAGCCTTATGTACTCATTTATAGAGATACTACCAGTTCTTGGATTGAAAGGCAAATTAGGCCCATCATATATTTTTGCATGAGCCCTTCTTGACCTATTTGGATCTTCTTGGTCATCATTGGACTCTCCATCAATATACCCATCTCGCTCATCCTCCACTATCATATTGTGTAATATGATGCAGAATATCATGATGGAGTCCAAATTTTCTAAACTCTACCTTCTTGCCGGTTCGCTAATAATCTTCCACAGTGCTTGTAGAATACTGAAAGCTCTCTTAACATCTTTCTGGTATGCCTCTTGGTGTAAGGTAAAGAACTTTTCTGCTTCATTCCTAGGGTTTGGAATTGCTTGGACAAGTGTCGCCCACTTTGGGTAGATGCCATCTGCCAAGTAATACCCCATATTGTATTGACGGTTGTTGATGTAGTAGTCAAGTTGAGGTGCTTTACCTTCCGTCAAGTTATTGAAGAGGGGTAAACGCCCAAGAACTGTAATGTCATTTTGGGATCCCGGGACTCCAAAGAAAGCATGTCAGATCTATGTGTCATATGAGGCAACCGCCTCTAACACAACAGTTGGCTTTCTCGACCTTCCGCTAAAGCTTCATTGCCATTTGATGGGAAAGTTCTTCCAATCCCAATGCATGCAGTCTAATGACCTTATCATGCTTGGAAACCCACGACCTTCAGCTTTGCAGCTTTGCGAATGAGCCGATTAAGATATTTTTGATTTGGCTCGCGGAGGTACTCGTCTTTGTAAACCTAAATAATTGTGTCACAGAATTGTTCAAGAGCATCAAGGCATGTAGATTCAGACATACCATAGGTTTCATCCATCAAATCAGCTGGGGAGCCATAGGCCATCATTCGGAGTGCAACAGTAACCTTCTGAGGAGGTGAGAAACCAGGGCGGCCTGCTTTATCCCATTTCTGTCAAAAGTATGGATTAACCTCTTGGGCATCACGAAGTAAACGCTCGAAGACATGACGCCTCATCCGGAAGCGACATCTGAAATCCTCTTCTGTGTACACCGAGTTAGGGTTGAAGTAGTTGTTCATCAGATTGGCATGTGACATCACTCTGTTTTGTGGTTTGTAAGAGTGACAAGCAATAGAGCCACCCCATTGAGGTTGTTCCTCAGTTGGTTGACACACCATGGCTGCTGCTCTGTTTTGTTTGTTGTGCCTTACTTGAACTTCTTCATCAGACTCCTCATCTTCTCGTATCATTTGCTCTCATTTTGCTTCCAATTTGGAATTGGATGAGGACCCCCAGTTGGAATTGGATGAGGACCCCCAGTTTGCGATTCATTTAGTTACGTAATTAAATATACATACGGTATGTACGTAAGACGTCATATTGGACCTTAAAAAGTGAGTTTTGGGTTCTTAGGTCCATGGGCCTTGACCTATTATGCTTGTACCTCAAGTTGTGTAGTACAATTTAATTGAGAAAGCCCAAAAGGCCCATTTAGCTACACTATGTCACTTTATTGGCTAGGTTTTCACACTTGTGACGCACATATATAAGCCTAGACCTAGCATTCATGTTGTGTTTCTTATGTCCATATTGTTTTCGTATCATACCCGATATCTTGACGAGTCGTGTCGTGTAACACCTGTTAAAATAAACGAGTAATATGACCTAAACTCGAGCCATTAATATTAACGGGTAATATAACTGTCCCGTTACCGGTTAAAGAAAATACATTTTAAACCAATAAATAATCAAATGAAAAACATAATACTGAGTTAGTATATACATACCACGTCACATAAATATTACTTCAAAACATAAAAACACATTCGTTTTTCAAGTATCACATAAATATTATTTAATGTAGAAGTGTGAAATATATATATATATCTATAAATGCTCATTATTTTTTTCTTTTTCAAATTTTCTTTTTTGAAAACATGATCGTTTAGAAGAAGCAGGAAGATGAATAGTTTGGATCATTGATACTACATTCATTGTTTTATTGTTAGTAAAAATATAGGTAAATTACATTTTATCCCCTTGGGTTTCGGTGCAATTGCACCTTATACATCATTTTTAAAACATTTCAATCTCATACATTTATTATTATTTCATTTCAATTTTATACATCCGTTAGAAAATTGGTTAAGTTAACCGTTAAGTGCTGATGTGGCAAATATGAAGTCATCATTTATGTTGACGTGGCTGCCAAATGTGTGCCACGTGACCAAACAATTAATAAAAAATTTAAAATTTAATTTAAATATTAACATATTAAAATAATTAATTAAAAAATAAAAAAAAATTCACAAATTCTTCATCTTCCCACTCGAGCCACCCTTTCTCCCATCACCAACCCCGTCCCCCATCACCACCCCTTCCCTATCACTTCTGCACTAAGCTTCTCCCTTCAGCACCAACACCATCCCCAATCACCCTTTCAGCACCAACACCATCCCCAATCACCACCCTCTTCCCCCATCACTTCCACACCAAGATTCTCTCTCTAACACCACCACCATCAATTTCCTTATCCACAAAGCTCGGAGCAACCTAAAGACCCCCAATTTTCCCCCACCTCACCAGATGACTCGCCGCCACCACCGACTCAGCTCTAAATGACTCGCTCAACTGGGATAAGTTCAGCGACTCCGCTGCCACACAATCCAAGGAGGAGCTCGACTCGGGCTCCCGGCACCCTATCTTCGAACCTGACCCCTTCAAGCCCGGCCTAACCATCCACCTTAACACTGCGCCCATGGACGATGCTATTTTGGAGATCGAGGAGGAGCTCGATTCAGGCTCCGGGCATCTCTAAAGATGACTAGGGCCTGGAGATTTCCCTAAGACCCATCATCTAATTAAATTACTTGTATTTGGGATCTAGGGTTTAACCGCAAAAGGGGAATTCGAATCAAATTAGATGCGAAAATGAGGAATTTGGGATTTTTGGTTAGATAAGGAGGTGCGGAAGTGATGGGGGTGGTGATGGGAGAAGGGTGGCTCAGGTGGGGAAGAGGGTGGTGGTGGGAGAAAGGGTTGCTCGGGCGGGAAAGATGAAGATTTGTGATTTTTTAAAATTAATTATTTAATATTTTAATATTCAAATTAAATTTAAAATTTTTTTTATTAATTGTTTGGCCACGTGGCACACATTTGGCAACCACGTTAGCATAAATGAGGATCTCATATTTGCCACGTCATCACTTAATGGTTAACTTAACTAATTTTTTAGCGGATGTATGAAATTGAAATGAAATAATAATAAATGTATGAGAATGAAATGTTTTAAAGATGTTGTGTAAGGTTGCAATTGCACCGAAATGTATGAGAATGAATTGTTTTAAAGATGTTGTGTAAGGTTGCAATTGCACTGAAACCTGAGGGGGTAAAATGTAATTTACCCTAAAAATATTGCTCGGAGTTCATAAAGTCTCTAATAACTATGTAACATCGACTCATATTTCAGTGAGAGAACAAATCGTAATCGACAATTGATGGTTAAATATAAATCTAAGGTTTATGGATTTTGGTGTCGGATTTTAGAGTTGACCCCTTCATGAAAGTTGTAAAGCTTGTCAATAAGTGTGTGTGTGTGTGTGTGTGTGTGTGTGTGTGTGTGTGTTTTATGATGTCTTAATCTCACTTTTAAGAGGATAAAACATTTATGAGTGTGACTATATGAGAGTGAGTAAATAACTTTGAAAGCGTTAACCATATTTGAATCGAACTAACTTGTAATGGGGCTAAGGATAATAGGCTCTTGAAAGAAAGGTTGTGGAATTCAAAATTTTTGAGAAAGTATACATTAGAGCAAGCCAAAAACAGTAGCACCCCATCTCAATTTCAACTGGAAATATGAACTTTGCATCACGAGCTATTCCTCCAAACTATGCAATTCCATACTCAAGCTTTTTACGTATGATAACCATGAACATTAAGAATTTCAGTATGCTAGAAGTTTGTTTGTACATAATACATTTCAACACCTTAGCACTCCAATATTTTCCAATCTTTTGATAAATGAATGAAACCCATACTATAACGCTTCCTACAGATTTTTTATCTTTTCCCTCTTTTTAATCATGCTTGAATATACAATGCTACAACACCCCTCATTTTGACATTTCAATGTAGCACACATTCTCCATCCATTTTTCTATATAAACAAAACCCCAACAGCACATTCTCTGTAGGACTTTCTCAAAATAATAAAGAATATGTATATGCATAAGAGCTCAACTCCAATATAGAAGCACGGTAAAGAGATGTGGCTAACAAAGAAAAGATTTAGTTTAAGGCTCAAAGGGCTACTAATGATAAAATTAGCATATAATGTAGGCATGAAAAGCTCAGACGATCCAAAAATGGTCTATATCAATTGATGAGTGAATTGAGAGATATAAAGCAAGTTCTAGAGATACATGAAAAAATGAGATCATGCACACAAGAATAAATGAGATTGATGCATAGTGGTTCAATCATAAAATAGGCTCAAAAGCTCACGAGGATTACATAAGCTCACTAGATTCACATATGAAACTTTAAATCATGCTCTAATTTCACACCAACAAGGCTATGTGCATATAAATTTTCCAAGTCATGATCATCAAACATATAATTAAAACAAAGATAATGTAAAGAACTAATGTCAAGCTTAAATTTCTTGAAAGTTATGTACCTAAAAACCGAATCTCATCACTGAATTAGGAAGTAGCCACTAAGAACAAGACTAAAAAAAAAACATTTTTGGATTTTTTGAAATATTATTATTATTATTTTATGTATTTTCTTGTTTTTCATAACTAAAACAAAAGGACTGAAAAAAAATGAAGATAAAAAAAACAAAAATAGACAACAAAGGTACAGAAAAAGAATGCCCTTGGACAGAGAAACTTTTCGGGTTTAAAGGAGGAGTGGCAAGTGAAGATGTAGATGAGAATCCACCCCCAAACTTGAATTTTAGTATCAGCAGCAAGGTAGAGTAGCTCCAATTTTATGCAAAATCAATAAAACAATGGGTAAGCTAAACAAGAGACTTAGGAAATAATCTATTATTGAAAAAAACTGACTATTAACATTAAACCTAAAGCAACTAAAAGATGTCACAATCCGATATTAGAATTTCGATTCCCAGCAACGGTGCCAAAAACTTGTTGCGAAAATTAGATGACCAAAATTAACCTCATTAAGTCTCAAATTTTTGTGCTTGCAAGCATACAAATTGGATGATAGTATAGTATTGAAGCACATATATTGTTCCATAGGGATTGAATTGATTCTAAAAATTCTTACTAACTAAATTGAAACAAATTATAGTGTAGAAGCTTTAATGGAAAAGATATGATATTTTGAATAAACTAAAATAGATTAAAGCTTGAAAATAAAATGCGTGTAAATATAAATTGAAACATACGAAAATAAGACCTAGGGCATCCGAATGCTCCGTAACCAATTCTACTTCATTGCCTTAATATGTTATGCTCAAGTAATCCCTTAATATTGATGATCGTTTTCCCACAATTATTGAATGGTCATGGCATCTGGTTGTATCAAAAGTATTCTTACATGTTAACCCTCTATGGCATCTAGATGAATTTAAACAAGAACCCATTAAGCTCTATGGAAATCATTAGAAAATCACACAAACCCTCATTGCATGGCATCTACAAATAGGTGTTTATGGTATCAATTGCAAGAAGCTAAACTCAAGTTAAGTATGGCATCTACTCTAACTTGCATCAAATTAAATCATTTAAAACATAGATGGTGATCAAACATCTAAATAAAAATCAAGAGCATTACGATTAGCAAAAGATACTCAATCAAGAAGAAAAATTTGATTATAACAATACCACAAGGCAATTAAGTATTCATGATCAGGCTACCTCGTAGCTGTGGAGCCTAAAATAATCCCAAATATTCTAGAGGTAACACGTGGATTTTTATTCAAAAAAGATAAGATTGCCCTCAATAAATGGGCACGCTTCTCATGTGCTCCCATGTGCAGCTCACACCCTTAGAGGTCTCAGCAGCTGAATACGACTGCCCACAGCTCACCTGCCTTTGGCAAGGAATTAAAGATAAGGATTAATTACCCAAATTCCATCTTTAATTCATTTCTAATTGAAGATTGACTCCAATCAAGTAAGTAATCCTAATTTAAATAAATTAGGGATAATTACACCATTATCTCAAGATATTATTTCCTATTTAATATCTTGGGAATATTTAGAGAATATCTTTCCATTAAACACTATATGGCCGGCCCTAGCCCTATAAATACCCCATATTCTACCAAATTTTGAGAGCTTTTGCAACCTTAAAAAAGCCCTAAACACTTTAATCTCTCAGAGAAACTAACTTAGGCATCGGAGATCTGTTGACCTAAACACCCCACTCCCACCTCGTGGGCGCGTGAGGCTGATGCGATATTTATACGCGCACAAATTAAACCCTCTTTTTGTCAAATTATAGTATAGGTGCAAGTAGGGATCGTTCTGGACCGGGGATTAGGAGGGATTGTTAATCTCTTGGAAACTGACTTAAAAACGTAAAAACAATATAAAACACTAAACTAGACTCAAAGAATTCAAAAATACTTTAAAACATAAACTAAACAGATTCTAACAAGTTCAAAAGACTCAAAACTCTTAAAAACACAAACTAAATTGATTTCTAACTAATTTGACATTAAAGTAAAGGGGGATTTAGGTTTTGACAAAATTAAACTAAATGAACAAATTGCAATTAAAACAGAATGTAAATATGAATGTGAATAAAATATGGATGATGGAATAGCCAAGGGGTTCTTCTCCACACATGTTACACTTGCATACAAGATTGATTCTCAGTTGGTCTTTCGATAAATTATGAAACTCAACGCCCCGGGTTAATTAGGTCCGCTTAAATTAACCGTCAAGTTTTCCTTAAGTTAATGAATTGGATGGGTTAGCGCAACGCAATTCACCACATTCTCCAAAAGTCCTTTACGTGAACAGCACAATAAAGATACAATCAAAGATCATTAAGCATTATGAAAACTATAAGTGTTGACGAGGCATTCGTTACTATGATGAGCATGAAACTCGTGCCAAGAATTCATTTAACGCGATTGTTTATAAGCAACCTCCACTACTTGTGAATATAAGTTCATAACGATTAGGTGAAATTCACTTATATTCTAGCGTCATATTTATGCATGAAAATTAAGCGCGCATTCTTAATAAACATTCATAAATAAGTTATCAATCAAACGGTTAAACAAATTGAATCCACAACTTATGAAATTCCAACGAAAGTTAATCAATTCATATTGCAAATATAAACATAGTTTCGAATCACCCCCTAGCTAAAGGGGGTTTAGTTCCTCATAACTTTGAAATCAAAGAAACACCTAAACATTCCAACAACTCAAACTTGAATTGTATGAACGTTTAGGCACTCTTCTCTTCCATTCCTCATACGTACAAAACAAAGAGAATTAAATTTAAACTTTGAAATCAAAGAAACACCTAAACATTCCAACAACTCACACTTGAATTGTATGAACGTTTAGGCCCTCTTATCTTCCTCGTTGTTGTAGCACAAGGTCTAAGGTGAGGTTTGGGGATTATGGAAATGGATGAGGAGTGGTGTTTGGATTATAAGGGAATGGATGGGAAGCTCACGGCTAGGGAAGGGAGAATGTGTTTGTAATGTGTTGTGTATGAAATGAGATGTCCATGAATGAATGAATGCAAGGGTATTTATAGGAGTAGTGGAGGGAACATATGGCTATGTCATTTGTAGGTGAAGTAGGTGGATGTTGTAGGTGATTATGAGTGATAAGTGATAAGTGTATGATATGTTAAGTGATAAGTGAATGATTATGATAAGTGATAAATGAATGTATGATATGATAAGTGGTGAATGATATGTGGTGAATGATAAGTGGCAGTGTTTAAGTATTTAAAATAGGGAACAAAGCCCTTCCTTGCATGGCAAGGAAGGGAGACACAAGGAAACACACGACAATGTCCTAAGGTTGCTAGGAATGTTGTTTTTGTGTTCTAAAATGCGTAGGAGTTTTCAATGATGCTCAAACATGAGGTCTTTTTAGGATTTAACTTTCCTACTTCAAGTCTTCAATTTCGTCCATCCTTTTGGCTCCAAGCATATGATATCCATTCCAATCTCTAATTTGCTCCAAAAGACTCCAAAAGGCATCCTTTTGCATACTTTGCCCTTAGAACCTGAAAACACACAAAAGAAGCATAAAGAACTAAAATAACTAAAGAAACATAACGTAAATGTACGAGAACAAGCCATTTAAGTCGCATAAATATGCTCCTATCAAATACCCCCACACTTAGCTTTTGCTAGTCCTCGAGCAAAACAGAAAAACAAAACAAAAAGAACAAAACACAACCTACACCTTCCAACAATCATATCAGGGACTTCCAATGCACATGACAAATTAAAAATCATTATTCTCACAGATTTGAGCCATCTTTACACTTAAGTACATTCTTACTCATAGTCACCACATACTAGTTCACAATTAAGCATTTAAAACCATGTTTTGAATGTAGTAACATGCCTTAGAGAATTCCCTCAATTTCTTACTAGATGTACTCTCGTTTTTCACACAGATTTTCTGACTACACACCCTACACTAGGTATATGTGAGAAGATTGATGTAAACATGTAGACGAACACTCACATATGTTATAATAAGGAAAGCATTTTCTGGAGTTAATAAGCATGTTTAGATATGATCTCATGAATGGAATGCTACTACTTAGACGCGAGAACCAGTGACACCATAAGCCCATACCAAGTTCAAACTCCACAAATTGAAATACACAACACTCAAGATAGAAGTCAAGGGTTGTAACGGGGCTTGGGGTATGTGGATAACAAAGAAGGGATATGGAAAACAAAGGTTTTTAAAGAAATAGTGAGCAAAGCATTTGAATCAACTTAGAATTCACTTTTGAATGAAAACTCAACTTTTGAACAAAAAGGGAGAGTTTAGACAATTTACACCCAGAATTGGTGTTTTGGAACCTTTCTTCAATCACTTATTCTTTCATTTTTTTTCTTTTCTCTTTTTTTTTTTTTTTTTTTTTTTTTTTTTTTTTTTTTTTTTTTCTTTTCTTTTGAATCTCAAAACATCAACACTTAAACATTCTCTCCCCCACACTTATTTTCTTTCATAATGTAACTCAAAAGGAATTCAATTAAGTCATGCTCACTATCTTTTAAGAACAAGGGTGGGGATTGTCCTAAACTAGGCTAGGTGAGGAAAATGTGGGTAAACAAAGAATAAAGGCTAAACAAGGCTCAACGGGGTTAAAACTTACAACATATACGAAGTATGGGAAGTAAGGCTATTTGGCTATGGTGGTGGTCACTACACAACTTCTTCTTGAATATGTGTTATGCAAATCAATAACATGCTTTGAATGAAATGGGCATGAGTTCTAGCATTTGGAACTATATGATGAAACGCCTTCTAAGTAGTAACCAAGCAAAGAATAATGAGATCATGCAACGACTTTAGAAAACAAGAAATCACAGATTAAACTCTCCAAAGAACGTTATAGGTTCAAGTCTCTCAGGGTTGTAGCGTTTGTTTGAGTTCCTTCCTTCAAGCATGTTACAAAAACGAATTTTTTTTTGCTTTTATGATTGCATGTGAAGTCATACATTATAACCATAACCAAGCATATACCAAGAGTAAATCATACTTTTCTCTATGTTTATAACTCTTTCTAACCGTCATGCAATTATAAACCAAATCCTTATCATTGTGTTGGAAGGTACCCTAAGACACAAACACACAAAAACGACTCAAAACACTCTTTTTAGGGTTTTTAAAACAAGTTTTTCAAATTTTTATGTGATTTTCGGAGTTATAAAACAAAACACACTAAAACACTCTAAAACAACTTAAAAACACCTTAAAACAGCAAGGAACAACATTTGAAGTTATGGGTGATAAAATCCCACGAATTTGCATTAAATAAACTTAGTTACCCCCCCACACTTAAATCAAACATTGTCCTCAATGTTTTAAGCATATGGTTCACACAAAACATAAGTAAACACACAAAAAACATTTAAACATACTAAACATGGCAGAATGTAATTAACAAAGAGAAGAGTTTAGGGACGCAAATCTGGTTATGGAGTGTAAATTCCCTCTTCTCCTTGGTGATTGCATTGAGGCTTTGATCTTTGTGATTCCACAGGCTTACTCTTGAACTGGTTTCCGCCCATCGTTGATTTTCCTTTGTGCTACTTCTTGAACTGGGCAGCATGATGGTTCATTTGGTCTCCCCCGAAGGTCTGAGCTTATCCCTTTTATCTGTTTCTTTGTTCAATCTTTCCAATTCGTATTGAAAAGGGTTGGAGGATAACTCAGCCTATGTTTGTCTCCACATGCTTCAATGTATCATTTTCACTTGCCTTACTCGCCCCCCTTTGCAGAAGTGGTCCCTTCTCCGGAAGTGTATCAACCGTTGAAGATGACCACTCGAGAGCAACGCTAGGTAAGCAATCAGGAATAGGTTCCAGGCAGTTGGCTCCAGATCGGAAGATTGACTCTAAGTGCCGGCTGATTGCTTCTTTTACTTTGCCATGCGAGTAAGAACAAGGACAAAGAAAAAGACAGGGAAAGAGCATGATATGAGATACTTTTGCTTTTGACCTTGATGATATGAGATACCTTTGCTTTTGAAGAAGCGGTGCATGAATCAGCACATGTATTTCCTCCTGGGTCATCTTTACTCCAGGCATCTGGTATCATCTTTGGGGAAGAAGAAAAAATTTAGTATTTCGAAAGGCTTTGCTGGGAGTGCGCCCTCAGAGGTGAGGGAGAGTTGGGCATTTTCTTCAGGTTTGCCTTGCCATAAAAGACGAAGGTCGACATATATAGAGATAATATCAAGTGGTGGTACTTTTTACCCTTGTCGACAAACGTTTTGATCCCGCAATTCCGGCTTTTTGAAATAGTGGCGCCTCTTCGATCTCTGAATACGCCTCTTCGATTTCTGAGCAGGCGCCCCTTCGATTTCTGAACAACGCCCCTTCGCTTTCTGAACGACACGTGGTAGTGCAGATGCGGCTCCTTTTGACAAAGCTGCACGCGTCTTCTGAAAAGCAGAGAAAGCGTCGCCGAACTTTGCGCTTGTCGGCTAAAGATATGTAGTTGCGGTGATGGCCTCCACGTGTTGTCTAAAAAGAAGAAATCTTTTGACAAAGTTGAACGCGTCTTCTGAAAAGCCGAGAAAGCGTCGCCAAAATTACGCCGGAAATTCTGGCTTTTTGAATCGGTGGACGCGTCGCCTTGGCTTTTTTATTGAGCTATCGATCACCACAACAAACACTCTCTGAAGATTTCCCATTCTTGAAGATCGACTCCGGCCCTTTGAAATTTAACTCCATCCCTTTTCTTTGAACACTTTTGAAAAATGGCAAACTCATCGAACCTTAGCTTGGAATTGAGCCTTAGCAGTGATACGGGCGCGCCGCGTCAAGGTAACGTATGGCGCCCTTCTTTCTTATCTTCTAACGGTCTTCTTACAGGTGAAGACTCCGTGATGCAGGACGCCACAACAGCTACAATAGTAGCTAGGAACCTCCTCACTCCAAAAGATAGTAGGCTGCTGTCAGGACGGTCCGATGAGTTGGCCGTTCAAGAGTCCCTCGCACTTAGTGTTCAGTGTGCGAGTTCTGTGTCCAACATGGGCCAACGCCTGCTTGCCCGCTCCCGTCAGGTGGAATCATTGATGGCAGAGGTGGAGAGTCTTAAGCAAGAGATCCAGCAGCTTAAGTACGAGAATAGAATTTTGCATGTGCTTGCAAATAACTATTCGTCGGGCATGAAGAGAAAGCTTGATGAGCTGCAAGAATCTGAGGGTCGAATTCACAGTGACCGTCAAAGGCTTGCGGCTTGTCTCCAGAGGCACCTTTTTCCTGGGTCATCCAGCGCTTGGCCAAGTATTGAGGCCTGGAATGCTCTAGCTCCGATGGCTTCCGCTCCGATGCCTCCCGCTTCTGCGCCTTCCGCTCCTATGCCTTCCGCTTCTATTCCTTCTGCTTCGACGCCTCGTAGCGGGGCTTCACGTAAACATCCTCTGTGAAGGCTCCATCTTTCTCCATGTTTAGTATCTTTTTTTTTTTTTTTTTTTTTTTTTTTTTAACATAAATAAAATCAAACGGCATGGAATTTATCTTTGAATGGGCGGTGATACTTGAAATGATCCGGTAATAGTTTAAATTCCAAATTGGGTGCCTGAATCATTAACCACATGTTAGTATAAAAGAAAATTGAAAGTCGGGGAGGCGGCCTACCTGTGTGCTCCAAAATGAACTCCAGAATAAACACCCCTTCGAAAGTTATGACTTGTCCCGTGTCATAAAATCCAACTTCCTTGGGAATTGTGGTTTCAAATATGTCCTCTTTGATGCCTTCTACATCTTCTCCAGCCACTACCTTCTCTTGAATCATTCTTCTTGGTGTACAAAGTCCTTTGAAGAATTCAACACCATCTAAAACTTGCTGTGTTGCACCAAGAATTTGAATAGCATTTTGCACCTTTGGGAAGGCTTCCACGATGTCCTTTTTACTCTCTTCTTGGTTGGGAATCAAAAACCTGCTAGGAAAAGGGACATTGGGTGGAATAACATCAGAATAACATGGAATTGGGACGTCCTTACTGGTGGTGGGTGGTTTAGAGGGCTTAGGGGGCTGCGGCAAGGGTTGTTCTACCCTTGCCGTGTGCATGTCTTCTTCCTCCTCCTCAATTAGCAGCTCTTCATCCACTTCTAGGCTATGTTTGGACATTTTTAGGTCAGCTCCAACCTCCATAGCACTTCCCAAAGTGATAGCATTATGGATTTCAAAATCTTCCTTCGAGTTTTCAATAGTTGAGTTGGAGAGTTCACTTTGCTCTTGAATTTGTTTCATGAACTCCATAATCTGCCCAAATTGCTCGTCCAATTTACCCAACTTCTTGTCTTGATTTTTTTCGTCCTGCGTCAAAGAGGTTAGTAATTGAAAATTTTTATCATTATCCATGGACATACTTGAACTTGATTGGAATTGTTGTGGGGGAGGTTGTGGTGGCTGCATAGGTGTTGTATTGAACTCCTCATATGGTTGCCAATATGCTTCTTGTTGAGCCTCCTTGGCTTGATTTTGTGACCCCTGCGCCAAAGAATTTATTTCATTAAGAATTTGATTATAATCTATTGGCGAACTTGAATTTAATTGAGCATATTGCATATGAAGTTGTGGTGGCTGCATAGGTCTTGAATAGAACTCCTCATATGGTTGCCAATATGCTTCACGTTCAACTTGTTGATCTTCCCACCATATAGAGTTTGAATGATCCCTCCAATCTCTTTGTGGACATTGATTGGCTTGAAATCCTTGCCTATATGAAGCACCAAATGTAGGGACACTCTGCATTGTGGTCCTTTCGGCATACGGCGACAATTTAGAAGTAAGATTTGCCAATTGAGCTTGAATGCTAGCAAAATCCATATCTTACTTCTCTAGTACCTAAAATCAAAGAAAGAGAACTAAATCAAATATCAAAAGTAACAACAAACAAAGAAAACAACACTAAGTTAGAAACTAAAACGAAAACAACTAAACCAAAAAAAAAAAAAAAAAGAAAAGAACCAAGGGATTAGCAAAGTTGCTAATCCCCGGCAACGGCGCCAAAATTTGATGCGATATTTATACGCGCACAAATTAAACCCTCTTTTTGTCAAATTATAGTATAGGTGCAAGTAGGGATCGTTCTGGACCGGGGATTAGGAGGGATTGTTAATCTCTTGGAAACTGACTTAAAAACGTAAAAACAATATAAAACACTAAACTAGACTCAAAGAATTCAAAAATACTTTAAAACATAAACTAAACAGATTCTAACAAGTTCAAAAGACTCAAAACTCTTAAAAACACAAACTAAATTGATTTCTAACTAATTTGACATTAAAGTAAAGGGGGATTTAGGTTTTGACAAAATTAAACTAAATGAACAAATTGCAATTAAAACAGAATGTAAATATGAATGTGAATAAAATATGGATGATGGAATAGCCAAGGGGTTCTTCTCCACACATGTTACACTTGCATACAAGATTGATTCTCAGTTGGTCTTTCGATAAATTATGAAACTCAACGCCCCGGGTTAATTAGGTCCGCTTAAATTAACCGTCAAGTTTTCCTTAAGTTAATGAATTGGATGGGTTAGCGCAACGCAATTCACCACATTCTCCAAAAGTCCTTTACGTGAACAGCACAATAAAGATACAATCAAAGATCATTAAGCATTATGAAAACTATAAGTGTTGACGAGGCATTCGTTACTATGATGAGCATGAAACTCGTGCCAAGAATTCATTTAACGCGATTGTTTATAAGCAACCTCCACTACTTGTGAATATAAGTTCATAACGATTAGGTGAAATTCACTTATATTCTAGCGTCATATTTATGCATGAAAATTAAGCGCGCATTCTTAATAAACATTCATAAATAAGTTATCAATCAAACGGTTAAACAAATTGAATCCACAACTTATGAAATTCCAACGAAAGTTAATCAATTCATATTGCAAATATAAACATAGTTTCGAATCACCCCCTAGCTAAAGGGGGTTTAGTTCCTCATAACTTTGAAATCAAAGAAACACCTAAACATTCCAACAACTCAAACTTGAATTGTATGAACGTTTAGGCACTCTTCTCTTCCATTCCTCATACGTACAAAACAAAGAGAATTAAATTTAAACTTTGAAATCAAAGAAACACCTAAACATTCCAACAACTCACACTTGAATTGTATGAACGTTTAGGCCCTCTTATCTTCCTCGTTGTTGTAGCACAAGGTCTAAGGTGAGGTTTGGGGATTATGGAAATGGATGAGGAGTGGTGTTTGGATTATAAGGGAATGGATGGGAAGCTCACGGCTAGGGAAGGGAGAATGTGTTTGTAATGTGTTGTGTATGAAATGAGATGTCCATGAATGAATGAATGCAAGGGTATTTATAGGAGTAGTGGAGGGAACATATGGCTATGTCATTTGTAGGTGAAGTAGGTGGATGTTGTAGGTGATTATGAGTGATAAGTGATAAGTGTATGATATGTTAAGTGATAAGTGAATGATTATGATAAGTGATAAATGAATGTATGATATGATAAGTGGTGAATGATATGTGGTGAATGATAAGTGGCAGTGTTTAAGTATTTAAAATAGGGAACAAAGCCCTTCCTTGCATGGCAAGGAAGGGAGACACAAGGAAACACACGACAATGTCCTAAGGTTGCTAGGAATGTTGTTTTTGTGTTCTAAAATGCGTAGGAGTTTTCAATGATGCTCAAACATGAGGTCTTTTTAGGATTTAACTTTCCTACTTCAAGTCTTCAATTTCGTCCATCCTTTTGGCTCCAAGCATATGATATCCATTCCAATCTCTAATTTGCTCCAAAAGACTCCAAAAGGCATCCTTTTGCATACTTTGCCCTTAGAACCTGAAAACACACAAAAGAAGCATAAAGAACTAAAATAACTAAAGAAACATAACGTAAATGTACGAGAACAAGCCATTTAAGTCGCATAAATATGCTCCTATCAGAGGCTTAGGTCTATGATCAAAGGTGTTGATTGTTTTGCAGGTGCATTTTTGTCAAGACTGAAAACAGCAAAAATTTGCATCGACATTTGCCCTAGCAAAGGAAAAAAAACAAAAAAAAAAAAAAAAAAAACAAAAAAGCTCTTCCTTTTGCCCTTCTTTGCCGCAGCCCTTACGTGAATATTTGTTGATGTTTTGTGGCTGGTGGACTAATAACTAAGTAATTCTAGTAAGGAGAAATAGCCTCCTTACATTACCCATGGCAAAGCTTAGAAAAGCTAACAAAAAGCCTACAAAATTCCAATTAAAGACCCACTAAAGTCCTAACTAATGGACTTTAAGTTCTTATTAAATAAAAAGAAAATAAACGGAAATAATAAAACAAATAATTATGTTTTTACTTAAATCCATTGAATAGCATTCTCATGTTCCTTTGATCTCTAAAACCGATCTGTTTCCAATTCTTATTGTAATGCATATGCCTTGACGTAGTTAAATACACTCTTGCTCCACTGAAATTACAGAATATATGCCCGAAAAGCTCATTTTTCACTTCTTTTTGCATAACTCTGGTATTGAATGCCCAAAGATAAAAACAATATAAATTAGTGCATTTACCTCATTCGAATATACAAAGTCCAAAGGAAATAGATGATAAAATATATATGAATATAACCATATCAAATACTATACTAGTTGGTTTGAATTTTGGACAATAGGTCAAGTATCCCAATAATGATAATAAAAGCCACTTAGTACTATGGTCTGATGGTATTCCTCTTCACTTGTAAGTGAGAGGTCATAGGTTCAAATCTCGTGGATGACGAATACGATACCAAATTAGGTTGCCCATTGTATGATTTAGTTGAACTCCCCCTCTCCTTAGTGTAAAATATACCGTTGTACTAAAAAAAATAATGATAATAAAAAACTAGCATAATGATAATAAAAAACTTGCATAATGATGATAAAATGTTCTAGTCAATTAAGAGTAATATTAGACTTTTAATATTTTGTATATATTACCACATTTGTACCCTCTTTCTCATAAAGGTAGGACGCTAGTTCACATCTCTGTCTGAGAGATAGTACAAATGTTATATACAAATTGCAATAAGAGTCTCTGGTGGTCCACATTGAAAAGTTGTGCACTTTTCTTTTCAACTTGCATTAATGAGAGCTTCGCAATGGTAATTTTAAGGAGCCATATACGGTCTACCATATAGAGTAGTAAATTGAACTTTGGGAGGACCTTATCTCAGTCGGTCATATTTCCTTCAATGTATAGACATAGACCTACGCTAGCTAGCTAGACCTCTGTTCCAAACCCGGCGCAGCATATCAGATGGACTGATCCTTACAATGGCAGAAACATCTTAAACTTGTTCAAGAAATGTGTAACAAATTAAAGATAAAGATCTAAGATAAGATCTTGAATTTGGACCACTAACATTCTAAGTTGTTATTTGTGTTCTTATACTACCTAGCTAGAGCAGCCTTTAATTAAGAATACGCATACGTTCAGCCACCTTCCTAGGGTTAACTTAAAGTTACATGTCTGCAAGCCCTATTGCTGTATCGAGGACCACTAGCAGTTCAAATGGCAATTTAACTTAGAGTTTTCCTACTAAAGTAGTAAACCTAACCTTGGGGTTTTATATTTTGGTGTTGGGCTTTGAAAAATGTTTAGTCTTCAGCTGGTTACTTACTTTGTGCCATATGTCACAGTTGCTCTGAACAATCAACTGTTACCAAGTTTTAACTTGGTTCATAAAAATGATAAACCCTGATCTTTAATTTCGAAGTTTGATTTCATATTCATAAGCTTCACCAGATTGGTTGTCGGCGAAAAATGAAGAGCACATTTGATGATCAATTCTACGTTGTCCTTTAATTACGTGGTTGATTTTTAGTTGTCTTGGGTTATTAAAAGAACAAAACGCAACCAGAAGCAGGTCTTCTCGAGTTTCTACATGGATCCAGTGCCGACACATTTGACTGTTGGTCTTGGATCAAATCCAACGGTTTTTGGTCACTTAGTTTAAGCTAATAAATTAAGTTCAACGGTTATGTGTAAGACAACTTGTAAGTGCTCAAGAAAATTGAACAAGTAAGTCTAATGGAAGTGATGACTTGTGAAAACTATATATTTTCAATAATTGATTGGACACTTAGGGGACTTTTATAGGAGTACGATTCTCTCCCCTCACATTCTCCTCTTATTTTCTCTCCTCCTCTCACACTTTTCGTTTTGTTTTTCTTTCTATAGAAAAATTAAAATGAGATGTTGATGTAACTTAATTGTGACCATTCAAATATGAGAGGAAGGAAGAGAAGAGAAAAAAAAGAGAGGAGAGAATCCTACTCGGTTTCCATGTCATGAATCAGAAAAGTAAATAAATATTAATATATAGGAAACGACTAGCTATATATATAGATTCTTTAAGATATATTAAACCAGTGATTGATTTATATCTCCTATTAAACAGATTACGTATATTATAACATGCATGGTTGCAGACAGATTGCTATGAAGTTTCTTTTGAATTAGCTTATAGAGATGTAAGGCATACCAGTATCAGTGAGAAATAATTAATTATTAAACTTCAAAAACTCATTTGAAAAGACCATATTAGATTAATTAGACAACTGATTCATACGAGTGTTTTTTTTTTCTTTTTTTTTTAAGTACATCGATATTTTTTATACTAAGGGGAGGGAAAGTTCGGCTAAGTCACATAATCGAATTCGCCGTTCATGAGATTGGAATCTAAGACCTCTCATTTCCAAGTTCCAAGTAAAGAGAAATACCATCAGATCATAATACTGAGTGGCTATAATTAAAATGAGTTAACAAATGCAAATCAAATGAAATTATTAACGTAACCTGTTGACTCAATACTAAATGGGAGATAATTTAATTAAATAAGTACGATTTTTTTTCCCTCTTGGGTGAGCAAAACTACAGTGTCCGAGTTAGAGATATTGGAAAAAAAAACCTAAAGGAAGGCTGATAAGTTGGTCTGCTGCGATCTGCAATGGGACCATAGTTCTTAAAAGCTTCCAAGATATAATCAATTAGATTTGCAGAAAGAAAATAAAAATCATTTCATTTTTTAATTAAAAAAAAACTCCGAATGTTGTTAGATCATCTTTAACCCTTAGGTTAAAACTTAATATTTTTAGCCTAGAAAATTTAGGTTTTGACCCGAAAACATCTTTTCTGCTCCAACATTTCTGGCCGAAAATTTTAGCCCCAGATTATTAAAGAATGAATTTAGGCTATTTTTTTTAAATTAACTTAAAAAAATTTATGTAGACTATCCTAAATTAATTTTATGAACATTTTAACCTAAAAATATTTAAATATTAAAAAATCACTAAATGGATACATAAAACTCATGAAACACTATGGAAGAATATGAAACACATGATAGAGACGTATAGATTTTTAGGTGAATTCTGATTTAAATATTTTGTTTAATTATTTAAGTGTTGGATTTAACTTTGGGTCGTTAGATATTTTTTTTTACCGTTAGCTTTGATTATATTTGATCTCAGCCGTTGGATTCAATAAATGTATAAATATATTAATATAAAACTAAAAAAAAAGTTTGAATGTGGACCGTTGGATCAACCAACGACCCGTTTAAAATTGGCTGCTTGATCAGAAATAAAATTGTTAGGCTCATTATTGCGTTGGACAAGTGGGTGACAAGCCCACGTGGGTGATATCGATAGACTTGCTAAGCTTGGTCCATGCGCGCGTCCTTGCCTAGCAGGTGTGTTTCAGTTGCCGTTTCTCACTCTCACACGTGGGCTCCACCACTGAGTTTGGCCTAAATCTTGGGCGGAATTTGGCTTGTTTTTTTTTTGTTCTAACACTTAACCCCATTTTAGCTAAATGATTAGAATGAAATTGTGGGGCACTAGGGGGGGGGGGGGGTGGGGGAGGGGTGGCGGGGAACAGAAGGGAAAACTTGAGACTTACTCTAAAGGTTGAAGTTGGTCTTAGAACAGACATTGGATGGATGTAAATTACAATGGGGTTTGTTGCAACCCATATTATATGGCGTGGTATTTTTCAGTGAATATGTTTACTTGTTAAGTGATGAATCCAAATATACCTTGTTATATATAAGCCAAGGGAATAGACAAGTTTAGTAACCTGCTCGTGAACAGGTTTCTTACATGCCCCTGGCATGTTTGTTAATTTGAATCGTCGATGGCCAAAATTGATTTCCATACCAGTGCCACACAAAAGGATGACACATTCAGTGGCAGAGTGAAAATGTCAATCCCAAAAATAAGAATTTAATGCACTGTAAAGTTTCCTAGTAAGATTAGTCTTCGGTAATTACCAAAAAGTAACCAAATTTTAATTCAAAATTTCACATTCTATTCACCTCAAATACTGTAAGTTGAAAATAAAGAAATGCCACGTGGACAAGAATCCTATTAGAAATTTACATAAACAATTACTTCTCAGCACGTGTTACTCGAAAATCCTATCTAAAAAATTATTGAGATTACATAAAGATAAAAAAATAAATTTGGAAACTTACACATTTAGTGGCACATGTCAACCAAAAATCCTATCCAAAAAATTATTAAGATTGCATGAAGATAAGAAATCTAGAGACTTACTCATTTGGCGATACTTGGCACTCAAAAATCATGTCCAGATAACCTTTTTTTAAAATATGGTGCGAGTAGTAATTCAAATAAATTGACCAATACAGAAAAGTTTTTTTTTCAAACAACATTTTATGGCCTAGCTGTGATCTGTAGGAGCTGAGGCAGAGGTTTTCGTTCATTTATAAATATTTTTTTTCAAGGCTATAATTTTAGACTGAACTACGTTTTGCCCTTTCAATTGGAGATGACCTAAAAGGGGGGAGGAAGAGAGGAGAGAGGGGGGGGGGGGGGGTGGTGGTGGTGAGGGGAATTGGGCTAAGGCACACAATAGGCCAGCAACTAACTAGATATTGAACTCAATATAAATATAATGTGTCATTCACGTAAGTCGAACATGAGAGCTCTCATTAACAAGTAAAGTAGAATACGACTAGACCATAAGACTAGTTGATTATTAGTTTTCAGCTTGCTTAGCTGCAATAAGACATTTCATGAAATTTGATTTTCCTTAGGGTCGGAGATGACATAAATAACATTATATTTGAACAACTTCGAGCCAGTTAAGAAAGGCAATTAAAGGTCAAACCATGCACATCCCACAGGATAAATGTGTTGCAAATTCTTTGCAGTTCTCCGAGTAAGTATTGACCTACTTTTTGTATGTCAGCTCTGGATAGTAAAATAAAGAGTTTGCAACTCAGATTTCATGGTTATATATGATTCTTTTGGGTCTTGGCTATTGAATATGAATTGTTATTGTCGCCAAAGCAGAGAAATCACCTTTAATTAATGCACCAAGAAGAAGAAGGAAGAACAATTGATTTCAAGGAATACCACCTCAGTTCTCATACATCTTTTTCACTATTTTGGCTTCATTGCTGCCAATGCCGTTGTGTTACCGTTATTACTCATTGACGTTACATTTTGGAGAAGAAAAAAAAGCCGTGCACTTATTTCTTAGTACGTACTCTTAGACCTGAACCACCCGTCCCCCCCACCCCCTTCTCTCAATTTTGAACTAAATTTCAACCTTCTACGAATGAATATGAGAGAGAGAGGGAGAGGAGGAGAAGAAGGAGGGTTCTGTGGTGCAGCTTTCTTTGTCTGCAATGCTGCAGCTAAATTAAGATGGGTGGGCTGAGGGGGGGGGGGGTGGGGGGTTGTGTTGGAAGTAATAGGGTGAGCCCAAAACTTCTTTTTCTTCATCCACCTTTATTTGTCCTTTTATCGATAGCACAAGAGGCAGCTGCAGGGTACTGGGTACGTACGCACTCATTTTGTGCCACCTCATAAGGTGTACCCACGTCTCTTTCTGTGATGCATGTTAGGCCATCTTCAACCGAAATGATTAAATATAACACTGTTAAGAATTATAGTTTTGTAAAAAATTATTTTTAAATGAACAGTGTTAGTCATACTCATATACGATCTCACAGCCCGTCAATAATTTATTAGTTTTAGGTTTATACTTTAAATTTATTAGGTAATTTAATTAAACTGCTGTTGAATATTTTCAAATCTAACCGTTGAATGTGAATCAATTATTGCAACTGAAAAGTGGGATCCCAAAAAAAAGGCTAAAAGGAGGGTTACATTTGGCTAGCCTGATGCTCAATCCAAAAATTCATCTCCAATCGATGTATAGGCTATAATTCTATGGAGTCCACCACGCCATTATTTGGCTAAAAGGACATCATGCTAGCCAAATGTAGCCCCCTTCCTAGCCCTTTTTAGGGCTTAGTTTTTCAATTGCAATAATTGATTTAAATTCAACGCCAAGATTTGAAAACATTCAATGGTAATTAATTAAATTAACCAATAAACTTAAATTATAAACTTAAAATTAATAAATTATTAAGGGGATTATGTTTAGCCCCTTCGGTTGGAGATGGTATATCAGTATAGCCTGACACTGTTCATTTAAAAATAATTTTTTTGTAGGGCTATAATTCTTAACAATGCTATGTTTAGCCCTTTCGGTTGGAGATGGTCTAATCCACAGAATTATAATCTAGCCATCGGTTGGAGATGAGTATTTTAACAAACCCATTTTCTAGTTTTTGAACATTTAGCCCTCTCTATTGGAGATGGCCTTACCCTCCCCTAATTTGCCTTTGATCATATTGTGTCTTAGGGTAATGCATATATAGTTTGAAATCTACTTTGTCATATATAAATATACGTATGCAACCTTCTTCTGTTGCATATATAGTTTGAAATGATAATATTCACTCATGTTTGAAACATTAACCCTAACCATTTAGCTCAACTTGGGTTCATATTTCATTTATGTTTGAAACACTACTCTAATCATTTAGCACAATTGGTTAGGAAAATTTATCTTACACACAAAGTCCTCGGTATGCTTTGAACGCATCTATTGTCATTAATGCATAAATAAAAATTGTAGTTGAAAAATTCATCTTATTATTATGGAAAAGTAGATTTCAACTCAATTTCATTAGAATATTTTAGGAAACACTCAAACGTCCTTTAATTATCTTCTTATATAAAAACCTTTCCATAGTGAAACGTTAAGGTCAATTAATAGGTAGGGTTATCATTTTTCATTTTACCCTCTACAGTTTTTTTTTTTTTTTTTTTTTTTGTTATTTGGGTCAACCATCAGTTTCTAAGTTAAATGTTATTTGTGTGAAAAAAAATTTTGATTTTTAACTTAAAATTACTATATTTGAGTTTTATACATCGGTAATGTGGATGAGTTTGATTTCAAATGTGTAGGAAATGTGGATGAGTTGGATACTAAATGTGTAAATAATGTAGACTGTTTTATATCAAATGCGTAGTTAATGTGGATGAGTTGGATACCAAATGTGTAGGTAATCCAGTTAACTAGATTGTTGTCGCTCAGCTCTACATTTATAAAATCTATGGCAACACTCCATTGTTTCTTGTCAAAATATATATATATATATATATATATATATATATATATATATATATATATGGGCCATGACTCTATTTTATAAGTGGTATTCAGGTCCGGTTTGGTATTTTTCTTTCACCAAAATCAGCTTCATTTAAAGTTAAGCAATAAAAAAGTAGTGGTAAAACAAGATATCCAGCTCATTTTAAAAGCAGCAAGTAGGTTGTTTTTAAAAATTGCTTTTATAAAAAAGTTGAGTTGTGCCTTTAATAAATATTTTTAATTCTTGTAATACCCTCTTTAGTTATTAAAATGAAATTATTTATCCACTATAGAGGTTTTATCTCTTGCAGAACAAAGTGACCACCACCATGTACCACTACAAACACTAACATTTGGAAACCACCACCGCCATTACCACCACCATTGTTTCCACTGCCGCCACCATCACCACCATTGCCACCACCGCCACCTCACCGCCACCACAATTGTTACCACTGCCACCATTGTTACCTCTGCACCCCAACCACACCCTACTATTGGCATCACCAGCATACCCTACCATTGTTGTTATCATCACTGCCATTACCCCTGCCACTGTTGTACCACTGCCACCACAGCAAGCACCACCACTTCCCATGACATTGCCCCTGCCACCATTGTTACCTTTTCACCTTAACCACACTCCATTATTGGCACCACCAACGTACATCCACCATTGCCCTGCCACTATTGTTGTTGCCACCACCCCCACTACAATGTCCATTTTTGTCATCATATACAACTATATCTCTTTTACGTTAAAATTTATCAAACACTTTTACATTGCTCTTTGTGCTGACATCATTTTATAATACAGCTTATCAAGCGCTCAACTGCTCTATTATACAGCTTATTATTCGTAAAACACATTAGAAGTATTTTTTTTTAAAAGGCACAACAGTCTCAAATTGGCCTTTAGCCTTTATTTTGGTGGAGGATGAGTTAAGTTCAAATCTCATATAGACACATATCATGTCGAAAATCCCGCATTGAAGATTTGAAAAGGCTAATTATGATTTATATAAAATGTTTCATTCTTAATTACAACGAGGCCTTTTCGGATAACATCCTATACCTCTGGGGATATATGTGGTTAAGTTGGGGATAATATCAGGGTTGAACCATTTGGCCCATCTCTTGAAACTTTAATAGGTATTAAAGCGGTTTTTTTGGGCCCGAAAACTAGATTTGTATTCTTTCCAAATCCTATTACTGGGTGCGTTTCAAGTGTGTAGTATTCACGTGCTTGTCTGTTTTTTTTTCTATGTGGAAGATTCTTCAAGTGTGGCTCACTAAAGATTTGATCCCATGTAAGGGGGCGTGTTGGAAATCCCACATTGGAGATTTGAAAAAATAAATCAAGATTTATATATATATAAATGATTCCAATCCTAGCAACACTGGGACCTTTTAGGATAAAATCTCATACCTCTCGGACTATAAGTGGTTAAGTTAAGGACAATATTGGTGTTGGAACATTCGGCCAATCTCATTATAACTTTAACACACCATGTTTAATCAAGATATAGACAGATTATTAGATTGTGAGCATTCATCCTAAAATCAATTTGGCTATAGCAAACAGAAGTCCAAGATTATTTAAACTATTAGGCAAGGCTTTAGTTATTGATGTGAACTCATACTCTCATATTGGGAGGTGGCCCTTATTTTAGCCACACGCATGGACAATATATTGGGTGACATGGAAGCATTACACTAAATACATGAATATCCTACTCTAATGCTATGAATATGAACATCTATCCTAAAACTAATTAATTGGAATCATAGTGTCTAACATAGACATGTATGTATGCAATGTATGACAAGATGTGGAGAGAGAGAGAGAGGGAGAAGCCTGTCGGTTGGAAGATGATGTAAATGGGAGAGACGGGATGAGTGGACTCAAAGGTCTCAATCTGATATGGTCCCCCTTGATACTGCTCCTATGGAACTGACATATGCCTCCCTTTCTCACGCCTCCTGACTTCTACCCCTCCCCTAGTACTATTTCTTGGCCTCTTTCTCTCAGAGGGAAATTAAACATAAAGCTTTTGTTGCACCCTAAAGGTGAATCATCACAGTCACACTTCTCTCTCAAGTACTTCATCAGTCTTTTGCACTTTAAAAGAGAGAATAGAACAGAACCCTTTCAAGGTTCAACTGATCGTCTCTCTCGAGCCACGCCAAGCCTCCTCTCTCTCTCTCTCTCTCTCTAAGCTTAGTTACGATCATTATCATCATCATCTCTCCCTAGCCCTAGCTTACTCTATCTATCTTTGTGGTCCACAATATACTCATCACCTTTAAACCGTGCAGGCCCATATAATAACGTGTCGATCGTTTTAAACAAGAAGACAGCAGGGAAAGCTTAACCAATTACAACCTAATATGGATTGGAATACCAATTTGAGACACCTTGTTTCTCGACCAGAACCTTCCTTTGGCTTCCTCTACAACTATAACAGCTATGACCACTATCCTCCTGGTAATCTATTATTTATTATTCTGACTTTAGTTACAAGTTTTCACCGTTTCGACCACTACTTTCTATGGTTAGCACTTCAAGCAAAGCAATTATTCAACCCTGATTTCTTGGAGAAGTCACACTTCAATTAGTCATTTTTTTGAGGTCAAACACAACCTCAAAACACAGAAATATGCAGTCTTACGTATACATATATCTATATGTTATACATGTTATATACCCAATGCTTTTTTAGCACTCATTTTAGTTGTCAAACTTCATATATAAGACAATACTAATAATTCATTTGTTGGGCAATTGTAATTTATTTTTCAGGACTGGAGATGAAGCATCAAGCAATGATATCTGAGACATCATCGCACGGCGGCTTGGTTCCTGGAATGATGGACAGAAATAATCATCAGAGCAGTTATGGGTGCTCTAGTCAAGACAAAAAGAAGAGACTGACGAGCGATCAGTTAGAGTCACTGGAGAGGAGCTTTCTGGAGGAGATTAAGTTGGACCCTGACAGGAAGATGAAGCTTTCAAGCGAGCTCGGCCTGCAGCCTAGGCAGATTGCAGTTTGGTTCCAAAACCGAAGAGCCAGGTGGAAGGCTAAGCAGCTTGAGCGCTTGTATGATGCTCTTAAACAAGAGTACGATGTTGTCTCCAAAGAGAAGGAAAAGCTCCAAGAAGAGGTAATTCATCTAATTTAATGGCTTTATAATTAATTATTGACCCTTGATTAATCACATGCAACCTATGCACTAGTTCTCCCTTTAGAAAACTTAGCTAAAAACCCATTTCTATATAATGATTAAAATTTTCAAATAATTTGTACAACATTTACTGACCACACCGTTGACCATTGCATTAATTTAGTGAGTTGTATAAACATGGCATTGTAGGTCATGAAGCTGAAGACAATCCTAAGAGATGAAGTTGCTAGGAAGCAAGTTTCCATCGGCTACACTGAAATCTCTGGTGAAGAGACAGTAGAAAGCACGTCGGTTTCTATTCGAAGCGCTAACAAGGCAAGAGGGACAAACCAACATCAGATTGCAGAGTGCAATTATCTCTACAATGTTGAGGAATATAACCCAGTGTCACCACCTTTCTGGGGAAATCTGCCTTCTTATCCCTAAGAGGCTGTTCTTGTTCTTGTTGTCGTTCAACTTTAATTTATCAGGCAGGTTTTGCTTTTATTAATTATTAGCTTAGTAAGAGGAACTAGTAGTTTTAATTTCTCCTAGGTTTCTAGCTCACTACTAAATTAGAGATAATTGACATTTCATCAACCAAAAGGACGTAATGATCAGCATGGCATTTATTAATGTACACTTCCATATTGTTATGGCATATTCCTCTTTGGATAATGCTTGTGTTCCCCATGGAGGAACTTGCTCATCCTCTCACATACGATTAATGAATCTTTATCATTAGAACATCATAATCGGAACCATTCATTATCTTTGTCATCATCTAAAGATCATATATATACGCAAGAGGTCTTAGATTTGATTCTCGCCAAAGGCGAACTTGAACTACATTATTGTTAGCCCATTATGAGACTAAACCAATCCCTCTCCCCCTCAGGATAGATACTATTGTTTGTTCCAAAAAAAAATAATAATAATACATGCAAAAAATTATTCAGTATGAAGATTTTTTAGCCATTTATATGCATAAAGCACATGGACAATTCATCATGTGTATGCTACTGGTTATCAAAGGAAGGCTTGAGAGAAAGTAAAATTATAGGCATGCCACTACCGGAGGCTGCCAGTTAGGCTTGGCAATTTCTAACATAGCCTGTTAACCTGACACAAAACGATACGAAATTAACAGGTTATCGAGTCGACACGATAAAGAATCGGGTCGTTATCGAATAACTTGATAAGCACCTGTTAAGATAACGGGTTGGTCTTAGTATACACGTGGGTCACCCGATACACGATAAGCAAAATATTAATTTAATAATTGTATACCCCTAAAAATGCTATAATAATTATATATATATATATATATTATATTATAAATATATATATTAAATTAAATTTAGAAAATTTGGAAAATGAGGTAATATATTTTTATATGATATAGTACTATTGTTTTATTTCTTTTCATAATTATTTTGATAAACTTCTCATAATTTGAATGGTTTATAATTTTTGGTTTTTCTATACTTAGTTTATGCGGAAGAGAGTTCTGATATGGAAAACCTTACTGAAAATATCATCAACATAACTCTTGAAGGCAATAGATCAAGCCAAAGTTCCAATACAATTTGTCCATGATGATTGATGAAAATTGAAGGATTTTGTAAAATGAATAAAATACAAGCTTTGAATTTCATTAGCAAGGTTTTAACTTCTGAGAAAGACTTCATAACCTTGAAAAAAAACAAAACTCCTTCATTTTGCATATCCTTGCACATTTGGTATTTTGTTATAGACTAGTAGTGTATTGGTGCTTTTTTATTAGGCTATTATTTAGGAGTGTAGATGTAGTACTTAACGACAAATGTGTTTTTATGTTTTCAAGTAATATTTATGTGGCAATATGGTATGTGCAAATTTAAGAACAAAAAATTCTTAACGAGTCATAATGGGTTGAGTCATTTTACATATTGGGTAAAGTGACAAAATGAACCTACCTACTGAGGACCCGTTAAGATAACGGGTGTGACATGATACAACCCGTTAAGATAACAGATGTTACACGAAAACGACACAAAACACGACAAACACTACCTGTTTGCCAATTCTACTGCCAGCAGACAATGTTTGTGTAGCAATTTTGTAGGTTTGTGCGAGATTTTACACTTGAACTAAACGATTGAGCTCAATGAAACACTGGTTTGGTTAAGTTCTTTTTATGTCTCAATGACCCATCGCTTTAGGTGTTTTGTGTGTTGTACTTACCTATAACTTAAATAAAAAAGAGAAAAGAAGATAAACTGGTTTTAATCATTTCAAAATTGAAAGAAAATCACACTAATAAAATTGCAAGGGATACGAGGCAGTTACATAATTGACAAGACTAAAATGAAACAAATTTGAAAGGTAAAGAGACTGTAGAATAGCAAGATTCAAGCCATGAGATAATAATGCTAAATTAGACCATCGATATTTGATATCGGACTAGGTTAAATGAGAAACACGGGACCTCGGAGAGGGAAAAACTTAGTTGGAATGCCCATCAACTAAAATCAAACTATAGGATAACAGAGGCATAAACATTTTAGATCATTAGGATCCTTTAAGGGTTGGCTTTGGTGAAATTTTTGGATTGAGCTCAAAAGCTTTTGGTTGTCTTTAATAGGTTTGAGAATTGGATTGATTGAAGAATTAGCTGAAGATTTGATAATGGTAGAGATTAAATTTTATGAAGCTCTGAGCATGGAGGCCTATAATGCTACTATTGATAGTTCTTGAGGAAAGTGACTTCGATGTTATCGTTGAGCTAAGTTGAGTGAGGGCAGATCGGCCATTCAGTTCTGGCATTAACCGCATTTTGTGATGGGCCGATCGCCCCCACAACTTTGGTGTTCATACAAGGTCACGTCGTCCATTGTCTTGTTAGATGATTTTTTTCTCGTGGTATTAAAAGGGTACAGCCGATTAGTACTACAATCTAATGGTATTCCTCTTCACATGTAAATGAGAAGCCTTAGGTTCGATTTTCCCCAAAAGCAAATTTAAATCACATTATTGCTAGTTTATTGTGAGGCTAAGTTCACCTCCCATCACCTTTAGTGTAAATAATATTGTTTCTTTCAAAAAAAAATAATAATAATAATAATAAATAAATAAAAACAAGGGCACAAGATTCTCCGAACAGGTTGCTCACGTTGAATACTCAGTTGAGAGATCAGCTTCGGGCTCAGTAAAGAATTACAATCATGTGAACACTCAAACGGATAAATAAAAAATTATTTAAAATTACAATATGTGAAAATGGTCATCAACTTCAATTTGTATTGAAACTTTGGATAGAATATGCATTACTATAGATATCAAAGTTTGATTGAGTTGACCCGCTGTTTCATAAAGAAGAGAGAAATGGTTAATGTTACTTATTAATCGCTTCAGAAATGATTTTAAATATTTCTAGTAATCAAGCAGCTTTTGTTCCTAATCGTTTTATCCAATATAATATTCTCATTGGACATCAAATTCTTTCCGATTTTCCAAAGAAAATTTTCAGAACAAATAGAATGGGAATCAAGTTTGATATGAAAAAAAACTTATGACAGGATCAGTTGGGATAATCTATATTTGTGGTTCAAATGATTATTTTTTATGCTAAATGGATCAATTGAATAATGCATTGTATTTCTTTTGTATCTTATTTAAGGTTCTAAAAGACGCTAGACATTAGTAGGACAATGGACTGGGGCCTAGTGCCTAAGCAGCTAGATGGGGCCTAGGCGGATTTAAATAAATTTATTATATATAGTATAAATAAATGTCTATTTATACTAAAAAAGCACACATAATTATATTGGAATACATGAATCGTAAAATAAATGACATATACATTATAAAGTATTAGACCATATTAAAAACATGGGGAACAAGCTTATAATGAGTGTTCATCTAAGTATTTGACAAGTCTCTCACATTTTATTGAAAAATTAAAATGCAAAATAAAAGTTATCAATTTTTGGTCTAAGTGGGAGTTGAAACCTAGGTGGGTTTACGCGGGCTAGGTGGGCGCCTAACCAGGCTAGGCAGGGGCATAACCAAGCTAGGCGTACACCTAAGCAGGTTTAGACGCACTTTCTTTATTTTCAAACGCCTAGGAACTACCCGGGGGTGGTCAGCCGCTTAGCGCTTAGACGGAAATTTTTAGAATAGTGCTCTTATTCTATATGGTGAAATAGACAACCTTATGGATTCATTAAGCCTTTAAGAAGACTATGCCAAGGTGACCCTTACCTCGTTATTTACTTTATATATTGAGCCTTTTATTCGGCAATTAAATACTCTCTTACTCAATCCTCTTCTAGTAATAGATTTACTAACTTCTAATCAGGGACTAAGAATTTTTAATATGTTGTAAGCCTACTTTTTTTAGGGAAAAGATAGGAAGATAGCTGGTGGTAGCCAGATAGAAAAGAGAGAATTTAGCAATTTTATGGTATAATTCCCACCCCATTGTGCCTTTACTATGGTAGTAAGGAATGGAGAATCATTGCTTTTCAAGTAATACATTACAACTAGGAAACTATTTAAAATGTATTATAGAATCCTAGTACATAATGAACTAGGATTTACACAATCACACTCCTAATGAAATTAAGACTACAATACTCCCTGTGGAATGTGTAAATACTCAAGTAAACGGTGCATTAGGTCTTCATGTAATGATGTAGAAATAGTTTATGAAGTCATTTCGTCTGGTCCGTCAATGAGAAAAGTACTAAGTTGCATTAAGTCAAAATTAAACACCTTCAGGACGCAAGTAGAATGCATACAAGGGTATAACCAGCCCAAGATGGGTGCCTCGTTAAACGCCTTCAAAATATTGCAGCATCCCTAACGGTAAAGACAACTACCTAGGAGTGTGCCTTGTGCAAGTTTGATAAGTAACCAGCGTCAGCATAACAAACAAGGCAATCATCATTCCAAGGACTAGGGGGGTTAGATCCACTCAGGATGTGTAGTGATGAGCCTAAATCCGTAGTACCTTCAAGGTAGCCAAAAAACATCCTATCTAATGCAATATTAAACTTAGATATGAAACTTCAAGTTCCATAACCTCCTCAAGGGTCTTATTTGCATCTAGCTTATGGATGATCATAGGTATACTAAAAAGGTAATACTTTTAGTGTGTAGTTTGACTGGTGGATTAGTACACCGTCAAAAAAATGCTTGAACTTCAAGTCAAGATTGTTTCAATCTGTAAAGGGAACGCCTCATTTGAATTGAGAGATGCCGCATTTGAATTGAGAGATTGGTATATGGTCTAGAACTATTTGAATCATTCCATGTAAGTTTTTGGGAGCTTAATGTAGATCTCTTTATCAATATCCCCATGGAGAATAACTACATTCATAATGCTACAATCAAACACAGGACATTTAAGAGACAGATTGCGGCATAAGGCATGCATTACATTGCACAATTTCATCTTTTTTGCTTCCTTTTCCACTTGTAACACGACAGAGTTACCATTTGCAATGTAGGAACAATAGGTTTGAACACACTTTGATAAGGAATCTAATTCAACCTGGATGATAAATTTAGTTGGCCAATCAATTATACATTTGTCACTAATTGACGGAATACGGTTCGATACCATTGCTTTTCATTTGTGTCAGTAGCTATCATATAATTGAAACATCATCGATGATAATATAATTCCAATTCCATATATCACCCAAACTAGTATACTGGACCAAGAACTATAAGTCTCGGGAGAAATCCAGACTAATCTCATGAGATGGAAATGGTTGAGACAGAGATCGAGTAAGGATTTGTTTGTGCCATCATTTTTCCTCTTCTAAGGTGGTGAGTCCTACGAACCAAGTGATATGTTGTGCTTCATACCAAAGACAGATTAATTAACTATCCGCTAGTGTACCAGGTCATCCAGCAGGAGTGGCCAATTGTCTTTAAAAGGTGGCACATCTTTCGGGGATGTTAACTTGACGTCTGTTAGGTACATCTATCCTTACAGGCATGTTTGTAGCTAGTATATGATCTTGTCACTTTAGCTAGATCAGAGAATATGTCCAGAACAACACTCTAAAAGCTAGAATACATCTCATTGCTTATCATACTTGTGCAGTACGGTGAGTAATCCAGACTAATCTCATGAGATGGAAATGGTTGAGACAGAGATCAAGTAGGGATTCGTTTGTGCCATGTTTTTCCTCTTCAAGGTGGTGAATCCTACGAACTAAGTGATATGTTGTGCTTCATACCAAAGATAGATTGATTAACTATTCGTCAACGTACCCGGTCGTCCAGCAAGTGTGGCCAATCTTCTTTAAAGGGCGGCATATCCTTCAGGGATGTTAACTTGACGTCTGTTAGGTACATCTATCCTTATAGGCATGTTTATAGCTAGTATATGATCTCTTCACTCTAGCTAAATCAGATAATACGTCTAGAGCAACATTCTGAAAGCTAGAATACATCGCATCTCACTTGCTTATCATATACTTGTGCATTACGAGGATCGAGAGAAGACATAGTGGGCAACGTCCATGCTAATTTTTATCATTCTTCAAGAACATTGATGCTTTTATCTCATTCCTAATGACAAAAAGGCTGTCATTGAAGTGACAACTATAAATAAGTGGTAAAGAGATTGCTTGCAATAAGAGTTAGAGCAAAGGAGAATCGTTATCGACAAAGAGTCACAACCTTCTTTGAGGACCCATATTGGTATGTTGCAATAGAGCAACTTGGCATGTAAATTGCACATCTAAATGTGAAAGTATGAAGCGTTATGTCGTACCCAATAACCTACTGTAATGCCAAAATAGGTTAGGTGGCAATGGGCCTCAAGCGGACCAACATAGCTGCATACAAGATTACATAGCCCTAGGCAGAAACCAAAAGCGTGGTGCGTTCACCAAGGTCCGAGTGATCAATTTAATTGCGCTTTGTGATCTCTTCTGTGAGGCTAGTGAACATGGGGACTTCGATATCAAACTTCAAACCCAAAAACATGCAATACTTATAAAAAAAATCTTTGATATAAACTCTCCGACATTATCCAGTCTTGTAGACTTTATGAGATAGTTAGGGTGGTGAACCCTTAAGGTAAAATTGGCCAAGAGTTTAGAAGCAATGTGTGTGGACAAACACGTGACCAGTTTGTTGATACATCAACCAAAACCATAAGTATATACATGGTTCATATTTTCGTTGAATAGTCCAGTGTGAAAAAATGGTCATTTAGTATATCTACAAGGGATGATATAAAAATCTAGTTCCCAATGAGCAAGCTTGGCAAAGTGTGCTTATAGGCATAAAATCTTTATGACAGGTAAGATGATCTATCTTCTAGTGCAAGGCATCATATCTTGACCTAAGTGTCCAAAATAGTCTTGCCAAACCAAGTAAACTGCTCAAGTCAGACGGCTTCAGGTGGCTACACGTGGCGCAGTCACAATTGGGATGCAGCATATTGATCCCAAAATATAGCTTTAGGCTTCATATTTTGGAGGTGGTGCAAAGATATCCCACTTTATTTTCTTCAATGATCTCGTTCGTGATTATTATTATCTCGTTCATGATTATTATTCTCTCGGTGCGGTTCCACCCTTAAACCGGAATTGTAACCGGAAAATATCAACGGTTCGGCTCGGTGCAGTTCTGCTTAAATTTATTACTAGAACCATACGGTTTGGTCTACTTGGTTCTGGTTCGATTCTTGCTGATTTACGATTCTGAATACTAAGTATAAATGGAGACAATATAACATTTGATAGTAGCCTTGCTCAATTATTGAAATTGAGTTGGAAGACAGATACCAAGGAACAAATGTAATAGTAAAACTAATTAAGTGGGAACAGAGAAGCAGTAAAACCAAAATATGTAAAAAATCTCAAGTATAAAAGTAAGGAGCATGCCAATAAAACATAAAAACCTAGGGCATATACATGGAAGAAGCATTGCACCTCATTTCAGCAATTATATATATCAATAAACCCAAATGTTATAAGCTAAGGAGCATGCCAACTACAGATTAAAAAAAAAGCCACATAAGCTATTAAATACCTACAAATTTGTTTAAATGGCAGAGAACTCCTAAACTCCTCCTTTAACAAGTTATTCCCTGAAGTTTGTTGTCCAAGGGGAACTACAGCAGAACTAACTTGGTGACACTAATTTTTCAACCTATTATACCATGTCATGTGTGTGTATATATATATATAATTTATTTATTTATTATTAATAAAACGGTTTGGTTCGATTCCGACAGTTTTTTGTTCATTCGAAACTGAAATTGGAATCGGTTTGAACGGTCTGGTTCGATTTTTGACTTAAAGTTGACTTTTCAGGTCAACACGGTTCTTTTTTATTTTTTTTTCATACGGTTCAATGCGGTTTTGCGGTTTGACGATTTTTATGCCCACCCCTACTAGGCGGGGCCCAGGCGGACCAAGCAAATTTAATTAAATTTATTATATAACATATAATAACTACCTACTTACACTCTTAAAAGTCAAAACTATATTTGTATTGAGAATTTGGGAAGTTAAAACTTAAAACTTAAGCTATTATAGCATTGCCGTCATCACAAACTAATGCAGGAAAAATAAGAAAAACCATAAAACAAAAACCAAATTTGAAAATTCAGTAATTCTTATATGAGTTCATTTTTAGTAGGTTTCCCAAAATACCCTTTACCTTAATTAAAAAAATTAAAAACAATGGAACCGCCTAGCCCATCAAGCCACCCTGTAGCCTGCCTAGCCCCCTAACCTGCCTAGCCGCTAGCCCGCCTAACCTACTTAGGCGGCCCCCTAGCCCCTACCTGATTTTTCTCCACGTTTTGGCCTAAATCACATTGGTCCTCCACCTCCTAGTGACTAGGTGACGCCTAGGCCTATTTTTAGAACAGTGGTATTATCACATTCATCTAGACAACTAACTTCCCCAAATTTATACCTAATCACGTGTTAAATGAATTCGGTCACATGTATTAGAAACATAATTCAATCAACTCATATTGGACAACAATATCCATAAAATTATCGAGAACTAAACAAACACCAAAGGTGATCTAGGAACATCGAAAATTGTTCACAAAGTTAACCAAGTTTAACTAAGGGGAATCGGCCAACATGGAAATTTCATGTCGAAATTATGTTCTTCCAAATGTGTTTGGTGGAGCAAAATTAGTCTCACAGATTTACAACGAGAATGGTACTCCTCAACAGCATTGGTAGGGGCACAGACAAGTCCATACCTAATTATCTCTTCCATCAAAACAAAAGTAGATTATGCAGGGTTAAGGTTCAGGAATATTGTCCTTTATTCTTGAAGTTTTGGATCTACGTTGCTAAGGATCATGCATCTGCCTGTAATGCCACCCTTGGCATGCCTTGATTATATCATATGTTGTAAAACAAATGCTAAAGTGGGTGTGTGTGTGTGAGAGAGAGAGAGAGAGAGAAAGAGAAACAACTCACGGGTATGTTTGGTACTCTCCAGCCGAAAGAAGATAAGCAAATTCGGTAAATGCTTGTCGAAACAGAGCTTTTTGTTTGGTACACCTCTGTTAAAGTAGAGCATGTCCTTTAATACATCCCTGATGAAATAGGGAATGTCTTTCGATGGGCTCCAACCAAAACTAGGTTAGATTATTCAGTATACTTCAACCGAAGTTGTGTTTACATCGTTCGATAGACTTCAGTCGAAGTTGGGTCCATATCATTCGGTACTTTCCAGCTAAATTATTAAGGCACCTTTCTCTAACAGTTGTGTTAGTAATCAGATATGAGAATTTGGTAAACTTCTACTCTTTACACTACTGTTTTAGGAGAAAATTAGAGACATGAAGGATAAGAAAAGTCTTCTCCTGTCAAAATTCGAATTCTATAAACTTCAGAATTGTACATATCATGGATGTAAAGGTTTTAATGATGTTTTGCTACAGGCAAGACCATATGATTAAAAGGTCTACAGAGCAAGTCAAAGAGTCATGGTGCCCTCTTTAGCAAGGTACTTCCATTGTAATGCTTAAGGCATATTGTTCAAATGAAGATCATGACGGAGGCTTATTCAACTTTATTCCTGCCATTGTTGGCTTCAATGGATTCTCAGCTTCTTGATAGTTAAGTAGAGCTTCATGTCTTGTACCTAGATAAAGTAGTTTTTGTCAAAAACTTCCACGTTAGTGAAATCGAACTTGTGACGGTTTGGCAATCTAGTTAATAAAGGGAACAAGACTGTGGTTGGTGCTATTGAAAATATAAAAATTAAAAAAATTAAAAAATCGATAAGCATCAAAGTTAGAACATTCGGGGTTCTAATACATGGTTTAAGTTGAACACAATTAGTTTTCGATCGAGGCAAGCAGTAACCTAACAAGTTGTAGAGTGTAGGCTGATTAAACCAGCATGAGTTGGGAGAGAAAAAAATGCACAACAATAAGATGGTTGTCCAAAAAAGAAACAGAAGCCCAGTTTTACAATTCGTACCTTAAAATATTGTATTTTATTCCCGAGATGCGTGAAATGACTATTTTGCCCGAGTAGGTGTCTTAACTAATTTATCGAGCCTCAACTCAAGAATTATATCTTCGTACTTTCTTAAGTTTCATAATCTTTATTTTCGTACGTATGTGTTACGTTAAAATCGAATTACAAATCGAGACCTTGAGGACCTAATTGTAATTTTTACAATTAGTGAGGAGCAATTTTATAATTTCACTTAATACGTTTAAGTGGGATTACATAACTCTCGGTCTCTCATTTCGCTCAACTGAAAACACAACCAATCTCTCTCTCTCTCTAACTCTCAAAACCCCATCTTTCCCTCTAAAGGCTTTGAGAGCTTTCATCCTCTTTTCTCTTCGAAACCATAACAAATCGAACCCAAAATCCTTGAAATCTTGATCTCTGAGATGAGAAAAAATTGGGGATGCTCTTACATGCACAATCGGACCATCCCAGTGTAAACCACCATTGAAACCGAGAGTGTCAAGCTTTGAAATTCAAACCCAAGTGAGGTTCTTTTTCCAAATTTCATTGCATTGAGCATTTATCTTGCTTGGGATGAAACCTTTGTCATTTTCTAGTTTGAACCAAGGATTTTAACCCATGTTTTCCCTTTGTTCAATTTGTGTAGATTTTGATGTCCTTCTTCAGGCAAACTCCAATGAGTTTGCAACTGGTAGTTCACGAACCCACTCGAAAACAACCCTAGGTACCTGAATATCTACTTGCATGTGAGTTTTAGGCTCAAAGTTTGCCAAGATTTGACATGCATGTACCCTTCATTTTTCCAGATTCCGGTAAGTTGCATCGAGTTCCAACGGTCGAATCCGAGAGGGATTCAACCTCTCCTTATCCTAAAAAGATCCTAGGTATGTTTCTAGTGATTTTTAGGACTTAGTTACTTAGATTTTAGCCTTGAAACCATTGAAATTGAGCTCATGAGGCCCTAAATCATTTTATCGGTTCTCGTTGCAATTTCTAACTAGGCTCCGACGATAGGCGACGGTGACCAGTAATGGTCACCGTTAAGTTTAACGGCAAAGGCTAAGATTCCATTAGTTTTAATGAAACCTTTTAACGGCACATGTATATTCCGTTAACTTACTTAAAGACTTTACCGCACTGGCGCATGGCTCCAACAACGACAAGTGTGACGTCTACTTATTGAACTACGGTGGCAGACCACGGCAGCGCATGTTTCCTAGCGCATGACACCACCATGGCGGTGCGTGGTGGCGTGTAGCCAAAGCACGGTGGTGCATGGCAACACATGAGGCACCATGTGATAGACCCAAGACCTAACACTAGGTTTTTTGGTGTTCTAAATCACATGGTTCCCTCCATTTGTGCAATTTGAAGCCTAAATGGTTGAATTGGACTATGTTCCATTAAAATTTTGATTTAAGCTTATCTTAGCTCATTTTGATATTCACAAGGTTAATTGAGGATCGGAATGATGCAGGCAAGAAACCTATTTACGAGGGACGCTCTGCTTACCTATGAGTGGACCCCTTGAAAAACTAAAATGTTTTTACGATATAATATATATATATATATATATATATATAGACACACACATACCCACACATGCTTATATATGCTTAATATATGGATGCATATTAATATGTTAATCTCTGATAAGACTAGTGATGATATTGATAATATCTTTAGATTATTCCTTATCTATTTTCACCATAGGGTCATCATGTGATGAGTTGTATAGCTATCTTCAGCCGTAGATTTGTTTGCATGTTATATTTTTCCTAGTGGACTCTAGAGTTGATGATTATTATCGGTATTGAGTTTGACTAGTTGATGCTAGTATATTTCTTTCTTGCTATACTTATGTTAGTGGATGCTAGCATGATTGATTGATGGAAGGTATACTGGACTTAACTTGATGGTTTTTCGTTGATATTGATGAATGAGACTTTACTATTATGGTAGTATTATATTACATAGTTTTTCGTTATATATGTTTTCAAAACAAGGGTTATTATGTTTAACGATGATTTTATGACTGTGATAAAACTAGTCCACTCACATTTTGTTTTATCGATCCCTTAAGGACGTCACGAGACTAAGGAAAACATCGGTGGGGACAAGTGGGCTTGGCAGTGAGGCTTTCATCCTCTGGAATTTGGGTGGTGGCTCCTTTACTGCAGTTTTATCTTAGTTGTAATAATATTTGCATGATTGTACTTTTGATTATGCATAGCACTATAGTTTGTTGTATTTACTGTTATGTGAAACTACTATTTGCTCTGATGTGATGTGATTAATAATGAGGTTAAACCCGAGATAATTTTTGTCCCCAAGTGAGGAGGATGATAAGTACTTATGTAGCAGCTTTGGATTTATTATTTCAATGAACATATTTTGGTTCAAATTCTTACATATCATAAATATCATACTATGGCTTTGTCATTAAGTGGGCTTGTGACGTCATCTTCGGATAGGGTCATATGTCAATTTAGTGTGGGCTAGCACATTATGACCTCGTAACTTGTGTTATTGGAGTTAAGGTCTGTCAATTTGTTATCAGAACACAGTTGGGGGAAACATACATTTACATCATATGATGCCATTAATTGTGCTAATTATTTGATGTCTACTTGACAGAACTATGCTGCTTAGGCGTGAGCATACTCTTATTCCAGGGTTACAACCATTGACTAGGGCATTGGCCCAGCTCATTCCTAATGTAAATCTTGGTTGCACTCAAGCAGAAATTGCCGTGAGCCATGGTGCCTCTCTCTTGATGGTTTGGGTGCCAGAGAAGAAGTTGAGTCTTGGTTGGAGCATATGGATGATGTTCTTAAAGTTATGAGATGTCCGATGGACTAGAGAGTGAGACTTTCTTCATGGTCAATAGTGCTAAGAACTGGGATCTCTTTAGGCTAATGAGGTTTGGACATGGGATCTCTTTAAGAAGAGGTTCAAGAATAGTTTTCTTAGCCCTAAATTTCAAGCAATCTGAAGGTGGGAATTTTTTGCTCTTGAGCAGGGTGATATGGCTGTTGTCGACTACAAGCGGGAATTCTAGCATATGGTTGAGTATTGTCCTAGTGTTCGTGATAACGCCGATGAGAAGAATCAGTAGTTTATTTTTGGCATGAACCCTGAGTTGTGCACCTATGTCGTGGTCAATGATGGTGTTACCTATAAGACAGCTTTCCGTACAGCTTAGCAAGTTGAACAAGTGATCAACAGGAAGAAGGATAAGTGGATAGCTAAGGGTAAACAAGCAAGCACTAGTGGTGGTGGAAAACAGTCTGGAGGATTCAAAAGTAAGTTCAAGGCCAAGAATATCAAGGAAACATTGTCTGTAGGTGGAACGAAGAGTAAGATAGCTTTTAAGAAGAAGGGTCAGGCTTCTGGGTCTATTAGTGGTGGATCTAATAATACTATACCTCATGCCAGTAAAGATTCAAGTAGTAGAAGTTAATTATTTGGCAGCGATCTCAGGGTGGCTCTTTCCGTAAGGATCTCATACCTTTTTGCATTACTTGTTTCACATATCATGAAGGTGAATACAAAGCAGGTACGCGAGTTTAATTTAGTTATGGTCAGCTTGGACATTATCGGAGGAATCGCCCTAATTTGAAAACTTTCGGGATGTCTTATGAGATAACTCAGAAGCTTGAGCCTAAAGTTCCAGATAATTCTTATCAGCAGTTTGCACCTTATCCTGCTTTTAGGCAGTAGTTCTTTCAGCCCAATCCATATGGTATCCTCATATTCACCAATTTCCTTAACCTGATATGCCTCTAGTTCCACAATCTACTTTGCAGTTCATTCAACATAATACTTCTTAGGGGCAAACCAGTTGGGGGAGCCTCTGGTAGCCAAGTTCAGAGTAACCAGTAGAGTCGTGAGAATTAGACTCAAAGATCACATGGTCTGTTGGTTCAGGAGGTGCAGCGCATAATCAGATGTTTACGGTGAATCAATAGCAGGTGGATAAGGACCCTAATGTGATTACTAGTACGTTGAATGCTTTTGGTTATCTTGCTCAGGTTTTAATTGATCCGGGTGCTACCCATTCTTGTTTATCTCCTCAATTTTCTCTTATGGAAAATGTTCAACCTACCCCTCTAAATTATGAATTTGGGTTATCTATCCTTACGAGAGAAACTATTCGAATTAATTGGGAGCTCAGAAATTGTCCAATCTTCGTGGATGCTATACTCATGGAAGCATATCTTGTACCTCTACATATGGTTAATTTTGGCCTTATCTTGGGTATGAATTGGTTATTAAGGCATCATGCCCATATTGATTGTTTTCAGAAGTTGGTAGCCTTTCATCCTCCTAGATGACCACTTGTAAAATTTCAAGGTGAACGAAGGATTTTGCCAAATAGTCTTTTTCTTGTCTTCGAGCTAAGAAGCTCATGTCTAAGGGATATGCAGGATACATCACTCATGTCACGGTGAAGGAGAAAAAAAAAGTCCCTAATGTCGTGAACGAGTATCTCGATGTATGTCTAGAGGATTACCTGGATTACCCCTTAACCTGGAGATTGAATTCACCATTGATCTTTTGCCAGGTACTAATCCTATCTCTCTTACTCTGTATCGTATGGCACCTACCGAGTTAATATAATTAAAGATCTAACTACAAGAACTTGTTGATAAAGGTTTTATCCAACCGAGTATTTCTCCTTGGGGTGCTCCGATTCTGTTTGTTAAGAAGAAATATGGTAGTATGAGATTGTGTGTTGACTATTGTGAATTGAACAAGGTGACGATCAAGAATTGCTACCTTCTACTGAGGATAGATGATTTATTTGATCAACGCAAAGGGGCAAAAGTTTTTTCCAAGATTGATTTAAGATCGGGGTATCATCAATTGAAGATCCAAGCTAAGGATGTTCTTAAAATTTCATTTCAAACCTAGTATAGCCATTATGAATTTCTTGTCATGCCTTTCGGTTTGACGAATGCTCTTGCAGCTTTCATGGACTTGATGAATAAGGTTCTAACCCTAGACCTAACCCTAGGTTTTTTGGTGTTCTAAATCACGTGATCCCCTCCGTTTGTGCAAATCTGAAGCCTAAATGGTTGAATTAGACTATGTTCCATTAAAATGGTGATTTAAGCTTATCTTAGCTCATATTGATATTCATGAGGTTGATTGAAGATTGGATGGATACAGGCAAGGAGCCTATTTGTGAAGAACACTCAACTTACCTGTGAGTTGAATACTTCGAAAAACTAAAACATTTTTACAATATATATATATATATATATATATATATATGCTTAATATGTGGATGCATATTAATATGTTAGTCTCTAACAAGACTAGTGGTGATATTGATAATATCTTTAGATCATTCTTGATCTATTTTCACCACAGGATCATCATGTGATGAGTCGTATAGCTATCTTCGGCCGTAGATTTGTTTACAGGTTGTATTTGTCCTAATGGATGCTAGGATTGATGATTATTACCGGTATTGAGTTTAACTAGTTGATGCTAGTATATTTCTTGCTTGTTATACTTATGTTAGTGGATGCTAGCATGACTGATTGACGGAAAGTATGATTCCTAGACTTGACTTGATGGTTTTTCATTGATATTGATGAATGAGACTTTACTATTATGATAGTATTATATTATATAGTTTTTTGCTATATATGTTTTCAAAATAGGGGTTATTATGTTTAACGATGATTTTATAACTGTGACAAAACTGGTCCACTCACGTTTTGTTTCATCGATCCCTTAAGGACGTAACGAGGCTAAGGAGAACATACTTGAATTTGGTTGGAATTGTTGTTTTTTTTGGGGGGGGGGGGGGGGGGGGGGTGGGGTAAGGGGGGAGATTGTGGTGGCTGGATAGGTCTTGAATAGAACTCCTCAAATGGCTGCCAATATCCTTCTTGTTGAACTTTTTGAGGTTCCCTCCACTTAAAATTTGAATGATCTCTCCCACCTGGATTGTAAGTGTTGGAAAACAAATTGTTCCTTGATTGGTTATGGCCTTGATAACCCCAAGCATTGACACTATCCCAACCTCCATTCTCAATTAATTGAGGATGTTGATTAGTTTGATATCCTTGCCTGTAGGACATATCAAATGTAGCCACACTTTGCATTGTGGACCTTTTGATATACTGCAACATAAGAGAAGTAAGATTCACCATTTCGGCTTGTAGATTAGCAAATGCCATATCTTGCTTCTCTAGTACCTGAAATCAAAGAAATAAAACTAAATCATCAAAAGAAAAATAAACAAAAAAGAGAGTGATTAGCAATTTTACTAATCCCTGGCAACGGCGCCAAATTTTGATTTGGTAAAAACTACCACACAAATTAAACCCTATAAATTATGCAATCGTAGTATGAGTAAGTAGGGATCGTTCTATTCCGGGGATTAGAAGGGATGCTAATCAACACAAATTAAACTTATAAAACTGAAAACTAAGTTAAACTAAGAACAAAACAATGAGTGGGGGGATTTTGGACGAATTTCATTAAAACAAAAGTAAAGGGCAGCAAGTAAATTAACTTGTGAATGAAATATGGATGAAAGGATAACTAAAGGATTCTTCTCCACACATGAAATATATGCATACAAATCGATTTCCAGTTATTCTTCCTATAAACCATGAATGACAATGCCCCAAATTAATTATGAACAACACTAATTAACTCTCAAATTTTCCTAAATTCATTGAATTGGACTCAGCGACACAACCAAATTATTCTTCTCAAGTTCCCTAACTATGAAAAGCATGATAAAGATACATCTCAAAGATCATTAAGTTCTGTGAAAATCATAAGCATTGACAAAGCATTCGTAACTATGAAAAGCATGATACTCCTGCCAAGAATTTACTTAACTCAATCATGACTAGTGACTTTTACTACTTGCAAATATAAGTTCATAATGATTAGGTGAAATTCCCTTATATTCTAGCATCAAATCCCTGTATGCAAACTAAATATGCATCCTTAATAAACATACAAGAATAAGTTCTCTATAAAGCAGATAAATAAATCGCATTCATGTTTTATGAAACAATAACTGGATGTAATCAATTTATATAAAACATATGATCATGGCTTTGAATTCACCTCTAGCTAAAAAGAAACTTAGTTACACATGTTCAACCTAACTGAAAAACAATCTAAAATAAATATTCAAACTTTAAAAAAAAAAAAAAAAAGATAGAAAGAACTCTGAAAATTCTGGCAACTTCAATGGATGAATGGTAGGCATGGTACACTCTAAATCTCTGCAGGAATTTCATATATATATAAGGGGAATGGCTAAATCCAATGAGGAAAAGGTTTTGACATTTTGAATTATTTTAGGACTCTAAAAATCAGGTAGAGAGTCTTGGAATGTGATTAGGATTCCTCCTTTCAGCTGGAGATAAGATAATGTTGGATAAGATAGGATAAGATAAGATAAGATAAGATAAGATAGGATAGGATAAGATAATGTTCTTCTTCTATTAGGATTCTTTTTCTTGTGTAATTCCTTGCCTTCCAATCCTCGACTTTAATTTCTCCAGATTTTAGCACATATCTATCACCATTTAAACACCAAAAATGTCCAGCACGTATGCTATCCACTCCTGCTATACAATCCAAGTCCAAAATTGCTTCAAATCACTCCGTTTTGCCATTTATTGTCATCTTTACCAATTGGACCTACAATAATACGAAAATAACTTAAAAAACTACGATAAATAGAAATTAACTAAATAAATGCAAAGAAATAAGATAATAAAGTCGCATAAATATGCTCCTATCAGATGGCTCCATTACTGCAATTTTATCTTAGTTGTAATAATATTTGAATGATCATACTTTTGATTATGCATATCACTGCACTTTGTTGTATTTACTATTGTGTGAAACTTCTAAATACTCTAATGTGATGTGATTAATAACGGGGTTAAACCCGGGATAATTTGTGTCCCCAAGTGGGGAGGATGATAAGTACTTATTTAGCAGCTTTGGTTTATTATTTCAATGAACATCTTTTGGTTCAAATTCTTACACATCATAAATATCTTACTATGGTTTCATCATTAAGTTGGCTTGTGACATCATATTCAAATAGGGATCATGTAGTCAATTTAGTATCTACCAGCACATCACGACCTCGTAACTTGTGTTATTGGGGTTGAGGTGTATCACCCAGCAAGTGAGTTTAGACCAAGGCAAGGACTGACAGCAGAAGCCTAGCAAGTACGCTTAGAGCAACAACTTGGTGCAGTAGGAGCGGCATGAATCCAAGCGTCGCTCGACTAGGCTTATAGGCAGCTTCAGGCTCAACGCGGGTCGATGATGCAGCTTTAGGCATAGTGCAGTTCGAGTTTGGCGTAGTTCACAATTAGGGTAAAACCCTAGTTTTTGCTTATATTTAGTTTTCTTTCTTTGTACTCACACAATTCAATGATATAGAATAACATAATAAATAATTTTTTTGCATAGCAAAAATAACATAATAAAAAATTGCATATGCATGAACAATATGTATATTTGAGCAATTTGTGCAGTATAGGAAATATATAAAACATAGATAAATTGTTTTGGGGGGGAGGGGGTTCATGCATCATGGTGAATATTTTCATGCTACAAGAACTTATAAAATATCAATTCCGTGTTTTAAAAGAACCTGGATTGGATGGAAATGATGAAAGCCATTGAATGCTAGTTGTAAAAGGTTCGTCTCCAAAATCCAAAATTTCATCTCCAATGCATTGTATTACAACCGACAAAAACATTGAAAGAAAGAGTAATTAAATTAATAGCAAGTGGATCAATTCAATAAAATAATAAGTGAATCATAATAAGAATGACTAAAATGTAATACTCCCCTAAATTAATGATGATCAAACTCTCTTTAGCGTAGCGTCAAGACCGTGTTGTTAATGTGTTGTAAGCCTTTTTCACTGAAGGAAAGGAGAGGGAGAGGGCCATCAACAGATAGAGAGAAATGAGAGAACGTGTGAATTTTATGGTGTGATTTCTCACCCTCATTGTGCCTTTATTTGTAGTAGTAAGGAGGGATAATCCTTTTCATTCAAGTAATACATTACAACTAGAAAACTATCTAAAAGATATTATAGAATCCTACACGTAACGTATTAGGATTTACACAGTTGCACTCCTAATGAAATTTGGACAGCAGCTAATCTTTATTTTGCAAATGATTGTTGTTTTTTCCAACTCTTAATCTAATAAAGTGATAGGAGCATATTTATGCAACTTTGTTAGCTTGTTTAACTTGCATTTAGTAAGTTATTTTCTATTTATTAGAATGTTTTAACCATTTTCTTGTGTTTGTAGGTCCAAATGGCAAAGTTGGCAAGAAAGGGCATTTTGGAGCATTTTGGGGCAGTTTTGGGCAGGAATGGATAGCTTGCGTATGGAGCACAAGGAATGACGTTTTTGGTGCTTAAAAGGTTCTAGGAATGTGCAAGGAATCAAGAAGAATTAATTAAGGCTTGGAATTAGCTGAATACAAGGAGACCTTATCCAATCCTATCTTATCCAAACCTTATCCAAACTAACCTTATCTTATCTTATCCTAATCCTATCTTACCTTATCTCCAGCTGCAAGGGGGATTCCTTATCACATTAAACCACTTCCCCTCTGATTTAAGGAGTCCTAAAATCAAGCAAACAACTAATCCTTTTCCTCCTATAAGTCTACCAAGTCTATCCCTTTCCTTCCAGGATTTGGAGCCGTGACTGCCCTATATATATGCATACATTGTGCCGCAGCATGGGGAGAGAGATGAGAGACATTTTCAAAGAGTGTTTAGAGAGTTTTAAAGCTTGTGTCTTACAAGGAAAGAAGAAGAGCTTTGTGTCGCAATCTGCCATCCAAAGGGAGTGCCACAGCCTGCCATTGGAGTGGTGGAGCATTTCTGGGTTTATTCTATCCTTAGTTCTAGTTCAATATTTATTTTAATTTGGTTTTCAGTTATGATAAACATGAGGAACTAATTTCGTTTTAGCTAGAGGTGAATTCAAAGCCATGAACATATATGTGATATGAATTGATTACATCCAGTTATTGTTTCATAAATCGTGAATGCAATTTACTTAACTGTTTGATTGATAACTTATTCTTGTGTGTTGATTAAGGGGGCCCACTTAGTTTGTATGCATGAATTTGATGCTAAAATATAAGGGAGTGTCACCTAATAGTTATGAACTTATATTTACAAGTAGTGGAGGTTGCTAGTCACAATCGCGTTAAGTAAATTCTTGGCAGGAGTATCATACAGTTCATAGTTACGAATGTCATGTCAATGCTTATGATTTTCACAGAACTTAATGATCTTTGATATGTATCTCTATTATGCAGTTCATGTAGGGAACTTGATAAGAATAATTTGGTTGCATCGCTAAGTCCAATTCAATGAATTTAGGAAAATATGATGGTTAATTTGTGCAGTTCATGGTAAACTTGGGGCATTGTGATTTATGGTTTATAGGAATAATAACTGGAAATCAATTTGTATGCATATGTGTCATGTGTGGAGAATGACCCTCTAGCTAGCCTTTCACCCCCTTAATTCACCCAATTTCATACCCTTTAGTTTGTTTCTACAAGTTTGTTTGTTTGTTTAAATCTTAAATTCGCCAAAACAACGCCCCATTTAGTATTCAGAGTCTTTTTAGTTTAATATTCGTCCAAATTCCCCTTTAGTTCCTGTTTCGAGTCAATTTAACTTAGTTTGTTGTTTTGAATCAGTTTAGCTTATTTTGAGTAGTTTAAGTTTAGTTTTCTGTTTTCGAGTCTAATTTAGTGATTTAGAGTTCAATTTGTGTAGATTAGCAGCCCTCCTGATCCCTAACCCAGAACGATCCCTACTTTCATATACTACAACTATCAAAAAGAGGGTTTAAGTTTGTGTGCTATTTTATATCACATCATAAAGCTGCTAAACGCCTAAATTGATTGTGTTAATGATGCTTGCTATATTCCTTGGAAAATTGGTTTGCTACTTGGGGACATACATAAACTTTTCCATAATTTTGTGTGTATTAGCGTTGTTCATGTTTATCGGGAGGCCAACTTTGTGGTTAATATAGTGTGTTTAGCTTGATTTTGTCCCTAGTAGTGTAAGGAATGTTGTATACTTTGTTGTACTGGTTGCCCAATGGCCTTTAGTGTTTATAGAGATAAAACTCGCATAAGGCATTGTGTAATTTGACCGGAACGTCACGCTATCGGTGAGCCTGCTCTATCTCCTATTAAACATGCACCGATTAGACCCCAAAATATATTTAAGATGAAGAAAAAAATTTAAAGCGTTAGTTGAAAATTAGGTTGGATTGACAAAATTTTAGGGTAACATAAAAGTGCCACAATGTTAGCAAAGGACACTTAAGATATTTTTTGCTGACTCCCTTGGAGTTCATAGGAGATGCTCTAAAACTTGCAAAATTTGACAAGATTTGAACTCCTCAAAGTATGTTCAACGCTAAATTCTTCAATAGAACATAGTTTAGGCTTATTTTTAGTTACGTCCCTGAAACTTCATTTTGATCTCACTTAGCCCCCTGTAATTCAAAAGTCACAACTTTACTCACTGAAATTCAAAATTCATTTCACTTTGACTTGTGGACTCTCTCTTCTCCCTGAAACTTATAGGTCACCTCATGCAAAATGTGAGAACCAACAACCAATGAGACTATGTCATATGTACAATAAATTTGATTATAAATCTCTATTATGCATTAATATTCAGCAATTAGAGAACATTAAGTTTAAAAGAAATGGAAGAGATGAAAAAAAATAAAAATAAAAATTGATAAGCCTGGCACACCCAAATCAAATCCACATAAGAAATTAACAGATCAAAGGCAACGTAGAGCCAATTTAGAGTTTTATAGAGACGACTTCCAAATTTCAAGAGGCAAAATAGGATCAAAATCGAGTTCTAAGGACAACATGAAGCGAACGAGTTTCAGAGAGTAAAGTTGTGACTTTTAAATTACAGAGAGCTAATTGAAACTAAAGTCGAGTTCCAAGGAACGTAATTAAAAATAAACCTATAGTTTAAAAAGTGGAAAATATAGTTTCCGTTTGTTTGTCAATTTCTTTGAGCTCTTACAAGTTTCGTCTTCTTGATAATCTCTGTTCATTTTCGTGTGCTCCTGGAACGGCCACAAAAGAATTTGGACAGCAAGTCAAGAACAAAAATATAGTACCTGTTGAAAAGTCTGATGGCAATGAATGCCCACAGTTCATTAGCAGAATTCTTCAGCATGGGCAGAAGTTTTCAATGCCCATGCAAAGTGAAAGTTGAATACATAGAAATTGTATAGTCAGACGAAGTGTCGTAAATTTCAAAATGCATTAACTGCATCAGTTTGGAGTTGCTCTATAAATAGAGCACTCCACATGTTTTCATGTAACAGAAAATATAAGAAGAAGCAAACGAGAGAGAAATATCAGTAACATCATCTATTCCTCTGCCTTTTATTTGTTATCCTCTTGTGCTATAGTTTTAGTGTGGCATTTTACATCTACCTTGCACCTACAATTAAAAAGGTTATTCCTCTAACTTTGACCTATTTATAACACGTTATCAGCACGAGTCTCTAAATATAACTATTCTCTCATCTCTCTTCGCCGAACAAACGAAAGAAAGAAAAAATGTTTCCTCTAAGGTTTTTACTGTTCATCTTCTTCCTCTGCCTCAACTGCACCGTATACCCTCGCGATGAACTGTTTGCTTCATGCCTGCTCTTAGTTCTCAATCTAACGGTTACATACATATTTGATTACTTGTTTGGTGTAGAGATTGATTACTAACCCAGTATTTATTTATGTTAATTTTACTGCAATCCAAGATGGTGCGGTACAATCGCCCATCTTGAACTGCAAATTTATTTTTACTGCGATCCAAGACGGTGCGGTATCATCGCCTATCTTGGACTGCAGATTTAATTTTACTACAAATTTTAGGTGGAGCGGTATAATCGCCCACCCTACCCTGCATATATAAATTTACCTGCTGTTTAATTTCATTGCAATTTTAGGTGGTGCGGTATAATCGCCCACACTGCTCTGCATATTTAATTTTCCTGTTACTCGAGTGGTGCGAAATAATCGCCCATTCTATATTACATTATTTCAATGAGAATGGTGCGGTACAATCGCCCTCCTCATTCGCCTTGAAAATCTCAAGCCAGAAGTTTCAAGTCCTTATCATTTTGGCCTGAAGATCAAAATGAAAAATTTGTAAGAACCAGAAGTTCTAACATCATATTCCTCTAGGAATACAAATTATTGCAAGTTCTTACACATCTCATTTTCTTTCAGAAAAGAAAATGGCGAACTTGGCGAAGCTTGAATTTGTTGCCCTGGATATTACCGGGAAGAATTACCTAACCTGGGTACTGGATACCAAGATCCATCTGGAAGCAGAGAATCTTGGAGATACCATCAGGGAAGAGAGCAACTCATTCTCTCAAGATCGGGCAAAGGCCATGATTTTCATTCGCCGCCATCTTGATGAGGCGCTAAAGAGCGAGTACTTAATGGTTGAAGATCCCTTAGCTCTCTGGAATGCCTTGAGAAACAGATACAATCACCAGACAACGGTGATTCTTCCAAGGGCCCACTATGAGTGGACTCATCTGAGGATCCAAGACTTCAAGTCAGTGGCAGAATACAATTCTGCATTGTTCAAAATTACCTCTCAGATGAAGCTCTGTGGGGATATTATTACTGAGGAGCATATGCTGGAAAAGACTCTCAGCACATTTCATGCCTCCAACGTGCTCCTGCAGCAGCAGTATAGAGCGCGAGGCTACACTGAGTACAACCAGCTGAAAAACCATCATTCCCAACCTACTGGATCTGCACCATTCCCAGAAGTGAATGCTGCTTCCCTCGAAGTGAACGCCACATCCTCTGGTGGTGATAATCATAAACGAGGACGTGGCCACAAGCAAGGTCGATCGAATAGGAAAGGCAAGAACCATGGAGTTCAGTTTCACAACCAGGTTCCGAGGCATAATTCAGGCCCGAGCTTCAAAAATGCGAATCGCCACAAAGGCAAAGCTCATATGAACAATGCTCCTAGAAACTCTGAAGGAGCCTGCCATAGGTGTGGTGGCAATGGGCATTGGGGGCGTACTTGTCGTACCCCAAAACATCTAGTGGATCTGTATCAAGCCTCCCTCAAGGAGAAGGGTGTCGAGACCAATTTTCTCGACCAAGCTAGACCAATGGATATACCTGATCCGGTGTTTGACTTATCAGGGCAGTTGAACACAACTCATCTAGATGTTCCAAATTTTATTGTGGAAAGGGGAAATGAAGTATACCAGTCCGATTAAAACATTGATGTACTTTTATTATGCTGAACTTGTAGTATTTTCAGATTCAATAAAAGTGGCATGTAAATTTCTTGTTATAACTTGCTTTTAACTCTGATTCTCTTACTCAGAAAGCATGGATAAAAATTGTGATTATTCTCAGAACATGAGAAATGGCGGAGATTTGTCTTGCAGACAGTGCAACCACACATACAATACTTCGTGATCAAAAGTATTTCTCAAGCTTAATACCTACAAGAGTAGGAGTAACAACAATATCAGGACCTTCAGATGTAATTCAAGGGTCAGGGCAAGCCCAGATTATGTTACCAAATGGAACAATATTGTCCATACAGAATGCATTGTATGCTACTCGATCTACTCGAAATTTATTGAGTTTCAAAGACATACGTTTAAATGGATACCACATTGAAACAAAAAGTGCAGAAAATGTGGAGTATCTATGCATTACCTCCAATGATACCCAGAAGTGTATATTGGAGAAGTTGCATGGTATGTCGAGTGAATTGTATTATACATACATAAGGACAATTGAATCACATACTGTCATGAACCAGAAGTTCATTGATTCAAAAGTTTACATGCTTTGGCATGACCATCTGGGTCATCCAGGATCTACCATGATTCGTAGGATCATTACCAACTCTAATGGACATCCATTAGTGAGCAAACACATTGCTGCCTCAAATGATAACCCTTGCAAAGCTTGCTCTCAAGGGAAGTTGGTAATTAGACCATCTCAACTAAAGGTTGATACTGAATCCCCATCATTTCTGCAAAGAATTCAAGGGGATATTTGTGGGTCTATTCAACCATCATGTGGACCATTTCGATATTTTATGGTTTTGGTTGATGCATCTACCCGATGGTCACATGTTTGTCTCTTGTCTACTCGGAATGTAGCCTTTGCGAGACTTCTTGCTCAGATAATTAAGTTACGAGCACAGTTCCCAGATTATCCCATTAAGTCAATCCGACTTAATAATGCTGGTAAATTTACGTCTCAAACCTTTGATGATTATTGCATGACTTTGGGCATTGATGTTGAACGCCCTGTTCCTCATGTCCATACTCAAAATGGTTTAGCAGAAGCATTGATCAAGCGACTTCAGTTAATAGCTCGCACTTTGCTTATAAAAACCAAATTACCAGTCTCTGCATAGGAACATGCCATCTTACATGCTGCATCATTGGTTCGATTGAGACCTATAGCCAACCATCAATACTCTTCAGTACAACTCGTGTTTGGACATCAGCCAAACATTTCCCATTTACGAGTTTTTGGTTGTGCTGTTTATGTGCCTATTGCACCGCTGCAACGCACTAAAATGGGACCTCAGCGTAGACTGGGAATTTACGTGGGTTTTGATTCACCATCTATCATTAGATATTTGGAACCCTTGACAAGTGATATGTTTACAGCTCGTTTTTCTAATTGTCACTTTAATGAGACAATTTTCCCGTCGTTAGGGGGAGAAAAGACCGTTCCAGAAGAACGGAAAGAGCTGACATGGGTTGTTCCCACCTTGTCTCATTTTGATCCTCGCAGCATTCAATGTGAAAATGAAGTGAGAATGATCGTTCATCTTCAAAGCATTGCCAATCAAATGTCGAATGCATTTAATGATGCTATGAAAGTGACAAAATTACATATACCAGCTGCAAATGCACCTGCAAGAATTGATGTCCCTGTTGGACAAAATAAAGTGGCAGCGAATGATTCATCTGGTGCATGCCTGAAGCGTGGTAGACCCCAAGGTTCAAAAGATTCAGCCCCTCGAAAGAGAAAGTCGAAGGCACAATTGAATCCAAATGAAATCATTCAAGAAGAGAAAATGAATGATACATCCACAATTCATGATTCTGGACTTCCAGAGAAAGAAAATGTCCTTGATGAGACATATGTCCCTGAAGAGACAGAAGTACATGAAAGCAAAGAAATCTCTATAAATTATGCATGTACAAATGAATTGTGAGATCGGAATGAAATAATCATCGATGATATGTTTGCATTCGCAGTAGCCACTGAAATCATCTTAAGTGATGATATTGAGCCCCGCTATGTTGATGAATGCAAACAGAGACAGGATTGGCCTAAGTGGAAAGATGCAATCCAGGCAGAATTAAATTCCTTGGAAAGGCGGAATGTTTTTGGACCAGTAGTCCAAACCCCGCCTAGTGTAAACCCCGTGGGTTACAAATGGGTATTCACAAGGAAACGCAATGAGAAAAACGAGATCGCAAGATACAAAGCATGACTAGTTGCACAAGGTTTTTCTCAAAGACCTGGAATTGATTATGAGGAGACATACTCTCCTGTAATGGACGCAATTACGTTCCGTTACTTAATAAGTTTAGTGGTTTCAGAAAGACTTGACATGCGACTTATGGATGTCATCACTGTGTATCTATATGGAGAATTAGATACTGACATCTATATGAAAGTCCCAGAAGGACTTAAGTTGCCTGAAACAAGTAACAAACCACGAGGTATGCTATCGATCAAATTAAGGCTATCATTGTATGGTCTGAAACAATCTGGACGAATGTGGTATAATCGTCTCAGTGAGTATTTGATCAAAGAAGGGTATATCAACAATGTTATTTGCCCTTGTGTGTTCATTAAGAAATCCAATTCTGGATTCGCTATAGTGGCAGTATATGTTGATGATATGAATCTAGTTGGAACTCTTGAAGAGCTCAATAAAACTGCTGAATATCTGAAAAGCGAATTTGAAATGAAAGACCTTGGAAAAACAAAATATTGTCTCGGCCTGTAGATCGAGCATTGTGCTAGTGGAATTTTGGTCCACCAATCAGCTTACATTGAAAAAATTCTGAAGCGATTTGGTATGGACAAGGCTTATCCACTAAGCACGCCAATGGTCGTTCGTTCTTTGGACATTAAGAAAGATCCATTTCGTCCAAAAGAAGATGATGAACTGGTCCTTGGTCCAGAAGTACCATATCTGAGTGCAGTAGGTGCTTTGTTGTATTTAGCACAATGTACTAGACCAGATATAGCTTTTTCAGTTAACTTGTTAGCAAGGTATAGCTCTGCTCCAACAATTCGCCATTGGAAGGGTATCAAAGATGTATTGCGATACCTTCGTGGGACAACAGACATGGGTCTCTTCTACTCAAAGAACTCTACAAATGATCAGGTCCTTGATGGATATGCAGATGTTGGTTTCCTCTCTAATCCGCATAAAGCCCGCTCACAAACTGGATATGTGTTTAAGAATGGAGATACAGCAATCTCATGGCGCTCAACCAAGCAAACATTAGTTGCTACATCTTCAAATCATTCAGAAATACTTGCTTTACATGAAGCAAGTCGTGAATGTTCTTTGTTAAGATCAATGATCCATCATATTCGGAATTTATGCGGTCTAGCTTCGAAGACAGACAAACCAACTATCATCCATGAAGATAATGCAGCCTGTGTTGCCCAAATGAAGGAAGGATTCATTAAGGGCGATAAGACTAAACACATATCTCCAAAGTTTTTCAATGCTCATGAGCTTCAGAAGGCTAAAGTTATTGAAGTCAGACAAATCCGTTCAAATGAAAATCTGGCAGACTTGTTCACCAAATCTCTACCAAAGTGCACATTTCAGAAGTTAGTGCAAGGCATCGGATTACGTCGACTTACCAAACAGCTAAATTTGGAGAATGCGGAATCAAGGGGAGAAACATATCAGGGGGAGTATCCATGATACATGCTTGTTGTACTCTTTTTCCTTCGATTAGGATTTTTCCCACTGGGTTTTTCCTATCAAGGTTTTAACGAGGCAACATAAGTATACTTGACACTATATCAACGATCCAGGAAAAGTTGTACTCTTTTTCCTTCGCTATGGTTTTTTTTTTCCCACTGGGTTTTTCCAAGCAAGGTTTTAACGAGACAACTCATGTTATCCAAGGGGGAGTGTTGAAAAGTCTGATGGCAATGAATGCCCACAGTTCATTAGCAGAATTCTTCAGCATAGGCAGAAGTTTTCAATGCCCATGCAAAGTGAAAGTTGAATACATAGAGATTGTATAGTCAGACGAAGTGTCGTAAATTTCAAAATGCATTAACTGCATAAGTTTGGAGTTGCTCTATAAATAGAGCACTCCGCATGTTTTCATGTAACAGAAAATATAAGAAGAAGCAAACGAGAGAGAAATATCAGTAACATCATATATTCCTCTACCTTTTACTTGTTATCCTCTTGTGCTATAGTTTTAATGTGGCATTTTACATCTACCTTGCACCTACAATTAAAAAGGTTATTCCTCTAACTTTGACCTATCTATAACAGTACCCGAGTTTTCAGCCTTTTTGGGTATGTGCTAAATCCATATGATGGTGACACAGGATTTCTGATGCTTTACAGAGGCTTATATAGGGTCTGTGACGTTTTATGAACAAGAACAAAGACCACAATTGAAAAACTCACCCATCATGTCTCATAGACATGGTCCGAGTGAAAGCTCGGTCCAAATCTTTTAATTCCAAAACAAACTGAATAACCATGAAGTACTTGGCAATATCGAAGTGACAGATATAGGATAGACGAAAGAAAATTACGAGCGGACCATCAAGCATGGCCCATCAATCCTTACAAAACCTTCAAATTAAACAAACACGTCCTATCTCTTACTCTACTCCGCAATAAGTAGACAACAGAACAGTGGCTTAACGCTTGCCGCCACCACCACCAAGCTTTGGTCCCTTGGGTGCACCTCCCTTGGGAATGCTGCCCTTGCCTTGAGTCTTCTGAGATTTCGTTACTTCTGCCTTCTTGGCCTTCTTCTCATCTTTGGTCTTCTTGATTCGTTCCTTAATTTCACTACAGAAGACATCCAGACATTAAATCAAACGATGAATCACAAAAGGTTGACATAAAAACATTGAAACTGAACAAGATGATTGATAAAGTGAATCAAGGCTACAAGAATAGACAAGAACACTAACCGAAGTGCAGCTTCACGTGCAGCATCACGAACTTCTGGCTTCTCAGTTCTTCTCTTCTGGATAACCTCCAGGGTAGCACCGACAATAGACCTTGAGTAAGGCTTCTTGGTGGCCCGTCTCCTCTTCTTCACAGCTTCTTGAGCAATATCCTAATTATGTCAAGAACATCTGCAATTAATACGAGATACAAAACAGACGCTTGGCTGCCAGCTACTTCATACAACTACGAGATACAAACAACAGACTGCTAGGCTGCCAGCTACTTCATACTAAAAGAATGGCCACTATAGGGCAGATTAAGAGGCTAAATTTATCATGAAAGATTGATCACAAGGAGATTAGCAGAAGACAGATTTATACAGATTCTATGGGAATATAACTAATGTATGATGAAAACAGATGATCAAAACCAAATCAATTTCCCAGAGTTTTAATCCCTTCTTATATCTAATGTAACTAATCAGGACATTTCTAAGATAACTATATCGGTTGGGAGGGAGTATTGGCATCTAAGATTTAATATATCAAGTGAAAAATGCAAGTATACCTTTTTGTGCTGCTTCCTGTACATGGCTGTCCAGGTAAGCTTTGACGGCTTCAGCTTGTTGTGAAAGTACCTTTTGCATTTGGAGTTGGCAAAAAGGAACACCTGAAAGACCACCACAGGTTATAAAAAAAAGGAAGAAATAACAACATTTTTCAAATGACAATTTCAATATATAATCTGATACAAAGTAAATTAACCTCAGATTTAATATGACTGCTTACCTGAGAATCAGATCGAATAAATCTGATGCCTCTTCCTGGGTATATCTTGTCACCGCTGAAACGACAGAGTTCCGTCCTGACAAGCGACACCAAAATATCTTAAAGCGGGATCAAATGTTCGTGGCTCAAACAGAACCACACAAGGGCAAGAAATAGAGAAGAAAACTACTAAGCCTAAAACCCCAAACCATTCATATACGTCTACCTCCCATTAAATCTCTACACAACTACCAGAAAAGATTATCACCGAATAGGCAAACATAGAAATATCATCGATAGAAACTAGAAGACGTACACATCTCTGCCTACAAACGCGGATCAACAGCCTTTAACTATACGAGCACCTCGCAACACTTTCCAATAATAAAAGAACCCGAACATTCCACGAGACTGGAAAATATAATTACCGAATTCCGTGATACAGAGTTCAAAAACTTAATACCAAAACACCAACAAGTTGAAAACTCACCGAATTTAGTTCTATCTGTAACCTATGTGAACCATGAAATGGCATCCACCTAAACACGATTTCCACAATTTCATACAAACAATTAGCTAAAATCCCTAACCTTTCACACAGATTCAAACAGTAAAAATCCAACACTTATTTATTGGGTTTCGTCCATTGTTTCTCGCAATATTTCACAGATGTTCACGTTCAACAAAAACAAAAAGCACTTTTCACCCAGAAAAGCACAAGCACGCACCACACAGAGCATGTAAACAGCTTACTGCAAAAGCATAATCCAAAATCTAAATAGGAAATATAGGATCCTCATCGGTTATTGTATGTGGAAAAATTTAAGAACCGCAAATGAAACCATTTCGATATCAGATCTCGACGAGAGAGAGAGAGAGAGAGAAGCGTACTTGAGAACCATGGCTGCTACCTCCTGCTGTTGTGTGTTGATGGAGCGGAAACCCTAGAAGCAGATTTGCTTATTAAGCGGCTGAGTGCATCAGCATTCTTCATATATAACCCTAATATCTCACCAAAAACCTCGCAAGTAACACTGGACGTTGTATTTTGTTGTCTTTTTCGGCCCAAGACTACTTTCTGTTGGTGGGCCGGATATATGGCTTATTTCTGGTCAAACTGGATCTTATTACACAGCCCATGTTTATGAGAAAAATTGTAACACAAAATGGATTGGTTACAAATCCGAAATACGGTCACAGGTCCCGTTTCAGCGATCCTCTCCTTCGTCTGTGCGCAATTTCTTCTTCTTCATCATGCGATCTTTTTTCTTCAATTTGGCCTTTGATCTTCTATTCGATTCGTCGTTGCTCTTCTTCTTCGATTCAACAACCATTTTTGGTGAGTTCATCTTTGATTTGGGTCATACAACGGGGATAGGTGTGGGCTATCTCAATCAGCGTCGAGTAGTGGTCAGAGGAACATCATGGGTCATTACAAATATTGTTGTGGAGGGTTCATTGTAATCGTGTCGGAGCATCTTCAGTTTGGGTTGCTGGTCATAAATGTTGCTTCACTCTTCCTTAGTCCCTCATGCATACTTTTCCTATTACGATCTAGTGATATTACTCTTCACTTGTAAGTCGAAGGCATAAGTTCGATTCACATAAAGGTGAAAAACGTATTATAGTTATGTTACGTTCAATACCTAGTTAGTGGTTGGGCCCTTTGTGTGGCCTAACCTAATAAATCATCTCTTAAGAGCAGAATATCCCTCCCCTGAGGATATAATATCATTGTATAAAAATAAGGTTATTTTTGTAATGTACACTGTACTCAACTTCAATCTTGTTTTTCCTCTAAAACTCAAATTTCACCAATTAACCACTTGGAATTCGCTTTTCTTTTAACTTTATCTGTATTCTGTCAATTTTGTCAAAAATGTGTCAAATTGCTTATGTAGCAATACAAGTAGGACCCCATCACTCCAATAATAAAGGATTCCATGCTCCATTTATCCTAGAATGTCATGTATTACAGATTAAACTACTTTGATGCCATTAGACATGGTTTAAGGGATTTGAAGAAAGTTGAGGTTCCTTATAAAACCAATTGGCAATATGGAGAGTAGCCTAATCTCTTATAAGCACATGCAAAGTCTCTATTTCCTTGATGTGGGATTCACCTTCAACATACCCCTTCACATGTGGCGAAAAACACGTGGACAACACAAATCGAGGGACGTGGAGCAGGTGTGGCCCATTAGACTTCACACATGAGACAACATGCTCTAGTACCATGAATAAAGTTAAGGTTTCACCATAAAACCAATTGGCAGTATGGGAGTTGCACAATTTCAAGCACATGAAAGGTTCCTCATTTTCCTAATGTGGGATTCATTCTTAACAAGATTTAAGTTAATTTATACAAAATGAGTTTTACCTATAGGGACAAAAACACAAAAAATCATTTCATAGAACTCTACTAGTTTTGAACCATTTCAAGGGGAGACAAAAACTCAAACCTCAACAAACCTAACCCAAAAACAAGCAAACAAAAAATTTTAATTCCAGTATGCCTACAATATGCTCGTTATTGACACCACGTGTAAAAAATTTAAACTAATTATAGATTCGTAAAAACTAATTTTCAAAATTTTTTGGACATCTGCAAGATCGATTTCAAAATTCATGCACTTCTACCGAATCAGTTTCAAAATTCTAGCAATTCTATAGTACCATGATTTCTAGGCCTTGGCACGTGGCACCTTAAGTGGCAAGAAGGACCAGAATACCTATAGATCATGACTCTCAGACGATCGAACTTAACTTTAGTCAGATGATCAGACTTAGCTTTAGTCAAACGGTCAGACATAGCCTTAAGTCTGATATCTATTTTACTTATCTCCCATGTGAGAAACATTTAATTCAAGTCAAGTTAGGATACCTTAGGGATTAGGCAAGTAATCACAATTTTAGGAAGATTTGATATCTTACCCAGATTCCCACCTAGGTAGTCTCTCAATTTACGAATGCTATTATGCCACCCCCATAGTCTTGCTCCCCACACACATTATAATTTACCCACCATAAAAAGTTTAAAAAATCGAATACTTTTCCCACCTACTTATATTCCTAAAATATCCCTAATTGTTTTAAGTTCTAAATACAATAAATATAAAGCATTATTTGAATCCTGGAGATTTTAGGAAAATAAAACAACCACAAACATCTCCGTGCAACCCAGCCGAAAGCAACCACAACCAGACACCACATATGACAGCGGCAACTCCTTTTCTCTTTGCCGCTGAGATAGTTATTACCTTCATTTCATTTTCTTCTCCCTTCTCCATTCCTCTCTCTATATTTATTCCCGAATTCCAATTCAAAATTAGGGGTTGAAAAGTAGCAAGAAAAGAAGAGAGAGAATTTGGTGTGTGTGGGGTGGATGGAAGAAATAGAAGATGGAGGTAGACAAGGAGTTTAAAAGGGGCAAAAGATGAAGAGAAAAAAATGGGGAGGATGCTGGACAACTTAATTCGTTCCTCAATTGAAGTTTTTAATTTTTTTTTCTATTCCTTTTTTTCTTTTACTACAAAGAATATATAAGAGGATTAATTTTTAACAAGACTTTTGAAAACTTTTTACATAATGTTAAATTCAGTATTAAAGTTTTCATTAAAAATTGGGTGGGAAAATAAGATTATGAGGTGGGGCATATCAGCACTCCGATTTATTTGGGACTTACTCTCCAAACAAGGATTCTCAAGATCTATAAAATATCCTAGCCTGGTACTATCTCTCTATGTTTCTTATGATCGAAGACTCTTTACCAAGAATCATCACATATTCTCTCTTACACGCTGTTCGTCTACAAGTAGACATGGGGAAGCATCATGATGTTGTAACAACCACACCACTTGTTTTCTAAAACTACATCAATGATTCAATCCTTCTTCCTGAAGATATGAAGGTAGTCTAATATGGATTCAATCACACTCCCAATCAATCTTATTATCCCATTGCCAGAGTTCATAGGAAATTCCAACTGAATTATGCCTTCGTCGGTAGATGTGCACAAGTTGGGTTCCAACAAATTTTTTCAAGATTAGTTTCAAAATTCCAGCAATTTTGCAATATCAGTTCAAAATTCAAGCAATTTTGCAAAAATCAGTTTCAAAATTCTTCTTGAAAATCAACTATACTATTGATAAATTGCAATAGGCCTATATTGCCAGGACACATGAGATTCAGCCACGACACCGGACTTTCGAAGAGCCGAAGACTTCAGAAGAGCCTGAGAGGCACCGGCTTGCAAATTGTGAAAGAGCCCATTGCCAAATCTCATCATCTAATTACCTTGAATACACCTCCAGCTAAATAATTTAAGTCTGCCCACAAGCGGGTACACTCTGACATAAGTGATGCAAGACGTCATTCAAAGCATCTGTTTCATGTATACAATGTTATACCCAGTCTATTTTGTTTTGGAAGAATAGACACGTGTAGTTGTTTAAGAAATCGAACGTATTCATTGTCATTTTACAACGGTTGCATATGCCAACCGAGATCTAAAAACAGAGGCAACTAGAAATCTTTCCAAGGTGCAACACGTGAAATACTTGAATAAAATTGAACCAACTGATGTGAAATATTCTAACACTCAAATTAAAACCCTATGATTGTAGTTTATGAAAGTAAGGATCGTTTTAGGCCGAGGATTGGAAGGGATGCTAATCTACTCTAAACTGATTTTTATGACATTGTCGTCCAAGGGATCGATTAAAACATATGATGAGTTCAATCAAAGAGTGCTTCCGATGCAAATACTACTTGAAAATGCAATGACTGCTCTCCGTACGTTGACTGCTTGACATTCTGACAAAAAAAACGTGCTTACAAAATATGGGAACCTAATTTACACGCAATAAAAGTCCTCAAACCAAGTTTCATCAACCAATTCTTCCACTTTGCACCTCCAATAAGCCCACTTGTTTACTTATGGAAATATTTGTTTGTGCACATTTTGTTCAATCATCACGTTTATTGCCTTGGAAATCCGATGATGAGATCTAAATAAGTGTACGGCACTTATCATAGTGTGGTTGTGTTCATCATTAAAAATTGTTATATCAAATTTATCACGACCGATTGGCTTCAATAACACAACTTTCGCCTTGCAATCACTTCTACTATCTGCCCTCTTACCTTTTCGATCGGGTTTGGGATTAGCATCAACATTATGTTTGCCATGTTTGCAACAAACAAATTCCTTCATTTCCAACCCATCACCACCACTGTCATTTTTACAACTATGTTCCCAAATTCCAAACCCAATTGCGAGTGCATAATTATTATAAAAGATGTATTGATACAATATCCACGTAATATTGATACATTATTGACATGATACTGATACATCTTCGACATAACATTGATAAATCATTGACATGATATTGATACATTACCGAGTTGATAGTAAATGAAAACAATATCATTTGTGTAATGATACGATATCAACAACATATTGATCCAAAATCAACAGTATAATGATACCCAAATAACAAGAATGAAATGTAGTGTCATATGGGCAAAATTCCCACTTGCAAAGCATACTTTTTAAAATTAGCTCAAGAAAATTGCATACAATAACTAGGAAAGCTATAGCGATACTAGGCCAGTTTAACACCACCATTTGGACACCGGGTTCAGTTGTAATGGAAGTAATTTGCTTGGGATAAACCTCATAAATTACATAATAGTATTAATAAATTAATAAATAAATCAGCGGCTGTTCATTTTTAGAAGGTCGGTAAAAGCAGAAACGCAGCAGTAGATGAATGCTGGCCTTTTTAATTCTTTCGCTACTTCAATCGCTGCTTGAACACAAACCTTACACGTTAACAATTTTAAACATCCCATAAATTAAGGATGGATAGGTGGAAAAATGAATTCAAATCAGCCAGTCAGATGGATATAATCCAGGAAACACAACATTATCCTTGAAAGTAACTCGCTCCAGATTATTTTGGCGTTGCATGATACAACTACAAATGTCTCCCAAATGGGACCTATCATAGACTTGCTCGTTTTGCTCTCATTATACTTGGTTAGATGAAGCTCCTACTATTGTTTGTGATCTTATTGAGGAAGAAGCTTCCTAGCCTATTCAAGGCTTCTAATGAATATATGTCGTCCTTTTACTTAAAGAAAACTCATGATAGTATTGCCGACTATTTACTAACGTGAATCAGTCAACATATTTCTATTACCAATTTATAACATGAGTCAATAACCAAAATTAATAGTCACTTAGTATTACGGTCTAGTTATATTCCTCTTCACTTGTAACTGAGAAGTCTTAGGTTCAATTCTCACAAAAAGATGAATTTAAACCACATTATTACTAACCCTATGTGAGGCTAAGCTCACCCCTCCTCCTTCGTGCAAATGGTGTCGTTTGTTCCAAAAACAAAAAAAAAAACCAAAATTAATAATTAAGCAAAATCATTAACCAAACATTGAAGTAATGAAATTTTGGTTGTTTACTGAGACGAAAAAGGTGTATATGTTAACACATTGTATAGGATTGCAATAGCTTATACACATCTTAAGGTTAAGCACAATCCACAATCTCAAGAAACAAATTAATCACCCATTTGGGAAAACAAAAGCTGACCTCCATGGTCCTCTTCGGACCTACGCATGCCAAAAAGTATTGGTGCTGCTCCTGCGCACACTAAATCCAGGACCAGGAGATGAAAAGGAAGGAGCCTGGAATTGAACGAAAGTTTTATGAAACGGGGCCGTTATCTCAAACCAGGTCTTAAGGGCTAGATTGGGTTTGGCGTCGATAGACACCGTTTTAGAGAAAATGAATTTGAATTCAAAAAGCACTTAAGTGCTTTATGGAAGAAGTATTAATTATGTGTTTATTGTAAAAAGTACTTTATATGCTTTTACAAAATCCACTTATATTTTGCCTATAGATTTATTTCAAAAATATTTTTACAAAAAATATTTTCAATTATTTTGAAAAATAATTCCAAACGAGCTCGAAGTTGTGGAGAATTTTGATGAGGTCCATAAAAGGGTACTTAAGTTGGGTTTATTTTGGGTAAAAAAAACCTAGTAAACCCAATTTTCCTTGTAAGAAAACGAAAAATAAAAAGGTGGCTGAGCAGAGGTGAGATGGATGATGATCATCGCTGAAAAATGACGACGACGAAGATGAAATCTCACTGAACCTCAAGAAACACCATCAAAAACCCAATTTTCACCTCTTTTTTCTTTTATTTTCTCATATTTTTTGCTTGAAAAGTTGTAAACCCTCCGCCACTTGAAGACAAAACTGTGAAGACTCTCATACTCTCTTGACCCAGTAATCCAGGCAAACCCTTACATATATATATATATATATATGTATATATGTATACACACATGTAAATAAATATATTTCGAATTTCACCAATACCCAAATCGCAATTTCCAATTGGAACCCAAAAACCCTAGAAAGATCGGATTTTGGAGTGGATCGGGTGAGGAGGAAGAGGAAGAAGATGGGGGATAAACAGGACGACGATCGGAGTCAGAGCAGCGACTACACGTCGGAGGACGAAGGCACCGAGGACTACCGGCGCGGCGGCTACCACGCCGTCCGAATCGGCGACACTTTCAAGAGCGGACGGTATGTCGTTCAGACCAAGCTCGGCTGGGGCCATTTCTCCACCGTCTGGCTCGCCTGGGACACCCAACACTCCGTACTCTCCTCTCCCTCTCTCTTCTCTTTTTACGACACTGCGTTTTATTGCTTTTTGATCTGAGGTTGTAGGTATTAGGCGTTTGAGAATGTGGGGGAAAGTAATTGAAATTTTAATCTTGTTCTTGGTTTTTTTTGATCTTTGACATGCTTAGTTTTAAGTAAATTAGTGGAGGATTAATGACAAATGTGTTTTGTTTTTGTTGGGTGGGTGTTGAATTGCACAAAAATGCCAGAGATTTGTTGCTCTGAAAGTGCAAAAGAGTGCTGACCACTACACCGAGGCGGCCATGGATGAGATAACCATCTTGAAACAGATTGCAGAGGGAGACCCAGATGATAAAAAATGCGTGGTGAAGCTTCTAGACCATTTTAAGCATTCGGGTCCGAATGGGCAACATGTTTGTATGGTTTTTGAGTACTTGGGTGATAATCTGTTGACGCTTATTAAGTATAGTGATTACCGGGGAGTGCCACTACATAAGGTTAAGGAGATTTGTTATCATGTTTTGGTTGGATTGGATTATTTGCACAGACAGCTGTCGATTATACACACTGATTTGAAGCCAGAGAATATCTTGTTGATGTCAATGATAGACCCGCTCAAGGATCCGACAAAGTCAAGAGCACCTCTTATTCTTCCGGGTGGTAACGACAAGGATGCATCGGAGTCAGGGTATGCAAAAGTGTTAAATGGGGATATGAGTCGGAACCAGAAGAAAAAGATTAGAAGAAAGGCGAAGCGTGCAGCTCAAGAGTGCGTGGATAGAGATGAAGCTGATGCTGATGGAGAAACATCCACTGAGGTAGAGGCATCTCCTAACACAAGATTGAATGTGCGTTCTGTCGAAGACCAGTCTACTAGTTCTGTCAGTGCAAATAGATCATCAGATGCTGGTGGGCCAAATGGCTCTCGTCCAGGAAGTCAGGGTAGTAAGAGAGGCAATCGCACCACAAGGCAGAAGTTGTTGGCATCAATTGACCTGACTTGCAAATTGGTTGATTTCGGGAATGCATGTTGGACGTACAAACAGTTCACAAACGATATCCAAACAAGACAGTATAGGTGTCCAGAGGTGATCCTCGGCTCAAAATATTCAACCTCGGCAGATCTTTGGTCTTTTGCATGCATTTGTTTTGAGCTTGCAACGGGTGATGTACTCTTTGATCCCCACAGCGGTGACAACTTTGACAGGGATGAGGTATGGATGTATCTGTAAACTACAATTTTCAGTTCATGCCTTATCTATTAGATATAAGATTCTCCAATTCACTTTTGCTCTGATTGCAAGCACTCTCGCTATCACACTCACACAAGGAAGAGTTCATATGATGATTCCATCAAAACATACACTCTTCATATTTAGAAATGACGAATCAATTTTACTGTTCTTCCCCTGCCCACCTCCTCTCGTATGTTTGAATAAATACATCTAATGTACTGTAAACGGCTGGTAATAAGAGATTAATGGTACAGTTGGCAAGAATAAGATACACGAATGGACACGTTTTGTGACCTTGAAAAAATCTTTCGGAAACAGTTTTTTTTAGAACACAAATAGGAAAACAATTCCTCCGAAAAGCTTGTATGACTGAGTGCTCTGCTCACCATGATATAGTTTTAATGAACAGAGGGTTGTACCATGAAATGACTTTTTAATACTCCTTCCCTATACCTTCTTCAACCTACTCTTTGTATTCAGACATTTTCAGTAGGGCTAAGATTAATATAGACTCTTCATCTTTATATATGTTTTCTGTTCACAGTGCACCTATAGTTTGATTGCTACATTAATAACTTCATATTGGCATCAGTAGAAATAACCATGGGGAATGCATTGTTAGCGGTTGTTGAGAATCTCTACGTATGAATATATTAGAGTATGAACTCCAATAAAAGATGGCTGACCATAGTAACTCATTGGTATCTGCTGACTGCTGTCGATTGATTACAATAGCCTTATGCTGTTATTTTATTATTTCTCTCTACATGCCTTGGTTGACAGTTAATCCTTAAGCGTTGAGGGAATATTTTCAGTGTTTTTGGGTTAAATAGAGTACTCTTTTGTAGTTTCTTATCGACTTTTCTGCGAGTCCTTCCTTGTACAGACTTCTTCAATGATATCAAGAATTTGAACTTCGGCGGATGCTTTTTACTTTGTCTATATTTTATTAACCTAGTAACCTCCTCGATATTTTCAGGATCACTTAGCATTGATGATGGAGCTTCTTGGAATGATGCCACGAAAGGTGAGAAATTTGTAAACCCCACTATTGAAGTTAAACTGAACTTCATCTAACTTAAATTTGTAAAGTGCAGATTGCCTTAGGTGGCCGATATTCTAGAGATTACTTTAATAGATACGGTGATTTGAGGCACATTCGTCGCTTGCGTTTTTGGCCCCTGAATAAGGTTCTGGTAGAAAAGTACGAATTCAGCGAGAAAGATGCAAGTGAATTAACCGACTTCCTCGTTCCCATCCTCGACTTTGTCCCTGAGAAACGGCCTACTGCTGCACAGTGCCTTCTTCATCCATGGATCAATGCAGGTCCTCGGCTACTGGAACCATCTATAGCTGCTGATAAAAAACAAGGAGTGGGCAGTGACACGGCTGAAGAAAACCAGAGGGAAAAAGACGAGAGGGAGGCAATGGAGGTTGGAGTGGGAAATATCGCCATTAATTCCGATTCTAAACGGGTCAAAGATGTCCCATCCAGTAGTAAACCTTCCAGGGCAGCCGAAGGTAATCCATCCAGGTAGAGTTGTAGCATAAGTTTTGTCTACGGAATATGCCTCTTCATCGGATTTTTTGTTCAACTGCGGAATTTCTGGCAAAGTGCGACTGCTTCCGGCTCGAGTTACAAACTTATTTTTTGTGGTTGGGAGGAGGATGATAGAACTTGAGCATGGGGAAATTTGGTGCTCCAATTATAAAGGGAACATCCTTTCAGCCGCAATTGCCGAACACTCTGCACTCGTCTCTGAAAATATTCATTTCAATGTGATTCATTTCATGTACTACTGAATACCAAATTTGAAATATAAAAATTCCCATAATGTTTTATTTTTCAAGCCTCCTTTATGTTATTGGTAAAACTTGAAATTTAATTTGAGATTTAGTCTTCGAAATAATACAAAAGATAATTTTTAGGAATCGTAGGGGAATGCACGACGGAACAGTTGAATATCTTAATCTTCATATGAAGAATACTCTATAAAAACCATTTGACTCGGTGTTCGTTTATGCATCTGTATGTATGGGACAAACTGACTGTAACATTTGCATCGATTCATTTGGATGACCATCTCCGATTCGAATGATTTTTTTTAGGGGTGACCTTGACATAAAGGCTAAGAAATTAAATGGTTTTAATTATGAGAGTTATACAATGAAGATATGATATTTGTAAAAACGTAGATGCAAGTATCATTCTTAAATAATTATGATATTAATGTTAGGCTAAATTAGACAAATTAATAATGTGGTATGCGTCAAACGTCAATGTTGTCATATAACTAATTTGAATGCAAATTCTACTTTTTATCCAAATTTTGTCTAATTTTGTTCAGATGCGAGTAAGGGGTAAAATAGTTCTTGATGATTCGTTTTAAGAATACAAATTAGATTTGAGAAGTTGTAAGTTAAATAAAAAGAGACAGGAAGTGCTTTTGTCTCCCATGTGGCCAGGAAGTGCTTTTGTCTTGAATACAAACATTCTACTCTCGATAAAAAATAAAAAATAAAAAATAAAAAACAAACTTAAAAAATAAAAAAATAAATAAAAAGAAAACATTCTACTTTTTCCTTCCTCACCACGCTAATCACAAACATTTCAATACAGACGTGATGTACCATCTTGCGTTTAAGATACATTGAGAAATAAGTATCTTGCCGTGCAAAACATTCAAACAAGCTCAAAATCATCCACAATCAAACAAAACCTCAAATCTTGGCCACATGTCTATTATGATTTTTCTCCCGACATCTCTTCCACAAATAATAGAGGGGAAATGTCCAATTCCACTGACAAAGGGAGAAGCACTTTTGTGGTCCAAGTTTTTTTTTTCTTGGCACTTTTGTGGTCCAAGTTCTCACAATTGGAATTCCCACCATGGCTTCAAGTGAGTTAAGAACCAAGCAATCGTATTTGGGTTTATGTCAATGAACTCCAAGGCCACTATTTGCTTAAAAAGCATTGCAACAGATAACAAAGACATACAATTAGAGCGTTGATCCAACAATTAACGGTTGACATTCATTCACGAGCTATCAAGACGAAACCTCCCATCAAGATTTAAGACTGACTAGTAAAACTAGAGAAGGAATACAAGAGGTTTACGGAGATGATGCTGTTAGCCAGTGGCTAACATGCAACTTAACCTATCCCCTACAAATAGAACACTTATTTTTCATGTGTTGTTAGCCAGGAGCTAACAAGCAATCTTAATCTATAAAACTAGAGACAAATCGAACACTACTTGCTTTGGTTCATGTGTTAGCCAGTAGCTAACAAGCAACCAAACCTAGACCAGAGAAAAAACCACACTTCCTTATTATTTCTTCATAACAATGTCCATCAGGGTTGGTCAACTGGGTGTTGGCCAACAATTCCTATGATGAATATCTTAGGGTACAAACATTCTGTGTCTTAGCCAACGATCACTGACTGTTGCAGAAGTCCAAGAATCCCATAAACTCGTGATTTGATATCATTTGGATGCTCATCTTGATGCCGATTACACCTGAAAAAAAAAACACACACACAAACAAGGAAACAGGACACCGATGGTTATAAAGTAACAGGAACACGAGATTTTAGGTTCAAAAGGAAAAAAAAAAATGTTTTTACCCATTGTGATAGCGCTAGCAAAGATGACACTAGAGAGGATGAATACGATGATTGATGCTCTCTTTAGAATTGTGACAACTCTTCGTACAAGGAACTGTCCCCAGAAGCCAGCCAAGATCGAAACACTTGTGAGGTATATAGCTGCGAAATGAATTTACATCAGGAAAAAAGAAATTACCATTGCTTGCTAACCAAGTAATAAATGAGACCAGAAATAAAGCTATACCATATGGAATTGGAAACCTCTTGAGCAAGTAGAACTCCACGACCGATAACGATGCCGAGAATGTCATCACGAATGTGGCGGTTGCACTAGCAACCTGTTCATGCAAACAGTAACAATCATGGAAATTTACTTGTACCGTGTAGTTACATGGGCAAGCTACACTCAATTGGGACTGACTAGGTAAACATAATTGTTGATACCTGTGGGATGACACCTATCTCAAGCAGGAGAGGGCCAAGAACGAAACCTCCACCTGATCCAAGTAAGCCCCCAACAGTGCCTCCCAAGATTCCACATAGAGCACAGAATGCAATGTGAATTGGAGTCCATGCGATCGAAGCCTCGCATATTGACTCTGTGTTCCCTGTGCTCATTCTCTTCTTGTACTCTTTACACAGCTTCACCGATTCATATCCAAACACTCCAAATGCTATGGGAAACTGAAAAGAAATAAAAATAATAGAAGGGGTAAAAAGAACAGAACAAAAGAGGTAAGATAACTGTAAAAATTAAGGGGTTAAAAGGGTGTCCCTATCAGAATAGAGTTGAGAAACAAGTTGTGGCAATTATCTAGTAGGACATGCTCTCCTACCTGTAAGCAGAAGAGGACCCAATACCATGTACTGCAAGCAGTTACATCATTCTGCACTCAAATCAAAAGTATTAACTTATTAGCATTTAGAAATCATGCAATCACGTGAGAGCTTTACATGTCACGAGTACAAAGCCACCAAGGCAGCCCATGTTAATTGTATGCTATCATGTATAAAGTTCTCTGCACATGGGATTGTATGATTGGCATAGGTACACCACGGTGGCCTGTGCCCATGCCGCGTCTAAGTCCTCAGATTAGGGAAAGGGTAATTACTTGCCTTGAGGATTTGAAGAAGTAGGAAAAGAACCCATAAAGCTACCAGCACCAACACTCTTTCCCATCTAAGGTTGAATATTAGTATTTGCTGAAGAAGACAGAAAAAAAAAAAAAAAAAATTGGCTTTTTTCAGTACTTGAGATGAGAAGATGGAACACTTAAAATTATGGGCCATCAGTATTTTGCTCACCATCATTGATTTCTCCTCTCTTGGAAGTAATGACTCATACTGTGCATCAATTAGAACTGTACCTTACACACAAAAAACACAGTAGATTTCCATATCAGGAACAGAAAAAATATATAAATACGCACTCGCACGCACTCATAGTCACACAGATCTAACTGTGACTTACGTTCGCCCCGAGAGTTCACCGTAGCTTCTTGCTGCCTTGCATATTCTTTCTGCAAAAAATTTCAGAAATCAATGCACAATGAAATCAGTCTCTTTAAATAATGATCTTCAAATACTTCAGATTTAGCACCCATCTTAGCCTATGGAGGGTACATGTTAAACATTCAATTTGGAGCGCAGATGGCTACAAATGAACGAAGTGTAAACATCGTTAAATTACTAGCAGTCTAAATTGTAAAAGAAGTCTGACCTTTAAAATAGTCTCTTCCTTCCACATCTCAGCCCCTTTAAAACAAGACCTTGATGAAGTCCCTGATACAATTAGAAAGAACAAAAGATAAGAAATTTAATAAATTAAAATAAGATATGAAATTGGGTTGGGTAAGAAGTAGTGAATAATTTTTTACAGACCGAGGAAGAGAATGATGATGAGGACCGTGATGAGCCAGTAGGGGAAGACGACACTGAGAGCAACACCCAAGGTGATGCCAAGCATGAGCATGGGCTGAAAGAGAAGGGCCAAATCATAGTCTATAATTGGCACTTCTTTTGTTGGATGAGGCACTCTCAGATTGTACCACACTGATGATGCTGATGCCCCCATTATCATACCTGCATCGTCCAATCCAATCCAATCCAATCCAATCCAAACCAAACCAAATTGTTTGATTAAATTAAATATACATTATTCACAATTAAGTAATATATAGTAGAAGATAAAGTTAAGGGAAAAAATTCAGAATTTGGGAGAGACACAAACGGGAGGCAGGAAGGCACCAATCAAGTACCCACTCTTTTGGACATCAATGTTGTTTTAAATTAAAATCATACCAAAAGTCTAACTGAGTAATGGCTTTCACACTTTCACGTTATTTTAAGTCATGACACACTTTTTCGTTTATTTTAATCCAAGGGCTAAAACATCTGTAAAGGATATACACCACGAGAGTGCGAAAATCCTTTCGGGTTGGAATTCATTTTACATGTTTTAAAGGAAAACTTTGACATCATGAACTCAATGGAAAGCAAAGGCAAAGGGTGGTTTTTGAAACTCAAAATATGCAGAACAAAGATAGGAAAAAGGAATTGGTAGAGAGAGAAGTGAAATTACATTTAGAGAGGGCAGCAGCTGACTTGGTATCAAATCCAACAATCAAAGTAAGCATAGGAACAAATATTCCACCCCCTCCTACTCCTCCCACCGTCCCACATGCCGAACCCAGAAATCCAATCACTGTTGCCAACACAAGCCTCCAACCGAACTTCAATTCCTGCACTCAAAGAACAAAACAAACCCCTTATCCGTTGAGCAACACTTCATATTTTCCACACATACAAAGGCGTCTGGATGTGCGCGCGCCGCATGTGCACACATACAGAAACACAGAAAACTGAGAGAGAGAGAGAGAGTGATAGAGAGAGATAGAGAGAGAGAGAGAGAGACTTACAGGCCACGTTTTATCGGCGGTGGAGAAGTGGGAGAGATTGGAACCGAGAGAATTGGAAAGGCGGATTTGGGGAGAGTAGTAATCATATTGGTGAGAGATGAAGAGCACAGAGAAAACAGCCACAGAGAAACCTGAGAGAAGATAGAGCACTAAGCCTTTTGTGGCCATTGAACTCGTTGGTTGTTTATCTTGTCAGTGCAAACCACAAGATAATCACTACAATATAACTGCAAAGCCCTGGTTTTTGCAATTGCTTGGCACCCAGATACGTTATTTGCTTTGTCTCCTACTGAACAATGTGAGAAACAACGTGTATAATATACGAGAGAGAAGTCCAGTCACATGGGTCAGCCAGGACACCAAAATGGAAAAAGGAATCAAATTAATTTTCATGAATTAGAATTTTTACCAATTTGAGACAAACTAGGAGATATTCTCTGAATCTCTTCATTGGGTTTCCATGTAAAGTTAATAGTTAGTATTTTATTAAATGCGAAAAAATTGAATTTGTTTTTACCCCATTATGTATGCCAATTCAAGTTGGCTTCGTATACATCGGAACGACTACTTTACAATTTTTTATTTTTTTTATTAGCACAGCTGCTAAGTTACTAACCTGACATTTGTGTCTTGTTTTCTGTACATGTTCATGTTGTTTTCATGACATAACCGATATCGCAACGGGTTGTGACGTGTAACATCTGTTAAATGAACAGGCAATATGACCCAACCAGGACTTGGCTTATTAATTTTAACGGGTAATATAAATCGATCCGTTAAGGAAAATATATTTTAAATTAAAAAATAATCAAATGAAAAACGTAATACTAAAAACGCAAGTGAGGCCAAAGAATGCAACGGTAAGGATTTAATCTCACATAAATCCTATGGCCATTGTCGTAGTAAGGTTTTTTAATTAATGTAGAAGTGTGACAAATATATATATAAAATATATACAAACGGTCGTAAGCTCTATGACTTTTCTGAAGAGGCCAACTCCTAAATTCGCCACCACAATCCCATAAACCATAGATTTAAAACTAATCGTTGAGTGTCGTTTACATATAAGCTTCATTCTTCTCAACAATTTTTTTTTTTTCAAATTATTTATTTATTCTTTTGAAAACATGATCTTTTAGCGGATGCAAAAAAAATGAATAGTGTGGATAGTTGATATCATGTTCAAATTTTTACAGTTAGTGAAAATATTCTCGAAGTTTATAAGGTCTCTAGAAGCTATATAATATCGACTCATATTTCAGTTAACTATAAACATCGGAACATGATATCAACAACCGAACTGTTCATTTTTCTGCATTCGCTAAAAGATCATGTTTTCGAAAATGAAAATCTAAAAAACGAAATCCGGTGAGAAGAATAGAGCGAAAACGACAATTGACTATTAAATATAAATCTAAGGCTTATGGATTATGGTGTTGACCAACGAAAATTGTAAAGTTTGACATTACAAGTGATTGTATATTTTCTTTATTACATTTTTCATTCAAACATTAAACACTATTCATGAGTGTTTAGAGGGTTTTAAAAATCTAAACAACGTTGTAACCATCATCTAAGCGTAGATGATGCAATCATGAGCGTTTGTATATTATTTTCACACTTTTACATTAATTATTATGAATTTTAGTAGTTTAAAGTTATCAAACTAACTTTTTTCTTATCGGGTTGAAACGGGTTACCCACGGATAAACTTGTTAACATACGACTACATAATGACCCCATTAGGTAATGTGTTGATCCGAAACTCGTTATTTGTTTTTTGTTGTTTTGGGTCGGGTTAGCAGGTTATGTAAGAAATTTTCAGATCAGCCACATTAAAATTTAATTTAAATGACTAATATACCCTAATATGCAATGACAATTTCAACCTCATAAGGTTTTTAAAAACTTTAAAAACTTCTAAATACAGTTTAAATCACTTTTAACGTGTATATCTCAAAATTATTTTTGTTGAACTCTCAAAACTACTCTCACCCTCTATTGTAGAATGAAACCATAATCAACATTTTGGTTTTATTATACTCAATTATTGGACCACAGTTCATATTTTGATATGCCGAGATGTTCAAAAGTAGAACCATTATCAAAGAGTAGCCTCTGGGAAAGTATGAAGCAATCCCAAAATAGTATTCATGAAGTTAATGCAAAACCTGTTTTATGCATTTTTAGATCCTTTTCCTACAACATTGATGGATTGCCAAATCTAAATCTTCATTCTTTGAAAGGGAGGAAAAACAACATAGAAATCACCTCATAATTTGAAGGTGTAAAGAGTCTAGGTGTAAAAAATAAAAATAAAAACTAAAGTATGCATTTGCACCTAAAATATGTGAAAAAACGTGGGGTATATGTAGGAAATGTGGGGTTTAAGTTGAGAGCATGAGGCGTGAGGGTATTATAGGAAAGTACGTGAGACATATTAAGATAAATTTTTAATTGAAAAAGCAAATGTAAGCTGTATTAAGTATGTGATGTGTATTCAGCAATATGTGAATTGGTAATAAAACAAACCATTTTTATTTTTTTTATTTTTATAGTTAGATCGACTAGTTACATATAAGGATGGAAATCTCTTTCATAAATTTCGAAACAAAAACGTATACTTATTTAGTTGTAATTCCAACCAAAAAAAAAAAATCTCTCTCTCTCTCTCTCTCTATTTTGAATAATAAATTCTAATCAAAGATGACAATCATGACATTAAATATACGAGTAATGTTATGGAATCACATATTTTTAATATATTGGTGGGCACACAATCATCATCTAATGTCATAATGTCAGATGATGAACAAATATAGTACAAAAAATAAAATTCCCCTAACATTTTCCTAAGTATAATGTCTCAACGTTTGATTAAAGAAATTTACTTTCATAAAGTGTTCGTGCAATAAAACACTGTCAAAGCAAGAGCTCAAAATAACTCTTTCGAATAATGTCTCAACGTAAATAAAATTCCCCTAACATTTTCCTAAGTATAATGTCTCAACGTTTTATTGTCCTAGATTTTTTTATTCTTTTATTTTTTCTGGGTCAACTTTGTGATTGCTCAATGATTCTGATATAGTGCGAATTTTAAATTTATTTACCTCGGTGTTGGACAGTGAAAAGGTTGTACCATGCTTGCAGTCAGATTCCAGTTCTTTATCTATTCCACTTTTTCGAAAGAAGTGGATAACCGTAACTTGCCATCAATTATTTATTTTTTAAAAAAACAATTTGCCTAAGGTGGCTGGCTGGTCCACATTAGCAAGCCTTGCAAGTAGCAGATTCCATTTTAGAAGTGGTGGGGAGACGATATTTTGCAGACGAACTATATTTTTAATAAATGTGATACCTATGTAAATTAGTGGATTTTACTTCTATTACAGAGAATTTATATATTGTGTACAAAATGAGAAACTCATCCAACCTATCGGTCACTATGATTTCATCCTTCATGTATATATGTTGAAATCCCAAATGCTCAAAGCACTAAAACAAGGAGAAACAACCAAGAATCAAGCATTTTCTTTTCATAGTAATTTTCTTTCACGCTTATTAAAGAAAAAATTATATATGTTGGAAGAACTTCTCATAAATAATCATTTTTGGGTCACAAAATTCTGGAGAAACAATGGTAGAAAATAGAAAACAACTTTTTAAAAATTCGATTATGATTCTTCATCAATTCAATTATTCATCAATTCAATCTCTCCATTCTAATAATTACAGATTAGTAAACGTGCTCTAGATTTTCAAATCTCAGTTCATAAATGTACTGCTAGAAAATCAGTAAAATATTAATTGAAAAAGCCTTGCCCGTAATTTTCTTATGGAGATAGAGAGAGCACACAATGGTGAATTCAAAGGGTAAAACCATGATTTTCTTTTACCATGTACCAAACTCAGGGTGTCATGATCATGAGAGTCAGGCTCATTGTGGTACCATCCTCCCACTCTTAAATATGCTGTTCAATTTCTTCTCGGAAGACACAGACACCGTACGTGTTGTATCTTTCTTCTCCAACTTAAATATATATAACTCTATTTGCAATTATTTTTAAAAGGGAAAACTAATGAAAAAGATTTGAAAACTTTGAGTTTTAACGATAAAGACAAAATAAAGGGTAAAGTGAATAGTATCAAGATTGACTTTTTAATGTAAAAATATGATTTTTCGTTAAAGTGAATAATACCAGAAACTTTTCGTTAAAGTTTCCTTTTTAAAAAGGCTCAAAATGTTTTTTTTTTTTTTTTTTAAAATGCTTAGAGCATTATTTCTTCTTAACTTATCCAACCGCTGTGTACAGTCAGTAAGTGGCCTTCATTTTTGCTCAGAAAGTCCAGTAGCTTTCCCAAAAAAAAAAAAAAAAAAAGTAGTCCAGTAATTTCAACCCTCGAAATTATGGTGCATATATAGTAATCAGGACCAACTGAGCTCCATGATTGGCGAGAAACCAAAATGTGTATGGTGACTCCGGATGAAGATACTTTTCGAATTCTCTTTGTGAGTATTTTAAGGATAAATTTATCTTAGTCGTTCATCATATATTATGCAGTTAGATTTTGTTAAGTACTTATTGTATTCAATTTTAAATAAAAAAAATCAAAATGATTATGACCATAGAATGACTGATGAACATATAAGATGAACTGAGGATCCTCACAAAGAGGATCCGGATCAGATCGTGTTCCAGTGACTTCACCCTACTTTAACAAGTTAAGTTCACAGACATGCACTTTAGACGATAAATATTTTTGCTGCTGTCGTTACCTCATTTTAGTGGTAGCAGATAGCTGAAGACGGTGTCCTGCTAGCAAGAATTCTTGGTGCTGCTTCCTGTTTATAGGAGTTCCCCCTTTTTTCCTTTTTTTTTTTTTTTTTTTTTTTTTTTTTTTTTTTTTCCAGAAAAGGACCGATTGGTGGTAATCCATCCTTCCGAGCCACGAGAAGACTCACAGAGACATTTCATCCCTTTCCTGACCACCATCGTACGATTCACAATGTCATATAAGTCATTAACTTTCTCAAAACATTGTGACTGACATGTAGAGTGGTGTTATATACACACTCATTTTACTTTCCACACACCTCTTTTAATTTATGTCATTTAGTCTTCTTCAATACTCGATTCAATGACCGAAAATTAATAAGAATGAGTTGAGGCAAAAAAGAGTATGTGGATAACATAACCCTAACGTGTACGCATAATATTTTTTGTTTCCTATTAATAAATTTTACCACGTCAAATGATTAGGATATGGAAGCTCTGGTTCACGGATTTTGGACTTCCACCCCAAAACCCAATATCTCCACCCTATTACCTAAACTCCTCTTCAGGACATTCTAAAACCTTAAACCTTAAATTATCAACCCCAAAGGTTGACGGAACTTCTAAAATCTTAAATCTTCAAAGTTAACCCCGAACTCTAATGGCTTTATACAATTTAAAAAGATAAACTTGAAGACGCAAGTGGCCCTTTATCACAATGGTGGAAAGGTGTTGAGTTCTTACATAACGGCCTGGGTTCAAATCTCGTCGGTGACTAATCTAACATCTAATATAAAAAAAATCTATCGTTTGACACAAAAAAAAAAAAAAAAAAAAAAAAAAAGGAAAAAAAAAAGAAAAAAAGAAACACTTGAAGACAAATATGGCAATCTCGTCTGTCTATTACTTAGTAATGTGATTTGTAATAAAGTTTGGAGCTTGTTTTAGAAATTAAAGTAATATGAATTCTCAAAGTTGTAAAAAAGAGAAGAAACAAAACTTGAAAAGATAAATGATAATGCAGATATGCAAGAGGATATATATTCGAACAAGAACGTTGCGCCATTTGTCTATACCTTGTTTTTGAATTGATTGATAGCCAACTCTGTCTTTTCCCCCTCTGATGTTTTCCTAATCTGTAAGTGAGAGAAGCAGTGGCTGTAATCATGTAGAAGTAGAATGTGAACATTTGGATTATTTGTTCATATATACTTAATTAGTGTTTGATTAAGGGCATAGTTATGGTTGTTGCTAATACTATTCATAAGTTATGAAGTAGAGAAAGGCTTGCATGGCACAGATTCGTCACTATATGGTGTTTTGTGTCATACAAGTTCTACATAAAATGAATGCCATCGTAGATTCTAGAGGATATCTCCAACATATATAAAACGTGTCTACAGGTCATATATATAATACATCTTTTATCCTTGGACAGCAAGCCAACATGGATGCACCTTCAAACTGGCCCGCAATGGTCAATGTATGTTTAGATCAAAGATAAGATAGATAAGCATTCTCATCTCTATGAGTGTGTGCTGATAACATGAGAGAATGTTAAATTTTAGTTTAAGTGTTTGTGTATTTCATAACTTGTGTAAATGTACAAAGGGAGATATAAAGGGAAAACAAAGGACCGGCTACAACCAACCTTATGCTAAACCCTAGAGATTGGGTAAACACAAAGCACTTAACAACTATTCCTTAATTTAAGTAATTACACCAAACACAATGCTAAGAAGTCAATCACACATTAATCCCAAAAATCAAGGGATTAAAGATTAGTAGCCAAAACAAGCATTGACAAAAGGAGAGTCATGATTCAACACAACCCTAGGGGTTTTAGCTTGATTTCAGGTTGTAACTTTCAATACTAGCTCCCCCTCAAGCTAGATAGAGGAGTATAGTTGAGCCAAGCTTGCCAAAAAGTCGTTGAAACTGAGTAGATGGTAATGCGAACACGTATGCCAACTGATCACGGCTTTGAGTAAAAATGGTTTGAATGACTTATGACTATACTTGAGCCCTAATTAAGTAACAATCTACTTCAATATGCTTGGTTATTTCATGAAACACTAGGTTTGCAGCAATGTGCATGACTACCTGATTATTGCACACGAGTGACATACGACCTTTGCTAGAACCCCATAAATTTAACAATAGACGTTTCAACCAAATTAATTCACAAGCAGTGCTAGCCATTGCTCGATCCTCAACTTCAACACTGAATCAAGCAACAACTGGTTGTTTCTTTCTTTTCCAAGTAACGATATTTCCTCCTATGAATGTACAATAGCTAGTGGTGGATTTTCTGTCAATGAAACTGCCTGCCCAATCAGCATCAGTGTTGGCATAAATGTCAGTGGACTGATTGTTGCGCATGAGAATTCCTCTATCGATTGAGCCTTTGAGATGGCGTAGAATCCTTTTAGCAAGGTTAATATGCTTCACTATGGGTGCATACATGAATTAGCTTATCAAACTCACATCATAAGTGATGTCTGGGTGAGTGATGGTGAGCTAGATCAGTTTACCTACAAATCTTTGATAATAAGTGACATTGTTGAGAGCTTCTCCTTCCATGTCAAGCTTGAGCTAGCTATCAATAGGAGTGATTGCAGGCTTGCAATCAGTGAACTCAGTCTCCTTTAAGAGATCCATGACATACTTTATTTGGTTTAAGAATAGTCCCTTTTTTAAAGTTGCCATCTTAATACCAAGGAAATACTTTAGTTTCCCAAGGTCCTTCATTTCAAATTTCGATGTAAAGAGGCTCTTAAGCTTCAATTTCACGAGCATTTTCACTTGTAATAATAAGATCATCTATGTCGATTAAAACAACCAACTTCCAACTTAATCCACTTTTTATGAACAAGGAAGAGCCAGCATTGCTTCTTGCAAAACCCTCTCTTTCCAGCACAGAAATAAGTTTGGCATACCAAGCTTTTGGTTACTGCTTCAGGCCATATATTGCTTTGTGTAGTTTGCACGCCATGCCCTTCTTAGCTTGAGAATAACCCGGAGGAATTTGCATGTAGACTTCTTCTTGAAGCTCTCTAAGAAGGAAAACATTCTTAATATCCATTTGATACATAGACCAATTATAATTCATAGCTACGGAGAGGAACACACGAACTGTGTTCATCTTTGACACAGGTGCAAATGTTTCTTTGTAATCCACCTTAAATGTTTTAGTGAAACCACGAGCCATAAGCCACAAGCCTTGTGTTGTGTCTCCCTATTGTACCATCAGCCTTTAGTTTGGTTTTGTAATTCCAACGGCTCCCAACAATCTTCTTCCCTGGAAGTAATTGAACAATACTCCAGGTGTGATTTTCATCCAAGGCTCGAAGTTCTCTAGATATAGCTTTCTTCCAGTGAGGTACAAGCTTAGCCTCTTGAAATGTACTAGGTTCCACAATATTTGAGACTTTAGTTATAAAAGCAACATGAGAGTTCAAATATTTGTGATCCCTTAGCATTTTAAAGATGAGATATCTTGAAGCATATGTGACATAATCTACAAACTTGGCTGGAGCCTTTCTAGTTCGTGGATGATTCCTCCTTATTTCTTGTTGAGGAGCTGATTGAGAGTCTTTGTCAGAGTTAACTTCTCAATGGGAATGTTGTTGAGGTACAAGTGAACTTATGGTCTCCAATTCAGTGTCTTGAGCTTGTGATTTGCTGGGTGGAGACTGATCAACATCAGGTGTTACCTTATTGTACAAAGGTAGGGGAAAATAAATCATTTAACAAATGTAGGGGAAAATAAATCATCTAACAAATCCCCCTTACACAAAGTGGTCTTCCTTTTTTAAAAGAAGGAAGTCTATTCCTCAAAATGAACATCTCTGGATACAACAAACTTGTTAGTGAGAGGATTAAAGCATTTGTATCCCTTTTGAGTGGATGAATATCCCATGAAGACACATTTTATAGCTCTAGCATCCAATTTTTCACGGTGTTGTGGTTGTATATGAACAAAACAAGTACAACCAAACACTTTCAAGTGTGACAAATTTATTGGTCTATCTTTGAGAGTTTCATATGGAGATTTGAAACTTAACACACGACTTGGAAGTCTATTGATCAAGTAGGTGGTAGTGAGGATTGCATAGGACCAAAACATTTTGGGAACATTCATGTACAACATGAGTGCCCTAGTCTTCTCAAAAAGGTCCCTATTTTTCCTTTATGCGATCCCATTTTGTTGTGGGGTTCCCACACAACTAGTTTGATGAATAACTCCATGAGAAATCAAGTATTGAGTCATGCTATTAGATAAGAACTCCGTGTCCTTGTATGATCTTAAAGTTTTAATGGTTGAATGAAATTGAGTCACAATTAAGTTATGAAAATCTTTGAAAATGGTGAAAACTTCACTCTTAGATTTCATGAGGTAAAGGAAAGTAACTTGAGTGTAGTCATATACAAATATGACAAAATACTTGTTACCATCCATTGATTCAATAGTAAGACCCCATACATCAGTGTGCACCATTTCAAATGGCATGCTAAACTTAGACATTGAAGAGCCAAAAGGTAGTCTAGTTCATTTTGAGAACTGACAAGTTTCATAATTGACAGATGGGTGACAAAACAACGTCGGATGGATGAGCTAGTCTTTGATGCCAAAGTTATAGATCCTTAGGTCTACTTGAATCAACTTGGAGAGCTTTAGATAAATGAGGCTTCTTATAAAAATAGTAAACTCCATTTAGGAAAATGCCTTCACCAATCATCTTCTTGGTGGAGTAATCCTGAAATATCACATTTGTGGTTGAGAAGATAGCAAGGCATTTTAAGGTAGTAATAAGCTGTCTTATTGATAGTAATTGGAAAGGGAATGATGGTACATATATGGTAGTTGACTCTACGCTACTTGACATCAAATTTATCTTTGCTTTACCCATGAAAGAAACATTTTTTCCATTTGCAATTGACACATGAGAAGGTTTTGACAAAGATTGAAAAGTATGCAAGTTTGAAACCTTATTTGTCATGTGGTTAGTGGTACCTGAGTCAATTATCCAACAATCATGGTCAATACTAGTTTTTAGTGTAATTGAGAAAGCTTGGAAGATACCTGGAGCTTTATCACTTGGGTCATGATCATGGTCAGCAAGGAACCCAGCAAATTGTCTGAGAAGGGTAATGTGTTTCTCATCTTCAACCCTTGGATTCAGTGCATCTTTTCCATGTTTTTTGCCTTGTAGGTAAGCTGCAAATTCATTGATGAGTGATGAAGGATTTGCAGTGAAGTCAACTGCACCATGGTTGAGCAATCTTGAGGCATGATTAGCGGTGTGGCAAGCCTTGTGGGAAGTCATCGAAGATGGGTTAAAGGTGGTCATCCTAGGGTTTTTGTTGAACTTAGGCTTTAGTTCTGGATGTAAAATCCAGCACATCTCTTTTACATGCCCTGTAGCATTGCAGTATGTGCACTTTAAATGTGGATTCTTCCCCTTGTACACTTGTTGTCGGCTTGTCTATGGCTAGCAGTATACCCTCGAGCTTCAAGTACCTTGTGGTTTGACTCTTGGTTCATCACTCTTCTTCTTGCCTCTTCGCGTTGCACAGTGGCACATACATTTTTGAAAGATGGCAGCTCAATGCTCATTATGATATGGCTTCTGAGATCATCATACTTAGAGTTTTAGCTTCCTAGCAACTAATAAATTTTGTCTTTTTTAGCACGATTATGAAGGATTGTAAGGTCACTGGTATGAGGATGACATACATCTAGCTCATTCCACATGGCTTTGAGGTTGCCAAGATGTTGGACAAAAGATTTTCCCTCTTGATGGACACATGCAATGTCTATTTTTAACTGGAAAACCCTTGCATAATTATTTTGGTTTCCGTACATCTCCATCACAGATTGCCATAAATCTTATAAGGATTCAGAGTAGCTAAATATTTCAGCTACATATTTCTCCATGGTGTTGAGTAATAGATACATAAGCAGTTGATCCTTACACGGCCAAGATTCGTGTGCAGAAGTGGCAATCTTAGGAACTTCAACAGCTCCATTGATAAATCCTAGCTTTCCTCTTCCTCCGAGGGCTAGGGACACAACTCTTGACCATGGAAGATAGTTGAATTCGCTCAACAAGCCTGAACATAGACGCTGATTCATATTGATCTCAGTGTCGGGCAATATAGAAGGAGAAGTTTGTGATTTTTCTCCCTTAAGATTCACCGAGCTTTCTTCAGCCATGACTGGAATTTGACGATGAACAACAACGGAAAAATGGGCAGAGACAAGTTAGGAATGACACTGCTCTGATACCATGTTGAATTTTAGTTTAAGTGTTTGTGTATTTCATAACTTGTGTAAATTTACAAAAGGAGATATAAAGGAAAAGCAAAGGACTGGTTACAATCAACCATCCTTAAGCTAAACCCTAGAGACCAGGTAAACACAAAACACTTAACAACTATTCCTAATTTAAGGAATTACACCAAACACAATGCTAAGAAGTCAATCACACGTTAATCCCACAAATAAAGGGATTAAAGATCAGCAGCCAAAGCAGACATTGACATAAGGAGAGTCATGATTCAACACAATCTGGGGTTTAGGGTTTTCAGCTTGATTTCAAGTTTTAACTTTCAATAGAGAATCTCCAACAGTCTAATTAAACGAGGTTTTTTCCACTATTTTAACAAACAAAAAAAAAATGTAGAAAAAGCAAGCTATAACAGGCTAGCTATCTTAATATTTCGAATAGTAACAAACTAGATTTAACTAGGAGGAGAGGAAATGTCAAATTTTTGCTAATCATTAAAAATTATAAAGTTGCATTGTTTGTGGCTTCAAGAGAATAAAAACGGCTTGGGAGTTGGGGTGTTAAGCTTACGAAAAAATAATATTAAAATATGTAACTAAAGCTAAAATAACTAGTATTGTTTGAAATGGTGGCTAGCCAAATTAACATTTGAGTTATTTGGTTAGTTATGACAACAAAATTTTAGTTAGTATTGTTAGAAATGCTTCGAGTCGTATAAAGAAGCCGCACTTGCGTACTTGTACTATTCATTTGTTTACTCATGATGACATCTCAATTTGGACTTCAGTTTTTGTCACACGCGCTCAATTATTCATTTGTTTACTCATGATGGCATCTTAATTTGGACTTCAGTTTTATAACACGTGCTCAATTATTCAACTCAAGTCTCCTACTCAATTAATCAAGAGATGATAAAGTTAGTCACCAACACTAAATATTAATAATCCCTAATTTGTCTTAAGTGGAGAGACCCCATTTGACTCGCAATTTTTCTGGACCGGACGCAACCCTAAACCCTAACCTTAAGCAAAAATCCCTCGGCCATGCCTTTGCCACTTTGGCCTTTTCAATCACAAATAGTGATATATGACTAGGAGCAACGATTCTAAAATAAGAAAAAAGTTCCCAACCATGATGATGTGTTGATGCGATGTGATTAAGTTTCTCATCCTGACTTATCGAATTTACATAATCTTGATCACTGTCTTAATAATTATTTATTTTTTATCACAATTTTGCTACTCTAATGTACAATCTAACAAACCACTAAACGACTAGCAAGTAATAATCAACTAGGCGTGCAAGACAGCAAATGTATAATTACTCACGAAACGTATTTTAAGTGTTCAACACACTTAATTGACTCAGACAAATTTTGACTAAACAACGGACTGACGGATCCAACTATATTTTGTTTTCTTATTCAAGTGATATTTCACTTATACCAGAAAAGAAATTTCAACTTGGTTGCGTTGCGAGAGCACGTAATTTGACACTCTTTCTTCTCTATCCAAATTGAACGACTGCCATTGGTTGATGAACGGTTGGTACTGCCGATTAGTCCATTTATACCCTCGGGCGAACTTAATCTCCATCCATGAACTTTCCTGTGGCCTTTATGTATGGAAGATTGATGGATTATTACAAAGAAAATAATAATAATAATGAATAAACTTAATAAAGTTGACCGGAGCAATGTGCCTTATTTTTTGAGTATAAGTCTAAATTGTCCTAGTAGTTTATATGGAGTGGGATGAGTATTATGTGGATGAGCAAATTTGGGCCCAAAATTGTGTTAGGTTTGCAAAGTCATAGGTGTGCAACACATCAACCCAACCAGCTTGATAAATTATTGGTTAAGGTCTGACTGAATTTGATTTTAATAAGCTCGATCAGTTTATAATCAAGTTAGGCATTGGCAGCTTTGAGTTTACCTGACCCAAATTGTACCCCTAACTAAAACATGAATTAGGTTCATTTGCCAAACTCTAAGCTTGCATATGACCTCCCTGAAGTATCTCCTGCATGTTGTTTTGGCCAAAGACTTCTGGAGATAGATCGTCAAGGGGTTCCTGGAATATCAACGTTCATGGTTACCTAGAAGGTGACATATCACTTGTTGTACATTCACGTATCTTCATATTAATGCACATGATCCTGAACCTCACACTATAGGACTCTGCTATTGTTTGAGAATTTTTGAGGCGAGACCAAAGATCACATTCATCAAAACATGAGATAACCAATGATAATTCAGGTCTAAGAACTAGTTGCATCTGTAACTCAAATGCGTGGTACGATTGACAAGTGGGTAATCTTTCATTTGTACACTTCTATAGATATATAGTTGGTAACTAGTAAAAAATGCCCACGCGATGCAATGAGTTTCAAATGCAACCAGTTCTTACAATCAATAAATATGGTTGAGAGGTTGTCAATAGTCAAAAAACATGTTGACCAGGATATTTAAATTTTATTAGTTTACTCCAAATGACTTCAACTTCTCCAAAAGGTTTCCTTCTAGACTCTTACAAATCACTCAATAGATTTGTTAATTGGCCCTAAACTCTTAGTAACAAAATTAGCCAACTCTAATTAACAATTCATAATCCAACTGCAAAAATAACATAGTGAGTTTCAACTATGTTCAAACATCTGAATCAACAAATTCAAAGGTCTTGATATGCATTATTACCCAAAAGGCATCCATTACATTTTAATAAAAATTTCTCTAATGAACTGCAATTCACATACAATTTGAAATATCTAATTCAAACATTGAAGCACTCAAGCACCAGAGCATGACTATGATGCAGTTAATCCGTTCCTAGGATCACGTGGAAGTCTACGACTTCGATGGAAGGAGATTAACTTGCACCCTTTGGTTTTCAATAAGAAAAGTGTGTTCTCTTTATTCCGCTGGATGTGTAACAGACTCTGCCTCACGACATTGCGATTCTAATGTTGTATCCGTTAGAGGTACCTTAAGTCAATTGAGCAACCAGGGTGATATGACCGTGTGGGTGGCACCCGCGTCAATCAAAACCCTAACGAAGGAATCGGAGTATCTAATGTCCCCGTGATCAGGTCAAGATTGTCTTGATCATCTGTGGGTGATATTGCTAACATGGCCATGAGTTTGTTGTCCTCCGACATGGCACGTTCCTCTGATTCCACGATTTTTATTTCCTCGGCCTTGATTGTCTCTATTAGCCTGCCCGCTGGCTAAGCCGCTACATAACACTTTTTTGGTACTCTCTACTCTGGTAATGTTTGCCTCTATGGGACTATGAACCAACGTCCTAGTATTGATGTATAACTCCCCAATACTGCATGGGTTTCAAGTATAAGAAGTCATACTGTCTGAACACTAATTGATAGCTCTAGATACTGGACAGCGTCATGAAAAAGCTCACTCTCAGGTAAAAAAGTCAGTCAGCCGATGTGGGCTGTCTTAAATTGTGTTTTTAGCTCGAGTGAAAGCAGCGAGCAATTCTAGTGAGACAACTGCACTAGTCAAAAAGTATAAGAAGTAAGATATAAAGAGCATGTGTGCTACATAAATTACAAGATTGAGACATATAATACAAGATTGACAAGCAAAGCAGATGGTGACCCGGTTCAGCCTCGCTACACAAAAAGGTAAAGGGTTCAGATGAGAGTAATTGAGTGCATGTCGTCCCGGTTACTGTCAATCTAGCATAGGCAACCTTTTCCTCCCGAAAAAACAACTAAGTCCAGACCTCAAGACTCTCCCTCCTATCTTAACTTATCTCCTTCCCCATCGCTCTCCTGTGGGATTGTGATTAACATAACTTAGTAATTCAGTATTCAATAAAATCAAGTTTAGACAAAAAGTAAATTAAAATCTACTTGTTTATTGATGTAGGAAAAACATGGGAGTCAACTATTGTTGATACAATTTAGAGTAAAGAAACAATTCAAAATCAGGCCTGCTTCAGGATGGGAAATCAATATGGCATTGGTATGCAAGCATATCTTCGGAACTTTTGGGGTTGTGCTCCTTGAGCAACTTTCTTTCAAGGAGTCGTGCTATTATTCTCTTATGACCATTCTTGGTGTAATAATGGGAGGCTTCTAACCACTTGGACTCGTAGGTGACGTCAGGATATTGTTTGTCCAGAGTTAGGAGACTACTACCGGGAAAGCGTACATATGAGGAAGAATACAATTAAACCGTATAGAATGGAGGATCAAACTCAAAACGGCTTATTGATCATCATGTACTCTTACATTCAATCTTCTAAGCCATATAGAATGGAGGATCATGTGAAAAACGTCGAATCGCTTCGGCGGAGAATTGACCTCAAAATGTTTCCTTACTTGTAACACTCTCCTCTGCATTCTCACGTACTGCCTTGATGATATTCTCGTTAGTATTTTCTTCAAATTGGGAATGTCACTTACCGAAACCTCGACGGAGAATGACTTCCAATTCAAAATATCGCTGAATGGGGGCACGTAATGGTCTGAGATGAGCACCGGGACGCATCCGGTGTAAATTGCCTCCACCACCCTTGGGCTTGCAACTTCATACCCGCTTGGGCAAAGGCAGAACCTGCTTTGTCGCATCATGTCGTAGTACGAAGCACCCTTTGGAAGGTACTGATGGACTCTCATGTCTGGATCCTTGTTCTCCCAATGCTCTAGCAGAATAGGCCTAATAGGACCGTGAACTCCTCCAGCAAAGAAAGCGAGGTTCGAGCGTAGCCTTGGAGAAGGCCCACCAAGGAAGCCATGAGTGTCGCCTGTTTGAAGATTGATTTCTGGAAAGGACACATCCCTCGACGGGTTGAACCCTTCTGAGGTATTGGCATTGCATAAGGCACGAATGGAGTTTTTGCGAAGATGGGGATTGGAATTTGAAGTTTCAGGCCCCTAGAATCCAAGTAATCAAAATTAGAACACATTCATGAAATATGGGATTTTATTGCAATGCGATAGGAAAGGATATAAGGTGGTAAGAGAACCATACCCAATCATGGCAAGCAAGCATAAAATGGTCAGCTCCAAGGCTTCGGTTCCAGTAGGGATATTTTTCAGAGACAATATTGACATAATCTCTCACTGTTTGTCTAATTGGACCGAAGTCATGTGAGTCGCGCACATAGACAAAACGGACCAACATTGTCACGCTGAAGGGTAGAAAATAAACATGTGCTTTCTCCGGATCTCGAGTCCGAAATTGTTTATTCACCTCTATTTCATGTATAAAGTTCCCCTCCATGGAGTATATACTCTTGCAAGGGCCATTATGAAACAATGGGGGTTCACCTTCTGCATAAACAAAGACCTTGAACTTTTCTTCCATTTCCAAATAGCTCCTGCAATTTGAAATGGGAAGTGCCTCTGAGATAACATGTCCAAAATAATAGCAATGATCATACCATTATATAATTTGTGCTACATCTTTAGGTAGCAAATTTATTCCATAACATGATGAAATTTTGAACCAACGAAATACCAAATTGACCTTCTGAATTGTAACTTGCAAATTGAAACTAATTCATTATAAACATTATTGAAGTAGGTACGTACCTGTGAAAGGCATTAGCATTCCAATACATTGGACCATTAGGAATGTAATCGACATCATCTGTTTGATTTCCAAATTTAGCTTCTCTTATGGCAGCTCGAGCTCTTCTAAGGCGGGCCTCCAGCCGCCCTAAATTTGTATTCTTTCTTTGTCGTTTTTCCATGATAGAAGCATGAGTTTCGTTCCTCGAGTCGTCTCCCTTTGTCACATTCTGTAAAAATAAAAATAAAAAATAAAAAATAAAAAATAAAAATCAATTGTCAGATTGACTAACACGCAACTCTTACTCAAATCAATAAATAATCAACACTCTTTCAATTAAAATCTGGAGAAGAATCAAATTGTTGCTTAGATAGAGCATGTGACACATTAATAAGTTTGGAACATATACCAGTTACACACATATCGTGCATATTACCTGGGACAATATTTAATTAGTTACACACAGAGTGCAGCATAGGGATTAAGCACCTAATTAATTCTTTTTTTTTTTTTTTTTTTTTTACTATTTTAATCTCAATTACTTCATTCCCAAAAATACCAGAGGTGATGAGGAATAGGGACATTAACTGTGACAGCAAGATTTTTATTACATAATACCGACCGCAACTATATTATTTTTCCTCTATGAAAAAAACGTGTAGTAAATTTAATTAAATTTTGATGTCAAAGATTATTTTCTTAGACTTGTGGGTCAACAGATCAGCCACCCAAAAATTACAGAACAGAAAGTATGGAACAATTCTTTTACTTCAAAAGAAATAAATAAAATCTAGGTTCTTATTTTTTTTTTTTTTTTTTTTTTTTTTTGTGATTTAATTTGTTAAGAGCTTAATTAATTTAACTTTCCCACCCGATAAGCATAAAAAAGGTGGCAAGAACAAGCAAGCAATTAAAAATAATCCAAAAAAATTTAAAGCATGAAATATAGGAAAAGAAATTTAACATGCATGAAAAGGATGAAGGACTTACGGGTTGTTGAAGAGTTGGCAAGGCTTCTGCTTCATCTTCAATGGCGATCGGAGGCGACGAGGATTGATTTTGTACGGAGTCATCGGAGTGAGCTTCTTCTATGCTGTGCATATCGAGAACAGCCACCGTCGATCTCAACCCCAAAACGTCGTCATTTGAATCACTACTACCACCACTACTAGGACTAGTAGCAGTTAAATTTAAACTAGGAGAAGCAGAGGGGGAGATAATAACCCAATTGGAGGTGTTCGGACCCAGCACAGAAATCAACCCGAAAACCACAACCAGCGGAACCACAAACAACAGAACCGCAATCGACGAGGAGGACGACCACCATGCATGCTGATGAGAGCTGCTGGAATTACTAATCGCAGCCAGTTTTTTACTACTTGTCCCCATCATCCAGAGAGCTAGACAGACAGCTAGAGAGCTCTAGCTTTCTGTTTCGTTGCTGAGAAAAGGGAGAGAGATTTTGGATGGTTTTAGAGAGAGAGAGAGAGAGGGACAGTTTAGCATTTGGTAATAGATGGTTCCGCCATCACGCCAAGCGCCCTCAGATTCTTCCCTCTACTTCCGAGTTTCTCATGCAACTTTTCTCTTTTCCGATTCTGCCCCAACTTTTTTTTTTTTCCTTTTTTTTTTCTTTTTTGGCTGGCTAATAATATTCTTTTTTTTTTTTTTATTACCAACCACCGATAACACCCTAACTTTATTTAATTTCCAGCAATTAATTCTGCCACCTTTCGCAGCACAATTACAACACTTGCAGTTTGCTTGCCGCACCCGCGAGGCACAAAATTTACTATATCGGTGCTGATGAAGAATTCTCCGACGCTCAAGTCGTGCAGCTCTCAAAGCAGTGTGTTTATAGTGGTGTGAAATTGTTGAATGCCTTGGTTGTGGTACGTAGGAAAGGTATACATATATATATATATATAGTGGTATGAAGGGTCCTTGTTTAATTAGGAATTGTAAACATGCTTGTTTGAAATTAACTGTAGTAAAATCAAGAGGAAACCTTAGCTTAGTAGGTTAATCGTTTCATACTTAACCTTTTTGGCTCTCGATCTTTCCCAAATGCAATTGGATTTGATCCGAAATTGTTAAGTTTCAAGTGATTTACATCATATAACTTTCATGTATACCCTTAACAGTTTTGAATTAGGAAGATTTATCTAATACAAGTCATTTATAAACTAACCAAACGCAAATTTAAGGATATAGAAATATTGGAAACTAGTAAACACATGGACACGGTATTATACACATACTACTCTTTATCACATGCGCATACAGGCCTATTGTATTATGTACATACTACTCTTTATCACATGCGCATACAGGCTTATGGCAATGGACTTCTGTATTGCCTTACTTTTTTTTTTTTTTAAGTTGTACTTAGAAATATTGGGACACTAGTAAACACAAGAACACGGTATTATATACATACTAGCCTCTTATCAAATGCGTATACATGCTTGTGGTAATGGGCTTTTTTATTGTCTTACCTTATTTTATTTTATTTTATTTTATTTATTTTTTTTTATAAGTTTTACTTACTTTAGATATTATTATTATTTTTAAATATGTTTTAAAAAATAATGAACTTAACCACTCATCAGTCCTATTACCTGAATTTTTTTTTTTTTTTTGTAATTTTCTTTTTAAATCCTAATGGGGAAAAAGATAATTTGGATATTATTAAAACTTTACTTATTTTTGGCCATATTTTTTATGTTTACCTACTCCAAAAAGGAATATTAGGACATAAACACATAATAACACACGTAATACTATTTTATGTTATGAAATGCATGTGTGTATTCATGTTTTTGGATTGTCACAAGGGAGAATAACTTATATGAAACGAGTTCACTATTATTGTGAGATCTCAATTTAATAATTTTGTTTAACAAATGATATTATTTATACTAAGGGGGTGGGGGAGTGGGCTAAGTCTAACAATAAGCTAACAATTATCTACACTTTGTTTTGTGCAAATTGTCTCTACATAATCTTGGTCATAGTATTATTGAATCGAAACGACACATTTGTTTAATGTAAGTTAATTTGGTGACAAAAGCATTAATACATATGGGTTTATTTTTGGAACAATTATTGGCACTACAAAAGTCTCATTTGTACACTTCTCACAAGTGTATTTATCTTTAAATACGAAAAATTTAACATGCAAAATAAGTATTTTGCAATGCCAATAACTTTTTTTTTTTTTTTTTCAATTTCCTTTTTTATTAACTATAAAACAAAATAAAAGAAAAGACCAGGGACCAACCAAGTAATTTGGCCTATAATATTGATCTTGCAAATGTGTAACAATGACCTTTGACGTACTTTTGTATAGATCTGTTTCGTCGGGTTGGCAATGAGATCAGCACGCCAAGTCAATCTGTGGTGCTGATCCTGATTCCCAAAGCCAAATTTGGCCAAAGCGCAACCGCATGGAATCGACGTAAGCTTTAACTTGTACATTAGTGAAGAACACGACACCGTTCCCTGGTTGTCGTCCCCCGTGTCTGGTTGCTAATTAATTTAGTCGGCCAAAAACCCGCATTTTCTGTTGCTTTGTTGCTACTCGTCATGTATAATGGATAGACGACGAAAGTGCATTCCAATGAATAAAAGCTTTTTTTAGTAAAAGTGTTTTTTAGTCCTAAAACACTAGTAGGAAAAACTATTTGCGCGACAAAGAAAAATCCATTGCTCAAGGGCGTTTTGCGCAACAAAAAAAATATATTCGTCGCGCAAGATTGATGTACTTTGCGCGAGGGAGAACTTTGTCGCGTAATAAAGTTTGCACAATGAAAAAAAGATGCTCGTCAGGCAAAGCTAGTAAGAAAACTGCGGGTAATTTTTCTTTTTTGGTGAGAAGATAAATGCAGGACGAAGCTTTTCCCGTGGCTACCTTGGGCGACAAAGGCATCATCGCGCAAAGTGCATTTAGTTTTTGGGTCAAAGCATTCAGCACTTGGTAAGTAACAGAACAATTGCGCGACAAAGGCTTCATCGCGCAAAGTCCAGTCAGTTTTTGAGTCAAAGCATTCAATGCATATGGATCAGAAGGATCAATATTGTATTTAGTGTAGAGGTTTGTGTGACAAAGGCTTCGTCTCGCAAAGTGCCTAACCTTCCTATAAATATGCGCTTATGCTCTCCTTATTCTTCACAATTCTCTTTGTGCTTGAATGGAGAATAAAAATCGAGAGCAGGGCATGCCCTCCGTGCCCTATGATATGAGCCAATATGTGGAGTATGTATATACGATTGATGCAGCGATGTGGACTCATTGTCCTACTGCTGAGTGGCGTTCTTGGAAATATGTGCTCGAGAATGCAAAGAAAGTGGTGATGGATCAATTATCAATAAGTGTGACAAAAGTTGAAAATATATAGTTTTGTTAAACTTTTTGTTATATGTTGGAATTAATTATTTGCATATATGTGTAACAATGTATCTATACTCTTGACAAAACGAACGAAGAGTTGATGAAGTTGATGGATGAGGCGTTGAAGGGGGTTTACAAGCGATGGCGTTATACCATGGAGCAGAATGGAGGACTATCGAAACAATAGTTTTAAATTTATGTTTTTTAGGACAATATTTAATTTTAAGGTTTTTAATCGGTTATGTATTTGGACTTAATTGGGGCTTAATTCATGTTTTGTTGTTTAAATAATTGCATGGAATATTAATTCAATTTACTTAAGTTTTTAATTATTTTTAGAATAAATATTATAATTGAATATTTATTTGTAATTATGAAGTTTACGTAAATATAGATACTAAAGATCACGTAAACTTCATAATTACGATCCATTCATTCGTCGCACAAAATTTTTGGTGATGATAGTTTGGTCAAGGGGCGCAAAAACACGGATAACCTTACCACCATATTTTGAACCTATATGTTTTGCGCGACGAAACTAGGTGATAAAACCTTGCGTGACAAAGGCTTCGTCGCTCAAAGGTGGCTTAGTTTTTAAGTCAGAGCATTCAGTGCATGTGAATCAGAGGAATCAAAACCGTATTTACTACAGATGTTTGCGCAACAAAGGCTTCGTCACGCAAAGTGCCTAACCTTCCTATATATATGCATTTCTGCTCTCCTTCTTCTTCAGAATGCGTTTTGGAAACAATTTACGAGCTTTGCAGATTATAATCAATTTGTTTTTTGATTGTTGGTGAGATGGGCGATAATGCTGAGCGTTCTTCAAAGACAATGGATGACGAAGGTTCTGGAAAAGCTTTAAGTTGTAAATTTTGCATTTTGTATATGGTTTTTATTTAGCTTCAGTATTATGAATATATATTTTGTTGATAGACAAGAAGAAAAGAGTTGTTGTACAGGTCCGACACACTTATGGTGGGAGCCGTTACCGAATCACTGCTAACAAATTAATAGGGGTTGTGAAGTCAGATATGCGTGCCAGCTTTTGGTCGAACGTTGGAGCATTGGTGCATGACAAATGTGCCGCAAATTGGGATTCTTGGAAAGCCGTCCTTGAGGAGCTAAAGATGCACATGATTGATGAGTTAGCTATATGTGTTAAGTTATTAGTTAAATAATAATTCTATTTGTTAAATTTAATATAATAGTGAGAGTTTAATTTATTAATTTTTGCATGAAAGCCTAATTGGGACATTGACAAAAGTAACCCAAATCTAATGAAGGCAATCGATAACATGTTCAAGTCTCGTTTTTGGGAGTGGAAGTTTGATAACTAACGTGCGACAGAACTTTAGCGAGAATCAGAATTACCAGCAGAGGAGTAGAATAGTGTTTTTATTTTAATTTTAGTACTTATTTAATAATGAGATATGAATTATAAGTTTATTTTATTTTATTATGAACGGTTTACTTAAACATGTACTTAATGTTCATTTTGAATAAAATTGATGCATTTTAATAAATATTTATATTACTTAATTATGCACAAATTGTTTAATGAAATAAGTTCTTGATTTATTAAGTATTTATGTGGTTTGAAAAAATAAATGAAGACTGAATGGAATTTTTTTTTTTAAACGGAATTATTATTTAAAAAAAAAAAAAAAGGTAATGCGCAACGAACTATTAGTCATCGTGCAAAGTGTTATAAAAAAACGCGGCAAATCGTGGTTGGATGGCGCCAAAAGTGGAAGTAGCATGTTTTGCTCAACAGTGCTTTCATCGCGCAAAAGTCTTCTAACTTTACTAAATTTAACTAGAATGCAGGAAGGCAAAAGTTGCAAAACAATTGCAGCAATTGCCTTCTTTCTGGAATTTCCAGCAACCTTGAATACTAAGTTGCCGTTAATCTCAGAGGTATATTTTCTTAACTAACTTATTTAATTTCCAATCATTTAAATTATGTTGTATGTAATTTATAATTGTTGTGAGTTTATGTATTTGTATGCAAACATTTTTGTATGGATGTACAAAAAAATGGTTTGCAATATTCATATGAGTTTAGTTTCTCGTTTGAGAATTACTTGGATTTCCCGAATGGATGCGAAAGCATGATTGCGGTCCAATTAATTCTTGAATTGTCCCAAAATTTTGGACAATTTGAGAATGCACAATTACATGTTGTATTTTGCAGTTCACGCATTAGAGTTTGAATGTGGGAAATTTGGTAGCATCTCTTTGCGTTCTTCGGGTGCATCGTAGTTTTTTATATCTACGTTGTGCACTTGAAGAACTGCAGGGAGATGCTGCTGAAGTTTTCCCATGATCGAACTCTATTATGTTGGAACCGTAAATTACAACAAGTAACTAACTGTGCATTCTCGAATGAGATAGGACCCATACCGGAGGCATAAGGTGGCATGTCATAATTCAAGTTGTTGTAACCCATGTAAATTTTTTATGTTTGCAAGTGATATGGACAAACAGTGGATACATAATCTAAAATAGATGTGCTGATGATTACTTGGATGGAATAAATCAATTCATTGATTTTTCAATTGCAAACAATCGGGGTTTAACTCAAATTCGGTGTCAGTGTAGAAAGTGTAACAACTCAATGATTGAATATTTTGAAACTGTTCGATACCATTTAGTCAGAAATGGGATGATGGAGACCAATACTACGTGGAATCATCATGGAGAATAAATGGAATATGCTTCATCCTCACACAGCACCCGAGCAGTGGAGACAGTTGAATCTGTTGTGGACCAAAATGAACAAATTATGGACATTATCAATGATGCTTTTCCAAACGCTAGATCGAATACAAATTATGGACAGTTAAGCATTTGAAAAATATGATAAACCATTAAAAAATGCCAAGCAAGAATTATACCCCAATTGCAAAGGATTTTCGATGCTCATGGTCATTGTTGAGTTAATGCATGGCAAAATAAAGTTTCGTATGTTAAACCAGTGTTTTGATTACTTTTTGGGGGTTTTCAAGAGGATGTTTCCAAAGGACAATTGTCTACCTAAAGATCATAAAGTGCAAAGAAAGTCCTGAGTGGCCTTGGATTGGGATATGAAAAAATTCATGCATGTAAAAATAATTGCATTTTAGTCTACAAAGAGAATGAAGCGTTGGATAAATGTCCTGTATGTACTGAGTCACGGTTTAAAATGACCTCTCATAATATAACAATGAAGATTCCGCAAAAAGTAATATGTTATCTCCCATTAAAGCCCAGGTTGCAACGATTATATATGTCGACGCACACTGCAAGCGACATGAGGTGGCATAAGGACAGGCAAGTGGATGACAATGTTATGAGACATCCTACAAGCATTGTTTTAAAAATCGGCCTAGGCGACCACCTAGGTGCTGGGCGGCGAAGCTCTAACTCGATTTAGACCAAAACGTTCAGTTAGGCGAGGAGGACATAGGCGGTTGCCTAGGCGCTCGCTAGGTGCCTGAGGCGGGCTAGGCAACGTTAGGCAGTAGTCTAAGCGGTTTGAAACTTGCTGCAAATCCCAAATTTGCTGTAATTTTTGCAAAGGATCTACAACTTCCAATCTCGTACGTAGTAGTAGGGCCTTGAAAAATTTCTGTAGCTCGTCTCTGTGAAGATGAGGGAAGAGAGAGTACAAAGAGAGAAAGAATGTGTGTGTGTGTGAAGAGAGAGAGATTGCTGGTGAATTTTTGCAGTTCGTCTTTGTGAAGATGAGGGAATAAAGAGTGCTGTCGATGAATTTCTGCAGCTCGTCTGTGGAGATGAGGGAAAAGAAAGTGCGAAGACAGAGAAAAAGACTTGAACATTTCATTATGTGGTTGTGCAAGTTGAAGACTCAGATCTCAAATCTAAGGTCAAAAGCTGATGGTTTTAATTATGAAAACCACTCAAGGTGGATGAGTGATGTGAAAGAGCAGAGGTAAGGTGGATGTCATGGTTTTAATAATGAAAACCACCCATTATGTGGATTTTTTATATTTTTAAAAGTTTGGGATATATTTTATATATATATATATATATATATAATATATGTTATATAAATTATAAATTATTTAGATAATATTTTGTTTTTTTTTTCCTAGGCAAGCATATTATATATGTACATAAAACATTCGCATATGTATGTTCTTCTATAAGAAATAACAAATTAGTCAAATAATTATGTACATTTGATATAGTAAATTTAATTAATTCATAAAATATATAAGAAATTTATAGAAATCTGCCTAGGCCACCTAGGCGCCTACCTAAACCCTGCCTAGGAGCCTAGGAGCTAGGCACCAGCTCACCTCTCGACTAGCGCCTAGCATTTTTTAGAACCTTGCGTGCAGATGGAGAGTTCTGGAAAGAGTTTGATCGGCTATACCTCGATTTTGCACGTGAATCCCGGAACGGTAGATTAGGACTTGCAGTAGACGAGTTTAATCCATTCGGGGTTCTAAACCAAAATACAGCACTTGGCCAATCTTTGCAATTGCATATAATTTGTCGCTTTGGAAGTGCATGAAAAAAGAATATATGATCATGACATTGTTGATAATGGAAGATCCTGGCACATCTATTGATGTTTATTTACAATCATTGGTCAATGAACTAAAAGAATTATGAGAAAACGGTGTTCCCATGTACGATAAATCTACCTGGAAGATGTTCACTTTGAGAGCAATCATGATGTGGATTATAAACGATTTTCCTGCATACACTATGATGTCTGGGTGAAGCACTAAGGAATAATACTCATGCCCAGTTTGCAAAGAGTACACAACGTCTAGTTGGCATGCAGGAAAAGTTTGTTACCTAGGGCATCGTAGATGGTTGCCGTGGGACCATGAGTGGCGTCAGAATGAGACAACCTTCTTCAATGGCACGGAGCTTAGGCCAAGACCCAGAGAATGGTTTGGAGATAAAATTTTGGCTTAGGTGAATCATTTGGATTTTGATCCGTTCGGCAAACGTGGATGAAGGTAAATTTTCAGGCCTCAAGAGTCATGATTGTCATGTGATACTTCAACACCTTCTCCCAATGGGAATTCAACACCTCTTGCCTGAAGATGTGGTGAAGCCTATAATGTTGTTAGCGAGATATTTTTCTCAATTAACTGCAAGATCTTTGCATAAGTCTGATGTTAAACAGTTGTACGATGATATTATTAAAGTGCTATGCAAGTTTGAACAAATATTTCCTCCAGCTTTCTTCACAAGCATGATCCACTTCATAATTCACTTGCCGGATGAAGCACTTCTAGCCGGACCCGTCAACTATTGATGGATGTATCTGATAGAAAGGTAGACAATCACCATAATTCCTTTAGTTCATGATGTATGTACGTACGATTTGACTAATTTGACACATTATTATTTTTTTTATTGATGCAGACTACTAGGTGAATTAAAAAAGAGTGTACAGAACAGGGCAAAGCCCGAAGGATCAATCGTGGAGGCATGGGTCGTATTTGAGTCACTTACATTTTGTGCAATGTACCTACAAGATGTTGAGACTACGTTCAATCGAGAGCAACGCAATAATAACGATGGTGTGAGAAGTGAAAAAACTTTAAGTTTTTGCCCAAATTGCATGACCCTTTGGCGAACCAATTAGAGGGGAGTCATTTAACAAAATGGACATGGAGGTAGCATATTGGTTTGTACTTAACAATTGTGATGAGACAATTACCTACCTAAATGAGCATAAAGAGTTGATGAAGCAGGAACATCCTGCACATTTATATGCCAAGAAACACTGTGAATTGTTTCCTCGTTGGTTTCATGAAAATGTAAGTTGTTCGTGTTTTGGGTTATTTGCATAATTTTAAATGGTAAACTAACATGTCAACTTTTTGTCATTAATTTAGGTGAAGAAATTGAAGGACATGAATTTGCCCGCTTACACTGAAGAATTGTACAACTTGGCGATTGGGCCCCTAAGCACAGAATTGTACTCCAGTTGTCATGTAAATGGCATCAAGTTTTTGGCAGTTGATCGCAATGACAAGTTATGTGCAATTGCTTCACAAAGACCGTTGTCAAGTTATCCTGTTTAAGTGTCACTGATTTGATACAAACCCACGCAGGGTTGGAGGTGTTAAGCAAGATGATGGTTTGTTATCGGTCAACACTAACAGATGTTGGTATAATGACGACCCTTACATTTTGGCAACGATGGCCGAACAAAATTTCTATATAGATGATCCTAAGGGCAGGAAAGGATAGAAAGTAGTTTAGAAGATTGAGCATAGAAGGCTGTATGATATTCCGGACCAAGATCCTGCTGACGATGATGATTATGGTGACGTTGCTGACCAACAATTGGAAACTTAAATGGAACTCGGTGTAGATACACTGCGGGATATGATTATTGTACAAGAACCGTATCAGGTAGCCGGTGGTCCTGAAATCGAAATACTGATCGACTCCATTATGATTGATCTCGAGGATCTACCACGATACAATTCACCCGAGCACGCAAACAATGATGTTGACGTGCCTAAAGACGAGGAGGAATGAAAGTCTAAATCTGACGATAGTGATGATATTTATTCTAGTTCAGATGAGGATTACTGAAAACTTGTGATGTAAATGTAATGATATTTATTGAATGATATTTATTTTTTATACAAACAAAAGTTTCCTTTAAAATTTGTAAAAAATTAATTAAACAAAAAAAAAATTTATTTATTTAAACCAAAACATAAATTAAATTTACAAATATGCGCGACGACGGTATAGAAATGTTTGTCGTGCAAAAATTTAAAAATTCGTTTTTTTATTATTTAAAAATTGGTCGCGTGATGAAAATTTTAACACCCTCATTGGGCAAACATGTAAAAATTTGATTTTTTTGCGAAAATTGGGCGTGTTTTTATTTTAGCGCCTTCACTCTGTCTCTCTCTATCTCAAACTCACTCTATCTTTCTCATTCTATACATGTGAAAACCCCAATCTCAGACTCACTCTATCTCTTTCTCGATTCTGCATGAACTCACTCTCCTCTCTCTCTCTCTCTCTCTCTCTCTCTCTCTCTCTCTCTCTCTTTCTCTCGATTCTCTCCAACTCTCGCTCTCATCACTCACTATCTCAGTCTCTCCCTCTCTCATTCTTTCACACTTTCTCTATTTCTCTGTTTCTCTGTCACTCTCCCTCCCGCATCCACCGCACTCTGACGCCACACCGTCTCCCCGCCGCCACAACATTACTAAGTAAGCACCCAGTAACCCTTAATTCACTCTCCCTTAATTCAATTATTTATTAGTGCAATTTTCTCATATTTTCAGTTGAATTATTTTAATTACAACATTTAGGGATTTAGGGTTTGAATTGGGAATCCTGGGTTAAGGATTAGGGTTCGAATTGCGAATCTTGGGTTAGCGTTTTCGAATTGAGATGAGATTTGGGCCTTCCTTTTTTTTGGAAACGGAATGGAACTCTTGCTCTCGATAGGGCAAGCATTCACATTATGAGAACCTTGTAACTTACCCGAGAAAGGGGATCAAAACTTGACTTATTTCTTCACTTATAGACATTACTGGTTTTAGTACAACGGTGACAACCTGAAACTAATACGTTTCTGATTGCTTAGGAGAACACAACAATATTTCCCTATCCCTTTCGAATCAAGGATCGAAGATATATATCATTCAAATTTTTGTTAATTTGGTGAGATATATCATTCAAACTTTTAAATGGCATTCATGTCATTCTTAGAATAAATAGAGAGAAATCGAAGTATCATTATGAATTAAAACTTATCAATTTCTGCTCTTAATATAGGCATTAGTGTGGTCAGCTCTCTGCTATTTTAGATGATAGTGTCCTCTCAAACAAATGACTTGGTATAATTTACATCATAAAACGGCAGGACATAAATGCTAGTATATAATTTTGGATAGAGATTTGTTTGGCTTCCAAATTGTTTAGTCTTTCCTTTGTTTCCAAATTTGCGTTTGTGAGGTTTCAAACGTGTAACAAGTGTCCAAACACTGTAATCTAGTAAACTTAACAAACCGAATTATAAGGATACAAAATTGGCCCAATATGTTCCTGTTAAAAGCTATTTCATGATGAAACAGTTGAGAATACGTTAGTGCACGCAGCAAAGAGAAACGCATAATAGTCACCGTGGAAAGTTAGAAGTTCATCTTAAGACTTGCCTTCTCTGACAGGTTTCAACTGGTTTTATCAACTCTGAATCATCTTGGTTTCCTTTGTGATAATTTGATGACCTCATAAGTTCAAGGAAAAAGATAATTGTCGTGTTCTTGAAATGGTACTAGGCCGAGCTTTCAAGTCCCATCTGCTAGATTCTATACAGTGTCTTGTTAATTTGGTTGAACTTAAACTTACCTTTGCCATTGGTGATGCTAATTTTAGCAAACGTGTGAATCATTTATGTTTCATTTTTCCCACTATCTCGGAGATCATACACAGTAAGGGGAGATATATCTCAGCAATATTTCCCTACCCCTTTTCCAGTGTCTTGTTAATTTGTTGAGATATCATTCAAGTTTTTGTTGTATTGGAAATGTAAGATCATTGGATGCACCTATGTCACACATTCTAGCCTCATTCACATTTGCATTACACATGTTAGGGATGCAACTGCTTTACCTATCATGGTACTAGTTGCTGTTAGTTTGTTCAAGTTTTGTAAATGTCTTCCATTCATAATTTGTACAAGTTTTGTAACTTAGGAATGTATTTGGAACTTTGTTTACGATTTTATTTATTTATTTTCTATTTGATTTTTAAGAACTTCTAGGGTTTTATTTTGTATTATGCACGTATAAATTCAATTATGTGGTGTTGGAATTGTTACCTTTTGAATTTTTTTCATTACAAACGTGAGTTTTCTCTCAATTATTCTTAGTGGATTCTAGGGTTTGCTAATGGATTCTACCTTGAGGTTATCGTTTGATTTCCCTTCAATACATTTGTTGCATCATGTATGTCATTGTAGATGGGTCAATTTGTTTGTTTGTTTTTATGAATAAACGTGTTCCTTGCAATACTATTTTTTATTCCTATGTCATGTTTTCATTCTCCTTATATATGTGAAATGAAATGCATATAAGAAGTTTATCTCTAAACAAATTCATGATTACTTTTTTCTTTTTCGAACTTTGTCTACAACTGCTGAACAAAACTTTATTCATATGTGGAGATGTGGGCTGTCCGCCTCTCCCTTTGTCTAAGTCATGAATATGATACATAAGTACACACACACACACACACACACACATTCATCTTACCTTCAACCAAAATAAGTATATATTTGCCTTCTTCCATCATTCATCGATTCCTTGCAAGTTGCATTGTCTTGCAAACTATTTTGTCCTTTTAACTTTTCTTTTTCATGTTTATCATATAGGTTTGCATAAGGCATGTAAATAGGTTATACATACATCTTACCTTCAACTAGAATAAGTATATACTTGCCTTCTTCCATCATTCATCGATTCCTTGCAAGTTGCAGTGTCTTGCAAACTATTTTGTCCTTTTAACTTTTCTTTTTCATGTTTATCATATAGGTTTGCATAAGGCATGTAAATAGGTTATACATATAGGCATGTGGGATACTATAGATGTTCTTATTGTGTATGAATATATATTTGACGCTTGTGTGGGTAATTTGATAATTCAATTCCTTCTTTCATGGTATTAATGAAATTAAAGATATATCTTATTTTGCTTAGGATATTTTTTAGTATTTCCAAACTAGAATAAAGTAATGGAATGTAATTAATTATTTTTGTAGATGTCGAACTTAATTTCAAATTGCTAGGCAGCTAGTAAGGTCAGATAGCTTCTCCAGCAGCTAGTGCTATTGCCACCTCCCCACCTGATATAGGCACGACGAGTGTCCCTCCGGTCATGCCTTTGGGACCACCGGTGTTTACTGCTCTTGTGTCATCGACTTCTTTGGTGACGCATCCTGCACTAAGTGCCCGATAAACACATCGATAGACCCATAATTTTGAGGAGGCTGACCAGTCTGGTAAGGCTTCCTCTGTCCATGGAGAGGGGTCCCAAACAGGTAATGCATCTTTCTCATATTATAATTGAAATTTTGAACTTTTTTGAGTTGTTGTGAAAATCGAACTTCTAGATTATTTGGTTTTTCGGGTAGGTTCATAAAAAATCATTAGTTACAACATACTGTCAAGGAGGATACTGAAATATGTTGGTGGATGACAAAAGAAGATCCTAAATCTTCTTTAGGAAAAGTTGGTTGATAAATTCTTTGGTTACACTCTTAAAAAGTTTCTTATACTTTTATTTTCTCATTAGCGAAAATCTTTAGTACATTTTTCAAGTTATGAATATGGTGGGTTAAAATTACAAAGAGACGAGACTACTCACATCGATATTGTTCTCAACTTACATAATTACATGTACAATCCAATGTGTGTAGTTTCTTCACAGATTCATGGCCAATTATGCAATTAGAAGTGAAAACACTTGATACAAGTTGTAAATTTTGTTTCAAAGTCCCCAATTGGTATAAACTATTTGAATTATTGGGTGGATATGTTGTTGTTGTTGTTGTTGTTGTTATATTGTCTACATGTTTTAGGAAATGTTATAGTTTTAGGGGAGGTTCTGCCAAAATTTTGATAGAAAATAGAATTCGTCTAATGTTTACTTTGTTTATTTGGTAGTTTAAAAAATAGGGCCCCATGCAGACTTCTAAAGACTTCACAGACCATTCGCACTACGACCGAGGAGATCACCATTACGTGGGGTCCTTGACAGCATGCGGCTGCAACAAAGGAGCAACATAGCGCGTTGGCTAGCAACATTGGCTCAGTTATTAGGAATCATTGCCCTCTTCTATGAGACTCCTGGAAAGTTGTCCCATCTGAAGTTAAGGAAGTCATTCTTCATGAATTATCGGTAAGTATTTTCAACCTTAAGTGCTAAAGTTTTATTAAAGTATACAAATTATTATAAATTTTAACTACTATTTATTTGTTGAGTTTTGCAGCATCATTATGAGGTCACGAACCTCAATGCCAATCAAAACCAATACATCAACAACCTTTGCGCTGGTAGGTTTACTCAATGGAAGAACAACCTCCACAAGCATTATGAGAAATTTGATGGTCCGGAGGTCGCTCTAGTAGTTGGGTGCCCTATAAAGTTGGTGGACCAGGATGACTATCAGTGGCTCTACGACCATTTTCAAGACGAAAAATACCTCGTAAGTATAATATATATATTTCAATAATATTTAATCAAAATTTTTATATTTGTAAATAATATGTTAATTTTCTCATTACTTTGTTATAAATATCTAAGCTAATACGTTTTTTTTTTAATTCAACAGAAAAAGGTGAAGGCAAACTCGATCAATCGGTTGAAGAAGAAACCTCTTCATTGCTTCGGCTTACGACGCTTCTCTTATAGGTTGGAGGAGCGATGTAAGGTAACCGTATATTTATTTTAAGTTTTCATTCTTTTTACTCTCTATTACACAGTTGCTTATCTATGTGACAATAATTTTTTTTTTTTTCAGGGGGGTTCAAAGTTTCCTGAGATTGACATGTTCAATGAGGTGTACGTTCGGCCTAGGGATGAGCTGACAGAGCAGCTTCATGTAAGTTATTCCAATTTTTTAATATTCAATTAGTATTAATATTAATTACATGTAGATTAAAACTAATTTGTTTATTTGATTTTTCTAGTCCACCATGGTGGAGAAGGCCACACCATTTCGAATGAGGTGGCTTCCCAGCTTCCCCTAGAGACCTCGATCAAGGAGGTGTTTCTCCCTGAGGATGTTAGTTTTCAATTCATGATGAACGTAGGCATAGGAATGTTCACCAAGGGCTTGGGAAAGCCCGCCTTTGGGACCCGTCTGCCTTATCCTTTAGGTAGAGAACAGAAGAGGTCAAATCGCTGACGTTTGAAGTGGCAGACCTAAAGGGGCATATTGCAGCCCAGCAATCTTAGCTTGCGGCCCAAAGCAGTTTGATGAACTAAATTCGTCATACCCTTCAAATCTCTGGCATTCGGTTCCTTGACATTGAACCACCTCCAACAACTGCCTCCCAACCCCCGTCACAAGCAGCTATGACCTCCCAGCCCCTTGCTGCAGCAGCTACAACCTCCCAGCCCCCCAACGCAGTAGCAACATCACCAGCAAGCGATTGTGACGTGGAAGACTACTTGTTCTAGTTTTTTTTTTTTTTTTTTTTTTTTTTTTTTTTTAAATTGTTTCATATTTTAAAATATTTATTTCCATTGTATGTACATTTTCAATAATTTTTAATTCAATATTCTTCTTTACATTTCCAGCTTTTAATTTCATTAAATTAATTTATACATAAAACAATATTATCAAAATTTAAAAGGAAAAAAATAAATAAAAATTCTTTAAAAAAATTAATTTTAAAATCTGTATGCAACGGCCTTATGTTTGTCACACAAGGTTATGGGGGTCGAACCAAAGTTTTGTCACTCGGAGTATCACGTGCAACGAACAACCATTCATCGCTCTTAGTTTTGCGCAACAACCGCTTGATCTATCACACAACATTCAATTCGCGCCACGAAGCTCCTTCCTTTATCGCGTAATGTCTGACGTCATGAGCTTTGCGCGACATAATTCGCACAACATCTGCTTCGCTGCCCAATGTTTCCGGTGGCCGTATTTGCCTTTGTGTGATGGATGTTCCTGCATCGCCTAAGTAGTTATGCTTAGTAGTGACAGGACTTAAAGTGTTTTTGAAAGAAACACCTAATTTTCTTGCGGGAAGCACTTCAAACTGTAGTATATAAGTAACTTAACACACAAATTAACCCTCTTTTGACAATTGTAATATATAAGTAAGTAGGGATCGTTCTTAAACCAAGGATTAGGAGGGATTGCTAAACACTTTAAACTGACTCAAATACATAAAACTAAACTTTAAAACACTTAACTCGACTTAAAAGACTCAAAACAAGTTCACAAGACTCAAAATAAGCTAAAAACATTCAAAACTGCCTAAAAAACACAAACTGGGCAGATTTGACTCTACACCACAAGTTAATTAGGTACTCACAAAGAAAAGATTCTTGAAATTAAACATTGGAAAACACAAGAAAGATTACACCTAAAATGTTCCAGCAACTCCAAGTCGAATGGCATGCACGTCTAGGGCTCTCCTCCTCCTTCCTTGCTGCGGCACAAGATGTGGGTGGTGGTTTTGGGGGTTATGAACGATGTATTCTTGCTTGGGATGATTAATGATGGCTGATTAGGGTGGTAGAGTGCGGCAGGTTGTATATGGAAGTGTATGGAGTGAATGAATGAAGGAGAATGGAGGCTAGGGCTTGCGGCAAGGATTTTCTGAATGGTATAAGGGGTTCATACGAATTTGTGGCTGAAAATATGTTTATATAGTCCTAGGGTTAATTAGATTAGGGTTACACTTAGCAGATTTATTGGATTAGGGCCCTAGGGTTCGGCACAAGAGAATTAAATCCACTTAAGAGAGGGTTTGGCCCAATTAGTTTCATAAAAGGATTTGTGTAACCCAAATCCACAAGGAATGAGGCCCTGCAAATTAGAATCCATAAGGGATAAGGCCTAGGGGGGTGCGGCACATATTGGAGGGAAAGAAGGAATGGCTTGCAAGGCAAGGCAAGACCTTCTAGAAGGGAATAGGCACCACCTTTGTAGGGTTTCTAGAAATAATGTGCTTTGTGGCTGATTTGGGACTTCTGGAAGGGAATGCTTCTAGAAATAGGTTCTAGAAATATCTATTTAGGTCCCCTTGCAACTAGGATTAAGGCATGATAAGATTAGGATAGGATAAGATAAGATAAGGTTTTGGATAATGTTGGATAAGGTTTTGGATAATTCCTTATCCACTTTGTCTTGAGTTTAGTTCCTTCATATTCTCATTAGATTTCTAGCCTTTTGAACTCCAAATTCGTCCATATACAAGCTATCCACTTAGTACCCAAAACTGCTCCAAAATGCACCAAAATGCACTTTCTTGGTACTTTAACCCTTTGGACCTACAAACACATGCAAATGAGTTGAAATACTACCTCAACTAAGAAATAATAACACAAATGCACATGAATAAGCTATCTAAGTCGCCTAAATATGCTCCTATCAAATTCCCCCACACTTAGCTTTTGCTAGTCCTCGAGCAAAACAAACAAACAAAAGAAACAAAACATATAATCTAAACCTTCTAACGTTTGCCTCAGGGATTTCCAATGAAACATAACATGTCAAAGATCACCACTCACATAAATTTGAGCAATCCTTACCCTTGAGCATACTTAATCATAGTCAACATTCACTAGCTCACATTTAATCAATTGAAACAACATTTTGAATGTAATAACATGCCTTAGAGAATTCCCTCAATTCCTCACCGGATGTATTCTCAATTTTCACATAGATTTTCTGACTACACTCCCTACACTAGGTATATGTGAGAAGATTGATGTAAACATGTAGACGAACACTCACATATGTTATACAAGGAAGCATTTTCTGGAATTATGACAATGACATGTATATGATCTCATGAATGGAATGCTACTACTTAGACGCGAGAACCAAGGATACCATATGCTCAAACCAATTTTAAACTCCACATATTGAAACACATAACAATCAAGATAGCAGTCTAAGGGTTGTAACGGGGCTAAGGTATTGGCTAACAAGGAAAAGTAGAGGAAACAAACGTTCTTAAAGCAATAGTGAGCAAAGTAATGAATTAGGCACTTAGAATTCCCTTTAGAATGCAAAAATCAACTTTGAACACCCAAGGGGAAGTCACACAAAACTTAAGGTCATATTCAACTTTTTGGACCCTTTCTTCAACAACCAACACTTGTGAGTTTGTTCTCACTTATTTTCAACTCCTTTTCTTTCCCCACACTTGTTTTCTACAATAATGTTGCTCAAAAAGAATTCCTTCTAAGTCATGCTCCACTATACTTCAAGAACAAGGGTATGGAAAGTCCTATTCTAGGCTAGGTAAGGGGGATGTGGTTAACAAAGAAAATAGGCTAAATAAGGCTCAAAGGGGCTAATCCTACAATACAAATGACAAGGGTGGATTCGGCTATTTGGCTGTGGTGGTGACTACTACACAACTTCATCTTGTTACTTGTTATGCTAATCAATTTCATGCTTTGAATGAAACGGGTATGAGTTCTAGTATTTGGAACTATAGTGATGAAATGCATTCTAAGTAGCAACCAAGCAAAGAATAATGAGATCATGCAATGACTTTAGAAAACAAGAATGCACAGATTGATAACTCTCCAAATAAATGTTTAGGCTCAAGTCTCTCAGGGATGTAGCATTTGTTTGAGTTCCTTCCTTCAAGCATGTTACAAAACTGATTTTATCCTTTGTGATTACATGTGAATTTGTAAACTATAACTATAACCAAGCATAAACCAAAGAGTAAATCAAACTTCCATCCATGTTCGTAACTCTCTTTAACAATCATGCATTAAAAACCAAATCCTCATCATTGTGTTGGAAGGCACCCTAAGACATAAACACACAAAAGCAACTCTTTTTGGCTTTTTCAAAACACTTTTTTCAATTTTTTTTTTCAAATTTTCGGATTTTTACTTCAAAACACACTAAAACAGCTCGAAATGCACTAAAAACACTTAAAAACAGTGAGAAATAACATTAGAAGTGATAGGTGATAGAATCCCACGAATTTGCATAAAAACACTTGTTTACCCCCCCCCCCCCCCCCACACACACACACACACACATTTAAATCAAACATTTTCCTCAATGTTTCACACAAAGACTCACACAAAAGCAAACAAATAACAAACAACTAAGCATGATAAAATAAAGCAGCAAAGAGAAGGGTTTAGAAACGCAAATCTGGTTTTGGAGTGGAAGTTCCATCTTCTCCTTGTTGAATGCATGGGTTGCATCCCAAGAAGCACTTGCTTTAACGTCTTCCAGCCGGATGAATATGCCATGTTAAGCTTCATTAGTACCCACGACATGGAAGGGTACATCATCCACAACATGCTCCTCGAAATTCTCATAGTAGGGCTTTAACCGATGGCCATTCACTTTGAACTCTTGTCCTGTTTTCAAGCTTTGAACTTGGACTGCACCATAAGGAAAGACACTAGTAATAACAAACGGGCCAACCCACTTAGAACGCAACTTACCAGGAAACAAGCGAAGGCGGGAATTAAAGAGTAGCACTTTCTGCCCAATGGAGAATGATTTGCCTCGAATCATCTTATCATGGAAAGTCTTTGTCTCCTCCTTGTAAATTCGAGCGTTTTCATAAGCCTCATTCCTAATCTCTTCAAGTTCATTCAACTGAAGCTTTCTATGAATTCCAGCGGCATCAAGGTCCATGTTGAATGTTTTGACGGCCTAATGTGCCTTGTTGGTCCATGTTAAATGTTTTGACGGCCCAATGCGCCTTGTGCTCCAATTCTACGAGAAGATGGCATGGTTTGCTATAAATGAGCCGAAATGAGGACATGCCCAGGGGTGTCTTATATGTCGTGCGATATGCCCACAATGCATCCTCCAAACGTATGCTTCAATCCTTCCTTGTTAGGCCAATGGTCTTCTCTAGAATTTGCTTGATCTCTCTATTTGAAACCTCGGCTTGCCCATTGGTTTGAGGATGATAAGGTGTTGAAACCTTATGCGTGACGTTGTACTTCTTAAGCAAAGCCTCAATGGTTCGATTGCAAAAGTGAGACCCTCCATCACTTATGATTACTCGTGGCATTCCAAACCTTGCAAATAGGTTAGTTCTAATGAAATCTGCAATCACTCGAGAATCATTAGTTCGGGTGGCTTTTGCTTCCACCTATTTCGACACATAATCCACAAGAAGTAAGATATAAAGGAAACCATGTGAGGAAGGAAAAGGACCCATAAAATCAATGCCCCAAACATCAAAAATTTCAACAGGAAGTATAACAATTTGAGGCATTTGATCCCTTGCACTTATGTTACCCATTCTAACTGAAGTAGGAGAATGTAAGTGGCGCACAAGATCTATCTAACTGAAGTAGGAGAATGTAAGTGGCGCACAAGATCCATCGAATTAGCCTTGGTTTAGCTTCTTTCTTGGTGAACAAATACTTTAAAGCTGCATGATCAGTGAAAATAATAACCTTAGTACCAAGTAAATATGATCGAAATTTATCTAAAGCAAAGACAATGGCAAGAAGTTCTTTTTCAGTGGTCAAATAGTTTAATTGAGCATCATTCAATGTCTGGGATGCGTAGTAGATAACATGCGGCTTCTTGTCCTTTCTTTGGCCTAAAACAGCCCCTAACGCATAGTCGGATGCATCACACATAAGCTCAAACGGAAGGCTCCAATCTGGTGGAATAATGATGGATGCCGTGGTTAGCAAGTCCTTAAGGTGTTAGAAAGCTGCCGTGCACTCCTTGTTGAAATCAAAAGTTGCATCTTTTTGTAAGAGACAGCATAAAGGTTGGGAGAATGTAAGTGGCGCACAAGATCTATCTTTGATTTATCAACCTTAATACCTTTTTCAGAAATAATATGACCTAAAACTATGCCTTGTTTAACGATGAAATGACATTTTTCCCAATTTAGAACAAGGTTAGTTTCAATGCATCGTTTTAAAATCAAACTAAGATTATTCAAACAACCATCAAATGAATCACCAAAAACGCTGAAATCATCCATAAAAACCTCAATAATGTTCTCAACATAATCCGAAAATATGCTCATCATGCATCTTTGAAATGTGGCAGGTGCATTGCATAAACCAAATGGCATGCGACGATAAGCAAATGTACCAAAGGGGCATGTGAAAGTGGTTTTCTCTTGATCTTCCGGAGCTATCACAATTTGATTATAACCTGAATATCCATCAAGAAAACAATAAAAAGCATAACCCGCTAACCTTTCAAGCATTTGATCAATGAATGGCAAAGGAAAATGATCCTTCCTTGTAGTGGCATTGAGCTTCCTATAATCAATACAAACCCTTTAACCTGTTTGGATTCGAGTAGGAACAAGCTCATTTTCGGCATTTGTCACCACAGTTACTCCGGATTTCTTTGGAACACATTGAACCGGAGACACCCAACGACTATCCGAAATTGGATAGATCACTCCACAATCCAAGAGCTTGATTATCTCCTTCTTCACAACTTCCATCATTGGAGGGTTGAGTCGGTGTTGAGCCTCTCGAGATGCTTTAGACCCCTCCTCCAAAAGTCTATGATGCATGCACGTGGTAGGGCTTATTCCCTTGATGTCGACCAAGGTCCAACCAATTGCTGTTTTGTACTCTTTTAACACCCTCACTAACTTACCTTCTTCTTGTGCCGTGAGTGAGGAGGAGATAATGACGGGAAATGTCTTTTGGTCTCCCAAGAAAACATACTTCAAATGGCTTGGCAATGGTTTAAGTTCAAGGGAAATTGGCTGCACAACTGAAGGAATGGGCTTATTAGTCGAAATTGGAATTAGAATTGAAATTAGGTCTAAAGACTTACCAGACTGTAGTGGCAATGACTCAAGGACAGCCACTATCTCACTCATATGTACATTAGGGGGCACGACATGGTGTTCTCCATGCATGTCGTGGGTTGCCAATGGGGCTGGTTCTTTGTTTTTGAATTCCATTCCTCTTGTAATGACCAATTCAGGTGCATCTTCGTTCAATTGTTCAAAATGGTCCTGCGCCAACAAATCAATTACATCAATAGAAAAACATGAATGATCCTCACTAGGGTACTTGATAGATTCAGAAAGATTGAAATTAATAACTTCCCCATCAAATTCCATTATAAACGTCTCATTAAACACATCAATCTTAGTGCGGGCAGTTTTCATGAATGGGCGTCCAAGAAAGATTGGCAATAAAGGGGAATGGTTTGATTCTTCCATTTCAAGCACGTAGAAATCCGCCGGAAAGATTAAATGATTGACCTGTACTAAAACATCTTCCAAAACACCTTTTGGATAGGCATTAGATCTATCGGCCAATTGAATAATCACACCATCATTTTTTAACTCACCTAGGTTCATAGATGCATAAATTGAGTAAGGCATGACATTAATAGATGCACCTAAGTCTAGCATGGCATGTTCAAAATGATTATTGCCAATAACACAAGGAATTGTAAAACTACCCGGATCTTTGCATTTAGGGGGCATTTTATGTTGTAAGATGGCTGAGACATTTTCACTTACCTTGACAACCTCTTTGTTCGAAATTCTTTTCCTAGTAGTGCAAAGTTCTTTTAAAAACTTAGCATACCTTGGAACTTGCTTAATTGCATCCAAGAGTGGTATATTGACTTGTACTTTTCTAAATGTCTCCAAAATGTCATTTTCAGCCTCCTCCTTCTTCGTTTGCATGAATCTACGAGGAAAGGGTACATTTAGAGGAATAACATTAGAAATAATCGAATTTGGAACCTCCTTACCTTTGGAAGCTGAATGGGGTTGTTTGGGTGGTTGCGGCATGGGTGGTGTTACCCTTTTCGTGGCTTGCTCTTGTTCCTCCTCCTCGAATTGCAACTTTTCGTCCTTAGTTGGGGCTGTTTTAAATGGTTGTGAGGCCGTTCCAACTTGCTTTCCACTTCGCAACATGATTGCTTTGGTAAATTCGAATCCTCCTTTTGGGTAGACAACGGTTGAACTAGGCAACTTGCCTTGTTCTCTGAATTGGCCCATGAACTCCGCAATCTACCCTACTTGCTTCTCTAATTCATCAACCTTTTTTTCCCTATTTTGCATTCCCTGCATCATAGAAATTAGTAATTGAAAATTTTGATCATTATCTATAGACGAACCTGATTTGGATTGGGTAGGTTGTGCCTGGGGTTGTGTGGGTGCATACGGCCGTTGGTAGAATCCCAGAGGTTGCTACCTAAATGCGCTTTGTTGTTGGGGTTGTTAGGGCTCCCTCCACTTGAAATTTGGATGATCTTTCCAACCGGGATTGTATGTATTAGAGAAAGAATCACTCCTTGGTTGGTTTTGGCTCCCATAACCCACGACATTGGCAGATTCCCACCCTCCGTTCTCGATCAATTGTGGGCACTTATCTGTGAGATGTCCATTCATGGAGCACACACCACAAACAGCCACACTTTGTACCTTTGGAATTTTAACCACCTGCGAAAGAAGAGAAGTAAGATTAGCCATTTGATTTTGAAGTTCGGAAATAGCACTTACCTCATTAACTTGTTGCTGCCGTGGTGTGTCCCTTTGACCAACGCCTTCATATTATTGAGCATTTAAAGCTCGGTTGGCAATGAGAGTCTTGGCGGTCATGGGTGTTTTGTCTACTAAAGCTCCTCCCGCTGAGGCGTTTAGCATTTGGCGTTCAATTGGTAGAAGCCCTTCGTAGAAATATTAAAGAAGAAGCTCCTCCTTCATTTGGTGTTGTGGATATAAAGCAACAAGAGTTTTAAAACGTTCATAATAAGTTGGAAATGATTCACCTTGGTTTTACTGAATGCCACTAATTCTTTTGCGTAAAAGAATGACTCGAGAAGTTGGGAAAAACTTCTCCAAAAATGCCCGTTTCATACTCTCCCATGATGTGACAGTTCCGGGGCCTAGTTCATACAGCCAATCTTTAGCCTTTTCCAAGAGAGAAAAGGGAAAAGCCTTCATCTTCAAAATGCTCCCATCAACATTCACCGGGGTCATGCTTGAGCAAACAACCTCAAACTCCTTCAAGTGCTTATTAGGATCTTCCATGAACAACCCATGGAACTTAGGAATATGGTGCAATAAGCTAGACTTGAGTTCAAAATCGTCGGTCTTATCTAGGGCTGCCCTTGGATATTGAATGCATAGCGACATAGCATTGTCCAATCCCGAAGCGGAAAGCTCCTTGATTGTTCGATTGTCGGCTGCAATAGCTTGTTCTTCCTCAAAAATCTGAGTTGTGGCCTCCTCTTCCACTTGTACTTCGTCTTCTTCAAGATGTGGTGTAGGTTGAGGTGGTTGAGGCTCTTGTTGATTCTTCTTCCTTCTCAAACTTCGCTCAAAATCGTCGTCAAAGTCTAAATATGCGCATGAACCGGTTGAGAACTCCGAGTCATAAACTAGTGCCTAAAAACAAGAAAACAAAACAAGGTCAGAAACTAGAACCAAATACACACGAAAATTAACAAACAAAAAATAAATAAATAACAAGGGATTAGCAAAGTTGCTAATCCCCGACAACAGCGCCAAAATTTGATGCGAAAATTAACTTAACACACAAATTAACCCTCTTTTGACAATTGTAGTATATAAGTAAGTAGGGATCGTTCTTAAACCAAGGATTAGGAGGGATTGCTAAACACTTTAAACTGACTCAAATAGATAAAACTAAACTTTAAAACACTTAACTCGACTTAAAAGACTCAAAACAAGTTCACAAGACTCAAAATAAGCTAAAAACATTCAAAACTGCCTAAAAAACACAAACTGGGTAGATTTGACTCTAAACACAAATTTGGACGAAATTTGGTTCTAACTTGACTCAAAACACTTGAAAACACAATCTAAAACAGATTTTAACTAGTTAGACACTCTAAAATAAAGGGGGATTTGGTTTTGGATGAAAATCAGTAAACAAAAACAAGGCCTTAAACTATGCAGATTTCACGAATTTGATGAAATTAGATGGATGATGGGCTAGCTAGGAGGTCTTTCTCCACACATGACATACTTGCATACAAAACAATCTCCAGTTTTTTTTTTCAATAAATCATTCACCTCAACACCCCCAAGTTAATTAGGTACGCTTAAATTAACCTTCAGATTTTTCTTAAGTCATTGAATTGAATGGAATTAGCGCATTGCAATCAAATTATTCCTCAAAGGTTCTCTACATGAAAGCGCATAATAGAGAAACAATCAAAGATCATTAAATTCTATGAAAATCATAAGTGTTGACGAGGCGTTCGTAACTATGAAAGCGCATGATACTTATGCCAAAAATTTACTTAACATGATTGTGACTAACAACCTTTACTACTTACGAATATAAGTTCCCAACGATTAGGTGAAGTTTCCTTATATCCTAGCATCAGATTTATGCATGCGAATTAAGTGTGCATTCTCAATCCATATACATAAACAAGTTTTAATTCAAATAGGTAAGTAAATTGAATTCACAATTCATGAAATCACAACTGGAAGTAATCAAATCATATTGCAAATATAGCCATGGTTTTGAAATTCCCCCTAGCCAAAAGGGGATTAGTTCCTCATACTCACAAAGCAAAGATTCTTGAAATTAAACATTGGAAAGCACAAGAAAGATTACACCTAAAACGTTCCAGCAACTCCAAGTCTAATGGCATGCACGTCTAGGGCTCTCCTCCTTCTTCCTTGCTGCGGCACAAGATGTGGGTGGTGGTTTTGGGGGGTTATGAACGATGTATTCTTGCTTGGGATGATGAATGATGGCTGATTAGGGTGGTAGAGTGCGGCAGGTTGTGTATGGAAGTGTATAGAGTGAATGAATGAAGGAGAATGGAGGCTAGGGCTTGCGGTAAGGATTTTCTGAATGGCATAAGGGGTTCATACGAATTTATGGCTGAAAATATGTTTATATAGTCCTAGGGTTAATTAGATTAGGGTTACACTTAGCAGATTTATTGGATTAGGGCCCTAGGGTTCGGTACAAGTGAATTAAATCCACTTAGGAGAAGGTTTGGCCCAATTAGTTTCATAAAAGGATTTGTGTAACCCAAATCCACAAGGAATGAGGCCCTACAAATCAGAATCCATAAGGGATAAGGCCTGGGGGGGTGTGGCACATATTGGAGGGATAGAGGGAATGGTTTGCAAGGCAAGGCCTTCTAGAAGGGAATATGTGTCACCTTTGCAAGGTTTCTAGAAATAATGTGGTTTGTGGCTGATTTGGGACTTCTAGAAGGGAATGCTTCTAGAAATAGGTTCTAGAAATATCTATTTAGGTCCCCTTGCAACTAGGATTAAGGCATGATAAAGTTAGGATAGGATAAGATAAGATAATGTTTTGGATAATGTTGGATAAGGTTTTGGATAATGTTTCCTCTTTTGAGCTAATTCCTTATCCACTTTGTCTTGAGTTTAGTTCCTTCATCTTCTCATCAGATTTCTAGCCTTTTGAACTCCAAATTCATCCATCCATGTTGGCCCATATACAAGTTATCCACTTAGTGCCCAAAAGTGCTCCAAAATGCACTTTCTTGGTACTTTAACCCTTTGGACCTACAAACACACGAAAATGAGTTGAAATACTACCTCAACTAAGAAATAATAACACAAATGCACAAGAATAAGCTATCTAAGTCGTCTAAATATGCTCCTATTAGTCAACACATGCTCTTACTTACATGAGGTAAAAACCTTGACATAGTCAACACATGCTTTTACGTACATCAGGGAAAGACCTTGACATAGTTAAAGTCAATCTCACAATTTCCTTCCGAGGAAAAAAAAAGTCCCACAATTTTAGGCTTGTTTCATTCATTGGATGATGGAAACTACATTTCCTTGTTCAGAGTGTTCAAAGTATTAGACACGTTTCTAACACTATCATATTAATCTTGTTTGTTAATAAATATTTGGGAAACACAAATGGTAAAAAAATTATAGTGTTTGGGTTTTTCTAATGCCTAAATTATACTTTTTACTTTATTTAACTCGATTTTTTCTACCTAATCAATCAACAAGTGTAGTTGATGAATGATGCTAAAAGAAGACGTCAACCACTGAGTTGTAGCTCCTAGGTGATATAGGAACCCATATATTGTTGTTTCAGTAATTTTCTTTCAAAAATATCAAGAGAAATTCTTGTTGATAAGGGTAGATATAAAAAACGGGTAAGGAGATTAATTTATTTATTTCATACTAGTCCTGATCTTGCATATGCTATGAGCATTGTAAGTTAGTTTATGCACTCACCCAATGAAGATCACATGGTTGCGGTAATGCGAATTTTGTCATATCTGAAATCTACACCCATTAAAGGAATACTTTATGGAAAACATGGGCATCTAAAGGTTGAGGGGTTTATATATGCAGATTAGGCTAACAATGTAATTAAAAGACGGTCTACATATGGGTATTTTATGTTTGTTGCAAGTAATTTGGTTACGTGGCGTAGTAAGAATCAGAAAGTGGTGTAAAGGTAGTCTGCAAAAGTTGAGTATGAAGGTATGGCACACGGCATATGTGAACTTTTACGATGTCTTCGATATCTTGGTTTTGAACCAAAGAAGGCAATGGAGTTATATTGTGACAATAAATCTGCAAGGGAAAAAGCTGATAGTCTGATACAACATGATCGAACAAAGCATGTGGAGGTTGACCAACATTTTGTCAAGGAATATCTTGAAAGGAAGATTGTGTCTATACCATTTGTGAGTTCGCAATAGCAATTGGCTGATGTTTGTACTCATGAAGTATCTAGTAAGGTTTTCCAAGACCCAATCATCAAGTTAGGCATGTATGATATCCATGCACTAACTTGAGGGGAATGTTGATTTGAGTCTTAATTGTAAATATTCTTAAAGTTGTTGTAAACTTCTAGTTTAAGTGTGATTGTGTAAATCCTAGATTAGATTTGATTCTAGTTATTCTTTCCTATATGGACTTGTATTCCTTGGTGGAGAAGGATTTCTTCTCTCTTATTACTATAAATAAAGGCACTGCGTAGGGGGAATAAAAACATCCTTTACACATTCCTCTACATAACCCTACAGACACATATTTCTCTCCAATTTCTCTATGTGTCACCGACCCCCTTCCCCTGTTAGATAAAATAAGCTACAACACGTTATCAGCACGCTCATACCACTGCGCTTAACAATCTGACGTGGAAGCTTTCTACATTAAGCCAGTTGATCAATATCATCACGCAATTAGGTTCTTCCAAAACAACGGTTTTTATCTCAATATTTTTGCAGCCCTGATAACATGAACATTCACCATAATGCATGACCCAACCTTACACTTTTCAAATTTTAGATTCTACATAAATTGTGTATGCATTATATTCACAATTATTGAATTATGTGAATTTATTTGCCATGAATTGCTTCAAATATATGTTCATTCATTAAAATTACTTGTCAATATGCATTGGAAAAAAAAAATGAAAAAAAAGAAAAAAATCAGAAACTCTTAGGGTTCTTCGAACCCATGATCTGTGACACAACCTAAGCCCAAACTAGTTTCTCTAAGCCACGATGCACCGTAGCCAAACCCATACTCCATCTGAGATGATGCCATTTTTGGCATCAAACCCACGACCCAACGCCTCCCGTAGTCGACCACAGCCTCACCGCCATTTTCCTTGGGAAATCACGACATGCAGTCGTGCTTGGGACCAAACCATCGTTGGCGACGATGAGTTTTTCTCTGAAAATCGATGGAAATCGGTGAATTTTTCGACGAATTCTTCAAATCCTCAAAGGTTTCTTAAACCCCTTAACATTAAAACTTGATTTTATGTCTAAACCTAGGGTTCCCAATTAAACCCCCGTGCATCACCGTGCTGTGACCATTTGAGGAAAGTTGCCTAAAGCGACGGTGGAGCTTTTTCTGGTTCAAAACCAACACCCAGCGCCACTGGGGTGTTTTGGGTTTCCAAACCCGCGCCCTAGTGGGCCTCGGACCCTTGGGCCTGCATCGCACAACACCCTTGTGGGCTTGCTATTTGCTTTTGCTACCACGGTCTAACTCCAAACAGCCTATTGGGCTGAATGGGACTCTCAGCCCGCGAACGACACCAGCTCGTGGCTTTGGTGTCCCCGTGTCCTACGATGCACTGGATTGCATCCCCACAGGTTCATCTATCTACGCTGTACACAATCCAAGCCTGTACCTGGTGCATCGATGCACCTGCATCATGCCGCATTGGATTAGCGCCCTTTCCTAGGCCTATTTTAAGCATGATATTTCCTTGGTAGCCCGCTTGCTACCTTGAGCATGAACAACCTTGGCCTAATTTGCCTATTCCAGCCCAAGTTTGGGCCTGGACTGCACGGTTCCAATTTGCTCAGCCCACCCGTGGGCTTTGGCCCATGTTTTTGGGGCCCGAGCTTAATTGTTTTTTTTTTTTTTAGACAATTTGGGTTTTATAATTTTTGCCCACACTTTAAATTTGCCCCAAAGTCCAAATAATTAATTCAATTATAATTATAGACCTAAAGTTCTATTTGCATATTTTCTTGTTGCATATTTATGTATATATATTTGTGTTTATCTGCAGGAACATACGAACTTGAAGTTCATAATTATTTCAAAACCTGAAGTTTCTAGAAACATGCCTTGTTTGAAAAACTAAAGTTTTCCTTAAAAACTTAAACCAATACATGTCTATTAGAACCTGAATGTTCTACTCCTATGTGAATGGATTGATTTTTTCCTCCATTACACTAACCACATCTTGACCATCTATTTTGTGATAGGAACATATCAAATTTGAACAAAATCGACTTTACTGCTTTAGAGGTCTTTGGAAGGAACTACCTTAAATGGGTCCAAGATGTGAAACTCCACCTCACTACAAAGAATTTGTCCTGCCATTAAAGATCAGACGGACAACCCAATTGGCGAAGCTGAAAAAGCCATTGCCATGATCTTTATCCAAAGTCATATTCATGACACACTGCAAACCAAGTATCTTGCTGAGGAAGATCCACAAGCACTATAGGTCGCTTTGGCTGATCGCTTTGATCACCAAAAGAACATCTTCTTACTTGAAGCAAAACATGACTGGCAGCATTTGCGCTTCCAAGACTTTAAGTTTGTGAATGAATATAATTATGAAGTTTGTCGAATCCGATCACTTCTCAAGTTTTGTAACGAAATTTTGACCGAAGATGATCTCCTGAAGAAGAGCTATTCGACCTTCTTTGCTACTAATATTGTCCTTGATGTGATATAAACTAGCACACAAATTAAACCCTTTTTAGATAGTTGTAGTATATGAAAGTAGGGATCGTTCTAGGCCGGGGATTAGAAGGGATGCTAATCTACTCAAATTGAACTCAATTACACTTAACTAGACTCAAAAACAGAAAACTAGACTCTAATGACTCAAAACAACCTAGAATGACTCAAAATAGCACAAAACAAACAAATTGACTCAAAACAGGAACTAAAGAATGATTTGGACGAATTCTAGACTTATGTTGACTCAAAACATTAAAAAGAAACCAATTTAAACATATTCTAACTCAAAGACACAAAATATAAAGGGGGAAGTGGTTTTTGACGAATTTAAAGTAAAAACAAATAGATTTAAAGACTATAAATAACTTTGGACGAAATTGGGTGTTTTAATGGGTGAATGGCTAGCTAGAGGGTTCATCTCCACACATGACACATATGCATACAAATCGATTCCCAGTTATTATTCATATAAACCATGAATGACAATGCCCCAAATTAGCTGTGAACTGCACAAATTAATTCTCAGATTTTCCTAATTTCATTGAATTGGACTCAGCGACACAATCAAGTTATTTTTATCAAGTTCCCTATATGAACTGCATGATAGAGATACATATCAAAGATCATTAAGTTCTATAAAAATCATAAGCATTGACATGATATTCGTAACTATGAACTGCATGATACTCTTGCCATGGATTTACTTAACACAATCATGACTAGTGACTTCCACTACTTATACATATAAGTTCATAATGATTAGGTGAAATTCCCTTATATTTTAGCATCAAATTCATGCATGCAAACTAAGAATGCAACCTTAATCAACGTACAAGAATAAGTTATCAATCAAACAAATAAGTAAATCGCATTCATGTTTTATGAAACAATAACTGGAGGAAATCAATTCATATCACATATATGTTCATGGCTTTGAATTCTCCTCTAACCAAAACGAGTTTAGTTCCTCATGTTCGCACTTAAACAAAGATAACTCAATTTAAACATTGAAAACAAAAGATAGAATACATCTAAGAATGTTCCAGCAATCCAAGCTTGAATGGCAAAGCACGACTCCAAGGGTCTCTTCTCCTTTCTCCTTGCAAGGCTATGGTACAAGAGAGATTTCTGTGTATGATGGATGTGTGGTGTGAATTGTGGTGAGAGATGGGTCGTGAATGAATGTTGCGGCACTATGTATTTATAGGGAGAATGAGGGCACGACAAGGGCTGAGAATGAGGGGAATTAGGACTCCAAATCAACAAAGAATAAGGACACTCTCAATCAGATTCCAGGGAGGAAAAGGAATGGTCCTTGCGGCAGATTCTAGAACTTCTAGAACGGTTGGTGCCAATAAACAAGGGCAGATGAAAAGGTTTCTATAAACCTGATTAGTAGGTATCCTAATGTCATTTAGATGTCCTCCTTGCAGCTGGAATTAAGGTGGGATAAGATAAGGTTAGGATAAGATAAGATTTTAGATAATGTTTGGATAAAATAAGGTGGTTTGGATATTGTTTCCTTCTTGTTAGCTGATTCCTTATCTTCCAATTCTTGAATTAATTCTTCCAGATATTAAGCACATTCCTAGCCCTTCTTGAACTTCACATTCATCCATCCACCTTGCTCCATGCATGTGCTATCCATTCATAGCCCAAAACTGCTCTAAAACGCTCCAAATTGCACTTTATTGCCAACTTTGTCATTTGAACCTAAAAATACATGTAACTAGTCTAAAACACTCTAATAAGTAGAATTTAGCTATGTAAATGCAAGAAAACAAGCTAACTAAGTAGCCTAAATATGCTCCTATCAAATTCCCTCGCATAGCTTTTGCTAGTCCCCGAGCAAAACAAAGAAAACAAAACACAACCTAAACCTTCCAACAATAGCCTCAGGGATTTTCAATGCAACATGACATGTTAAAAATCACTACTCCCACAGATTTTAGCTATCCCGACGCTCGAGCATATACTTAACCGCAGTCACCACTCACTAGCTTGCATTTAATCAATTAAAACAACATTTTGAATGTAGTAACATGCCTTAGAGAATTCACTCAATTCCTCACCTGATATACTCCCTACACTAGGTATATGTGAGAAGATTGATGTAAACATGTGGACTAGCACTCACATATGTATAATCAAATAAGGCACTTTCTGGAATTGTTAATACAACATGTGTATGATCTCATGAATGGAATGCCACTACTTAGATGCAAGAACCAGGGCTACCATATACTCGTACCAATATCAAACTCTACATATTGAAACACATAACAATCAAGGTAGAAATCTAAGGGTTGCAACGGGGCTAAGGTATTGGCTAACAAAGAAAGGTAAGGACAAACAAAAGTTCTTAAAGCAATAGTAAGCAAAATAATGAAATAAACACTTAGAATTCAACTTTTGATTGCAGAAATCAACTTTAAACACCCATGGGAGATTCACACAACACTTAGGGCCAGATTTAAACTTTTGGTTCTTCAACAACCAACACTTGTGAGTTCATTCTCACTTATTTCTCAACTCTTTTCCTTTCTTTTCTTCACTTTTTCTTCTTTTTTCTTTCTTTTTTCACATTTATTTTTTTTTTCTTCTTGCCCTTCTCTTTCTTTGGCACACTAAACGTACATCCTCATAGAATTCCAATGAAAAACCTTCCCCCACACTTGTTTCTCTACAAATTGTAGATCAAAAGGAACTCCCTCTAAGTCGTGCTCCGCTATTCTTTAAGAACAAGGGATGGTGGCGTACAGAATTGTTGTCAACTAGTGAACAGTTTATTTGGTATAAGGTACAATTCTCATACATCGATTTATCTCGACCTTAATTTTTATCGTTCTCTCAGCACATATCTGACGGTTTTCTTGTATTACATTATTTTTCGATGCTTATTGTCTTTAGTTAGACAAACTTCAAAACTCCACTCCTTCCGGACCCTGTTGTGGTGGATTTGAAGGGTATGGGCAAGGGCCATGCTTGGGTGAATGGCTACAGCATTGGAAGGTTTTGGCCAAGTTACAAGACAGAATGTGATGATACTCAGAGTTGTGACTACCGTGGAGTGTATGGGACCGACAACTGTGCAACTAATTGCTGAGAATCCACACAAAGATGGTAATCAAATCAATATTGATTAGAAAACTAGATTTTAATCCTTAAATAAGAAGTTTAGAGAAATGTCTTATACAAGTTAAAAAATTGATTTTAGTCCCTAGACTCTATTTAGTGTCACCATATATGCATTCACTGTCTTTAAAAAAAAAAAAAAAAAATTATGGTGTCCATGAATTAAATTATATGAAAAATATTGTAATTTTAATATGCATTTGAATTCAAATGAATTTGCTCTTATTTGTTGACATTTTGCATCACCAATTTCCGGTAAGTATCTTACATAAGAAAATATTTTGGGTAAAGACATTTTGTTACACTAATGTTTTTGCACATTTTTTTATGTGCCACAAATTTATTATACTATTTAGGTACATACATTTTTCGGTACACTAGTTTAGTATAATATGTTTAGATACAAACATTTCGGTATACTAGTTTAGTATAATATATTTAGGTACAAACATTTAGATACACTAGTTTAGTATAAATGTTTAGGTACGGACTTTTCGGTACACTTATGTTTTTGCATATTTTCTTATGTGCTAATTCATTATAATATGTCACATCCCGGCCCGGGGCATATCACTTCCTGGGCCCGCTCTACCACCGTAGCACGATATTGTCCGCTTTGGACTTACCATTCCCTCACGGTTTTGTTTTTGGAAACTCACGAGCAACTTCCCAGTGGGTCACCCATCATGGGATTGCTCTAGCCCCCTTCTCGCTTAACTTCGGAGTTCCGATGGAACCCGAAGCCAGTGAGCTCCCAAAAGGCTTCGTGCTAGGTAAGGATGGGAATATACATATAAGGATCACTCCCCTGGGCGATGTGGGATGTCACAATCCACCCCCCTTAGGGGCCCGACAACCTTGTCGGCACACACGCGACCAGGGTTAGGCTCTGATACCAAATTGTCATATCCCGGCCCGGGGCAGATCACTTCACGGGCCCGCTCCACTACCGTACCACGATATTGTCCGCTTTGGGCTTACCATTCCCTCACAGTTTTGTTTTTGGGAACTCACGAGCAACTTCCCAGTGGGTCACCCATCACGGGATTGCTCTAACCCCCTTCTCGCTTAACTTCAGAGTTCCTACGGAACCCGAAGCCAGTGAGCTCCCAGTGAACTCCGAAGTTAAGCGAGAAGGGGGCTAGAGCAATCCCGTGATGGGTGACCCACTGGGAAGTTGCTCGTGAGTTCCCAAAAACAAAACCGTGAGGGAATGGTAAGCCCAAAGCGGGCAATATCGTGCTACAGTGGTGGAGCGGGCCCGGGAAGTGATCCGCCCCGGGCCGGGATGTGACATTATGGTATCAGAGCCTAACCTTGGCCGTGGTGTGCCGACGAGGACGTCGGGCCCCTAAGGGGGGTGGATTGTAAGATCCTACATCGCCCAGGGAAGTGATCCTTATATGTATATTCCCATCTCTACCTAACATGAGGCCTTTTGGGAGCTCACTGGCTTCGGGTTCTGTAGGAACTCCGAAGTTAAGCGAGAAGGGGGCTAGAGCAATCCTATGATGGGTGACCCACTGGGAAGTTGCTCGTGAGTTCCCAAAAACAAAACCGTGAGGGAATGGTAAGCCCAAAGCGAACAATATTGTGCTACGATGGTGGAGCGGGCCGGGGAAGTGATCCGCCCCGGGCCGGGATGTGACAATATATTTAGGTACAGACATTTCAGTACACTAGTTCAGCAAAATATATTATGGTACGGATGTTTAGATACACTAATTAGATGAGTTAAACAAAATGAATGAATTAAAATGTGTATAATAATAAATTTAAAACTTAAGTGGAGACCTTAAATAAAATATACATTAAATATTAAAACAACTAAATTTGAATTAGGTAAACTACAAAGGACTAAAACCAATATGTAATCTAACATTATGTTTTTATTTAATTTTACTCTTCTTGAAGGATTAAAACTCATAAATCCTTTATATTTATTTACTTATGTTAATTGCTAACTATTAAAATGCACGTGAACACTTGAACTTGAGACGTCTTTTAATATTTTATTCTCATCTTTGATTGAAAATATTAGGTATCATATTCCACGACAATATCTCCGCGACGAGGAGAATACTTTGCTTTTGTTTGAGGAAATTGGTGGTAGTCCTTACAGTATTACAATCCAGACTGTTACTGTTGGAAAAATCTGTGCGGATGCTTCTGAAGGTAATGTCTTGGAATTATCATGCCAAGTGTGGAGCCTTCTAGAGGCTACAGGTGGACTTTTATTCAAGAAAGACAAGATTGCCCTCAATAAATGGGGAGGCTTCTCAAATGTTTCCACGCATAGCTTATATCCTTGAAGGTCTCAGCAACTGAATATGACTACCCACAGCTTACCTGCCCTTGGCAAGGAATTAAAGATAAGGATTAATTACCCAAATCCTATCTTTAATACATTCCCAATTGAAGATTGACTCCAATCAAGTAAGTAATCTTAATTTAAATAAATTAAGGATTATTACATCATTATCTCAAGATATTATTTCCTATTTAATATCTTGGGAATATTTAGAGAATATCTCTCCATTAAACACTATGGATAGCCCTATCCCTATAAATACCCCATATTCTATCAAATTTTCAGAGCTTTGGCAACCCTAAACACTTTACTCTCTCAGATAAACTAACTTAGGCATCGGAGATCCGTTGACTTAACACCCCCCCCCCCACCTCGTGGGCGCATGAGGCTTAGGTCTCTGATCAAAGGTGTTGATTATTTTGCAGGTGCATTTTCGTCAAGACTGAAGACGGCGAAATTTTGCATCGACACCAAGGAGGTAGTATCATAAATGAGATTAATTTTGTTAGTTTTGGTATGCCGCATGGTTCGTGTGGAGCTTTCGGAAAATGTGTATGCGATTCAGCCACTGCTTTCTCTTACGTCCAGTAGCAATGTCTCTATAAAGATCAAGGTTCGATCAACGTCAATGAAACCGCTCTCGGAATTTTCAATTGTTACCAAGCAGCATTTGATTCTCAAGTGCAGTTCACTGGAAATCAATTGGCAGTCGAAATGGAATGTGCACATCCAAATTTCTAAACGGTAGCATGTAAAGCACTTGATCGTGGCTGCAAAAGAGAATAAATGGTGTGATTCAGAAATATTTAAACTATGCAATGCTTGTTAAAGTACTGCAAGGACTACCACATAATTTATACTACCATCTTATAGTTTAAACCACATTAATCTTTCTCAGTTTATAAAACTTGAAACAATAGAACCGTCTATCTTTCGATAAAATTATGGGTAAATTACAATTTATTCATTCAGATTTTTGTGTAATTACGTTTTCATGCAACATCTTTAAAATATTTCAATTTCATACATTTACTTAACATTCATCCCTCACAGCCCCTGCCGAGAAACACCATCTTTACCCTCGGTGACACTTTACTCTTTCTCCCTCCCTATCCTTCAACTTCTAAGACCTAGCTACAATCCCTAAATCAATTGAAATTGAAACACTAAAATCCCGAATTAGTCCCAATTTCCTGTTGAGATTCTCAGACGATATCTTTTTGCAGGATATCATCCGGAGTTCAAAAATGGTGTGACCCCCCACCAGAAGTGGGCCGATGAAATTGAAAGTGGTAGACCTCCACAAAAACGAAGACGTCGTGGTCGTCGCAAGGTGAAAGCCTCGCGCCCTGCCGCTACCGTTGTACCTAGTATTTCTTCACTCTCAATAGCACCATAGGAAAACAACAAAGGGCCCCCTCTTTGAGCCTGTGGCAATCCCCCAAACGCATCTCCCTACTGCTTATTATCCACATTTCCTTTGTCTTCTCTTCTTCATCTTCCTGCTCCTCTCTCTGCAAATAAACCGTGTCTAAATCCCACCATTCTCTTGCTTCCTCCTCTATCTGCAATCGTTGGGCTTTCTCTTTTTTTATTTTTTTTTCAATTTCTGGGTTTCTTTTTTTTTTTTTTTATTTTTATTTATTTCTCCACCCAGCCATTGACAGAAGAATACAAGGAAGTTGTCAAGGCGATGTTGGCGGGAACCATCCCTTCCTATTCTCTTGAATGGATGATTCGTCTATCAGGCGTAAGGCATTGTAGAACAGTACGTGGTCTGCCATTGGAGGGGTATGGTTTCGGTGGTGAAGGAAGGAAGAGAGGGCGGAAAAGATGGATGCAGTGGGGAACAAGGGTGAGGATGGATGGAGTGGGGAAGACGGATTGATACTAGAAAGAAATAAATTAAATCAAAATAAGTTTTTGGACTCACTTGTAAGTTTACAAATGTTATTAAATAGTAAATAAAAGAACTATAAGCATAACCTTCACTAAATACCCAAAACTAGTTCTAGAGATAACTCTTTGGAAAATTTTCATGGAGAGACAATTTTTGGTTAAATTTCACGTAGGGGCAACAAACTTTCTAAATATCAAGACTAGCCTTGAGAAAGCTTTGAAAAACTTATGCACAATGGTCCAAATCGTTTAAGGATGGTCCAACTTTTTCAACTAAGCACCTGACAACAATAAGTAAATCCCGCAGCTCAATTTTCTCTATGCAGAAATAGTAACTCCACTACTAAAAGTGACACATGCGGACAACTCCAAGTCTTCTTCCACGATAGCCATTTTTTCTTGGGACTCAAATCCTCTCTGAATCTGGCTTAGGGATCAATAGATCCGGACCATTACAATTATTATAACTTTTAGGAAAGTTCCTTATTTGTAGTCGTTTGATCAAATTTTAATGGTCCAAATCTATTGATCCTTATACTCAGATCTGAAGAGGATATGTGTCCTTTTTCTTGAAAGCAACCTCAAGTGTATATAAAGAAAGTTGTAGTCAGATGTAAACACACATAAAAACGTCCAAGTCCTTAGCTCCCTTAGCTCTCTTGCTCTCTTTGCATTGCTCTCTTGTAAACACTCCTCTTTGTAAACATTTGTATATTGATAAAAGTTCAAGTGTACAAGCAAGCTTCTAAGCTTAAGTAAGTTCTCTTTTTTAGTGTGTGTGTGTGTGTTTTTTTTTTAAGTAGACTTCTAGTCCAAAACAAGAAACACTATTATGGCTATATTATTATCTTGCTAAACCAATGATCATACTTTGTTTGAACACTCTGTTATAATTGAATATTGGTCATACAAATAACTAGACATTAATTAGGGTACCTCTGAGTTCTCAATAACTCTGAGTACATCCCTTATGACCTTTACAAAATCAGCTAGTAGTAATTTTTGGACAATGTAGACTTTAGTTCATGATAGATTGTCTTAGTTTAGAAATCAATGGGCAACAAAAAGAAAATTTACTCTAGACCAAAATAGTTTAGTTTGTTATTTTTCACTTAGAAAGCATAATCATATTTTGCATAGTTAAGAAAATCCCAAGCAAATAGTATTGTAGACCTTATTATTTGTTAAGCATGAAATTATAAATTAAAAAATAATAAGCATAATAATTTATTAAATTAGTTATTAGATAATTTAGAAGAATTCATGGAGGACAAACTAAAAACTTTCCCATAACAATAAGATTACACCAATGTTCAACTTTAAATCCTTATCTTTTTGCATTATTACTAGATGAGCTAACATGAGTGCTAACATGAGCGAATAAGTGAGACTTGTGCACCTTCAAAGTGTTGGACATCTCTTAATAATAGTTTTCCTATAAAGAATCTCTTAATAATACAATAAAGACTCTTTGGTCGTGAAATCGATGGTACGTGTGCATTCTAGGAAGTTTAGGGGTCACCGTATTAGCAGATCATCGGATATGTGAGACTTGTGTGCCTTCAAAGTGTTGGACATCTCTTAATAATAAAAATATTAATTAATAATAGTTTTCCTAAAAAAATTTCTTAATAGTACAATAAAGACTCTTTTGTTGTGAAATCGATGGTACATGTGCAGTAGAGAATATAAAATAAATAAGACATAATATTTACGAGATTCGACAAGTGTGCCTACATTCTCAAGGCAATAGTAGTATTCTCTGTCATTATCAAACATAAATTACAGAGCAATGAAAACAATAGATTTTGTATTTTCTTCTCTATAACAGTTGTGATCTAATAGGCCTTTATATAGGAATATATAATTTCCTGCTAAGGCCAAGAAATATGAAAGTAGTACATGCCACAGGAAACTAGCAGCACACTCTCAACATTTGTTGGCTAACAAGAAGTGCTGGGACGGTGCCTGTTTCTTCATGTGGGCCATCCACTTTTATATCACTCCCTATTGGATGGCCACAAGTCTTTGGTTGACTGTCTTTCAAATTTATCCACTAATAGCTCATGAGATGAATGAATGGTCTAAGGGAAACAAAAGTACTTTGCTCATATGACCAATATAGTATACTTTTAGACGCTCCCCCTGATGATATATCCCTCTTATTAGAATATTGTTGGATTAACTAACTTTTCATTAGGCCAATGCATGTTGGTGCAATTCTTGAACTTTTGAAGCGAAAACTTTGGCAATTAGCTAGTGAGGTTGTGTACCATATTAGCTTTGAACTCGTTTCTCCAGTTTCCATTACTTAATTCTTTATGTGAGTGATCTTTATGTAGGCGAGATATTCAGATTTTGCTAGCCCAATAAGACCATGGCTATTAGCGAGTTCATTGGAATAAAACAAGCTCATGTCTACAATTCCCCAGAGATAAAAGTAGATAAACTTTATTTCATTCCAATACCCATATGGTGGTATTGTATTTCGCAGGAAATTTAACATTTGATTCACTATATTGTGCTAAATAGTGTAAGACACATACTTAACTAAGATATGGTACTTCTGAACCAAATTTAATTCATCATTTCCCTCACGAGGATGAATGATTTTTTTAGTATCTAACTATTGATTAACCATTTGAATTTTCAAATCATGATCTTCAATCCATATGGTTCTTTGATACTCATAAGCCTTTTGATGGATAAGAATTATATTGGCATATCGCTCGATTTGCAGCTCGAGACAATATGCCGTTCAAGGATTTTCTACACTTCATGACACATTATTCTTTGGAATTTATACAGAGCAATTTGCTTCTATGTATACTTGAGGGATTTATTTATGGAGATATGTTTTAAGCATTTCATAAGCCTTCACATAATACATAATTCTCTATGGAAATGAACAAGTTGCACAATGAGATATCATGTTTACAAGAGTTTACTACAATTTCAGGTTTCAACTAGGAACCCTGTGTGATATCATGTGAGTATATTTTACTATATTACAAATGCTTATATGTAACCTTCTAGGTTCAACATCGTTGGCGATTTGTACTATAGGTTCTTTTTTCCTACGTTCTTACTAAATACTAATGGAGTTGTCTCTCTCCATTTTGACCAATAATTTTTCTTTTCATCAACAAACAAAAGAATGCGACTGAATATCAACACAACTTATGGATAACTCTAGTAGCTACTGTAAAACCAGAATTAACATTGATTACCATCAATTTGTTATCCCATAATTTTCATGTGCATGCGCATGCATAGTTTATAGGCATTTCATTGCTTTGGATATCCTTACCTCTTCAGGGACTTTACATTGTCTCTTCTATGACAGTCATATCTTATCAGATGAATTATTTGGAGAATTTGCATCATAATCTCCTCTAGAGTGTTATATAGTGTGAATTTTTAATCTCCACTTTTGGGGAGTTGACTCATTGGAACATATTCGCCTATCATGCTTCATGCATAAGACATATTAAAACATGTCCACGAATTGTCCTTTTGGGGCTTAAATCTATATGGTGACTGTCATGCTTCGAGCATACAACAGTTTAGTAGTGCCAAGTCCAAGGATTGTCTTATTGAGACTTCAATCCCTGCATCATCTTTGTAGCCTGATAATGCATTTAGTAGTTTATTATCATCAAGATTTGTATTACCTTCTACACATCATTTGAATGATGTAAACTGTGGAGACAGAACAATAGTTGAAGTTGTTCTTGTCTTCTGGCAGTCATAAACTCAAGTAAAGTTTGTTGGGTCTGTGAGTAAGATTCCTATCATTGAGCTTTGGTCTTCCATTCACTTAGTCAGCTACTCAGTTTCTCACTTTGAACTTCTATGGGTTCCTAATTGATCCTTCCACTTCAGCTTCATGCACAACAAAAGTGGTGTGCAGCCTTTGCCTTTGAATGGTCCTTTAAAGCATCATTTTTCAGTGTCTCATCCGTGTTTAGCAACTTCAGTGTAATAAGCCAACATTTGATCAACTATGCTGAGGTGTTGGTGACTTAACATCTTATGCCAACAACAGTTGAAGATGACTACTTGAGAGTAATGCAATGTAAGTAATTAGGCAAGGTTTCAGGCAACAACATTAGATACCTCATCTTTCCCTTGTTCTCTTCACCCTCACATTTGTTTGTTGAGTGACTGGTACAGTCATCCACTAAAGTAATTGAGACACAATACTTACGAAGTTCAGTAAGTGTGCCTACATCTTCGTGGCAGTAACAATATTCTCTCCCATTGTCAAACTGAAATTACAAAGCAATGAAAACAATAGATTGTGTGTTTTCTTCTTTTGTAACATTTGTGAGGTAATAGACCATTTATATAGGAAAACATATAGTTCCCTGCTAAGGCCAAGAAATGTGAAAGTAGCACACGAGACTAGTATCACACCTTCAACATTTGTGGGTTGACAAAAACCAGTGGGACGGTGCCTATTTCTCCACGTTGGTAATCCATTTTTTATTATTTTTTTTAACAAACAATATTATTTACACTAAGAGGGTGTGGAAGTGAGCTAAGCCTCATAATGGGCTACCAATAATGTGGTTCAAACTTACCTTTGGCGACAATCGAACCTAAGGCCTCTTACTTACAAGTGAAGAGGAATACCACTAGACCGTAGTACTGATTGGCTCATCCATTTTTATAACATCTTTTAGGATATCTCTTAATAATAAATTTTCCAAATTGCATGAATGGTCCCTATGAATTAGGATTTAAACATTCGTGGTGAAAAATGTTAGAAAATTTAACCCAAAAGTTGGATTTCTATCAAATCTCAATTAAATGTAGGAATAAAAATGTCCAACAACTCTTTTTTTTTTTTCTGTTACCCTTTCTTCTTTTCTCCTTTCTCTTTTTATGTGTACCTCCATGGATCCCCTACAAAATAACATGGCATTGGGCTCATCTGTTGCATCTCCCAAGGTTGAGGACTCAAGGAAACAACTTTTGGGTCCATTAAATTCGGGTTTTGAATTGAAAGCAATCGGTTCGAGGTTGTTGGAGAACAATTTAGAAACAAAAATAACAGAAATACAGAACTTGAAATACTTATACTTTATTACTAAAAAAATACTTGCAATACAGAATGAAATTACATAATAAATACAGAAATTAAAATGATACTAACTTGAGTGAATCAAAGGTAGAGGCTATCGCAAAAGCTATATCTTTCGAATAGTATTTTCGTCCCACTCTTGTGCTTGTGGTTCTACAACGTCTACTCGACCAGGATACAACTACCTAATTCTACAACCTGCACTAGATTATAGAATTCTAGCAAATTGTTTTGTGTTTTACTTTCTGGGAATTTTGTATGGATGAAAAAGAGGAAGAAAAGTTGAAGATACTTGGAAACTGTGATTGTGGATATATAAGTTGTTTCACACCCTTTCAAATACCTGTTCAACGTATTTGAAAATATATAACTCTTTCTAAGAGCTGTGTCTATTAATCAAAACGTTTTTTAATTAATAAATTAATTAAAAACTTAATCCAAAATTAAAATTAATGAATCTGATTAATTTTAACTTCCAAGGCCCCAAGGCCCAAGACCCTTGTCTTGATTAATTAATATTAATTGTATTAGGTTATATTATATAAACCTAATCCCACAACCATAAGGTCCAAAGCTTTCAATCCATTTCCAAATGGTCCAAATCCTAACTACTAGTGTAAAGGACTAGACATATATAAAGGCCATTGACAATTCAATGTTTCCCGATGTGGGACAATAGGAGTCTCAAAACTCCTACAAAGGTTAAATTCCACTTTGGTAGGGCAACCTATGAGAGTTATTGCAGATACACCTGAATATGAACAAAAATAGAATGGAGAAACAGATAAAAGAAAAGTTTAGGACCTTTGGTGGTGCGAGATTTGTTGTACTATCTTTTTGTTTTACTGAATTAGAGTAATTCTATTTTTAGCTAAAAGAAATGTTTAGTTAAGCTCCACAATGGAGGTATTGTGTTTGTTATGATAAAAACGCTAATGGTTGAAAGTGACAGGGTGAGAAATGGGAATAAAGATGCACTCACGTCTTTGAGGGAGATACTTGGACGACCAAAACTAGTGTTCCATTTATTTTTTAGTCAATAATGGAGATTTTTTTTTGGGGGGCGGGGGGGGTCTTCAATGAAGACCTCGGTAAAGGAGGTATGCCTGGCGCACGACTTGATAAAAAGTGAAGAGTTTAAATGGTTTTTGAAATTGACTCATCTCGTCAGCATGATCTTTGAATTTGAAAATTAATCAATGTAATCCTTAAAAATGGATGTCACAAATCAATGTGATCCTTCCATTAAATATCTGTCAAAAATTTTGTTGTCTGATAATGTGGCACATATCTTAGTCCCATAAGTCTAATTAAATATTTTTATTTGATTAAAAATATTTAAATAATAAAGGTTTTTTTTTGTTCTTATTTAATTTTGTGTTTTCAGAGAGTGTGGAGGCGCTACAGGGCCGTGAAGATGGCGGCGTTGGAGGTTCGAGGAGAGTGGAAGAAAGTGGTGGAACAGTATGCTGAGTTAGCCTTCACTGCAACATGGATTTCCAGCAATGTAGTGAGGCCTTTTCTTTTCTTTATTACTTGTTTTTCTACTTGGCATAGGAACATTCAAACTACAGAAATGTGCTCTATGAAGACCTGCTTTCAGATTCTACTGGTATGCTTCTTTTTTACAGTTGACTAGTTTTCTCTGCGTGTTTTAGCTGTTGGGTTGATTTCATTTTTCGTGTGTAGATTCAAAGAAGAACTTTTGTTCATTGGCAATCGGCACCCTTGAAGAGAGAAGAATCTGGAGTTATCAGTCAAGGAAGCTGATTTCTCTCTGCATGTTTGTTCTTTCTAAGTGTGACACGTCCCGTGCACTGGGTCAAGTTATTGTTGCTCTCACCTCCTTAGCAATGCGTTTTGTTGTTGTCTTAACTGATTTCAAAGGATGGAAGAGCGTTGCTGAGCATGACTGCCAGAGTGCAGATGCAGCAGTGAAGAATTTAGTTCGATTTATGGGGACTGGTGAAAGTGGTCTTTACCTATCTATTAGAAGATACAATAGCACATTGGATGCTCCTGGATTTTCACGGATAAGCAGTAACATACAAAGAGATGATAGTTTTCTGATTACAGCAAGTACAATAACTCTAGCTCTCAGGCCATTTCATCTAGCAAAGTTTGATTCAGATGGTCCTGGCTCATTGGATGCCCATTATGTTGCCGAGAAGTACTGCGTGTTTCTACTTACAATTCCTTGTCTTACTCAACGCCTTCCAGCTGTGCTTATATCTGCTATGAGGCACAAGTCCATTCTCTCACCTTGTTTCCAGACGTTACTGGTAAGGCTCATTAAATTTGAACCTAATAAGTGCAAATTCATTTTAGTAAGGTATTTCCTTTAATATACACTCTCATTAGAATATGTCTATCATTAGAATATGTCTTTGTAGATTTATCAGTGGTTATGATAACCCTTCTTTTGGATAGGAAGAGCCAACTTGCTTGTAGGAATCTATGTATAACTAGTGAGCAACAGTTGCATAATTCCAAGCTTAACCTGGCATTCCAAGTTGAAATCGTAGCTATCTCTTTTCCATGTAAAAGGGATCTATGCTAACCAATACGTCGACGTGATGCCAATTTAGTATGAGCGGGCCAGTTTAGGGAAAAGAAAAAAATTAATCTTATTAAGATTTTGGGAATAGCATCTCTCTTCTTCCGAAAACAATACATGCTTTATCAAACAATTATATTGGCTGGGGAATTAATTTTATTAATGGTTCAATACTTTGCGACACTTACTAATAGGTAAATGTGAACATATTGTGGAAGGTACCTTGTAGTTGCTAGTAACAATGACTCGGACCATTTCTCCATAGGAGACAACATTTTTCATATATTTTATTTTGACATTCTCAACTTGGGTAATCAGTGAGCAGATTCATTATTAAGTATGTATGATATTGGTTCTGTATTTTGTTCATTCTTCATAAATTGCATGCATCCCTCTATATGTCTTTCTATCTATGTTATGTGAATTTTCAAAAATTTTGTCATCGTATTTGGGGTTATAATCGCACATAAGTGATTAAAACCTAAGTTCCTTATTTTTTTTTTTTTTCCTTTTAAATATAACTTCTCAGTCCTGTAATTCCAACATGTGGGACCTGATCAAACTTTTTCAGGTGATGGCAGATTTTGAAGGACAAAATACTAAAGGAGACGTTAGATGTGGATCAATCAAAGGTTCATTTTCTTCCGAAGGTGATTCCCCCAGTTGGTTGGGCTCTTGTAAACATCATATGCCTAGCAACAGGGACAGAGAGTGATTCCGTTGATCCTGGAGGGTTCAATCAAGATTTGGACTCTGTCTCATATGTCTGTGCTGTTAACACTCTTGCAGAAACCTTATTGTCTATGCTTGAGAATGTTGACTGTGTTGATAGGAGCATATTTATACGACTTAATTGGCTTGTTCTTGTGCATTTACGTTGTTATTTCTTAGTTCTTTAAGTCTTTTAAGCCATTTTCGTATGTTTTCAGGTTCTAAGGGCTAAAGGAGCAAAGAAGTGCATTTTGGAGCCTTTTGGAGCATTTTTGGGCTAAGGATGGATAGCTTGTGCTTGGAGCCAAAGTGTTGGACGAAATTGAAGACCAAGTGAGCCTAGAATCGAAGGAAGAAGGAGGAATCAAGATTTGGAAACTAGTTTCCATTATGGGGAGTTTCTATTCTTGAAAGGTTTCCAATTATGCAAGTTTCCAAATAATGTAGTTGCCTAAATCACATGTTCTAGAAGCCCTAGACATGTGCCGCACCTTACCTTCCTCTTCTCTCCCAAAATCTGCAAGATTATGTCACAATCCCTTTCCTAAAAGCCTTAGCCGAACCTATACATTCCTTTTCTCCCAAAATCTGCAAGTTTGGCACTTTCCCTTTCTTTTCCTCCCTTGTGCCGCAAGACTTAGCCTTTTGCCCCTAATTCCTGATTTCAATTACCTATTCTAAAGGGATTTAACTTAATTCCTGATTCTTAGAATTGATTTAGGGAATTAAACACTTACCTATTTTTGAAAAGCCTTGCCGTGCACTTCCTTGGACCATTCCTCTTCCTTGCCGTGCAAGGGGGAGGATTCTTTCCTATTCCTAGAGTCTTTGACTTAATTTCTGATTACCTAAATAACCTAGGGTTTTAATTCCTGAAATCCTATTAATAAACCTCCTTGTTGCAGCCACAAAACATTCATTCATTCACCATTCACGCCAGAAATTCTTCCCTTCCCTCATTCTCCATATTTTCTGCCCAAAACCACTCCTTGCCGTCCCCTACATCCATCCCAAGCCTAAATCCATCATCCATAACCCCCTAAACCCACCAAAACCCTTGTGCTGCAGCAACTAGGAGAGGAAGGAGGCCTTGAACGTTTCATTCTCGCAGATTGGAGTGTTCTTAGGTGTACTTCGTTCTTGTTTTCAATGTTTACTTTGTTATTAATCTCTGAGTTTGCTGTAATCATGAGTGGCTAAACCCCTAATTAGTTAGGGGAAAGTTTGAAGCCATGAACATGTTTGAAATATGATTCGATTTCTTCCAATTGTGATTTGCTCAGTTGTGATTGCAATTCAATTATCTGTTTATTAAAAACTTGTTTTTGTATGTTGATTAAGGATGCATACTTAGTTTTCATGCATGAACTTGATGCTAGTTTATAAACAAGTTTCACCTAATCGTCACAAGTTTATAAACATGAGTAGTGAAGGTTGCTAGTCACAACCGTGTTAATTGAATTCTTGGCAAGAGTATCATGCATTCATAGTTACAATTGCCTCGTCAACACTTATAATTTTCATAGAGCATAATGATCTCTCATTGTATCTCTTCTATGCATTCATGTTGAGAACCGTTGGAGAATGATTTGAATTGTCGCATGCATCATCCAATTCAATAACATAAGGAAAATTTGAGGGTTAATTAGTGCATCACGGTTAACTTGGGGTGTTGAGCATCATAGTTAGTGAAAAGCAATTGGAGAATCGATTCATATATAAATGTGTCATGTGTGGAGAATGGACCTCTAACTAATCCATCCATCATCTTGTTTTCAAAATTCGTTTTACAATCTGCTTAGTTTTAAAACTTGTTTTGTTATTTCAATTTTCGTCAAATCAAAACCCCCCTTTACTTTCTTGTTCTTTAGTGTTTAGAATCTGTTTAGTTTATGTTTTGAAGTGTTTTGAATCAACCTATAATCTTAACTTCGTCCAAAATTGTGTTTAAGGTCAGAAACTGCCTAGTTAGTGTTTTTAGGCAGTTTTGAGTCTTTTGAACCTGTTTTGAGTCCCTTGAGTCTTTGTGAACATTTTTAACTTTGTTTTTATGTTTTTGAGTCAGTTTAGAGGTTTTAGCAAGCCCTCCTAATCCCCGGTCCAGAACGATCCCTACTTGCATCTTTACTACAACTTGACAACAAGAGGGTTAATTTGTGTGCTTAACTATTTTCGCATCATGTGTCAAGGATAAGGAGGCTCTCCAAAGTGATGTTGAAACCCATGAGAAGCCCAATACAGTTTTATGTGAGGGTGAGATGGGTTCCTTTAAGATGTACTTGGATATGTTTAGGCCTATTTCCCAGCAGTGGCATCTTACAGATCTCTTGGCAACAATGAATAAAGTTGGTGATATTCAAGGGTCTGAGACTTTGACACCAAAAAAAATTGAACGTTTAGGGAAGTCGGAACTGCTAGATATTGTGCATTTATATTCTTACACGCTCAGAATATTTTCATTCTCGAACCCCACAGTTGGGTCGTTTCCTGTCCTTAACGTGCTCTCTTTTACTCCTGGGTTTCTTGTGAATCTGTGGAGAGCCTTGGAAACTTACCTTTTTCCTGGGGATGGTCACACTGCTCCTGAGTATTATGATTGTATCAGTGGTGGTGTAAAAAAAGATGAGGCTTTTGAGAGAAAACTAAAACACACCAACAATGATGGAGTTAATAAGTGGGTCACTGTTCTTCATAAAATTACTGGCAAGTCGCAAGCAGGCGTTGATAATACAAAATTGAGTGATAGTCAACCTAAGCCTAGATTTGTTCATGAGGATTCTTCTGATGTTTGGGATATAGAACCTGTGAGGCATGGCCCTCAAGGTATTTCAAAAGACATGTCATGCATGCTTTATCTTTTCTGTTCAAGCTATTCGCACCTGCTTTCGATTCTTGATGATATAGAGTTTTACGAGAAACAGGTAAATAGTTTAAGGTTTTTCTAAGTTTCTATGTTTACACTGATTTCCTGGATTAGTCAATTCTAATCATTTGAGCATTTCAATAGGTGCCATTCACACTGGAGCAACAACTGAAAATTGCATCTGTTCTCAATACATTAGTTTATAATGGATTTTCTCAAACTATTCTGCCATGTTTAGTGTGTTTAGTTGCTGTTTTTATGTTTACTTTTGTTTGGTGTGATTTTAAGCTTAAAACATTGAGGACAATGTTTGATTTAAGTGTAGGGGGTAACTAATGTTGTTGATGCAAATTCGTGGGATTTTATCACCCATAACTTCCAATGTTGTTCCTTGCTGTTTTTAAGTGTTTTTAAGCTATTTTAGAGTGTTTTAGTGTGTGTTGACTTAAAAATCCGAAAATCCCCTAAAATTTTGAAAAATTGTTTTGAAAAACCCAAAAAGAGTTGTTTTTGTGTGTTTGTTTGTGTCGTAGGGTACCTTCCAACACAGTGATGAGGATTTGGTTTTTAATTGCATGATGGTTAAAGAAAGTTACAAACATGGATGGACGTTTGATATACTCTTTGGTTTATGCTTGGTTGTAGTTATAGTTTACGAATTCACATGTAATCACAAATGATAAAAATCAGTTTTTGTAACATGCTTGAAGGAAGGAACTTAAACAAACGCTACATCCCTGTGAGACTTGAGCCTAAACGTTATTTGGAGAGTAATAATCTGTGCATCATTGTTTTCTAAAGTCGTTGCATGATCTCATTATTCATTGCTTGGTTACTACTTAGAAGGCGTTTCATCACTTAGTTCCAAATGCTAGAACAATTGCCCATTTCATTCAAAGCATGTCATTGATTTGCATAACACATATTCAAGATGAAGTTGTGTAGTGACCACCATCAAAGCCAAACAGCCATGTGCCCTTCACTCATTTTGTGTTTAAGTTTAACCCTATTGAGCCGTGTTAGCCCATGCTCTTTGTTAACCCACATTATCCTCACCTAGCCTAGAATAGGACCATCCTTACCCTTGTTCTTGAAGCATAGTAAGCAATGAATTCCTTTTGATTAATGTGTTGCAGAAAATAAGTGTGGGGGAAAGAGTATTTATGTGAGTTGATGTGCCATAAGCACGGCTCAAAAAAAAAAAAAAAAAAAAAAAAAAAAAAAAAAAAGAAGTGAAAAAGAGTTCCAAAGTATGGTTTGTTGAAGTAAGGGCCCAAAACAATGAATTAGGCCATAAGAGTGTTTGAATCTCCCCTATTTGTCTAAAATTTGATTTCTGCTTTCTAAGTGAATTCTAAGTCTCAATTTCATTACTTTGCTTGCTATTGCTTAGAGAACTTTTGTTTATCCCTACCTTTCCTTGTGAGCCAATACCCCAAGCCCCGTTACAACCCTTGACTTCTATCTTGAGTGTTGTGCATTTCAATTGTGGAGTTTGAATTTGGTATGAGCATATGGTGTCACTGGTTCTCGCATCTAAGTAGTAGCATTCCATTCATGAGATCATATCTAAACACGTTTAATTACTCCAGAAATTGCTTTCTTTGTTATAACGTATGTGAGTACTAGTCTTTCATGTTTACATCAATCTTCTCACAAATAACTAGTGTAGGGTGTGTAGTCAGAAAATCTGAGTGAAAATTGAGTGCATAACTAGTGAGGAATTGAGGGAATTCTCTAAGGCATGTTACTACATTCAAAATGTGTTTTAATTGATTAAATGCGAACTAGTGAATGGTGACTATGATTAAGTATATGCTTGAGGGGAGGGAAGACTAAAAGCTATGTGAGTAATGATCTTTGACATGTCATGTTTCATTGGAAATCCCTGAGGCAAACGTTGGAAGGTTTAGGTTATGTTTTGTTTGTTTTGTTTCGTTTTGTTTAGTTTAGTTGTTTTGTTTTGCTCGAGGACTAGCAAAAGTTAAGTGTGGGGGAATTTGATAGGAGCATGTTCATGCGACTTAATTAGCTTGTTCTCGTGCATTTATGTTGTGTTTATTTAGTTATTTTAGTGTTTAAGGCCACTTTTGTGTATTTTCAGATTATAAGGCCAAAGTGCGCAAGAAGATGCAAATTGGAGTCTTTTGGAGCGAAAGAGGAATGAATGAGTTGAAGACTTGAAGAAACGACGAATTCCAACTCCAACGATGAATTCTTACCAAAACGAGGAATCCTACTCAAACAAGGAATCCTACTCAAACAAGGTTTCCTATTTGAAGTAGGAAAGTTAACCCTAGGTTTCCCGTTTTGGTAACCTTTCCTAAACTTAAACGTCCGTATTTTCTAGCAACTTTGAAGGCCTTGTAGGCACTTTAGGACACAAAACCAAGGCCCTAGCCCAAATTCACTCCCCTAGCCGCACCTTATTTTCTCTATTCTCCCATTCATTCTATTCGACCTTCACACACAAAACCTATCAGCCGCAAGAACTCTCCGATTCTTCTCATCAGCCACATTCACATATCACGCCTTAAGCTATTCACCCTAACTCTCTCCAGCCGTCACGCCCATCAAGATTCACCCTAATTCTCCCATATTCTCCCATAAGCCGCAGCCACCATCACAAAAGAACCATTCAATCCGTGCATTCCCCCTTCATTCCAGCCATCTTCCACACCTTTTCCACCATTGCCGCAGCCATCCCCACCCTTCCATCCACCATACAAACCTTCCTCCATCACTCCACCACCTTGCCGCACCACCACATTTCCATAATTCCATCCCAAAACCAGAAAATCATCCAAAAACACCATAAAACCTCTCTGCCGCAGCAAGGAAAGGAAAAAGAGGAGCTTGGACGCGCAGAAATTCAAGTGGATTCGTTGTGCGTTTTAGGTGTAATCAATCCTTTGTGTTCTATGTTTAAATTCAATTGTATTTCTCTTTCTGTGAACATGAGAGGCTAAATCCCTAGTTAGCTAGGGGGTGATTCAAAACCATGTTTATGCTTGCAATATGATTTGATTACCTTTTGTTGGAATTTCATGAATGGTGAATTCAATTTGTTTAACTGCTTGATTGATAACTTATTTATGTATGTTGATTGAGAGTGCACGCTTAATTTTCATGCATGAATATGACGCTAGAATATACGTGAGTTTCACCTAATAGTTATGAACTTATGTTCACAAGTAGTGGAGGTTGCTTATAAACAATCGCGTTAAATGAATTCCTGGCAAGAGTATCATGCTTTTCATAGTTACAAATGCCTTGTCGATGCTTATGATTTCCAAAGAACGTAATGATTCTAACTTGTATCTTTATCATGCTGTTCATATAGAGAACTTGTTAGGAATAATTTGTTTGCGATGCATATTCATCCAATTCAATGATTCTAGGGAAATCTGAAGGTTAATTTAAGCGGACCTAATTAACCCGGGGTGTTGAGTTTCATAATTCATCGAAAGACCAACTGAAAATCAAATTGTATGCAAGTGTGACATGTGTGGAGAAGAACCTTCTAGCTAGCATTCATCCATATTTTCATCACATTCATATTTACATTCTGCCTTTAAATTATAATCTGTGCATTTAGTTTAATTTCGTCAAAACCTCAGTCCCCCTTTACTTTAGTGTCCAATTTAGTTAGAAAGTGTCTTAGTTTGTGTTTTTAAGTGTTTTGATTCAAGTTATTATCCAAATTCGTCCAAATTCACCAAAGTGCTCAAAACTGCCCAGAAAGTGTTTTTAAGGCAGTTTTGAGTGTTTTGGTGCTGTTTTGAATCTTTTGATTTGTTTTAGTGTTTTTATTGTTTAGTTTTGCATTCTTTGAGTCTAGTTTAGTGTTTTAACCTTTGTTTTACATTTTTGAATCAGTTTCCAAGTGATTTTGCAATCCCTCCTGATCCCCGGTTAAGAACGATCCCTACTTATACTTATACTATAATTGTCACAAGAGGGTTTTAATTTGTGTTCTTATTTAGTTCGCATCCGGGGGGGGGGGGGGGGGGGTGGTGTTTGTGGGGGGGCCCTGGCCATATGCCTTGGGGTTGAACAGGTTTGTTGACTTCAATGTTTGGTTTCTTTCTATATGTTTGCAAGTGAGAGTGCGGAAGTTCTTCAATGCAATATGCATATGTGGCTTCTCTGGCTTGTGAGGTTGAGTGAGCACTGGCAGGTGGGTGGGTTGGTAGGGCTTGTTCAACTCCGATTCTTCATTGTCCATATGATTCTTCACTGCCTTTGACGATATCGAATTATGTTCCTCACTACCAACTTTTTTAGTTTAAACTTTGACACTATTATTTTAACTTAGGTTTTGAAAATCTTAAAGATGTCTGCTCTGAATTATTCTATATTTATTATCCCGGCAGAGTTGAGATGTTTAGAGAGCTTATCAAGATGGACAAAGCCTCCAGAAAAATGGCTGGTGACGTTGCTGGACCTGGTTCGCGATCAGTTGAGATAGTAGTTCGCCGTGGTCATATTGTTGAAGATGGATTTCGGCAATTAAATTCCCTGGGTTCAAGGTTAAAGTCATCAATCCATGTTTCATTTGTCAGTGAATGTGGCCTTCCGGAGGCTGGCCTGGACTACGGTGGATTATCTAAAGAGTTTTTGACAGATATATCAAAAGCAGCCTTTGCTCCTGAGTAAGTTTCAGAGTTTATATAGATAATAATCTATCACAAATTTGGCTTTCTTACGTGGTAGTGGCATTTTTTTAAAGTCAATTTTCTGAGTCTACCTTTCCGATTATCAGTTATGGGCTATTTTCCCAAACCTCAACATCAGACCGACTTCTAATGCCTAATGCGTCTGCAAGGTTCCTAGAGAATGGTATCCAGATGATTGAATTCCTTCGAAGAGTTGTTGGCAAAGCTCTTTATGAAGGAATTTTGCAAGACTACTCCTTTTCACATGTTTTTGTACAAAAGCTGTTAGGTCGGTATAGCTTTCTTGATGAACTATCAACACTGGATCCAGAGCTTTACAAGAATCTCATGTATGTGAAGGTAAACATTGTATTTGTTTGTTTGTCTTTGTCTCCTTTCTCATTTACTTTCTCAACCATTGGTCAATATTTTGACGATCATGTAACTAAATTGAATTGATGTACTAAGTTTTAAGATAACATTGTAAGACTCTTCAGGATTTACCATAGACGTTTGAAGAGTAAAACTGGGATGACAAAGTAAGGAACTAATGTGCCTTGCTCCTTAAAGGGCTATATTAAATTACCCAACAAAAGAAAGCCTATATGATGCCAAGACCACTTAATGTAAACTTCATAGGGTCCATATGGTGGCATTGCTACCTAAACTGTTTGAAATAAGGTGAGTTTGGTTGCTTTGTCTGAAATGTTTGAGATAAATATATTGGTTCATGTCCAGCTTTAGGTATCTGGAAGTTTCCATTTCAAATTAAGTTTGTCTTACGTGTATTGAAATGCTTTGTCGCGTATCTCATTTCTTGAAAGCTTTTGATCCTTACTTGTGTGGTTATTGCAGCACTATGATGGTGATGTGGAGGAACTCTGTCTTGATTTCACAGTGACTGAAGAATCATTTGGGAAACGGCATGTCGTTGAGCTTAAGCCTGGTGGAAAGCATACTACTGTGACAAACAAGAACAAAATGCAATACATTCATGCAATTGCTGATTATAAGCTTAACCGACAGGTTTATATTTTGTTCCGGTTCAACTAAGGAAAAGATATTTTTTTGTTTTTGAATAATTTACTATTACTGGTGAGAAAATTACCTTGTTTCAATGTTGAACTGCAGATATTTCCTTTTTCAAATGCATTCTATGGAGGGTTAGCTGATCTCATATCACCATCCTGGCTAAAACTATTTAATGCAGATGAATTTAATCAGGTAACTCCCTCAGTGCATGGGTTTGCTTGTAATTCTAGTGAATGTGAATGTATGACTGCTGGGTGCATTTCTCTATGATTGTACTCATATAAAATATGCTTCTCTTGTAACCTAATGTGCCATTTAGTCTTATGCTCAATATATTGATCATCTTAAAACGTGTAAGTTTAAGTAGTCCCTTTTTTTTATTCCACAAGTAGAAAAGTAAAAACATAAAAATGGACTATCATTTTTTGTACTTTGTTCTGTCTTTGGTTTATATACCTGGCTGATAAGGTGACAATTTGGAAAAAAAATATCAATATGAATGGCTTTAAAAAGAGTAGCAGAATTGTTCCTCACTTGCAGCGAATTTGAAGGGGAAAACCAGAGTTTTATTTGTTCATCAATGCGGGAAGCGGGGTCGAACTTGTGACCTCTTCCAACGTTGGGAAGAGAAGCCATTAACCAAGAGCTATTTGGCAAGAAGAAAAATGGTTCTTGTAAAATACATGTTCCCTTTTTTTTTTTTTTTTTTTGGAATGAAGCAATATGGAGTTCTGTATTTGTGGCCTATCATCTGTTACACATTCAAGACCCCATATGCAACATCTCAGTGCTGATTCATGTCTGACTATCAGAAGAGAAGCAAGTTAACTTTCATCATTATCTGATTTTTGAATGAACAGTCGTATTATTTGTTTTTCATAATCAACGGTGGTATTTGTATTGTATCTTGTCTAATAAGCGCCCATTTGTTATGTGGGATGCCTACAATCCTTTTATGTTTTATTGAGTTTCTTCGTACCATTATCACAGGTAATGAAGGGTTTTGAACCTAAAGAACGTTGTATGCTTCTGAAATTCGTCACCAGTTGTTCTCGGGCTCCATTACTTGGATTCAAGCACCTGCAACCTACTTTTACAATCCATAAGGTACCTTAATTGATCTTACATCTACGTATATGTATGAGTATATACAATCAATTTATCAAACTTACTCAAGAATTTGGTCTTATATAGGTTGCGTGTGATATCCCTATCTGGGATACAATGAGAGGACACGATGTTGAGCGGCTTCCATCAGCCTCAACTTGCTATAATACTCTGAAGGTACAATAAAGGGAGAAACACCCCCTGTCCCTTCTAATTTATCAATAACATTACAAGGATGGGGTTCAGAAATGCTACCAGACTACAACGTATATCTGTGGGCCAATTAGGCTCATTTTTTTCCGGCTACAAATAACACTTATTTTTTTCATCCTATGTGATGCCTGCAGCTTCCAACTTACAAACGTCCAAGCACTTTGAGAGACAAACTTCTCTATGCAATCGGTTCCAATGCAGGATTTGAACTTTCCTAAGGTCTCGGCTATTACCTTTTTCTTCTTGCCTTACTGAACCTTAATCCTATCTTGTACTAACAGTATTTCTCACCAGTTACATACTGAACTCAGGTGAATTTTGATTGTCATCGTACGGATTTTTAAAGGCATAAACTATTACATATAGGTCATACCCATCTTGGCAGAGAATAACCCATAACCTCGTATTCTTGTCCAGATTAGTCATTCCAGAGAATCCAGACAGAAGATAGAAGATATTAGAAACAGAAGAGAAATACTTTAAATTATCTGATAAGATGGTAACTACACCCAATGATTGCCTTGTAAGTTTTCATTTTTCCGTTTCATATATAAAAAGATTTGGCAAATCATTGAGCAAGCATCAGTTATGTAGCTTCAGGTTCATGCACGGGATTTACTTTCACTGACTTAGAACCTGTGTACAGATTACCGAACTGCGTCACGATCTTATTAACACTAGGGATCTAAACCCATGAACTTTCATAGTGAGAACATGAAGTGGCATTCTTACATGAATAGCAAAGCAACTTCACATTACGAGGAAACTAAATTCTTGAACTAAAGCCACCAAGTACCAAGATATTATCATATAACATTGTATAAGATAAAAAGAGTGCAGTAGTATTAGATTATGCCGCTTTGGAAATAGATTCAAGATATGAGGTCAAAACCCTGTTGAAGTAGATCTCCAGCTAAGACCTCGTTAGCAGCTTCAGAGGGATGGAATCCATCCCAAAACACGTAACCAGTCGCATTGGTACATGTTCCTACAGACCTAGAGTTGCAAAGCACAGAGGTCTCTAATGTACCTGTTCCACAACAAGCTCTTCTCGACTCAAAGAACCCTGTCACATTACATCACAGAAATATTAGAAAATCACTACGCTTAGCTCAAACAGATTTTTTATTATATTCATGCAGTGGTCTTGTTTTGTGAATGCTGATTGCTGAATGATGGTTTAATGTGTAAGATAAAGAGGAAATATATTTTACAAGACGCCAAAGAGGAAGCTGAGAATTTTTCCCTTAATATTTACTATCTAGAACTACTTTTGTTCTTAAGCAACGATTTGGATGGGAGGGGACAGAACTTTGTCTTCAGTAAAATGCAATGTATTAAAAGCGTGAGGCGTGGGCGAGGCGTCCGAGGGATAGCCCGACCTAGGTGTGAGGCTTGAGATGAAGCCTCACGGGACTTAAATTTTTTAATAAATACACTGAGCGTACACATATTATATTAAAAAAAGATGATTATTAATCAATAATCACTCTGAGCACACACATATATATACATATATTATATTATATATATTATATATAAAATAGAGGATGAAAATCACAATGAGCACACATAAAACAATGCACGCAAACAGCACACACATCCATTATATAAAAAAATAAAAATCAGAAAAAAAAAAAAAAAGAAGGTAGAGAGACGATAGTGCAAGGAAGAGGTATGAGGCAATTAAAACCCTAGCCAAAATTTGGGTTTGGGACTTAAAAAAACCCCTGAGGCGCACCAAGGCAGCTCCAGCGACGCCTTCCACCCACTCCCCTCAGAATAAAGGTGGCAACCCTCACGCCCAGCCTCAGAGGACGCCTAGGCGCGCCCTGAGGCGAGCCTTTTAAAACATTGGTAAAATGTCAAAAATTAAACATTAACATCTTTTATTTTCTCTAGATAATGAAATTTTGTAACTAGTATAGTTTTTATTTTGTTGATTGGTTAACTATTCAACAGAGAATTGCTTTACCATTATCACCAGGATTCATGATCATATCCAGAAGAGGCTGGAAGATATCGAAGACCACAAGCTTGAGGCCTGGAAGCCTATCCTTCAAATCTTGAGATGTGCTGTTTAGCTTATTGTTGAAAGAAATGGCATCTTGGTTTAACCTTGGGACGCATTCGTTGGTTCCAGAGCCAAACATTGTGATCACTGCTGGCAAACACCCAGTTGGTGGTAAGTTTGTGACTCCAATCCTTCGTGCTCCGAGTGCATACAAATTCTGTCAATGTGCTGCTTATGTCATGAGTGTATTTAAAGAAACAGATAGACTGATGTACAATTTGCTGTATCAAACATATCCACTATTATCATCATGCAAATCTAAATCTATATGATCACTACGCATTTAAATCGGTTTTGTGTCACATACATTTAGGTTTGGTCAGCAAACATCATTCAGTAATGTGATTATTTCTTCTTTTTTGGGGATCATGGACAAAACCAATAACTAGATATAGCAAAGATCTGACCAGGTTTGATACCGACTGTTACGTAAAAATAGTTGAGAGGGATGCAATATGATGTTTTGTTTAGAAAAAGCACTTCTACGAGAAGTTGCAGAAGTCTAGAAAAAGTGCTTTTCCATTTATTTTCGGATAAAAGAGAAAGTAAGTACCATATAATCTGAGTTGTGGAGTGACCTGAATGAAAGTGGAGTATGATCTAATGAGAATGTTTGATAACTGGTCAGGTGAGTAGATTCTAAGAAGGGGATTGATATAGTAGTTTTGAATGAAATCACTGATCCCTGCGCTTAGAAGGTGGATGGCACCGGAGAATATGGCACTGGCGTTGTCGCTGCCCACCATACTCACCACTGCATTCTGATACTGCCTATAGTAATTCAGTTGCTGGGTCAGCGAAAGTGCATTCTGCAAAACCAACAGTGATCAGCGTGAGAGAGAGAGAGAGAGAGAGAGAGAGAGAGGAAGGGAGAGATTTTTTACTGTTTACATATAAGAAAGGTGTGTAATCCCAATAGCCAGAAGCAGCTGATGCAAAGTTGACTCCGGTCAGGAGGTTCTGCCCTTTGGCTTCTGGGCTAAGGTAAGCCGGCGGGTATGAGGTGAATCCTAGATATTCAGCTGTGAAAGGCAGTGATAAACTAATTATCTCCAAGTAAAAGGGAGGATAAAAAACAGTTGGTAAAAAGTTATTTACCAGTGAAGTCTGTGGCAAGCTTTCCATTGCAGAATCTTCCAGTTGGTCTATGAGTCACAAAGTCTCTTCCATAAGGAGGGAAGTTTGCCTTGATGGGTGTAGTGAGGTTGTTGTTGTTGCCCACATCAGCAACAGAATCCCCAAAGATGATAAGAGCAGGAACCAGAGGTTCCGCCTGAACCGCTGCGAAAACCAGCACAAGAATGCTCAAGAAAGCCAGGAGTTCACTTGAAATCCCCATTTGCTTTTGTTTGTTCCAACAGTGAAAAACTCACTGGCCAAACACAGAAGGGATATGGAAGAAAAAGTTGGGTTGAGTGAATGAAAAATGAAGAGGGCAGGTGGGGGGGCAATTTAAGGAGAACAAATAGTACCTACATATCTCGTTTTATGAAAGTTGCCCTCGGGTTTAAAAAGCGGTACAAAGCTGCCATTTTCTGGTAAGTAAACATGTTTAGTGCTTATGATATTTGTCCTATTTGTTAGCCTGTTGCAGTGAAAGTGCCATCATTTTGTCCATTTTCTGGGTTTGTTTTGAGGAGGGACAAATGATTTAGTTAAAGCATAAAAAACTTTAATAAAGCTTATGGAAAAATATTGGCCTCTTGTATACTCCTCACGTTATACATCATTCAGGTGCGGTGATCCGGTTGTATCGATGAATCTCTCTACTTTTTGAGGATCTTTCAATATTCAAAACAAAGGCTGGTACATCATGTGTCGTAATACAAGCGGAGGGACAATAAAAAATATATTCTCTCTACTTATACTATGACACGTGGTGTAATGACTTGTGTTTCGAGTTTCTTGTCCATTTTTTCCCATATCGAAGGGCATAGTCTTATAGAGACAGCTTCCTCATCAACGCCCATGTTCAAACTTACAGTAGCTTTTCTCGACATCCTTAATCTTCATAGATGTTGCAAGAGATGTGTACAAATTTACAAATCTTATATGCTGAATTGATCACTTTCCAGTATTTGATCAATATGCTGTCAATATTTAATTTTTTTAATTTTAAACAATAATAACCATTTTAATCAATATGCCAAGAACACATTTTTTTCAATCACGAGAACAGATGTTTGATCAATATCCATAAATCATTTTAATCCTCAAAGTTCGACCGGGAACAAATACTCCGGTTAGAAGATGTGATTGTAAGATAGAGGTTCACGGCCAAAGGGGAAGAAGAAGATTTAGGAAAACTTGAAAAGGGTCTTTAAAAACAAACTTGGACTACTTGCACCTAACGGAAGACAAGGTACAAGATCGAGTGTAGTAGCGTTCTAAAATTCATATATCCCACCCCACTTAGTGGGATAAGATTTTATTGTTGTTTGTATTTTTTTTTAGAGAGCTTTAATGAAAAGGGCTTGGGCCAAAATGTTATTTAACCAAAAACCATTTCAAAATGTTATTTAACCAAAACGACTCAAAGTGTAATAAAAAACCATCCAAAACTATTGTCTACGAGTCAAACTTACAAGCCCAACCCACTACAAATCTACAGTTCCGTAAATACCCCTAAACGATTTGATATTGTCTTGATTATTCACCAACCTCAACCCAGCACAAAACTGCCATAATAACTCCCTGTCTTCCAATTAAATCGAATTCCTCCACTTCAAAAACAACCAAATCAAAGTTCAAATCAAAGTTGAAAAATGAAGCATTCATCGAAACAAGGTTAAAGAAGTTTAGTGGCAGAAACCAGCATTAAAGTGTGGAAAAAAAAAAAAAAAAAAAAAAAAAAAACCAGAACATAAAACTATTTCTGGATAACCCAAAACATAACAATGTTTTTGGAAAAAAAAATCAGATGCCGTGTTTGTTTTGTCTGTGCACAAACAAACACTATATCTGCAAAGAAAAGAACCAAAATCTAGAAACAGTGACTTAAATTCCAAAAACAGTGACTTAAATTTCAGAAATAGTGACTTAGATTCCAAAAACAGTGAATTAGTTCCCGAAACAGTCTATGTTTTAACCTTTGATTTTTTTTTTTTTTTTATTTCATGCATCAGTTGATTATATTTTTCAAAAAAAAAAAAAACAGAGTGCTTATTTTGCTTTGAATCCAAATACAATGAATTTCACTATTTCTTTTCTAACTTACATTTAAGAAACAATGTGTCTATTTCATTTAGATCTAGAAATAGTGACTTAGATTCCAGAAACAGTGTTACATAAAATCAAGAAACAATTTATTTTTACAGTCCAGAAACAATGATCCATTTTTATTATTAAATAGCATGCATATCTCAAATTTATTTTCTGGAGAAACAAACGATGAACTCCACTGACGATGAAAAGTTGAAAAACAGTACCTCAAATACCTATGAATAATAACGACGATTACAGTTCAACGAAATAATACAAAATATAAATTAAATAGTATGAGGATCTATATTTTTGTTTCAAAGAAAAAAAAGAAGGTCGGCAAAACAACGATGAACTCCATTAATGATGAAAATCTGGAACTCAACCTAAAAAAGTTAGGGGTAAAATCGACAAATCATAATTTATTATAGTTGGGTCATCTTTAGTTGGACAACTTTAATATGGGTCTTGTACTAATCATTAAACAAAACTTATAACATGGTTTTTTTTTTACTAAAACTAAAACTTTTCAAGCCCTTTTCATTAGTTTGCTTTAATGAAAAGGGCTTGGGGCAACAAATATTTAACCAAAAACCATCCCAATAAGTTATTTAACCAAAAGGGCTAAAAGTTTAATAAAAAATCATCCAAAACTATTGTCCACGGGTCAAACTTACAAGCCCAACCCACTACAAATCTACACTTCCGTAAATACCCCTAGATGATTTGATATTGTCTTGATTCTTCACCAACCTCAACCCAGCACGAAACCACCATAATAACTTCATGTCTTCCTATCAAATCAAATTCCTCCATCTCAGAAACAACCAAATCAATGTTCAAATCAAAGTTGAAAAAGGAAGCATTCATCGAAATAAGGTCGAAGAAGTTTAATGGTAGAAACCAACGAAAAAGTGTGTGGAGAAAAAAAAAAACCAAAACATAAAACTATTTCTAGATAACCCAAAACATAACACAGTTTCTAGAAAGAAAAAAAAAATCAATACAATGTTTGTTTTGTCTGTGCACAAACAAACATTGTATCTGGAAAGAAAAGAACCAAAATCTAGAAACAGTGACTTAGTTCCAAAAACAGTTTATGTTTTAACCTTTAATTGTTTCTTTTATTTCATGCATTAGTTGATTATATTTTACAAACATAGTGCTTATTTTGCTTTGAATCCAAATACAATGAATTTCACTATTTCTTTTCTAACTTACATTTAAGAAACAATGTGTCTATTTCATTTGGATCCAGAAACAGTGACTTAGATTCTAGAAACAATAACTTATTTTCCATAAACAGTGTTACTTAAAATCTAGAAATAGTTTATTTTTACAATCCAGAAACAGTGACCCGTCATTATTATTAAATAGCATGCAGATCTCAAATTTATTTTCTACAGAAACAAACAATGAACTCCACTGATGATGAAAAGTTGAAAAGCAGTACCTCAAATACCTATGAATAATAACGACGATCACAATTCAACAAAATAATACAAAATATAAATTAAATAGCATGAGGATCTATATTTTTGTTTCAAAGAAAAAAAAAGAAGGTCGGCAAAACAACGATGAACTCCATTAATGATGAAAATCTGGAACTCAACCTAAAAAAGTTAGGGGTAAAATCGACAAATCATAATTTATTATAGTTGGGTCATCTTTAGTTAGACTACTTTAATATGGGTTTTGTACTAATCATTAAACAAAACTTATAACATGGTTTTTTTTACTAAAACTAAAACTTTTCAAGCCCTTTCATTAGTTTGCTTTAATGAAAAGGGCTTAGGCCAACAAATATTTAAACAAAAACCATCCCAAAATGTTTTTTAACCAAAAGGGCTTAAAGTTTAATAAAAAATCATCCAAAACTATTGTCCAGGGGTTAAACTTACAAGTCCAACCCACTACAAATCTACACTTCCGTAAATACCCCTAGATGATTTGATATTGTCTTGATTCTTCACCAACCTCAACCCAGCACGAAACCAACATAATAACTTCATATCTTCCTATCAAATTGAATTCCTCCATTTCAAAAACAACCAAATCAATGTTCAAATCAAAGTTGAAAAAGGAAGCATTCATCGAAACAAGGTCAAAGAAGTTTAACGGTAGAAACCAGCGAAAAAGTGTGTGGAAAAAAAAAACCAAAACATAAAACTGTTTCTGGATAACCCAAAACATAACACCGTTTCTGGGGGAAAAAAAAATTCAGATACAGTGTTTGTTTTGTCTGTGCACAAACAAACATTGTATCTGGAAAGAAAAGAACCAAAATCTAGAAAAAGTGACTTAAATTCTAGAAACAGTGACTTAGTTCCAAAAACAGTTTATGTTTTAACCTTTAATTGTTTCTTTTATTTCATGCATTAGTTGATTATATTTCAGAAACATAGTGCTTATTTTGCTTTGAATCCAAATACAATGAATTTCACTATTTCTTTTCTAACTTACATTTAAGAAACAATGTGTCTATTTCATTTGGATCCATAAACAGTGACTTAGATTCCAGAAACAATAACTTAGATTCCATAAACAGTGTTACTTAAAATCCAAAAACAGCTTATTTTTACAATCCAAAAACAGTGACTCGTCGTTATTATTAAATAGCATGCATATCTTAAATTTATTTTCTACAGAAACAAACGATGAACTCCACTGATGATGAAAAGTTGAAAAACAGTATCTCAAATACCTATGAATAATAACGACGATCACAGTTCAACGAAATAATACAAAATATAAATTAAATAGCATGAGAATCTATATTTTTGTTTCAAAGAAAAGAAGAAGGTCGGCAAAACAACGATGAACTCCATTAATGATGAAAATCTGGAACTCAACCTAAAAAAGGTAGGGGTAAAATCGACAAATCATAATTTATTATAGTTGGGTCATCTTTAGTTGGACTACTTTAATATGGGTCTTATACTAATCATTAAACAAAACTTATAACATGGTTTTTTTTACTAAAACTAAAACTTTTCAAGCCATTTCATTAGTTTGCTTTAATGAAAAGGGCTTGAGCCAACAAATATTTAACCAAAAACCATCCCAATATGTTATTTAACCAAAAGGGCTCAAAGTTTAATAAAAAACCATCCAAAACTATTGTTCACTGGTCAAACTTACAAGCTCAACCCACTACAAATCTACACTTTTGTAAATACCCCTAGATGATTTGATATTGTCTTGATTCTTCACCAACCTCAACCCAGCACGAAACTGTCATAATAACTTCATGTCTTCCTATCAAATCGAATCCCTCCATTTCAAAAATAACCAAATCAATGTTCAAATCAAAGTTGAAAAAAGAAGCATTCATTGAAACAAGGTCAAAGAAGTTTAATGGCAGAAAACAGCGAAAAAGTGTCTGGAAAAAAAAAAAAAAAAAAAAAAGAGCCAAAACATAAAACTGTTTCTGGATAACCCAAAACATAACACTATTCATGGAAAAAAAAATCAGATACAATTTTTGTTTTGTCTATGCGTAAACAAACACTATATCTGGAAATAAAATAACCAAAATCTAGAAACATTGACTTAAATTCCAGAACCAGTAACTTAAATTTCAGAAACGGTGACTTAGTTCCAGAAATAGTCTATGTTTTAACCTTTGATGGTTTATTTTATTTCATGCATCAGTTGATTATATTTAAGAAACAGGGTTCTTATTTTGCTTTGAATCCAAATACAATGAATTTCACTATTTCTTTTCTAACTTACATTTAAGAAACAACGTGTTTATTTCATTTGGATTCAGAAATAGTGACTTAGATTCCAGAAACAATGTTACTTAAAATCCAGAAATAGTTTATTTTTGTAGTCCAAAAACAATGACCCGTCATTATTATTAAATAGCATGCAGATCTCAAATTTATTTTTTGGAGAAACAAACGATGAACTCCACTGACGTTGAAAAATTGAAAAACAGTGTCTCAAATACACTATGAATAATAACGACGATCACATTTCAACGAAATAATACAAAATATAAATTAAATAGCATGAGTATCTATATTTTAAACAACCAAATCAAAGTTGAAAAATGAAGCATTCATCAAAACAAAGCAGCGGAAACAAGGTCAAAGAAGTTTAATAGCAGAAACCAGTGAAAAAGTGTGTGGAAAAAAAAAAAAACCAAAACATAAAACTGTTTCTGGATAACCCAAAATATAACACTGTTTCTGGAAAAAAAAAAAAAAAACAATCAGATATAGTGTTTGTTTTGTCTATGCACAAACAAACACTGTATCTGGAAAGAAAATAGCCAAAATCTAGAAATAGTGACTTAATTTCCAGAAACAGTGACTTAGTTTGATGAACAGTCTATATTTTAACCTTTAATTGTTTCTTTTATTTCATGCATCAGTTGATTATATTTAAGAAACAAGGTGTTTATTTTGCTTTGAATCCAAATGCAATGAATTTCACTATTTCTTTTCTAACTTACATTTAAGAAACAATGTGTCTATTTCATATGGATCCAGAAACAGCGACTTAGATTCCATAAACAGTGTTACTTAATATCTAGAAACAGTGACCTGTTTTTATTATTAATAGCATGTATATCTCAAATTTATTTTCTGGAGAAACAAACGATGAATTCCACTGACGATGAAAAATTGAAAAACAATACCTCAAATACACTATGAATAATAACGACGATCAGATTTCAACGAAATAATACAAAATATAAATTAAATAGCATGAGGATCTATAATTTTGTTTTGAAGAAAAATAAGAAGGTCTGCAAAACAGCGATGAGCTCCATTAACGACAAAAATTTGGAACTCAACCTAAAAAAGTTAGGGGTAAAATCGACAAATCATAATTTATTATAGTTGGGCCATTTTTAGTTGGACTACTTTAATATGAGTCTTGTACTAATCACTAAACAAAACTTATAACATGATTTTTTATTAAAACTAAAACTTTTCAAGCCCTTTTCATTATTATTATTTTTTTTAATCACGAGGAGAGATATAGGCAGAAAGAGTTATACACCACGTTTCATGGAAGTTGCTGTCGTGTTTAAGAAGGGGTAAAGCTTTTGTTAGCCTCCTTTTGCAGGGATGCCATCATTTTGTCAATAATGTAGGTTTGTTCTGGAAGGGCAAATGATTTAGTTAAAGCATCAAACACTTGTGAGTGTCACGAATGAACGAATTGCTGGTGATTTGAATAAGTTTGTGGTTAAACATGTCCCAACTCAATACCTTGAAAGGCATTTATTGCTTCAACCCTTCAAGTACATTTGTCAATGGCAGGCCTGTGGACGCGTTGGGATCATTGGTCATCGTATAAGTGTGGAAATATTCCACTTCGACCATATCTGTAAGAAAAGAGAGTTTAAATATCCTAAACCTCACTCCAACTAATACCGAGGCTTTTGTGATAAAATGTCATACCTGACGGATTGTGGTAATTAACAAGTTGGGCACAATATCAGTGTTGTTGGAATTAAGAATTTAGCCCATCTCTCTAATAATTCTACAATAAGTATGGATACCTATGGTGTGGTTTGGGTGCTCATGGTGGTGTATTTTTAGGGAAGGATCCAACCAAGGTTGATCGCGGTGGTGCTTATATTGTAAGGCAGGCAGCAAAAAGTGTAGTATATATATTGAGGTTTCTTAAGCAGTTGGCGTCCCAGAACCAATATCAGTGCATGTTGACACCTTAAAAACCAGTAAAATTCCAGAGAAGGACATGCTAGATATTATTAAGGAGCAATTTGACTTCAGGCCGAGAACGATTGCCATCAACCTTGGTTTGAAAAATGAGGCAACCTCAGGTACCATAAGACTGCTACTTTTGGTCACTTTGGTTGCGATGATCCAGACTTTACTTGCGAGATGGCGAAGCTCCTCAAGCCCAAGTCTTAAAAAAGAACCATAATTTTGAAAAAAATGTACACGTGACATCAAGGTTTCTCTCATCTTGTAGCGTAAGGGGTTCTATTCATGCCAAGAAAATTTCACTTGAACGCTTTCGTTATTGAGATTTATAATTAAAACATCTTTAACAAAGATTTCATATGAACGTAGATATCAGTACAATTTACAAGTTACTGATTTCAGTTAAAGGAGAAATTGGCCCTCCCTGAGACATGTTATATGTTAATTCAAAGTCGAATATTATGTGTTCATGCACTAGAGCAAGACTTCCTTGCAATGTGATGCTCCTCTGCATAATTCGAAACAGAATGTCTTCCAAAACACTTAACTTGTCCATGCCTTTCTTTCTCATCCAATCTTCATTTTCCCTTCTTATTCCCTTCCACCCATCTCTTAAGCCTTCGGAATAACTTTTTTCTTTTCGGATACTCCTGATCGCTGCTCATAATTTCCAATTTTCGCTCGTCCTTCAAATTTTATTTCCAGTTTATTATCCTTCTCTTGAGCCTGCTGTTCTAGTTGCGCTTGATTTCTTATCAATCCGTGCCTTAGGCAAGCATTGCTCCACCTCAAGTAAATCAGTTCCTTAATTTCAGCTGCACAATCCTTTTTTAGATTCTCCAACTCCTTTTCGAGGCCTGTATAGTCCTTGATTTTGACCCCTTCTCCTTCAGTCTACATTTTTTTGATACCTCAAAATGGTTAGACTATCAATTTCCAGGAAGCAATGTATATAATTATTCTTTTATCTTTTGACAGGTATTAAATTATTGATCATTTAATTGCAATTAGCTAAGTTGTTTGATTATTATAAACCAAAGGAATCTGAACTTTTGCAAACTGTGATCTCTATGCTTTGAAGAAGAGTGTTTTCACCTTGGAGATTGAAGTCGCCGATTTTTCTGCCAACGCAAGCTTTGCCAAGAGCCTTTTTTTCTCATCCTGCACTAGCTCCAAAACCGCTCTCAATTCCCCAGTTTCATAGTCCAATTTCTTGATAACCTTTGCCTTTGTTTCTTGTGCATCATGGATTCCCAAAGCTTTTGCTTCCCTAGCTTCAAGTTTCGAGTCTTGTTCGCGTATTACACGATATTGCCTTCTTGCTTTCCTCAAAAGCTTCTTTACCTTCCTCTGAAGCAACCCATTTTCTGATTTCCAAAACTCCATTTGCTCCAAAGCTCTCAAACATTCTCCAACCAATTTCTAAAGCCTTTGGCGTTCAACCTCCATGGATGAAGCTTCTCTCTCCAAGAACTCAACACGAGCCACTTCCAATAACAACATATTCAAAAGCTCCATAAGAACAAATTCTTGCTCTTTCAATGCAGTAGCGTATAAACTGCATCTCCAACTCAGATTCTCTTTTCTGAAGCTCATCAAGTCGAAGTCTTAGGCACAAAATCTCTTTTTCCAATACGTGTTGATTATCTTGAATCTCCAAACATTTTGTTGAAAGCATACATGTAGAGTTGAAACTATGAAAAACATCATCATCTCTACACTTCGGAGAATTGGCCTTGAGGTAACTCACCTGATTATCAGTTTCTGTTGACGACCCTTTTGGATTAATGCTTTGGTTAGCCATAATCTTGGCACAGATGAAACCAGCCACTGACAAAGCTAAAGGAATCACAGCTGCTTTAAGCATTGGCTTTATGGTCATATATGCCTTTGATGTTAAGCTCTCCATCTCACAAAACCAACTTGATGGTTGTGCTAGGCTGTTGGATGATCGAATTCAGATCACGATATGAAATCACAACGAAACTTGATTAGTTTCCTGAATGTTAAGGCTTTACTTCTTATGGACGTAATCAAACAATGTGAGTTTTGTTATATAAAGTTGTTAGGATAATTCTTTAGCTTTGTGTTTTTTGCTTAGCATTCCGTAAAGAGAGGTAGATGGGGCTTTCTATTACCTTTCTATTACACTATTAAGCCTTTAGCTCACTTTCATACAACTTTCTTGGTGGAGTTTGGATTTGGAATCTAATTCCTTCTCTAGTATTATTTCTGCGAATGCACACGTGGGTGTTTAGTAACATATGTTTCTTTTTTCCTTTTTGGATACGAGTGACATGGGGTGTGACGCAATTCCTAACTCGGAACTTATGTACAATAGCATGTTTGATAACATTTTGTAAAACAGTTTTTTATTTTTCACAACCGGCATTCCAACTACAATTATTGTCGCCGCTAACACTCTCCTACCACAATGATCACCCCGCCACCTCTATCATCACCTTAGTCCTTAATCACCTCCCAACAACTATGCCACCGACACCTTCTAACCATCATTGTTAACCCATCCACATCCACGTCACCATCTCCACCACCTTTCCCCCTTCCACCACCACCGGCACCTCCCAACAACTCTATTTCCACGACCACATCACCATCATTGTTAACCCCCCTCTGACCATGGCCACCACCACTTTCACCGTCTTCGCCACCATTATCCCCACCACCTTTTAACAACTCCATTATTGGCCACTACCACACTCATTGTTACCACAACTCCTGCCACCACCATACTCTATTATCATCACCAACTCCGCCGCCTCCTAGCACCATTGCCAATGCCCCAATTTCTTAATCTTAGGACCAAAATAGGATTTTACGGATATGTATAGATCGTGCACACAACATGCACAACAATATGACAGAAATCCCCTCAACCAGATCGCTCTACCAATTGACATATAAGAAAGATCAGTTAACAACGACGGTCTTGCCACCCCCTCCGTAATATCCACCATAAGTACAATGACATTACTGTCATATGCAAGATGTGGGAAGACGTCATGGAAATCTGCTTATCTCTAGAAAGCGTCTGACGAAGCCCGCTGGCCAGAGAACCCATAGACTTGCCAACATGAAGGCATTTGTCAAAGACCTTAAATAAGTTGTTTCCAGTTTTGAAGAGTTGGCTACTCGAAGGACGGAAGTAATTGATCTAATATCTGAGGAGCCACCTCAACTTCTTATCCCTAAGGAACATTGTAGGAAGTCCAAGAGGCTTCTAGGTCTCCACCATGTTTGGTGCTCAAGGGGAGAAGTGTCTTTTAAGGTGAACTGCATATACGAAAAACAAGAATATTTTGGGAAGACCTAAAAAGAAAGAAAGGTGATTCGCAAGAAACCAAGAATGGTGGCCATCATCAACAAGCCACTGGTGATCGATTCCAATATATTGACCTTCCACTTAATAGATTGCCCAACTCCCCACAGCGGCTTCTTGGTCGAAATTGGTTACATAAGATGAAGGTTGTTTCGTCCATTTACCACTAGTTACTCTGTTACTTGGCTCCCGGCATAGTAAAAGTAATAAAATGAGATCAATCAGCGGCACATTGTTACGCTGTTGAAAGCATGAACATGCCCAGAAAAAAAAAATGAAGCTTCAGCACCCATATGCACGAATCAACATAGCAATCACAGTCAGAGGGTCAGTAGACGAGTTTCAAAGAATTCGACCTAGATCTTAACCTCCAAGATGACATTACACTAGAGTTAAAGACTGAAGACAATGCCATATATATCAACCTCGATCCTTACAGATCAAAACAGAAAGCCAGGATTGGCTTAAAGCTAATCAACCGAGAGAAAGAACTGTTGACTAACTTCTTATGGGCTAACAAATAAGTATTCACATGGCTAGTAAAGGACATGCCAGGAATCGATCATTCTATAATCTGCCACCGTCTGGACCCAACTGCCAGACCAGTTATCCAGTGTAAATAACCACATAACGGAGTGAAGTAAGATTATAGAGATGGAGAGCGATAAACTCAAAGAGTCCCAATTTATCGTTGAAGTCCACCACAAAGACTAGCTAGCAAATGTAATGTTGTTGCAAAAGATGAATGGAAAGTGAAGGTATGTATAGATTTCACATACTTGAATAAAGCCTGCCCAAAGGATCCGTATCCACTTTCACAGATCGAGCTCTTAGTAGAGTTAGCCACAGAACACGAGCTCCTAAGCTTCATGAACACTACTCCAGGTAAAACCAGATAAAGATGTATGAACCAGACATGGAAGCAACATGTACATATTACTATAAAGTTATCTTTCGGACTTAAGAATGCAGAAGCAACATACCAATGACTCGTCAATCAGATCTTTAAGGAAGAGATCAAAAACACAATCGAAGTCTACACAGACGACATGGTTGTCAAAAGCAAAGAGAAGAATGACTACATAACATACCTCCAATAGTCGTTTAACCTGCTCTAAAAGTACAACATGAAGCTGAATCTAGAAAAGTGCACCTTCAGAGTAGCATCACGCAAATTCTTGGGTTATATGGTTACTAAGTATGGAATTGAGGCTAACCCAGACCAGATCAAGGCTATCATAGAGATAAGATCACCCTGAACCATGAAGGAAATACAAAGCCTAAAGCGAGTGGTAGCCTTCAGTAGATTCTTTTCACGACTGACAAGTGCAAACGGTTCTTTATGGCAATAAAGAAGAGTAAGGGTCTACTCTACACAGATGAATGTGAATAAGCCTTCACGAAGCTTAAAGAATACATATCCAAACCCCGATGCTATCCAAACCAGTCGATGGAGAAGACTTGTACTTGTACTTAGTTGCATTTGATTGTGCAATAAGCGTAGCTCTGATCCGAGAAGACTCAAGGGAGTAGAAACTGGTATACTACATATCAAATGCTCTTCGAACCAAAGATAAATATTAGAAAATGGAAAAACTTATCTTGGCACTAGTAATGGCAACCAGAAAACTCCAACCATATTTCCAGTCATTCAGAGTGGTCTACATGACGAAGTATCTACTGAGATCCATCTTGCATAACCCCGAATCCTCACCCAGAGTTACTAAATAAACTATCGAACTAGGGCAACACAAAATAATTTACCAACCCAAGACTTCAATAAGGATCAAGCACTAGCAGACTGTGTAGTTGAATTCACTCCAACAACTCAAAATACTGGGGGCACAACAAATCCCCACAACCTTCTAGAAAATCCCCGCCTTTGGAAGCTTTACGTAGATGGATCATCCAACATACATAGGGTTGGTGCATGAATGGTATTGTAAACACCAGACGGATTCATACTTGAGCAGGCTTTGAAACTCGGGTTAAGGCAAGCAATAATGAAACAGAGTACGAGGCAAGCAACAATGAAACAGAGTACGATGCCCTCTTAACAGGGCTTAGAGTCACGGAAGAACTCCAGGTAAAGGAACTGCTAATTCATTGTAACTCGATACTCATAGTTAATCAAATCATAGAAGACTACACCACCGATCATCCTACCATGGGACTCTACCTAAATAAGGTCAAAACACTACTAGAGAAATTCGAAAGGTACGAAATTACAAAAATCCCCAAAAGAGAGAACAACCACACTGGCGCACTTACCAGGATAGCCTCGAATATAGATTACTCCATCCAGTGGATGATCCACTTTGAATACCTAGAAAATTGGATGGACGAAACATTGACTACATATGGGAGGGAAAACTACCAAAAGACCATAACATGGCCGGAAATTAATCTAGAAAGCGTCAAGATATATGATCATTTGTGGAAAGCTATATGGATGCTTATATTCCAGACCTCATACCTTGTGCACCAAGTTAGAGGTTGGCTTACAAATTCTAAATGATAGTCACTCTGGAGTTTGCGGCAATCATGCTAGAGGAAGGTCGTTGACCCAGAAAGTGATAACAACAAGCTACTATTGGCCCACTATGTGAAAATATGTAATTAACTATGCCCAGAGTTGTTATAAATGTCAAAGGTATGCTATGAACCATCAACAGGAAAAAAAACTCAATCCTCTGATAGGTTCATAGCCTTTCATGAAATAGGGCATTGATTTAGTAGGGCCCCTTAAGAAAGTCCTAGGGAACAGACAGTGCCTAATTGTGGCAACAGATTACTTCTCAAAATGGATAGAAGCATAACCCTTAACAAAAATCATTGTCTTAGTTGTCAAGTCCTTCATTTGGAAAAACATCATCTGATTTGTAATTCCCCACACGATATTGACAAACAATGGGCTACAACTCACCAGATTCGAAGTCACAAGCTGGTACAAAAAGCTCGGGATCCATTACCTTACTTCCACTCCAAGATGCCCACTAGGTAACGAACAGGCAAAAGCCTTAAACAAAACCATTTTGCAACATTTGAAACAAAAAAGACTAGAAGAAAAGAAAAGCAAGTGGCCAGAAGAATTGGTCGGAGTTATATGGGCGTGTCACATGACAATCCCGAAAACCACTAGGAAACGCCATTCTCCATGGCCTATGGAATGGAGGCCGTCATTCCAGTTCAAGTCATAACTATGCTAAATTTGCATACTGAAGAACAGACCTCCTTAGAAAAAGCAGGGATCTTGAAGACTGATCTCGACTTTGCAGAGAAGCATTGAGAATGCACTTAAGTTCGATTAGCAGCCTATCAGCAGTAGATTCAATCATATTACAACAAAGGAGTCAAGCCCAAAAGTCTACAAACCGGGGACTTGGTCTTAAGAGAAGTTTTTTAGAACACCGAAATCCCAAGAGAGGGCAAACTAGAAAATACCATACAAGATCGCTAAAGTAGGAGGCAACAAAACCTATCACTTAGAGCACATAGATGGAACATCGATATATGAAGGCAGTCTACTCCAGACCCAATCACAAAGCCACCGTCTACATGAAGATAAGTCCATGGAAAACTTATCTCCTCACACCCCATCATAAATTTATCGTCAAAAGTGATCCCTAGTGTAATTTTTACATCATATCATATTTTTTGTTAGAACTACACCAATGATTTGATTCTCTATCCTGAAGATATGTAGTCAATCATTTCCAGATTCAATCATACCCTTTTTTTTCAATCAATCCTATTTTGATTATGAATAAAAAAGCCTTCTTTCAACATTTGTTTCTTCTTTCTTTTTTTTCTCTTTTACGATGCATGGAACATCTCGTAAGCTTTGAAAACTTTGCATGAATGCAAATCTAAAAAGTTCAAAGTAATACTGTCAAAGGAGCCCTCATTCGCCCAATCCATCTTGAACGGTTAGCAGCTTGAGAGACTTGAACCGTAATAAGCATGGTAACGATTGGTTGGCTATAAGCATAGGGACATAGCGTCCTAACCTGAAGTCCAATGCACCATCCGGCCTCTGGAAAGTTTATACAAATAGTAAGGTTGTGGGTTATAACATTCGAACCTGAGCTTTTCTCCATGTGACAGAATAGTCGAAAGGGCGATCCAGAAATCATTCGAAGGTGGCTTTGAACTCCGGCCCCGAGTACAACTACTTCTATCCTAAACTAGCATACTAAGCCAAGTATGTTTTGCAACATCGTATTTTAGTAGGTTTGAAAAGGGCATCCAGACTAGGAAATCCCTAAGAGGAATTTTATTCCAACGGAGCTCTGATACACGAAAAAACTTTGGCCAAGCCAACCAAAGTGGTCCAATCGGAAATGCTTAGGTCTGACGCATAGACTTTGACAAAAAGATTGGGGTGGAGTATCTGGGTTTGGAAGGTAGGTTTTGGGGGGTATTGGGGGAGGGGGTATGGGTCGAAGGGGAAGATGGGAAAGGGATGGGGGGGGGAGTGGATCTGAGTGTGAGTTTGGATTATTTTTTGGTTTTTTTTTTTTAATATTTAATTATTTTTTAATAAAAAAAGGGTCCCGCCTCAAGCCACGTTATCATTTAACGGAGGAATTGACAGACAACTAACGAAATGTATGAAATTGTAACAAATTCGTAGATGAGGTATGACATTGAAACTTTTTAAAGGCAAGGTATGAAACTGTTAATGACCCAATAGTTAAGGTAGTTATGTGTAATTTACCCAAATAAATTTGTTTAATATTATGATATTAATATAATAATAGTTAATTTTTTTTTTTTAATTTAATGTTCATCTTGCATGAAGACCCTTTCCATCGGCCAACGATATCAACTAATTTTTTCTCTACAGTTAAAGCTTGTCGTCGGGCAAAGTTGACAAAAATTATTCTTATAAAAATTTAGTTTTTGCACAACGACAAGTTTTCGTCAAGTAAAACATTGTTCGCAGGGCCTTGACGGTCAACAAAGACTTGCTCAATGAAGTTTAGTCGCCATGTTCATCAGGCAAGACCTTGTTGCTCGACGGAAGTGTTTTACGACTGCTTTTGCTTGACGACTTTTAATGACAGAGTCACCTTATCTTTTCATGACTAACATTAGGCCTGGCAAACGGGTCGTATCTGTCGTGTTCGTGTCGTTTTCATGTAACACTTCTTATCTTAACGGGTCGTGTCGTGTTTCACCCGTTATCTTAACATGTCCTTAACAGGTCGGGTCACTTTACCCAAAGTGACCCGACCCGTTATGACCCATTAAGAAAAATATTTTTTTTCCTTAAATTTGCACATACCACACATTGCCATATAAATATTACTTCAAAACATTAAAACACATTTGTCGTCTAAGTACTACATCCACACTCAAAAATAAGAGCCTAATAAACAAGCATCCATACACTACTATTCTATTACAAAATATTAAATGTGCAAGGATATGCAAAATGAAAGAGTTTTTGTTTTCAAGGTTGTGAAGCCTTTCTCAAAAGTTTTAACCTTGCCAATTGAACTCAAAGCTTGCGTGTTATTCCTTTTACAAAATCAATTATCATCGATCATCATGACATAAGATTTTGTGGTATCCACTTGTATAAATATTTTAAATTGACGATCAAATTAGTTCATTGTATTCGTATAGGATCAAGGAGCGTAGCTGTAAAAAATCATCAAAATCGGAGTTAAAATAACCGTTAAATTGATATTTTTCTTTATAACCGTCGAAACGTTTTGTCTCATTACTTGATCTCTGAATGTTTGTTTTTTGCAATTTTTGACGTATGCGATCTTGAAGTATATACAAACAAGTTTGACAGTTGGATCGTTGAAACTAGTTTCGTAAAATGCTTATCCCATCAAAACAATAGATTCACTAACACTTAAGAGTTTATTCATACTTTCGTTAAGTATAACATAAGATTTTGTGGTATCCACTATTGTAAATATTTTAAATTGAAGATCGAATTCATTCATTGTATTCATATAGGGTCAAGGAGTGTAGATGTAAAAACTCATCAAAATCGGAGTTAAAATAACCGTTAAATCATGATTTTTCGTTGATAACCGTCGACAAGTTTTGTCCCGTTACTTGATCTTTGAATGTTTGTTTTTTGCGATTTTTGGCGTATGTGATCTCGAAGCATATAGAACCAAGTTTGACGGTTGGATTGTTGAAATTAGTTTCATAGAATACGTATCTCATCAAAACGATAGATTCACTAACACTTAGAGTTTATTTATACTTTCATTAAGTATAACATACGATTTTGTTGTATCCACTAGTGTAAATATTTTAAATTGAAGATCGAATTTATTCATTGTATTCATATAGGGTGAAGGAGTGTAGTTGTAAAAAATCATCAAAATCAGAGTTCAAATAACCGTTAAATAGTGATTTTTCGTTTATAACTGTCGAAAAGTTTTATCCCATTACTTGATTTCTGAATGTTTGTTTTTTGCGATTTTTTGCGTATGCGATCTCGAAGCATATACAAACAAGTTTGACGGTTGGATCGTTAAAATTAGTTTCATAGAATATGTATCCCATCAAAACGATAAATTCACTAACACTTAAGAGTTTATTTATACTTTCATTAAGTATAATATCAGATTTTGTGGTATCTACTAGTGTAAATATTTTAAATTGAAGATCAAGTTCATTCATTGTATTCATATAGAGTCAAGGAGTGTAGCTGTAAAAAAACATCAAAATCAGAGTTAAAATAACCGTTAAATCGTGATTTTTCAGTGATAACCGTTGAAAGTTTTGTCCCGTTACTTGATCTCTGAATGTTTGTTTTTTTTTTTTTTTTTTTGCGATTTTAGGCGTATGCGATCTCGAAGCATATACAAACAAGTTTGACAATTAGATAGTTGAAATTAGTTTTGTAGAATGCGTATCCCATCAAAACGATAGATTCACTAACACTTGGAGTTTATTTATGCTTTCATTAAGTATAACATAAGATTTTGTGGTGTCCACTAGTGTAAATATTTTAAATTGAAGATTGAATTCATTCATTGTATTCATATAAGGTCAAGGAGTGTAGCTATAAAAGATCATCAAAATCGGAGTTAAAATAACCGTTAAATCGTGATTTTTCGTTTATAACCGTCGAAAAGTTTTGTCCCGTTACTTGATGTCTGAATGTTAGTTTTTTGCGATTTTAGGCGTATGCGATCTCGAAGCATATACAAACAAGTTTGACGATTGGATCGTTGAAATTAGTTTCGTAGGATGCGTATCCCATCAAAACGATAGATTCACTAACACTTAGAGTTTATTTATACTTTCATTAAGTATAACATAAGACTTTGTGGTATCCACTAGTGTCAATATTTTAAATTGAAGATCGAACTCGTTCATTGTATTCATATAGGATGAAGGAGTGTAGCTATAAAAAAACAATCAAAATCAGAGTTAAAATAACCGTTAAATCGTGATTTTTCATTTATAACCGTCGAAAAGTTTTGTCATGTTACTTGATCTTTGAATGTTTTTTATTTTTTTTGCGATTTTTTGCTGATGCGATCTCGAAGCATATACAAACAAGTTTGACTGTTAGATCGTTGAAATTAGTTTCGTAGAATTCGTATCCCATCAAGTTCAATGGTGTGTGTGTGTGTGTGTGTATATATATTTATTTATTAAGTAGATTAGTAGATTTAAATTTATTTATTTTGTACGTATATCTTTTAAGAAATTGAATGGTCATCAATTTTTAAAATTTAATTTAATATATATATAAAATATTATTATAGTATTTTTTAGGGTTATAAAATTATTAAATTAATATTTTGCTTATCGTGTATCGTGTTACCCACGTATATACCCAAACCAACCCGTTATCTTAACAGGTGCTTATCGGGTTACTCGATAATGACTCCATTAGTTATCGTATCGATCCAAATATTTGTTAATTTCGTGTCGTATCGGATTATCGAGTCGTGTCAAGAATTGACAGGCCTAACTAACGTTGTCCTTAAGGAGACGTAACAGAATTCATCTCCCAAGTCGGTTTTTTTGTAGTGTATATCTACTGATATTTTTTTAATGTAATTCCCTTTTAATTGATAGTTATTCAATCCTAGTAACCCAAAAGCTACACACACATATATTTTTGCTTACAGGTGATTTTAGCAAAATCCCAGCAGTCTGCATAAATTTTCTAGAATATTCGATAATTATCCCTAGCAAGAATGCTATAATTTTCACTTTTACTTACCGAAACGTAATGAAAGTTCATAGTAATCTTCACTGACCTAATGAAAGAGTAAGCAGCATAATTAAGACAGCATAAGAGAAAACGGGTAGAATGATTGAATGCCTCGATAGATCACTTGAGCCTTAATTTTGTATATATATTTGGAAAATGATAAGCACACTTTTTTTTTCTTTTTCCACCCACTTGTGTTTAATCGTGTCCGTTGTTTTTGTTTGATTTTGTGAGAATGTGAAAGTAAAAAAGTCTCACATCGGTGAAAGAAGATACCTTGCAAAAGCTTATGAGAGATTGAACCACTCTTCATATTGTCAATTGGTTTTATGGTCGAATCTTAACTTTCTTCATGGTGTCAGAGCAGGTTGGCTCACGTGTGAAGCCTAAGGGCAAAGTGCTCGACGTCACTCAAGTCATGTTGTCCATGTGTTTGGCTTGAAAATTTGTCACACGTAAGGGAAAATGTGAGGATATAAAGGTAAAAGAGTCTGACATCGATGAAAGGAAAAACTTTTCAATGGCTTATAAGTGGTTGAGTTACTCATCATATCGCCAATTAATATTTTTGTCAAACCTCAACGGTCTTCAAATTTATTCAATCTAGTGATCAAAATTAAAAAATGTGTGGGTAAGAAACTAAAAATGTAAGTCAAAATCAGCTCCCTGAAAATTATTGCACAAAAAAAAAAAAAATGTAATCCCCAAGCTTGGATTAAAGCCTAGATGAACATTTATCCTTTCGGTGATTATATTTGTCATCACTTGAAAGGAAAGCAAAATGATGAAGAGAGGAGTTGCTGTGTTTTTCTCTCTCTTTTGTTTAGCATTGACACGATGTATTGCTTCTTCCGATAGTCATGGCAGAACCCTGATCCTAAGCTTGTCAATATAGAATGTAGAATTATCATTGTCTTCAACTTGGTAATTACTATCTGTACAAGCATTCAGGTGTGGGGTCTCATTACAAAAGACTTTGGCATTAGTTTAAATGGAGTTAGGATATTTAAACTCTTATTTTCTTAGGGATACAGTTGGGATATTTGAACAGTCAAGTGCCTTGGAACTTACCACACTGCTTCTGCAACTTTTTACCATGAGATTTGCATATCTTACTGGACTCGCAAAGTCGCCATTCAACAAGATTGCTGCAAGACCATTGTGGAAATGGACGACAATTGAGCCAACTATGTTTTCTACAAGTTCAACAACTATTTCTTCCATGCTTTGTTAAAGAACCATTGCTGAAGTAAAGCTTCCCCGGCACCACCAAAAGCTTAAGATGGCTAGTTAGTTTTAGGACTACTAAAATATATAGCTCAGAATAAATGAGTACTATTTTATTTTCCCTGATGTTAGCACTTATTAGGTTTTTATTCCAGCATTCTCCCCCGGGGCATGTATGTATTAGATAGATGTGGTGTTGATGAGATTGAGTTATAGCTTATATTCCTGCACCTCGGTGTTTGTGCTCTGCCACAATAGGGCCTAGCCTTCACGTGATCGTTCACCTCCCGCACCAAACGCTCACCTTGGATCCAAGGTAGGTGTCAGCCTGTCGTACAGACCACATTAGGTGGTTTCGACTCGTAGGTGACGTGCGATACTTCGCACAGCCTTCACGTGATCGTAGCACTTGAGCGTATTTATTTACACCCAGCCTATCGTACAGACCACTTTAGGTGGTTCCGACTCGTGTGCAGGAATTGATTGATGAGCTATATATGCTAGCAATGATTGATGAGATATGTGATGAGATGTGGATAAGTCGTACATGTCACTGTAGGTGACTCTGACTTATATATGCTAGCAATGATTGATGAGATATGGGATTGAGATAGATATGTATTCTATTTTCTAGAAAATTATACAGGTGTTACGACGAGGGGCTACTGCCTTTGGTAATTGAAATTGGTTTGAAAAGTTTTGTTTCACTTACTCACATTTTCTATTTTTGTACCCCTCCAGGTTCTAACAACAGAGTTCCATATCGACGAGGATTCGTGGCACTTTTCAGTACATATGTCTTCTTATGATGGTATAATAATTATCTTACCTTACTATACTATATTTATGCTCTGTATCACGCGTGAATTGAGTCCAGACTCGCTCATCTCGCACTCGTGTACTTTAGCAATTTTAGGTTTTAATTTATTAACATTTTATACACTATCACACTTAATGGTTTCGTCACCTTCCAGGTGTCGGCCAACACATTTCGATTCGGGGTCCTGGCGAACATTTCGGGTTGGGGTGTGTCACCATAGTACTAAATGGCAGAATTTTAGTAATCTTTTAAATACATGGTAATAATTGTTGGAAATAAAATATAAAGAGAAAGAAAGAAATGAGAGAGATTATGAGAAGAAATCAAAATATCTTCCTTCTTATTATAGTGCCTATTTACAGGCCTAGTGTACATCAAAAATGTCTTAACTAAATACATATTACATATTGATCTAGAAGATGAACAACCACATAATAAAAGTTATTTATAACACTTTCCCTTGGATGTTCACCAATTAATGGAAGTTGCCTCAAAAAACCTTGCATGGAAAACAAGTGGTATAGCCAGAAAAACTTTGAAAGAGAGTCAACTTTAAATAACTATAAGATTAAAAGATAAAGAAAAACTCATATAAAAATAATAATCCTTAGTCTTAATAAGTATTCATAAAACATGATGTCATTCATCCACATCTCCCATTCGGTTTCACAAATCACTTCCTAATATATTCATAGCAGAAAAAGTTATTTCGACACTAACTCTATGAATTACAATTTTTTTTTTATTAAACAAAACAATAATTCTCACCTATAACCAACAAAATCACAAAGAAATTGAATTACCTATTAATTGGTTGATTCAGAAAAGAATTCCAAGGATGAACTAATGAAGGCTTGCTATCTTGGAGTTGGAGATGCCCGATTCTCTAAATAGGAGAAGTTTAAAAGTTTTTTTGATGATGGAGGAGAAGTTTAAAGTTTAATGCTAATTGATTGATTACCTTTTCAATTTTTGTAATTTCTCTAATTTTCAAAGTATTTTAAATGCATTAAATAATGAAAGAAGACAAAATTAAGAAATTATTCTTCCATATTATGACTCTTCGGTCAACTAACAAATAGGGATTAAGTTGTTCAGTGGGCTACAAGGGTCAATATATAACAATACAGTAGACCATTAATAAATTATAATATAATACATATTATTTTAATGAGGATCATTACAATTTCACAAGAGTCAAATGACCACTCTAATCACAAGGCGGCTCAGCCCTCATGGAAAACACAGTGGGAAAAAACCTAAGCGAAGGAGAAAAATCGAGTACCACGATTATGAAATATTGCTATGATGTTGGACATGCATAATGTTGCTTTGCTAAAACCTTGACAAGAAAAAGCTAAGTGGGATATGTCCATTATAGCATATTGTCGAAGACTCCCCTTGATGAATAACTCCGCTAAATAAGTGACTACTCCTGATGATAGTAAGTCTTGAATAGACTAGTCATCATTATCAAGTTTGAAGTAATGTGCTTCAGTATTAAGCTTGAGTGCGATTGACTTAGGGAAGTGCGGAAGTTTATTGGGAGTTGACAACGGGCATTTGTGTTCCTACAAAGAACAAATACAAAATAAACTCTAGTATTTAAAATAAACTAGGAGTAGTATAAAATTCCATTGTAAATATAAACCATATATACAAATAGCCTTGTAGGCTCTCCAAGAGTCATAATAAAACTAATAACTCTTTTAAGAGTATGTTGCAACAATATAACTTAATTTGAACCAACAAAAGTACTCGTTGAGGCAATTGATAATAAATTTATCTAGAATAGGTATTGAGTATATATTTTGAGCTTTATGCTCTTCATTTGAAATCTTTGATAAAGAATTTTATGGCATTCTCTATTCTTTGTAAAATTGCTTCGAGGGAGATCAACACTTAAAAATCTTAAGTAGTTGCAGTCTCCACATGCCAGTCTAACGTTTAAAATAACACTGTACGTATAGAAATGTGGCTGCATATATGATGACAAAATAAAAATACTCATGTCTCTACTATGAAGGACCATTCCATATACTGAGTTTATTTCATTACAAACACACAAGAATAACGTTGGGGTATAAATTATATGTTCTCTTATTCCACGTTTTTCAATGGCTCTTAAAATGGAATTTGCCTCTTCCAATTTGCCCAACCATTTTACAATTGTTGACATTTAAGGGAAAACGTGACTGAATAGCCCTTGATGACGTGAGTAGCTCATCATTTGTGATCCAATTCTCATTTGCATGCTCATGCTTAATTTATAAGTACTTCATTACTTGGGTACAATGCCTCTTCGAGGCTTCCATTGTCAAATCTAGAACAAACATTTGAAGATGAATTACTTAGAGAATTGGACTATAACCTCTTATGGAGCATTATTTTCCATTAGGACTTGAACCTTATTAATGAGACTTATGATGAGTTCAAAGTTTATAACCTATATATAAGTCATGCTTTAGGCATGCAACAAATTAATTAATGTCATAAGTATATATAAGTCATGCTTTAGGCATGCAACAAATTAATTAACGTCACTTATGACTTTATATTGTTTGGATGAGATAAATGCAAATGTATCAATGCTAATTCTCGACGTTCTTTGAAAATTATCATTCTCCCTTAAAGTCGGGAATATTGTCTAATCAAAGTAACAACCCGCAAAACTGCAGTAACTATGAGCACAACTTAAAACAAATTGACTTGAATCCTAATTTTAGTGGATGAAAAACATCGTTGTACACAATTACTTATTGGTTGGAAAATATACCTCAACTGAACTGATCATTAAGATGCATGTGATCAAGATGCATCTCCCAAGCTTCAATGAGCAATGAATAAAATGTGTAAAGCTTGTGGTAAGCCATAAGAAGTTGTGTGCTCAAAATTAATCCCAAGTGGCATGAAATAGCATAAAAAATTTGGGAAATGGTGCTTGTCATAGCAGGCGAATAATAAAATTGATCGTCTTGTAGATACACCTAGGTCACTGATCAAATAATCCACAATATAAGTTCTCAAGAAAAAATACGGGATCCAAAGTCAATTTTAGATGGTCAGAGGACCAAATTTCTGTATGAGCAATCCTTACAAGGACGTGGACATTGCACTATGTTGAGGCCTCAAAATATGTCCATACATATTTGTGATAATCCTACACATCATTGTGGATATTGAATGGCCAAGATAATTATGCCATGATTTGGTCAATGAACTTCTGGTTTATGACAATATAAGCATACACTACTTCTATAATTGTGCAATACAACTCATTAGAGAAAGTAGGAGCTTCTCAAATAAATTAATTAATTAACTAACAAATTCAAAATAATATACGAAAATGAAATAAACAAAATTGAACCAACATAATAAAAGTGAAGAAAAATAAATAAAATGAAATGAAAAGCCAAGCTATTGAGAGATAACTCAACCGTTTATTGTTTGTAAGATCAAGGTGGGAGACAAATTTCAAACACTAAGAATGGAACAAAATGGTTTTCCATCTGTATTAGAGAACAAGTTTGAAAACTCAAAGTCGGGTAATATCCACCAAAATCAAAATTCATGGGAGAAATATCAATTTGTCTCAACAAGTTTTCATTTGTCTTTAACCAAGACTTTGGTAAAACTACACCAAATTTTGGTTGGTGTCTGGCATAGTCGTGCTCGTTGCCTAATTGTAACAACATAAATGCAACCACCGAAAAAAACTTTGTCTAATTTGGTTATGCAATTAAAATGGAGGTTTTAGGTCTCAATTATTTAGAATCAACAAATTCTGGGCTAATTCAATCTAATAACTTATCATCTAAGACGTACAATTTCTTTCCTAAACTAAAGGACACAATAATTTTGTGATCAATGTTGAAAAAAAAAATACTCCAGGTGAATTGTATCCATCGAGTTCGAGATATTCATATTCCCATTTGAGTTTTGACGCATGCATCAAATTGTATGAATTGGAACCTCTATATTCATATGTGGGTCTATAGGCCCTTTAACACCACTGACGAAAATTGGGATCAACGGACTAAGGTCCGGATCTATCTATTTGATAGGGATCCTTCGTGTCATGATCTTTTATGTGATATTATAATCTTTATCATATTATATTGAGCAGTCACGTGCGTTCAACATACATAAATCCTAAATCTTTTATCTGTTATATATAAAGCCGGCAGCCCCTATTGGGGTCATAGGCTTCACTAAAATGAAGTTGATAGAAATGCCCCTTAAACAAAACAAAAAAGTTCGAAAATAGTCTAAAATAATGTAGAAGTGACACTCAATACTACGGTATGATGATATTCTTTTTCACTTGGAAGTGAAAGGTCTTAGGTTCGAATTTCGTGGATGACGAATTCGATACCAAATTAGATTGCTCATTATATGGCTTAAGCCGAACTCCCATTCCCTTAGTATAAAAATATCGATGCACTAAAAATAATAATAATAATAATAATAATAATATAGGAGTAATTTCGTATTGAAAATAGTGTTTTTTTTTTTTTTTGTCATAGAAAAGTTTTTTTATTTTTTATTTTTAAATTAGTATCTCACTATTACGTGGTCATGAAAACAGTTTTTTTTTTTTTGTCATATAGAAGGCTTTTTATTTATTTATTTAATTAGTATCTTACTATTACATGGAATATCCACGGATTTCTTCTAGCATGATCTAATATTATTCATTTAGTTCAAACTTTCTCACAATGCAACAAGATTGTTTGATATTGTGTAATAAAAATTGATCCGTTTTTCAAAAATGAGACGCTTGCCAAACATATGGTTTGGACTTTGGACATACATAAAAGATCTTTAGAGGTGCGTAGTGCCCGTAATAAAATGTGTAAGTCGCGCGTAATGCGCCGTGATTCAAAAAATTGATTGTGATAGATATGAGATTGCTTGTGATAAAGTAAATGCAAAGAAAGTCACATATAATTAATACTGCTTTTTCTCAATCATAGTATAGAGCACTGCTTTTTCTTTAATACTGAATCTGCAAAGAAAGTCACATATAATTAGAACAAATGCAGGTGGAAATAAAGGGCAAGTTACATACATCATCACTATAGAATTTTGAGCAAGAAATATAGCTGCAATGATCTCTCAAGGGGTTTTCTGCAACTGTTGTCTCTCTATTCTCTTCAGTTGAAATTTAAGAATGTTATCGTGCTGATAACGTGTTGAAAATAAAATATAAAAAGGAAAAGAGAGATTGAGAGGAGAAATGGTCATACCTTAATTGATGTAAAAAACAAACCAGACACATGACAAATGCAATGCACATTTCCGTTTCCTTTCGGGACTCCTTATTTACGCACGAATGCAATGGAACTATTCTCTTCAGTTGAAATTTAAGAACGTTATCGTGCTGATAACGTGTTAAAAATAAAATATAAAAAGGAAAAGAGAGATTGAGAGGAGAAATGGTCATACCTTAATTGATGTAAAAAACAAAACCAGACACATGACAAATGCAATTCACATTTCCGTTTCCTTTCGGGACTCCTTATTTACGCACGAATGCAATGCACATTTCCATTTCCCTTCCCGACACCTACATGTGGGACCCCCAACAGAACGCAGAGTATCTCTTCATGTCCCAACTGAATGTTCCTGTAAGCTAGCTATTATAAAATTCGGTCAAGAACCGCGCACTCGATCCCCATAATCTCACCGGCTGTTGAGTAACAGACCAATAACCATCCAACCTTCTGCACGTGTCGCTCTCTCATTTGCCGTTCGGACAATCTTAATTGTGAACTGCGTGTGACCAAAACCAGAAAGTAGAAGCAAACCCCCCAAAACCTCAGCGACTCCCCTCTCCTTCGCAATCAAAGCCGCCGCCGCCACTTTCAACCAACCGACAATGGAGGCCCTCCGCCTCTGCCCCGCCCATTCCCCCCTCATCCGCTCCAAACGCCTCCATTCTCATCACCTCACCAGCGGGCCCCACAACCTCAGCACCCGCCGTCCGATCCGGCCCTTCGTTTGCGCCACCCTGTCCCGACCGACGGCCGATATTTCCGCCGAACCCTCCACCTCCGCTGCTTCATCGGAAACCATAACGACGCCGTCTCCGCCTCCCAACCGGGTTTCCGCCAATTCGCTCCAGTACCCGCCCGGCTTCCTGGGAGCCGTGCCTGACCGTTCGGCCACAGACGGAAACGACAATGGGAACATTGTCGACGCCATGGAATACTTGACGAACATTCTGTCGTCGAAGGTGTATGACGTGGCCATCGAATCCCCATTGGAACTGGCTACGAAGCTCTCGGAGCGATTGGGGGTGAAATTATGGATGAAAAGAGAGGACTTGCAGCCTGTAAGTGTGTTGCCCAAATGTTGATTTGAGTAGAATTTGGATTGGAAAATTTGGGGATTTTTCGATTGAATGTTTTCGTGTTGGAATGTGTAGGTTTTCTCGTTCAAGCTTCGTGGGGCTTACAACATGATGGCAAAGCTTCCAAGGGAGCAATTGGATCGAGGGGTTATTTGCTCTTCGGCCGGAAACCATGCCCAGGGAGTTGCTTTGGCTGCTAAGAAGTTGAATTGCAGTGCCGTGATTGCAATGCCGGTCACCACGCCGGAGATTAAGGTACTTTTTTTCATTTGGATCTTGTCTTTTGAAACTGTAAAATGTGGGTTTGGCGTTCTGAATTTTTTGAATTGTATATTGCATGTGTATAGTGGAAGTCGGTGGAGAGATTGGGAGCCATGGTTGTTCTTATAGGGGATTCATATGACGAGGCTCAAGCTTATGCTAAGAAGCGGGCAAAGGAGGAGGGAAGGACCTTCATACCTCCTTTTGATCACCCGGATGTTATTATCGGCCAGGGCACCGTTGGGATGGAAATTATGCGCCAAACAAAGGTTCCATTGCATGCAATTTTTGTGCCTGTTGGGGGCGGTGGCCTTATAGCTGGTATTGCTGCATATGTAAAGAGGGTTGCTCCAAAGGTTTGTCTGGTTTTGGTGTTTTCAACTTTCTTATTATGTCTGTTGATTGCTGGGCAACTGAATTTTTCAAGTTCGTAGGTTTTCTTCTCGGAAAGATTTGATATTTTATTTGTTTTTTTTAATGATTCTTTAGTTTCACATCATATAATTCTGAAAGACCGTTGATTGTGGCATCTCTTATACAGGTGAAGATTATTGGTGTGGAGCCCTCTGATGCAAATGCAATGGCATTGTCACTACATCATGGCCAGAGAATAATGTTGGACCAGGTGGGTGGTTTTGCAGATGGTGTGGCTGTGAAAGAGGTTGGCGAAGAGACCTTCCGCTTATGCAAGGACATGGTTGACGGTGTAGTTCTTGTCAGCCGCGATGCTATCTGCGGCTCAATAAAGGTGAAATTTCTTTCAATTCTTGAAACTTGCATGGGTGAGTGTCTTTTGCTTCTCATGCATTCTTTGGTAGTTGGCTTCTTAAAGAAGCCTTCTGGTTGCATTTGCATGTTATAGATTGTAAACCTAATTCTAGCTTTGTAACTGTACATACGCTACCTGCCTTCTTTGGTGTAAGAATTGACATATTTACGTACATATGAAGAAATTGAATTCATGGCATCAGAAGCTAAAATTCTTGGTCAGCAGTTAGAATGTGTTTGGGTGAAGAACAAAAGGGTTCGTCGTACAATCCCGGCGATTACTAAAATCAAGGAATATATCCCTCTCCCTTAGTGTCTTTCCAGTTAAGGAATTGTGGATTTACTTGAGGACTTCTAAATATGATAATCAGGTCGAGTGAATGTTCTGTTTCTGCATGGGTGGTTTCTGGTGGCAATTATGTACTGTATATTGGTTACTAGATTACAAATGTATGATTAGAATGTCCAAATAGCCAAAAAAATATTGCTGTTGTTGTGAATGTTGCTTTTAAGAATAGGCAAAACAGAACAAACTCGGACATCGAAAACAAATAATCAAGATTAGCAACACCAAAAATTAACGTGGTTCGGCTTTATGTGCCTTCGTCCACGGGGCAGCAACAACAATCTTTCACTATATCAATAATGAGTACAACGAATAATCTTGCCAAGAGAGCTTCTTGCTAATGTTGGTTCATTCATGTTGAGGAGTAACCTCTTTCCTTTATTTGACTGTTTGTGACACTGCACGGTTCAAATGCAATTATTGTGCTAGTATACCCAATAGGGAAATGATGAGCAGAACAGTAGGTTACCATATGAGAGTTTTGAATTCTTAGATTAGAACTAACAATCCTATTGCTTCTTTTGCAGGATATGTTTGAGGAGACAAGGAGCATTTTAGAACCGGCAGGTGCTCTTTCTCTTGCTGGTGCTGAAGCTTATTGCAAGTATTATGGTCTTAAAGGAGAAAATGTTGTTGCAATAACGAGTGGGGCAAATATGAACTTTGATAAATTGAGAGTGGTGACTGAACTTGCTAATGTTGGTCGACAACAAGAGGCCGTACTCGCAACTGTTATGCCTGAGGAGCCTGGGAGCTTTAAACATTATTGTGAACTGGTATGCTGATGGAGCCAAGTTACACATGCATTCTGCAAGCTCATTGTCTTTGAGTCTCTCTATGTTAAAATATTAATGTATTAGATATCATAAATTAGTACATTAATGTGGATCTTTCCAGATTCATGTACCTAGTAGCCTATCAAAAGGTCTACTTCGTAATCTTTTAAAATAAGTATTAGTAAAATGAAATTCTGGGTTTCTGCTTGTGCGTGAGGAACAACAACCTTGGAGTGATTCCAATGCACCTTCAGTGTGAGGCTGAAGGCCGGTGTGATTTTTTTTCTGATTTCTCCGTTGGAGTGCTTCCATTACACCTTTGGTGCGATGCCAAAGGCCGGGTGTGTCCAGATCTTCTTCTCTGTTCATATTGATTCCTGTTGTCCTACATCATATGCTAATAATGCTTTAGTCGATTGGTTTTTTAGTTTTCCCCATCGTATTAAAGTTTTCTTCATGGTTTGAACTGAATCACTTTGGTTGACAGGTGGGCCCAATGAATATCAGTGAATTCAAATACAGACACAATTCTGATAAAGAGGCTATAGTATTGTACAGGTAAGCCTTAAGAAGGTTTTAGTGATCACTGTCGTTACTTTTTCCGAATTCAGGGCCAATTTCTTTTGCTTGGTTTAGATGTGTTTAGTACGGTCGTGTTGACTCCCATCAAATGGTATTTTTACTTAGGGCTGATAATACATGCAGAAGTGAGATATTTATTTATCCTTTGTATGTTATATGCAGTGTTGGTGTGCATACAGCCTCTGAACTTCAAGAAATGCAAGAGCGCCTGGAGTCTTCTCAACTCAAGACTTACAATCTCACGAAAAGTGACTTAGTCAAAGATCACTTGCGTTACTTGGTAATTCTTCTACTTATAATTGTCTTCTTGTATGTGCATGTGTGTGTATATGAATTAATGTTCCCTTCCCAAACAGTGTGGCATGCTATGCTGCTCGACCATAGAAACACCATACAGTATGTGGAAAATTAACAATTTCATTTTTGTTTAGTCGATCAAATGACATTTTTTGATGGTCACAAGTTCCAAACACAGCACTTACCCCCATGCCATGGTGAGATTTGATTCTCATAATTGTCTTCCTTTGCAAGACTGATTTCTTTTGACCCAAAAATTAGCACGTCATTTATGTCAACGGTGTAAATTAAAAAAAAAGAAAAAAAGAAAAAAAAGGGACTTGTTTCCTGTCCTGGCTGCAGTTGTGCATCTTGGTCCTAAGTTTACTTTGTTTGCATCATTCAGATGGGTGGCAGATCAAATCTTCAAAATGAGATTCTTTGTCGCTTTGTCTTCCCAGAAAGACCCGGTGCTCTGATGAAGTTCTTGGACGCTTTTAGTCCACGTTGGAATATTAGTTTGTTCCACTACCGCGGAGAGGTTGTAATTCAACATCTTTTCCTTTTGAAAGATTTTATATTTCAATATGATTCTAGTAAGAAATTTAAATTCGGTTTTTTTTCTTCTTATTATTAACAATAGTTTGATTGTGTACTTGCCCTTCCTCTGCAACAGGGTGAAACCGGGGCAAATGTGTTGGTTGGGATCCAAGTTACCCAAAGCGAGATCGATGAGTTCCATGCTCGAGCCAATACTCTTGGATACGACTATGTAGTAGTGACCGATGATATTGAGTTCAAGCTTTTGATGCATTGATAAGACCATCTTGTTACGAAATCATGTATCTCTGGCGTTCGACTTGTGCATCGCTATGTTGTTTGGTCGTGCTTTATATGTATGTTTCTACTGCAGAAACTTTGGGTCAGTTTTATAGCATGTAATGCATTAATTTCACTTAGAATTTAAGAGAAGTATGTATTCAAGGGCAAACTATGATATTCTGATTCTCTATCTTAAGAACACTGGCGTTTTAGAATTTCTAATCCTCTGTCTCGCATGTGAGGACCGACATAAGTCTCTTAGAACCTTGCTGTAATATAATCATATAATCCCAAATTTATTGTTTAGTTTTTTTAAAAAAATTTAACCAACACAAAAAATCTAAATGGGCGAGTTTGGTCTGTCTCATTCCCCATGTTTAGAAACTAGAATGATGAGAAATGCACCAAATGTTAAGGAATGAAATATCTTTTATTTACGTTCCTATGTTTGGTTTGTGATGTCTGATGTTGGAAAACAGGCTGTACGTGCCTCAGGATGACAAAGCAGTGAAGAAGGGTATCCTGGATGAAGCGCACATTATAGCATATGCCATGCATCCAGGAAGCACCAAACTATATCGCACTATCCGTCCGTTCTATTACTGGGTTGGAATGAAACGAGATGTGGCGGATTATGTGAGTAGATGTATCATTTGTCAACAGGTGAAGGCTGAGAGAACGACTTGGGGGACTAATGCAGAATCTTCCGATACCCGTATGGAAATGGGAAGACATCACCATGGATTTTGTGTATGGTTTGCCAAGGACACAAATGAGATTTGACGGCATTTGGGTAATTGTAGATCGACTCACTAGGACCGTTCACTTCTTTCCTGTTCGACAGACCTATTTACTGGAGAAGTTGTCAAAGTTGTTCATTGATAATATTGTTAGGCTTCATGGTGTACCCGCCTCCATTGTTTCAAACAGAGATCCCAGGTTTCCTTCCAGATTTTGGAAAGCTTTTAATATTGCCATGGGTACTCAGTTACTGTTCAGCACTGCCTACGATCCACAGACCAATGGTCAGTATGAGCGGACAATTCAGACATTGGAGAACATGTTGAGACTGTTTGTTCTCCAATGGAAAGGTAGTTGGGATAGCTATCTGCCGTTGGTTGAGTTTGCATACAATAACAGCTATCATTTGAGTATCGGCATGGCACCTTATGAGGCTTTGTATGGGAAGGTGTGTCGGATGCTGTTGTGTTGGACAAAGGTCGACGAACGGGTGTTAGTGGGACCAGAGATTGTGGACACCAGAATGCTAACATCCAACTAATTAAGAGAAATCTAAAGGCAGCACAAGACCGACAAAAAAGCATTGCGGACAAACATTCCAGGGACCGTGAGTATAAGGTGGGTGACTTTATGTTCTTGAATTTGTCTCCCTGGAAAGCTGTTGTTCGTTTTGGTAAGCGAGGAAAGTTGAGTCCTCAATACGTCGGTCCCTACCAGATTACTAAGAGAATTGGTGCAGTTGCCTATAGGTTGGAGCTACCACCGGAGTTGTCTTTTATTCACAACGTTTTTCATGTTTCCATGCTTTGGAAATACGTACCAGATCTCTCTCATATCATTCAGTTAAAGCCGCTAGAAGTAAATCAGGATGCTAGCTATGTCGAAGAACCAGTGGCTATCCTTGACTGGCAAGATAAAGTGTTGAGGAACAAAGTTATTTCATTGGTGAAAGTGTTTTGGAAGAACCACGCTATTGAGGAAACGACGTGGGAAACAGAAGATTTGATGAGGAGTCAGTATCTGTTTTTATTTGGTTAAGGTTGTAAATTTCGGGGACGAAATTTTTATAAGGGGGGTAGATTGTTACATCCCACCCCCAATTATATGTATAATTTCGTTTTTTTCCCCCAAAACTTAATGGAATTAACTATTAAACCCTTCGCTTTTCACACAATCAGGATCTAACAGTGGGATTTTTCTTCACAGTCAAACTGCCACGTGGCAGCACCCCAACACTCCCCACTTTTCTCTCTCTTTCTCCCACCCCGTGACCTTCTTTCCTCTCTCTCTCACTTTCAACTCTTTTTCTGCACTCTCTCCCTCTCTCGAAACCCTCTCGTCCCTCTCCCTTTCCTTCACCTGTGAGAACCCAAGTATACCCACACTCTCACCATCATTCTAGCATCGTCATCATCATCATCATCATCATCTTCACCCCGTCGTCTTTCTCTCTCTCTCTCTCTCTCTCTCTCTCTCTCTCTCTCTCGTCGCTGCGAGGAACGGCGAAACCAAGAAAATACTCTCCGGCGAGATTTTCTTATTTTTTCCAATTAGGTAAGCCTCGAGTTTCCCTCTATCTGTTTTAGTTTGATGCTTTGATGTGATTATTGAGTGTTATCTCGTTGCGGTCAAGGTTTTAAGCGAGATCAGCTCGGGGAAAAGTAAAACCATCTACGGCGAGCCCGTGAGTGTCGAGGAGTTTTCCGATCACCATCGGCCGTTTCACGGCAAACCAAAGGTATAATCTCACTCATCTCACCTTCTTCTTCACGTTGGTATCTAGATCGGAGCCTAAGGTTCACATTTGCAGTTGGGCGGAGCTAGGAAAGCTCTGGCGTTCATCTCCGTCAATCCAGGCCTTTCAGGCCGTTTCCAAGACCCTCGGGCCTTAGGCCCGTTTTGATTCAGCCCAAAAATCCTTTCTTTTTGTTTTATTTTATTTTCCTTTTAGTTTTGAAGGGCCTTTGGGCCGTATCTGCTAAGGGCTTGAGCCCAATTCCTTGAACCTATTTTTCCCTTAAGCCCAGCCTACTTAATTACCTAAAGCCCTAAACTTAAACCCAAACCCTAGGCCCAAACTCAATCCAACCTTAAGCCCAGACCCATTTGACCCGAACCCTTGACCCGTTGACTTTGACCCTATCAACGTTAACTATTGACTGTTGACTTTGACTTTCGGGTTGACTTTTCGAGTTTTTGTCCGGGACCTCTCCTAGGCTAATTTCGACATCCTAGACCCATTTTTGAAGTCCATTTTTTTAAATTCAATCGTTTGAGTAGAGTTTGACTAAATGTATCCTTTATGTACATAGGTGCAATTAATAGCTGCGATTCTGTTATTCCTTTTTGGTACGGTTTTGAACCAACGGTGTATGGTGAGTGAACCCCTTCTAAAAATGCATGTTTTGATAGTAGAAAAGCATACACGAAAAGCATGATTTGATGACTATGTTTTATGAAACGTTTTATAAGATAACATGCTTACTGAGGCTAGTTTGAATTATTACTATTTTTCCTATAACCCGAGTTCTTATAAAATATCTAATGGATGACAATATGATATTTAGAACATCTTTAGAACACCTCTTTATAGTATAGATGATGGATGACTTTATGCTATGAAGTTGCTTTTCAATATATGTATGTTCAATGATTTTATACTTACCTAGTGGTCATTATTCCGCTACGGGACATAAGGATAGATTTCGGTCCATCCCGGGTGACGGTTTGGTGTTGGCATAGGGCCTGGAGTGTGTCTCCTCTAGCTATTAGCACAGGGATGGGGAGCCGGCATGAGGCCTGAAGTGTATTTTCCTCTGATTGTCTGCTCAGAGACAGGGAGCCGGCGAGCCAGCATGGGGGTTATCGGACATTCACTAGTGATTATTATATATACAAGTTATGATTTGAGACATTGCACGACATGCTAGGTTTTGGAAAACCTATGTTTATCATAATATATGTGTTTTCATAAAACCTGAGGGTTAGTATGTTGATAACTGTTTTATTTTATATATATATATATATATATATATATATATCAACTTGGTCCACTCATATTTGTTTTGCGCCCCCTTCAGGATTTAGAATCGAGGCATACAATCCCGACGTCTAGACACTTCCGCATTGGCATCTTCGAGTCCTTTCGGTGTAGGATCCATCCTTTGTGTCATTCAATTTTATATTATTTCTTTTAGTGTTCTAGTTAGTTGTATACTCTAAACACATTCCTTAAATGCATATTCATTATTCTTTTATATTTATAAGCCTTATCTACCCCTTGTTTTTAGCATTTGCACTTAATAAATGGCTTTCGTCACCCTCGAGGGTTCGCAAGCACGTGCCTATCTTGGTATTCGGGGAATATTAGGATCGAGGCGTGTCAGTGATGCGTACCTCTTTGAGGCTAAATGCGTAATAAAAACTTTTCGATCTAATTCCAAAGTATTAATGTCGTAGTAAGTTTAACTGTCCTCGACTTGAGCAATTGTTTCTACACCCAACTTACCCTCTACATGACACATCCCGACCCGGAATGTCCACTAGGACCCTAAATCGAGCTGTGTTGGCCGACACCTGGAAGGTGGCGAAGCCATAAAGTGTGATAGTGTATAAAATGTGAATAAATTTGAACCTAAAAGTGTCTAAATACCAGAGTGCGCTCTGAGTGGGAGCGAACCCATTTCACACGCGATGTCAGAGCATAAGTAAAGTGCAGTAGTGTGGGTAAGAATCATACCCTTAAAAGTAGCCACCAATACTAAGATTAGCCATATATCCTCGTCAATACGGACTTAGCAATTATAACCTGGAGGGGTACAAAACAGAAAGTGTGAGTAAGCAGTAAAACCAAGTTTCCCAAAACTATTACCTTTCTAACAGTAATAACCCCTCACTGTAAATCCCTTATCGTTTTCTATAAAACAGTACTATATATATATATATATATATATATATATATCTATATATCCACCCATGATAAATAAAAATGGCCAAAATCACGGGTATGCTATATCCATAGACTCTACAATGCATTAACAAGTAGGCCAAATGAACTTAATCGATATAAAATGATACATCAGCCGGAATCACCTAACGTGACCCGTACGACTGTACTCATATCTCATCAATCAATGCTAGCATATAAGTCGGGAGTCACCTCTAATGACCTATACAACTTATCCATATCTCATCAATCATCCCTGCACACGAGTCGGAACCACCTCTAGTGGTCTGTACAACAGGAATGGGTGTAAATAAGTACGTTCAAGTGCTACGATCATGTGAAGACTGGACGAATAATCGCAGGTCACCTACGAGTTGGAACCACCTATAGTGGTCTGTACGACAGGCCTGTGCACCTACCTTGAGTCCAAGGTGAGCGTAAGGTGCAGGAGGTGAACATCACGTGAAGGACTGTGCCCTGGCCACGGGCGGGAGCACTAACACCGGGGTGCAGGTATTCATATCTCATCAATCAATGCTAGCATACAATTCGGGAGTCACCTATAGTGACCTGTACGACTTAATCTATAGCTCATCAAACATCCCTGCACATGAGTCGGAACCACCTCTAATGGTCTGTACGACAGGACTGGGTGTAAATAAGTACACTCAAGTGCTACGATCACGTGAAGACTAGGCGAATAATCGCTGGTCATCTATGAGTCGGAACCACCTAAAGTGGTCTGTACGACAGGCTTGTGCACCTATCTTGAGTCCAAAGTGAGTGTAAAGTGCGAGAGGTGAACATCACGTGAATGACTGTGTCCTAGCCAAGGGTGGGAGCACTAACACCGGGGTGCATGTTTATAAGCTCTCAATGAATCTCAATATAACATGTACAACTCATGGGCAACCAGTACGACAGTGTCGGAGTTACTTAACACATAAATGTAGTCATGCTATAACTCCATCGATTCAACTAATACCATAAACTCACCTGAACTTACCTGGGTGTCCTGCGTTCACCTTTGCACTTCAAAGCTTTCACAATAATTATGTGCAAGTAATATACATATGGATATACCATGATGCAATCTAATACTCAACCATGTCTTAGCATTTTAAATTAATACAATACGGTGTAAAATGTACAATCAATAACGCCCTACTCCCGAACTACTTATTTTCAGGGATAATTATCCTTGACAAGCCTCATTAACACTAATTTAACTAACTAATTCACAAAACTAAAACTTCCCTTTACCAATTTCCTTTGCATTACTCAATTTCCCAAATAAGGCTTTTGTCTTAAATATATTATGGATGCATCTAACGTCTCGTTAGACTGCCTACGTACCCTAAACAAGGATCAAGCCATTTGTAGTTCATATTAGTACTTCAAGTATTCACAATAATTATATGAAGGTAATATACCTAAATCAAATTTAAAAGTGTCGATGGAACTATCAATAATATGTACGATAAAAGGAAAATATCAACTCAACTAAAGTCCACGCTATGATTCTCTAGCGCACGCATCAAGGCGTCCCGAATGATTAGCGCCTGCGACCAATTATCGAATCACATCTCAGAACTCTTATCAATAGAATACATAATTGATGTAAAAAAATATCCACAAGGACATTCTAAAATAGTTCGAGACCCATTGACCACAAGTGAACCGTCGATCAAAGATCGACGGTAGGGTCTACACCCTGTATAACTCGACCCGAAAGATCCGCATATCATATTTCCAATCCACAACCCTCAAAGATCCACAATATGCTTCTAGAATAACATATAAAATTTCATTACGATCCAACGGTCGGATCTCCGCCAATTGCCCAAAACCAAGTGGCCATGAACATTTATTTTACTAACTTACAAATCCAATTCGGGAAGATCCGTACGTCAGATTCCAAATCCATAAATTCCTATGATCTTTAAATATTACGTATTATAATGTATCCAAGTTTGGTGACGATTCAACGGTCGGATCGTCGATTCACATTTTTATCAAGTAACATATCGTAACGAATTTAGGTTCCAACGATCAACGTACGTCTTTCAAATATCAAAATTGAATTCAAGACATTCGACATAGCCTAAAAATAGCATTGGCGGCCCACTGGCCACGCGCCGCCGTAGGCGCCACCGTGGGTGGCGGTCAGCCGTCCCGACTTGCCGGAAAATCCAACTATTTCCAAAAATTCTCAAACTTCACAGAAATAAAGATCTCGGTGAGTGGAGCAACTTTCATACCTGCCACGAAGTCCAAAAGTGGACGGAAGATGATCAATTTTTCCCACAAAGCCGGCGGGTGCCTAAAGCTTCCCGGTGTCGATTCGTCTTCTACAGTGGTCCAACGGGGTCAAGGTTGGTTGGGTTTTTCTCCTGAGATAATGGGCTACAAAGCCCAAGTGATGGCATTGGCCATCGCTTTGCCGATTTGCCGGAAAATCGAAAACAATGGCCGGAGTACTGTTGATTTTTGTCCACTTTCGTGGCCTCCAACCGCCATATACCATGATTAATTAAGGTGGTTCTTGGGTGAGTTTTGTAGAGGGGAATGAGATCTTCAGGATGGTGCTGGTGGCGTCGAAAAACTCCATCGGAGTTGGCCGGAATCGGCCTTGGAAAATGGGAGTTTGCGGTGGGCGTGGGTCGACGGGAAGGCTACTTCCCTGTTTTTTTTTTTTTTTTTTTTTTTCTTTCTTTCCTCATTACTGATTTGGCTTCACCCCACAAAGTGGGGATTTAATTTAATTAAAACTAAACCTTGAATAATCAATTTTGAACGTTCGTAACTATACCGTTATAATCCGGACTCGCAAACGGCTTTCGCCTATACATTCGTACCAACGAGTACTATGAGGATATGCTAAAAAAATAAGTCCCACATCTCTCAAGCCGATGGTCAACGGAAGTCAAAGTCCTTGCCTCTAGGGCATTTTCGTAAATTCACATTTTTAAAATAAAATTAAAACGTAAAATTTGGAACGGGTTGTCACACTACACCTATATTATTTTTAATGAAATAATTAATATCTCTTTAAACCCAATTTTATACCTAAATTACCCTCACAAACCCAATTCAAAATGTGAATTTATCTTTACATCCATTTAAAAAATAAAATCTCAATTGAATAATTTGGTGAAGTTTCTACTTGTTTAGGAATCTTCCATATACTTTCTTGATATCCATTTCCCCGTGATTGTATTTGCATAAGCTTAAAGTACATGCTTTCATATGTCTATACTTAAAACACCATAGAAAATAAACTAATAATAACTTTTCTTTCTATGCAGATATTGTGATATGCGGCAGTTAGGCGAGAATGCTAGGGGTATCGACGAAGCTGCCATAGGTATAGAGAATGGTGATGGACAATTTGTGTGGCCTGTAGTGGTGGAGGATGAGCTTGCCAAGCTCTACCATGGAGATGATGTGTTATACTTAGAGGTGACTTATCGTCGGGAACACTCACCTCCTTCTCAAGCTGGGAAACCACTTCTTTTCCGTTCAAATATTCAACCAAGAATAGAGTCTTAAGTCCAAGGTGAGGTTTCGCCATCACCTACACAGCGAAACCCAACCCCCCCCCGGCCCCCCCACAAAAAAAAAAAAACCCCATCTTCTTAACTTTCAATGTTGATGGCCGTGAATTGAAACTCAAAAACTCATCTTCTCAACTGTATAAAAAATAGAAACCAAACGAAGAAAAAAAAAAACATTTCAACGTAGGGTTTTAGCTAACGGAGGATAAACATTACATGATGGTAAGGTTTAATTTGAGTGTGGGTTTATTGATAAATTTTATTTTGTTATTAATTTCATCTTGTACTTAATGGTAATCATGCAATAAGGTAAAAATGACAATTCACATTTAAAGTTTAAGTTGGGTGACAGAGGTTATATGAGTTCAAATAAAATTTCCCAAGCCAAATCGTATCCACCCAAACCGTAAGTGCCACTTACCTAATACGTGTCATTCTATCTGTAGCACCAATTTATTAATGGGGCTTTTAGATCCAGGTCCAAAAACATAGATGGTTTTTAGGAGTGAGTTCAATTACCTAATTATATGTAGTTATTTTTTTAATGCTCATTTTATATTTTCTAAAAATATTAAAAATCAATTAAAATCTTCTAATATTATGAATTTTCAACCCCAAAAAATATAATTAATATCTTATAACAAAAAAAATAATATATTGACATAAATCTATCTACAAATCATTCTACCCTAACTCAAGTAACAAATATATGAATGTATATCATATCTATAAGTAAGATATGAAACTTAACTAAAAGGTAGAAAAAAACATAATATATCTACAAGCAAGACACGTGAATCTTACTTAATTATAAAAAAGAATCTATCATATAGGTAGATAAATATAATTAACCTGTAATATAGGTTGATTATAAAAATAAAAAATAAAATCTATAAATGGGGTTTAAAACGGGATAAAGACAAGAAAGAACAAAAAAAAAATAATCAAAGAGATAATTAGGAAGAAATTTGATTTTTATAATAAATTTTATCATTTAAGAGATAATTATTGATAATAAAATAATATGATTTAAGGAATTGAACTTATTTTAATAAATTGGACTATTCCTACTATTGACTCAAAAAATTGGACCTATATCAAGTTTCCTCTTTATTATTATTTAATGAAAAGGAAAAATTGAACCTACTAGAATGCACCTTCCAATAATATTTGTGACAAACATTAACTATATTCAATATGGGCAACATACCCTTGTTTGTGACCATAAGTTGTGGATGAAATAGGGTGAGTGAGATCCTCTCTCTCCTCTATCAAAACCAAACTCTCTCTCCCTCTCTCTCGAAAAACCAAACCGCTGAAAGCCTGAAACCAACTGATTCTCCAACGGCCACTCTAACCATTTGCACCATGGAGCTTTTCCTTCTTCCTTGTCACCATCACAACCCAACTCTGCTCCACAGGCCTCTCTTCCCACAACCGATCACAAGTAACTCTCTCTCTCTCTCTCTCTCTCTCCTCTCTCTCTCTCTCTCTCTAAAAGCTTGTCTTTTGGGGTGCATTGAGACTTCTAATTTACCAATTTTATTTGGGTTCTTCACAGGCAACAGCAAGAGATTCCCCAAGAGGAAGTCACATGTGTTGTCATGTCAATGCTCACTGCCTTCCTCAAATGATTCTGCAAAACCAACCAACCAAATTACACCATTTGAGGGCAGGAGGGCTTTGATTGGCACTCTCTTAGCCTCAGGTTTTTTTCTAATCTAACTTCTTCCTAAAGTTTTAATTTCATCTGGTTCAAAGAAAAAAGATAGTGAATTAACATAATTTTGAAGCCAGAATTAAAGTAGAAGTTGGTGGTAATTCCAGTTGGGTTTTCTTATATTTTATTTTGGTCTTTCTATATCTTCATATGATACTTTATAAACTGGTATATTGACTTTTGTTCTTGTTTTTTTAATGAGTCAGCTGCTGGCATTTATGTGTGTGATGGGGCTGAAGCTGTTAGCACAAGTAGGAGAGCTGTGAGTTCTGAAATTTTACTGTGTTTTCGAAATCCTTTATCTTTTCTTTCGTATATATTTTAGTGATTATTTCTTCTGGTATATTAAATTTGAGGAGAAAGGAAAGAACTCTTTATTTTGATGATTCAATGTTTGTGACATTCATTTATTTGCTGCAGCTAAGAGGAGCGAAAATACCCGAGAGTGAATTTACAACCCTTCCCAATGGCCTGAAGTTAGTAAACTATCATTACTTCTAACATCTCTGCTCACCTTTTAAATTTCGTCTCTCGCCTTTTGTAATCCATATTCGTCGTATATGAGCTAGTGTTGCCTTTCATTGCAGCTTTCATGTTGATGATAGAAATTCTCTCTCGAATTCATAATTTTCTTATCTAGCATAGAGTGAAATTTTCTAGAGTTTTTGAAGCTCTCTCTCTGATTATAATAGGATACAATGTACTGCATTTAGCTCATAACCCACTATTCCTATCGATAAAAGTTTCAACAGGTTTATTGACTTCATCTGTGGAAACTTAATGGCTTTTTCAATACACTGATGGTTTTATTCTTCTCTCCTCAGGTATTATGACTTGAAGGTCGGGGGTGGAGTTGAGGCGGTGACAGGATCCCGGGTTGCAGTATGGTTGTGATCAAGTTAAATTTCAATAATTGAGTATACATAAGTAATTCTGTCTCCTAGAATATTCCAAACTAAGCATGAAAAGGTATCCTCATTTTTGCAGGTTCATTATGTTGCGAAGTGGAAGGGTATCACTTTTATGACAAGTAGACAAGGACTTGGTGTTGGTGGAGGAACGGTGAGATTTGAGTGGTGCTGCTATTCACATTTATATGTAGAAATAAGCCGGCACCTTCAAATTTCCTTTTAAAATTAGGATAAGATGAACCAACCAATTTTACGGTTATATGATTTAACTTCTGGAATAACTATCTTGACCATAAACCAAAACTTGGAACATTGTTTTGCACTCTTGTGTATAAAATGTTTCTGCTTAATAAAAATGCACTGGAGTTCGGAACAGTTATATTTATGCAGTTAAAGTGCTGACAGTGTTAACATCCCATCTTGCATATGATGAACCACCAGTTATCCGATTCTCATTGATACCTGCTCATAAATTTAGAAGGAATTACTTAAACCTGGTCTTAAACTCTTAACCAAAAATGTCACTGAATATATTACTTCGGATTTTCAATTGTCTCCATGAAGCAATTGTTGGAGATTGTGGAATCTTAGTTTAAAGAAAACTTAATCTGAGCTTTAAGTGAGTACATATGTTAATTATGATACAGAAAGGAAAAATATGGCATTCAAGACTAAGCAATCTCTCTCAGTATTGTTTGAGTCGCATGTGTGTGTTTCTTATATCATGCACTTGTAACTTCATGCTTGGATGCTGCAGCCATACGGATTTGACGTAGGCCAATCTGAGAGGGGATCAGTCCTTAAAGGATTAGATCTTGGTGTAAAAGGCATGCGGGTAGGAGGCCAGGTGAGATTAGTTTATTGGCATGAAATTTATTTGTTATGTCTTGAAGCAGAATTTAACTTTACACTTTGTGGAAGAAAATTAAAGTTCTTACTTATTTTATGCTGTTTAGTAGTAAGCCTTGAGTAGAATACCGTCATGGAGTTGATTTATGCACAGAAAAATAGTTTTGAGTCTCAAGTATGTGCTGGAGATATTTTGATCTTTATGATGAGGAAATAGCAGCTTGAAGTCGGTGGCATTTTCCTCAGTCGACTAGATCACTTAAAACAACTGCAATAACAACGCCCTCTCGTTCTTTTCCTTTTTGGCCCTCAGCTTGATAAGTACCCTTTTGGGTTCCTTTTGTTTTAAATTATTTATTTTGCAGCGATTGCTAATAGTTCCTCCCGAGCTAGCGTATGGAAGCAAAGGAGTACAGGAAATTCCTCCAAATGCAACCATAGAGGTAACAAAATTTCATCTCCAAGTCTCCAAAAGGACTTCATCCACAAATCTCTCCGCATCTCTCTTCTTCTCTCTTAGGCTTATTCTATGGTAATAAGTATAAATACACATATGCACCACACTCCAGATGTTGTTCACAATCGACTTCCTTTGCCATTCTCTTTCATACAAAGTGCAGGATTCTAAATGTTTTTTTTTCTTGTATTTCTTGGAGCTAATCTATATCTATCACTGTTCTCTTTCGTGTTGCGATTATATTCTTTTCATCTTTTTAATACCTTTCTTTCATGAGCCCTTCCCTATATTCGTCTTCACTGTTCTGTATATTCTTTTTATCTGCAGTTGGACGTTGAACTACTCGCCATTAAACAAACCCCATTTGGGTAAGTAATGGATTCCGTGAAGTTTAATTATCCATTTTTTGTGCACATATTAGAAGATACGTAGCAATTGTTTCATCTTGTTGCTCTCTTGTGCAGGTCTCCTGTAAAAATTGTTGAAGGTTAATGAAACTAAGCTCTTCGTACTGATTGTCATGCCTCTTGTGTAATTTAAATGAGGAAACATTATCTTGCTATTCTCTTCATTGTAAACCGTAAAGGTGTCCTTTTGTTCGACACTAAAACAAGGGTAACTGCATAAATGATACAAATATCATTAGCGTTCTAAGTTTCATTCAGAACCTCAAAATATTTCTCGGAAATTCTCTTTTTTGGAAGTACTTATCCTTGAATGATCAGATCATCGTTTGCTTATTCATGATTTTTCTTTATATTTGACTCACTTTCTTGTTATGAATCTTGAATCTTTCCTCTTTTATGCAGAACATTAGTTTTTTTCTGCATAATTCTGTATTCTGATCGCTCTAACTTATCTCGTCGATGATACACGTGTACATTTATCCGAGAACAGAACATTGAAAAAATTCTAGCTAGATGTGATTAGCCATTATGTTATGGAATTATTTCTTTTATTTTTCTAATAGATTTTTATTCTCCAATTCAGTGATTTGTTCCTCAACTTAGTGAAGGAAAGCACAAAAGTTGATATATCATTAGTTTTCCCTAATGCCCTTTGTAGTAAGAGCTTTCCGTAAGTAGAGGTCACACTACAAAGGAGGAATCCACTTTATTCTCTTGTTGTTTCCTTTTTCTTAACTTTTGACAAAGTGATATTTTAAACTACTCCATTCACAAGAGTGGAATTCGAGCTTAGTGTAACGAGGCCTTCACACTTCCCTAGCCAACCTACTTAACCTCTTGTTGTATCCTTTTATTTACCCCATCTTTGTTTCCCATAAGCTTTTCATTGCTTCTCCTTTGTTCATGCAAATATGGTCACCAAGGCAAACATAATGCCAGGCTTCCTGTGCTGCTGTTTCTTCATCATCCTTTTTGTCGATTTTCGCTGCTCCTCCCAAAATACCTGCCCCGGGTGTGGCAGCATGAAGGTTCCGTACCCCCTAAGCACAAACCCCGACTGTGGTGACCCCAACTACTCTCTCCATTGCGACCCTTCCTCTAAGAAACTCTACTTTGATGCCCTCGATGGAAGTTACTATCTTGTGCTTCAAATCATGGCTCCGTATCAGCGTATGGTGGTACAACCGTCACCATGGCTGCCCGGCAAATGTGTTACTCGAGACTTGGTGGTGAGTGAGGGCCTCTGGTTGAATCAGTCACTTCCCTTCAACATCACTTCATCGAATACCATCTTCCTCTACAACTGCTCTCCGCGGCTCTTGGTATCTCCTCTCAATTGCACTCCATCTAGCCTCTGTCACCGGTACTTGGAAAGCTCAGGATACATTGACACAAACCGAGCGCTACAGTGCAAAAACAGGCTTAATCTTTGCTGCACATTTGTTGCCGGTGGTATGCCTTCAGCATACAAGATTCGGCTTCACAACTCAGGCTGCAAAGCCTTCAGAAGCATCCTTCATTTGGATATAAACAAGCCTCCGAGCCAATGGGGAGAGGGGTTGGAAATTCAATGGGCACCTCCACTTGAACCAATTTGTAGAACACAACTTGATTGCTCTTCAGCTTCCAAATGTTTGCCTACTGGTTCGAGTGGCGTCTCACGCTGCCTTTGCAATAGAGACTACTATTGGGATCATCTTCTTGGCACTTGCTCAAGGAACAAGAGGAACATGAAAGCCGGTCTGAGCCTAAAGGTCTCGATTGGGGTAATCTCATTTTTCGTTGTAACCGCAGTTGTAGCAATAGTCACGGTGAAAAGATCCTGCAAATTCTCGAAGCAGGAGAAACTTACCAGGGCAAGAGAGGACATTTTGAAGAGCAACAATGATGGGAAATCGGCTCGAACATTTAGCTTGAAAGAAGTGAAGAAAGCCACCAATGGTTTCTCCAAAGACAAACTTTTGGGGAGTGGTGGTTTTGGAGAAGTGTACAAAGGAGAGCTCGAAGATCGGACTCTCATCGCCGTCAAGTCTGCGAAAGTTGGCAACATCAAGAGCACAGAACATGTACTAAATGAAGTTGGGATACTTTCCCAAGTCAATCACAAGAACCTGGTCAGACTCTTGGGCTATTGTGTGGAAGCTGAGCAGCCATTGATGATCTATGAGTACATCTCCAATGGCACTCTCAGTGACCATTTACACGGTAAGTTTTCGACATTTCTTGACTGGAAAACTAGGCTCAGAATTGCCGTGCAAACTGCTGAAGCATTGACTTATTTACACTCCGCGGCGCACACTCCCATCTACCATAGAGATGTCAAGTCAACCAACATACTTCTGGACAGCGATTTCAACGCCAAAGTTTCAGATTTCGGGCTGTCCAGGTTGGCTTGTCCGGGGTTGAGTCATGTCTCGACATGCGCTCAGGGAACATTAGGATACTTAGACCCCGAATATTATCGGAACTACCAGTTAACTGACAAGAGTGATGTTTATAGCTATGGAGTCGTCCTGCTTGAGCTTTTGACATCACAAAAGGCCATTGATTTCTCGCGGGATCAGGACGACGTGAACTTAGCCATTTATGTGAGAGTAAGAGCCAACAATGGTGCAGCTATGGAGGTTGTGGATCACCGGCTACTCAGCGACGAGCCTTCGGGGAATACAGTAGCGAGTGTAAAGCTTTTCTTAGAGCTTGGACTTGCATGTCTGAGGGAAAAGAAGGGAGAGAGACCAGCCATGAAGGATGTTGTTCAAGAACTCCACTGCATAATTCAAGTTTTAGATGAACAAGTGGTTCATAATTAATGACATTATTAGTTATCATCATGAAATTTTATCAATGTCCTATGTAACTATAGTACTAGTAGAGTTTGAAAATGTTCTGTCGTAGCTTGTTATGTTGTCAGATTGTAATCTAAACTATTCGCGGTCATATGAATACATATATCTTAACGTGTTTTAGTGTCAAAATGTCATACAACTTTTCTTTACACAATCGATACTGAAGGAGAGAGAAATCGAACAAAGGTCATCTCAAACACATGAACGGAAGCTCTTAACCAACTTAAATCGCTAGCCCCTTACAAGTATCATACAACTTAACATACATGTAAGAAGATAGCATATACATGGTGTCAACAAAGGATAATATGTGTAGAGTATTTCTTTGAATATTCATGTTGTAAAAGAAAGGAGTGGAGATGAAAGGCAAAGAATCATTGTTTTTGCAGCCCGGCCCACAGAAGCCAAAAGTAGTGATTCCATTCCAAAGAAGGAAGAAGGAAGGATGGGCTTTGAATGGAGGGAAGAGACAAGGGCCCTTGGGATCAGATGCTTTCTCTGGATTTTGATTGGTTGCCATGGACACAGAAAGCAAGCAAGCTTTTTCAAGACGACAAAAGCATTTTGCTTACGAAGTTCGAATGTAAAAGTTATAATTATAATAAGCCATTGATTCATGATATTATCATAATTTTTCATTTTAGTTTTTAGATTTAAAATCGATGGGAGTGGAGCGTGAGATTGTTCACCGTCAATCATTTTAGTCATTCTATGAAAAATCTAGAAAGTTTTAACGAAAAACCCGCATTACTGTTCACTTTAACGAAAAATCACATTTTTACATTAAAAAGTCAAACCTGGTACTATTTACTTGACCCTTTATTTTGTCTTCATCATTAAAACTCAAAGTTTTCAAATTCTTTTCATTAGTTTTCCTAAAAATCTATATTAATTTGAAGAAGCCACCGATTAAAGTAGATGAGTTGATTTAACAAAACTACCCTGTATTTAGCGGAGATTTTTCACGGAATGACCAAAATGATTGACAGTAGACAATCTCAGGGACCACTTCTATTGATTTTAAATCGTAAATATCAAATTGAGAAGTTATACCAATCTCAATGATCATTTTGATTAAAAAGCAATAGAATACTCACGTTTACTTTGTTTGGGATTGTAGTGAGTTTTAGCTCGATTTTAATTTGTGAGTAATTAAAGTTGTGGAGTTGTGGTTAATGCAGATCATCATTAAAATGCAGATTGTTAAGTGCTCTTGCATATTCTAAGTCCACCAAACTTAAGTGGAATATTCACTTGAAAAAAGATTAATTTGAGCTTGAAAAATAGGGAAAGATTGTATGAGAGGTTAAATAAATCAAACGAAAACAACAAACAAGATTAAATAGCAGTGTGTGAACGGCTAAAAAAAATATTTGTTTATTATTTCCTTATTTGAACTCAAAATATCTTGCACCAAAGTAATTAAAGTAGAAACTAAGCATGCTTAAGACGGATTAATAGTGTTGGCAAGGCAATATTAAAATGAAACGTTATACTCATGGATGCGATAATAATGTTACCCAAAAATAATGTGATTTCCAATGAGATTTAACTAGTCAAAATAGGTCAAGAGTGGGCATGTTTATAAAGATAAAAAGCAACTTTTTAATTGGGATTAGTCAAAAGCACAACCCCATTACATTCGCTTTTATTATAATGTTAAGTAGATTAAATTTACAAATTAAATAAAGAAATTGTTATTGGTACTCCAAAAATTTCATTTTACACTCCAAACTTTTTATATTTGGAAAGAAAAATACACATGTGAGGAGTGTAGAATGAGATTTTTAGAGTGCCAATAACACTTCCCTAAATAAAGTGTCATCAATAAAAAAGGGTAAATTACATTTTACCCCCTCAGGTTTGAAGTCAATTTCAATTTCTTACAACATCTTTAAAACATTTCAATTTCATACATTTACTTATCATTTTATTTCAATTTCATACATCTATTAGGAAATCCGCTAAGTAAATCGTTAAGTGATGACGTGGTAAATATGGGATCCACATTTGTGCTGATGTGTTAGGGTTTGAGGACTCATCTCCTCAAGAGAGAGAAGCAATCAGAAATGGTGAGTGATGAGAGGACTGAGAAGGGGATTTTTGGGAAGGGAGTTGGTAGCCACGTGGCACAAATGTGGCAGCCACATTAGCTCTTAACAGATCAATGGATGGAAAATGTAACGGATGTATTATATTGAAATAAAATACTTGAGGTATGAAAGTGAAATGTTTTAAAGATATTGTATGAGGTTACAATAGACTTCAAACCTGAGGTGGCAAAGTGTAATTTACCCAAAAATAAGCACGTTAATCAACACTTAAGTAATAATCTAATTATCAACATCCATGTCATTTAATTTATAAAATTTGGTCTACAAATTTAGTCTGCCTAGCATTATAATAGGGTTGACTACATTTTATACCTTTTAAGTTTTTGGTGATTTTCAAATGGACCATAAGGTTTCAACTTTCCAATATTGCATTGAAATTGTAACAATTTACACCTTTTGTCTCTTTGAGCTTCTAAATAATCTATTAAATTGATAAGTTTTTTGGTCAATGTGGTGCAAATGTGGCTTACATGATAATCCATATAAGAGTATTAAGCTAACCAGCCATAAGTATCAACGAATTATCATACAATCAATCATACTAAAAATACAAATTGATACAATTTCAATACTTGGGATGTAATATGAGAAAGTTAAAACTTCGTATCCTATTTTAAAAATAATTTAAAATTTAAAAGGTGTAAATGGTACTTTAACCCTATGTAATATGAAACACTATTGTTCTCATTTATTCATTATTATAGTTCTGGGGACGACATTGAACTAAAATCAATTGTTTTTGTTTTGTTTTGGCAAGTAAATATAAAAATCAATACTAAAAAGCACTAACCCGAAGTAGCAGCGCATAATGGACCATTTGGAATCTCTTTGATGATACACGCTAAATTTTACAGAGCCTCACAAAGTGGAAAATCTCTTTTGGACCACAGGATGCGAATAAGGTGGCTCATCGTCTAACCAAATTAAGTTTAACTCTTGATCACCCAGTTTCATGGTACGAGAAACTTATTGATTTAATTTATGATCTTTTATTGGAGGATAGTATTAGTAATTAAGTTGTTGCTACAGGACAATCTTGTTCTCTTCAATCAAGGTTAAAATCTCTGACAAAAATTTTATCGCGATCCATTGTTAGCATCCTATTTTCTGTTTGTATGTATTTCTTTATTCCATGAATATCGTACTTGATCTTAAAAAATAAAAATAAAAATAAAAAACCCCACTTACACGAGTAATATTAACAATTTTAGTTATGGACTGACAGAGTGAGTGAGATACCATAACAACCCGCAACTTCCACATAAAGAAACGAAGCGACACGCGTGATGCGATTGCCATTTTATGCTCGCATAACCTTTTTGCAGTGGAAGGATAAATTGGTAATTAAGAACAACCACAATAACTTGAGTGGAAGGTGAAAGACAGACACTTCCCTAGCACAAAGGATTATGGACTAGTGGGATAATTTCAGTCCTAATCAAACACTAACTGGAGCCTATGAACTAGACTCTCACCACGCTTTCACACGCCTATCAAGGCGTCGGCTTTATTGTTGATCTCTAGTCCAACACAAAGCCAAAATTCTCTCCCTCACTATCGCTTGTATAGAATAGAATATGAGACAAACTTTCATGCATTGCTCTAAAAATTACTGCCTAAGCCTTGATTAGGCACTGGGCAGCTGGCCACCGTTCCGATTAGTTCCTTGCCGTTTGAAAATTAAGAATGTGCGCCTAGACTCGCTTAAGCTTCCGCCTAGATCACCTATGCGCCCGCCTAAGCACGCACCTAAATCGCGACTCTCACTTAAATAGAAAATCGATAACTCTCATTTAGCATTTTATTTCTTCAATAAAATGCAAGAGACTTGTTAAATATTTGGACAAACACTCATTATATGTTTGTTCCTCATGTTTTCAATATATTATAATACTTTATAATCTATATGTTATTCTATTTTGCAATTTATATATCCCAGTATAATTGTGTGTGCGTGTGTGTGTGTGTGTTTTTTTTTTTTTTTTTTTTTTTGAAAAAACAATATTATCTACGTTAAGGGGGAGGGAGTGAGCTTAATCTCACAATGGACTAATAATAATGTAGTTCAAATTTCCATTTGGCTAGAATTGAACTTAAGAAGAGCACTTACAAGGGAAAATGAATATCACTAAACATTAGTACTAAGTGGTAATTGTGTGTCTTTGTAAGTATAAATAGACAATTATTATACAATATATAATAAATTACATAAATCCGCCTAAGCCACACCTAGCCGCCTAGGCATTAAGCCTCTACCCACTGCCCGACTATCGTCCTCCAGAACCTTGCTTCCATGCTGCAGTAAATGCATAACAGCATGCCTTATTCTTGTCGTGCGTAGTACTTCTGAATTTGGTCTGTTCTTTTAACTGAGTTCTCAAACTTCAGTTAAACGAGCCGTTGCCCGCATATTGGACATGCACATATGGCAGTATTGAGACTACAAGCCACTTAAACTCAAAATTTTGTATTACATAGGAAGAAAATTAATCAGGATTAGCTTGTATTACATATATGTCAGCTTCAGAAGGAAAAGTGGCAACACTACCAGCATATCACCTACGATACCGATGTCGTTTGAAGTTGAAGTACACGTGCAAAATTCCACGTTCAAACGTTCATTTGAACCCCTTTTTGTTCGAGTATTTCCATTCTTTGTTTACTATCCAGAACGCCTGCAATGCAATTAGATGAATGATAAGTAATTTCATCCTCAACAGGATCATAACCGACAAAGTTCAATTACCAGATCAAGAAAACTTACAATGTCCTCGTAGGGTGGCCCTGCTTGGAACCTTATAATGCATGTCTCACTACTGTCGCCATCCTTCTCTTTCGTATAATGTGGGGCCTTCGTGTTGTCAACAAGGTCCGGATAGAAGATGTTGAACTTGTATCCTTGCACAATCTTCGGAGGAGGGTTATCATGATCATAGTGAGTCTGATTGTACTTGTTCCATTCATATCCAGTGTGAACACGGTTAAAATATTTCGGCTTTCTAGGTCGGTACTTGTCATGCCACCAGTATACCTGCATCCACATTTATTTCATCAAATTCTGCAGAAAGACGCAGTAGATATGCCCAACTACAGTTTCATTTTTCCTTGAGTATAACTGAGGGGAAAAAATAAAGTGCAAATGAAGATAATGGACAAGATAAAGTACCTGCGAGTCAAGGTTCACTTCAGAACCCATGCCAAAAACTGCATCTCCATCAACCATGTCTCCCATGAATTTCATGACCTTGTCAAAATTATCTTCTGGTGGAGCTGGCTTTGATGTCGTAGCTTCTTGAATCCGCCTCTGTTGTTCTTCTAACACAGCCACACGCTTACTTTCCTGTTAACACAGCACAAGACTAGTGCGGTTACACCAATGCACTTGTGCAAAGAAACCTTGCCAGTATTAGAACCTGAATATTACCGGTATAGCCTTGTCCTCTTCAGGGATTACTTCCTCATTTTCATCTCCATGCAACAGCTCTGGTGAAAATGACCCGGCCTCTTCCTCAGCCACATGAATCTCCTCCTCCATGGGTTCTGGAGAAAATGTTTGAGCATCTATCTACAAAAATGTATTAGCAAACGTTTTGGTAATAAAATCCTAAACCTACAGGTCAAAAGTGTGCATACCTTTGACATCAGGCTCACTCTTCTCCTCTTCGGGTTGTGAATCGTGAACCCTATCCAAGTTCTTTTCACCATCCTCCCGTTTCACAAGCCGTTGCAAATGCTTGTGCAACATTTTAGCATGAATTTCTTTCAAACAAGCCTGTATTGGAAGGAGTTAAATAATGAGTCCAAACACTGTAGCTGAGATAAAATGCAATTAAAGAATGTAAGGATAAAGTACCTTGGCCTTGAATATATGGAGGCGTGTGAGAACAGCCTCCCAATACTCAACAACCTTGGCTGTTCCAGAATGCATTTCTGACTCAATTTTGGACTGTAATTCCTCTAATTCGCTGAAAGTCCTTCCTTCCAAGAGGTTCTTGACATCTGCTTCAATGCTATTATGCAAGCCTCTTTGTTCCGCAAGCAACTCAGAAGGAGGTTCCTCTCCACGAACCTTAGCTCGATCTATTGCATCTTTTTTCCAGACCTTCAGCAAGCTCCCAATCACAACCACGAACCTTAGCTCGATCTATTGCATCTTTTTTCCAGACCTTCAGCAAGCTCCCAATCACAAACCACTAAAAGTGCCTGTCATAATGTATAGTAGGAATTTAGGATACAGTCCCAAAACAAATCTAGCTTGTAACATATAATTAATTAGGTAATATCTAGATTTAATTACTAAATTTTTTGGCAATTGAATGAAGTCCCAAGTAATAACTAGTGTTTGCAGCTGGCAAAGTTGCAACCCGCACACCCTTGATTCTCTGATTAGCTCGTTGAGTAAAGCTAACTCACTCTAGGCAACTCAATGGACAAAATAAATTTTGAATATAAAGAAAAATAACCAAATAAAGGAGCATCATTACTGCTATATATATATATATATATATATTTTTTTTTTTATTTTTTTTTTACTGAAAAGATGATGTATTAAACATCAAGATAATGTACACAGGATAGCACAAATTATTCAAACCCAGACGTGAATGTCAAGAATTATAGTTGTGTCTTTATAAAAGACATGCGCCCTGATTACCATCATGGGCATCAAATACAAAAAAGATGCACTAGCATCAACACTCCTTACTAGATACAAAACTGCCAAAAGAGAAATACAACAGAATAGGTAGTGTACATTATCGATGTGGGCCTTGTTAAAAAGCCTTCCCAAAGAAAACCACGTGAGACAAAACTTCGGGATATGGAAAAAAGAGCGCTGCACATGGCAGCAATATGAAACCACTTGGAAATTATCTCCCAATAATGTCTTTCTAAGACGACCACATCGATAATACAAAAATATTAAAGTAATCAAACCATATCATAAAACAGGAGACAGTAACTAATTAGCATGACTAGATTAATTTGAAGCACTCGTATCTGGGGGTACAGTATCCATGAGAAACATTGTAAGAGGTAGAAAGGCACTAAAAGGAAAATAAAGAAAATAATACCTCCCAGTACTTCACATGTGTTTCCGTTGCCCTGTCCAGATCAAGATGCATTTTGATGTCATCTCGAAGCTCTTCCATTTCCTTTACAGTCAATCCCTGCATTGTACATGTAAAATGCCAATGTGAATTATGATTCCTAAAACAGTTCAATCTATGTCATGATTATGTTTAGGGGTGTGCTATCCACACAACCCTTTTTACTTCTCATACACCACTTGTTGATTTCTATCCTTTGATCTTCTTCAATTCATCCGATCTGACGGCCGAAAATTACAAGGGTGCATGAGAAGTAAAAAGGGGTGTGTGGATATCACACCCCTTATGTTTATTAATGCTACAATATCAAATTACGATATTGAAACAGAAGACACACTGGACATTAAACAAAGATAAACATTTGACTTGAAATGGAAATGCTAATGCTTATTCCATGTATTCAACTTTATAACATCCGTTTCGAGATGGAGAACTGAAAGTAATAATTTCCTAAATAGTGAAAAAATAAAATAAAACTTGATGGTTCAGGCTGCTATTAAGACTCTTGCTACTTGAGAGCTCTAATTAAGAACCAACTCGATCAACAAGAACAGAAGCCCTTCCAGATAACCCACCCACCCCCCCCCCCCCCCCCCCGACACACAAGCTCACACACATCTAAAAGCCCTGGAAGGAAACATTCATTAACTCTCTTTCTATCTCCACTCATTGCACAGAACAGGTGCCTAACAATTTCCGTACAAAATATAAATGAAAAGCAAATTAATTGCCATGAAGAATAAATAAATTTTGTGAAAGCATGCACAAGTCTCTCAGAAATATTTACCATGAACACCATATGGCTCGTCTATCTCAATCTCAAAGTCATCTGAGCCACTGAGATGTTTAGACAGTACATCAATTGGCTTAATACGCCCTTCTCACAATCTGATCTCTGACCTGACTTTGCTGTGATCAAAGTGGAACTGTACGCAGAACATGTAGATTATCAAAGTGGCACGTAAAAGAAAATCTCAACACATTCACATAAGCTACAGAATTGGAAAAGAAAAAATGCAGATTCAACGCAAAAATTGGCAAGAATAGGAATCTATTGATTGAATTCGGCACCACACCTCTTCTTTTTTGTCCCAGTCTTGGAACTCAGCCCGAGCACATTCTCTGACTAGCAGTGCCTATAGAAAGAAATCAACTTTACTTAAACGAAAAGCTATGCTAGACCAATTAGGAAAAGAAGAAACTATAGAAGTATCATTTCCAATGGGAAAATGCATTCAGAGTTTCACCCCCAAGGGGTGTGTTTGGAAGAGCTTTTACAATAACTGAAAGCACTTTTGATGAAAGGGCTTTTGGAACCAACCCTTAGTAAAAATGCAAGTGAATCCGGAAAAGCACTTGAAGTGCTTCCTGCAAGATGCACTTCAAGTGCTTTTGGAACCCAGAAACACTTTCACCAAAAGCACTTTAATCTTGAAAGCACTTCCAAACATGCCCAAGATCTTCAATGAAAAAATATAATCCATACCAGGCAATAAACTTACCATTTCTTCCTCATGTTGTGCTTTCTCTAGTGCCCTTTCTTCCCTTCTTTTTCTTGACCTTTTCAATCTCTGCCTGAAGGAGGAATTTGTAATAAATACATGCAACTGAACAATTGTTAATTACTGAAGCCAAAAATCCCATGCTTTATCATAGAATTCATTTATTTTGCAACCCCAGGCAGCAAGGTGGCATCTGAAAAGGAAATGGTATTGTGATATATTAAACAGTTGTAACAAAGCCTAAGTGATCTGTTCAAAAATTATAGTAAAGCCAAAGTCTTCATTAAAATTATACACTGTCCTGTTACTATTTTATCTTCCTATTTAGCTAACTTCTGCAGCAAGTCCTCCATGAAAACACTTCTTTAGCACATGGGTTACTGGATAATGGGATGGTTTCTACACTCTTGTTGTCCTTCATGCTAGCTAAGCACGTGCTCCATTAAAAAGTAATTTTGCAGGCGGGTAAATATATGTGTGTGTGTGTGTGTGTGTGTGTGTAATGCCAACCCACTCTAACAGTCAGGTAAAAATTAATACAGGATAAGTATAACATGAATAAAAGCAGAAAGTCGGTAAGGTAGAAAACTTGATTAGTGCCTCATAATACAAGACAACTTGCCACACGTCCAAATCTCCTTTCCATATTAAATGAGCCATTCACATAAGTGCAGTACACAATTACCTAAGAGAAAGAGCAACCTTGAGAAAAGGAAAGAGCCTTAGCCTCGCAGGGCTTAGTTCCCTTTGTATTCGTAGCAATTTCACATGCCTCTCTTGCTCCGTAATTATCCTAAATGGTTTATTGAGATACCAAACTGATTATGCACTAGTAAATTCCTTTTCTATCTACATCCAATCCCTGGTGAGTGGGGGTGGGCACTTGGAACCGAAAATCAAAAGCGAAATACGGACCAAACTGGACCACACCGAACAATTTGATTTTTGCAGTTATGAAACAGTTTCGGGTTGAAACTGAACTGCAGGCTAAAAAAAAAGTTTGGTTTCAGTTCTTTTTTCTTAACATCTAGAGCCGAACCAAAACCAAACCGCAGCTCATAATATAAAAAATATATTTAATTTAACAGCCAATTAAGTGTTGGAGTGTAAGTGGTTATTTGTGAACTTGTCTTGCACTCAAAGATACTAAATTTCCTTGTAAACTTATATTTCTTAGGTACCAAGTAGCATAATATATTAGAGTAGGCTTTTTAAAGTTTATAACAACTAATGTACTTTATATTGTTTATGTTTTTGTACTGTGTAGACAAGGGCGGAGCCAAGATTTTTTCCTTGGGTGGGCTAATTGAAAATAGTACTATAAAATCATATGTTTATTTTTTGCTTGTATAAACTTATATAATAATCAATATAAAAGAACAACAATATAATATAAACCATTCTCAAAATCATAACCCTAACCGATAAATTCATGGACCAATTAATTAAATCAAGAATAATATAGAGATTAAGAAAGTACCAAAGGTGACATTTATTGGAAAATTGCAACAGAAATTAAGGAATTGCGAAGATAAGGATTTAATTGTGGATTTAAAGAAATTATTTTTCTTTTCTTGAGTAAGAAGCACAAAGGCTAAATTACATAGGGTAAATGGTCTTTTTCTTTAAAGAATATGATAAAAAAGGATTGGAGATAGAACTAATTTATAATCCTCAAGTATAGCATTCTCAAGCTCAAAGGCCTCCTAAACCTTCGAAGAGTAAGTGTCCAAAAGGAAAAGGACCAGGATGAGGTTGAACGATTCAAAGTAGTGACTCGAAACAACAAATTTTTTTTGTTGAATTGCATAATCAATTTATTTTTTGGGGTTGTACTCATGCCATAAGGCATTTTGGCATTGAACTTTGTTTGAATTTAATTTTAGTATGGTAAACTTAACTTTTTCAATTGGATTTTACTAAAGTAATGTCATAAGCCATTTTGAACTTTGTTTCAAGTTGAATTTTAGTGTGGTGATCATGATGAATTTTTTTTTTTTTTTTTTTTTTTCAATTGGGTTGTATTAATGGCATAAAGCATTTAGTCTGCAAATGACTAGGTTTTGAACTTTTTAGTTTCTTTGAATGTTGAATACTTGTACTAATACCAACTTTTTAACGGGCCTACAAGTGAGGCACAAACCGAAACCAAGACGTGCCCACCCCTACTAGTGACTCAGGACTGTGTTCCGTAATATAATAGAAAAGAGCTGTCTTTTCTGTATTCTTTCCTCGGTTCCGTTGCTATTGCGGGCTTTATGACATCAAACAGAGCATATAGATATCCCATCAACACAACATATGTCACTGAAAGGATCTCGACTAGCCACCAAAGCACGAAATCCATTATCCTTCAGAAAATTGATCCTATTCGAAGGGTGCATAATCGCATGGATAAGCTCACACTAACCCGTCAATTTGTAATACAACTTGGAATTTTCCTTTGGAGGTGTTGGGAAGGAATTGGAATGTAATATATACAGACACAGGAAAAAAAAAATTCCCATTCTCTATTAGACTTAGTACAACGCCAACAAACGTCAGCAGCTAAGCTTGTCATTCCATGTAATCAATCTTATAGTGCTCCAACAACTAATGCTGATTCCAGTAACTTATGAGATAAAATCGAATATTTAGGTCATGAATTTCAATCAAATTCTTCTTGGACCTTCCAACAATGGGATAAAATCTTAGGAGATTGAAGATTACGAAAACTTTCTCGAACAGGTAGAATTAGCAACTATAAGAACAAGAGAAAGTCCTTATGGAAGATAGATTTACCAGATTATTTCCACAACCCCATATGAAATTCTATGCTGAGCAAAGTCTCTAGCTTATGTCTCTGACATTTTAACTGATTGGAACTTAAAGTCCAAAATATATAAACTTTTATTTAAGACTAATACCGCCATAACCACAAGGAATAGAACACAACAATTAAAAAGTAACAAAAGAGAAGTAATTTTGGGCTAGAATTACGTACCATTCTTTCTCTCTGTCTTTTTCTCTCAGCCTTAACTGTAAACTCGTCAAGCGGAACACCGTGTGACACATCACGCTCAATCTTCTTTCGCCAGACAAACCTGAAAACAGCATAGTGCAAACTCAAAAATTATCTTACAAACAATAAGCATCTCCTATTGAAACATACGTATTTGTCAGCCACCACATACAAGATAGATAGTTTAGTCAATGAGATATTCCAATAAGACTACACAGTTATAGCTGTACTAAAAAAAATTATTCAAATCGAAAACTTACTAAATGCAACCAACTATAATCATAATACAAAAAGGAACAAAACACCCAAAAACACCTGAATGAAAATGTGAACAGTTATATTTCAGCGTAAACGCACTTCCTCATCCTTTGAGATTAACCATATTCTCCAAGAAATATAACCTATTGCTTCACAAAGCCAACTAATTTCGCAACAGAGAGTCCAAATGTGCTCTATAACCCAAGATTGAATGCTGAACCCAATGTAACGAACGAATAGAGTTTAAATCCCAAAAATTTAATAAAAACTTACATCTCATTGAGATTGGAATCGCCAAAGGGATTCGAATCATTGGAGTAACACGAAACCGTCTTCGATTTTATCTTCTTGGCTACTCGAGCTGCCGATTCAATCAAAACCAAGCCCGCCACACATTCAATGTCATAGAAATTCAGAAGAAAAAATCAAACAAAACAAAACCCTAATGGACAAAATTGCAACCTTCTTCTCTGCCTTCTTAGCCAAGTACTCAGAGATTTGCTCCTCCGTAATGCTCTTCGACGACCTCTTCGTCTTGCGGTCACGGTCCTCGCTCTCATCGCTGTCGTACGACCCGTCGTCGGAGTCCTCCCGGCGGCTGCTATTTCTGCGGGTGCTTCGTTCCTTGCGCTTCCTGGAGCTCCTCGCCGGAGAGGAGTCGCGGATGTCGGAATCATCGGACTCGGTATACGATGCGGAATCGGAGTCCTCGGATCTTCTTCTGTGGCGACTCTTGGAGGACGACGACGGCGCATCCTTATTGCTGCCACTGCGTCCGTAAGATCCATATTTCGCGGCAAAAATTTTCCAGGGGTTTATTTGGGTTTGTATCGAAACAAATGGATATACAAATTGGACAATATATAGGGTCATATTTCAGAGGCCCACACCCGGCCCATATTTATTATCATATGCCTTCAAAACAAAAAAGCCGGAAAGCTGCGACACAGGGAAAGAGTGACAAGTTGCCTTTTTATTTCAAAGGTTTTGCCGCTAAAATTTAAATGTTTTTTTTTATACCTTAAGAGTGAGGGTACGGCACAACTAGGGGTGGTTCGGTATGGGATACCATACTGAAACTAGTATCCCGAATCCCAAACCAAAATTTTTCGGGACGGGAATTTGAAGACCAATCCCAAACCAAATTTTCGGGAATCCCGAAATATTTTCGGGATTTTGGGACAAATCGGGAATCCCAAATTGAAATATGAAATTATGAATTGTTCTTCAAATATATAATTCAAGAACACATTCATGAACTAGGAATTTCATTTCATTCACATTACCATTTAATTAAACACTGACATGCCTGACTGTTTTTATCATAGTCAAAATTTAAATTAATTAAACCTTTTTTGCAATATGTTGAGAGACAAAAGAATCAAGCCTTCTAAAATCATTAGCCATGGCAGCAGCAGTAATAAAATCCACATGAATATCAAACAAAACATGAAAAATATGCAAGGTGTAGGGCATTCCAGGTTGCAGAGCATGAATTAGAAACTACTAGCATCAATTATAAAAGAATAATATATATAATAATTAATATTATATATTTTCGGTTCGTATGGGATTCCCGAAATATCGAGAAGCCAATCCCGAATCCCATACCGAAATTTTGGGATCGGTTCGGGATAGCATCCCGAAAATTTCGGGAATTTCGGTTTGGGAAATTTTTGGTTTGGGATCGGGATTTTTTCGGTTCGGTTCGGGATTTTTGGGAATTTTTTCCACCCCTAGGCACAACACGAAATGGTTTGGTTCGGTTAATATTGTTAGAGAACAATTCAGAAATTAATAAAAATAATAAAAATAATCAGAATTTGAAATTATAATATTTTATTAATAAAAAATACTTGATGTGCAATGAAATTACACAATAAATACAGAAATTAATATAAGAATATCAATGGTACTAACTTGATTACAGAAGGTAGAGGCTAGCGTACAAACTATATCCTTCGAATAGTATTTCCGTCCCACTCTTGTGTTTGTGGTTCTACAACGTCTGCTCGACCAGAATTCAACTACCTAATTCTACAACCCACACTAGATTTTAGAATTCTAGCGAATTTGCTTTATGTGCTTACTCTCTGGAAAATTCATACGAAAGAAAAGAAGAAGAAGAAGAAGGGAAAAAAAAAATAAATAAGGAGGAAGAAATGATGATTTCACTTGGATACTGTGATTGCAAATATATAGATTGTTTCATACTCTTTCAAATACATGTTATTTGAAAGTACACAACTCCTTTCTAAGAGCTGTGTCTTTTAATCAAAACGTTTTTAATTAAAAACTTAATCCGAAAATTAAAATTAATGAATCAAATTAATTTTAAATTCCAAGGGTCCAAGGCCCCCTATCTTGATTAATTAATATTAATTGCATTTAGATTTATATTATACAAGCCTAATCCACACAAACATAAAATACAAACCTTCAATCCATTTTCAAATAATCCATGTTTTAATTACTAAATCAAAGCACTAAATCTATATAAAGGGCAATGAACCTTTAGTGTTTCCCGATGTGGGACACCAAAAGTCTCAAAACCCTTACAAATATCTTTCAAATGCACGCTAAACCAATATCATAATACGAGTAAGATGTCTTACTTTTTGCCCATGCTGCTCCACTTACTTTTGATATCACATCAACAATTTTGGAGTTACTCGCTTAAAATGTAATTGACGGGGGATGTTTCGAACAAAATCACAAAGCAAGATGAAAAGTCTTCAAAGCGCATACTTAACCATCATAATATGGCTTTTTGAATGTCATTATCGAATCCAATTCAAAGGGAGTGATCTCATGGGTGAATTGATGCATCGATAATGGCAGTTGGGAGACGTTTCCTACTCTATGCAAAATCTAGGGGCTAGGAAATTCTTTCCATGCGTGTGACTGGTCTTGGGTCCCAAGATAGGCAAATGAAGCGACGGATTTCGTGGCGTTGCATGTAAGACCAGAGATGTGTGACTTACAACAGATCCCCATCCTCACTCGTTCGAATCCTGAACAAAGATGGGCTTCCATGGCCTCCAACCTAGTGTCGGTTTTTTGTTAGTTGTAAGGGTGTGTCATGGTTTGGCTTTCTCTGTTTTCTCTGATTCAGCCCTGGTAATGAAATATCTTTAGTTTTCGAAAAAAAATAATAAATAGAACCATCGTAACTTCGGGGTTTAAGTTGGAACCCAACCAATCCATTAGTAACCAGTTTTGTTCTATTGTTTCGTCTCCCTTGACAATCAATGTATCAAACAGAAGTACGTCTGTGAAATTCGAGCTCTATCTTTCGTCAATTGATGAGATTATGCAACAGAAAATTAAAATCAAAACAGAGAATTATGTTTGCCAAAATATTAAAAGCACTTGAATCCAAAACCGCAAAATATTAAGTTCCGAAACTTCATCAATTCTATCATTCCTACGACGATACCAGAGTAATCTATAGCAAAGAAACGCTTAACGTTCTATGAAGGAAGAAAAATACTCGGCTGTGCGAACAAAAGACCAGTAAAAGCAAACACTGTGACAGGCCAAAGACGGAGAAGGTGCCAATCTGGTATAAAAAATTCTCTCTCCCGGAGCTTGAGCTATGGAAAAGCCTCTAACCATCGCCTATTTTCAATTGACTGCAACCTCAGCAGAGAGATAACTCGGATGATTGTTATCTTTGTTAGGTACTTTGGTCTTCGATATCCTGAGCACCTGAACTGCTTCTTCCACTTTCGCAATCAAAGAGTCCGGTGACTCCAATAAATTCAGCAGCTCTGAGTTGTCCATTTCAAGTAGCATCCCAGTTATCTTTGAAGCTAGGTCGGGCTGCACGTAAAAGTGTTGAGTAAATGTTAGTCTCGGTCCTCAAGCAGCCATTGCGTTTGGTTGATGGTGTATTCGGAAATTTTAAGAAGTGTTAAAAACAGCATCAAGAAGATTGGAATTTCTGACGGAGCATTAATACTGCTAGAGATGACAACTATAGAAACTTCTAAACGGGTCAATGTGGAGAAAGCGTGACCTTTTGTTTATGGACAAGTGGATAGAGCTGCTCGCCAAGTATCTGTTTCTGCTGCTCGGGAGAAGCGGCAGCAAGCATGCTACTCAGCATCTCCGGTTGAACAACAACTCCAACAGAATTAGAGGCAGCAGACGAGACTCCTCCTTTATTCATTTCTCGTTGACGCCCAGTAGGAACAGACTTAGCCTGCCCTGTCTGCTGCAATGAAAGGCTTGGACGGATTAGAACTTCACCAGTAACAGATGGACATATCAGGCATACTTGAAAGCCGGGGAAACAAATATTCATCTCGGTCCTAAAGACTACTAAACTTGTTCGAAGAAACCAAACAAGAATAAAAGCAAAAATTGTTTTATAGGTTCGTTAAGTGCTGAAAGGTATAAATTCTGCAGCTATATACAAGGCCGACACACACACGAGTAACAAAAGCTTGTTAGTCAAAGAAAAAAAACCTGCTGATTGTTTGAATCTTTCGCAGATTGTGGCAACGGATTGGGCTGTTGTAAATGTGGCATATATGCGCCTCCCTGAGGAATCATATGCCCGTTCATTCTTCCCCTATTTTGCCTATGTTGTCGTGGAGCATTAGGAATCTGCAGATGCGATTTTTAAGTTAGGATAAGCATAATTGCTATGACAACTAGGCATAGGAAAAATGGTACTCACTACAGGACCCAGTGGTGGTTGATAGGCTGGTCCAGATGTAGGTAAAAAGCCATTGGGTCTCCATCCTGGCCACAATCCCAAAGGTTGATACATCAATCCCGCTCGAGGAGGCACTTGTGGAGCAACCCCAGAGGGAGCTTGATAGTAGATAGGAGGGTATCCACCAGGGATCACAGTTGGTGAAGGACCTGCAAATCCTGCCATACGCTGTGCATGCTGAAGCTGCAGCTGCGCTTGTCTCTCCTCTTTCCGTTGGGCAATAGCCACATACAATGGCTTCCGATGAAACATATATCCTGTGAAATAACAATGGCAACATGATTAGCAGCGCGAAGAAAACATGAGATACAAAGGCATTAGGTAATCCGAGGTTAAAATACTTACTGTGAAACAAAAACCATAAATTGAAACACAAGCTTAAAAGTGTATGCATAAAAATTATAGAGCAGCAGTTATTATAATATTAAAGAAGAACTTAGAACGTGTGTGTTTGATTCTCATAAAACGTCGTAAAGAAAACCGCCAATTATCAAAACTGAGGAATGTTACCATACAAAGATTCTTAGGTTAAAAGCAACAGATCCGTGCAATCAACTTATTACCATGAAAAGTATTCACAGCTTTATTGCCCTCCTCAGGGGTAGAGAAGCAGATAAAACCAAACCCCTTGCTTATTCCTTTGTCGTCTCGCATAATTTTTGCAGAAGTAATTGTACCACACTGACTAAAGTGTTCTGCCAGCTCTTCTTCACTGACATCGTCGTCAATGTTCTTCACATACACATTTGATCCCTACATATAAAACAAAGAAACACAAAGATGAGATGCTACTATAACCCTGTTTGATTCACGGAAATAAATTGGTGGGAAATCAATCCCCATGTCATTTCCCAGGAGATGGGAAATGAATGGGATTTAGGGTTTAGGGTCCTAAACCCTAAACCGAATATGCCCACTATTCATTTCCCATGTTTGGTGATGTTGGGAAAGTAAACCAAACATGGGAAAGTAAATGATTTCCATGCCCTTTTCTTGTAAACCTAATGGAGGCAAGAAATCTTTGGGAGAGAAATGAGAAATCAAAACTACCTTGAATTTTAACATTTGCTCTTTTCGTTTTTCCTCAAACTGCCAACGCAAAAGATGCTCGCGCTCTGCCTTTTTCTGAGCCCTTGCAACATATAGAACCTTGGAGCCTATTCAAAATAAACCGCCGGACCAAATATTAAAGGTCTGTATAAACAAATCCATCTTTCCAACCAAATTAATGCCATAAAAAAGATGCGTAACTTACCAAGTTGTGATCCATTCATTCCTTCCATTGCTCGTCTAGCATCATCTGGGTTCTCGAAGTTCACAAAACCAAAACCTCTAGAGTTCCCATGGTCGTCCTTTGCAATCGCGAAGCTAACAATTTTCCCAAACTCTGAGAACTTCTCCTCCACAAGCTTTTCCTTGAGAGTTGGATCCAAATTCTTCATATACAAATTTGTATATTTAATATCAGGATTGGGCAAAACGCGATCGCTCTTTCTAACAAATTTCGCAACATACCTGTTACATGAGTTGTAATTATTGTATGGTTAATACCCAGAAGACATCTTTCAACAGAACAGGAAACAATAAATAAAAAACTGCACATACAGCTGCTTGTTTTTTACAGTGGTGCCATTCAGCGCCTCAATAGCGGCAATCGCAGATTCCTCAGACTCGAACTGAACAAAGCCATAGCCTTTACTCTTCCCGTCATCAAACATGGCCACTTTGCAAGACAAAGTACGTCCGAACTTCTTAAACATTTCTTCAAGCTCTACACTATTAATTGATTCGCTCAAGTTCTGCAACAGAAAATCAAATATTTTTACCATAAATATTCACTTCAGAGAAAAACTACACATAATATGGAAGTATGTTCTCCATGACTTAGGGTTAAAGCAACATGACATACCTTGACAAACACGTTCCCAATTCCACTTCTTCTTGCATCGGGATCACGATGAGACCACATGACCCTTATCACTCTTCCATTAAGAATTGAATGGTTCATCACTTCAAGAGCTCGAATTGCTATTAGAGAAAAACCAAACGCGATAAGAATAAAATTAAGACCACATACACAAGAACTTAACATTCGTGTATGTGCCCGCGCGCGCAAATTCATGTGTATGCACGCGCGCGAGTGCATGAGAGGAGTTGTCCCTCTTTACAAACCAAACAGATCAGTTAAGAAAGCGCACACAGCCCAACTATCAAACAAATCAAAATTACAAAATCAAAATTCATAGTTTTCTATTTCACAGTGCATATGGATTTCCAAATTTCAACAATAAGAACAAAATAATCTCAACACAAATCATATATTAAAAAGGTAAATAAATAAAAACTCGATTCAAAATTTAAAAAAAAAAAATTAAGAAAAATTTATCCTATGTTTCCATTCAGGAAACAAAATCAAATTGCTGCAAACAAAAACCGACCTTCTTCAGGTGTGGTGAAGTTGACGTAGCCGTAGCAGAGAGAACAGTTGGTGGCGGTGGCGGTGTCCCTGCAGAGCCGAACGGACGTGACACCTTTGAAGCCTTTGAAAGCCTCCTCCAGCTGAACTTCGGTCATGTACGGATGGAGGTCTCCGACGTACAGCGACGCCGCAGGAACACCCCCCGCCGTAGGTCCAGCCCCCACCACCGTCTGGGAATTATTAGCAGCCATGATCGCACGCAGAAATTTCAAAAACAACCAAAAAAAACAACGCCCGGCCGGCGTTCTCTTGGGTTCTTTAATGTACAGTAATTGCACCACCAACTCTTAGAGAGAAAGAGAGAGAGTCAGAGAGAGTGGTTCTGATGAGTTAGAAAGTAGAGAGGGGAACGGATGGGAATTTTCTCTTTTTTTGGGTATTTTTTTTGGATTTTTTCTGGAGAATTTTGGAGAGGTTAGAGAGAGACTCAAACTCTGTGAAGATTAAGGTTTTTTATTTTTATTTTATATATTTGTATTTGCATGGAGGTTGTTGGAGTCCTTTTCCACAAGGATTCATTCCCACAAGAGGAGTGTGGACGCGCGATTCGGCGCGTGTTGGTACGCGCCGTGAAACGACGTGGCGTTCCTTGAATCGTAAGCCCCGTTTAAGGAAATTCCCAATTTTTAAGGATATTTGTTGGTTTTGTTTGGAGGACATTTGGAATTTACATAATTTTAAGGAATTTTTCGCAATTTAAAGGAAATTTGGTATTTTTGATAATAAAAGTTTTAAGGAATGTTATATATTTTCTAAATAATTCATCATTATTATTTTGCCTAAAAAAATTTATTTACGTTGAATTATGTATGAAAAAGTAAGAGTTATCAATGAACACTACGAGAGCATGCTATGTTAAGTATTATTCTTCACACATTCATAATATAAGAGTGCGTAAATTACACTACTTTGAATGCCGCTTCTCAAATTCAAGAACACTTAAATGATAATTTTTTGTAAAGCGATTAACAGTTTATTATTACTGACATTATCTACACTCTTTCAAAGTGTGCTTAAATTTGCGAGTGTATGAAATCGAGATTAAACAAGAAGTCCTCATAGAACTAAAGCCTTATATTTTTTTATACAAAAGAAATTCAATTTTGAGTTAGATATGAACTAAAACTAATTGAAATTAAAATTAAAATTAAAAAAAAATAAAGAATAAAAGGATTGTGATCTCCCAAGTCCTAATCGGACCAAGACCAGAAGAAGCATGAAAATAGGTCCCACATGTGGAACGAGAATGCCACATGTAAACGAAAGAGTGGGGAGCGGGGTAAATAAGTGGAGCCCAAGAGCATAAGACTACTTCAACTGTTCACACAACCGTTTGTTCGTAGGGATTATCGGTATTTTTCACAACCAGGATTTTAACCCAAACATTGCCCTTTTTCACGCTCACAATCCCTTTTCCTCACTGATTTTCTCCTTTAAAAAAAAAAAAATATATATATATATATATATATATAATTTAAAAAACAAGAAAATTTGTAGTTCGCACATGTAGCTTTTGATATAAGTCACACAATCAGTGACTATAATAATTTGGTATTGATTTTGTCAATTTTTTTTTAACAAACGATACCAACTACACTAAGGGGACGGCAGTGGGCTTAGCCTCACAATGAGTTGGCAATAATGTGGTTCAAATTCGCCTTTGGCAAGAAATGAACCTAAAACCTCTCACTTACAAGTGAAGATGAATACTACTATATCGTAGTACTAAATGACTTGAATTTGTCAATTAAACCTCTTACTTATAAGGGTAAATTACACTTTCACACCTCAGGTTTAGGGTCTATTTCAATTCCTTACAACATCTTCAAAACCATTTCACTTTCATACCTTAAGTACTATTTTATTTCAAAATAATACCTCCGTTACATTTTCTATCCAGTGATCCGTTAAGTGCTGAAGTGGCAAAAAAAATATTAAATTTTTTTTTTTAAAACCTTAATCTTCAAAAAAAAAAAAATTCAAAAGCTGCAACACCCCCCCCCCCCCGGGCCCATAATTCCTTCCCGACAAAACCAAAACCCATTAATCCCCCGTCGGGGCACCGCCGAAATCCCATCCCCTTCATCATCATCCCCATTCGTTGTCCCTTCCTGCAACCTAAATCCAAAACCACTCCCACCCATCCTCCACATCGTCCTCCGCACCTATCCTCCGCGCACCCATCTTCCCATCCCTCCCAATCCGAGCCCAACCCACAACCCAGAAGAAGGAAAAAAAAACCACCCCTTTCTTCTCCCTCCTGTCTTCCCCAAACCCACTGTACACCCATCCTCCACGTCGTCCTCCGCACCCACTACCTGCAACCCAGATCCTCCCAATAGGTGTGGATTTAAGGAGTGGGATGTGTAGAAGAGGGTGGGTTTCTGGGTGAGGTGGGTCACGGAGGAAGGTGGGTTTGAGTGGGTCGTACGCGCGCCGGGGGGTTGGAGGGGTGGAATTAAGGTTTTTTTTTAAAATTTTTTTTTTTTTTTGCCACGTGTAATACATTTGGCAACCACATCAGCACTTAACAGATCAATTGATGGAAAATGTAACGGATGTATTATTTTGAAATAAAATAGTACTTAAGGTATGAAAGTAAAATGTTTTGAAGATGTTGTAAGGAATTGAAATAGACCCCAAACCTGAGGTATGAAAATGTAATTTACCCTACTTATAAAGAAGAAAAATATCACTAAATCGTAGTGCTAAGTGATTGATTGAGCGATAAATAAGATAGGTTAGTTTAAAAAAGAAAGTTTCCATGCTTGCATCATAATTCCAATTCATGATTTATAAGTTGGTAACAGTTAGCAGTAGTAGGAAAATAACTCATGTGTTTATATTTCCCGATGTCTCTCTTTTCACGTAACAAGAAATCCTAATACATCAAATTGTTCTCTCTCCAACTCTCTCCTTGCCTGATAGAGAGGAGGGGGATGCGCCTACTATATGAAAATCACTAAGAAGTTGTCGCATTAACACAAGAAGTGCCGAATGTTGAGAGGCTTGCGAGCGAGAGTTTCATTGGCACAGGACGCCATATTTCGATGTATACGTGTCGTATGACACAAGTGCATTGACCACATTATGTAGAATGGTGCTGCTATGTTGAACAGTTGTAGGGGCTTCATATGATTACAATAATGGTACCCAAAAGTACAATTCCAACTGAATTAATTCAACTGAATCATCAAACTACAACACTTTGAGTTCTCTGCAACATTTCCTGACAACAACAATGGACTATTTTCCAAGTTTCTTGGAGGACAAAATACGTGTCAACATCGAGAAACTGTTAAAAGTTTCAGTTATGTACAAGGCTTGGAATCATCAAGTAAACAAAAATGATATCGACTCAGACTGACGTACAGAATTTCTATATGCCTAAGCTAAGTCAAGCAATAAGCAATAGCTACAATAAATTTGCTCTGCTTCCACTCGAATACTAACTTCATTAAACTTGTGGAAAGATGGATTACCATTCTGGCAATGCTGAAGATGGAGAGCGCTTTATGACGCTCCCATTCACGAGTCAGAAGTAGAGCAGAACGATATACACTGGGAACCAGGTGCTTGGCAATACAACAAACAATAGCAGAAGGCTCCGCTGATCATGATAAATAAAAGATCAGCCAACCCAAGACGCTTTCAACAGAGAATGGAACTTAGAATCTCACGTTTATATTACAGCAAGGGAACTCGTTAGCTCCACAGTATGTGCATTAAGAAAACCAGAGTTCCTGTTGTTAGATGCTTGAAAAGGATGTCTCCCGATGAGCCGCTATGATTCAGCTGTCCTGCATTAATATATTCGTCTTTGCTAGAAGTTACAGAGACGTTTACTGACATTGAGCCTGTAAAGGAGAAACTCAAAAAATATGACATAGGTATTGGTAACTGGCCCAAAGTTGTAAAGGAAGTGAAACTCGTTATTCAACTTACAATCGTAGTTAGCCCACCCAATCCTTTGGCGAGCCAAGTCATAGACAAATATCTTGTCTTTTAGAACAAGATCTGCAGTTGAAGAAACGAAGGGTCATCAGATGGCACATTGATGATTAGCATACATGTTTAAGTACTATTCATAAACACAAATTATGATAATCAATTTCTATCAGATGCTATAGAAAGAAACTGCAGATTGCTCAGAAGCCATTGCAGATTCTTTCGAACTATTGAAAGCTCCAGACCTGCACAACATGCCATGCAAGCCTGCACTTGAAATTTATCATCTACCAACTCAAACCTAAACTACAGAGCCTTAACCCTTGCTCGGGTTTTTTAAATTTGCCTCTAAACTTTATTCATTTATTAGAAAGCAGCCTAGTTTGAGTTTTATAAATCAAATTCAACAGAATAACAAAATGCTCCGTATGTTCTGCACACACAATATGACTTCCAACTTTCGGCCATAAAGTTAATCAACCAGCCTAAATTTGGGGCCTAACCTCCTAAAATCGTCACCCCTCCCTGAACCTTCTGAAAGCCAATGCACCACATAGCAGCACCTTCCTGTTACAATAGAAATAACCCATTAGACTTACGCCATGTAATTTGCAGTCATGATGTCTAAAGAAACTAATTTAAATAAGAAAGTTTAAAGGAAGCCAGAGAATACTTACAATGATCCCTGTACGCATAAGGTACTCCTCTGGTTTCAACACCATCGATGCACCTCCGGCAAAGTTTAGACTAACCGAAGGAAATACATCAGCCAAACTGAAAAAAAAAAATAGATGTCATTCAGATTTATTTATTTTTAAAAACATAAACAGAAAGAAACAAATTGCCACAATTATGCGCACCCTCCATGGTCCACCATTGTTCTTATGGAAAACTTCAAAGATATTTAGACAAAGAACCAACCTGGTGGAAACTAGATAACACTGGTTTCCTTTCGAAATGGTGGGAGTCACGGTTTGTGAAGCAGCCGAAGTTATCTACAGATACAATCATAAAATCAGGTTTAAGTACGGAGATGAAATCATATTGTTTCCATGCAATATTATATCTGATGTCAAATAGAATGAAATCATATTGTTTCCATGCAATATTATATCTGATGTCAAATAGAAAGGAAGGAGCAGATATTTCACAATCACATCAAAGTCAAGTTGGCCCCATCAGAAACTAAACCGAGAGATGAAATGAATCAAATGATGAAGAAAGAAAGAAAGAATTACAATAGGAACGAAGCTTAACTGTGCCTTAATTAATGTAGCTTCTGCCCATGAAATTACATCATAGATCAAGCAACACAGAAGACTCAAACACCATCAAATTGATATATATATATATATATATGTATATGTATATGTATATATATATATATGTTCTTTTCCTCTAACAAAATGACCTTCTTCGTCCCAATGCTAATGATGAAAATTATTTAAGTGAATTAGCGTATCAAATCAAGTGAACAAACTTACGGCGCTAACGAAAGGATCAAATGCTTCTTCCACAAGGTATGACAACGTTGTTCCTGAGTCAACAATAGTTCCTCGACTGTTTGATGTTGTAAAGGCTGCTGGATCAATTGGCAAGGTTTGCCCATTGACAGCGATGCTCTGCAGATTTAAATTGTAATGTGGCCTGAAAATAACAAAAAACAAAACTATATTACCGAAAAAATTACAGTTGAAGGGACAAAAAATAATAACTGTTATAAATCGTTGCAATTAAAAGAACAATATTAAAAGTAATAGTGAGGTTGACAGAGTATAAATTTTTACGTTTGATGTTTCTGCACAGAGAGAAACCAGACTTCCTCAGTGAAACAACAATCTTATTATTATCAGATAATGTTAAAAACAAATCACTAGCACAATGGGGATGAATGATGCTGAATCCTATCCAGATATCAAATAGCCAAGCACAAAAAGTTTAAAAAGCCAAAAGTGATATGACTCAATGTTAAGTTGCAGCATCCTTGGTGTATAAAATATATTTGGAGTCAAGGTCCATTGCTAACCAAATAAATTGTGCGTTTAAATGAAATACGACAGATATAGAAACACAAAAACACGAACAATGATTTAAATGTGTAGTAGAAATTAATTTCCACTTCATAGACTGGGTTATACTTATATCTTAAAACTTTTAACCTAAGTCAAACATCACAACCATAAATAAATTCCAACAGGGTAGAGACATACTGTGACGGGACAAGGGGACTATATACAATGCTTGGCTCCAAAATCTCGCCAAGAACAAGTATACCTCCTCCATTTCCATCTCCCTTCAAGCAATGGGAAAACACTCTGGGAGTCATCCCTCGAGATGACAATTGTGATATAACAGAGAGAGACCCTTGGCCGAACCCAAATATCCCATCCACTGCTTTATCTGTCTTAGTCAAACCACCAGACTGATACGTACTACACCTGCACGACCATCCGAGGCAATAAGCTTCAATAAAAAGAAACATGAAATATGATGTAAGCATCCAAAGAAAATGAAGAGAAATTACAATATAGGATATCCCATTACTCTTGTTTTAGTCAGATATAACAAGTATTGAACAGGTATTAAACCCCGACCCCCCTCCCACCCCCACACACCAACAAATCAGAGAAATTCTGCACAATCAATTACGGTTCTTCTGGCACACATCATGCTTATTGTTATTTATGAAGCAGAGTCACTATTACTGCTAAATGATGGGACTGGTCAGCCATACCATTTTAAAATATACCGTAAATACGGATAAATTATGTACACCTGAAACAAAACATGAATTATTTATTGATAAAACCTGATCAATCTTCATATTTATTGATAAAACCTGATCAATCTTCATACTAAGTTATTTATTATATTTCGCCTGTATCATTTGTTTGTCAATTATTTCTTTATAAGCCTCATTTGTTGTGCACGCCCTTTCAGTATAAGTTGAAACACTCACCCGAAAACAACAAATGCTGATGAGTTAGCGATATAAGACTGCCCCAGAATCATGTCAAAGTATAGTGCATCCAATACATAATAACCAGTCGTCCCACTTCCATCACCATATTGGAAGGTATAACTGCACTGATTACTCTGAGTTAAACATTCAGTTGACGAAGTATGAAATGAGGAAGTGCACATTGGGTCTGTACAGGGGATCAGCCCTGCAGTTGAAGAGCTAGCAGAATCATAGAAATTGAGCTGAATCTGCAAAAAAAGGGGCAGAAATTTGAGAGTTTGTTACGCCTTAACTTGCCCCTTTACTCTACAAACTTCTTAGAGAGACAGCAAGCAACAAAACGAAACAGAACTTACACCGAGTCCGCTAGATTGGGGGCAATCACTGCACGAATTGCAGGTAATCCACAGGATGTCACTTCCGGTATCAATCTGTACATTGAATTCTTTCGGTGGAGAGCCCAATTTCACTTTGGTAAAATAAAGCCTAGATAAAACAAAGATGGAACGAAAAGTCATTAATCTTAGTTGCATAATAAAATAAGAAGAAAACTGAATAGAAACAAGAAAAAAAAAATCCAGAAGAACACTAAAAAAGTCCAGAGAAAGCATTGAAGAACTCATTTGCAGAGGAACTGAAAACAGCTAGAATCAGCAAGCTTCGAGCTTTTTGTAATTTTCTTTCTTATTTTCATTTTCTCAGCAACCAAACAGAGCTAGAAATAGAAAATACAAACACGTAGAGACAATAAATGCTTACCCAATTAAGAACCCGCAAAGACTAACAAACACCCAGAAGAACACTCAACTCACCCAACAAAATCTACCTAAAATTCAGACAAACCCATTAATCCAAACGCATTAAAAGCTTCATTTAAGAGAACCCAGATGATAAAATTACCCGACTAGGTAGGGATCGGAGGTGCCTTCGACTGAGAAGTTGACAACGCCGCCCACCACGTTCTGCAAGAGCCGGGCGTGCCTGACTCGGTCCCGGGCTAGGAGCTGGTCGAGGTCCACTCGGTGGCTCGGGGGAAGAGCACGCTCTAAAGAAAGAAAGGCGGCCGGGAAGCTGCAGTAGACGACGGAGAGAGAGAGCAGCGCAGCGAGGGAGGCCAGGATCGGAATTTTGGAGACCCGCATTTCGGCGAAACGGATGGTTCTTTTAGTTGGGTGAGAGGGAAATTCAGTGGCAAAGATGGAGGTGGTGGTGGTGGTGGTGGTGCTTCTTGCTTTTGTTCATTGACAGAGAGAGACTGTCAGAGTTTAAATAGAGACTACAACGACTATTATACCCTAAATGTTGACTGAAGCATTGACGTTGAAACAAGCACCCTTTAGGCAGTTGGATTACAATCATAAAATACCTCACTTTCTTGACAGCCAATGAAGTGACATTTTTAGGCCAAAGAATTAAAAATGGAAAGTTGTAAATCGCCCGATTCTACCGCTCGACTTTCGAGTGATGTTAATCCAAATTGATGATGTCTTTGGTGGTCAACACAGTATTGTTTATTTAAATTGAAGATGTGTTGACAAGATTGTTAGAATAATTAATATTTTTTTCAGGGGTATAAGAAGGGTTTCGCGTTGAGTATTTTGAGTTTTCATTGAGTTGAAGAGGCCTCTCATGTTGTAGAACCACTTCTATGTATAGGATGAATTTCATGATAACCAGGTTTCTAGAGGTAGAGTTTTGATAGGACTATGGGTTGGTTTGGTATTGTTGTGTTTTTAAAAAAAAAAACTACTTCTGTTGTGCTATGAAAATAAGCAGCAGAGTGTTTGGTAAATCTTTTTTGTAAAAGTGCTTTTGAAAAAAAAAAAAAAAATGCAGTATTATAGTGTTTGATAAAATTTTATGTAAAACTGATGTGAAAAAAAGCTGATTACTGTGTTTTTGGCTTTTTTTCACCCAAAACTGTGAAAAAAGCTAAAGCTGAATGTTTACTAAACATAAAAAAGCTCCTAACTTTTTTTGACAGCTAATTTTTTCAGAATTACCTCAGTATCAAACTAGGGCTATGCCTACTCGGCACTCACCCAGATATCCTCTTGACTTCATCTCTTTACATGCGGTTATTCATGCAGTGGATTTTGCCTAGGCAGAAGGCTGGACGAATTTCTAAATTGAATGTGACTCTTCTTGAGTAGTACTCATTATGATAGGATGCCAAGGCTTATACGTAATAGTTGAATTAATTGTTTTACTCTTCTTTTTGGCATGCATATTCGTGTCACCTATATTTTTTCGATAGGGAAATTTACTCATAATTAATTGGCTAGTTTTGGCATGAGTGCAGATAAATTTTTAGTTATGACAGAAACACAAGTAGTACATCACGTGTTTTAATAGGAGTGATGTGAAATTTTATTTTTTAAGTTATTAACTTTTTAGCACACATATCTCACCATTTGTATAATGATACGTAGTGTACCATCCCGCATATCGATCACACTGAAAAATCTCTTGTGGGTGCGCTGCTATGGCTTAAGTTCACGACCTTTCTTCTCGACCTAATTACAGAATTTTCTAGTTTGGTTGCTTTTTGGTTTCCTTCTACTGAGAGAAGGCTTGTCATTTTCCTCTATATTGCTCACTTAATATCATTTTTCCATGCCCTTTCGCTCTTTGTTTGTAATTTTTTTATTTAATAATTTTGAAATGGAAGGATGGCCTGTGGGCTATCAGACTGTGCAGGACCCTTTGCTTTTGGGTGAGGGTGGTCATTTTTCAGGTCCTACATCGTCATACTCCGAGACGCTAACATCGCCTAAATTTATATTTTAATTATTTAAAAAAATATTTTTTTATTAAGTTAGACGAAGACTAACATTTTGTACTTGGATGTAGTCTTTTAGCTAGCCTGTTTCATTTTCATTTTTCGAAAATGCCACATTATTCAATTTGAAATTTTGAATGGTGCATGTTATGGTGTTAACTTTTTTCAACGACGATATGCATACGCCGAAAGGTAAAACTCTCGTTTAAAAGTTAAAAATCATATCATTTTATTGCACCATAGTATTAAGTGGTGTTGTCATGCTAATTATAATGTGAATTTGGAAGCAAAGCCCGCGAAATTTTGAAGAAGATGCGGTAAGATTGTATTTTCTTCTGCTTTATGTATGTGGGGAGCAAATGTGGAAGTTTAATATACGGAGGAAAAATTAACAGAGGAGGATTTTCTCCCCTCCTAATCTCTCTCCTCTTCCCTCTCCTCCTATTTGAATGGTTACGGTTAAACCATGTCAACATCTTATATTGATTTTTTTATAAAAACAATAAGACAAAAAGTAAAGTGTGAGAAGAAAGAAGGGAAAGAGATGAGAATAGGAGTGGAATAATCATACTCCAAAAGTAACAACCCTATCCAGCTCAAGTGCCACCTAAAAGAAACGAGTTGGATCATGTAGTAGCTTTAAATGGACGGGGTTAGATGAAAGAGTTATTTCTGAATTCTCTTTGTGGGAATTTCAAGAACAACTTTAGTCTGTTTATCTTATACCTTGTGGTCAGTTTTCGTCATATATTGTTTATGTTCAATTTTAAATAGAAAAATTTAAAATAATTTCTGACCACAGAATAACAGATAAACAAATACGATGAAGTAATCACCAAAATCTTTACAAAGAGAATCCGAATAAAATCATATTCCTGTCAAGTATTGTTCAGAAACCAAATGTATCATTCTTTGTGAAGTTGCATTTCCCACACTCAAACCCCAATTATAATGTTCATATATTGATATGTCATGTCATTTAATCCGTAATAATAGTTTACTTCGAGTTGTCACTCAACGCAACAAACATCCTCCTTCAAAAGTACGCCTCCATGATCAACCCCTCACGTAATCCACACCAAAAAAAAAAAAAAAAAAAAAAAAAGCTGCAAAATCCTATACTCATCCATAATTTACGTTAAGATTTCAAAGTCGAGTTAGTAATACATAATAATTATATTAATATTGTTTCAATTTAATCATATGCATAGTTTGAGAGGTGTTGAATTTTATCACAAAAAACATTGTTAGGAATTATTTATGTTTAATTTTAAATTAAAAAAATTAAAAATAATTTATGACCACATTATGTACGTGTTTGGGCCCGAAATATTATTGCTGGGCCGAGCAGCAGGATGTGCTCGGCCCAAGGAGATGATAAATACTATGGGCCGAATAATAAGGCCCGGGCCAGCTGGCAGGGTCGGCCAAATCCCATCAGAGGTAATCCGGATAAATAGAAAGGTCGAGGAAATCCTGATGCAATTAGGATTCTCGACCAGCAAGGAATGAAGTCCCGAAAAGAAGGAAAATTCAGAATCCCAGTAGGAGTAGGATTGTTCGAGGAAGAGGCGAATTGGGAAAAGGACTCCCGATCCAAATCGGAGTCAGATTCAAGGAATGGGGGACTATAAATACAAGAAATCATGCAACAGAAAAGGATCTTCAGAATCAGCATACAATTGCCCTGCGCAAAACCTCTCAAACACCTTTAGTTTTTTTTTTCCTTTTCTTTTCCTGCCGACACACCTTCAGTTTGGATAAACAGCACTGTGGAAGCGCCCGGCGAGCACCTTCAGTTTGGATAAACAGCACTGCTGCCGCAGAATCAGCCGACCGAGAAGCACCTTCAGTTTGGATAAACAGCACTGCGTCGAGGTCGACCGATTATCTATCCAAGTCTCGGTCGAGAAAGGTTTTCGAACCTTTGTTGGCAGAGGTCACCTTGCTAAGCTTTCTCGGCATAGTTAGGTGTTACGAATCGCATTGCTCGGCGTACAGGACGCCGAGTGGTTTTATGATTGGATACTCGCAAGTAGGTTTCAGGGTTCGGCATTCCGACGGCCGAACTACGTTTACCATCAAGACATATATCACGTTCGAGTACCTGTGCCCATACACCTTGGTCTCGATTCGACGTGCTTATACTCTCACGAATATAATCACGGTGACCGAATCGGGCTCCGACGATTATTGAACTCCGCAGATTTGGCAGCCTTGTCTTCAGGCTGTAGAACTCAGAGACCGAGAGCGTTCCTTCCTCGGTCGCAATCGCAAGATACAGAAGTCAACGACGCGCTCCAAGCGACATCAACAAATTGTACTCCTCGGCCGAGCTCGGCCGACGAGTTGGCACGCCCCGCATTCAACCGAAGGACGTAGTTAGCTTACTAGTTGCTCGGCCTGCGCGCCACGTAGGTCTTGTAATTATTAGGGTCAACATTTTGGCACGCCCAGTGGGACCATTTGTGCTAAACCTTCGGAGTTCATGACCATTGAGACACGGTCTACGAAGCAGAAAACAACCATGGGAAAGTCAACGACTGACTTGCCAGTGCAAGGCCTTGGGCAGGATTTGCACTCTACAAAAAATCCGATCATAATTGCGCCGCCCGAGGCCACAAGTGTAACACGCCGAGAGAATGAGGTCTGTCTCGGCGGGCAACCTTACAACCCCGCAGTCCCGAATCAAACAGCTGGGATGTTCATGGAAGGGATTGTGGAGGATTGTGATGACGATGGTGGGGAAGGTTCCGATCCACCAACTAGGACATTCCTTCGGAGACGACTAGATGAACAATATCGTCAGGTCGAGCAGTCGATTGGTCAGAAGATGAATGATTTGCTAGACGCAATACGTAGTAACAGCGATACACAGACCAGAATGCTTGAACTACTGGTTAGTAAAGCCTTCGAAGATGGCCAGGTCGGCCAGCCTCGGCAGCTCCCGACGAATTTGCCCATCCCAGCCGAGAGAGGGTCCGCTCGGCCACAACCAGTCCTCTTGGAAAGAAGAGGACCAGGAAATAGAGCCGAGGGACCAAGCCAGGGAGAAGAAGCCGCTTCCGTAAACATCACCGAAGTCCAGAGAATGATTGACTCGGCCCTGAAGAAAGGGCCGAAGTTTCCAAAATTTATCCATCCATACCCAGCTTATGTAGAAAGGTTTGAATACCCACGAGGATTTAAGATCCCCGATTTCAGCCTCTTCGCCGGAGAATCATCTTTATCCTCACTAGAACATGTGGCTCGGTTCACAGCGCAGTGTGGGGACGTCAATAGCGATTTCTACAAACTACGGTTGTTTAACTTTTCACTGACAGGCTCAGCTTTCGCCTGGTACATTAATCTTCCACCCAACTCCGTGCAAAGTTGGGAAGAGTTGGTCGAAAAGTTCCATGAACAATTTTATCGGCCAGGGATGGAGATGTCCGTATCGTCGTTGGCCAGGATGGCTCAAGCATCTGACGAATCTCCAATGGAATACCTAACAAGGTTTAAGTCGGCCAGGAATTGGTGCCGAGTACCACTCCCGGAGGTGGAGTTCGTCAGGATCGCCCTTAACGGATTAGACGTGGAGTACAAAAAGAAGTTTCTGGGGGCAAATATTCGAGATATGTACGAACTTGCTCAACACGTCGAACAATATGAGTATCTGCTCCGAGAAGAAAAGATATCCAAGTCACCATCCCGGGGGACGTTGTATAAGAACCCCACGGTGAGCTATGCATCGGCCGAAAGTGAAGACCCTCAGTATGTTAGTGTGGATGCGGCCGAGATAATAATAGACAAACCCTATGTTTGCAAGGCCTTGGCGCAAGTAAATACCAAAGACGCCAAAACCCGTTTGGCCACCGAGGAAACGAGTAAGTCATCAAAAGTATACACTTTTGATATCACCAAGGCTGATGCAATTTTCGATCAATTATTGGCAGCAAAAATCATCAAGCTTCGGCCGGGACATACTATCCCTAAGGCCGATGAATTAAAAGGAAAGATATACTGCAAATATCATAATTCTAATAAGCATGCAACCAATAATTGTGTTGTGTTCCGGGACACAATTCAAAGTTGGATCGAAAAAGGAAAGTTGAAATTTCCGGAAAAGATGGCGGTCGATGTTAATCCTTTCCCTTCCACAACGATTGGTATGGTGGATGCTCACCTTCCCAGAAACAAAGGGAAGGCCGAATATGTCCCGGTGCAGCATATCCGTAAAAGGAATGGTCAAACAAGACTAAAGCTTGATATATTTTCAAATGCACCACCAACGGAACAATCGGTGCGACCCGCCGATGAGCCGATGACGAGGTCAAATTCCGACGAAACTTGTGGATCGAAGGTTTTATGTGACCATTGTAAAACAACAGTTGAACCTGGGAAGAAATCTTCAACCCCACCAACGGCCCCTACGGCGTCATCAAAGGGATTAGGTCCACGACGTCAAGTGTTCGACCGACTCGGCCCACAAGTAAAGCCGAAAGAACAGACCTCGGTCAGGCGGCGTCTTGACTTCGCCGCACCCTTCTACAATGAGGATTATTATTCGCGCAATGCCAACAGTTCGGGCTCGCCAGTTGATCGCAAAACTTTCAAACCACCAAGGACATCGGATCAACGCTGGTACAGTTACAATTCTCCGACAGGTTTGTATACGGCGCTGTCCAAATCCCAAAAACGTCGTCGTCAACGGATAGATTGCATGGCTCGGCGACGAGAAGCGCAGGCCAGCCCGGCCAACAAATGGCAACCAAAAAAGGCCGTGGAAGATAGTAGCGAACGGCCAACCCCGACTATCATGACCGAGTTAGCCGAAGGCAAGAAAGTAGCGGATGCTAATTTCGAAACCACCATTGAGGAGGCTGAGAAACGTATTAAGATCCTTCTCCGGCCTGGGGAAACGAGAGCTCGTCTAGAGTACTTTACACAAGAGGCCGAAAGGAAACTGTCTCCGTTACCACCGCGCGAGCCGTTTATCAAAATACGGCGCAACTTACACCCTCCATTCCTCGGTGCATCCATGGAATACATGCGAGAATTTCATAAGAAATACTCCGCAAATGATTTGTACGGACTCCCCAAGGCATGTCAGGAAGCCCTCGACTTAGCGCTGACTTGTCCCGATGCCGAGCAAATTATCCAGAAAACTTCTGATCCAGCCATTAAAGCTCGGTTTCAACATATACGGGAGGCTCGGGTCCTGGGTTTTGAGGTCGATCCTTATACAGATATCGACACCGCCGAATTACCCTTCTCGCTTGAAGACCTCCAGCATTTACGTTATCATTTCGAAGTTTTCTCGGCTGTATCGCTTTTCGGCCTCACGGCCGACGAGGAACAACGGATAGCACGGTTGGATACGTATCTAGACACGAGGAACGCCCGTATTGCCTATGAAGAACGAGCCCGTGTAACCAAGGATCAACATGAATCTTCGGCAGTCAACATTGTCGAAGGAAATCGCCCACCCACATTCGATTTGGTTCCTACTTCTCAGATACCGGCTCTTACCGAGGAACTCAAAAGTTTAATTCAGGATGTTCCGCCAACTACTACTGAGGCTAGTTCTGCAGACGACGATGACCACGAGCCAATGGGTCCCTCGGTCCTCGAACATATGGAGATCAGTATGGTCCACGTCCTACCAGCCGAATTCCAGCCAGGTACCCACCAGTCGAATTTCTTGGACGGGGACGTAGTTACCGAGGAAGCAACGCAAGTAGACTTCGTCGCAAACGACGACGATAGAGAAAACCAAAGCGGGGACAACCTTACGGCAGCTTTGGCCGAGCTATTTCCCCGCTCCCCTTCGGTTAATCTCCAACACCTGAAGCCGTTGTATGTCACGGCTCATATCGAAGGATTCCCCATTTCTAAGGTGTTCGTCGACTGCGGCGCCACAGTCAACATTATGCCAATCTCCGTCATGAAGGCTTTACGCCGTTCTGATAGTGAACTCATTCCGTCAGGGATTACTATGAGCAGCTTCGTCGGTGACAAGTCTCAGACCAAAGGCGTACTTCCGTTGGAAGTTAGCATTGCCGGTCGTCAACATATGACAGCTTTCTTTGTCATTGATTCCAAGACCGATTATAACGCATTACTTGGTCGCGACTGGATCCACCAAACCAGTTGCATTCCGTCATCACTCTACCAAGTCCTCATCTTTTGGGATGGCAAATCGGTCGTGGTCCACCCAGCCGATAACCAGCCATTTGAAACCAACATGATTCAGGCTCGCTATTACGATGATCACGTCGGCTACATCACCCTCCAAGGCCTTAACGAGGATGGGCGGCCGACGAGAATTTCGGTACAGAAAGTAATTGAGGTCGGCGCCGAGACTGTCCAACAGGATTCGGCGAGACTTGGCTTGGCAGATCTAGTCACCAACGCCGATGATTGAGCACACCACGCAAGAAAGGCGTCAGGCCGCGGTTTCATCTACAATGGAACGTCTGCTGGCCCATTGGTACGCCATTACCAAGCAACCGCACTCGGGCGTCAATTTAATCGAATTTCTGGCCGAAGCAGATAACGGCCCCGTTCTTTCTTTCGATAAAGTTCAGGCTGCGCCGGCCGAACTCGAAGACCATCGGCCTCAAGTCAAGGACCCGTTGGAGGAAGTTAATGTAGGCACGGCCGAGGATCCTCGAACATTGTTTATTAGCGCGTTACTCCCACCGTCCATGAAGGTCGAACTACGGAAGTTACTCCACGAATTTAAAGATTGCTTTGCGTGGAGCTATCATGAAATGCCCGGCCTCGACCGAAACCTTGTAGAGCATGAGCTACGCATCAAGGAGGGATGTAAACCTTTTCGACAGCCTCCTCGACGATTTTCGAACGAAGTACAGCTCGGCATTAAGGAAGAATTAGTTCGGCTTCTGAAAGCCGGATTTATTAGGACCGCACGGTATGTCGAATGGTTGGCCAATATCGTCCCCGTGTTAAAGAAAAGCGGTGCCCTTCGCATTTGCATCGATTTCCGTAATCTAAATCTGGCTACTCCCAAGGACGAGTATACAATGCCGATTTCAGATTTATTAATTGATGCCGCAGCTAATCATGAACTGCTCTCTTTTATGGACGGTCATGCGGGTTATAACCAGATTTTCATCGCCGAAGCTGACGTCCACAAGACGGCTTTCCGATGCCCGGGGGCACTTGGTACTTATGAATGGGTCGTCATGCCTTTCGGCCTCAAGAATGCCGGCGCCACATACCAACGAGCCATGAATATGATCTTCCACGACTTAATCGGTACAATCGTCGAAGTTTATATCGATGATGTGGTCGTGAAATCCAAACGTCGTCAAACACATCTGGACGACCTGAGGCAAGCGTTCCTTCGCATGCGCAAGAACAAGCTCAAGATGAACCCGGCCAAGTGTGCTTTCGGTGTTTCGGCCGGTAATTTCCTAGGATTTTTAGTGCACCACCGCGGTATCGAAGTCGACGAAAATAAAGCTCGCGCCATCATTAGCGCCCCACCACCAACGACAAAGAAGCAGCTCCAGTCGTTACTCGGGCAGATAAATTTCCTCCGTCGCTTCATCGCCAATTCGGCGGGTAAGATGAAGGCATTCTCTACGCTCTTGAAACTTAAGGATACCGACAAATTTGAATGGCGCGAAGAACATCAAATGGCATTTACACAAATCAAGGTGGCTCTTTCAACCCCACCCGTGCTCGTTCCACCATGTCGCAACAAACCCTTGAAATTATACATTTCGGCAGCTACTGAATCCATTGGTTGTCTCCTCGCTCAAGACAACAATGGAGGGCGTGAACAAGCGATCTTTTATCTTAGCCGAAATCTGAATTCACCAGAGCTCAATTACTCCCCTGTCGAAAAACTGTGCTTAGCTTTGTTTTTTGCTGCGTCCAAGCTTCGGCATTACATGCTCCCATCAGTAACGCAGGTCATCGCCCAAACAGACGTAATTCGATACATGCTCACTCGGCCTATTGTCAAAGGCCGAATCGGGAAATGGACGCTCGCGTTATCCGAGTTCAGTCTTCAGTATGTACCCCAAAAGGCCGTCAAGGGGCAAGCTCTCGCCGATTTCTTGGCCCAACACCCTTCTCCTTATGGTTCTGAGGGAGACAACGTCGATATCGGTTTCATCACCACGCGCGATAGTCATTGGACTATGCATTTTGATGGTTCCAGCACTTCGACCTCGGCGGGTGTGGGAATTGCAATTCAATCGCCTGACCACTGCCGATGGTATTTTTCCCTCAAGTTGGATTTCAGCTGCACCAATAATCAGGCCGAATATGAAGCCCTCATTATCGGCCTCCACGTTTTACACGATCTACGGGCCTCCCGCGTTCTCGTCCTCGGTGATTCCGAACTGGTGATTAACCAGATAAACGGCCTGTTTCGTTGCATGAGTTGTACTTTAGCGCCCTATCACATGGTCGCCACCTACCTGGCCGAGTCGTTCGAACGGATCACATTTGAACACATTTCACGCATCCACAACACAGACGCCGACGAACTCGCCCAGATCGCCTCCGGAGCACAACTCAAGGGGGGCAAGCTAGGCCGAATTGCAGTCACAAGTCTGCGCTCATACCCAGCCTTGATTAATCGGCAAACTCTCCAGCGCGCACACGTAATACGCACAAGGGTAATGTCTCTCCCATCCTTACTAGAACGAGGAGATCCCGTGGAAATATGTGCTGTCGAAGTAGAACCAGATGATTGGAGAAGGACGATGTTACGATACCTCGATAACCCCAATGGGAAACATGACCGAAGAACGAAGGTCCACGCCACGAATTACGTGTCGTACCAAAATGAGTTATACCGCAAGGGCGAGGACGGGTTACTACTATGGTGCCTCGGCCCACAAGAGGCCACCCAAGTAATGGCCGAGGTACATGAAGGAATTTGTGGGGCACATCAGTCCGGACGAAAGATGCGTTGGTTGCTCCGACGACACGGTTATTTCTGGCCCAATATATTAAAAGATTGTATCGAATATGCACGGAGATGCGTCCCATGCCAAATTCATGGACCTGTACAGAGAGCCCCGGCCGAATTACTACACTCGGTCACTAAACCTTGGCCGTTCAGGGGTTGGGCAATGGACGTAATTGGCAAAATCACGCCATCATCAGGGGCAGCGAAACACGCGTGGATAATGGTAGCAACTGACTATTTCACCAAGTGGGTCGAGGCAAGGTCATACGCCGAATTAACTGCTAAAGAAGTATGCAACTTCGTAGAAGAGAATATTGTGACCAGATTCGGCGTGCCAGAAACGATCATAACTGATAATGGCACTATATTTACGGCCGATAGGTTTAGGGAATACGCGGCAAGTTTGAATATCCGACTGGAGCAATCTACGCCGTATTACCCACAGGCAAACGGGCAGGCCGAGGCAAGCAATAAAGTGTTGATCGGCATCCTTGAAAAAATGGTAAAAGAGAAACCAGGGTTGTGGCATTTGAAGTTAAATGAAGCATTATGGGCATACCGAACTTCACCCCGGTCGGCTACTGGAACCATTCCCTACGCGTTGACTTATGGACACGACGCTATGTTACCAGTCGAATTGAGTATAAGCTCGTTGCGAGTAATTGAGCAGAATGATTTGTGCAGTATTGAATATAGTCAAGCGATGCGACAAGAGTTAGAAGACTTGGAAGAAAGTCGAATCGACGCGGGTAACTTGTTGATAGCACAAAAGAAAATTGTCGAGCGAGCATATAATCAGCGTGTAAGACAAAAAACGTTCGGCGAGGGAGAACTGGTTTGGCAAACTGTGTTGCCTGTTGGAATAAAAGACCCCAGATTTGGCAAGTGGTCGCCAAATTGGGAAGGGCCATTCATCGTTCACAAAGTCCTCGGCAAGGGGGCATATCATCTAAGAGATCGGACGGGTTCAGTTCACAAATTACCGATTAATGGAAAGTTTTTAAAGAAGTACTATCCAATTACATGGGAAATGCAAGAGTAAGACCATTGTATTGAGAGCAAGACGACCATTGTATAGCAAAACGACCATTGTATTGATAACAGAAAATCATTACAAGTACAAATACAATGATGAACTCCTAAGGGGTCGAGGGGAGGTAAGTCTCAAGGGCAGCTTTCAGCTCCAGCCACTTCGCCTCGCTCAAAATTATCTCAGCCTGCCGCGTTTTCTTGTTGCACTGCAGTTGCTGGATACGCCGTGCGCCGGCAGCGAAGGCCGTCAGCCGAGACTTGTTAGCCTCGAAATCCTTCTCAAGCTCGGAAGCAGCAGCCGACCTTTGACGTTGAAGGTCAGAAATCTGACGCTGGAGGTCAGAGATCTGGAGATCAAACTCGGTCAGCTTTGCTTTCTTTGCTTTGAAAGCCTCCATCTCTACTCGGCCAGCCTCATGCGCAACCTTGGCCACCTTCAAATCGTCCTCGGCCTGTAGGGCACGCTCAAAGATAAGAAAGTGTTGTCGAGTCCGCTCCAGGAGGTCGGTCAGGAAAGAGATGCCCTCCGGGCTCAGGTGACCACCGCTGGCAAGGTCATTAAGACACTCCCCAACAGAGTCAAGGCCCTTGCTCCGGAGAGCTTGGGAAGCAGTCAGAGATAGGACTTCGTGCAGCTTCACGAAGACTTCGGCGGGCGTGTCTTCTGCCGATTCGGCCGGAGCTGCAGAGGAGCCGACCTCCCCGGTCGTGCTTTGAAGCAGAGCGTCAAGTTCCACTTCCCACGATGGCTGTGCGCATAAAAGGAAAATGTGAGGGAAAGTAAGGCGTGATATGGTGCATAAAGAAAAAGGGGATTGTTTTAGACCTGCTGAGAGGAGACTTCGGCCATGCCCTCTGGGTCATTGCTCGAACCCAGGGAGCTTAATGGCCGAGCCCAGTGCCTTAGACCGCTACGCAATTCACGCGGCCGATGGAGTTTATCTACATTTGATGGCCACGACGGCGGCCAGGAAATATAGACAACGCCCCTCGGCGCGTAAAATTGCCGGTGAAATGAATGTTCAGGCACCTGACATTTAATATCGTTTCAAAAACAATGTCACAAAAAACTCAAAACACAAAAGAAACAATACTTACAAAGGCCGAAGAGACTTCCTGTGGAGGAATGGGAGGGTCTTCGTCCTGCGGGTGGATCGGTGACTCAGCCGTGGCCTCAGGATCGACCATGGGTCTCTTGCCACGTTCCGCCGCAGTAGGACGTGGTCGAGCGGTCACCTCGACTACAGGAGGAGGATGGACGGGAGGAGAGTTGACTGGTCGACGGCGGCGTTGCAGCGGGACTTCGTCACTCTCGCTCTCGACATCCTGAACAAAAAGAGAACAGTTAGCATTACGATCAGAAACCTAAGGAAGCAAGTGAAAACAGAATTATACCTCCAAAACGACCGGTGGAGACAAGGGTGCCTCAGGTGCCGCGACCGACTCCGAAGCTAGAGCGGGTGCGGCGTTTGGATCTGCCGGGGAAACGGCTGGAGGATTCGAGGTTGGGGAGGCCGCGGCTGCCGGCACAGATGGAGAGCCGGCGGGAGCAGGCGTCCCAGTAGTATCACTGGGAACGACATGAATTTCCCGGTCGCCCTTCTTCGCCAATTTCTTGACACGTTTAGAAGGGCGAGGGGTCTCCTCCGCAGGCTCGGCCTCTCGGTGGGGGCGCTTGGAAGGCACCGATCGCTCGGTGACAAGGATTGCCTTATTGGGCACTAGCTTCTTCGCCTTTGGCACCGCAGCGACTACTTCGACCGCCTTCGACCCACGACCCCCTGGAGCAAAGTAATTAATAACAGGGACGAGAAATAAAACAAAAGGAGGAAAGAAACGGAAATACTACCTTGGGCCGACTCCTTAGGGTGAGTCGAAGATGCTGATCTGGGCCGATCGCCGAAGATTTTCTTTACCAGATCTTCGGCCGGGGCGCCGAAGAAGTCTCCGGTATATTCCTCCCACCAATCCCCGAAGGTGTCAGTTCCCAAAGACTCAGGAACCGTCGGCCGAAGCCGAAATTTCTTGCACTTCTCCTGGAACTCCTGGTCTGACGTCTTGCATTCCCTTTCAGAGGAACCAGTAAGACGTCCCCGACTTAGGAGCGACCGAGAGGCGAGCAGGGGGACTGGACAGCCTTGAAGATAGCCGAGCTGCCGGGCGAGAAAATGAGGGTGATAAACCTCCCAGCTGGCTCGGCGAGCATCGCAACCAAGAGGAAGGTCGCGAGCCAAGACAAACGACCCCCAGCGCTGGCGGATGCCCGCATCCTCAGATTCGGCCCATGCTGCCGTAGGGAGTCTAAGCGAGGATGGGTACTCCTGGCGCCGACACACCAAGAACTCGTCATCCGAGAGGACGTCGAGGCTGAGGAAGTGTTTGAAAACCTCGGCTGCCCGGTGAGGTGGCGCTGGTCGAGAGGCCAGTTGAAGGCCGAGGGCGGCCGTTCGCTGGAAGGCAGGAACCTCCGGTCGAAGGGTGGAGAAGTAGACCTGCAACCAGAGTTGGAACACCCAGAGGGGTCCGTTCTGGTGCGGGTCGATCTTGCCAATGGTCGCCTCGGCCAGGCAGCGGTAGAGGTTGGCAAGGATGGCTGGACTGAGCGCCAGCAAGCGACCATTAGCCAGTGCCTGGGCCACCGGCATATTCTCCACCAGGCATTTATTTGACCTGGTACAACAGATGAATTTGTTGTACCAGTAGAAGAGGAAGGCCTCGTGCTCTCCCTTCCTAAGACCTTCTTCGCCTCGGCCGGCGAAGTGAAGAATGAGCGTGTTATAGTTGAAGAAATTCTTGTGCAGCTTCTGAACTTCTTCCCTTGAGGGCTCCCGGTCGTCCCGGCTTAGCGTCTCGACGGCCCTTTCGTCGAATAGTGCCTTCAGGTCGAGAGGAGAAGGGTATCCGGAAAGGGCAGCGTCAATAGGAAGGCCGGTCGGGGAAGTCCCAAGGATGGCCGAGACGTCAAGGATTGTGGGGCCGAGTGGGCCGAAAGGCAGGATCATGGTGTTGGTGGCCGAACACCATAGACTCAGGGCCGCCATAAGCAGCTCCTTATCCATGGCGACCTCCATGGTCGACAGGATGATGGCATCATAAATACCCAAAGCCTTCCATTCCTTGGAGAAGAATGTGCTCATCCGGTCGACCCAGGCAGCCCAAGCCGCAGTAGTCGACGGCCAGGCTCCCTGAGGCCGCGCCAGAGTCCATTTCGACCAGTCGAACCCCTGCAGCAGGGGTGTTAGGCACTGTTCCTTGAGCAGGTTAGTGACAGACGACGGCACTGTGTCTCTGAAAAGGGGACCCAGAATTTGGTGGGTCGTGGCCATGTCTTCTTCAAATCGTAGCGTCTTGACGGCGCTCCGGTCGACGAAATCCTTGCACTTGTTGATCTCATCAGAGAACTTTGAAATGAAGGAGGCCATTTGTGGAGAAGTGATGTTTCTGGAAAAAGAAGGTATTGCAGAAGAACTGGAAGGTTTGATTTGAACGAACAAGGATGAGGAATTTGAGATTTTAGAATTTCTGAAAGCGTAAAAGGCAAATGGCAGAAATATGGGTATTTATAGGCCTTTCAGGATGAATATCAAACGTCTGGGATTCAAAAGGCACTGGTTCAAATTGGGGGGAAATTTAACCGGGAAAGGCTCAATCATTTCGGATATTTTGGGAAACTGCGAAGAGGGGATCGAGGAGTCGAAAATCCAGGACGCACGATTGCGTGCGACGCCAGTTTTAAGGCATTAATAAGGATGAGACGTTTCAGTTAGCGCACGGTTTCGAGGCCCACGATTGAAAGTTTTAAGAGCGGCGGAGAATCGACACGTGGCCACGCTTTGGGGGCAGCAAGAAAAGTGCAATCATGCTTCATAAATGCGCAGGAATAACGGTCATTAAGTTCAAAAAAGCAATAAACGTTTTCGCTTCTTCAAGGTCGAGGCCCGACCAAGAGCTAACAGTCGGCGACCTCAGAAGCGAGGGGGCAATGTTTGGGCCCGAAATATTATTGCTGGGCCGAGCAGCAGGATGTGCTCGGCCCAAGGAGATGATAAATACTATGGGCCGAATAATAAGGCCCGGGCCAGCTGGCAGGGTCGGCCAAATCCCATCAGAGGTAATCCGGATAAATAGAAAGGTCGAGGAAATCCTGATGCAATTAGGATTCTCGACCAGCAAGGAATGAAGTCCCGAAAAGAAGGAAAATTCAGAATCCCAGTAGGAGTAGGATTGTTCGAGGAAGAGGCGAATTGGGAAAAGGACTCCCGATCCAAATCGGAGTCAGATTCAAGGAATGGGGGACTATAAATACAAGAAATCATGCAACAGAAAAGGATCTTCAGAATCAGCATACAATTGCCCTGCGCAAAACCTCTCAAACACCTTTAGTTTTTTTTTTCCTTTTCTTTTCCTGCCGACACACCTTCAGTTTGGATAAACAGCACTGTGGAAGCGCCCGGCGAGCACCTTCAGTTTGGATAAACAGCACTGCTGCCGCAGAATCAGCCGACCGAGAAGCACCTTCAGTTTGGATAAACAGCACTGCGTCGAGGTCGACCGATTATCTATCCAAGTCTCGGTCGAGAAAGGTTTTCGAACCTTTGTTGGCAGAGGTCACCTTGCTAAGCTTTCTCGGCATAGTTAGGTGTTACGAATCGCATTGCTCGGCGTACAGGACGCCGAGTGGTTTTATGATTGGATACTCGCAAGTAGGTTTCAGGGTTCGGCATTCCGACGGCCGAACTACGTTTACCATCAAGACATACATCACGTTCGAGTACCTGTGCCCATACACCTTGGTCTCGATTCGACGTGCTTATACTCTCACGAATATAATCACGGTGACCGAATCGGGCTCCGACGATTATTGAACTCCGCAGAATTGGCAGCCTTGTCTTCAGGCTGTAGAACTCAGAGACCGAGAGCGTTCCTTCCTCGGTCGCAATCGCAAGATACAGAAGTCAACGACGCGCTCCAAGCGACATCAACAAATTGTACTCCTCGGCCGAGCTCGGCCGACGAGTTGGCACGCCCCGCATTCAACCGAAGGACGTAGTTAGCTTACTAGTTGCTCGGCCTGCGCGCCACGTAGGTCTTGTAATTATTAGGGTCAACAGTACGACAAACGGATATGATGTAAGAATCTCTAGGATTCTCACAAAAAGAATCCGGATGGGATCCAAATCCATATATCTTGTCAAGTTTCTAACATGAGATTGCATTGTTTAACAATATATTTGATCAATTAGATAGCCATTTTTGTTTAACAATATATTTGATCAATTAGATAGCCATTTTTCCTGCGATCGAGTCGTTCTGCAAATTTCAGCAACCAAATTATTTAAGAAATAAATTTGAGGAAGAAACATGGAAACTTTAATTAATAGAGTATGATTTGCTTTTCTTGTTAACATACCCTTTTCTTTTGTATTTTGGAAATTGACGTGTGTGTCTTTGTTTAAAATTAATTAAATAGTTCAAAGGTCGATTCCATGCATGGACCAATACATTAGCAATAATACAATGGACTTTGATCAAGGATATAAGTAAATTGTGATCATCAACCATTCAATCTTAACCAATTGTAGATGATTGATCCGTCAATTAGAGCAACCTAAAATAGATTAATTCTAATCACATTTATGTGCAAGTGCACGGTTCGTAGATAGTATAGAAGCACAAGTATGGAGTCAAATCCCACAAGGAACTATGATTTAATTTGATAACTACCCACTTAACGCACAAGTGAAAATGAAAATATTATTGAGCAAAGGAGCTATTGGTTGTGAAGATTAATACTAAAAGATAAAATCGCTGAAAGTTTAAGAAAATAAATAAACCAATAACAGTAAAACTTAAGAACAAACAAGACGTTAAGGGCTAAGGCATCCAATTTCACCAATAACAATCCTATTCCGATTCTTAGCCATCAACTATCCATTTAACAACTCCTATGTTGATGATTAAGTTTCCTAATTCTATAATCCGATCATGATGTATGCATCAAATTATATTCTTCTAAGAAGCAACCTAGCATGGTGTCTGCCTAGATTTCACAACTTGAAGTTCCCCAAGTACAATGGAAACTTTTATAGAACCACACAAAACCTAGAACATGGTGTATGCTTCTAGTAAATTGTGATCTCAAATTCATGATTTGAACAAGAACATAACATGGATGTATACCTATGAACTTGCAACAAACACTTATTAATTCATACAAGTGATAGCCAATAGTCAAGAACGAAAGAACAAGTGAATTAAGCCCAAAATTTGAGATTCAACATAACGAAAATTGTCTTGGATAATCAAATAGCTAAAAACACAAAATATTATTGTTATGGCTACATTGTAGCCTTAGCAAAAGAATTTAGAAACACAGTCATGGAAAACATAATTAAAGATAACCTCTTCTGCGTTTTTTTCTTTTCTTTTTCTTTTCTCCTCTTCAAGTCTGCAGCCGTTCTCCCCTTTATTCCCTTGCTCCGTAGCAACAGCCACTTCGAACCAAACTGTTCAATCCCCCCAATTTTATTTTATTTTTTGCTTTTCATCTCCACCCCTTCACTTGTATTTTATGATGATTAAGTGCATTATTGGGCCTAAAAACACTGCTTATATTTCTCTATCAAACTGGTCAGACTAATTTACTTGTTGGGCTTTAAATCTCCAACTCAAATGAACTGCACAGATTTGGTCCAAATCACTTAAAATGCAAAGTTAACAAAATCTGGAAATCCTAACAGCAGTCATTAAGATGATCATAATTCATTACAGGAGCATGGGATTGACATAATTCCAACTCTATTTGAAAGAAGACTTCCATATCTTTTCATCCATATATGGTATGCAATGAGGTTCCTCTGGATGAATAAATGGCAGCATTAAAGTCACTGGACAGAAACTCCCATATCCCAGATTTTCCAAATTGTGTCACCTCCATGTCTTAGGCATCGCTTTGATATCCTGTGATCGCTTTTAGGCTCTCAAAACTCCTCTTTTTAGCCTCAAAATCCCTTTCTTTGCAATTAATTCCACAAAATAAGAAAACCACAAGTAAACTACTACTAAGGGATGAAAACTATACATAATCCAAATACTAATGTCACATCGCGGTCCGGGGCGGACCACTTCCCGGGCTCGACTCCACTACCGTAGCACAATATTTTCCGCTTTGGGCCCCGACCACGCCCTCACGGTTTTGTTTTTGGGAACTCACGAGCAACTTCCCAGTGGGTCACCCATCATGGGATTGCTCTAGCCTCCTTCTCGCTTAACTTCGGAATTCCGACGGAACCCGAAGCCAGTGAGCTCCAAAAAGGCCTCGTGCTAGGTAGGGATGAGAATATACATTTAAGGATCACTCCCCTGGGTGATGTGGGATGTCACAATTCACCCCTCTTAGGGGCCCGACGTCCTCGTCGGCACACCACGGCTAGAGTTAGGCTCTGATACCAAATTGTCACATCCCGGCCCGGGACGGACCACTTCCCGGGCTCGACTCCACTACCGTGGCACGATATTGTCCGCTTTGGGCCCCGACCACGCCCTCATGGTTTTGTTTTTGGGAATTCACGAGCAACTTCCCAGTGGGTCATCCATCATGGGATTGCTCTAGCCTCTTTCTCGCTTAACTTCGGAATTCCGACGGAACCCGAAGCCAGTGAGCTCCCAAAATGCCTCGTACTAGGTAGGGATGAGAATATACATTTAAGGATCACTCCTCTGGGCGATGTGGGATGTCACAACTAAGGTGATAAAAACTTGTATAAATATGATTGTATCAATGATTATTTAATTTTTTATTGTATTTTCTTTTTTATTATTAAATTAAGATCAAACAATGAGTGACCACGATTTTTTTTAGACTCTGGTATACAACAGAAGGGGACTTAGGGGACTTCGGTGATGATGACAATCGCATCCTTCCACGTTAAACTCAAATCATGCATGACCAGAATAATTTTAATTTTATATGTAAAACTTGAACTTGTTTTGGTTGTAAATTAATACTCGCTCGGTGCTTTATGGCTAATTAAGTTAATAGCAAACTTTTAGCTTTAATAAAACACAATAGTAATCTTATCACATATTTGTACAATCATTCATACATAGAAATGGAATTCACATATATTGTGGGTTCTAACTCTATTCGAAAGATAGTACGAATTATAATATGAATATGTGATAAGTGTAACATAACTCTTGATAAAAAGAGCTTTAGGAATGGCCAATAGGATGACTCTTGTCCCGTGACTAAATTTTGCTATTGCACTATATACACACACATATATTGCCTTTGGATCAAAGGGATCCCCATTTTTTTGGTAAAATTGGGGATCAGTTGTAGGGCTCACTCTACGTCGAATTTCAACGATCCGAACCATCTATTTTGTAAGTCTCGGTTCATAAAATTATCCTTGCAAAAATTCAATTTAATCTAAAACTATTTGCCTATTTAATTATCATGTTGAAATTTCATTGTTTCTTAAAGAACAAAGTGTTCTCCAATTTCTTTAACTTAATTAGATACCTCAAATATTTTCGATTTTGCTAATATTTTGTAAGAATGATTTATGAAGTGCAACTTAAAAAATAGACAATTCAGAACGTTAAAGTTCAATGTGGTGTGCGCCTAACAACTAATCCCAATATAAATATATATATATATATATATATATATACATACATACATACATACATACTATACATATATATAGGCCCTTTAACAAGATGATCCCCATTTTCAAAAAAAAATAGCGACATCATTTTGACTGTTGGATTTGTTTCAATGAAATTGTGTGAATGAGATTAAATCACAGGTCATACAATTTCGACCACAAAATTTCATTAAAACCAAATCTAACAGTCAAGGGATGTTCCTTTTTTTTTTTTTTTTTTTTTTTTTTTTGTTGAAAAATAGGAATTCCACTTGTTAAAGGATTCCTATTATATACACTTTTTGTTGAATGCTTTTAGGCTTATTTTTCTTATGCATAGTTTCGCACCCACGGATTTATCAAATGCAATAGAAAAATGATTTTTTTCACCCACAGTTTCAGTTTGTCCACTTCTCTTGCACGTATTATTCTTTGTTTTTTACCTTTAAATAGAATAATAATCAAATAATTACAATTAAAAGGGATGTGCACATAGCACAAAAGGTGTGTCAAAATCATGTCCGTAAATCACATGTCAATTTTCTAAGTCTTCTTTTAATTCTGTCCTGGTTTGGCACTGAGGTGATTATGAAAAAAGCTTGGAGCTGTTTTTGTGTTTGGTAAACATTCAGTTTCAGTTTTTTTTCACAGTTTTTGATAAAAAAAAAGCAAAAAACAAGAAGCTGAAAAACCGGTTTTTTTTCACATCCGATATACATAAAAGTTTACCAAACACTATAATACTGCTTTTTTTTTTTTTTTTCAAAAGCACTTTTACAAAAAAGTTTACCAAACACTATACTGCTTTATTTCACAGTTGCTTATTCTTATAGCACAATAGAAGCAATTTTTTTTTCAAAGTACAGCAATACCAAACTAGCCCTCTCTTGCCGCTCCATTTTCTATATTTATAAGGAAAAGAGAGCAGCGAGACAAGAGTTATGACAATTTTTATTAAATGCCAAATTTGTCCTTAATTTTAACAGCAAATTGGATGAAAATTGAGAAACTTAACGGCAAGGTTCAAATTGGCCGCTTTTATATAGTTTAGGTGACAAGTACTATAAACAAATTTGTGTGTGGGTACTTGACCCATTTCCGAAAACATGTGTCACTCTTTTAAACTACCTATTAATAAATTTTTTTTTGTCAATTAAAAGATGATGAAAAGAGCAAATGGCCCTATATCATACTGGAGGAAAGAAGTTGAGCCATTGCATGATGATGTTGGTTCGAACCCGTCAGTGACTAATCTAACAAAATCTATCATTTGACAAAAAAAAAAAAAAAAAAAAAGCGTGCAAAGATTATTAAGTCTTATATCACAAAATAAGATTATGGGCAATAATAAAATTTTGCACAAATCAAATGTTGCTTTTTTTTAAATTATTATTCACTCACATATCATCATAACATATCTCTAAAATTAAAGTGTACCTTCGGATCATATAACACATCTCCAAGAATCATTTGATATGCTCCAAAAGTACAACATTAAGCAGAACCCAGAAAAGTGTACCTTCAGAGTATCATTAGGAAAGTTCTTGGGTAATATGGTTACTAAGCGTGGAATTAAGGCTAACCCAGATCAGATCAAAGCCACCATATAAATGAGATAGCCCAGAACCAAAAAAGAAATACAAAGCCTTACAGGACGAGCGACAACCCTCATCAATTTCCTATCACGATCTGCCGACAAGTGCAAACCATTCTTCACAACAATAAAAAAGACCAAGGGTCTACTCTGGACGGATAAATGTGAAGAGGCCTCTTTAAACTTAAGGAATTCCTTTCCAAACCCCCAATGCTACCTAAACCGATGGACGGAGAAAACTTGTACTTGTACTTGGCCGTATCCGACTGTGCAGTAAGCACAGCTCTAATTCGAGAAGGCTCGAGGGAGTAGAAACCGGCATACTACATATCAAAAGCTATTCTTGAACTAGAGATGAGGTATCAGAAAATGGATAAACTCATCGTGGCACTAGTAACAATAGTTAGAAAACTCCGACCGTATTTCCAGTCATTTAGAGTAATCTACATGGCAGAGTACCCACCGAGATCTATCTTGCATAGCCTCAACGTCTCGTCCAGAGTCACCAAATGGGCAATCGAACTAGGTGAACATGAGATAATCTACCGAACCAAGACATCAATCAAGGGCCAAGCATTGGCGAACTTTGTACCGAATTCACGCCGACAACCTAATATACCATAGACGCAGTAAGTCCTAAGGCCCTCCAAAAAATCCACGCCTTTGGAAGCTTTACGTTGATGGGTCGTCCAACATATATGGGGCTGGCGCAGGGATGGTGCTGCAAATATCGGACAATCTATACTTGAACAGGCTTTGAAACTTGGGTTTAAAAAAAGCAACAATGGAGCATAGTACGAAGCCCTCCTGGCAGGGCTCAGAGTCGCAGAAGAACTCCAGGTAAAAAAATGCTAATTCATTGTGACTCGATCTCATAGTTAATTAGGTCACAAGGGATTACATCGCCCACCATCCTGTTATGGGGCTTTACCTGGACAGAGTTAAAATGCTACTCAAGAAGTTCAAAAAATATGAAATCACACACATCCCCAGATAAAAGAAGAGCCACACCGATGCACTCGCCGAGGTAGCTTCAAACGTAGATTACTCTTTTTAACGAATGATCCCCTTCGAATATCTAGAAGCCCATAGTATCCATGAGATGGAGCCTGAGGTGGTAGTTGTTATTGACGCTCGAGAAAATTGGATGGATCAAACAACGACTACATACGAGACAGAAAACCACTAGAGGACCGCAACTTGACCAAAAAGCTTATCTAGAAGGTGTCAAGATACACAGTTATTCACGGAAAGCTTTATCGATGTTTATACTCCAAACCTCATACCTTGTGTGTCACACCAATGATTGGCCTACAAATTCTAATTGACAACTCCGAGGTCTAAGACAATCATGCTAGAGGAAGGTCGTTGGCCTATAAACCAGTAAGTGCAGGTTACTATTGGCCCATAGTTGCGACAAATGTCAAAGGTATGTCTTTATGAATCATCAACACGCGGAAGAACTCAATACTCTGAAGCCTTTCAGGCAATGGGGATCTAGTAGGACTCCTTACGAACGCCCCAGGAAATAGGTAGTACCTGATAGTGGCAACAAACTACTTTTTGAAATGGGTAGATACCGAGCCCCAAACAAGAATCACAGCCATAATCGTCAAGTTTTTTGTTTGGAAGAACATCATCTGTCGATTCAGAATTCCCCACACTATACTAACCAACAACCGGCTACAGCTCATTAGCTCTAAGGTCACTGACTGGTACAAAGAACTCAAGATCTGTCACCTCACCTCCACTCTGAGATATCCACAAGGCAACGGACAAGCAGAAGCCCTGAACAAAACCATCTTACAATGTTTCAAGAAAAGACTGAAAGAAAAGAAAAGCAAGTGGCCAGAAGAAACTGCCTGAAGTCTTATGGGCTTATCGCATGACAATCTGGAAAGCCGAAGCCTCGAACAAAACCATCCTACATGTTTCGTTTATATTCATTGTTAATGTGTGCGTGTGTGCATATATTATAACCAATATATATGGGTCAATTTGACAAATTTGCACATCCTATGGATGTCATGTGTTAAAAGGCAATAAGCGTGGGATGAATTCCATTTTATTTGTTTAATATTTATACCTTCCTCACATTAGCGGAGCCACATAGAGGGCAGTGCTGACCATGCCTATCCTGAAATTTCACCTTTTGTATGTACTCTTTGCAAACTTTCACAAAAAATGAGCATGTGGCCCATTCGCTACAGGGGTTTTGTAATTCCAAATGGCCATGGTTCAAAACTTGCTAGTGTTCCAACATTTATTTATTTGTTTTTTTTAAAAAAAAACCTTTAAAAAAAAAGTAATTTGCCATATTTTTACCATATTAAAACTAAATCCTTTTTTTTTTTTTTTTTTTTTTTTTATAATTTAAAAATCATACCCTATTTTTTTGGACAGTTGATAATAAACAAAGGCCTTTACAGTTTAGGGCAAGATCTAATTTTAATTCATGATCTTAAATTTTTGTTCGAATCTCGTCTTAGTTTTTTTTTTTTTTTTTTTTTTATAATTTTTTATCAAAGCTTGTAAATAAGTTTTGTTCTTATGATATAATCATTTCAATACTAGGCTTTTCATACAAAACTTAAATCTCTCCCATTCTTATTTGATTAAAATTTTCCATGCTAATACAAAATAAAACCTTTATTTTTTCTCCCATTAATATATTTCAAAGGCTAATTTCTTTTTAAGGAAAGCTAATGAAAAAAAGCTTCAAAATTTTGAATTTAATCAAGGGAATTGTTATTGGCACTCTAAAAATCTCATTTTGTACTCCAAACTTTCTATAATTAAAAAGGAAAATACACTTGTGAGGAGTCTATAATAAGATTTTTGAAGTGCTAATAACAGTTTCCTTAATCAAAAGCTATTTAATAACTTTATTTAATGATAAAGACAAGAAAAAAAAAGAAAAAAAACCCTAACAAAAGCGTGTGCAACTCAAACCATACAAACAAAATAACAAAAATTTCAGAGAGCGAAGCAAATCAACTGGAGAGATCTGAGGAACGAGATCACCACTTTCTTCTCATAAGCCAAAAACCTTCAGACTTTTTCTTTAGGGTCACAGTAGTGGCTGGGTACAAAGCTTAGGACGACTACGGCTATTTCTTTAAGGTGGTGCTGATCGGCGACTCCAACGTCAGCAAGTCCAACATGCTATTGAGGTTCACCCGGAACGAGTTCAGCCTCGAGTCCAAGTTCACCATCGATGTTGAGTTCGCCACTGGTAGCTTGGATGTCGATAGCAAAGTCATCAAAGCCCAGATTTAGGACACTACTGGCCAAGAAAGGTTTATGTAATTTATGCTTTCTGGTTGCTGTGAATGGGTACGTATTTGGAAATGCCCGGTTGCTAGTTGCTACATGTTATGTCATTAATCCATCAGATATAATATGTACATATTGCAATGAAGAAAGGTCTCTATAATTTATGCTTTCCAGTTGGTCGTGAATCACTGGATCTCGGGTCGTGAATCACTGGATCTCGGATAATCATTAATGAGTTTCTAAGCATACTTCATCTTTGTTGACAAAGGTTACTGTCTAATGGTCAAACAAGCAGAAGGGCTGGTGCATCATCTGCTTGAAGTCCTACTTTACCTATGATCAAACAAGGTTCTGAGAGAAAAAAAGAATTCTGCCTCAATGGCATTCATGTTTTCATGCATACACGTAGGCAAAAGCTTGTTTATCAAATCACTATTTTTTGTTATTTTTCTTCTTCTAAATAAGTGCTTGAGTGGCAAGCCTTCCATTGATTAGAATTGAGAATTAATTGATCTACAACACCCAGTGATTCGCGACCTTCACCGTCTTTAGAATCCTTTCCGCTCCCCTGCATCATCTTGGAAATCCTAGGTAACATGGTCATAAGTTTCAAATTATAGATCATCTCTCTTCTCATGGAAATCCTAGTTACAATATGTTCAAGTTTGTGATTGCGATTCAATTCTTGAAATTCTAGTTCCTTACCATCTTATGGATCTCATTATTTTCACTGCTTCAACGTGGGGATGTAACCAACCAAGATAAACAAGGTGGAATTTTTAATGGTGATTTAAGAAATGGTCAGTGTTTAGTTTACAAAATGGTGATAGTACCCGTGTTTAGTTCTAAAATAGTCAATGTTCAGTTTAAAAAATATTTAGTATTCAATTTCAAAAATAGTGTAGTACCCGTTGTTAGTTTAAGAAATAGTTAATGTTCAGTTTAAGAAATAGTGATAGTACCAATATTTAGTTTAAGAAACACTAAAGCACCTATGTTCGATTTTCAAAAATAGTCAAAGCTCATTTAAAGAAATAGTTTAGTACCTGAGTGGTCAGGGAGAGAAAGAAAGTGCAGATGGACGCGCAGGACCCTGTGTGTTAGTTTCTTATTACTTTTTTTTTATTTGGTTTTTTATTATATTAAACTTTTGTTATTTTCATTCAAGTTTAAGTCATTTTCATTAATGTTTAAGCCTTATTTATTAAAGCTCCATTCTTTCTATGGCTTAACGGCCCCTTCTAATCTGTTTTTTTGGCTCCACCACTGCATCCTCGTCTATTTCATATTGGAGAAAACATTCACAAAAGTGTCACTTCCCCATGTACCAAATCTTCGGATAAATAATTTTTTGAAATTTGTTGTTTCCCTTTATTTTCTTTGTTGTTTCCTTTAATTTTTTGTGATTATTTTGGTCTTGCTCTTCATATTAATAAATGTAATAAGATGCTTAGGAGTTAATTCTTCATATTTTGCAGATCTATAAATTTTAAAAACAAAAAACTGCTTCACTTAATTGGTTCTCGCAGAAGACGAAGCACGCAACAATATAGAATTGACTATAAATATATACATATGGTTAATTTTTTAGAAAATGTACGATTATGGAGCAAAAAATAATCAAGGTATGCTAAGAACTATTCAGGTATGCCACATTTTTCAGAAAATGTACGATTGTGGAGCAAAAAATAATCAAGAAAATTATGCAGGTGACACATGGATTTTGTTGAAAGTATGCCCACAAAGCCACTCATTTGATGTAATAGCTTTTGGAATACTTATTGTGTTAAACTATTATATGTTTAATGAAGGGCAAAGCTTATTGTTAATCACTATTTATTGTATTATGTGTTTAAGCAATAAGGGAATCCAAGGAATGTATTTAATCCAAGAGAGAAGTGATCTAAGTGAGTTAGATTAACGACACCTTTCTTTTATATTCATTCCTAAAACGTTCATAGCCATATGATTGCCAATTGGGCATTGACAGTCCACTAAGGTTAGTACGTGTTATGTTAACTCAAGCGTAAGTATGACTAGTCTCAAGTCATTTAGTGTTGAACATTGAGACAAACACATAGGTGCTCAAAAGGTAATTGAGTACACTGAATAACGATAAAAAAAGGAATTCGAACATACATGTCATGTAAGAAGTCATAAGTTGCAATATGCAAAGTAGTTCTTTGACCTGAGGCATCATAGATGTCTAATGGTTAGGTCATTAATCTTTGATCATGTCAAAGGCATTCCATTGAGAATGTCCATGGCATTGTTAGGGTCAAGCTATCTAGTCATGTAGGCATATGAATGCACAACAAGGGATCTCTAACCTTCCATGGTGGAGGGAGAATACTCTGAGATATGATTCGGGAGTCTTTGGCCAAAGCATACGAATATGACTTAGGAAGTTTGTTCCAAATCATATTCAATTGAATCATATAGAGAAGTATCACATTGGATAGTAGACATGAAACAAACTATCACTTAAACAATGTGATTAAGAGTATTGTATTAGAGAATGACCGTATTGCGTTGTAATTGTAACTGGATAGGTTCTCCAACCACTTCTACTTAGCTTGGGTAGCCATGACATGCTAGGTGTCACTCATGGTTTGTGGAAGCCCTGAGGATTAGCAAACACTAATCTTCATCAAGGGGAGAATTGAAATGTAGTTTCAATTCACAATCGATCGTTAAGAGTAACAATTGCCCACTGTCTCGTAATTGGAACCTAATGGATTGCACACCGAGTAAGGATGAAAGTGAAGAAATATAAATGAGATGGATAAGCAATTAAATAGTTTAATTGAGAATGGTGAAGATTAATTAATTAGTTAATTAATCTTACGAAAGGTTCGTATTGGGATTTTAAGTTGGTTTTAGGTTTCAGGGCCCAAAAGGGTTTTTGGTCCACAGGGCCCATTGAGTTTAGGTTGTGTGACAACTAAAACTAAATGGAAATTAGCCCAATAACTAAGTCAAAAACCGGCCATAGGGTGGGTGGATGCAAACTTGGCTTAATTATAAGTTTGTCACTCACATGTGAGGTGGTATAAAGACAACTTTATAGCCATTCTCTCACTAGGGTTTTCTTGGGTCAAAGAAGAGAAACATTTTTCTGTCTTTCTCTCCATAGAGGATGGCCACTGGGGGGAGGGATAACTAGCAATCTTTCTTCCTCTAAGTCATCCATTTCATCTTCACACCTCATCCTTGGTGTGGAGACTTAGAGACACTAAACCTTTGGTGTTCTTGGAGATCCTTTCCTCACATCCTCAAGGAGCAAAGGAGTATCAAAAGGAAGAAAATCACAAGGAAGATCTAAGGAGCTAGGAGGTGACTTGAAGGCCCTTCACTTGGGTGAATCCCTTGTGTAAACAGGGATGAGCTTCAAGGGCAACAAATCTCAAAATCCTTCCTTATCTTTAATGTTATTAAAGACTCTTGTGGTTCACCATTCACTAGGCTTTGAAAGTCATGGGTTTTAGAATTGTTTTTCAATGCATGCCTACTTTAAAGTGTTATTAGTTTGCTTATGTGTTCAAATGTTCTCACATGTTCTTAGTTAGTACAAAATTTATCCTTCAGACTTTTGGGTATAAAAGGACAAAGGCACACTGGGATTCCCACACACATGCAACGAACAATAACGGCTCAATCAAGGAAGAGTCAAAGGTGATCAAAATGGTATTTATTCAAATCCCTCACATCACTCCTCATCAAATCTTTATTCAAAAGGTAACTCCCAAATTTCCTATTTAAAATAGGATTAATTGCCATGTTAAGTTAGGATTATGTGAAATAATATCTTGCAATTATTCACCTAATTACACCATATATGGCCGGCCACTATTCTCCAAAGAGGGCCGGCCATTCCTTTATAAATAGCCTTATTATCCCACTAAAAAGTAAGGTATTTTCTACCCATAAACTCCAAAACAATTTTTTTTTCATAATTCTAACCAGCATCGGAGATTGTTCGACTGAAGCCCCCATTCATTGTGGGCGCGTGAGGCTTTTGACCTTAATCTTAGATGTTATTATTTTGCAGGTGCATTTTCGTCAAAGGAGAAGACGGTGGAAATTTGCATCCACAAATTGGTATTTTCAATTAGAGTTTGATTCACACGCTCGAAGAAGACTCTCACATTCAAAGTTTCTCATTTCTCGTTCATTCATAGATTTTTCGTACGTTCTTATTCATAAATTTTTTTTTATAAAGTTCTTTGAATAAATGTAAAAGAAAAGTACAATGACTAGAAATTCGGAAACCATGACGAGCGGAACTTCCTACATTCAAAGATCCAGATTAAATGATGGAGAACTCGATGTAGCCCCACCACGATGATCCACGAGGCTTAATGCGACGATTAGAGAAACGGCATCACCGTGGCTATGCCAATGGCAGCAATCACCGTGGTAGCTTATGGCGAGATCCAAGCCTACGGTGAATGCACCACCTTGCAGTTGTAAGCCCAGGCCTATGCCACCTTGCAGCAGCGAGCCTAGGCCTGCACCATAAGGGAGCCCAGCACTGCCCAACACAAGTAGGCCCAAACCGTAGCTACCAAGACAGCAGCCCAACGCGAGTCCATAGTAGTGCAGGCTCAAAACACATCACGGGCTCAATCCGTGATGGTTCTCTCGACCTAAGTTCAATGAGCTCCTAGCGTCACACCGTGCTCACGTGCCCCGCACGTGGCATGTCCTATTTTTGCGGCCCAACCCACTTCATGGTCCACCTAGCAGCCCAAACAGGTCCAAGACCAGTTCAACAATCTTGACTACTAATTTCTGGACCGACGATTGAACCAGGGCTATTTTCACCTAATTTCTTCGCAAATTTGGCATATCCCAACTCAAATCTCGCGCCTAGAGTCCATTACACTTCCATCACTCAAAGAGACGCATACCGTCTATGCTCTTCCACCCCAAATGGCAAACAACACTTGTCTAGAGAAATCATAGAGTTGATAAACGCCCTAGTGCAACATACAACTTTGGTGAATCAGCTCTTGTAGCGTACCAAGATGCAGCGTGCCCCAAACGAGGTGTCTCGAAATAGGACAAGGGTATACCTTGTACTTCTCCAGCAGCGTCTCGATAAGCAGCTCATCGACCAACCATGAATCGAGCGTTCTGGTAGTGTACATTTTAAACTAGGACACTGAGATAGTGTATACTATTGTCTTAGCGCACAGAAAAGCGTGTACTCTTGGTTAAGCCCACGAACGAACATATATTCACGGTTGAGGCCACACTCCGATAATCAACATGAGTAACCTTCCAGGTGAAGTGTTCATTTGCTGCTAGGCCCGCAAGAAGCATCATTCATCTTACTTCAAAGTAGGCAGCATGATGGACGGAGAGAAACAGTCACTCAATCGAGCTCAAGTTCAGCCGACAGCTTACAAGTAATTTGCTCACCTATTAGGAATGTACCATATGCACTGTAACTATGCATTGCCAAGCCGAACACATGGAAGAGCAGCCTAGACCAGCAGGTCACGACCTGGGGCAGCCGAGAGCTCTACTACCCCAACAAAGGAAAATTTAGGAAGAAGTAAAAATGCTCCTGACCGAACTATTGTGCGACTTCCAGCGCAACAAAGTCATTGACGAGGCGTTCTTAAGAGACATGACCAGCATAAGCAGGTCACATTTCACAGACATGATCAAGTAGGCAGAGCTTCCACGCAAGTTCAACATGCCACATTTCACATCATTCAAAGGAAATGGAGACCTGGAGAGGCACCTAAATGGTCCAAACACTTCTTAACGAGTAATTAAATGAGTGTTGGAACTTAGGCCAGTACGGCTTAGTTTACCGACCCCGCACAGCGATAAAGGCCTAAGCCTTGGTGGACTGTATAACAGAATTCACGCCTAGCCTAGACAACACAACATAGCAGCCTAACAACACCCCGGAGGCAACCGAGCATGCCCTAGCCACGCTTGCCTTACCCAATGGAGACTTCTGGCATTTGCACATCGACGACACATTCAACTACAAGGGCATGAAAGTAGGCGTGGTCTTCATTACCCCAGATAGTTTGATGCTTGTGCAGGCGATCACTCTAGGCTTCAAAGCATCCAACAACAAAGCAGAGTACAAAGCCCTACTAGTAGACCTCCGAATGGCAAAAGACCTGACGGTGAAAAAGCTTGCAATTCATTATGATTCCTAGCTAATCACCAACCAAACTACTAGGGAGCACGAGGTAAAGTATCTGAAGATGACGCAATACCTAGAGAAGGTATGAAAGCAGCTTGAGGCATTTAAGACTTACACCCTCATTCAAGTTTCGCGGGCAAACAATGCCCACGTGGATGCATTAGCCGGCATAGGCTCCGCCCTCGACCATCAATTCAAACACTATATTCCAGTAGAGTATCTGGACAAACTAAGCATAGAGGCAAAGCCAACAGCTGAGGTGTCACAGGTTAGTACAACTCCAAACTGGCAAGATTCTATTATAGACTACTTGGTAAATGGCCCACTTCCTACGGAAAGATTGGAGTTTAGAAATCACCAAACGAATGCAGCATGATACTACATATGGAACGGTATTCTCGTCCAAAGATCCTATACTGGGCCACATCTTTGTTGCCTAGCGTCTCCCAACGTTTGTGGAAATCACTCTGGAGACCGATCCTTAGCACATAAAGCTCTTAATACATACTGCTATTGGCCTACTATGAATCAAGATGCTAAGGAATTAGTACAAAAATGCGACCACTGCCAACGTTACAAGCTAATACCAGCATTGCCTACTAACGAACTACACCCACAGATGAGTCATTGACCGTTCATACAGTAGGTAATCGACCTGGTAGGGCCAATGTCACATGTTACTAAGGGTAAAGGCATGATGATCGTGGCAATTGACTACTTCACTAAATGGGTGGAAGCAAAGCCTTTGACAACCACAACTCAATTGAACATAGAGCATTTTATATATAGGAACATCATCTCCCGATTTGACATTCCCCAATCTGTCATCATAGATAACGGCCTGTAATTCGTAGGCAAAGATTTGGCGAAGTTCTTCCAAAAATATGGCATCAAGTAGCACATGTCCATGCCAAGGTATCCTCAAGGCAATATGCATGCCGAAGCATCTAACAAGAAGATTCTTGACTGCCTCAAGAAATCTCTCTCCAACAAGAATGGAAAATGGCCAGAAAAACTTCTCGGAAGTCTATGGGCGTGTCGCACAACCAAACGACGAGCAACCGATGAGACTTATTTCTCCTTTGCATTTGGTTCAGAAGTCTTCATTCCTTCCAATGTCCTCGTGCTAAGTATTAGCATTATACTGCCAATCATTAAGCATAACAAAAAGGAGAAGGCCACAAACTTAGACTGGCAGAGAAATAATGCGAGAAGGTCATTACTCGCATTGCAGCCTACCATCAACATCTATTCTCTAGTTACAACGAAAGGGCCAAGATATGGAAGTTCCGGCCCAGAGATCCAGTCCTAAGAAAAGCCTTCATCACTGCCTGCAGAGAAGGCTCCACAAAGATGGATCTCATATGGAAAGGTCCATACAAGATCAGTAGAGTAGACGGTAAGGGTAGTTACACCCTCGCCATCATGAACGACAAAGAGATCGAAAAATAATGGAACACGTACAATCTCAGGAAGTACCATGCATGACCTCCCGCTACATTAAGGCTCGAGGACTCAAGCAGTTCAACGGGCACCACCTCGCAAGCCGATGACTGTTTAGTCGTTGTGTAGTTCCTACCATACAGCTAAGTTTTTGTTAGTTTCACTCGTTTTCAATGAGGAATTCAAAAGTAATTTACAACTTAGCTTGGTTGCATACTTACAACAATTGATCAAACCTGCACTTCAAAAGAAGATCGTGTTCTTTTTAGGGACTTATCTTAGGAATTGCACCCCCTAAGGGACCAACCATATTCTCTAGTGCGAAAGGATAAACCAATTCCCCGACACCCATATGGATTTGCTCTCTGATGCGAGAAAAGAAACTATACACTCTAAATATCCAGACATGGATAAGTCGGGCTGCCCTGGTGTAACTAGGTGCATGATGGCTTGCACCGGGATTCCTAAAAGTAACCACAATGGTCTTTTTTAAGGCTTAGCTAATTGAAGGATTTTTGGTCTTTTGGCCTAATACATGGGGAATCAGGCTTTAGAGATGTATGAGGCACATTATGCAGTACGCCCTATGGATGGCTGCCCTAGAACCCTAAAGTTACTACCGAGTGCACTAAAGTAGCCTACGGTTTCCAGAAGATTACCTACGACTTGCCCTTCAAGTAGTAAGCCATGCTAAACTTATACAACTGCATATTTTTGTGAAAGGTTAAATAGTTAATGATACTAATTCCTAAAGTGTTATGATACTTGCTTAGCAACCCCCAAAATTAGTTACATAAAGAGCAAAGAGCTCTCTCGGACCTTTACCTACGAAATTCCATACAACTGCGTTCTAGCTTGTCCACTTAATGTTATAGTTGTAATCTTCCTATTATCGTAGATCATCAACCTTCTCTTACGAAATGTTAGTGAATTTCATGTCCCAGAAATCTTTAGTATATTGAGATGTAGGCCACGCAGCTTAAAGGATTGAAGAAAGCCAAAGTTAACAGCCAAGTGATCACGCGAACTCAGCTACTTCTGTAAGTAAGGCGTCTGGTTATTGACCTTACAGCTAACAACTTTGCAAATGTTCTACATCAAAATCTACGCCTATAGGCTACGTGGGCATGTCTGCTTATAGAAAAGCAGCATGTCTGCCGCTGGTCTAAAGGTCAAAGGTTAGGTGTAAACAAACGAAACGAAGATGAAGAAAAGCAAAGAAAGCACGTTTATTAAATTTTCTAGCAAAATTGATAGACAAATAACAAAGGCCAATAGAGTTCAAGTAAAGCAAAAAGCAACAAGGAAAATAAAGCAAATCCTAAAGGCTACTTAGAAGACTACTCTTCAGCAGCTTGGACATCCTACGACTACTCGGCTGCCACACTTTTAGCAACCGCCACACTCTTAACAACGGTATCATCCAGCGCCGCCGGTTGCTATAGCCTGGGCAATAACTTCTCCAACTAGTTCACCGATGGAAGCCTGAAAAGTAAAGGCAAGTAAGTATTCCGGAGAAATAGAGGAGGTCTCAAAGTCTTTCCCAGCAAACTCAAAGTCAGATGGTCTACTATAGAGTTGATCTACATAACCTAGTTTGTAGAAATAGACCTAAATTTGAACAAGTGAAGCATCGAGTCCAACTTTTTCACCTTTCAGCTGCTTGTTCTCCTCGAGCAGGCTAACACAGACGCGTTGCAACTTATCCACTCCCTTCTTTAGACTTTTGTTGATCCTCAATACACCTTGAAGTTCCAACAATTGGGGTTCAAGCCTATTGATGATTTTCTAGAAGTGGATCACTTAATTATAAGGAACATTAACTCTTCATCCTTTACGTAAGTAGTAGAACGAAGCTCAGAAATGGCACGCTCAATGATCTTTTGGCGAACGGTCTTAAGCTGCAGAGAAATGGGGGTAGAGACATTGGACCCCTTCAAAGCGACGAGCTTAGACTCCAACTTTTTGATCTTCTTAATAGAAAAGCCTTAGCTGCCATAGTTATTGCAGCCTCGTTGGAAGCCTTGGTATCCCCTTGGTCAAGGAGCATAGACTCGGAAACCAAAATTGCCATTTTCTACATCATGGCAAACATAGCAGTCCTCCTATACTGGGTTGTATACTTCGCAAAGGAACTTAAGAAAACAACCCCTCTGACGCCATCAACAAGTTTGACACACTCGTCTATGTCTTCAAGCTAATCGGGCTTCAAAAGCGCACATATCTCAGTAGACTTTCCAGAAACAGGCTTGGTGGCTTTCTCGCAACTGCCCATACGAGCAGTCTCATTTTTCTTAGCAGGTGAATCAGTTACAGTAGCAAGAGGAGTAGGCCTTGGCACCACTTAGCAATAAACTCTAGTTTATCGCTCTTTATAAAGCAAACCGCTCCAAAGGTGAACCGGACTTAGCTCGCAATAGACGTCTTGGTATAGACTTCGGCACTGAGGGCACGACGAAAATTCTACGTTGAGCAATCTTATCAGCAATCGTACTAGTTATCTTCCACATAGCAGGCGTCATAGGCTCCGATCTAGCAACCTCATCTTTCTTTCATTTGGAAGAAGTCATGTCAATCACAAGCCTCTCGGCAACAGGCACACCCTCATGAGAAACGAGGAAGCCTTCGACTTTTTCTCAAACGGCATCTTTTGAGCATGCAGGGAAGATCTATTTTTTCCACTTTCATTTATAGCAAGCTCCGCGACAGCGATCAGACTAGCAAATACATCCACCTTGATCTGCTTTATCTCATCTCTTGGGGACATCCCACATTTTTCCCGTTGAAAAGAACTAAGCATGCCATTCACAGTACTCATCAAGGATACCTAAAGCAACGTGCACCTTCTTTATATTTGGAGAAGTCTTGGGGGTTGAGCCAAATTCCGAATCTACATAAACAAAAGAGGATAATCAACAAATAAGAAAGAAGCTTAGCAAAAACACAAGGCAGCCTAGAGACTAAGCAGTCTACTTACTGGTGATGAAAATCGTCGGAACACGCAGCTCATGGGAATAATCAGACTCCTACTCTCCACTTATCTCCAAAGTTTCCTTGGCCCAGTCATGATTTTCCTTCCTCGAATGATCGAAGAGCTTATGGCGGGATCGTAACTGCCCAACTCCATCAATATGGCATATGTCAAAGAAGTACAAGAATACGTTGACGGTCAGATCCAAGTCAAAGAATTGGCTTAGATTGAGGAATCTCACCATCACAAGGATCACATTTGGAGAACATTGAGCGGAGGCACACTTTATGGAGCAAAGCACTTCTTGGAAAAAATGCTGCAAGGGAAAAGTAAATCCCAACACGAAGTAATAGGGGTGAAACTTAATAACTCTTTGAGCCCCACTATATGACTCACGGCTGCTACCCTTCTTGACACGTTTCACACGCATCCCAGACAGAATGGAGTGCCTATATGCTTCAAGGAAATCTCTGAATGAGTCATCGAAATTAATTTTGAAGTGAGCAGCCTTGAAGTAGCCCACTTTACTCAAAGACTTGCCTTGACGATACAATTGTGGCACACCATCATCACTTTTGTGGCTTGAAGAAGACATGCTCGAAAAAATTGTACAAAGATGCAAGGAAAAATTGTTAGACGGCTACAAAAAATACAAAAAAAAAAAAAAAAAAAAAAAAGGTGCATCAGCCCCAATAGGCCCCTAGGCATAGTCCAATTAGAGGGGGGCTGGCGCCCCTATACCTCATTTTCTCTCATCTCACATGGTCCAAGTTTAGCAGGCCACAAACCAAGCCAAGGAAAGAGGCCCAAGCCTCTTTTCCTCTCTCCAACAGGGGTCTAAGCACAGCGGCCCAGACCTAAGTGCCCCAGTGCCTTGGCCCATGCCAGCCACACGCCAAGCCCTAGGCTTGTGCTGCCAACCCTCGGCCCAAGCCATGTCATGGCTCCTCAACCATGTTTTGACACATCCTCGACCCCCGTCGAGCTAAATTTCAAGCTTCGAGGCTCCTAAAAAAAAAAAAAAAAAAAAAAGACAAGGAAAAATAATTTTTTTTCTTACCTTAGTGCGGCATGAAGATGAGGAAAGCAACGAAAGACAATCATTCGCATGGGCAAGTGAAGAAGACTGCTAGGGGAGGAGGAACAAATATCCTCTATCTTTCTCTCTCTTGTAGGGTAGAATAAAGTGCTCTCTGAAGTTGATTTAATCATCTAGACTTAAATAGACTTTGGAAGTGATTTATTTCCCTTTCCTAGAAGGATCTAATTTCCAATTAAGTGGGAATCTACATCAAAATAAGAAACAATCTTATGTTTCCTAAAGCAAGGGAAGATCTCTACACCTGCTGCTTTTTCCTGCGAGCAGCCCAATAGGTGTGGGGGCATTTGTGGAGCCAAGAATAATCAAGAAAATTATGGAGCTGACAAATGAACTTTTGGGTTAAAATGACAAAATGACCCTCAAGGCACATGTGGACTTTTGACTAGCTCATTTGACTAGTCTACTGTGCAAAGTTAATTTTTATTTGCAGGATATTCTACCTTGTACCCAATTTTTTATACCATGAAGAAAATTGGGGTTCAACCCCAAAATCAATTGGCAATATGGGGAGTAGCTCAAGCCTCAGTCTCTTATAAGCACATGCAATGTCCATCTTCTCATGTATGTCAGATTCATTCTCAATACTATTAGCTGGTCGTGGGTTCCAACTTCCTAGGTCATGATTGCATCCTTTACGCTTTGAGGATGGGTGCATCATTGTTTGAATTTTTAAAACCATACAAACCCTCATGAACAGTATTTTTAAGGAGTTCAAAATAAATAAATTCATAATCATTAATGTACAAGTCTAAGAAATGTGAAAGCATATATAAACACTTGTGATTACATCTTCTATGCTTAGATGATGGTTATATGGTCGTTTAGATTTTTAAAACCCTCCAAATCTCATGAATAGTGTTTCTTTTATTTGAGTGCAAAATTAATAAAATTAATAATAATTATTGTAGGAGTGTGAAAAATGTAAAAAAAAATAAAATAAAATACAATCACTCGTAATGACAAGCTTTACAACTTTTGTGAAGTGGTCACTCCAAAATCCGACACCATAATCCATAAACCTTAGGTTTAAATTTAACCATCAATTGCATTTACGCTATATTCTATTCACCAAATTTCATTTTTTAGATTTTCATTATATATTGATATAAAATATATTTTCTTTAATGGGTAACAGATCAGGTCATATTACTTGATAATATTAACGGGTTGGGTCATATTACCCGTTTAATTTAACAGGTGTTATACAACACGATCCGTTAAGATATCGGGTATGTCACGAAAACTACACGGACACGAAAAATGCGATACGAATGCAGGCCTAGAAAGAAACCACCACCCAATGATTTCAAGGATATAATTTTACAAGGAGAAACGGCTTGAAATTTATATTCAATGAAATAAACCTTTCAAAGTAGTAACAACATGGCATTTATCACATAGTCCAAATTTGTATTTTGAAATACCCAATAAAAAATTCCAACAATCCCCCACATATTTCAAAATGAAAATTGAATCACCAATAGGGAATTTATGAAACACAAGTTTAATGGGGACAAGGAAGTACCAAAGGAAAATGAGAATCCAACTCATCATAATTGGTCTCCTTTGGACTATAAACTAGCCTTAGGATAAGTTAGCTTTAACTCACAGACATTTGGTGAAAATGAAATTTTCTATGAACCAAGATTTCTTTATGTGAATCATAGACTAACCACCCACTTTGAATTCTTAGAATTGAGCTTGTTCAAGCGGGTTGGTGCGAATAGGTTATGTGCCCACCTGGATGTTCATAAGTGCTTTAGAGAACCTGCCTAAACTTTCATAGGAAGCGGCCCCACTCCCACACTCATACAGGTGAATCCATCAAGTGTGCATTGCAGTCAAGCACACCGCCCAAATGTCGGGCTATGGAATTCAGTAGAACATAAGTTTAACCTTTCACACTGCAGTAATTGCACTATCTACACCATAGGGATAGACTCTAAATAATAAAAAAAATATGATAGTGCATGCCTGAAGAGCAAGTGACTTGTTCTTATGAATATGAACCTACTACCTAGGATCTCCATTCACATAGGTTGGGTTACCATCACTCTTGATCGTTGCAGTAAGCATAAGTCTCATCCCCCTCGATGTAATAATCATCATTTACTTTAGTGGATTTGTCAGAGGATTAGTTAGAGCCAATTCTAACCTCAAAATATTATATCATATGTATATATGTAAGATAAATTTATATTTAGCTCAAACTCTCATAGCTGGGCTATCACCGTATATAAATACAAATAAACTGGTCTCTTCCACAATTGTGGGATAACTCAAGAATAGATATAGTAAGAACTAGTCTCTTCCATACAGGATTTTAAAACATTTGTCGTCCAATGTTACTCCTCTTTAAGACTACCAATTGGTATTTCATAATGGACCTATATCTAATTAGGTTTGCTCTAGACATTGCATCTCAACATATTAAGGTAAGTGTCACAGTAGAAATAATGTTATATTATCATACGTGAAAAGTAGAACTTACCATAAATTATCCATTAATAAAGAGTACCTCTCATATATTTGTACGCGAAATATATGACTCTCTAAGACTTTTGAATGTACGCCAAATAAGTGCTTCATCACATATGAATTCACAACTACATATTGTAGTTGTCTTGGTATCTTCTTAGCAATAAGCCTACATTTCTATTAGACTTGGTAATTTCTTAGACGATCCGTTAACACGACACGTAAACGATACGAAAATAACGAATTTCGAGTCAACACGATAACATATTGGATCGTTATCGGGTCACACGATAAGAACCCGTTAATAACGGATCCTTAACAATTTTACATGACGTTGACACATGTGTAACCCTTTTCGACACATTAGGATAAAAGTTGATTTGATGATTTTAATTTTTTAAACTACTAAAAAGCCTTACTATAAAATACAATAGCCATATGTATATGTATTATTGTATTGTTATTCTATATAAATTTAAAAAATTTAAGTTTTATTTATTTATTTTTATAGTATACTATAAGTAAAAAGTGGGATTAAAAAATTATAAAACACATTAAAAATAAAAATATCCAGTAATTTAAAAATATCAAATTTATTTTCCTTTTAACTAGATAAAATAATAAATAAATTTTATGCTTGCATTTTGGCGGCAACTTTGCTTTATTTTATTTTATTTTTTTAGCTATAGAATTGAGTGGAAATTTGTAGAAATTACCTGCGTCAGTATTAAGCAAAAGCTCACTGTGGTCCACCGTTTAAACCCAAAACCCCCCCACCTATATCAACCTCGCGGAGTGAAACGCAAACCCTCCAATTCTCGACCGATCCATAAGATCTCTCTCTTGTCGCACGGCATGGCTGAGAGCGACGCCTCCGCCACAGCAACCGCAGAACCGTTGGCGCCGTCAGAAAAGTCGTCTTCGGAGGCGTCTACCACCGCTCCTCCGCCGGCGGAGAAGCGTGAAACAAAACGGTGGGCCGACGAAGAGGACGACCCTCCGGAGGAGCCCGAGAAGAACGACGACGCGCCTGCGCCCTCTACTTCCAAGCCGGAGGTCAACCTGGCCGAATTGAAGATTACCGAGAACAAGTTCCTCGACGATCCCGAAGACTCTAATATCAGTGCCGTACGATCCCTCTCTCTCTCTCTCTCTGAAATCTTCAATTCTTAGTTTCAATTAGGGTTTTGTAGCAAATTCAGCAGGGTTAAGATTGTTGATTTTATTCACAAATTTTGTGGAATGAATTGTTTTTACTTATTCGTAAATTTTGGGGACTGAATTTGATTTAGGTTACTGACGGAGACACGCCGTACACATCCGCGAGTAGTTTCGAGGATCTGAAACTGTCGCCGGAGGTACTGAAGGGTTTGTATGTAGAGATGCAATTCAAGAAGCCGAGCAAAATCCAGGCGATCACTTTGCCAATGATTTTGACCCCTCCCTATAAAGATCTTATTGCTCAGGCGCATAATGGTTCGGGCAAAACCACTTGTTTCGTGCTCGGGATGCTCAGTCGCGTCGATCCCAATCTCAAAGCTCCTCAGGCGCTCTGCATTTGCCCCACCAGAGAGTTGGCCATTCAGGTTAAGTTTCGTTCTTTGCTTGGATTCTTGCTCCAATTTGTTCTTTTGTTTAGTCTCAAATAGAAAATATGAAAGTTTATTTTGAAGAAAGAAGTGAATATGGCGTTTTGTGAGTGCGTGCGTGTGAAAATTGAATAAAAGTAAGCTTTATAGAGCAGGAGATTTGATGTTGTTAAGTGAATGTGGTAGAATATCGAAGTTCTTCAGAAGATGGGGAAGTACACAGGGATAACTGCAGAGTGTGCTGTCCCTACAGATAGGACGAGTTCTACCTCGATGCAATCCAGGCCACCAGTTTCGGCACAAATTGTGATTGGAACTCCTGGTACAATTAAGAGATTAATGTCGACAAAAAAACTCGGTGTGAGCAAGGTCAAGGTTCTTGTTTTCGATGAGGCTGATCACATGCTTGCTGAGGTAATCAAATTCTTGTGCTTGCATATTTGTTGAACTTTAAAAGTTCTCACCTTGTCTTCTTTGTTGTTGTTCTTCATGTATGGATTGTATGTTTTTCTAAGTGTAGTGCTTATGATGAAACAATGTAAACTCAATGTAGCCTCGGGACATTATAGATCAAGGGTCATTTTTTTTATTGGGCTGATGTGATATGAACAAATTCTGGGTTTTTTAGTGTCTAAATTGGTTGATGTGATCAAGGGTTGTTCTTTGAGCATCCTCATTCCTCACTGTGGTTTTTTCGAGTGTTAATTGCTGTTGCAGAATCTAGTGCATTATTGGTACTAAGTGGAAAAGTGTTTTTGTGCAGGATGGCTTTAAGGATGATTCTTTGAGGATAATGAAGGACATAGAGAGATTTAGCTCTCACTGCCAGGTTAGTTTTATCAGGTTATGATTGAATTTTATTGCACTACAATTTTGCCTATGTTTGGTCATTGTTTTTGTACATTTGAGGTTCGGTGAAACAAGTTTTGGAATTAGTTCTCTTTTAATTCAACTACCAGCAGTGGGGGTTGACCATAAATAAAGGTTCAGCGCAAATACTTAAAACATATCCCATGTTATTTGTGTCAGTAGACTCAGTACTGTTTTCTCGAAGACTATCTAGGACTCTAGGACTGTTAATGCTGTGGTTGGATCTCTTTAGTATTGATGATAAACGTTGTTGGCTATGGAAATGAAAGAGTGGTTATACAGGCTGAATCTACCACCATTTGAACGATGAATGTTTGATGATTAAATTATTGGTTTATGTTTGGTGATTAAATTATTGGTTTATGTATGCACTCTGCAGAATATTTCCTTAAATTATAAATATTTGTATGGAGTGGGGATTGACTTGACTGCCTTCTTATGTTGCATTTGCTTCAGGTGCTTTTATTTTCTGCTACATTTAATGAAAAAGTCACAAACTTTGTTTCAAAAGTGATCAAAGGCGGTGGTAATCAACTCTTTGTAAAGAAAGAAGAGCTATCTTTGGAGGCTGTGAAGCAGTACAAGGTTTATTGCCCTGATGAATTAGCAAAGATCGACGTCATAAAAACTAAAATATTTGAACTTGGAGAGAAATTGGGGCAGAGAATTATATTTGTACGAACAAAAAATAGCGCAAGAATGTTGCACCAGCAACTTGTTCAAGATGGTTATGCAGTTACTACCATTCAAGGTGCCCTCAATGCCGAAGATAGAGACAGAATAGTCAAAGAGTTCAAAGATGGTTTAACCCAAGTTCTTATATCAACTGACCTACTCGCTCGAGGCTTTGATCAACAGCAGGTGCCTTTCACTTTCCCTCTATTCTTAACCACAACCCCCACCCCCCTCAAAATGTCTTACAAGAGTTACATGGTGACTTGATACATTTTTTTGTAGGTTAATTGTGTTGTCAATTATGATCTTCCAATCAAATATAGAGAGGGCCCCAGGACACGTGATCCTCCCGAACCTGATTATGAGGTCTACTTGCATAGAATTGGAAGGGCAGGACGTTTTGGTCGCAAGGGTAAGTTCTCATTCTGAAATTTGTATTTTGGTGTATTTTTTCCCCATACATATTGTGGCTCTTTCCATGTACTAATGTAGTTGTCAGCTTTTAAACCTGCTACTTTATTAACAAAATGTGTACCTTTTATTTTTAACTGAGGGAACAATCGTGTAGGTTTAACTAGCAAACACTTTTTTTCAAGTGCATTTTCCCTTGAAATGTGCTGGGATCATGTATGCTGTACATCCTCACGTATAAGCATATTCGTGATGGCAATTTTTTGGCTCGGTTTGATTTATGTGCTAGTTGGGCCAGGTTTGGCTGTTTAGAGTTATGATACCGGTACAGATAGGTATTTTCAATCCTAGCTTAACATTACATTACTATATTGGTTTTAAAAAGCCTTATGCAACACTTATTCTAAACACCGTAGTGGGCCCCAGAGTCTCTTTAGAAGACCATAGCTATTAGGTGCTCCCCATTGTATTGGATCTGCATATATCATTTGAGCTAGTATACAGATATTACAGTGCTACGTCGGTTTGCAGTTAATAAACGTATGAAAACGTTGACTGAGCGTTTGCATATGTTCATGTGCAGGGGCTGTGTTTAACTTGATTTACGATGATTGGGATGAATTGACCATGTCAAAGATTGAGCAGTATTTTAACAACCCAGTAACAGAGGTAATAATCTTGCACCTCATCCTACTTTAGCTTTTGATTCGAAGATGCGAGCATCTCATCCTACTTAAAAAGCTCATGGAAATCGAGTCCTGGCGCTCGATGAAAGTTCAAATCTTTCTGGTCTGTTCTTTTGTACAGAACTTTGACGTTACGGTCTCACTATCTTATTGGAGATAAACTATTAGATCAATGTGATAATTTTGGCATTACCTTATTGACTCTCTTTTCCCTTCAATTACAGGTTCAAAACACCGAAGAAGCTTTTGAAGGCGCTCTTAAAGCAGCCGGTTTACTGTAATGTAATGGTCTATGCAGCATTAGAACAACCAGTTTTGCGAAAAGGAAAGAGGCGAAAGCGTTGTATGCCCAGCCCAGCGGAGGGCATACCTTACTAAGAATATGGTTATTTATTTGTTTCTCTTTATGGACCCGCGGAGATGCTTGATGGGTTCGTTTTCTAGTGTCTGTAAATGTCACTATTATTTCATGACAAATATTCACTCATTCTAGTTAGTTTGTGCCATGTTTTTATGAAAGGTTAAATCATTTAGCGATTTTGGTAGTTGATCCATTTTGTTTGCTAGCTTTCGAGTGGATTTTCGTCGTCGATAAACCGCTGAAGTTAAGGATTGAATTCTACATATCGAAGAAAGCTCATGTGTTATAAAACCATGTCATCTAGATTAGGCGATGGAAACCTCAAAAGTGCTTCTAATTGTTTGTTTATTTTTTCTGTTCATGGTATCTGAATGAACGTTAAATCTCCAAAATGTCACGGATTTAACAATTTAAAATCCCCAAAATTTCAAGTAACGTGCTTCAGAAATGAACAAGACTACTGCCTTGTGCTTAATTTCTAGCCCTAAATACCACCAATCCAAAACTACAACCATTTGATTTTTCAGTCGCATCAATTCGAGCATGAAACAGAGACAATGGCTGATATGGTTTTTACTAGAGATTCAGAGAAGGCAAAATAGAACAATGGGAGGGTGGTTGCCAGTCTGACTGCGATTGTCTCTGCGATTCCCGTTTCATTGCATGCAATTCCAGTGCGATACTCGGCAATATATTCCAATGGTGTGTAAGCTGCCTACAAGCCAATTTTAGCTCAGATTTCTTAGTTATAGGCTGTGGCAGACTCAGGAGTTTAAAATGATGGGTTCAAAAAATAACTTTTGAAAATCGATCCTACTTTCATTTTTATGTTTGTCCACGACCTGTTCTCATATTTTAAAAACTTCGTATCATAATATTATTATCAATAGAATCAATACATATTTCCCCAATGTATATAATTAAGCTATCATTCAACCATTGATCTCCCATCTTATAACGATATTGACTCGTCACAATATATGTTTGGAACTTATATCTATCTCCCTATGCTTACGAACCAGAAGGTCGGGAGTGAAAGCCTTTAGTCGGCCTATGCAGATTACTCTTTTTTCCAGGAACAAGAAGAACTAGCTCTCAACAACAGCCGGGTTCTACCATCAAAACGTGCTCCGATCGCACCTAGCCAGAAATGCCAAAAAAGCTCTTTCATCAGAAACAATTAACATGTAAAATCAATGCTAATTTGATGAGCAACTACACCAAAGGATATTGTCTATCCCTTTGTCTCCATCAACTTTTGTACACGACAAATAATTCCTTTCAATCTAGAAAATTGATTATGCCAGTGGCAGAAATATAATTCGTTATACTCTTGCAAATGACGTATATGCAAATTGATGGTTTCGAGATTGAAACGATTCCCTATGTAAATAAGCTATTTCAGACTTGATCTCTTGTAATTAGATCATATTTTAATGTCTGAAATGGAGGAGTATTTTCCGTTGTTTTTCTCTTAAATTACCTCCCCATAACTGTTTTAAAAAATACAAGGGAAAAAGAGTCAACATAATACAAGTTTTATCAAATTAACCATGACTCAACCAAAACTAAAAGGAATTAAAAAAGAATCTAATTCGGCACTACAGTCTTCATTTCATTATCATAATATAAAGCCAAAAATTCAAACCATCTAAATCGAATGATTAGAAATTAACCATATAAAGTCAATTCCTAATTACGACATATAAATTCAATTCAAATGTTCCAGTGAAGAGTCAAACTAAATTAACTTATGAAACCCTAAAAATCCAAATAAATCTAAGATGAGATAAAAAAAAACCGATGATTGGGAATTCGGGATTCCCTAATCGTACATGTCACGACCTGTCTATGAAATTAGAGTATTTTAATCTTCGAAGGTAGAAAATGGCCAAACTGCTCCTAGAGGAGAAAATATTGACTTTTGTTGACTATTAAGCTCGTGACACGTATGACCTATTCTCTTAGGACACTCTAATAGTGCTTGTTGATACTAAAGCGGGAACATAAGCAGAGCGAAAATTGAAGTTAGAATGAAGATTGTACGAAAAATGAACGTTAAGAGTATTTTAGTAGTTTTAAAAGTAAAGAGTAAAGAGCAAGAATAATAATGAGTGCTACTAAGCCCACCCCAGTGTCTTATTTTCTGACCCACATGATAATCCCACCCATCATAGAAAATTAAAAAAGTAAAATGTTATTTCTACACCCACCATTATTCCCAAAATAACTATAATATATATTTTTTAAATAACTCTAATATATCTTTAAATAATATTATAAATAAAGAAACAAAAATAGAAAGAAAAAAAAATGAACCTAAGACCTAGACAGTCATCATCTCCTTCACACCTAACGCTGCCCTGCAGAGACCCTGGATCCCCAAACCACTCTTCTTCCTCCTTTTTTGTCAAAACCACAGATCTCACACCCAACTCTCTTTTTTCTCCATTGAAGTTTCTCGCCTTCATCTAGCACACACCCATTCCTTCCTCCAATCTTTCCGTCGATTCTAACCCAAATCTTTCCCAACCTCTTTCCACCAAAGATATCACACCCCACCCACCATTATTTATTATTTTAAATTATTTTTTGTTTTTTCAAAATTTTAGTACTAAATTAAATAGGGATTTAATAATCTTCTTTTAAGATGATAAATATGTTATTAACATTTTCATTAAATGATGGGTGGGGAAATAAGACACCGGGATGGGAATATCACCGCTCATAATAATAAGGCTAGATTTTTTTTGTTTTTATTTTTATTTTTGTGGTCTCTGTGATGAGACTCTAATTTTGATCCAACCTCTATGATGAAAAAGTAGTTAATCATAACCTTGTGGTCAAATTGATTAGCAATGTCGATCCAATTAGCTATTTTCATGTCTATTACATCCCCGTTAAGATGCAAGGACAAAAATGTCCTTCAATCCAATTGGTTGTCTCTGAAAGACTTTTTGATATCAATTATAATACTTCCAAATCTGCACACTTACAGGCCTTACGGGAAGGCTTTTATATATACACCACAACAACACTTTACAGATTAAACTTGTAAGTGACAGCCTGCACACACACATGCCGCAGCATCATCTATACACCTTTACATATTAAACTACTAGGTAACAACACACACACATGCAGCAGCACCATCTGCTGTCTTCTGACAGCACACATGGGAAAATGCTTTAACAGTAACCAAGCACGCATGGGAAGACTTCGGACAGCACACATGCACATGCACATTCCTTTCCCTGTTGTTCATGAGTCAGCAAATGCTTGCTATGCTGTCTGTACAGCTTGGCCTGGGTTAACAAGAACAGCTTGAGCTTGACTTCGTCTAACACCCCCCCGCAAGCTAACAGGTTGAGGAACAACTGGAAGCTTGGACACCAACAAATTGAATCGAGACGAAGACAGACCTTTGGTAAATAAATCTGCAAGCTGATCTTGTGAACAAATATAATTAACCAACAGTTCACCACGAACCACTTTCTCCCTGACATAGTGATAATCAACCTCTAAATGTTTGGTTCTAGAATGGAACACCGGATTGGAAGCAAGAGCAATTGAAGACACATTGTCACACCATATTTGAGGTCGAGTAAGATGTAACTGCAAGTCCCGAAATAAAGATCTCAACCACGAAAGCTCAGCTGCGGTGTAGGCAAGTTGCCTATACTCGGCCTCAGCACTCGATCGAGAAACAGTTTTCTGTTTTTTTGAACTCCATGAAACCAGATTTGAACCAAGATAAATACAAAACCCCCCAGTTGAATGCCGAGTATCCGGATTCCCAGCATAGTCCGCATTTGAAAAAGCAGAAAGATGGGTAGTACCTGGCTTGTAAAGGAGACCATGACTATGCGTCGCCTTCAAGTATCGTAGAATCCGTTTGACTGCCATCCAGTGAAGAGTTGTTGGAGCATGCATAAACTGGCATACTTGGTTAACTGCATAAGATAAATCGGGACGAGTTATCGTTAAGTATTGTAGAGCACCGACAACACTACTATACATTTTTGGTTTATCAAACGGATCTCCAACATATGCACTGAGTTTTTGACCAGAAGACATGGGTGTAGAAATCGGTTTGGCATCTGTGAAATGTGTGCGTGACAATAAATCAAGAGCATACTTGGATTGGCACAAATGCATTCGATTTCCATCGTACTTAACCTCTACTCCCAAAAAATAATTAAGTAGTCCCAAATCCTTCATGGAAAACAAAGTACCCAGCTTTTGAATTAACTGAATGATGTGAGAAGAATTGTTTCCAATAATCAGAATATCATCCACGTAGATGAGCAGGATAAGATACACCCCTTTTTGGTTGAACACAAACAAACTATAATCACAAGTTGATTCCTGAAAACCAAGTTGAAGCAGGAAATCTGAAAACCTCTGAAACCATTCCCTCGGAGCCTGTTTAAGACCGTAAATGCTCCGTTGAAGTTTACAAACATGATTGGGTAACTGTTGATCAACAAAATCCGACGGTTGACGCATGTAAACTTCTTCGTTCAAGAAACCATGCAGAAACGCATTTTGGACGTCAAGCTGCCTAACTTGCCAACCTTTGGAAACTGCAAGACTTAAAACAAGCCTAATGGTGCTGTGTTTAACCACAGGACTAAAAGTCTCATTATAATCCACACCAGCCTTCTGATGAAAACCATTTGCGACAAGGCGAGCCTTATAGTGCTCAATTGTTCCATCTGCACGTCTTTTCAATTTGAACACCCATTTATTTGGGAGCAAATTCATCTTTGGACGAAACGGGACCAAACTCCACGTGCCACATCGTTGTAGCGCATTAAATTCCTGTACCATGGCATTTCTCCATTCCTGAGACTTGACAGCTTGACTGAAACAAGTCGGTTCAATTGGAAACTGGTCAACAGTTACATGCATAGCATATTTAGGGTTAGGTTTTGAAGGAAAATTTGTGAAAAACAAGTTCATTTGAGCAACATCAACAACATGCAATTAACAATTAAAAGGCGGAATCATGTTTATATGCACTCAAAAACAAAACTTAACCCATGAACTTCAAAGCCTAGTAGATAGGTGAACCAAGACTCAACTCAAAACAAAGTGAGTTGAGAAATCAATACCTTTGTAGATTCCTCTTTGCATAAGCAAAGGCTAATCACCCAAAGAGAGGGCCTTCATTCCTTGCATCTTAGATCCATGGATTTGGATGGATGAAAAGGTTTCTCCAAGTTCCCAAAATTGAAAACCTCTAAGTCTCCACACCAAGGCATATTGTAGAAGAAATGAGTGACCTTGGAGGAGTTTGATTGCTAGATGATCCCTCCAAGGTGGCTGAAATTTTAGAGAGAAAGGAGAGCTTATGTTCTCATCCTTTCCCCCAAAAATTACCCCTTAATGAATTTTGGCTATAAAGTCATACTTATTCCTTAATTCATTTGAGTGGCAAACTTGTAAATAAGTCCAAAACCACTCCTTCTTTAACATGGGATTTATTGGGCTATTTGGGCCTTTGTGAATCATTATTCATTAAGTTGTCACACAACTTAAGTCAATGGACTTGACGTTCGAAGCCCATTGGGCCTTAAGGTCCAAAACTATCCCGTGGTCTTTTAACGAACTTATTCGTTTGATTAATAATCATATTAATTAATCCTTGCCATAAATAATTAAACCATTTAATTATTCTTACTCATCTCCGTTGAATCTTCAATCTCTACCTTACACGGTGTACGATCCATTAGGTTCCTTTTAGCGAGGCAGTGGGCGATTGAAACTCTTTCAAATCGATTGTGAATTGAAACTTACTTTCAATTCTCCCGTTAGTGATAATACACTTTTAGGGCTTCCACAAACCATGGTTGACGCCTAGCAGCATGTCATGGTTACCCAAGCTAATCAGAAGAGGTGGAGAACCTATTCAGCTTTAGGATTACAAATGCAATACGGTATTTCTCTAATACAATACTCTTGACCACATTGTTTGGTTTGATAGTTTATTCATGTCTACTATCCAATGTGAGTCTTGTGCTTATATGATTACCTTGAATGTGATTTGGAACACATTCCTAAATCTCATTCATACTCTGGCCAGAGATTCTAAATCATATCATAGAGTATTCTCCTTCAAACAGTTTGAAGGTTAGAGATCCCTTGTTGCGCATTCACTTGTCTCCATGGCTAAGTGGTTTAACCCCAACGATGCCGTGGACACCCTCCTGATGGAGTGACTTTGATATAATCAAAGATTAAGGACCTAACCACAAGACAACTGTGATGCCTCAGGTCAAAAGACTAATTTGCATTATCCCAACCATGAGTTCTCATGTGACATGAATATGAGAACTCTTCGTTGATCGTGTTCAGTGAACTCATTCTCTATTGAGCACCTACGTACTTGTCTTGATGTCACACACACCAATGACTCGAGACTAGTCACTCTCCCTGAGAGAAGACATAGCACGTACTGATCTTAACGGACTGTCAATGCCCAATTGACAATCCTATGATCAGGAACGTTTAGGATGTGTCAACGAAAGAATGGTCTCATGAATCTAACTTCTTTAGATCGCATTCTTCCAATCACATATTCCTTGGACTTATCGTTTAAGCATATAACATTTATATGAGACGGCTCAAACAATAATCTTTGCCCTTTACATTAAACTAGATTAGTTTAACATGTGAAATGTCCATAAAGTATCATCATATGATTGGTTTTATGGCACATTTCCAACAATCTCCCACTTGCACTAGAGCCAATCAGCTTAGTCATCAGTGATGATACCTCTTCTGTAGTCATTTCATAAATGGCTGAGTAGTAGGCCTAGACAATGGATATCTATATGTTATCCATAGAAGCAACCTTGAGAATAACGACGTCACCATTATACATGATTCTTAATCATGTGGTTCAGTCTCTCATTTGAGTTCGGACCTTGATGAGACCTTGATTCCCTGGCTTGAGCTATCGCCCCATTAGTGTCATACACTTTCTGGTTGGAACCGAATGGAGAGTTCATAAATGAACTTTCCCATCCAAACAACAATGTTGTAAGCTTCTATATGGCAATATATTTTGCATACATGATGGAACACATTAAAGTCATTACTTTTAACGTTTCCACCCAAATATCTCTTTAGTCATAATAAAGAGATATCTCATTATCACTTCATTCATAATGAAGAGATATTCTATGATGGATTAGATTCATAATCTAATACATTTACGCTTCCATTACGTTACTCTAATTCTTCCTCATTCTTGAGGAATCCATCCTTAGTATTTCTTAAATACCTAATGATTCACTTGACAGTTGCCATGGTTCTGATCCTGGGCTTGCACTGATATCATCTTGTACCGTTCTAGGTACAACTTATATCAATGTTTTCATACAATATGAAATACATAAATCACCTTTCTGCGTACGCATAAAGGATTCTATTTACGCATTATTTCTTTGGGAGTCAAAGGGTACATTCCCTTTGATAAGAACAACTTCCTAGTCTCACTAGAATTGTCATTCTAATTGAAGTTTATCATCATATGAGAAACTTCCTAGCATCTCTTGTCTATTTTAGGGATTGATATAATCCAATTATATCTTGAAATATATCTTTATAGATTTCCATCCCATAGACTTTATCTCCCATATACATTCTATCATTATAGAATGTTTAAAGTCATAACTTTAACGATGAAGAATTCCTTTCATTTTCAAAATTAATATATATCATGTATATATATATTCAAATTTAGGAATATGATTAACTCCCATTAATCTTTTGTAAACCTAGTAAACAAAAGATTCATTTACATCTTTATGGGAAATCAAACGATTTGATCCTTTTTCTCATAAGATGCTTATAGCTCCCACTAACTTGCTGAGATTCATGATGGATGGATCTCTACAACTTATATGTCTTGAGACGATTTATAAATCCTTCTCGACTACCTGGGAGCTTGTGGTGTAGGAACTAGGTTGTTATATTTGTTGATCATATCAAACAAATATTGCTTATTAGCACACAACCCCAAATCTTAACATGTTTAAGATTTGTCTTTCTTTCCAACTACATCTTATGGAGTTATGAAAATTTTGGAAGATCTTCTAATTGACAATCATATTGTTTTAGAAGTATATATATCCTATATATGGGTAATAGATAACATCCAACGAACTAAATTTTATTCAAGTTCGTTCTTCTCCTAATGGAGAAATTCATTATCTTATGATGCTATTTTCCTTGATATCTTTCAAGGAAACTCATCTAAAGTGTTATCTTTCCTTGGATCAAATCTAAGGAGGTAAATACTTTAGACGTCTTACTCATCTACTTACATTTCTTGAATTCTTTGAAACCTTTTGCAAAGTATTCGGACTTGTGTTTATTCAAAATAAACTATAATCCAACCGAGAGTGATCTTCGGTGAATGTCATACAGCATGAGTAGTATTATGTTGTGGACAAGTGCCACTAATATCTAAGTGAATTAACCTCAACAACTTTGTGATTCTTTCTTCTTTCCAAAAGAATAAAGATTCGAACATTTCGCCTCTATACAATTTTAACAAGAAGGTATTGGATCCGGATCTAACGATCCAAAGCATCCATCTATGACCAACTCGTAACTTATGTTTTAGAGGTATCACAACTCAGTTGGGATTAGTCACTACCTTGCAACCTTTTGGGTTTTAAGCATCATCGTATTCTAAACAGTTAAACTACCACATCATCTCTACTATAGAGACAACCAATTAAATTACAATAATCTAATTATTGATTAATAAAGAACAATGTTTTGTCAAACAAAACATTTATCCATCTCTACTATAGTGACGGATTTAAGTTCCTTAAAATTGGAATGTAAAGACAATCTTTAGTGTTTTCCAATTTCTTTGGTAGTTCATATGAGGAAGTAAGTACAATCCGCTTTCGCAGAGATCTATATTTTATTCACTTTCCGAATGTGAAGTACTTTCTCTTCTCTCATTAATCTTCTACTTTTTATTAGCACACTTTTACAACAATTGTAAAACATAGTTGCTAATATAGAATCATGTATTCAAGTAGAAGAACCAACTGTTTTGAACTATTTCAAGAACATATTACAACACCTTCGAAAGGTGTGTTCTTGACACTTGCAAGACATTTCTTGCAAATACCCCTTCCAATGTCCATCCTTTCATAAAGAAAGTTTGTTCCCTTGGAGTTATTTTGCCTTCTTCATTTGACTTCTCCTTTGACTACAATAGTCATGGTCCCTAAACTCCCACTTTCTCTCTTGAAACTTATTTCAAATGTGTTATACACATCAAACGATTTGGAGAGCGTGCGGTTATTGTTCACTATATAGTTTATCATAAACTTAGTGAACCATTAGAATAGGGACACAAAGGTGAAGTCCTTGCCTAATTTCCGTCTCGTTAAGTGGTTTAACACTTCAACACTCAATGATTCAAAATCATCATAAGTCCATATTGATGTACTATTTCTGTCAACCAACCATTATGTTCTCAACATAATTACAAACTTTCAAGAGTTGTTCAAGGCAACTCTCATTTCTTCATACAACAATTTGTAAATGGAGAATCATGGCACATAAAGTGTCCATGCCCTTGTGCTTACTTCTCAAGTTCCTTGTTCGTGTAACAAAGAGACAAGCACTAGAGTTTGCATTAGCCTCTTCATGGTAGACTTATCTAACATGTTCTTCCATTGATACATTATCAATAGGAAGATTGTGAGGATGAGACTACTTAGGCACTTTTACAATCCATTCAAGACAATCTATGGGATTGTGGTACCAAATTCGGAAACTAAAGCGTTCGGTTTTTCTTTGTCAAGTTTTGGATAGCGTTTGCAAATATATTGGTAAACAAATACATAACGAATATAAATTGATTGATTTTAAGCTATTTGATCCGGGTCTTTAAATCAAAATAGCACCACCCACTATTTTTAGCAAATTCCATATCCCTCATTGGAATTCGAGAGTTTTTGGAGGAAACTCTTAGTAGGGTATGGGAGGCTCACTATTACCAAGCCCACCTCACGATGATACGATGTTGGCTAGCATTAATAATAATGAGAGAGTACTCTTACTCATTTGCATCTCTTGCAAGTACCCATCTTATTTGGCCTCTAGAGAATGTTGCCTCACAATGATATGATATCGGCGCCATTGCACTTAGTTAAGTTATTCCCACCATGCTTAGTTCATGAAGGGGTTCAAGAATAGCCTCACAATGATATGATGTTGGCCATCCTCGTTGCCTACACTCACCTCATCATATGCGTATAGACTCCTCCTGAGTGTAAGCATGCACTTTGTACTCCCCCATGATAGGGTGAAGCCGGTGTACAAGTCACAAACGATTGGAGCCTACCACGGTGGAAGGCCACGAAGAGATATTCAAAGCATCTCTCGCTTATCAACTTAATAATGGTTTGTTGAGGGTTTTAGGTCTCATCACATATAAACATACATTTTAATCCAATTAAAACATTTTGGTCCTATTACAACTATTGGTCCATATGATTGATTTAGTAGTATATAATACTCCCACTATGCTTTTAAAACGGTTTTTAAAGCAAGACTATATGGTACTACTAACATAAGATTTGCATTCATTGATGGACTATATAGTTGCCTTAGGGCCTTAGGATGACTATGAACCTTTGATTCGATTCAACACGAGCCTAGTGTTGAATCTCGGTCTAGGGATGGTGATTGATTTTAGTTACGCGTTTAATCACATTAAGACGTGTTGTCTTATTGGGCGTTGGACCCAACTACTCCAATTTCATGCATATCGAATAAAACAAGAAAGGAGTACTTCAAAGTAAATAAGAGCTTATGCTCTTTTACAACAATTGATCAAATCAAATTACTTTAAAGTAAAGAAGAGCTTATGCTCTTTTACAACAATTGATCATATCAAATTACAACCAAAATTTAATCTACACATTCCCATGGTTCAAACAAATTTGAAACGGCCTTTCACATAGCTCAATTATAGTAGGCTTAGGTTCATAATCACCCTTTCTTTAATTAATTAACGCTTTAACTAATTAAACTTGAATGCAACATTTTCATTTGGTTTTTGTATCCATAGAATTGATTTAAATGGAGCTAAATGAAATGAAAATCCAATTCTCATTAAAAGAGACAAAACAATTTTGTTCTCTACCTAATTTGGGCCAAAAACAATGACCTCAACTTGTTTGGGCCATTTTGCAAAAACTTAAACTTTTGGGGTCACTTTGTAAAAACACAAAAGTCCACTACTTCATGTAATTACAACTAGAACCCAAAAAATTTCCACAAAAGCTAAAACTTCATTAAAGGAGCAAAACAATTTGTCCTTTTAGTGATTTTGGACCTTTACGTAAAAACGTAAACTTTTGGGTCAAAGTACAAATACACAAAAGTATCAAAACTTTATGTAATTGCATAAAAGCCCCACAAGGACCCTAATTGAGTAGGGTGGTTGGTTTTGAAGCAAAGTAATAAAAAAAATTTTCAAAGTTTTTGTAAGTGGGGTGTGTGAAATGGAATAAATCATTACACACCTACCCACTAAAATTTCTTTAACTTTTCAAAATAAATATCTAATATATTTAAACATAAGAAATATTTCAAAACAAAAACTTTATGAAATAAATCAAAACTTTGAATCAAAACACCAAACCTTTTGTTCTTGGCAAGAACATATCAAGAACAATGAAGAACATCCATGAAAACCCATAAGAGCTCCATGAACATTCTTCACCCAAAAACATACCAAAACCACTCAAACTTAAGGGAAATAACATACAACCATACTAGGGTACATAGGGGTTCCAAAAGTCACTTTAAAACACTTTTAACAAGTCAAACAAGAACCCAAAAATCCACCCTTTGGATTTGGCCGAATTTCCCCAAAAACATGGCACCAAATTTTAGCTCCAAAATTCATGCTCATATGAACTACATCTACAACATTTGAGATGGCAAATTTTCTAACAAAATTTACATTCAAATAAGCAAGAATAAAGCTTGTAACAATTACAACATTCAAATCACAAACTATGAACTACAAAACCCAAAAGGATTCACCAACTACTAGACCTAGGCTCTTGATACCACTTGAAGGAAAATTTGTGAAAAACAAGTTCATTTGAGCAACATCAACAACATGCAATTAACAATTAAAAGGCGGAATCATGTTTATATGCACTCAAAAACAAAACTTAACCCATGAACTTCAAAGCCTAGTAGATAGGTGAACCAAGACTCAACTCAAAACAAAGTGAGTTGAGAAATCAATACCTTTGTAGATTCCTCTTTGCATAAGCAAAGGCTAATCACCCAAAGAGAGGGCCTTCATTCCTTGCATCTTAGATCCATGGATTTGGATGGATGAAAAGGTTTCTCCAAGTTCCCAAAATTGAAAACCTCTAAGTCTCCACACCAAGGCATATTGTAGAAGAAATGAGTGACCTTGGAGGAGTTTGATTGCTAGATGATCCCTCCAAGGTGGCTGAAATTTTAGAGAGAAAGGAGAGCTTATGTTCTCATCCTTTCCCCCAAAAATTACCCCTTAATGAATTTTGGCTATAAAGTCATACTTATTCCTTAATTCATTTGAGTGGCAAACTTGTAAATAAGTCCAAAACCACTCCTTCTTTAACATGGGATTTATTGGGCTATTTGGGCCTTTGTGAATCATTATTCATTAAGTTGTCACACAACTTAAGTCAATGGACTTGACGTTCGAAGCCCATTGGGCCTTAAGGTCCAAAACTATCCCGTGGTCTTTTAACGAACTTATTCGTTTAATTAATAATCATATTAATTAATCCTTGTCATAAATAATTAAACCATTTAATTATTCTTACTCATCTCCGTTGAATCTTCAATCTCTACCTTACACGGTGTACGATCCATTAGGTTCCTTTTAGCGAGGCAGTGGGCGATTGAAACTCTTTCAAATCGATTGTGAATTGAAACTTACTTTCAATTCTCCCGTTAGTGATAATACACTTTTAGGGCTTCCACAAACCATGGTTGACGCCTAGCAGCATGTCATGGTTACCCAAGCTAATCAGAAGAGGTGGAGAACCTATTCAGTTTTAGGATTACAAATGCAATACGGTCTTTCTCTAATACAATACTCTTGACCACATTGTTTGGTTTGATAGTTTATTCATGTCTACTATCCAATGTGAGTCTTGTGCTTATATGATTACCTTGAATGTGATTTGGAACACATTCCTAAATCTCATTCATACTCTGGCCTGAGATTCTAAATCATATCATAGAGTATTCTCCTTCAAACAGTTTGAAGGTTAGAGATCCCTTGTTGCGCATTCACTTGTCTCCATGGCTAAGTGGCTTAACCCCAACGATGCCGTGGACACCCTCCTGATGGAGTGACTTTGACATAATCAAAGATTAAGGACCTAACCACAAGACAACTGTGATGCCTCAGGTCAAAAGACTAATTTGCATTATCCCAACCATGAGTTCTCATGTGACATGAATATGAGAACTCTTCGTTGATCGTGTTCAGTGAACTCATTCTCTATTGAGCACCTACGTACTTGTCTTGATGTCACACACACCAATGACTCGAGACTAGTCACTCTCCCTGAGAGAAGACATAGCACGTACTGATCTTAACGGACTGTCAATGCCCAATTGACAATCCTATGATCAGGAACGTTTAGGATGTGTCAACGAAAGAATGGTCTCATGAATCTAACTTCTTTAGATCGCATTCTTCCAATCACATATTCCTTGGACTTATCGTTTAAGCATATAACATTTATATGAGACGGCTCAAACAATAATCTTTGCCCTTTACATTAAACTAGATTAGTTTAACATGTGAAATGTCCATAAAGTATCATCATATGATTGGTTTTATGGCACATTTCCAACAGGTTTTTGGATGCCAGACTTTGATCGTGTAGTCATTCGATGGCCATTATTTTCTGACAGCACTTGTACTAATTCCATGGATACCACAGCTTGTTCATGTGAAGGTATGAGTGATGACAGAGGTAAGGCCGACACGGGTGTAGTCGGTGCGGTGATTGGGGCAGGTTGAAACTGTGTGGTGTTTGGAGGAAAGGATGACACGGGTGTAGTAGAAGGTGGACTGGATGAGTCAATTGAAGGATTGGGGACAGGTTCAGACGGTGCAGTGGAGGGTAAGGAAAGAATTTCATTAGAAGGACAATTTTGACGGAGAGGAATAGTAGGTACATTAGGTGAGTGAGATATAGGAGACGTGCTAATATCATCAAAATTAAATAATACCACGGGAGAGTTAAAAGTACCTGAATCGACGACATTTTCTGAGGTAGATGTGAGTCCCTTAAAAAGGAAAGAGTCCTCATCGAATAGGACATGGCGAGACAAGTAAATTCGTCTTGTGGACAATTCCAAACATTTGTAGCCTTGGTGATTCAGTGAATAACCTAAGAAAACACAAGCTTTTGATTTTGGTTGCAGTTTATGTTGTGTGTATGGGACTAACCATGGAAAACATCGACAACCAAACACTTTCAACATGTCATACTTTGGAACTCTTTTAAACAACTTCTCATAAGGTGACATATTGGATAAAAGTTTTGTTGGCATGCGATTTATCAGGTACGTAGCGGTAGAACAAGCATCAAACCAAAACTGATTAGGAACGTGAGATTGAGAAAGCATAACTATACTGGTTTCAACAATATGGTGATGTTTCCTTTCTGCAAGTCCATTTTGTTCAGGATGTTTTGGGCAGGAAAAACGTTGTGAAATCCCACTGTCAGAAAGAAACTGTTGAAAAACACGACTTTTATATTCCCCCCCTTCATCACATTGAAAGGTTTTAATGGCAAGATTAAACATGTTCTCGACAGTGGCTTTAAATTTTACAAATATCTCAAAAACTTCACTTTTATTTTTCATGGGAAAAATCCAAGAATACCTAGAGTAGTCATCCACAAACAACACATAGTAACGAAAATTTTCATTAGAAATAACGGGAGAAGACCAGACATCAGAGTGCAAAAGTTCCAATGGAGACGTAGAAACAGACTCGGACAAATTGAAAGGTAACTTTTTACTCTTTCCTAAGGGACATGACTCACAAAAGCTTACATGAGGAGTACCATGAAGTGGTACTAGTTTTTTGGAAATTAAAAACTTAATTATTGAGTTGGCAGGATGACCAAGTCTAGCATGCCATTTTTGCACTGAACACCGTACCCCTACCAAGGCTGACATTGAAGACTGGAACCGTCCACTGCCATTTGGAAATGGGTATAACCCATTCTCACATCTCCCTCGGAAAAGCGTCTTCCGAGTCTTGAGGTCCTTAACAAGAAAAAAATATGGGAAGATTAGCAGGTAGCAATTGTTGTCTAAAGTAAACCTATGAGCAGATATGATGTTTTGAGAAGCAGTTGGGCAGTGAAGAACGTCATTCAAATCAAAAGAACAAGCTTTAGTATTTAGTTGTTGGAAACCAAAATGAGAAATAGTGATGCCAGAATCATTACCTACACCCCCAATAGTTTCATTACCAGTGTACTCTTTGGGATTAACCAAATTTTGAAGGTTAGGAGTGACATGTGCATTCGCACCACTGTCTAACAGCCAGGTACCATTGGATTGCTTGTTGAGAGTAATAGGCGAGGAGGACATGGCTGTGAGTTTGTGAGCAGGAATTCGACCTTCATAAGCAGAATTCATCCTTTGGAAGCAATCAAGCGCAGGATGACCTGGTTTGCCACATATTTGGCAAATAATACGCTCACCAGAAAAAGAGGATTTCTCACCATTAAACTGCTGGTTGCGCTGATTGGTGGGATTGCGAGGATTGATGCCACGCTGATTTGACAGAGAAGCACGGGTGAAGGAAGACATTCCTCTTCCATTCCCACGCGATCGTCCACCGCCACGTCCTCTGGTGGCAACGAAGGCGTTGACAGGTACAGGTTTAGCCAAGGAATTATTCTGATCCACCATTCGTCGTTTAGTTGTCAACAGAAGTGCCTCAAGGGTGGGATAGGTGATCGGGGTATCCCTAGCTTGAGCAGCACTTACTGTCATCTCAAATGCAGGTCCTAGATTGTTCAACACAATCTGCACGAGTTCATCATCACTGACCGGTTGACCCGCGAGAGCAAGATTATCAGCAATCGCATTCATGCGATCCAGGTAATCCGTAACAGAAAGATTACCTTTCTTTGTCTGCAGCAACTCATTCCGCAGGAACAAAATTCTGTTCTGAGAAGTGGAGGCATACCTTTGCTCTAAAGCTTCCCAAGTGGCACGCGCAGTTCTCTTGCTTGCCACAGTAGCTAAAACAGACGCTGTCAAGGAGCCATTTATCCAACTCAAGATCATTTGATCTTGTTGAATCCATGCACTGTATGCAGGATTGACAGTGGTAGCACCATGCAAGTTTTTTGGAGGGCACACCAAAGTACCATCAACATACCCCATCAGATCTCTACTTTTGAGAATTGGGAGAATTTGAGCCAACCACAGTGGGTAGTTGGTTCTGTCAAGCTTGATATTAGCAATAGTGGAAAACGGATGAAACTGATTGGTGGTAGGTGGGTTGGTGGAAGAACTGGCATTGTTTTCAGCCATTGAAGCGTGGGGAGAAAAAAAAAAACAAACAGGATCTAGTCGTTAGACAATGAGAGGCTCAATACCATGAAAGACTTTCTGATATCAATTATAATACTTCCAAATCTGCACACTTATAGGCCTTACGGGAAGGCTTTTATATATACACCACAACAACACTTTACAGATTAAACTTGTAAGTGACAGCCTGCACACACACATGCCGCAACATCATCTATACACCTTTACATATTAAACTACTAGGTAACAGCACACACACATGCAGCAGCACCATCTGCTGTCTTCTGACAGCACACATGGGAAAATGCTTTAACAGTAACCAAGCACGCATGGGAAGACTTCGGACAGCACACATGCACATGCACATTCCTTTCCCTGCTGTTCATGAGTCAGCAAATGCTTGTTGTGCTGTCTGTACAGCTTGGCCTGGGTTAACAAGAACAACTTGAGCTTGACTTCGTCTAACAGTCTCAACCAATTATATATTGCCACATGGATAACTAAATTTCATTTAATTTATTTTTGAACTGAAGGAAAATAATATCCACAATTCCCTGTCAGTGTAGGATAATTAATATGCGCTAGGTGTTGTAAATTCTTGTAGGCCTATGTTTACTTGCACTCCAAGTCATTTGACTTGTATATATTTGTAACGTTGTGAATCAATGAAATCAAGGAGTTATATTTCCTTGTCCCATCAACTGGTTCTCCAGGAAGGAATAAGAATGACAGTCATCGAAGGTGTTCTTCGAAATCAACCTACCTTGACGCAACAACCACTGCAACCCATAGTAATGTAGACAGCATGTGTTGCCATGCACGAATTCATTGCCAGAGACGGGGATAGCAGACAATGCCAAGAGAGAGCAATTGATCATTTGTTGTTGAAGAGGGGGATGTTAGCGGGGTTAGATAGAGAAGGAGGTGGTGCGTGCCTGGGAAATAGAGATGGAGAGGGTGCCGATGGGAGTCATGGATCCGTGGGAGTGGTGGTGGGCAATCGGAGCCGCGGTGGCAAAAGAATTAGCCTCCCTGCAATGGGGAATCCATATTAACATCTTAATGCAAGTCGTAAGCACGTGAGCAGCATTGCTTCAGATTCTTCATATGACAACTGACTGCGTCAACCCTAATTTCCTCCTGCGTCAGTTGTTGGGATTCATGCTATGTTGATTAGGTTCAAGTTTGTGTATGTTCGTAGCTTTTGATGATCATATATCACTGAATTCTGTATTTAAGAGAATGTATAAATTCAAAAACTGTAATTTGAATTTATTCAGAAATCATATTCAGATCCTTTTATTTTATTTTATTTTATAACTAAGCTGGTTTTTCTTGAATAATTATAAAGATAGTTCAACTTCTTGGGTGCTGACCTTGATTAATTAATAATTCATTTATACATTAAAAAACTAGAACATATACATAATTTGACATCTACATTTTCAAATGGAACGCACGTCTAAGTAGTGCTCTTCCACCCATTTGTTTTCCTACACACACACACATACACATATATAGCCTCCTGCTTAATCTAGAGAGAGAGTTCAACAGAAAGATGAGAGCCGCGGTGGTGCTGATATTTGCAATGGTACTGATTGCAATGGGTTGCAGCAGCATCCACACAGCTGAAGCTTCTAATTACGAAGAACCCAAAATCAAAACCATGCATGTAGGTGGCAAGGTACTATGCCAAGATTGCACCCAAGGTTGGAACGAATGGGTTCACGGTGCCAGACCCATCAAAGGTATATATTTTTTTAATTATATACGTGTCATCATTTCACTGTAAACATGTCATATCAGAAACATTTCTTTTTTAATTATATATCATCACCTAAAGGTTATCTTTATAAAAATTCGTTCGAATTTCATACCATTTAGTTATCCATTTGAATAAAAAGAAATTGTAGGTTCATCACTTGTCATCATAATAATTGTCAATTTGATTAAAACATAGTTAAACGGTGTCATGTTAGTGAGAAAAGAGGAACTCTATGAAAATGAGGACTTTCTTTGAAAATGAGGGATAAGTCCTTTTTCTTGGTCATAAATGAAGGTACATATAAATGAGTTGGGCTAGTCATAGTTATCCATGGGTAATTCAGTGTTAGTCGTTCATGCATTGTAAAATATACAAGTAATAACGGGTAACAACCACGGATAGCAAAGATTATGAATTTAATTAAAAGTATTGGTGCAGGTGGCAAGGTGTCAGTAACATGCATGGACGATAGAAGCAGGGTTGTTTTCTACGGAAGTGATTTGACGGACGAGAAAGGCCAATTCGACCTAATCATGAACAAGTACACGATCAACGGCAAAGAAGTGAAAGCCAATCGATGCTCAGTGAGGTTGGTATCTTGCCCAGATGCCACGTGTAACGTTCCGACTAATTTCGGCGGAGGCCGATCAGGGGTGCAGCTGAACCGGCCGAGTTTTGTGTACAGAGATTTGGTAAAGTATACTCTTGGTCCATTCTATTACACCAGTCTTACGTGTGAGAAATCCGACACTACTCATCCTGATCAGTCTAATAATGGTCGTGGAAATGGGCGCAACTATTAATTAATATCACAAATACGTTTGTTTTTTTACTACTGTTTTTTTCTTTTTTTCTTATGTAACTTTTCCCGATGGTTTTGTTTCAACAATTGTAATTGGATGAAATCAAATATTTCTTAAAACAGATGATTTTCACACATTATTTTTTACTTTATTTACATTCATGTTAATTTTTTGTCACTTTTATTACGTGTTGATATACTAAATCCAAAGCTCATAAATAAACTAGAGAAAATACATTGTGACAACCATTTTCCTTCTTGAGCACTTGGTCAACCTGATAACTAGTTGAGCCTAACCACATTGACTCAAATTCATTTTAAGTTGGATTGTGGGACTATTTCGAAATTCCTCTCCCTTTCTCTAAAACCTTTCCTCCCATATGCCTTAAGGAAAAAAGAAACCCTTTGATGATTAGCAGAGGTTGTTTCCCCTCTTGATCATGGGTAATTGGCAAGTGGCTCTTCGGTTCCTGCTCCAACCTCTTGATCATCAGAACTTCTCCCACAGTTTATTGCTTGAATATGAAATCCTTGATTAGTTATTTCTCTGTACAGCTTAGTTGATTCCAACAATTTAGATAGCTTGTCCTGCACCGAAAGCTCTTGTGGCACATTAGACTGCTCAAAATAGTGCTCAAGATGTTTTTGCAAACTTGGGGTATACAACTCTGAATATGGATTGTTCCAATTTCCTTTTGAGTCATTTCTCATATTGATATGCTCTTGGACAAACCCCGGAAAATATTCCCTCTCAGGACACTGCAAAATATCATGGGTCTTCAAACAGAAAATTGCACAAATTGTAGGTTTAAATCCATAAAAACCCCATTCTGCAAAGTTGACCCATAAGGATGGTCTTCCTGGTTGTATATTGAATCTAGAAGGAGGAACAAATTCCATTGTTGCACAAATTGTAACCTAAAAAAAAAAATCAAGTAAATAAAAAGATATATACAAAAATAATTAACTAAGAGTTGATAAACACAAATTATTTAAAACAATCCCCGACAATAGTGCCAATTTCTTGATAGGGATTTTTACCACCTGCAAAAGCAAGGATAAAAACACTTAAAAATACTTGCAAGAGAACAAGGTTATCGTAGTATAGGAGCTCAAGTAAGGTTGTTTTCCACAGGGATTGAATGAATCATTTATGTTAAAATCAAATCTTAATTAATTATTTGAAAACAAAGTTTAGAAGAGGTTGATTTTATGATCTAAAATATTAAAAACGAATTTAATTAAAAACAATTAAATAAATTGGGAAAGTAAGGAAAACAAAAGAAAATAGTTTTGAAAATAAATTTGAGCACTAGGGTTCCGCCGTCATCTTGACAATCCTAAGTAGTTTTTTCAATTATTTATGAATTACACATGCATATTTTGAAGGTTAGGTTTTCCTAAAGTATGCTCTACTTGGAACCTCTAACATAGAACGTATATCTAACATGCAACCTGTCCATGGCGTCCAGATTGAATGTGAACATGCAAGACTCATTAAGTTTTGTGAAAACCTTTTGAAAAACCATACAACCCTTAAGACGTGTTGTCCATCCTAAGAAGTTACACATATTAACCACAAGAAGCCAGCGCCAATTTCAGGGACAGCCCTCCACCAAAATTGAATCAAATTACTTTTTTAAATATCCTAATGGTGGCCAATCATCAAGACAATTAGATAGTTTAAAACACAGTGATTAATAATTCAAAACTTGCATGCATAATATCATAAGCAAATTGAAAAGCAGCTACATATTCTTGCTAAGGCTCGTGGCCTCGCCCTAGCAAACAAAACTAGTTACGAACAATCATAAAGTAAAATATTATTAAAAACATGGATAGAAAATGCCTTGAAAATGAACTTGAATCGTCAAAAGCTCTCTAAAGCCAAAGTGCATGCGTTCTCTCCCTCTCTTCCCCCTTTTCTAATGGCTAAAAACCTTATTTATACTTCTACACAATAAAATCCTTCCTAAAAAAGGTCATAGAATAAAACTAGGAAACATAATAAAATAATAAAACATAAAATTAAAGGTTTCCTATTTAAACTAAAATTCAGACTTCTCAGAAAATCACACTTTTAACTGACCAAATCAACTGCGATTTGGTCCCAAAATGTCTCTTTTGAAAGCTGAAGACGTCCCCTACAAATCCTCAGAAGGAATCTTTATCAAAATATGCTATCTTGACCTCCAAAATATCCAAAATGTCCAGAAACGTCAATCTGGGAAAGCTGCGCACTGGGCCTTAATTTCATCGTCACAGTCAAAAGGCTTGGTAGAAAAATCTGGAATTTTGATACAATCATCTTGAAAGGCACATGAACATACTCTAATTAGAATCACTCCAAAATTCATTTGTTTGATCACTTTTTGCTCTATAGGAAGTCGAATGTCCTACATTGAAAAAACATAACAAAGTATCAAAATTCTACCAAAATAACCAATAAATTAATACTAAGATTAGGGTAAAATATATGGTATAATATTAACTCATCACCCTCCTAACTACCGCTCCTTGCTTCGGCTTGGGGGCGGCGGCAACCTGACTCCCATCTCTTTCTAGCCATCCTTCCTTTCTCTTTCTTCTCCACCCTCTGCATCTTCCCTTTTTCCCCATCTTTCCCCCATCCTTTCCCAATCCTTCCCACCTATTTCTAGCCCTCCTTCCCTCTTTCCCTTCCATCTCCACCCTCTGCAATCTTCCCTCTTCCCTCTTCTTTCCCCCATCCTTCCCCCTTCATTCCATCCAAAAAGTTGTTTAATTTCTAAACTTTTTCTCTTTTGGTCTTTGTTTTGGCTTCCCTTGGGCTTTGTTCTTTGAACTTTGTCTTAATTCCCATGAGTTGGTCTCAGATGTGGACCTTCATGGCCCTCTTTTGCTTCTGTGCTACTTTACGTCGCACATCCTCAACCATTGGCCTTTGCTACTCGGCTCATGTGCTCCTTAGGTGTTGGGTGGCTGTTAAAGTGATTTTAGCACTATTTTGTAGGATTATGGGAGTGCTTACTGCGCAGGTGACTCGCTCACCCCCATTTTCTGTTAATCCAATTGTTCCGTTGGTTTGTTCTCTTGGTGGTGGTGGTGGCCTTGCGGTGGAGGCACATCTGGTGGCTACTGGTTTCCATTTCAGTCTTAGGGTTTTTTTGTTGTTGTTCAGCTGACTACTTTTAGGCCTATCTATTGTATTTTCTTATTTGCTATTGGGCTCTTTATGTAGGTTGTGGGTTACCTTTTTGGCTCCCTTTTCCTTGTACTTATCTTGTTATTTAATGAAAGTAATTTAACTTGACCAAAAAAAATAAAAAGTTGGATTGCGTTTAAACCTTGGTGATCCATAGCAAATTGTAATAAGATGGGTTAGAATTGAAATGTGCTCAATTTATCGAAGTTGCATAAGAATTTACATAAAACAAATTCACTGCTATTGAGCGTTTTAATTTAACAACTCTTTAATATATGTAAATTTTTCTTCACATAACAATAAATCAATCGATTGGACACTGCGGTTGCAGTATAGTCATTCCATGCAAGTCATCTTCGAATTGCACGAGTCCGCAAACCCCCATCAACTCTCTCATCCGTTGGCTACTGTACGTGTGAACCACGTTGGGTCTTACAAAGAACCCTACTCTAGTCTTACTCCGTGTAGGTCACAGACACCAGACTTCCCGCCAAAATTAATATTAATTAATACCAAAACCCCACGCAACATCGCCTACTCGATCATCGCTATCCAGAATGGCGGCAACCAAAACGACGACGGAACAGTACCAGCGCCGTCTACTGCCGGACTGGCGCTCAACATTGCCGACCTGAACATCAACAGAGAAAACATGTTCCTCGACGATCCCGAGGACTCATACATCAATACCGTACGACCTCTCTCTCTAAAATCTAATTAGGGTTTTCATACAAATTACAGAGGGCTGACATTTTTAGGGTTTCTAATTGGGGTTTGAATTCGATTTAGGTGGCCGGCGACACGCTGTACGCGTCGGCGATTACGTTCGAGGAGCTGAATCTGTCGCCGGAGGTGATACGGGTATAGAGAGATGGGCTTCAAGAGGCCCAGTAAAATTCAGGCAATCACGTTGCCAATGATTTTGTCCCCTCCGTACAAAGACCTCATAGCTCAGGCGCACAATGGCACGAGGAAAACCACCTGTTTCGGGCTCGGGATGTTGGGGGCGGGTTGACCCGAACCTCCGAGCACCTCAGGCGCTCTGCATTTGCCCCACCAGAGAGTTGGCCTTGCAGGTACTCCAATTTTGGTTCTTTTTTTTTTTCCCTTCTTTTTCTCTTATTTGGGAAAATTATACACACAAATGTATTTTACAAATTTTTGGAGCATTGCCCTTAAACTACGGTCGAATTAGAGCTTTGGTCCTTCAAAAAAATTTGTAAGTGTTGATTCCTCAACTTGTCGCAATGTGAAGCAATGGTTCTTTTAGGTAACTCCGTTTTGTGCCCAAGTTGGATAGAAGTCGGTGTTACGATGCTTACAACAAGTTTATGGATCAATGCTCACTAATTTTTAGTTTACAAACGAATACTTGCGAAATTTTAGTTTACAAACCAATACCTCACGAATTTCTACTTTCTCTAAACAAATAGATTTTTTTCTCGAAAAGGGATGAGGAACATTACAACACAGGAACAAGCTTTATGATGAATAATGTGAAAATTTTAAGTTTTGTTTATATTTATAGAAAGGGGATTGATTGTGGCGATGGTGAATAATAACGTGGCAGAATTTGGAGGTTATTGAGAAAATGAAGTACACAGGAATAAAGGTGGAGTGTGCTGTCCCAAGTATAAGGGACAAAACCAGTTCTTGTGAAGTGCCAATTCATTCGAGGGCACCAGTATCAGCACAAATTGTGATTGGAACTCCTGGTACAATTAAGAAATTGATGTGATACAAAAAACTCGGTGTGACTTGTGTCAAGGTTCTTGTTTTTTATGAGGCTGATCAGATGCTAGCTGCGGTATGTATGATTAATCCATTCATTCATATGGTACTGCATTTCCTTAGTTTCCGCTCTGGATGCTTTGCTCTGTTAATGCTGTTCTTGATAGTGTTGTGTTGTACTGTATTGGATGTCCATAACAAAATTAATATCTGGGACACTAGATTTAAGGTTGTTTTTCTATTTTTACAGTGTGAGTTGAATACGAGCTGTTGCTGAAATGTATTTCATTTGATTGGCTTGTGATAAGATTTTCGAATTTTGATTGGTGTTGTTTTTGTGCATATTTTCTGCGGGATGGCTTCAAAGATGTTTCTTTAAGGATAATGATGGGGATAGGAAAATTTAGCTCTCACTGCTAGGCTTGTCAAATTATGGTTTACTTCTGTTGCACCTAAGGTTTAAAACTTCAATGCTCGTATTCTTTTGCGACGTTTCTGTATATTCTTTCGTGGTTTCTTTCAACATTTTATTAGTTAAACTACCTTTTTGGGGGGTTGAAAGAAGGAAGTTTCGGAAGTAGTTCCCTTTTTGTTTGACTATCACCATTTTGATGATAAAGAATTTATCTTATTAATCATAATTTAAACATGGTTTATTTTTAGGTTTCTTTTCCGTATTTGTTACATCCTTTTTTTGCTGGTGCTTTTGTTTTCTGCTACATTTAATGAAACCGTCACAAAGTTCATCTCAAGAGTGGTGAAAGATAGTTACAAAAAGAAGAGCTATCTTTAGAGGCTGTGAAGCAGTACAAGGTGTACTGTCCTGATGAACTGACCAAGATTCATGTAATCAAAACCAAAATACTTGAACTAGGAGAGAGATTGGGGCAGAGCATTATATTCATACGGACAAAAGCTAGTGCCAGAATGTTGCATCAACAACTTGTTGAGGAAGGCTTTTCTGTTACTACTATTCACGGTGCCACCACAGCCGAAGACAGAGACAAAATAGTTAAAGAGTTTAAAAACAGTTTAACCCATATTCTTATAACAACTGACCTACTTGCTCGAGGATTTGACTCAAAGCGGGTGCTGCCATCCCCCATTCAGTTTCCCTAAAAGAACTTTTCTCCCTTCTGTTTTAAATTCCTTGCAAGTTTGACACTTTCATTTGAAACCTTTTTGCAGGTTAATTTGGTTGTGAATTATGATCTTCCAATAAAGCACGAACCATCTCACGGGAAACGGGAACTTCCAGAACCTGATTATGAGCTCTACTTGCATAGATGTGGCTGGACAGGGCGTTTCAGTGGCAAGGGTTAGTTTCCTATCAGGAATCTGTCTTGTGTTTTCTGTTTCGTATGTTCTGGCTCTTTCCATGTAATTTAGTCGCTATTAAGAAGGCAGTATAAACATATCTAAGTTTGAAGTTTTGACTGAGCGGTGTAGAAATATGACTGTGCAGGAGCTGTGATTAACTTGCTTTGCCTCGACTGGGATCACCTGCTCGTGGAAAACATTGAGAAATACTATAATATCCAAGTACCAGAGGTAATAATCTTGCGCCGCATCGAACATTATACTCCAATTGATTCTTAGGTTAGATAATTTGCACACAACTATCTGATGTAGTACACAGATGTTAATGAACTTATCGGTATGCTCTCAACGTTTGCAGGTTAAGATCTGTGAGGAAGCTTTTGAAAATGCTCTCAGAGCAGCTGGTTTATTGTAATGACCACCGTACGTGGAGCCAAATTGACTGTCATGTCCTTGTATTTACGGAGGAAAAGAGAGCTGAAATCCATCGGGTTCAACCAATTCTGATGAAACAAAGGTAGCAGCAACTTGTCTAAATTTAGCGATGTCGTAGTATGTAGGAATGAGGGTTTTGTTTGAAATTAGAATGCTTGTTAGGTCGTGGCTGGCTCATGTAATCCGTAGTTGCCCTCTGTATAATTTTGTTAACTTCACATTATTATCCTGCGATGACAATCAACTTGCTTGATTTAATGACCTTAATGCAGTACTATTTACGTTCTTTTTATTCTCATTGCCTTAAGGCTAGTATGGTATTGCTGTGCTTTAAAAATAAAAATAAAAAACTGATTTTATTGTGCTTTTAAAAAACGACTTCTGTTGTGTTGTGAGAATAAACAACTATAAAATATAGATGTTAAGTGTTTGGTAAACTCTTTATGTAAAGGTGCTTTTAACAGGTTAAAAAAAAAAAAAAAAAAAAAAAAACAAGGTTTGAGTGTAGAGTGTTCGAGTGTTTGGTAAATTTTTATATAAATTGATGTGAATATGTTAAATGACTAAAAAGATATAGTATTTAATGTAATATAATAATTGTCAAAAAGAACAATGTAGGGGCAATGATTATGATTTTGTAAAATATGTGAGGGTATACTTGCTATTTAAAATTTCATTAGATGGGTATTAATTACTATGCATTGAAAAAAGAAAAAAAAACACACTTCTTTTAGAAGTATGATAGACCATACTTCTGTTTTTCTATGTTTCCCTAATGTTTCAAATTTTATAATAATTTTTTTTTTTTAAAGCACCGTAATTCCAAACCAACCCTTAATGCAGTACTAATTAAGAATAGATCATTAATTAATTACCAGTTAATATCCTCAATTTAAAGCAAGAATTTGAATGATCTTTGTCCTTTTGTTGTTTTTCTAATCTTCAAATCATCACGTTAAGTTTTGGTTTCATTTTGGCGCTCATATTTTATTATTGATTAGATTGTGATACTTTTCTTTCCAACATCAGAAAAGAATCCACATTTGTATCGCCCCTCTCTTGATTTTGATTATCAGCTGTGTGTTGATAGGATTAAAAGCACACCACAAAGTAACATACAAATGTCCTATTGATTTTCCTTATTAACACTAAGATTTTTCAATTGTAGCATATGAAAATAAGGGTCTTTCCAGCATAAGATTGTTTTATCTAACTACTTAAAATGTCACAAAAACTGGGCTGCTGTCCCAACTGGCCAGCCACCGAAAAATAATTATTAGATTGACTTACACTTATCTAAAGTCTACGAAATTTTATATGCAAACACTAGACACACAGAGCTACACTCACACAAATTTTTGGGATTTTTGGAGTTGATTTGCTATTTAAATTAAATCGAACAAAAACAGAACAGAAACAGATTTTAAGTAGTTCACAAATTAAGAAAAACGAGTTAGGGGAATTGCTATCCATCAACAAATAATCATGCAAACATGTTATGTTTCATTCAAATTCCTTCTATTTCCGGATGAGGATGCTCAAGTTGGCTCAATGTTAGAACTCAACCTATTACTCTTTCTCATGTAGTATGTTAAGAGAATGACGTTTTCAACTTAACTTAGTCCCTAACATGCAATCCAAAATGGCGTGTTCATAGATTTAACAAGTAGAAATCATTAAGAATGAAAAGGGTTTGAGTCATCACAAGGCATCGTAAATACTAGTGTTGTCTTACTTATCCTAGAAATTGGTTCACATGTTAATCGCAATTAACAAGTACTACTCTAGAATATATGTAGGTCCTCATTTGACAAGGGCAGGCACACACATATTCATAGCATTAGAATCTTAGATATGCTTACTAAGTATGCATCTGTAGAAAACATATAAATAATTCATCAATGAGACAAGGAGTAAACCAATTCTCATTCATTCATAAAAGTAATTTAAACGAAATGTCATAACAAACTTGCAATCATATTCAGGGCTTCAAACAGCCCCTAACTACTAAAAATTTAGTCTAAAAATTTAGTTACACATTATTCTCAAATAAAACCAAAAGAAAGATATGGGTTTGAGAAGATAAAACTGAAAGAAGAGAATGTCAATATAATCCTTCCTTTCCTTCATTCCCCAACGCAGCGGCCTTGCCTTTTTTCCTTCCTTTCCTTCTTTTTATTTTTTTTTCTGTCTTTTTCTTCTTTTTTTACCGCTGCAACCTGCAGCCCTTTACTTCTTTCTTGCTGCCACAATTTTATTTTATTTTTTCATAACTCACCCCATTAACAGCCATTTAGTGATGACAATAAGTGAGAGGAAATGGTAAAACAATTGTAACTCTTTAGGTAGCCTTTATGCCCATTACTCCCACTTAATTTTCCATTTCCTCTGATATTTGAATAGGTGTCAGTTGGCTTGTTCTTGGCTGCATCCGTTTTGGCTGCTAGTTTTATTGGATTTATTGCTTTCAATACTTTCTTGTCAGTTACAATCTGTTCAGCCTCTGGGGAACCTTTTAGTGTTAAAACGGCCATAACTTCTTCTAGAAAAATGATATTAGCAATCCGTGAAATGGTCCAGAAAATAGACTTCCGTAGCATTCCAAGCATATAAGGCTCATTCTCTAATTCATTATGAGCTGTTCGAAACTTGCTTCCAAAGTCAGCTGACCTGCACAGGCAGTTTTGACGAATTTGTTACTCATAATCCCACTTGTGCTAGTTTTCTTTTCTTTGCTTGAGAAATCCTACAAAACACAAAAACAAAGTAAATAACTCAAAAATATAAGGAACTAACTAAGAAAAGACAAATGAATTTGATGTAAAATATATATAAATATGAGCTTATCATGTGTGTTGAGGAGAAAGATTTAAATTTATCTCTTTTGCTAAAATGGCATGATAATGAACATAAAATCATAGATGCCACGTGGACCGAGGATTTTAAATTACAAAAACTTGTAGGAGTTGTTATTAGCATTTTTAAAAGGCAGAACTCTTCGAAATGTACATTTCTTTTCATGGTGGATAGAGGGAGGGCGTGCAACTGGTGGATAGCGGTGGTTGTTAGAGTTTTCTTCTTAACCCACTGCGACTAGGGATGGTCAATGGGTATCCATTCACTTACATAGAGGTCCATTTAATGTAGATACGTGTTAATTGTAGTGGTGAGTGATGAATGTGATATTGGAGTATCCATGGGCACACATCGATCATCTCTACACTCTTAGTTTAAACTCTCCTTCTCTAAATGTAACTTAGATTAAGTATATTATGTTTTTAAAAAAAGAAAACAAAAACGTGGAACAAGATAGCTTTCAAGTGTCAATAATAGCTCTATATTCATTTAAAAGTTTGTTTTGGACAGTTTGTATGATGAACATAAAGCTCTTTGTTTTCTTATGTTTGGTTTTTTTTTTTTTTTTTTCTTTTTTTTTGGTTCTTGACTGCATGATTTGTTTTGGGCTTTTTATTTTGACAGTAATCAATTTCAACGGTTCATGGGAAAAAAACGCAAGGACCAGCATGATATTTTTTACCTGCTGGCCCTAGTCATTTTATTTATTTATTTAATAATAATAATAATTATTATAATAGTGATAATAATAATAATAATAATAATAATCTAAACTACATATTAATAGAATGCTTTTTATAAATAAATAAAGGGTTAAAAGATTATTTAGTCTTCTATCACAAAAAAAATAAAAAATAAAAAATAAAGACAGTAATGTAATTTCATAAAACAAAATTTTGCTATTTTTCATCTACAGGTGATTTTAACATCTCCAATTAAAAAAAAAATAATTTAAACCTCTCCCTCCCTCTCTAGTCTTTTTCACCCTCTTCTGCTCTCCTTTCAATAAAAAAAAAAAAAAAAAAAACTACTTCAAACACACTTTGTGTGTGGGCATATAGTAATAATAATACATATCATTCTCATCAACTACAGTAATTTCAATCTTGGCTTTTTTAACTAGAATGGTCCTTGAGATTGACATATAACTCTTCACTTTGGTCATTAAGATTGAAAATCGATCGAAGTGGTTCTTGAGTTTATCTATTATAAATCATTTTGGTCATTATGTGAAAAATCTATCAATACCATCGTTAAATTGTTACGTGGGCAACCATGTGAACACATTTTAAGGATATTTTTGTCAAACCAACCCCTTTTAGCCAAAATGGTTCCTGAGATTAGCATAACTTCTCATTTTGATCCCTGAAAATGAAAATCAATAAAAATTGTCCTGAGTTTGTACATCTTAAATTATTTTGATCATTTCATGAAAAATTTGTCAATATCCTCGTCAAATTATCATGAGGATATCCTTGTTAAATTATCACGAGAATAATTTGGTGGAGTTTCACCACCTTCACTTAACGAGAATATTTTGGTGGAGTTTCACCACCTTCACATTTTGACAAGTAAACACATCCAAAATGCTACTAGACCTCTAAGAATGAGTATTCAATAGTTCAAACGCTTATTGCATCTCATTTGTACACATTTTTTATATGATGAGTGTTCTAGCCACTTATTGGGTCATATTTTGTTGGAGTTTCTCCATCTTCTCCATCTTCACGGAATGACCAAAATGATTTATGGATATACTTAGAAAAGACTTTATAATTTTCATTGTTAGGGACAAAAGTGAGGCTGACACACCCCGACCGAGATCAGGGCGTGCTGGCCGTCACGCAAAGGTGACGTAACCATGTGCGCGTGCGGAAGCTATTAAGATAGTAATATAAAAGTACGAATAATTAAAAACCTAATAGCATACAAAGTACTAGTGTATGTGAGACACAATTCAGAGCAAGTCTACAACAGTCCAAAGGAAAAGATACGACATAATTACACCCGAAGGTGACCCTACAATGGTGAATGTCTGTCAGAAATTGCCGGGACGCCCTCTGGGATAAACCACCGAACCTTCTAGACCACTAGAACCTGGAGGGGCGCAAAAACAAAAGCGTGAGTGGGCAAAAACAAAGTTCTTTGAAAACTCTTTAGCAAAACACATTCTAACCCCTCGCCGTAAAACCTGTATACTTCCCAGAAAATGAACATATATACGTATGTATAGATATGTCAATCATGCTTCACCATATGCCATTCATGCTCACAATATGCCATTCATGCTTGAGAATGTACTACAACAGAATATCATAATCAAATGTAAATGCTCAAGCGTAATTCACATCAATAATATATAATCTGACAGCCGGGAGTCACCTAACGTGACATGTACCGCTGCCTATAGAGCTCCAATCTCAACTCAACATCTGAATCTGCACACAAGTCGGAGCCACCTAACGTGGTTTGTACGACAAGACTGGGTGTAATATATATACGCTCTAGTGCTACGATCACGTGAAGACTATGCGAATAATCGCGGGTCACCTACGAGTCGGAACCACCTAATGTGGTCTGCACGACAAGGCTTGCACCTAACTTGGATCCAAGGCGAGCGTGTGGTGCTGGTGAACATACACGTGAAGGACTCTGCCCCTCTCTGGGCGGGAGCACTAACACCGGGGGTGCAGATTATGAGCTCTCTAAGCATCTCAAACTACGATTGCATAATAAACAGGAATGCATAACCACATGAATACCGCTTACCTGGCACTTACCTGTGCGTCCACAGCACCAAATACACATTTATATATATGTATGCCAATTACCAATGCACGTGATGATACGTAAACAATATTCAAATGATGCATGGCATAAAACATATAACCTTTTCTATTCTATTTCTGGGAATTTAGAGGTATATAGGTATATACGGAAAACAAAAGCCCACTCACTGATAATTAGAAGGGTCGTAGCCCCCCTGCCTCGAGTGCGTACGCTCGTCCTCGGAAAACGAATCACCTATACGCGACAAAGTTACGAAAACATTAATTTAAAAGCACCTAAGCAACTTCTCGTAATAACTTCTCATACATTGCTCAAATTGGACAAATGAATATACCAACGTGATCTACACAACCTCAGGATCACGCCCATATTTTTAGAAAATTTTTTGGACTACGCACGCGCCCCCACGCGCCTGAACAGCCACGGACCTACGCGCCCCCCACGCGCGGTCACGTGCGCTGCACACTGACGGTGTCAACAGACGCCGTCAGGAATATTCCGTTAACTGACGGAATATTCCGTCAAATCTAACCGGATTCCGTCACTGCCGTTAGGAATATTCCGTTAAACTTAACGGAATATTCCTCTGTCTTCTCCGGCGAGACTCCGGCGCCGGCGACGGCGCCGGAAAACTGGGTAATTTTCAAACTAAGTTTTCTCCTTCGTTTTTCAACCATTTTTCACGTTCTTTATACCAAAATGAAGCTTAGGACTAGTAGAATCACGTTAGACTAGTTTTAAGGCCTAAAAATTGCTAGATCATACCTGTCCACGACTTCAAAGTTCGGCCAACTTCGAACCTAGCCTTCCCAACGTCCAAATTCACCCAACGAACCACTCCGAGCCTCCTTGGGACCTCACAAACACATCTACAAGCTTAGAAAATCCAAAAACAAGCTAGTTTAGGTTTGCATGAACAGTGTTTCAAATCGGCCATTGTTGAAACGACGTGAAAACGTTCGAATTCTTACCTGGAATTGGTATGGTTGTGCTCCTCACAACCTCACGAGTTCAATGGTGTAATTGGTTTCTTGTTTGGTGAAGATTTGGGTATGCTTGTATGTGTGTCCGTGTATAGAGGAAGAAGAAGAATAATGGAGCTCGGGGAAAGAGAGAGAGAGAGAGAGAGAAAAGAGAGAAGAGAGAAGAGACAGAGTGAGGGAATGAGGGAGGGAATCCCGGGAGAAAAGAAAAAATGTATGATTGTGTGTGGTCCCACCACCCACACAACACAAATATACACGTAAACGAATAGATTAGGGGTAAAATTGTAATTTCAATGTACGTTTCGTTAGTTTCGGGACGGGATGTTACAACCTACCCTCCTTAATAGAATTTCGTCCCGAAATTCAAAACAACCACAAATAACCCCTAATAATCGAAGAACAATCTAGGATACAAATCCCTCATCCTATTTTCTGTCTCCCATGTCGCTTCTTCAACCGAGTGATTCCTCCACAAGACTTTCACCAAATTCACCGTTTTGTTCCTCAGAACCTTTTCTTTCCAATCCAAGATTGTTAACGGTTCCTCGTCGTACGTCAAATCTGGATTTATCTCTAACGGTTGAGGAGGTATCACATGCAATGGATCAGCAACATAATGTCGGAGCATAGACACGTGAAAAACGTTATGCACTTTAGCCAACTCCAGAGGCAACTCCAACCTGTAAGCTACCTCACCAACTCTTTCTGTGACTATGTACGGTCCGATGTACCTGGGACTCAACTTCCCCTTCTTTCCAAACCGCACAACACCTCTCCACGGTGAAAGCTTCAGAAATACCCAATCTCCGACCTCATACGTTCTGTCCGTAGCACGTCGATCTGCTAAACTTTTCTGTCTGTCCTGAGCTGCTTTCAGGTTAGACCTAATTACCTGAACATTTTGAGTAGTCTCCTCGACAATCTCCGGACCTACCAAGACTCTTTCGCCAACTTCTGACCAACATAACGGAGTGCGACAAGATCTACCATACAAAGCTTCAAATGGCGCCATGCCAATGCTCGAATGGAAACTGTTGTTGTAAGCAAATTCCATTAAATCTAATCGCTGGTGCCAAGCATCACTGAACTGTAACACTGATGCTCGCAGCATATCTTCCAAGGTCTGAATAGTTCTCTCGGACTGTCCGTCCGTCTGTGGATGATATGCCGTACTGTAAAGTAGTCTCGTACCCAAAGCTTCTTGAAAAGCTACCCAAAACTTCGATGTGAATCGTGGATCACGATCCGAGACAATACTTACAGGGACACCATGGTACTTCACAACCTTTGAGATAAACAATTCCGCTAACCGGCTCAAAGAATACTTCTCTCTTACTGGAATGAAATGTGCCGACTTAGTGAGCCGATCAACGATCACCCAAATGCCATCAAAGCCATTATGTGTACGCGGCAACTTGTACACAAAATCCATAGTGATATTTTCCCATTTCCACTCTGGAACGGGAAGCGGCTGTAACAATCCAAACGGCTTCTTTCTTTCTGCTTTAACCTGCTGACAAATAGCACAACTGCTCACATACTCAGCTATCTCCCTTTTCATACCCGGCCAATAGTAAAATGGTCGAATGGTATGATACATTTTGGTTGCCCCTGGGTGCATGGCATAAGCCGAGATATGTGCTTCATCGAGGATTTCCTTCTTCAACTCCACATTACTAGGCACGAACATTCTACCCTCTAACATCAACATGCCATCAGAATCACGAACTCTGAGATCTCGCCTCCTTCCTTGATCTCGAGCTCGAATTAGTTCTTGAATCTGTTCATCAGCTACCTGAGCTTCAAGCACCCGATTAACCAAGATTGGCCTAACTTGAAAATTAGCAAGCAATGCCACTTCTCGATCTTCTGCTTCTAACCTTACTCCTGTAGCACGCAAGTCAACCAAAAGAGGAATACGACTAGCGTACAACGCATTGATACGGCCATGTGATTTCCTGCTAAGTGCATCGGCTACTACGTTCGCACGACCTGGGTGATAGTCAATCGTGCAATCATAATCGCTGAGCAACTCCAACCACCTCCGTTGACGAAGATTAAGTTCCTTCTGGGTGAAGAGATACTGAAGACTCTTGTGATCTGTGAAGATCCTACACTTCTCTCCGTAAAGATAATGTCTCCACAACTTCAACGCAAAGATGATAGCAGCCAACTCCAAATCATGTGTAGGGTAATTCATCTCATGGGTTTTCAACTGCCGCGAAGCATAAGCAATCACCCTACCATGCTGCATCAATACACATCCCAGACCATTCAAGGAAGCATCGCTATAAACCTCGAAATCACCACTATCGTCCGGGAGTGCCAAAACAGGTGCATTAGTAAGACAATGCTTCAGCTGCTGGAAACTCTGCTCACATTTATCATTCCACTCAAACTTAACGTCTTTCCTTGTTAACCTCGTCAGTGGCAAGGCAATTACCGAAAAATCCTTAACGAACCTCCGATAATATCCCGCCAAACCAATGAAACTTCTCACCTCAGTGACGGTTCGTGGTTGCTCCCAACTCTCCACAGCTGCAACCTTTTGAGGATCAACAAGAATACCTTGAGCAGAAATGATGTGCCCCAAAAACGCGACTTGATCTAACCAGAACTGGCACTTACTAAACTTAGCATACAATTGGTGTTCTCTCAACCTTTTTAACACCAAAGTAAGATGTCGGACATGTTCCGCTTTGGACTTAGAATACACCAGAATATCGTCAATGAAGACAATGACAAATCTATCCAGGTAAGGCTGAAATACCCGGTTCATTAAATCCATAAAAGCTGCTGGTGCATTCGTCAACCCAAATGGCATAACCAGAAACTCGTAATGACCGTAACGAGTTCTGAACGCCGTCTTAGGAACATCATCTCTACAAATCTTCAGCTGATAGTACCCAGACCTCAAATCTATCTTAGAGAATACACTAGCACCTCTCAGCTGATCAAACAAATCGTCGATACGAGGCAATGGATAACGGTTTTTAATCGTCACCCGATTCAATTGTCTGTAGTCGATACATAGCCTCAAAGTTCCATCTTTCTTTTTCACAAACAACACTGGAGCGCCCCAAGGTGAAGTACTAGGCTGAATAAATCCTTTATCCACTAATTCCTGTAACTGCACTTTCAATTCCCTTAACTCAGCAGGAGCCATACGATAAGGAGTTAATGAAATAGGATTAGTACCTGGAAGTAACTCAATAGTGAAATCCACATCTCGATCTGGGGGTAAACCAGGTAAATCTTCAGGAAAAACATCATGGAAGTGTCTAACCACTCTCACATCCTCAATTCTGCTAGGAACGGCCTCCTCTAGCACCACATGAGCTAGATACCCCTGACAACCTTTAGACAACAACTTCTTCGCTCGCAAAGCCGAAATAACACCATGTCTTACCCCACTCTGCTCACCCACAAAAGTAACCTCAGGTAATCCAGGACGGTGAAAAGTAACTACTTTCCCGTAACAATCAATGTTGGCACGATAGAAGTGCAACCAATCATTGCCCAAAATCACATCAAAATCGACAATATCTAACGGAATAAGATCCGCGGGCATAACTACACCCTCTACTATCACTGGACATCCTGGGTACACACAATCTACAACACATCTCTCTCCTCTAGGCATAGCGAATTCTAAATCGTACCCTAGAGGTGTGGGGCGAGGTTGCGTTACTTGAGCAAATGTATGAGAAATAACGGAATGTGTAGCTCCACAATCAATTAAGACTCTAGCAAAATAACCAAGAATGTTTAACGTACCCATAATTAAGTCCGGGTTGTTCTGAGCATCCTGCAGGGAAATATTGTGAATACGCCCCTGGCCCTGCTGTCGTCCACCGCGACCTCTGCTCGCTTGAACACCGCGACCTTGAGCTCCACGCCCCTGACTGGGCTGACCCATCTGTCTCGAAGACCCTGCACTACTAGTAGCATTCTCACTCTGCTGATACTGTCCTCCTTGGTACCATTGAGAACCACCAACTGGAGCTGGAGGATACGGCATGTAGTTGCTGGGATACGGGGGATAACCACCTTGTGAATACGGGTCCTGGGGGTACTGATACGGTCCCGGGGCATAGGGAACAACATCACCCTGATAGTGATAGGCACCACCTCTACCTGTTTGACCATAATTACTCGGACCTTGGATTTGCCGAATCGGTGCAGGTGGCGGCATAAAGGTCTGCTGCGGCTTCTGCTGCTGACCCTGGGGACAATTCACAGCTATATGTCCCATCTGTCCACAAGTGAAACAAACACCGCTGCCACGCCTGCATTCGCCGAAATGTCGGTTATTACATCTACGGCAAAATGGAACTCGGTTTCGACCACCATCACCTTGTCTCTGGCCTCGAGCACCTCCATAAAACCTACCTCCACGTCCTTGTCCAGAGGCACTGAAACCACCACTAGACGAACTCGAACTGGCACCACCCCTTTTGAAGTTCTGAGTTTGGTGAGGCCCAAGCGACACTTGACTTTTCCCCTTGTCATCTTTCTTTTCATCACTGTCGCTCGACATATTCTCTGAGTCCTCTACCCTCAACAATATCTCATAGAACTCCTGGTAGGACTCACAGTGAGTAGTAGTCGCCATAGAACGCCATCTCTTTCTAGTGCCCAAGCGAAAACGACGAAGCATCTCCGCCGGATTACCAGCGACATCAGGATAGTAACGAGACAAATCAGTGAACTTACGATAGTACTCGTTAGCCGTCATCTTTCGCTGTTTCAATTCAGTGAATTCCTGTTTCTTACGGTCGATATACTCAGGGGGTACAAATCTCCTTTGAAACACGTCCTTGAAAACATTCCAATCGGTCCTCTGAGCTGGAGTCAACCTACGAAGTTCTTGTTCCCACCAAGCTGCAGACTCCATCTCCAGAAACCAAGAGGTTGTCTCAACCCACCTTTCCATAGGAAGGTTCCCCTGGTTATGTAACACCCGGAAAGTCTTCTCTAGGTGTTCCAACCAACGTTCTGCGCCTTCGTGACCCTCGTTACCTTTAAACTTATCCAACTTCAAGTTATACATAGTCTCCAGAGGAGTCCTCTGGGGAGGGCGCATCACTGTTTGAAGGGCTGTAGCAATCACTTCCCCCAACTGAGTAAGATCAGGGAAACTAGACTCATCTGAGCGACGTGGTTCCCGACGAGGCGGCATGATTCTGACAGAAGACACCAACTATTAGAATACTCACAAAGACACAGGACTGCCAAACCTAGGCTCTGATACCAAGCTGACACACCCCGACCGAGATCAGGGCGTGCTGGCCGTCACGCAAAGGTGACGTAACCATGTGCGCGTGCGGAAGCTATTAAGATAGTAATATAAAAGTACGAATAATTAAAAACCTAATAGCATACAAAGTACTAGTGTATGTGAGACACAATTCAGAGCAAGTCTACAACAGTCCAAAGGAAAAGATACGACATAATTACACCCGAAGGTGACCCTACAATGGTGAATGTCTGTCAGAAATTGCCGGGACGCCCTCTGGGATAAACCACCGAACCTTCTAGACCACTAGAACCTGGAGGGGCGCAAAAACAAAAGCGTGAGTGGGCAAAAACAAAGTTCTTTGAAAACTCTTTAGCAAAACACATTCTAACCCCTCGCCGTAAAACCTGTATACTTCCCAGAAAATGAACATATATACGTATGTATAGATATGTCAATCATGCTTCACCATATGCCATTCATGCTCACAATATGCCATTCATGCTTGAGAATGTACTACAACAGAATATCATAATCAAATGTAAATGCTCAAGCGTAATTCACATCAATAATATATAATCTGACAGCCGGGAGTCACCTAACGTGACATGTACCGCTGCCTATAGAGCTCCAATCTCAACTCAACATCTGAATCTGCACACAAGTCGGAGCCACCTAACGTGGTTTGTACGACAAGACTGGGTGTAATATATATACGCTCTAGTGCTACGATCACGTGAAGACTATGCGAATAATCGCGGGTCACCTACGAGTCGGAACCACCTAATGTGGTCTGCACGACAAGGCTTGCACCTAACTTGGATCCAAGGCGAGCGTGTGGTGCTGGTGAACATACACGTGAAGGACTCTGCCCCTCTCTGGGCGGGAGCACTAACACCGGGGGTGCAGATTATGAGCTCTCTAAGCATCTCAAACTACGATTGCATAATAAACAGGAATGCATAACCACATGAATACCGCTTACCTGGCACTTACCTGTGCGTCCACAGCACCAAATACACATTTATATATATGTATGCCAATTACCAATGCACGTGATGATACGTAAACAATATTCAAATGATGCATGGCATAAAACATATAACCTTTTCTATTCTATTTCTGGGAATTTAGAGGTATATAGGTATATACGGAAAACAAAAGCCCACTCACTGATAATTAGAAGGGTCGTAGCCCCCCTGCCTCGAGTGCGTACGCTCGTCCTCGGAAAACGAATCACCTATACGCGACAAAGTTACGAAAACATTAATTTAAAAGCACCTAAGCAACTTCTCGTAATAACTTCTCATACATTGCTCAAATTGGACAAATGAATATACCAACGTGATCTACACAACCTCAGGATCACGCCCATATTTTTAGAAAATTTTTTGGACTACGCACGCGCCCCCACGCGCCTGAACAGCCACGGACCTACGCGCCCCCCACGCGCGGTCACGTGCGCTGCACACTGACGGTGTCAACAGACGCCGTCAGGAATATTCCGTTAACTGACGGAATATTCCGTCAAATCTAACCGGATTCCGTCACTGCCGTTAGGAATATTCCGTTAAACTTAACGGAATATTCCTCTGTCTTCTCCGGCGAGACTCCGGCGCCGGCGACGGCGCCGGAAAACTGGGTAATTTTCAAACTAAGTTTTCTCCTTCGTTTTTCAACCATTTTTCACGTTCTTTATACCAAAATGAAGCTTAGGACTAGTAGAATCACGTTAGACTAGTTTTAAGGCCTAAAAATTGCTAGATCATACCTGTCCACGACTTCAAAGTTCGGCCAACTTCGAACCTAGCCTTCCCAACGTCCAAATTCACCCAACGAACCACTCCGAGCCTCCTTGGGACCTCACAAACACATCTACAAGCTTAGAAAATCCAAAAACAAGCTAGTTTAGGTTTGCATGAACAGTGTTTCAAATCGGCCATTGTTGAAACGACGTGAAAACGTTCGAATTCTTACCTGGAATTGGTATGGTTGTGCTCCTCACAACCTCACGAGTTCAATGGTGTAATTGGTTTCTTGTTTGGTGAAGATTTGGGTATGCTTGTATGTGTGTCCGTGTATAGAGGAAGAAGAAGAATAATGGAGCTCGGGGAAAGAGAGAGAGAGAGAGAGAGAGAAAAGAGAGAAGAGAGAAGAGACAGAGTGAGGGAATGAGGGAGGGAATCCCGGGAGAAAAGAAAAAATGTATGATTGTGTGTGGTCCCACCACCCACACAACACAAATATACACGTAAACGAATAGATTAGGGGTAAAATTGTAATTTCAATGTACGTTTCGTTAGTTTCGGGACGGGATGTTACAGAGGCGTTATGCCAATCTCAGAGACCATTTGGCTAAAAAGTAAGAGATGATTTGATAAAAATACCTTTAAAAATGTGGTCACGTGATTGTTCACGTAATAATTTAACGATGATCTTGTAGATTTTTCTTTGAAGGACAAAAATAATGCCACTTGCATATTAATTAAGGGGTGCATAGCTTAGGGGCTACCCATTGAGTTAGGAAGGCCTCTAGGACTCAACACAAAATTCAAACGTACGGAACTTGTATGATACTCCTGGAACAACAATGTGAAAATTAGTTGTATTTCGTCTCTTTGTTGGGCGGTAAAATCCAACTCCATATTCGACATTCGAAACAATAAAAAATTTACCGTATTGTTGACGTTGGACGCGCATTCATATAAAAACAAATCTGATTTTTGTATAATATGAAACACTTTATAACAAAATTCCAGAATCACACATTAAGCAACAAAGTGCTCCTAGTATTAGGATGGAGATAACACATTACTGAATAGATATTCCTTGACCGCAAATGATATTTTACTACAATGATGAAGTTGAGTATTACCTTTACATCACGACATGAGATATTCCTTGACCGCAAATGATATTTTACTACAATGATGAAGTTGAGTATTACCTTTACATCACGACATGAGTTCGAATTTTATGGACTTCTTAATTTAATATCTAATTTAACAAACTATATTTTTACTAAGGAAAAAATAAATAAATAAATAAATAAATTCGTTCACCGGTTGCAAGTTAAACCAAAGATTTCATCTCCTCCTTCCATTTTAATCTAACCGTGCTTATTGAAGTGTGTATTTAGTGATGTGAATAAGAGAAAACTTGGTAACACATGGCCCACGTATTTGCGCGCCAGTTCCATCCGTTCCCACGTGGCAAACGCTGAGCCGCCCACCGCAACCGTCACTCAACAAAATCCCCGCTACCAAAACCAAGGAAGATGAGAACGTCCTCGGAGTCGAGGTTGCGCTGAAGCCATGGCGACCCGCCTTGGGCGACGAACGTTAGCTGCGTTGTCGTTTCAGATTCGGAGGTCAACGGCCCACGATTCGTCTCTGACCGCGATCAGCGTCGGCCATGGTGGGTCCCAACCGAGACTGTGGTCTTCATCATCGTCTAGTAAATCTGATAAGGCGGAGAAGAAGAAGCCGGTAGGAGACCGCCTATCGGCGGTAATAGACGCCGTTAACGACAGTAAACTTCCTCCTGAGCTCCGTGGTCGGCGCAACAACATCAGGTTCAAATCCCCAGTTTTAATTTGACCATACTATGATTCTGTTTGCCCACTTTGATTTGATTCGGTAGTTCAAGTTTAGTAGTTTACTCGGATGTTTGATAGCCATTTTGTTTTCAGTTTTCAGATTTTGTTTTCACAATTTGTGTGTCCAAGAATTGAAAACTAACAATTGAGTACTACAGTATTCATCTTCGTAAGTCTTTTAAGAGATCTTAGGTTTGAATTTCGTGGATGGTAAATTAAATATCAAATTAAGTTGCTCACTCTGGGGCTTAGCCGAACTCTTCCTCCCTTTAGTGTAAAATATGTCATGTTCAAAAATAAAAACAACTGAAATGGTTATCAAACGGACGCTAAACGTCTCATGACTTAATTTGTTACTGATTTAGCATTTGATAATTATGTGTATGGTGTTTCTTCAATTACAAGAACACCACTTACCCTATGTTACTTATGTGCTAATTTTATTGCCCTTGGATTACAAGCAGTTCATAAACTCCATGACTTAAATTGCGACAATTGAAACTACACGTTTCAAAATTTGAAACTTGGCCGAAGCGCAGGCCGAAAACGATGATTTGGCTTTTCATTAGATTTGGGTTTTTGAATGTTGGATTATTATTGTTATTTAAATTATGATAATTTTGAATTTGGGATGCTGTGGCAGGTCAGAAACAGATATAATCAATGTGGTGGAGCAAAGAATATGGCATTCTATGGAAGAAGGGCAGTTTGAGAATTTGCCGGGAAAAGGGAAGCCCCTAAACCTAAGTTCAAATCCTCACGCGGACCCAGCTGAGGACACTTTGTACCGAATCCTCTCGAAGAATGGCTGCGCGCCACAGTGGGTTGAGCTCAACAAAGAGATAAGGAGCCAGGTTTCGGAATGGAGAATTGCTCTGAAGAAGGTTTGCGCAAGCAAAAATTGCAACGGGGGCGGGGACGGGGGTGATCAATCGAAATGGGTTGAAGCTTCAGAGGCTTTGAAATTGCAAGTGAAACAGATCAATAATAAGGTACTGCAGTACAATCTTATGGCTCCTTTCGGCCGTCAAATGTTTGGACTCAACTGGGACAAGGAGCTGGATCGTTTGAAACCGGAGGAACAATAATCCCTAATAGGGGTAGCCGAAATTGAAGATAAGATGAGGGAAATTCGGTAAGATGGTTGGACATGTGAAATGAATACCTATAGACGCTCCGGTAGTTGTATTTGTTTTGGTTCAGGTTAAGTAGCGTCATATATTGGTATTAGTAGCATTGGAAACCAGATGGTGCTGTAAAAGTTTAAATTGTGCTTAGTTTATCAAATGTTAAAATTCTAGATTTTGATTCGCGATCGCGTGTTTCTTTTGATTCAAATGTGGAATCTGATTCCGAATAATTTCAATACTCGATCTAGGTAAGTAAACATCGTACCAAGAATGGGACTCTAAAATGGTAATCTTCGATCGACGTTTAAAAGCCTTCATATCCAAATGAGAAAACAACAATGTTTATACATAAAATTACCATCAAAACTGAATATTAATGTTATACACGCATAAGCAACCAGCCAAAGTACCTTTTTCGACCATTTGAATTTTCAATTAAATTATCCACTAAAATGTAAACATCACGTTATGGTAATATGTTCATCCTACTGAAGATGTTTTTGCTGCGAGATGAACAAGCGCTCGCTTGTGGTAAGTGGTACGAAGCTTCTTGTATTTCTCCACAAATGCCCCGAGATCAACCTCCTTGTCGACAAGCTGCTCGTGCAGAGCTTCTGATTCCTCCTCTGTCGTATTCATCGATTCTGCACGAACGAACAAATTTTTCATGTACCAACAAATTGATTGTGATTCATGTCATATATTGCTTGGCAAGAACGAATCCTGAGCTACTGTACAATTTCATATTACCATTACTTCATACCTTGAAGCCTTTGAAGAAGAGAAGACGGGGAACACAGCTTCAACGTTTCTTCTTTCTTTCTCTCGAGCTCATTTAGCCTCTCCTGAGCGGCAGCCAACTCTGTTGTTCTAATTATTCTGCACTGTGACCACAAAAGAAATGGGAAAGAGAGATCCACGATCACAACAACAATTTTGCAACAAGCGCGAGAAACAAGACAACGGTGAAAGCTTACCTGGTTTCTAAGTTCCACCATCTGTGGTTCTTTTTCCAAGTTTTCCCCTGTTTGATAAAAATAAATTTATACTTTGTCTTCCCATGTATAATAAAACAGCAGGAGACAGCTATATTTAAAATAGTAGGTCAGAAAACGAAACAGAGAACTCACTCGATAACTGCAGAGTTTCCCTCCGTAGCTCCTCCCTCAGCTGATGAGGTCAGTAGAAGAAACAATAAGGAACAGAATAAAGACATGTCCTGAAACTGACAGCATTCGAACAAACTATGGAAGCCTTTAAGGAAAGGGATCCCCATTTTTTAATAAAAAATGGGGATTAGTTGTGGTGTTCACACCACTTCGAACTTTAACAACCAAACCACCTATTTTTCAAGTTGCACCTCATAGATCATCCTTGCAAAATATTAGCCAAATCGCAAATATTTGGGGCATCTAATTGAGTTCAAAGAAATTGACGAACACTTTGTTCTAAGAAAACATTGAAATTTCATTGTCATAATTAAATAGGCAACTGGTTTCAGATTGAATTGAAATTTTGTAAGGATGATCTATGAATCGAGACTTACAAAATAGACTGTTTGGATCGTTGACGTTCGATGTGTAGTGGGTCCCACAACTAATCCCTATTTTTATTCAAAAAATGGGGATCCCTTCCCTTAAAGGGCCTAATCTAAGTATGATTATCGCTTTGCCCAAATCAAGATAGCCATTACAGTTCATCAAGTGCTTTTCTAAATAAAAAGGTAAGTGTTGATTATACTGAGAACAATGGGGTGTGTGCAGAAGCATTTGAACCTTAAACAGAAAGGGTACAACACCAAAAGTTAACTAAAACTTACATTATTTTGAATTTTGACCTGATCGAGTGAAAGAAAAAATTGCTGGTATGCATTCTTGTCAGACAAAAGCTTCCGTAGGTCCTCAACACTGAACACATCAATAGGAAAACATAATAGTTAGTTACTGATTACTGCACAAAGATGAGATAAGAATTAGATATGATCTGAGAGAGTTACATCCGTATTCGAGATTAAGCAAAACAAACTCACTCACTGAACAACATTTTTCATTTAACAATTATGGTCTTTCAAGGACTGATTAAAATAATGATTGTGTAAACAAATCTTATCATGATACGTAAAACCTAATCTCTAAACTCCTTTTCAACATTCTTCAGTCCACCAAAACGTTCCAAGCTTTGTTTTTAAAAGAACAAGTTCAACAAAACTACCAACTACATTAGACAAACACTTAGTACAGTTAAATTTCACACAAAAACATCTCCAGATATCAATGTACAATCTGAAACAAAAAAATTGACAAGTTGATATGCAACAACACATTAATTAGGTGAGCCAAGATCATTGTTGATCAGCTCCGAAACAGAAAAACCATAATTATTCTATAAACATCAGATTTTGGTAGCACCATGATCCTTACCTCTTGTCCTTCAAAACGGAAATAACACCGGCAGCTTCGGCCGGCGAAACATGTAACGGAGATTGTGCCCTTTCTGTTGGCCTTTGGTAACTCATACTGCTAGATGAGGTGCTGCTCGGCGTCCCAGGGCGAGAAGAGGTCGGAGAGTTAACTACAGATGGAGGGTACCATGACTGTGAAGGAGTAACAACCTCCGGTCGCTGCTGAGTGGGCTCCTCCTGAGATCCCCTGTGGACGTACACACGCTTAGAAACTTAGACTTCAGCCTCTCCCGTAATTCAACCAAACTCCATAAAAATAATTTGCAGAAACAAAAATCAACCCAATTTCCACAAATGATTTCGCAAATCGATTCAATTAACAAAACCCATCAATTCGCAGAACAAATTGGACATTTTAACACCGACCCATTAACGAAAACGACAAAAAATCAATCTTCAGAATCGGAATTCAACCCTAGGACTAACGGAGCTACGGTTCAAAATTAAAACCCTAAATTACACCCAGAAGAGAGAAATTACCAGAACTTGAACATGGACATGGCTTTGGGGGGAGCTTGTGCAAGGAATCGAATCGACGGGAAGATTGAACTGTACGGACGACGGCGAAGTAGAGGAATTTGGAAGCTTAAACTGTCCGGTTACGTACGAGAGCTAATTCAACGGTTTACGCCTCCGACGAGATTGTAGTACGCGCGTGGCTTTTGTGCAAGTGGTCGAAGACGTGTGAGAGGAAGAATCGCCGAAGATGCGAGGAAAACAACTTGGAGTCGGGATGGATGGATGGATGGATGCGAATTTCATCATCGACTCTGCCGACATTGGGCCAAATTGGAGCCCAAAAGTTATGGGTGTTCATGTGCTTGTTTGATCAAAAAAACACTCAGAGCATCTTTAAATACGATGTCAAATTAAATTATTATTTTAATTTTTTAATTAGTATTTTATGTAATGTTGAATTGAATTTAATATTAAATGACTTATATATTTTAGAAAAAACTTGATATAAGTCCAATTTTTTAGCCAATAGTAAGAATAATTCAATTTATTAAAATAGGTCCAATTCCTTAAATTTAATTATTTAATTATTAATAATTATCTATTCAATGATAAGATTTATTATAAAAATCAAATTTCTTCATAATTATCTCTTTGATTATTTCTTTTTATTTTTATTTTTTATTATTTCTTGTTCTTCCTCCTGCTTTAAACCCCATTTATAGATTTTATTTTTAATTTTTATAATCAACCTATATCACAGGTTAATTATTTTTATGTATTTATATGACAGATTCTTTTTTATAATCAACGTGCCACAAATTAATGTGTCTTGCTTATAAGTATATTATGTTTTTTTCCTACCTTTTAGTTATGTTTCATATCTTACTTATAGGTGTATATATATATATATATATATATATATATATATATATATTTGTTACTTGAGTTAAGATAGAATGTTTTGTAGATAATTTATGTTAGTATATTAGTTTTTGTTGTTGTAAGATATTAATTAGATTTTTTGGAGTTGAAAAATGCATAATATTAGAAGATTTTTAATTGATTTTTAATATTTAAAAAAAAATATAAAATGAGTATAAAAGAAATAAAAACATGTAATTAGATAACTGGACTCATTCCTAAAAACCATCTATGTTTTTGGACCTAGATCTAAAAGCCCATATATTTTAATATGCAATGACAATTTTAACCTTATAAGATTTTTTAAAAAAAATGAAAAACTCTAAATACATCCCAAATCACTTTGAACGTGCATATCCTAAGATTATTTATCTTCTCTAACTCTCAAAACCACTCTCACCTCCATTGTAGAACAAAACTATAACCAATGAAACTACAAACACTTTGATTGAGAAAAATTATTTATGATGAATGTAACATAAAATCAACATTTCGAAAGTTTCACATAAGGTAAAACTTCATATTTTTCATTGTTTTAGTGATTTCAACGACATTGGCACATCTTGGAGGTCCACCAAATAGACCTTAGTTGCGACTTCTTTCAACTATGTTGAGATTATCGCTATGCATGAAGCTACTTGTGAATGCTTTTGGTTGAGAGGAGTAATGGAATATTTGAAGCATAATGAGATGAAGATCTTCTATGTGACCAACTAGCGATCTTTGCGTATCCCTGGAAAACCTAAAGTCCTAGCTCATTTAACGAGCAACCTACGGTTTCTGGAAGATCCTTGGGAACCTAAAGTCGCTGCCAATTCAATGAGTAGCCTATGGTTTCTGGAAGACTGCGTTACACCCTTCGAGCAGTTAGTCGCATAAACCTATACAACCACACAATCTTGTGAAAGTTTAACAGGTTAACATGAACATGACTGCCTAGCGTAGAACAACCCCTTGGGTTTACATTGATTTCTAAAGTGCTATGCTACTTGCTACGTAGCCTATAGAATTGGTTACATAAAGTGCAAAGAGTTCTTTCAAACCACTGCCCACAAAATTCCATAGAACCACGCATTTTTTATGTGAAAGTGTTTGAACCCAGATTAACACTATCGACCTGTGCAATCAAGGCCATTGAGTGAGTATAACTCTCAACCGTTGGATGGCAAAATGATTAAAATAATTATTATTGAAGGATATATTGTGATTTTAATCATGATATTATCTTTTAATAATATATCAATTTATTTGGGCTGAATATGATCAATATCTTGGCGTTTGTTTAGAAATGGGTTTCTCTGCATAGGATAATATTAAATAAGAATGGTTATATAATAACCAATGGTCAAAAGAAGAAATGCAATTCTCTAGTCAACACATGCATATATGTGGAGGGTTGGGAGACTACTTCGCATGTATTATGTGCTGTACGTTTGGTGATGATTATCTCCAAAAAGTAACCAACCACGACGGTGCATGTGGATTAATGGCTGTTTAGATAGACATTATTTGATCAAATCCAAGCATGCATACTATCTTGGGATTCGATGTGATAAGGCTAAGCACAAGGATTGAATTTGGTTGTATTTTTGACTAAGTTTAGAGTCCTGGGAGTACTAAGACTTATCCGAGGCTTAAATCAGTGGAAGAATTCTAATAGCATGGTAGAGCCTATATCAGCTTATCAACCAATGCACACTCGTCTTTATAAATATAAGAAACCGTGCATCATTCGGGCACCTTCTAATTTAACACACAAACTGTCATGCACAAATTCTCACTCTACACGAAACCTCTCAACAACCTTGAGATTTTTATTTTCTTCTTTCCGCCAACACATCTTCAGTTTGGATAAACAACACTGTGAAGGCAACCAACAACATCTTCAGCTTTGATAAACAGCATTGGAGCTGTATAATCAGTCGATCAAGGAGCACCTTTAGTTTGGATAAGCAACACTACTTCTCGGCCGACTGATTACCTATCCAAGTCTCGATCGACAAGGATTTTTGAGTCCTTGTTGGTAGAGGTCATCTCATCAGCCTTCTCGGCGAAGTTAGGTGTTACTAGGTTACTACATTCAGCACATTGAAAGCCGAATCTGATATTGAACTTCACAAAACTAGTAGCCTTATCCTCAGGCTCTAGAACCTGAATGCCAAAACGTGTTCCTTCCTCGGCCGTAATCGTAAGATCAAGAGGTTAGCAGTGCGTTCAACACAACATATACACATTTTACTCCTCAGCTGACGAGTTGGCCCGCACACAACCGAATGACGTAGTTAGCTTATTAATTACTTGGCCGGTGTGCCACGTAAGCTTGGTAGTTTTTAGGGTCAACATTTTGGCACGCCTGGTGGGACTTAGTGCTAAAACTATGAAGTTCATATGATATATCAAGATTCCGATCCGGCTCCACGTAGCCGATTGTATAAGCTCTTAGAGCAATTGGAAAAACGCAATGAGGAACGTAAAAGATCTTCGGAAGTGGAAAAAGTTCTTTGTGGACATAGAGAGATGCAAAAGTCATTCGCTTACATGTTGAGAATACAAGCTCCTGTTACCCTCCAAGACCAATAGGTAAATGACGACAGGGCTCAATTTAATGTCTGGCTAGATGGATAAGATTTTCCTTATGTTTTCGACTACAAATCAATTCCATTTAAGGAATGGTTGGTTGAAAAGACCGGAGGGGGGGGGCAATTTTTCGCTTTAGCCACAATCAAAATTCGGCCTAAGAAAATTGTCAAGACTGATGAAGAAAAACCTAGGCCACCTGTTTGTTCGGTCAAGATTGAAAGTGTGGTAGGCCTAGAATAACAAGTTCAAGTTTCTGAGCTAAAAATTGACTCAGAAAATGATTCGTCAGATGAGTGTTCAAATGACGAACAAGACTAATACACGACTTTGGACCATTAAACCACATCAATTTATATGGTAATTGGAGACATGGTCTTAGACACCGAAACTACGCCCATGGATATGATTATTGGTGATTAAGCCGATATGGAGAAATCTCGTTTGGCTAAGTTATTTGAGTTAAAAGCCGAAATTAACGAAGTAATTATGCCTAGGGGGCATAATAATTGTCCAACACATTCGGCGGCCAATGGTAAAAAATCTTTCGTCAAGCCAAATATATTTGGGGATGAACTTTTATTCGGCTTTGGAAAAACTCAAGGTGAAAACTTTGATGTTAAAATATCTCGGCTCGGAATAAAAAATCGTTGACCTCCTCCTAATTATGATATGCAATATTTTCTTAACCGTTCGGCTTTCAAGTTGATACTTAAGAAAATAGGGGGTAACGAGCGGTATACTCCAGTTGATGGAATCAAAAGGAAAAAGGCTACCCTTATTAGATGGTAGGACTTCATGTGGCTCTAATATTTCTATGGGGTGAATGGCATTTGCAGAAAGTTAAAAAAAAATTAGGCCAAAATTAGGCCATTTTTTGGTGGCCATTTGGTGCATACATACAACATCTTTCCTTGGTATAAAGGAAGCCGACCATAATGAATTAGTAAGTGAGACATATTATATCCATATTATTTTGTCTTCTATGGAGAATATGGGTTGTTTCTCAATTTTATGTGGAGTCTTCTTTCAATCCATTGATGGGAATTGCCTTCTTGTTACTCGGTGAGAGTCAACAACAAAAAAGAGATGTGCTCAGAGTATAAACACAGTACCAAGCTGAGAGGACGACTGAGCGCTAGTCTCTGCAAATTAGATTTTGCGTCGGAAATTGACTCAAGATAGAAAAAAGAAAAGAGAACATGATTCTGCTAAGGCTAGAACGGTATGCCCACCGACAGCATGATTGGATTATGAATGATACTGTCGAGCTTGACGACGATTCTTGACAATGACTTGGAGATGTCAAATGTCCTTAATGATAGCATACCTCGGTTTACAACTTGAGCTCGGTGGTATCAGTTCTTTTCTGAGTTTGGATGGGCTATGAGCCGAGTTCGGCGGTATCAACCCATTCGGCGGCATCGGTACTGATCTTAACGCTCGTCATGGATGGTGTTGATTCCAATGTATCATTTGAGCACAATGAGGAGTGGTGGGCAAGAGACTCCAACTGCTGTCGCAAAATATCTCCTCAGTGATGGAATTGTCGAGGGTGGCTTAGTCTTTTCATTTGGCTGAGTTACCAAGAATCAGGTTATTCTCAGCCTCATGTGCTTTTAGGTTTTGACCGAATGAGATGAATGGTTGAAGTAATTACGGGGTTTAGCTACCAAGAATGGTTTTTCTCAGCTTGTTTTTTCTCGGCCTCTTTTTCAAGTCATCAATCTTGAGACCATATGGGTTGAATGGTCGAAGTGATTATGGTAGTTTTTTTAAATCTAGCAATGGAGATTCGAGCTCGGCGATTTGAACAGCTTCGTCATGAAAATCGGTGATTCGAAGCTTAAGTTGTTGAAAAGTTTCTAGATCCTATCTCAATATGTTGTTCAGTTCGCCGTGGTCTTCACATTCTGCTATATCAAGATTCATCAAGAGCTTCTTCTTCACCAAAGACTCGGTGAACTGCTGCAAGCTTCTCATTGATGTGTCCATTGTTTGTTTATATGTCGCAAACTGCTAGGCCTTTATGTTTGTGTTTCCAAGAAGAGCAGAAATCACCTAACCAAATTGAGCAGAAATCACATGTTGTCTTGAATTAAGGCCACGACATTTGGTAGGCTATGGCCAATTCTTGTGATGGTGGTCCCTTATATACTAAGCTTAACCATTTGAAAATTTTAGTCCAAGTGCGAACATGTGTTTCCGTTATAAGGACTCATTCGGTGGGGTTCTGATTACCAAGAACTATTTTCATTTTCGGCGATACAGAGAGTTCTTCGACTGTGCTGATTAAACAGAGACGATTTTAGAGTCGTTTTGGCTTGGTGTTTCTCGGCTTTGCTTTCTTTTTCTTTTGAATAAATAAAGTGGATAACCAAATAACATGCCGAATGGTTGAGAGCTAGGCACAAATGACTAATTTCCTTAACCATTCGACTTACGAGCCAAAGCTTAAGGAAACTAAAGGGCAATGTTTCGTCCCAAATTTACACCATCAGCCCGTGCAATCAGGGCCATTGAGTGAGCATATCTCTCAACCGTTAATGGCAGAATGATTAATATAATTATTATTGAAGGATATATTGTGGTTTTAAGCATGATATTATCTTTTAATAATATCTCAATTTATCTGGGCTGAATATGATAAATATCCTGGCGTTTGTTTGGAAATAGGTTTCTTTGCATGGGATAATACTAAATAAGAATGGTTATATAATAACCAATGGTCAGAAGAAGAATTGCAATTCATTTGCAATTCTCTAGTCAACACATGCATATACGTGGAGGGTTGGGAGATTACTTCCCATGTAATTATGTACTGCAAGTTTGGTGATGATTATCTCCAAAAAGTAACCAACCACTACAGTGCATGTTGATAGGAGCATATTCATGCGACTTAAATGGCTTGTTCTCGTACATTTACGTTATGTTTCTTTAGTTATTTTAGTTCTTTATGCTTCTTTTGTGTGTTTTCAGGTTCTAAGGGCTTAGGGAGCAAGAAAGTGCATTTTGGGGCTATTTGGAGCATTTTTGGGCATGGATTGGATAGCTTATCCATGGAGCCAAAAGGATGGACGAAATTGAAGGCCATTTATGCAATTTAGGACATACAACAAAGGGCCTAGCCCATTCTCTCTTATTCTCTCCCTTATAGCCATGCAAAGAACCATCCATTCCATCAAAAACAATCCATCAATTCACATGCAAAACCACCATTAACACACATGCACCCAAACAAAGCCAACCTAGCTAACCCTACATGCATTTTTTTATTCACTCTTCATCATTGCATTCATCACCAAACACTTCCTTGTTGCCGTGCCTTTCCCTTCCACTTTCCAACCACATTCTTCCACTTCCCACTTCATCATTACACCACCTAATCCATATGCTTTCCCAACAATATAATTGAGCCAACACATGCACTCCCATTTCTCTTCCCATTCACCCTTTGCCGTGCATAACCTTGACATTTCTAACCTAATCCACAACTTTTCCTAGCTGTTTTGCATGTGCATTCCCCATTCAAACTTCCAGCCTTCCCACTACATTATTGCAGCTGCATCCTCTCACCCTTTAATCATTAAGCACATGCAAAACTTCATCATTCATCACACATCCCTTGGCATGCAAAACAGCACCCATTTCAGCACCAAAGAAGCAATGCCGTGGGTTGCTTATGCAATTCCAGCTTTCCACAACTTTCCTAGCTGTTTTTCCACCACATTCCAGCCACAAACACCTTAAACAAACAACCATATACACCTCCACTCCTCCTATAAATACCCTTGCATTCCCATTACCTAAACACATCTCATTTCATACACAACACACCACAAACACACCACCAAACTTCCTTTGCCGTGGCTTCCCATCTCTCCCTTATAATCCAAACACCACTCCTCATCCATTTCCATAATTCCCCACTCCATTCCACATAGACCTAAAGCCCTAAACATCTCCTTAGACCTTGTGCTACAAAAACGAGGAAGAGAAGAGTGCCTAAACGTTCATACAATTCAAGTTTGAGTTGTTGGAATGTTTAGGTGTTTCTTTGATTTCAAAGTTTAAATTCAATTCTCTTTGTTTTGTACGTATGAGGAATGGAAGAGAAGAGTGCCTAAACGTTCATACAATTCAAGTTTGAGTTGTTGGAATGTTTAGGTGTTTCTTTGATTTCAAAGTTATGAGGAACTAATCCCCCTTTAGCTAGGGGATGATTCGAAACTATGTTTATGTTTGCATTATGAATTGATTAACTTTCGTTGGAATTTCATAAGTTGTTGATTCAATTTGTTTAACCGTTTGATTGATAACTTATTTATGTATGTTTATTAAGAATGCGAGCTTAATTTTCATGCATGAATATGACGCTAGAATATAAGTGAATTTCACCTAATCGTTATGAACTTATATTCACAAGTAGTGGAGGTTGCTTATAAACAATCGCGTTAAATGAATTCTTGGCACGAGTTTCATGCTCATCATAGTAACGAATGCCTCGTCAACACTTATAGTTTTCATAATGCTTAATGATCTTTGATTGTATCTTTATTTTGCTGTTCACGTAAAGGACTTTTGGAGAATGTTGTGAATTGCGTTGCGCTAACCCATCCAATTCATTAACTTAAGGAAAACTTGACGGTTAATTTAAGCGGACCTAATTAACCCGGAGTGTTGAGTTTCATAATTTATCGAAAGACCAACTGAGAATCAATCTTGTATGCAAGTGTAACATGTGTGGAGATGAACCCCTTGGCTAGCATCCATTCATTCCATTTCATCAATTTCATATTTACATTCTGTCTAGTTTATTAACTTGTTTCGTTATTTCAATTTTCGTCAAACCTAAATCCCCCTTTTGCTTTAATGTTCATTTTAGTTAGAATTCAATTTAGTTTGTGTGTTTAAAGCATTTTGAGTTTTTGGTTTGTCTTAGTGTTTTAAAGTTTAATTTTGCATTCTTTGAGTCTAGTTTAGTGTTTTAAACTTTATTTTACATTTTTGTCAAATCCAAGTGATTAACAATCCCTCCTAATCCCCGGTCCAGAACGATCCTTACTTGCACCTATACTACAATTGACAAAAAGAGGGTTTAATTTGTGTGCGTATAAATCTCGCACCACATGTGGATTGGTGGTTGTTTAGATAGACATTATTTGATCAAATCCAAGCATGCAGGCTATCTTGGGATTCGATGTGATAAGGCTAAGCACAAGGATTGAATTTGGTTGCATTTTTTACTAAGTTCAGAATCCTGGGAGTAGTAAGACTTATCCCAAGTCTTAAATCAGTGGAAGAGTTCTAATAGCATGGCAAAGCCTATATCAGCTTATCAACCAACGCGCACTTATCTCTATAAATATAAGAAACCGTGCATCATTTGGGCACCCTCCAATTCAACACACAAATTGCCCTGCGTAAACTCTCGCTCTATGAGAAACCTCTCAACAACCTTGAGATTTTTACTTTCTTCTTTTCGCTGACACATCTTCAGTTTGGATAAACAGCAGTGTGAAGGCAACCGGCGACATCTTCAGTTTGGATAAATAACACTGGAGCCGTAGAATCAGCCGATTAGGAGCACCTTCAATTTGGATAAACAACACTGCTTTTCGGCCAACTGATTACCTATCCAAGTCTCGATGGACAAAGATTTTCGAGTTCTTATTGGTAGAGGTCATCTCATCAGCCTTCTCGGCGAAGTGAGGTGTTACCAGGTTACTACATTCGGCACATTAAAAGCCGTATCTGATATTGAACTTCGCAAAACTAGCAGCCTTGTCTTCAGGCTTTAGAATCCGAAGGCCATGAGACGTGTTCTTTCCTTGGCCGCAGTCGCATGATCAAGAAGTCAACAGTATGCTCAACGCAACATCAACACGTTTTACTCCCCGGCTGAGCTCGGCCAAACGAATTGGCACACTTAGCACACAACCGAATGACGTAGTTAACTTATTAATTACTTGGTCTGCGCACCATGTAGGCTTGGTAGTTTTTAGGGTCAACGGAAAGGTTAGCAAATTTCGTGTCCCAGCAATCTTTAGTATGTTGTGATGCAGGCCACGCAACTCAAAGGATTGGAGAAATAACGACTAGCTAATCAACCTATGGTTAGGGGGCAACAATGCGAGATAAAGCTCAACATTTCAATGCCCTAGAAGATCGAAGTTAACAACCAAACAGTCATGCAAACTCGCCTGTTTCTGTAAGTAAGGCGCTTGGCTGCTGGCTCTCTGGTTAACAGGTTTGCAAAGGTCCTAAGCTTAGATCGGTAGTCACATAGGTCATGCAAGCCTATTTGCTTATTAAAAAGCAGCGCACTTCGCTAACAACCTTGTGATTAAAGATCTAGTGGACTACTGATACGAAACATGCAACTACAAAGGTCATTTAGCCCTGTAACTTAGAAGTTTCAAAAGATGTCTCAAGCAAGAGAAGATTCACACCAGACAACCTGAAGTTGGTGCCTAAAGCAATGAAGATGGGCTTAATGGTTTGTTCAAAGTAGCCTGCTCAATTTTTCTTTCTACGGTAAAAGCTTGAAGCAAGGAAAAAAGACAAGGGTGAAGTAAAGCGAAGGAAACTAGTTTATTAATTTCTAGCAAATTAGTAAACTGGCACAAAGGCCAACAAAGTTCAAGCAAAGGAAAAAAGCAAAGCAGGAAAGAAAAAGAAAGTAAATCTTAAAGTTTATCTAAAAAGATTACTCTTCAACAGCTTGGACATCTTCAGCAGCTGTATCGCTCCCAGCAGCATCTCTCGTGCTTCACCTACAATTGCCCCATCTTGGGCAGTATTGTCATCAGCCGCCCCTACCTGGGTGGCATTAACTTCAGCCACACTTACATGGGCAGCCTGATCCTCAGTTGCTCCACCAATAACACTCTTGAAGGAAAATTTAAGCAGATCATTTGGAAAAATAGCAAAAAGCTCTATATCTTTACCAGAAAATGCGTGGTTAAATGGCATGCCAAGGTAGTGATCTATATAGCCAAGCTTATAAAAGTTAGCTTGACCTTAAGCAAAGACAACCTCAAGACTGGACTTTTCACTCTTGAGCTGCTTATTCTCCTAAATCAGGTAAGTACGAGCACTCTGCAACTCATCTAGTTCCTTTTTCAAGTTCTTGTTGGCAGACAATGCTTCTTGCAGCTCCACCTCCTTGAACTCAGGTCTACTACCAGCCTTCTTGAGTCGAACCATGTCATTATGCATGACGAGCAGCTCCATATCTTTGGCATCACTAACAAACTGAAATTTTGAAATGACAAGCTCAAGGTCGTGCACTAGCAATGCTTAGATTTTTAATCCTTTTCTCTGCAACGCCATACTTCTCCTGAATTGCGTTAAGCTAAGCCTTCAAGTTACTGATCTCTTGATGAGCGGTCTTAAGTTGCTAAGCAGTGGGGCATAGATATTAGATCCCTTCAAAAAGGTAAGTACAAACTTCAACTCTTTAATTTTATCAGCAGCCAAGTGAGTTTCTGTTACCATGGCTGCCGCTATCTCCTTAGCAGCCATGGCGTCATCCTGCTCTATACACGTGTACTCAGCTGCCAAGATCATTGATTTCTGCATCATAGCAAGTAAGGAACCCTTCCGGGATTGAGCCTTACGCTTCTCGAATAATCTGAAGTCGACAACCTTACTCACGCCATCAACAAACTTGGCACATGCTTCCGTGTCTTCAAGCAGATCAAGCTTCAACAACATATGGATTTCAAAAAACTCCCCTAAGGCTGGTTTGGTAAGCTAATCATGGCTGCTTATGCGGGCAAGCGTTTCTTTCTCAACAGGAGGGGCTGACACTAGCACTGCCTTGGCAGCGAAATCACCATTCTCGATCTTCGCTGCTGCATGTACCTCTGGAATCGGATTAGACTTAGGCACGGAAGGTTGTCTCCGAAAAAACCCAAGCACAAGGGTCACGACAGAACTCTTCCGTTGCATAATCCTGTTAACAATAGTTTTAGTAATCTTTGGAGCAGCAGGCTTCATAGGCTCAAATCCAGCAGCCTCTTTCTTCCTATTGGAAGAAGTCAAGTCAATCACGAGCCTCCCAGTAGAAACGAACCTTCGTGAGCAGCAGAGGAAATCTTTAGTTTTTTCTCCATTGACGGCTCTCAAGTAGACGACGAAGATCTTTTTCTCTAACCTTCACTTGCAACAGGCTCTACAATGGCGATTAGATGAGCAAATGCTTTACTCTTGATCCTCCTAATTTCCTCATGCGGGGGCATCCCACCTTTCGCTCTACAAAGAGGATTGAGCAGCCAACGCCACTCTCGGTATTCATCAGGGATCCCCAAAGTGATGTCCACATTCTCATGTGTGGAAAAGTCTTGGGAGTTGAACTGAATTCCAAATCTGCATAAACAGAGGAGGACAAATCAGAAGGCTGCTAAACAAAAAATGAAGCAGTTTAGAGACCAAGCAGCCTACTTACCATCGATGAAAGTAATCAGAACATATAGCTCAGGTGAGGAGCCGGATTCCCACTTTTTGCTGATCTCTAGGGTCTCTTTAGACCAATTATTATCCCCTTTACTCGAGTGATTGAAGAGTCTATGACGGATCATCAGCTGCCTAATGCCATCGATGTGGCCTATGTTAAAGAAGTACCAAAACTCGTTGGCAATCAGGTTTAAGTTGAAGAACCTGCTTAAGTTGTGGAACCTTACCATCATGCAGATCGCATTCGGAGAGCACTGAGCAGGAGCACACTTCATGGAGCAGATCACCTCTTAGAAGAATCGAGGTATAGGAAAGATGAACCCCAACACGAAGTAGTAAGGGTGAAACTTGATAGCTTTCCTAGACCCACAAAGCTCACGGCTGTAACCATCCTTGGCCCGCTTCATCCGAACCCTAGACGAAATTGTGTGCTTAAACATCTTAAAGAATTCCCTGAACTGTTCATTTGAAAATACATTGACGTGAGCAACCCTAAAGTAGCCTAGCTTACTTGCAAATCTGCCATGGTGATATAATGGCGGAATAAATTCATCATTCTTGTGGCTCGAGGAAGACATGTTCTAAAATCTTACAACGGCGCAAGGAAAATTGTCAGAAGGCTACTCGAAGAAGAAACAAAAAAAAAAAAAAAAAACAAAAAGGAAAAATCTCATGGAGTAGTGTGCTAAGCCACAGCTCAACTGGCTGCCCCACGGACCCAGCGCACCAGCCCAAGGCACTGCCCAACATGCCAGGCCCCTCATTTCTCTTGGCTTGGCTCCGTTTTCTTATCACCCTCGCGGCCCAACGGCCTTGTGGCCCAATTCACTTGGAGAGGCGCTGGCATCCCCGCGCCTCATTCTCTCTCTGACATCTCTCAATGTTGCCCGGGCTAGAGCCTTCCAGCCCAAAACCCAAGCTAAGTAACTCATGGGCCCAAACCCGGTATAGGCTTTCCTCTTTGGCGCTTAGCCCAATGCGTCGAGCTGACTCAGCCGCGCTAGCCCAAGCGGAGCGCTAAGCTGACCCAGCTGCTACGGCAGCAATAGCACAACAGGCCACGGCTGCACTTTTTGCCATATTTTTGACCCCCGTCGAGCCAAAATTTGAGCCCTGAGACTCCTAAAAATCAAGAAGAAAGGGAAAATTAATTTTTTTCTTACCTTGGAAAAGAAGAAAAGCAACGAAACACAATTCTCTGCGCAAGCAAGCAAAGAAGATTGGTAGGGGATGAGGAACAAATATCCTTTGGCTTTCTCTCTTTCTTGTGGGGTTTTAATTGCACTCCAAATTATTTAACCCCCTGCTTGACACAGACTAAATAGATTTTGGTGGCAATTACATTCCCTTTCCTTGAAGAATTTAAATTCCAAGTCAAAGAAGAAATTACATCAAATTGAGACACAAACTCCATTGCAGCTTTGGATTCCTACATCTTTTGCCCTTTCCTGTGAGCAGCCCAGCAGGTGTGGGGGCAGTTATGGAGCTAAAAATAATCCCAAAAATCATGGAGCTAACACGTGAATTATTTCCTGAGAAAGACAAGAATGCCCATATTAAATGAGTAGGGAGCAATCTCATTCACCATGCGCATCTAAGGTAGAGCAGGCAAAGATCAACCACTGCTCAAGGCACCCTTGCTCATAGGAAAAGTCAAAGGTATTTATGATAGAATAATCCCTTATTCTTATCATAAATACATTTCTAATCAGAGAAGATTTCTTTCACATAAGTTATCCTAATTCCATTTATTTAGGATATTTACCTAATTATTCTAAGATATTTATTTACACAAATATCTTAGAATATTCCACCCCAAATTACGACCTAGGGCCGGCCACCCCTAAACCCTAAAGGGCCGGCCCATACTCCTCCTCTCCTATAAATACACCCTTTATCTTCAAAATTCAATAAGCTTTAGCTACCCCTAAAGAGGCTTTTTGCTTCCCACAAACACTCAAACACATTCTTCTCATAATTCTAACTTTGGCATGGAGATTCTTCGACCAAAGTGCCCCCCCCCCAACCCCAATTCATTGTGGGCTCGTGAGGCTTTTGGCCTTAATTTTAGGTGTTATTATTTTGCAAGTGCAAATTCGTCAATCAAGGAAAGGCATAAATTTGGATCCACATATACAATTGGGGAACATGACTTCAAGCGAGTTATTTGAATTTCTTGTGACTTTTCTTGACGAACAAACTTCATGTCAAATTTAGATTATGTTAAAGTGGCACATTCCCGTTTTTTGTTCCATATATAAAGGGCTAAACTATTGAAAGGATTGTGGGAACCATAGACACTACATACATACATACATACATACATACATACATACATACATACATACATACATACATGTATACATATATAGATATACACACACACACACACACACATATATAAACCGGCGCTTTAACAAGAGGGATCATCATTTTTCTAAAAAAAATGGAGACACCCTCTTGACCGTTGGATTTGACTTTAATGCAATTGTGTGGTTGAGATCGTGTGACTTCTGATTTAATCTCAACCACACAATTTCATTAAAGTCAATCCAACGATTAAGAGGGTGTCTCCATATTTAAAAAAAAAAAATTGGGATCCTTCTTGTTAAAGGGCTTGTTTATATATATATATATATATGTTGTATAATTGTATTATATGAATTGAATATTATAAAGGTAAAAGGTTAAGTGCCCATTTGGGGCTGCTTTTTCAAAAAGTTTTGAATTAATATGGGTGTTTGGTCAAGTTGTGGTTGGCGAAAGCTGACTTAAACAATGCTGCTTTCATTTGTGCATTTGTGCTTCTGCGCAAATCAAAACGGAAGAAGGTGTCTTGAGGCCTTTTATGAATTATTTCAATACCCACAGTGACCTTCATCCATTAATAAATGTACACATTATATCCAGATGCTTTTGTGCGTTAGTTTTTTACAGTACAACAATACCAAACTAATTCTTAAAGAAATTATCAGGGTAATAAATGTCACATGCTCTTCCATATAAGGTAGTGCCATTGACATACTTATTTTTACTTTTTAGACACTTTCTTAAATTTTTGATCACCAGATTGAATGTTGGAGAAGAACAAATGCCGACAATTAACAAGGGTCGTGTAGAAGGTAAAAAGAGATGTCTAGATAACATCACCCTATCATATAATCTTAAACTTTATAATTAGTAAACCAAGCCAAGTATAAACAAATACTATAATAATAAAAGCCTCATATATTTTATGTTTGAGCATGAAATCCTAAACATGGGTCGAGTTGGTTGGCAGCCTAAACATAAGGCTACAAGACTCGGCCCAACGGTGAAGTGTTGATGGTTTGGGCGAGTCCCAGGTAAAGTAGGATTGTCTAAGGTTCAAGATGGGTTTCTAATAATATTTGAATTAATTAACCGAGGTTAGAATTGGTTTTTGGTTAAGGCATGAATTTATTACATAATACGACTAGATTCAGAATCCTAATTTGAGTCGAAGAAGACGAGATCAGTGGTGATGGAGTTTCTGTGGGAGAAGGAATTGCAAAGATAATTTGGGTGTATTCAAATAGTAGGCCGAGTCGAAGTACTATTAGAACTTTACAATTTGGCAACCTTGTGCATCAAGTAATTTGTTCCTACAAATATAAGAGTATTGATAACATTGAGAGGACCTTCAAGTAAACACACAAATAAATGTTCTACGCAAAACCTTTCACAACTTTTTGTGAAGACTAACTGATTCAGTAACCCTCACCACAAAATCTGATTAGATCGACGGGTTTGGATTTGTAACCGATGGACGACGACCGACTAGATAGACGAGGATTTCAAGAAGCAACCAGTAAAGGCGACCGACTGGATAGACGGGGCCAAGTTGCAGAGTTAGTTTGCTTTAGGAGTTTCGACTGACTAGATATACGGGGCTTCTCTCTAAGTTGGTGGTTGACTAGTTATCTCAAGTCTCAGCTGGTGAAGAGTATTTAATTCTTTCGCGAAAAATGGTCAAATCATCAGCTTTCTTAGCAACGTGAGATGTTTGATGATTGTTTTCTCTTAGGTCTCATTTAGAGTTTGGCACACAGATAACGGAACCATTTTTACGGTTGTGGCACTCATCTCTTTTGATTATATTTGTCCATACAGTTTGATACTGATTTAGCGGGCCTGTTTTCACTAATATAGTTGACGTTGCCAAATTTGGTGCAAAAGATACAAAACTTCACAATGAATTCAAGGTTGAAAGTATTCTTTCCTTGGCCAAAGTTGCTTGATTCAAAAGTTAGTAAATCATTCCACCACATTTGTTATTCGTCTGGCCGAGTTTGGCGGCAAATTGGCATGCCCTCATCAACATTCTGCGAGTTATATCTTAGTTAAAGTGTAAATAGTAGTTTGTTGTCCCACGTTAACGAATTGCATACGTAATACCAATATATATTCCACTTTGGAGATTAATGAATATACAAGAAATTCCCAAATATTGTCATATATATTTTTGGTATTTACCATATTTAATTTGACTTGGCATCAGAGCAGTTCGCTCTTGGTGACCTGTGTGCTTTAACTTGGTGCCCACTTTTGTTGTGATTTATTCATTCAAAAAAACAAAAAAGTTAACAGTGCTGTATTGTGTGAACAATGATCTTCTACAATGCTGTGAACAATGATTTTGCTACAGTATTTTGATAAATTGTCTTAATTCCACTACGTATCTTTTGTGCCTTTATTGTTCATGGTTTAGCAAAATGGCTCAATATAATCATAGTGTTGTTATGCATCTTGGTGAAACAAATATATAGTTAATTGATACTAGGGCCACTGATCATGTGACTAGTGACCCCATTGTGTTTATGAGTTACGTGACTATGTTTGTGATCCATATATTACTAGTGCAAATGGAGCACTTTCCCTTGTGAAGGGTGAAGGCACTATCTCTCTTACTCCGACCTTATCATTGGTCCATCATTTACTTGTTCCTGATGTTAAGTGCAATCTTTTGTCAGTAGGAAAACTACTTGATACCTTATATTGTTTCGCTCACTTCTACCCCACGTATTATTATTTTCAAGACATTCAAACTCAGAAGATAATTGGTCGTGGTAAAAGAATTGGGGATTTGTACGTCTTGATTATGAAGGATACTATTGTTTCAAGTTCAAATAATCATCAAGTTCTAAGTGCTAAAGTGGATGACAAACATCAAATTTGGTTGTGGCATCGACATTTGGGGCATCCATCATTCAGTTATATGAAGCATTTGTTTCCTTCTTTGTTTCGCATTTGTAGTGATTTAGAGTTCAAGTGTGAAACATGTGTCATGGCTAAGAGTCATCGTGTTTCCTTTCCCATAAATTATTCTAAAGCTACTTTGCCATATGATTTGATACATTCTAGTTTGTTACTTTTATTGATGACTGTACTCCATTAACTTGGGTGTTCTTGATGAAGAATAAGAGTGATGTCCCTGTTGAGCAAAAATTGTACACAATATGTAAACAAATAATTCACTCGACACAATTTCACCCTCGTTCATTTTTTGAAGAGGGTTTTATTAAATTGAGTTTGACCCATTCTAGGCTACGCGCCTATTAATTACAACCCTTATTTTGGGAAAGGAATACCATTTGATTCTAATATGAATAAATTGTAACTTTGGGATTTTGGTGTTTATTTGATTTTGTAACTACATCTAGGTAGAGCCCTAGATTGCCTACGTACCCTCGTTGAGGGATCAAGTCACTCGTAGTTCCTTATGTATTTGTTGGGGTTTGATGCCTTGTGCAATTTTAGCTCATGTGGGCGAGGACTTTAAGCCATTGGAGCATTTGATGCCTTATGCAGTTTTAGCTCATGCGGGTGAGGACTTTAGGCCATTGGAGCGTTTGATGCCTTATGCAGTTTTAGCTCATGCGGGCAAGGACTTTAATCCATTGAAGCATTTGATGCCATGTACAGTTTTAGCTCATGCAGACAAGGACTTTAAGTAGTTGGAACATTTGATGTCTTGTGCAGTTTTAGCTCGTGCAAGCGAGGATTTTAAACCATTGGAACATTTAATGCCTTGTGCAGTTTTTAGCTCATGCGGGCAAGGACTTTAAGCCATTTGAGTCTTGTTGTGGCTTCGTGCCATTTGATATTTGACTTTTCTTCGTCTTTGTGCCTTTTGGGATTTGATGTGGCGTTGTGCCATTTGAAATATGATAGGCTTCATGCCATTGAATCGGCTTGGTGCCATTTGAGGTGGCTTTGCGCCACTTGAGATTTTGTCGTGACTTTGTGCCATTTGATATTTGACTTTTTCTCGGCTTCGTGCCATCTGATATTCTTCACGGCTTCATGTCATTTTGTAGTGGCTTTGTGCTATTTATAGTAGCTTTGTGCCATTTGAGTCTTGTAAATTTAAAGGGAATATTTGTAATGAACCCATTATTATTTTGGTATTTGACTTTATCTTAGTGCCGTGCATCTCAGACTTCATGAATAAATTTAACTTTGATGGATACCATATAAGGCCCACATGAGTAATAGGGAAGAGCTGCTCTTTTTTCTCTGGGTTCCACGTAGATGGCATTCCCATTTAGTTTGAGGGAATTGTATATAGCAAGCTTCTTATTTCTTTCCCTTGTACACTTGAATTTTCCAAGTCCAGATAGAATGTCACATGGCGTCAAAGTCCTAGCACAAAAAGGCTTTTGATGGAATTCTTTAGGGTAAAGTACAAAAAACTACCTCAACTATGGGTCAAATGACACTTTCATACTTCATCTTTTAAAATTGACAATGTCATACCTTATCTTACGAATTTGTGTCAATGTTATACCTTCCATTAGTTTGGCCGTTTATTTCTCAGTTAAATGCTGACGTGCCTTGATCCGGGACCCATTTTTATTAAAAACAAAAAAAATCATTTAATATTATTTAAATATTAAAATAATAATAAAAAAGTACATAAAAAAATAAAAAACAAACCTTTCCTTTCGTGCATCTCCCCTCTCTCTCTTCCCCATCATCTTCCTGCAACTCAGAAAAGAAGAAGAAGAAAGAAGAAGAAGAAGAAGAAGAAGAAGAAGAAAATAAAAAATAAAAAAAACCAAACCAAACCAAACCCAGTTCATCCCCCCTCCCCCCACCACAAACCCAACCCCCTGCAACCTAGAAAGGAGGAGGAAGAAGAAGGAAACCAAAAAAAAAAAAAAAAAAAAAAAAAAAAAAAAAAAAAACAACAACAATGGGAAACCCAGTTCGTCCCCCTGCAGAAGAAGAAGAAGAAGAAGAAGAAGAAGAAGAAGAAGAAGAAGAAGAGGGAAGCAGAAGAAGAGAGAAGGGGAAAAAAAAACACCCCCCCCCCCACCCAACCCGCAGAAGAAGAAGAAGAAGAAGAGGGAAGCAGAAGAAGAGAGAAGAAAAAAAAAAAAACAACGGCAAACCCGTCCCCTCCACCCACCCAACCTGCAGAAGAAGAAGAAGAAGAAGAGAGAAGAAAAAAAAAAAACAACGGGAAACCCTTCATCCACCCACCTAACCTGTAGAAGAAGAAGAAGAAGAAGAGAGAAGGAAAAAAAAAAAAAATACCCAGTTCGTCTGTCCCCCCTCGCACCCACCCTCTCCCCTCCACACCCATTCCCCCACCCCCCCCCCCCCACCCCCACGCCCCCGCCGCCCATTTTCTCCTCGCCCAGGAGAATGGGTTTTTTTTTTTTTTTTTTTGGGGTTGTAGGTAGTGGGTGCAGAGGGTGGGGTGCGAAGGTGGGGAGGTTGGGTGCGTGGGTGTGGGGAGAAGAGGGGGTGAGGAGCAGGGAAAACAAACTGGTTTTGTTTTTTTTCTCTCTTTTGTTTTTCTGGGTTGCAGTTGCAGAAAGTGGAAGAAGATGAAGATGGGGAGAAGGGAGAAGGGGGGAAGGGACGAATTGATGCTGGTTTTTTTTGTTTTTTTTTAAATAACTTTTCTTTATTATTTTAATATTTAAATAATATTAAATGATTTTTTTTGTTTTTAATAATTTTTTATTAATTTTTTAATAAAAATGGATTTCGGATCAAGCCACGTTAGTATTTAACTGAGAAATAAACGGCCAAGCTAACGGAAGGTATAACATTGACACAAATTCATAAGATGAGGTATGACATTGTCAATTTTAAAAGATGAGGTATGAAAGTGTCATTTGACCCATAATTAAGGTAATTTTTTGTACTTTACCCAATTCTTTAAGAAGCAGCTTCCCCCTTTTTTATAATTTTCTTTTGAATTTTCAAACCCATTTGACATGGGACTTTGAACCATTTTGACCCAAGACCCAAGCTTTCTTCCAATCTGACAGCAAGCTTTGCTATCTCTTTTTTTATTTTATTTTATTTTATTTTTACGTGGCTTTAAGGCTTATAAGTCCAACAACTTCTCTTCTTTTCCACGTGAGCAAGCTCCCACATGAGGTGCAGCTTTATTCATCCCTCTTCCCCTTGCGAGATGGCTTCACAAATCCTCTTTTTCCTTGGTTCTAACTTCTAACACACGATGCTCTTCCACCAGAAGCAAAAGGCGGTTCCACTATACTTGGGCTCTCGTGGATTGCGTTATATTTCAAACTTCTATTTCAATTGGGTATCTGTGGATTTCAGAGTGAGAATGGGTAAGGTTTGTTGGAGCTCAGATTCTTTGTTCAAATTACTTCAATTTACCACCATTTCCCCCCTCAAATCGCAAATCCCCTTTTTGCACAGGTCACGAAAACTTTCATCTTTTCTGCTGCATCATTCTTTTGCTCGTGTGCTTCCTTTGTGGATCGAAGGCTCAAAACGAAGAGGGGGAGAAATCAAGCAGGTTACCCATTTTCGTTTTCTTTACGTTCCGGGTTTGCTTACGTATTTGGATTAGAATGAAACTCTAACTGCGATGAACTCATCAATTCTTTCGTGCAAGAGTTTCTGGCAACAATATCTCTTCGATTTGTTGAACAAACTATTTTGCAGTACTTTGAAGACAAGTGTTGATTCATGGCTCCAAAGGTGAGAATTGCCTCCCCCCCCCCCCCCCCCCCCCCCCCCCCCCGCGAATTTTGAAGTGACGCACTCCTCATGTCTGCCATACTTGAATGAGTCTTTGGGTGTTTAATGTAAAGGTTACCATGTGAGTAAGCTTCTCAACTACTTTCTGTGGAAATCAAAGACGTCTTCTTCTTTTTGTGGAAATCAAAGCTGTATTGAGGACTTTTCTTTATCAAAATTTTGGCTTCTTTTCCTTTGTTCATTTGTCAACATATGCACTTTTCCCTTGTTCCTGTGTCTCTTTTATCCAACATGATGGCCACGTGAATGGCTTTCATGTTATCTAAAAAAAAGAACTTTTCTTCTTCCTCCTTTTCTTGCGTGACCTTTCAGGTATAGAACACCAGTAACATGCCATCCTCTTGGATCATGTTGTTCTATTTTTGCCAACAAGCTTCTGCACCGTTGGTGAAGAATAGGTCAATATTTGGGGTTGAACAAAACTTGCTCTTTCTTTGTTGAATCCATTGCTTGCCGTGACACTGATGGTTCCCTTCTTTCTCGGTGTGGACGACGAATGCGGATCTCTTTAGATTTGATCGGAATTTCACGGGGTGGTTTAGGCCACCCCAAAGAAATTCATGGGATTCTGGGGATTATTTCTGCTGCTGTCAGTGGGGAGTTAGAGCTCCTATGTGTTGGAACTTCACGGGGTGGTTTAGACCACCCTGAAGAAATTCATGGGATTTTGGCAGTTTATTACTGCTGCTGTCGATGGGGAGTCCAGATCCTCTTCATTTCACTTTTAAACGTTGCAATTTTCTTGTATAAACTGGAGGTTACAGACTCTAGGTAGTTGATTACACCATCTTTTTTCACTTTTGTCTGCAACACAACTTTTAAACAAGAGAGATAAATAAATTGATAGAACTTTGTTTCATACCTGGTGATGAATGTTCTTCTTTGGATCTTGATTCGAAAGCACTAATGGTTGAACTCCTTGTTCTATTTTCTGGCAGCACTTCGTGGCTTTTGGTATTTTCTCTCAAAGTTTCTCTATTTTTCTTCAGAGTATCCCCCTTTTTTTTTTTTTTTTGTTTTTTTGTCTCCCTCTTGCTGCAACTGAGGCCTATTTATAGGAATCTTAGGAAGGCTCTAGAGTTTTTCACGTGGGGGAGATGGAGACCATGTTTTTCTGCCACTTTCCCTTAAACCTCTCCCACTGACTCTGCAGTTTTTTCCACGCCTTGCAGAAAAATAGGAAGCTCCTGTGTTGCACGTTTCTTCCCCCTTTTGTAGGAAGAAATTCTTATTTTATTTTCTATTTATTTATTTATGGATGTTGATTTGTATGTAAGGCTTATCCTCATCTTTTGGGCTGGATTACATTTTGTTTTGCCTTGTAGTTTGGCCCAATTTGTATGGACTCTATTTTTTATTTGTTATATATTTTTGTTGTTCAACAGTTCCTTTACTTTTTCAAGAATTTTGTGCAATGGTGTCTACTTAGAGCATCCCCAGCGTGGGGTTTTGCTCGGGGGTCGGGCTCCAAAACAATGGCCCGAGGGCCGGTGGAGATGCTCCAGCGTGCGGGAGGCCGAAGGCAGGGGAGGCCCGAGGGCCAGGCCCGTGAGGGATTGCCAGGCCTTGAGCCCGAGGTGGGGCTGACGCCAGGGTGGCCTCAGCGCATTATTTTATTTTTTTTGTGTTAGGCGCGTGCACCCCACCCGCGCGTGGGGGCGCGTCGCCGACACAAAAAAAATTTAAAAAATCAATTGTCAGTTACCGTTGGGAAGCCACGTGGCTTCCCACGGTGCGTTAGATCCTAACGGTCACTTAATGTGGACCGTTAGATCTCAACGGTAAAAAAAAAAAAGAAGTCAGATTTAATATCCACCGTTCGATCTGAGATCAACGGTGGATATTAAAATGCTTTATAAATTAAAAAATAAATGAAAAAATAGTTTTAAAATTTTGAAAAGTTACCATTGTGACACGTGGCACAATCTGGAGCGTTGGAATTCAAATTTTTTTTATATCTAATGGCAGAGATTAATTAATTGAATAAAAATTTAAAAAAAATTGTAAAAAATTCAAAAAAATTAAAAAAAATATCTGAAAAATCTGAAAAAAATTGTAAAAAAAATTGTTTTTACTTTTCTATAAATACCTTCTCATTATCATCTACCTTACACAACAATTTCATATTTTCTCAACTACTTTCAATCACATTCCTTTCTTTGTCTCAAAGTTTGAATCCATTTTTTTTCAACAAAATGACCACTGGTGCAGGTACGAATTGGTCGTTTATTGAAGATGTTGCGTTGTGTACTAGTTGGGTTGAAGTTACTCATAGTTCACTTACGGGTAATGAGATGCAGTTGCGAGAAATGTGGAGTCTTATTCATACCAATTTTCTTGAGAAAATTGGTGGGAAAAGAACTAAAGAATCGATGTCCAGTCGTTGGAAATTACTTAGCCAATCGTTTAGTACGTGGAGAGACGCTTTGGCACAAGCTAGTAGTAATATTCGAAGTGGGGAAAATTACTCGGATCAGGTAACAATATATTATTTATTTGATACCCAAATTTACATTATAATTATTTGTTTGAATTATTTATTTGTTACATACTTACATTATAATTATTTGTTTATATTATTTATTTGTTATGTACAAAATTTATTATTTATTGTTATTTATTTGTTACATTATAATTATGTTGTTTGTATTATTTATTTATTTTTTTGTTTGTATTATTTATTTACTAAACTTGGAACTCTAGCCCCATGTTATGATTAACATGACATATATATATATATATATATATATATATATATATATATATATATATATATATATATATTTGCTAGTTACTTATTTTCATTATTTACTAAACTTGAAGCCTTCTTACTTATTTTCATTATATTTGTTACTTATATATATATATATGTACATATTTGCTAGTTACTTATTTTCATTATAATTATTTATTTGTTACTTATTTTCATTATTTACTAAACTTGAAGCCTTCTTACTTATTTTCATTATATTTGTTACTTATATATATATATGTATATATTTGCTAGTTACCTATTTTCATTATAATTATTTATTTGTTACTTATTTTCAATATTTACTAAACTTGAAGCCTTCTTACTTATTTTCATTATATTTGTTACTTATATATATATGTATATATTTGCTAGTTACTTATTTTCATTATAATTATTTATTTGTTACTTATTTTTATTGTGTAGGAACTTCAAGCACAAGCTTGGTACGCTGCCAAAACCAAAAGCAAAAATAAATCATTCAACCGGTGGGAATGTTGGAATATTGTCAAAGATTGTCCTAAATTTAGAGTTATGCCAGTCGGTCCAGAAGTGCACATGAACAGCACCCCTCTACACTCTACACCCGATCATGTTCATGAAGATGATGCAGAAGAAGTGCCCGAAACGCCCCTCCCTGAACGCGCGTCGGGTTCGACCCGTTTTCCAATTAGGCCTCAAGGTAAGAAGGCTTCAAAGAGAAAAGGGAGTGCTTCGAAGAGCGATTATGCAAAGTTCATGGAAGAACTTACTCGCCAAGGTGAATTGACTTTGGCAAGGGACCTGGCGAAAGATGAGGCTGATAAGGCTAGAGAGGCATCAAAACAAGCAGCTGTTGAGAGAGAATTTTATGCTAATGAGAGAGAAAGAGAGCTACTTAGGCAAGAAAGGGAACATGTTAGAGAAGAAAGACGGGCTCAACAAGATCGTGAGATTATGAACATGTCTTTAGAAGGGAAGTCTCCAAATTCTAAATTTTTTTGGAAGTCAGAGAAAGCGGACGTTGTGCGAAGGAGGCGTGCAAGAGAAGCAATAGCAAGCCAAGGTGGTTCTAGCACCGCAAGAGAAGATCATCCTAGCACCACAAATTGGTTAAGTGATGATGAATAGAGTACTTTTTGTAATCGGAGCCCATAATTTTCCAATCATTTCGGGTTGTAATTTATTATTTATTGTTTGTATTATTTATGTTGTTTCCAATTTCTTGAATATTTATTCAAATTAATTTGGTAAGTTATTTATTAAAAGTCCATTGTTCAAATTAAAAGTCCTTGTATAAAATAATTAAAAGTCCATCGTTCTAATTAAAAGTCCTTTACATAAACATAAACATAAAAAAATTACATATACTAAGAATTACATAAACATAAACATAAAAAAATTACATAAACATATCAAAAAATAAAACACACCAAATAAAATAACATAAACATACCAAATTCAAAAAAACACACTAAATGAACTTAATTATCTTCAGCTTGTTTCAATGCCCACTGGTGCTCTATCAAGTCAATTTGTTGGGCATTGTGCATGTCTGGCATTTGAAATGCAGTATATCGTTGAATGAGCCTTTCATTGTAACGTTCATCCCTTTGTAATGGCTCATGTTGCACGGGCTCATCGGTGGCGTCATGAGCACAATATATACGTGTTCTTGAATTGTTCATCGGGTCTGGCTCATATTCATCAACAGCTTCATAATCGTACTCATCTTCCACAATCATGTTGTGAAGAATAATGCACGTCATCATGATGGATCGAAGCGACTCTACATCAAACAATCTGGCAGCACCTTGACGATGGCCCAGCGAGCTTGGAGGATACCGAAACAACACTCCACATCCTTCCTGCACCCCTCTTGACAGCTTGCAAAGTGTTTTTCCTTTGCACTCCGCGGACGTGGCACTGTTTTGACAAAGGTTGACCAGCGCGGGTAGATGCCGTCGGCTAGGTAGTATGGCCCGTCGTACATACGTCCGTTGACCTCATACGTAACTTTTGGTGCCTTTCCTTGCAGGACATCGTTGAACACTGGGGATTGGGCAAGGACGGTGATGTCATTTTGAGCTCCTGGGACCCCGAAAAAGGTGTGCCAAATCCATGTATCAAAAGATGTCACCGCCTCCAGAATGATACTTTTTGCTCATTTTCTGTCCCCGTAAGCGCCTTGCCATGCACTTAGACAATTTTTCCACGTCCAGTGCATACAATCAATGCTTCCAATCATCCCAGGAAAGCCACGCATCTCCGCCTTCTTCAACAGCCGCTCCAAGTCCATGTGTGTAGGTTTGCGGAGGTACTCAACGGTGTAGATAGATTCGATTGCTCCGCAAAACCTCATCAGGGACTCAAGAATGGTTGATTGCCCCATCCTCGTTATCTCATCCACTTGGTCTGCAGATGCTCCATATGCAAGCATCCGCAAGGCAGCAGTAATTTTTTGCTCAGGCAGTAGACCCATAGCACCAAAAGCATTTTTTTTTTGCACAAAATAAGAATCATGGTTGCAAACAGCAATCATGATTTTGTTGAACAAATGTCGTTCCATTCTAAAACGACGTCTAAAGTACGTATCAGGGAATGCACTATTAGGAACAAAATAATCATCCAAGAGTTCCATACCTCGTCGTTGCCTGCTTCTATCAAGGTTTCCGGAACGGCTGGGCCTGTAGATCTGAGCCGCAGCTTGGATGACTCGACGGGAATGTGAGGCTCTGCCCCTTCTTACTTCGTCATTTCTCATTTGACGCTCCTCATCCTCTTCCCTCTCATTTCTTACCCTCTGGTGATTGAAGATTGCTTCAGATTCGTTAAACAATTCTTCCTCTTCCTGATTGTATTCCCACATCATCCTTGAGGAAGAAGAAGACGACATTGAAAGAAAGAAACAGAAACTATGAATAATGATACAAATTTTTGTGAATAAGGAAGCAGAAACTATGAATAATGATAGAGATCTTGAGAATTTTGGTGTGAGATTTGTGAGGATGGATGGTGGATTATATAGAGGATTCAGAAAGGATTAGGTTCTGCATAATGCCACGTGGCATGCCTTCATTCGTTACAAATCTGATGGAAATCTATCCTCAAAGATTGTGAACAGATTATGACACGTGGCATGCCGTCATTCGTTAAAAATCTGATGGAAATCTATCCTCAAAGATTGTGAACCGATTATGACACGTGGCGCGACGTGATTGGTTAATAATCTTATCAGAAATTCATCACCAATAATTGTATTATTTTGTATTATTTAATAATACTTCGGATAATGACACGTGGCGCAAAATCTTATCCGATATTACAATTAAAATTATTTTGTATTATTTTATAAAAAAAAAAAATACTAATATTTTATTGCCTATTGCCAGGGCTATTGAAGTGTAACGGTGGAGATGCAAATTCTATTGCCAGGGCTACTTACTGTTCATTAAGGGCAGTTATTGTTCATTAGGTGGATTGAATAGTGTATTGCCAGGGGGGAGGGCTCCAACGCTGGAGTTGCTCTTAGTTTCGAACCAAAGTTAAGGTCTTCAGGTTTGATAACGGAGGAGAATATGTGAATCACACTTTGGCATGCTTTTTTCGTGATCAGGGTATTATTCACTAGATGACTACTCTATTTACACCCTAACAAAATGGTGTGTCCGAATGGAAGAATCGTCAAATAATGGAGGTTGCTCGCTCTTTGATGTTGGATAAATGTGTTCTTAATCATTTGTGGGGTCATGCTGTCTTGGCTGCTGTGTATTTGATAAATCGTGTTCCAAATAAGGTTCTTGATTTTTAGACATTGCTTGATGTGCTACAAAAACATGTTTCTCCTTTTTTTGTATCCAAACTTCATTCAAAGGTGTTTGGGTGTATGGCATATGTGCATGTCTACTTTCATCAGTAGAGTAAACTTGATGCATGTGTTATTCGATGTGTATTTATTGGGTATGCTAACAATCAGAAAAGCTATAAGTGTTATCATCCTCTAACGCCTAAAACTTATATTACCATGGATGTCACATTCTTGGAGGAAGTTCCGTATTTTGTGAAGCCTTCTTCCGACTCTCCACTTTAGGGGGAGAATGAGAGTGAAGTGCAGATTCGAAGAGATGGTATGAGTGATGTGCTGCAGGCAGATTTAGGGACAATACCTGTTATGCTACGTAAGACTGACCAGTTGACTATAGATAGTGATCAGTTAACTGTCATTCTCGATACTATTTCTACCTACAATCAGTCAGATGTTTCTAACGAGTTGCCTGTTGTTGGTATGTTTGACGAATTGCCTTCTGATGACTAGTTGCCTGCTGCTGGTATGTCTAACAATTATGTGTCCACTCATCGTTTGTCCAAACCATATGAATCTTACATATGTCAACTATCTAGTGTGTGAGTTCTAACAAAATTATAGGATACTTTATTTGACCCTAAGTGAGTTAATGCCATGGATGTTGAGATGGAAGCTTTGGAAAAGAATTCCACTTCGGATTTGGTTCATTTGCCAAATGGGAAGAAAGTTGTTGGATGTAGATGGGTGTTCACTATTAAGTATAAAGCAGATGGTTTTATTGACCTGTACAAAACCAGATTAGTTGCTAAGGGCTATACTCAAACCTATGGGATGAACTATCAGGAGACTTTTGCTCATGTTGCCAAACTTATTAATGTGTGTGTTCTTCTGTCCTTAGCAGCAAACCAGGATTGACCCCTATTGTAGTTTGATGTTAAGAATGCTTTCCTTCATGGTGCTCTCCCACTTGGTATCGAAGTATCTCTTGAAAAAAAGGTGTTATGTGTAGATTGCGAAAGGCTTTGTATGATTTGAAACAATTTCCTAGAGCATGGTTTGGGAGGTTTACAAGTTCAATGAAGAAGTTTGGGTATTTCCAGAGTCATTCAGATCATACTTTGTTCCTAAAGCGACAAAATGGTAAGCTAACTGCATTGATTATTCAAGTTGATGACATGATAGTGACTGGTGATGATTAGAAGAAGATACAACGCTTTCAAAAGTACCTAGCTACTGATTTTGAGATGAAAGAATTGGGTGAATTGAAGTATTTTCTTGGAATCGAGGTTGCACGATCCAAGCATGGTATTTATTTATTTTTTTGTCTCAACGGAAGTATGTTCTTGATTTGTTAGCTGAAACAAGTATGTTAGATTGCAAACTTGTTGATACTCCGATTGAGCAAAATCATCATCTGGGCTTATTTCCGGATCAAGTTCCTACTCAAGGAATTGTATCAAAGGCTTGTAAGGAGATTAATTTATTTGTCTCACACTCACCCTGACATTGCTTATGTAGTTAGTGTGGTAAGTCAGTTTATGCACTCACCTGGTGAAGCTCATATGGATGCGGTAATCCGTATTTTGAGGTACTTAAAGATGGCTCCTGGCAGAAGTTTGGTTTTCTCCAAGAATGGTCATTTGAATGTCGAAGGGTATACATATGTAGATTGGGCAGCTTCTATCACTAACCGATGATCTACATCTGGATACTTTACGTTTATGGGTGGTAATCTAGTTACTTAGAGAAGTAAGAAACAAAAAGTGGTGGCTAGGTCAAGTGCTGAAGCTAAGTTTTGTGGTATGTCTCATGGTGTATGTGAGTTGTTGTGGTTGATAAAATTGTTGAAAGATCTTGGGTTTAAACCCAAGGATGCTATGAAATTCCTTTGTGATAACAAGGCTGCTATTGAGATTGCTCATAATCCAGTGCAACATAATCGAACAAAACATGTGGAGATTGATCGACATTTCATCAAGGAAAAATTGCATGTTGGAATTATTATGTTTTTGTTTGTGGGATCTAAAGATCAACTCGCTAATATGCTTACTAAGGTTGTGTCTAATAGTGTGTTTTCCAACTCGCTTGACAAGTTGGGTATGCGTGACACCTTTGCTCCAACTTGAGGGGGAGTGTTGCGAGTTATATATTAGTTAAAGTGTAAATAATAGTTTGTTGTCCCACATTGACGAAGTGGATACGTAATACCAATTGTAACTCCTATATGTACTCCACTTTGAAGATTAATGAATATACAAGAAATTGCCAAATATTGTCATATATTTTTGATATTTACCATATTTAATTTGACTCATTCAAGCCACCGAAGAACGTAGTTAGTTCCTAATTACTCCAGCACGTGTGCCACGTAGGTTTTATGGTGTTTAGGTTCAACAATTTGACTTACCCCTTGAAGAGATAAGTTTTCCGAACAATGCAAGCAGAACGCCACATTAGCCACTAATTTTTTAAAGATGCTAGCGGCCTCATTAGATTAATCGGATGCCATTTATATAGAATTATATTTGTTCCAGCAATCATGAAGTTATAAAGTTTTTTTTGAAGTTTTAAGCCCAAGGGGTGCGACCTAAGCACTACAATGAAAGCATCTTACAGATGGGGAAACAAAAAGAAGAATCTAGAAGATAAGATTGTTACTAATACAGATGCCAAACTTTGAAAACGAGTCTCTTTACAAGTCTTTTGGTTTGAGTGTCATCTCTCCGCAGAATATGCATTGGTATCACATCATTGTCCATGCCTAGCTAGCTTCCTTTTTCCTATCGCCTTTTTTCTTAATTTCATGGAAAGAAGACAAAACTTTGTCCATCTTTAACAGAAGTTCCATACTGTTTTACATAAAAGAGTACATTTCTTAAGAGCTAAGAAGCCAATAAAAAGACAAAAATATGTTAATGTGATTCACAGTCACTTAGGATATGTCGACGAAACACAAAGTCATATCTCTCTCAATTATTTTTTTCCAACCGTCTTCTACATGATCACACATCCATGATATTGTGGTGTAATTCTCAAATGGGATAGCTTAAAATTTGACGAGTCTTTCTCAACTTATACTGGTGGAGAGACGATTCCTTCTATCATACACCAATGCATATAGCACATTTAACTGTGACTATTATTTTCGTAATTTGCACGAACCAACATACACTATTGCTTAAAAAAAAAAAAGATGTTGAATATTAGTTCCACATCAGAAATGTAGAAAATAAAATATAAAATACGTGTATGATTCCACTCTTAATAACACCAATGTCTTTTGTGATAAAATCGAATATCAAGTAATAGGTTGTTAAGTTAGGACAATATTATTGATGATGGTGGTGACCTGCATGAGCCTAAGAAGTTTATCATGAGATGAGAGAGGGTTTAATTGTGGGTCTTATGGGTCCATGATGTGCTCAACTTACCGGTTTAATGTAACACCATGCTTCAGCGCTTACCGTCCAACATGCGACTGGTTATGTGGTGGTACCACGTGAGAAGGCGTGTTGAGTATAAGTCCACATCGAGGAATTGAGAAAATAAAACATAATATATAAGTGTTTAGTTCCACTCCTAATAACACCGAGGACTTTTGTGATAAAACTCAATACATAACAATAGGTGGTTAAGTTGAGACAATATCAGTATGGTTAGGAGTGGGTTAATGGTCCGTCTCTATGAGTATTTGGCAAAAGACGTACAATATAAGTAAATTTTTAGAAAGTAGTACAAATATTATTAATTTCTATACCACAATAAATTGACATCCTTATTGTAAGAGCTTCATCTAAGACGATCAATTTTGGATTCCGAATCTCTAAATTTAGCATATGTTCATTTACACTTATCTAATAATATCTTAATTATTTGACCCTGGCCACCTAAGCATGTGATGTAACCCTAGTCATATCCCTCATAGTACTTCTGACCAGACGTCGTCTCAAATAGCACCTGAACATTCGCCACCTATGAAGCATTATCGTTCATGGCCTGCTGAAAAGTTTCAATATGCATCTCCTTTTTCTGGTTTACCTCTTGCTAGACTTCATTTAGTCTTGATTGAAGGAGTGCGCGATCGGCATCCCATAAGCTTCGCTCTGCCGTAAGTGTGTGTTCTTCATTGTCCTTAGCCTGCAAAGATTGTGTAGACTCGACCTCCAGAATGACAACATGTACGGCCAAGTTATTCGCTTTTCTCTCTTCACGACACATCTGCTCTGACATATCATCACGTTCAGTTAATAGTTTTCCAAGTCTACTCCTGTAATTGCCTCTCTGACTAAATCTGATGGCCTAGCTCGGCTTTGTAGACCATTTTTACCTTGAGGATTTTGGTCGTCTAACTCCGGAGCGCAAAATTGATAGGAGCATATTTATGCTACTTTCTTAGTTTATTTCTTTGCATTTATGTTGTTAGTTCCTAGTTATTTTAGTATTTAAAGCTATTTTCGTGTGTTTGCAGGTCCAAAGGGCTAAAGTAGCAAGAAAGTGCAATTTGGAGCAGTTTTGGGCTTGGAATGGATAGCACATGCATGGAGCAAGGTGATGGACAATATTGAAGACCAAGAGAGGCTAGGAATGTACTAAAGAGAGGGAAGAAATTAATTCAAGACCTGGAAGACAAGGAATCGGCTACAAAGAAGGAAACAAGAGCTAAACTACCTTATTTTGACTTAGTCAATCCTAATCTTTTCCTACTTAATTTCCAGCTGTTAAGGGGGGTTCCTAATTAATTTAGAACACTTCAATATAAGTTCTAGAAGCCCTAATCCCAGTCAAAGAGGGATGCCGCACCCTTTTCCTCCCTTTCTCTTCCTTGTTGTGCAAGGCTCTCCCTTTCCTTTTCCCAATTCCCTGCCGTATATCCTTTCCCTTTATCCCTAGGATTCTGACATTTATTTCTCCTTTTCCTTGTGGATTGATGTGAAAATTAACTTAACACACAAATTAACTCTCTTTTGACAATTGTAGCATATAAATAAGTAGGGATCGTTCTTACACCAGGGATTAAGAGGGATTGCTAAACACTATAAACTGACTCAAATAAATAAATCTGACCTTTAAAACACTTAACTCACTTAAAAAGACTCAAACACATTCACAAGACTCAAAATAGGCTAAATACACTCAAAACTGCCTTAAAAACACAAACTGGCAGTTTTGAGCCTAAACACAAACTTGGACGAAAATTTGTTCTAACTTGACTCAAAACTCTTAAAAACACAATCTAAAACATATTTGGACCAATTAGACACTCTAAGATAATTGGGGATTTGGTTTTGGACGAAAATTAAACAAACAAAACAATAATGTAAACTAGGCAGATTTGGGCGAAATTAATAGAATTAAGTGGATGGTGAGATGGCTAGGAGGTTTTTCTCCACACATGGCATACTTGCATACAACACAATCTTCAGTTGCTTATTCGATGAATTATGAACCTCAACACCCCAAGTTAATTAGGTACGCTTAAATTAACTCTCAGATTTCCCTTAGGTCATTGAATTGAATGGAATTAGCGCATTGCAATCAAATTATTCCTTAAAAGTTTTCTATATGAAAACGCATATTAGAAAGACAATCAAAGATCATTAGGTTCTATGGAAATCATAATTGTTGACGAGACATTCGTAACTATGAAAGCGCATGATACTTATGCCAAGAATTTACTTAACATAATTGTGACCAACAATCTTAACTACTCATGAATATAAGTTCCCAACGATTAGGTGAAGTTTCCTTATACCCTAGCATCATATCTATGCATGCAAATTAAGTGTGCACTCTCAATTCATATACATAAACAAGTTTTAATTAAAACAGATATGTAAATTGAATTCATCATTCATGAAATCACAACTGAAAGTAATCAAATCATCATGCAAATATAACCATGGTTTCGAAATTCCCCCTAGCCAAAAGGGGATTAGTTCCTCATGCTTGCACAACAAAAAGTATTGAATTTAAACATTGAAATAATAAGAAAGATTACACCTAAATGTTTCAGCAATTCCAAGATGGATTTAATGCACAGCTTGGCTAGTCTTCCTCCTCTTTGTTGCGGCACAAGGTGTGTGTGGTGGAATTGGGGGTTTTGGATGGTGTTTTCTTGTTTAGAGGGATGGAGGATGGTTGATTATGGTAAGGGTGCGGCAGATGTGTATGGAGATGTATGGAGGTGTATGGAGGTTGAGAATGGAGGCTAGGGTGTTGCGGCAATAAGTTTATGAATAGCATAAGGGGGTGTACGAAATTTTGGCTGATTTTATGTTTATATGGTCCTAGGGTTAAGTAGATTAGGGTTAGGCTTAACAGATTTTATGGACTAGGGCCCTAGAATTCGGCCATAGGTGATAAAATCCACCTAGGAGGGGGTTTGGCCCAATTAGTTTCATACTAGGCTTGTGTAACCCAAATCCAAAAGGGATTAGGCCCTAGAAATCAGAATCCAAAGGGATTTAGGCCTAGGAAGGTGCGGCACAAGTGAGGGAAAGGGTGGCTTGGCTTGCAAGGCAAGGCAAGGCCTTCTAGAAAGGTTTGGTGCGCCACTTTTGTAGGGTTTCTAGAAGGAATGGGTTTTGTGGCTGATTTGGGCTTTTTAGAATATGATGCTTCTAGAAATAGGTTCTAGAATTATTTATTTAGGTCCCCTTGCAATTAGGATTAAGACATGATAAGGTTTGGATAGGATAAGATGAGATAAGGTTTGGATAATGTTTTGGATAATGTTGGATAAGGTTTTAGATAAGGTTTTGGATAGGGTTTCCTCTTTGAGCTACTTCCTTATCCACTTTGTCCTTAACTTAGTTCCTTCCTCTTCTTATCACATTTCTAGCCTCTTGAAGTCCAACTTCGTCCATCCATGTTGGCCCATATGCAAGCTAACCACATAGTGTCCAAAATTGCTCCAAATTGACCCCAAAATGAACTTCCTTGGTACTTTAACCCATAGGACCTACAAACACACGAAATTGAGTTGTAATACGACATTAACTAAGAAATAATAGCACAAATGCACAAGAATAAGCTAGTTAAGTCGCCTAAATATGCTCCTATCAAATTCCCCCACACTTATCTTTTGCTAGTCCTCGAGCAAAACAAACAAACAAAAGAAACAAAACATATAATCTAAACCTTCCAACGTTTGCCTCAGGGATTTCCAATGAACATAACATGTCAAAGATCACTCACATAGATTTAAGCAATCCTTACCCTCGAGCATACTTAATCATAGTCACCATTCCCTAGCTCGCATTTAATCCATTAAAACAACATTTTGAATATAGTAACATGCCTTAGAGAATTCTCTCAATTCCTTACTAGATGTACTCTCAATTTTCACACAGATTTTATGACTACACTCCCTGCACTAGGTATATGTGAGAAGATTGATGTAAACATGTAGACGAACACTCACATATGTTATAACAAGGAAAGCATTTTCTGGAATTATTAACATGTCTATATATGATCTCATGAATGGAATGCCACTACTTAGACGCGAGAACCAGGGATACCATATGCTCAAATCCATTTTAAACTCCACATATTGAAACACATAACAATCAAGATGGAAGTCAAAGGGTTGTAATGGGGCTAGGGTATTGGCTAACAACGAAAGGTAAAGGATAAACAAACATTCTTAAAGCAATAGTGAGCAAAGTATTGAATTAGGCACTTAGAATTCCCTTTAGAACGCAGAAGTCCACTTTGAACACCCAAGGGAAAGTCACACAACACTTAGGACCATATTCAAACTTTTTGGACCCTTTCTTCAACAATCAACAATTGTGAGTAATGTCACTCAAAAGGAATTCCTTCTAAGTTATGCTCCACTATACTTCAAGAACAAGGGTATGGAAAGTCCTATTCTAGGCTAGGTAAGGGTGATGTGGTTAACAAGAAAATAGGCTAAATGAGGCTCAAAGGGGTTTAAACCTACAATACAAATGACAAGGGTGGATTCGGCTATTTGGCTATGGTGGTGACTACTACACAACTTCATCTCATTATTTGTTATGCTAATCAATTTCATGCTTTGAATAAAACGGGTATGAGTTCTAGTATTTGGAACTATAGTGATGAAACGCATTCTAAGTAGCAACCAAGCAAAGAATAATGAGATCATGCAACGACTTTAGAAAACAAGAATGCACAGATTAATAACTCTCCAAATAAACGTTTAGGCTCAAGTCTCTCAGGGATGTAGTGTTTGTTTGAGTTCCTTCCTTCAAGCATGTTACAAAAACTGATTTTATTCTTTGTGATTACATGTGAATTCGTAAACTATAACTACAACTAAGCATAAACCAAGGAGCAAATCAAACTTCCATCATTGTTTGTAACTCTCTTTAACAGTCATGCATTAAAAACCAAATCCTCATCATTATGTTGGAAGGTACCCTAAGACACAAACAAACACACAAAAACAACTCTTTTTGGCTTTTTCAAAACACTTTTTTCGATTTTTTTTTCAAATTTTCGGATTTTTACTTCAAAACACACCAAAACAGCTTAAAACGCACTAAAAACACTTAAAAACAGTGAGAAACAACATTAGAAGTGATAGGTGATAGAATCCCATGAATTTTGCATAAAAACACTTGTTTACCCCCCCACACTTAAATCAAACATTGTCCTCAATGTTTCACACAAAGACTCACATAAAAGCAAACAAATAATAAACAACTAAGCATGATAAAATAAACAGCAAGGAGAAGGGTTTAGAAACGCAAATCTGGGTTTGGAGTGGAAGTTCCATCTTCTCTTTGTCGAATACATGGGTTGCCTCCCAAGAAGCGCTTGCTTTAACGTCTTCCAGCTAGACGAGTAAGCCATGCTAAGCTTCATTAGTAGTACCCACGGCATGGAGGGGTCCATCATCCACAACATGCTCCTCGAAATTCTCGTAGTAAGGCTTTAATCGATGGCCATTCACCTTGAACTCTTGTCCTGTTTTCAAGCTTTGAACTTGGATTGCCCCATAAGGAAAGACGTTAGTAATAACAAACGGGCTAACCCACTTAGAACGCAACCTACCAGGAAACAAGCGAAGGCGAGAATTAAAGAGTAGCACTTTCTGCCCAATGGAGAATGATTTGCCTCGAATCATCTTATCATGGAAAGCTTTTGTCTTTTCCTTGTAAATTCGAGCGTTGTCATATGCCTCGTTCCTAATCTCTTCCAGCTCATTCAATTGGAGCTTCCTATGAATTCCAGCAGCATCAATGTCCATGTTGAATGTCTTGATGGCCCAATGCGCCTTGTGCTCCAATTCCACGGGAAGATGGCATGGTTTGCCATAAATGAGCCGAAATGGGGACATGCCCAGAGGGGTCTTATATGCCGTGCGATATGCCCACAACGCATCCTCCAACCGTACACTCCAATCCTTCCTTGTAGGGCCCACGGTTTTTTCTAGAATTTGCTTAATCTCCCTATTTGAAACCTCGGCTTGCCCATTGGTCTGAGGATGATAAGGTGTTGAAACCTTATGCGTGACGTTGTACTTCTTGAGCAAAAGTGAGACCCTCCATCACTTATGATCACACGTGGCATTCCAAACCTTGCAAATAGGTTAGTTCTAATGAAATCTGCAACTACTCGAGAATTATTAGTTCGGGTGGCTTTTGCTTCCACCCATTTCGATACATAATCCACAGCAAGTAAAATATAAAGGAAACCATGTGAGGAGGGAAAAGGACCCATAAAATCAATGCCCCAAACATCAAAAATTTCAACAGGAAGTATGACATTTTGCGGCATTTGATCCTTTGCACTAATGTTACCCATTCTTTGACAACGATCACAAGACATACAAAAGGTTCTAGCATCCTTAAATAAAGTTGGCCAATAGAATCCACATTCTAAAACCTTAAGGGCTGTGCGTTGTGTCCCAAAGTGTCCCCCACATGCATAAGTGTGACAGAATGTTAAAATAGAATTGAATTCCATGTCATGCACACATTTACGTATAATCTAATCCGAGCAATATTTCCACAGGTATGGATCATCCCAAACATAAAACCTAGCATCTTTTTTCAATTTATCATGTTGGTTTCTATTTAGAGTGTTAGGAACTTGTTTAGTCACCAAATAATTTACCAAATCCGCATACCAAGGCTCACTTACCTTAATGGATAGCAATTGCTCATCGGGGAAGGTTTCTGCAATAGAGTACAGTTCATCCTCATGTATCATACGGCTTAGGTGGTCAGCCACCACATTTTCACTTCCCTTTTTGTCCTTGATTTCGATGCCAAACTCTTGAGGAAGTAGCATCCATCGAATGAGCTGTGGTTTGGCTTCCTTCTTGGTGAACAAGTACTTTAAAGCTATATGATCAGTGAAAATAATAATCTTAGTACCAAGTAAATATGATCGAAACTTATCTAAAGCAAAGACAATGGCAAGAAGTTCTTTTTCAGTGGTCGAATAGTTCAATTGAGCGTCATTCAACGTCCGGGATGCGTAGTAGATAACATGCGGCTTCTTGTCCTTCCTTTGGCCTAAAACAGCCCCTAACGCTTAGTCGGATGCATCACACATTAGCTCGAATGGAAGGCTCCAATCTGGTGGCACAATGATGGGTGCCGTGGTTAGTATGTCCTTGAGGAGTTGGAAAGCTGTCGTGCACTCCTTGGTGAAGTCGAAAGGTGCATCTTTTTGTAGGAGGTGGCATAGAGGTTGGGAGACCTTCGAGAAATCCTTGATGAACCTTCTATAAAAACCTGCATGTCCAAGGAACAAACGAACCTCTTTAACCGAAGTAGGAGAGGGTAAGTGACGCATAAGATCTATCTTTGACTTATCTACCTTAATACCTTTTTCAGAAATAATATGACCTAAAACTATGCCTTGTTTAACCATGAAATGGCATTTTTCCCAATTTAACACAAGGTTAGTTTTAATGCATCGTTTTAAAATCAAACTAAGATTATTCAAACAACCATCAAATGAATCACCAAAAACGCTGAAATCATCCATAAAAACCTCAATAATTTTCTCAACATAATATGAAAATATGCTCATCATGCATCTTTGAAATGTGGCAGGTGCATTACATAAACCAAATGGCATGCGACGATAAGCAAATGTACCAAAGGGGCATGTGAAAGTGGTTTTCTCTTGATCTTCCGGAGCTATCACAATTTGATTATAACCTGAATATCCATCAAGAAAACAATAAAAAGCATAACCCGCTAACTTTTCAAGCATTTGATCAATGAATGGCAAGGGAAAATGATCATTCCTTGTAGTGGCATTGAGTTTCCTATAGTCAATATAAACCCTCCAACCTGTTTAGATTCGAGTAGGAACAAGCTCATTTTCGGCATTTGTCACCACAATTACTCCGGATTTCTTTGGAACACATTGAACTGGAGACACCCACCGACTATCTGAAATTGGATAGATCACTCCACAATCCAATAGCTTGATTATCTCCTTCTTCACAACTTCCATCATTGGAGGGTTGAGTCGGCGTTGAGCCTCTCGAGATGCTTTGGACCCCTCCTCCAAAAGTATACGATGCATGCATGTGGTCAGGCTTATTCCCTTGATGTCGGCCAAGGTCCAACCAATTGCAGTTTTGTACTCCTTTAACACCCTCACTAACTTACCTTCTTCTTGTGCCGTGAGTGTGGAGGATATGATGACGGGCAAGGTCTTTTGGTCTCCCAAGAACACATACTTTAAATGGCTTGGCAATGGTTTAAGTTCAAGGGTAGGTGGCTGCATAACTGAAGGAATGGGCTTATTAGTCGAAATTGGAATTGAAATTGGGTCCGAAGACTTACCAGATTGTAGTGGTAATGACTCAAGGGCAGCCACTATCTCAATCATATCAACACTAGGGGGCACGACATGGTGCTCTCCATGCATGCCGTGGGTAGGCAATGGCCCTACTTCCTTGTCTTTGAGTTCCATTCCTCTTGTAATGACCAATTCAAGTGCATCTTCGTTCAATTGTTCAAAATGGTCATGCGCCAACGAATCAATTACATCAATAGGAAAACATGAATGATCATCAATAGGGTACTTGATAGATTCAGAAAGATTGAAATTAATAACTTCCCCATCAAATTCCATTGTCAAAGTCCCATTAAACACATTAATCTTCGTGCGGGCGGTTTTCATAAAGGGGCGGCCAAGAAAAATTGGCAATGACGGGGCATGGTTTGATTCTTCCATTTCCAACACGTAGAAATCCGCCAGAAAGATTAGACCTGCACTAAAACATCTTCCAAAACACCATTTGGATAGGCATTAGATCTATCGGCCAATTGAATAATCACACCATCATTTTTTAACTCACTTAGGTTCATAGATGCATAAATTGAGTAAGGCATAACATTAATAGATGCACCTAAGTCTAGCATGGCATGTTTAAAACGATTATTCCCAATAACACAAGGAATTGTAAAACTACCCGGATACTTTGCATTTAGGGGGCAATTTACTTTGCAAGATGGCTGAGACATTTTCACTTACCTTTACAACCTCTTTGTTCGAAATTCTCTTCCTAGTAGTGCAAAGTTCTTTTAAAAACTTAGCATACCTTGGAACTTGCTTAATTGCATCCAAAAGTGGTATATTGACTTGTACTTTTCTAAACGTCTCTAAAATGTCCTTTTCAGCCCCCTCCTTCTTTGTTTGCATGAATCTACGAGGGAATGGTACATTTGGAGGAATAACATTAGAAATAATCGAATTTGGAACATCCTTACCCTTGGAAGCCGAATGGTGTAGTTTGGGTGGCTACGACATGATGTTTTCTACCCTTGCCGTGGCTTGTTCTTGCTCCCCCTCCTCAAATTGCAACTTTTTGTCCTCCGTTGGGGCTGATTTAGAGGGTTGTGAGGCCGTTCCAACTTGTTTTCCACTTCGTAACATGATTGCTTTGGCAGATTCGAATCCTCCTTTTGGGTTGACAACGGTTGAACTAGGCAACTTGCCTTGCTCTCTAAATTGGCCCATGAACTCCGTAATCTGCCCTACTTGCTTTTCTAATTCATCAACCTTTTTGTCCCTATTTTGCATTCCCTGTGCCATAGAAGTTAGTAATTGAAAAATTTGATCATTATCTATGGACGAACCTGATTTGGGTTGTGTAGGTTGTGCTTGGGGTGGTGTGGGTGCATACGGCCTTTGGTAAAATCCAGGAGGTTGCTGCCTAAATGTGCTTTTTTGTTGGGGTTGTTGTGGCTCCCTCCATTTGAAATTTGGAAGATCTCTCCAACCGGGATTGTATGTGTTAGAGAAAGGATCACTCCTTGGTTGGTTTTGGCTTCCATAACCCACGACATTGGCAGATTCCCACCCTCTGTTCTCAATCAATTGAGGGCACTTGTCCGTGAGATGTCCATTCATGGAGCACACACCACAAACAGCCACATTTTGTACCTTTGGTATTTCAACCAACTGCGAAAGAAGAGAAGTAAGATTAGCCATTTGATTTTGAAGTTCGGAAATAGCACTTACCTCATTAACTTGTTGCTGCCGTGGCATGTCTCTTTGACCAACGCCTTCGTATTGTTGAGCATTCAAAGCACAGTTGGCAATGAGAGTCTTGGCGGCCATAGGTGTTTTGTCCACTAAAGCTCCACCCGCTGAGGCATCTAGTATTTGACGTTCAATTGGTAGAAGCCCTTCGTAGAAATATTGAAGAAGAAGCTCCTCCTTCATTTGGGGCTGTGGACATGAAGCAACAAGGGTTTTAAAACGTTCATAATAAGTTGGAAATGATTCACCTTGATTTTGCTGAATGCCACTAATTCTTTTACGCAAAAGAATGACTCGAGAAGTTGGGAAAAACTTCTCCAAAAACACCATTTTCATACTCTCCCATGATGTGACAGTTCCGGGAGCTAGTTCATACAACCAATCTTTGGCCTTTTCCAAGAGAGAAAAGGGAAAAGCCTTCATCTTCAAAATGCTCCTCTCAACATTCACCGGGGTCATACTTGAGCAAACAACCTCGAACTCCTTCAAGTGTTTATTAGGATCTTCCATGGACAACCCATGGAACTTAGGAATATGGTGCAATAAACTGGACTTGAGTTCGAACTCGTCAGTCTTGTCGGGGGTTGCCCTTAGATATTGAATGCATAGAGGCATGGCATTATCCAATCCCGAAGCGGAAAGCTCCTTGATTGTTCGGTTGTCGACTGCCATAACTTGTTCTTCCTAAAAAATCCTTGTCGTGGCCTCCTCTTCCGCTTGTGTTTCGTCCTCTTCAAGCTCAGGTGCAGGTTGAGGTGGTTGAGGCTCTTGTTGATTTTTCTTTCTTCTCAAGGCACGCTCAAAATCGTCGTCAAAGTCTAAGATATGCGCATGAACCGGTTGAGAACTCCGAGTCATAAACTAGTGCCTAAAACAAGAAAACAAACAAGTCAGAAACTAAAACCAATAACAAACCAATAACACACGAAAATAACTAAAAAGAAATAACAAGGGATTAGCAAAGTTGCTAATCCCCGGCAACGGCGCCAAAATTTGATGCGAAAATTAACTTAACACACAAATTAACCCTCTTTTGACAATTGTAACATATAAATAAGTAGGGATCGTTCTTACACCGGGGATTAGGAGGGATTGCTAAACACTATAAACTAACTCAAATAAATAAATCTGACCTTTGAAACACTTAACTCACGTAAAAAGACTCAAACACGTTCACAAGACTCAAAATAGGCTAAATACACTCAAAACTGCCTTAAAAACACAAACTGGGCAGTTTTGAGCCTAATCACAAACTTGGACGAAAATTTGTTCTAACTTGACTCAAAACTCTTAAAAACACAATCTAAAACATATTTGGACCAATTAGACACTCTAAGACAATTGGGGATTTGGTTTTGGACGAAAATCAAACAAACAAAACAATAATGTAAACTAGGCAGATTTGGGCGAAATTAATAGAATTACGTGGATGGTGAGATGGCTAGGAGGTTTTTCTCCACACATGGCATACTTGCATACAACACAATCTTCAGTTGCTTATTCGATGAATTATGAACCTCAACACCCCAAGTTAATTAGGTACGCTTAAATTAACTCTCAGATTTCCCTTAGGTCATTGAATTGAATGGAATTAGCGCATTGCAATAAATTATTCCTTAAAAGTTTTCTATATGAAAGCGCATATTAGAAAGACAATCAAAGATCATTAGGTTCTATGGAAATCATAGGTGTTGACGAGGCATTCGTAACTATGAAAGCGCATGATACTTATGCCAAGAATTTACTTAACATAATTGTGACCAACAATCTTAACTACTCATGAATATAAGTTCCCAATGATTAGGTGAAGTTTCCTTATACCCTAGCATCATATTTATGCATGCAAATTAAGTGTGCACTCTCAATTCATATACATAAACAAGTTTTAATTAAAACAAATAAGTAAATTGAATTCATCATTCATGAAATCACAATTGAAAGTAATCAAATCATCATGCAAATATAACCATGGTTTTGAAATTCCCCCCTAGCCAAAAGGGGATTAGTTCCCCATGCTTGCACAACAAAAAGTATTGAATTTAAACATTGAAATCATAAGAAAGATTACACCTAAACGTTTCAGCAATTCCAAGATGGATTTGATGCACGGCTTGGCTAGTCTTCCTTCTCGTTGCTACGGCACAAGGTGTGTGTGGTGGAATTGGGGGTTTTGGATGGTGTTTTCTTGTTTAGAGGGATGGAGGATGGTTGATTATGGTGGTAAGGGTGCGGCAGATGTGTATGGAGATGTCTGGAGGTGTATGGAGGTGTATGGAGGTTGAGAATGGAGGCTAGGGTGTTGCGGCAATAGGTTTCTGAATAGCATAAGGGGGTGTACGAAATTTTGGCTGATTTTATGTTTATATGGTCCTAGGGTTAAGTAGATTAGGGTTAGACTTAACAGATTTTATTGACTAGGGCCCTAGAATTCGGCCATAGGTGATCAAATCCACCTAGGAGGGGGTTTAGCCCAATTAGTTTCATACTAGGCTTGTGTAACCTAAATCCAAAAGGGATTAGGCCCTAGAAATCAGAATCCAAAGGGATTTAGGCCTAGGAAGGTGCGACACAAGTGAAGGAAAGGGTGGCTTGGCTTGCAAGGCAAGACAAGGCAGAAAGGTTTGGCGCGCCACTTTTGTAGGGTTTCTAGAAAGAATAGGTTTTGTGGTTGATTTGGGCCTTTTAGAATAGGATGCTTCTAGAAATAGGTTCTAGAATTATCTATTTAGGTCCCCTTGCAATTAGGATTAAGACATGATAAGGTTTGGATAGGATAAGATGAGATAAGGTTTGGATAATGTTGGATAAGGTTTTAGATAAGGTTTTGGATAGGGTTTCCTCTTTGAGCTACTTCCTTATCCACTTTGTCCTTAACTTAGTTCTTTCCTCTTCTTATCACATTTCTAGCCTCTTGAAGTCCAACTTCGTCCATCCATGTTGGCCCATATGCAAGCTATCCACATAGTGTCCAAAATTGCTCCAAATTGCCCAAAATGCACTTCCTTGGTACTTTAATCCATAGGACCTACAAACACACGAAATTGAGTTGTAATACGACATTAACTAAGAAATAATAGCACAAATGCACAAGAATAAGCTAGTTAAGTCACCTAAATATGCTCCTATCATGGATTTGGGATCAAAATTGTTTACCAAATTAAGTTAGGCCTTGTTTTTCTTATACCTATAAATAAAGGCCCTTGACGCAGCCTTTGAGGAGCCATTCACTATAATTCACACTTTCAGCCATTCTTTCATAAAAATCATCCCTCAAACCTTCACCCACACTTTGTGCCGCAGCAAAGAAGAAGAAGGAGGACCTTGGGACGTGCTCGCCATTCAAGATTGGATTGTTGGAGCATTCTTAGGTGTAATCCATCTTTTTGTTTTCAATGTTTAATTTAAGTTTTCTTTGTTTTGCTGTGAACATGAGGAACTAATTTCGTTTTGGCTAGAGGAGACTTTGAAACCATGATTATATTTGCAATATGAATTCATTAATTCCAGTTGTGATTTCATAAATCGTGAACGCAATTTACTTAACTGTTGGATTAAGAACTTATTCTTGTATGTTGATTAGGGAGACCTACTTAGTTTGCATGCATGAATTTGATGCTAGAATATAAGGGAGTTTCACATAATAGTTACAAACTTATATTCACAAGTAGTGAAGGTCGTTGGTCACGATCGTGTTAAGTTGAATTCCTGGCATAAGTATCATGATGTCATAGTTACGAATGCCTTGTCAATGCTTATGATTTTCACAAAGCTTAATGATCTTTGCTTGTGTCTCTATTATGCAGTTCATGTAGGGAACTTGGGAAGAATAATTTGGTTGCCGATGCGTTGTCTGTCTAATTCAATGACTTAAGGAAAATCTGAGGGTTAATTAATGATGTCACGGTTAATCTGGGGTGTTGAGGTTCATGGTTTATTGAAAAAGCAACCGGAAATCAATTTGTATGCAAGTGTGTCATGTGTGGAGAAGGACCCCCTAGCTAGCTTATCACCCATTAATTCACCAAATTCGTATTCCTTTAGTTTGCTATTCAAATATGTTTGTTTAAACTTTAAATTCTTCGAAAACCCAATCCCCCTTACTTTGTTGTATCAAATTAGTTAGAATATGTCCTAATTTGTGTTTTTAAGTGTTTTGAGTAAAAACCAATTCAATTTTCGTCCAAAGTAAGTCCTAGAGTCTGTTTTGAGTCTTTTTTATTGTTTTGTGCTGTTTTGAGTCTTTTTAGTTTGTTTTGAGTACTTTGAGTCTATTTAAGTGTTTTTAAGCCTAGTTTTGTATTTTTGAGTCAGTTTTAAGTAGATTAGCAATCCTTCCTAATCCCCGGCCTATAATGATCCTTACTTACATCTTTACTACAATTGTCAATAAGAAGGTTTAATTTGTGTGCTAGTTTATATCACATCAAACATCTCTTCAAACATTGGCCTAGGAATAAGAATTCAGGACATATCAAGAACGGGAACTAGTAGAGGAATCAAAGATTAAAAGAAAGCAAAGGGAATTTACCGCACAACGGCTCAAATAAGAGTTCCTTTCAGACTTAAAGATCACTTTCTCAAAGTCAATTGGGAAAATAGTTAAACAAACTAAGGCTTGAGCATATTTTGCGTTATGAAATTGTTGGCGTTAGAAGAGAGTGCCTCAAGTCCAAACACATGTTTTATTACCAAAAATGGATACTCTGCATCCACATAATGCAATGTCCTGGTGAGGCATGGACGTGCTCGATAGGATCAATCGTGGCCATCTGTGCGTCGGAGTCAAGGGAAGTAGGATGACCATAAGTTGTTTCTGGATGAGGAATGATGAAGGGATCATCCAAAGGTTGCTCTTGTTGTTGTTCCTACTGTTTACGCTGCTTCTGTTATTGTTTTTGTTATTGTTGTTGATGATGTTGCTCATGTTGTTCTTCTTGTTATTTTTGTTGGTGCTTTTGTTTCACATCAATGAAACCCTCATCTTTAGCGAATTCTGGAACTACTTTATCCCTAACTGTCAAAGTCTGCTAGTGTCACGTCTCAATTAGCCCTAGTACAAAGGGGTAACATCTTAATCACCAACGCGTTATGGCTTGGAGGAGCGCTGGAGATCCCCAAAGCAACAGTTCACTTTTTGGAAGGTTTACTGCTAGTGAATTTCTTTGTCGTGTCTCAGAGCATCTTCTTTTCTTCTTATTCAGCCCTGGGGTTTCCAAGACCTTTATTTGGTCATTCCCATCTTTGGCATTTACCGCATAAGTTGGTAATGGCATCTTGCCTATGCTCTCTAGTTCTCTCTAGAGTTATGAGCCACCTGTAGTTTTGATGTTCAAGATGAATAATTTTGAAGGCCCTATCGATTAGTTGGGGATGTTTGCGACTTTGTTATTGTAGTTGAGGCCGGTAGAGTAAGTGTTTTGAACTTTGGTTCTAAAGATATCCCATTTTCCAATTTTCATCTACGACCTAAATATCTTTGTACTAGTCCTTGTTGTGGCCTGGTCAGACAGTGATGTAGGTGGCCTACCTGGTGTTAGGTCGCGATTGAAATAAGTAATAAGGATTGGAGCCCTTGTGCATGGTATGAAGAATGCGAAATTCCTGAATACCCAGCTTTGGACCAATCGTTCAAGAGCTCAAAGCAGGTAAGAATGCAAAACGACATAGGAGTTAAATTGCAAAGAGTGACATCGTAGCATAATACTTGCTTCAAGAAAGGAGACAGTGGAAATTTCAATCCTAGGTCCATATACCAAGGGTGGATCCTGGTTCGTGGATGTTCAGAGTCGGTAAGCGTTGGAAAAGGATTTTGGACATTATGGTTGGACTTCCATTTTGCAATACAACTAGGGCTGGAAAAAAATCCCAAAAATCCCAAACCAAACCGAAAAAATCCCGATCCCAAACCAAAAAAATCCCAAACCAAAATTCCCGAAAATTTCGGTATGTCATCCCGAACCAAACCGAAATTTTCGGTATGGGATTCGGGATTACATCTCCATTTTTTCGGTATTCCCATACCGAATAGAAATAAATATTATATATATATTATTTTTTAATTATAAGAGAATTATTTTTTAATTAATGGTATTGGTAGCCACTAGTGTGATTAATCTTTGTCTCAACTAAATAACTAATGTTTGTTTGTTCAATTTGTTTGTTTCTATATTCCAGTTGTCTCAACTAATGTGATTAATCTTTGGATATTAGTTTCCTGCATACCTAGCCACTAGTGTGATTAATCTTTGGATATTAGTTTCCTGCATACCTAGCCACTAGTGTGATTAATATGTGGATATTAGTTTCCTGCATACCTAGGCAAATCAAGGAAACAAAGGAGCAAAGACCATTATGCATGCATGAACATATCAGTATACATATATTGTATATATATACACGGACAAGGTGGGTACATGGCATGCAATTAGTTGAGCTCAAATTTTTTTCTTTTGTTTTCGAGTACACAATATAGTTGTTCTTTCAGACATGGGCGCCGCCAAAATTTTCATTTAATTACAACTATGTGGAGGAGGAATCAAAGTTGGAATGTGGGGTGAGATGACATTAGCCCAAAAACTTTGTGCACAAATGGGTAGTGGGTAGATTGAAACTTAATTTTAGCCCAAAAACATAATATGTCAAATTTTAGCCCAAAAACATAATATGTCAAATTTTAGTCCAAAAGCCCAAAAACATTTCGGGATTCCCGAAAATTGTGATTCCCGAAAATTTGGTTTGGGATTGGTATTGAATTTGGGATTCCCAAAAATTTCGGTTTGGGAATCGGGACAAGGGTTTCGGTATGGGATCCCATACCGAACCACCCCTAAATACAACCGTAGAGGAGGTGTTGGTGGAGGCTAACAAAAACTTTTGCTTTCTCCTTGCTATGTACCCTTATAATTGAGGGTTCAAACTGATCATTGTAGTTTCCAGTAGAGGCAAAAAACTCATTTGAAGGGGCAGCAATTAGTTTTAGATTGAAAAAAACTAAAGAAATCAAGCAAGGCAGTGTGAAAACGGCGGAAATCTCAAACTTGGGTTGTAGAGAGAAAGTTTAATATCTTTGAAAAGATTTGGGGATTTTTGAAAAATTGAAAGAAAAGATTCGATGATATTTAAGAAAGGTACTTCAGAATCACCCAACCGTTAAATATAGATCGTCACATCTTGAGATCCGAAAATCCAACAACTGCATTTAATTTGAGAAGGCAATGAACAGAACTTCGTTTTCTGCGCACATGCTACTGTAACAGTCATCATCATTGCAATATTGAAGGCACAATCCACGAGGTAGTGCGCTCAAAATTACAGAACACCTCAATGTTCAAGAAGTTTGTAAAGAACGAAGCCAAGGTGCCACGTGTCTGAAGGAAGAAAACGGTAAGTATTCTAACTTACTTTGAAGGACATGGTCTTTGGGTAACCATCCATCCTCAAGGGCAATAAGTCCGTTTAGATACATAGTTAGGGGAAATTGTGGGACCACGATTTTTCTAGGGCTGGAATAGGGTGGATTAGAATATGCATACCTCAGAAGTCTAGTCATGGATTTAATAACCTTTGTTGCAAAGCTAACTAAATAAATCACCAATGCCACTATCATCATGTTCCAGAATCGGTGGGTGAAGTCGAACGACTTCGCTGGGATTAACCATGCTTGTTTTGCAAGATTCGGGAACCTAATCCAGCAAGGAATCAACATGTTTTCTATAGTTTAGAGTCCTTACAATCTAAGGATTGACGTGCACCCCAAGTACTCACACTCCTAAAAGGATGCAATATCTACAGCCTACATATCATTTGGATTCTTCTGGTTTAATAAGGATTCTATTATCCTAAACGATTTTCTCTTCGACTAGTATATATACACCCTTCTAAAGTTCATCTCTGGTAACGCAATCTCTGTACACTTATTCACTTGCCCACCACTTGAGTCTTAAATTACTTACTAACTTGACCATCGGAGAGCCTTTGACCGGATCACCCTCCACTGGTCTTTGGCTTGCTTACGACATTTTTTTTACAGGTAACTTGGATTTGTGCATCTCCACCTTCTACGGTGGTGCACGAATTTGGTTCTAACACCTATCTAACAAGGTCGAGGAACGACGAATGAGTGGTGACATTTCCTGGAAGTGCAGGTTTGGGGGGGAAACGCATGCCAATTATGGCAACCAGGTCGCGAACAACATTTATGTAAGTATTTCATTTTATGTTTTAAATTTAAATTTCATTACAATAATTAAAAAAAAAGGTTTAAATTATGTTCGATAATTTTAATTGGTTTCTCTTGTTTTATTTTATTTTATTTTTTTATTTGTAGACTTCTATGGCGTAGAAGAAGAACAATTACCTCACTAACCTTTCTTAGCAACAATCGAACGTGTCTATGGAGGAGTTGACACCTGATTCATAGGTGTTTTTACAGTTGTTGATGGATAACCTTAGAGGGTGTTGTTCTTCATCAAGCTCTCTTCCTTCGACCGAGATGTCTTCCAAACTGTATTAGGTGGAGATGGAACTAGTGTGCCAAAAAGAAGAAGCTAAGCGCCAAAAAGTAAAAGCGGCAGACCTGAGAGAATAAGCTGTTCATGAGTGAGAAGTTGTCACACGCGAGCGAGAAGAAGTGCACATGTACATTGCTGGGATAGCCCAAGCAATATTAGCTTATGGCATTTGCATTCTTGAGCCCCCGAGCGACCTTCAGGGGGCCACTCCCTCAGTCACCTCAGTAACCGCCCGAATAGTTTAGGTTAATTAGTTTTGAAATAATTTAAATAAATTTTTGCATAATTTATTTATTTATTAATTTTTGCATAATTGTTCGAACAATTTATTTTGAAAGTAATTTAAATAAATTTTAAATTAAAGTTATCATTAATTTAGCTTTTTAAATTCATATAATTGGAATTACATAAATGATTTATATTAAATATTGTTTTAATACCGAATATTCTTAAAAAGTATACCTGACGAATTATTTCGTCGAGCAGACTTTATATTATTTTTTTTATGTTTGGTTTTAAACAATTGTCTGGCGAACATTTCATCAGGTCACATTTTTAATAGTATTTACAAACATGTGGGGCAACACAACGTTGTTGTTAGGTAAAATATTTTCGTCAGGTAAAGGCGGTAAACACACCTTTACCCGATGACGTCTTTCATTGGGCAAACTCAGCTTTGACTGACAGCTAACTTTATTTCGTCAGGTAAGACTTCGAGCGACGGGTTTTGAGTAACCAACTTTTCCCTATAAACTTCCGTCAGCTAAAGTTTTAGTGATGTATTGTCTGGCAATGCCTTTTTTGTAGTGATGTATTGTCGATATAAACGGCCGCGATAATTTTACTAACCAAAATCAACTTGTAGAGGCTTGAAGTTTAAGGGTTCTCTTCTTTGCATACCAAGTCATGCGTCTAATTCTCTTCACTTTTGACTCTATCTTCTGTTTTAATATTGCTTGTATTACAAAATTACTATAAAATTAAAGCCTACTTAAGGCCTTCCATAGTAGGCCATAAAAAGTGAGTGTGATACCAATTTATTGCTCATGAGTCCAATCATGAGTTCAATATATCAAACTCATGAGTGTGGTACCAAGATATTGAACTCACACTAGTGTAGCAATAGTATTATAGAGATGAAACTCAAGATACCTGATCCTTATATATAGGTATCACACTCACCTAAACCACTGTGGAAGACTAAGATCTATATCTTAGTTGTTATGCGCCTAACACTAAGACCATCTACAATGTTAGGATAAAGCTTAAAATTTAAGCTTTAAACCCCACCAAAACATCTCTAACCATTGGTTCAAAATAAGTCTTGGGGAGAAAATAAATTTTTGGACTAGATTTCCCCCGTTCTTTCTAGACCTACCAAACCATTTGTAGCATGCGTGGGCTGCGCGACTGAAGCTCAAAGCACAGACCAACTAGCCACACTCATGCCATATGCCAGATATAACATGGCAGGGTCCATGTGGACAAAGTTTGTGTGCCACTAGATGTTGGATGTTGGATCATAATCCAACGACTAATAGGTCTACATAGTTAATTCAAGGATTGCTTGAAATATAAATAGGATTAGGATTTAGTTAATAGCTATAGCTTGTACCCCAAGTAAAGTTAATATATTCCGGATTTCCTTGGGGAATAAAGGCTCCTAATTCTATCCTATTTGGAATGAGATTTGGTGTATCAATTATCCTTGGACTGCAAGGAATCCTAATGACATTATTATGGGAAGATTCATTAAGGTTAAATCCATATAATTACAAGGTTAAGGTCCATGCTGACAATACACAGAAACTCATATGAACGTTCCATTAGTTCGAGTATAAAGGAGTGTTGAGTGTACAGAAGGCTGTGGTCAACTAACATATTATTTTGTAGGATTCCAATACGATTTCCCAAATGAGAAGTCCATGGTTGAGCATATTCCACAAGGTTCTGTCAAAGATGATTCATCTTTCCTACATGCCATGTTGATTTTGAGTACTTTATCAATTGAGCATAATTTATGGATTCTTTCAGGTTAGTATTTTTAGTTGTTTATGAAATATATAAAGTCTAACACTAGCAACAACTCTTTATGAGCTGATGGGGCTGGAAACCAACAATCATATTTCAAACTTTTTTTTACTTATAATCCAACGATTGTGATAAGATGAGATCAAATTTAACAGTAAAAAAAAGATTTGACGGTCCAAAATTAAATCCATTGGCTAAAATTTAAGCATTAACTATTGGAGGAGAAAAGCAATTTCTAGTTTTGGCTTAAAATTTTTTGGCTTAAATTTTTAAACTTTATCCTCAATCATTAGAGTTGTTCTAAAGGAATTAAATTTGTAGGATGTAGTCTACGTAGTTATGTCTGGCATTGATATATCAATAAACACCTGGTGGAGCAATTGCTAAGCAAGATGTTACGTCTTAAAACTGTTCTAATATATCTAATTGTTTGATCACTAGGATATGATTTTAAAAATCTTCTCTTGTGTGTGTGTGTGTGTGTGTGTGTGTGGGTGGGTGTTATATTGAGGCTAGTAATATGGACTCTTGTTTATTAATTCTTCTCAGTGCTGGAATCCATATGTATGCCGGCTTAATAATCGTACTTTTATATAAGTTAATTTTTTTTTAAATATTATAAAAAAAAATATAAACAAGATTTGAAATAACTCATTCTTGGTTTAATCAACGTATTATTAAAATCCCTTTCGACGTGACATGCTGCCTAAAATTATGCATGTAATTGTAATGAGCTTTCCTTCCGTGACCATCCAAAACGTCAGCAAACTAAGCTTGTTTATTACATATTGAGAATGGTCAACAAGCCATGGCTATAAACCGAATTAGATTCTCTCTGGATTCTCTAGTTTTCTTCATCAAAGATTGTGCGGCTACAATTGTTTTCTTTTTTAATATATTTCACGTAAAACGAAATTACTTTACTTTTAAAAATATAACAAGCATTTAATTGTAGTCGTACAATCTTTGATGATTGATCCCCTGGATCCCCAATGAGGAGATTCGGAGAGGATCTAATTCCCTTATAAACCACTATGGGATGGTCTAATGGTTAGGGACGAATTTCAGATCCATATTTCACACAACACGTTATGAATTCAATTCTTGATACTAGTGAATCACACGATGTTGCCCAAGAGGAGGCTGAAATGTCTATATAAGTTTTCCTAGCTCCCGAAAAAGTGAAAACTAAGGTGAAACCATCAACTGGTCTCCTTTTTAAAAAAAAAAAAAAAAACGAAAAAAAGAAGAAGAAAGAATAGAAAAAATAAAGCAAGCCATGGCTATAAATTTTATTTGGCAATATCAATGACTATCAAGATATCATTCTAATAGTGCTCCTCCTTTTGTGCTTTATCTTAATATGATACTCAAGTTCCACACATGCGTTCCCTTTTAAATAAATCAACATGTTCCTAAATTGTAACATGTTTTTTTCTTTGATACTTGTGTTCTTTAAGAACATCAGCGATATGAGCAAAACTTCATTAATTTAGAAGTTTCAGAATGCGAGGGACATAAAACTTGACTCCGACTACAATCAGCAATTAAGAAAGCGTTTTGAACAATATAAGACGCATCTCAAACCATTTAATAGAGCATGACATAAAACAAACATTGCTAATCTATCCCACGCCGTTCCATTACCTACAGTTTTCATGAAATATCGCCTCCATTAACACTCACTACATCTTGTTCAAATACTACGTGACTAACAACAAATTGATTGTTGGACAACATAACATGTTCAACTAACTTTTAAAGAAGATTATTATGAAAATAAATAAAACGTATTTTTAGAAGTGAGAAATTTCAATGGTACAATTACGTTGCACCCTTTTGAAAACAAATTCAAAATGTTAAAACCATCAATTTCTTCGCTATTTACCCTCTTAAACCTCATCAATTAATTGGTAATTCCTATGATTATTGACCGACCTTGTTGAGCCACGTGGAAAACATGACACGTGGAGTGAAATAAGGGCCGTAAGATACTTTGATGCACAACTAATTAGCTTATGCGTAGCCAAGTGGGCGACCTCGAGACTACGTAGAGACGCAAAGAAGATCCAAAGTAGCGTAAGCGCCAAACCTACCCATCTCTCTCAAACTCATCCGACAGCTATCCCTTCACTTCAGCCACCACGCCCAATCGCAACCGTCCAATCTCTAATCGCTCTTTCACATTAGTTTATGAGCCTTGTCCCCTCGTCTAAGCGTTGTTTTGTTGTTGAAGTCTAAAGTTGCAGGTCGTTTAGGCTCTCCCCTCTCTCTCTCTCTCTCTCTCTCCCCCCCCCCCCTTCTCTCTCTCTCTGCATTTTCCCCCTGCAAGTCCTCTGAGCCTGCAAATTTCACCGCTTCCGCCATTGAAGGTCCAGTCGAAGCAAAGGCATCACATTCTTCCAGATACTCGTTTGCACACAAATGGTAACGTTCTTGTCTTTCTTTCTGAAAAAAGGCACCCCATTTTGTCCTTATTTTCTAATTTCGCCCATTTTTCATCCGTTTTGACTTTTGGGTTTCGTAAATTTAACAGGACAGGACAATGCTGGTGCCTCCATGGCTAGAACAATTGCTCACCACATCATTCTTCAGAGTCTGCCGTACACATGGAGACGCCACCAGAAGTGAGTCCAACATGTTCTGCTTAGATTGCAGTGGAGATGCTTTCTGCTTTTATTGCCGGTCCTCCAGACACAAAGATCACCAAGTGATTCAGGTAAAATCCCAAGTTTTCCACCAACTCTCTTCCTCTAACTCACCAAATTTTTTTCGAGTTAGGTTAGTTGGTCAGAACAGTGCCTTTATCCCTGACACCAAGTTTCAAGTTCGAATCCCTCTTCCCTCTTCTCCGTTAGAGTACTTTAATGTATCGCATTGTCGAAACGAAAACCCAAAAGATTCCCCATATTTTTCTTAGCATTGTTGTTTTTTGGACAAATTTCTTAAATTTTTTGGTGGATTTTACAGATAAGGAGATCTTCGTACCATGATGTGGTGAGGGTTTCAGAAGTTCAGAAGGTACTGGACATAACCGGAGTTCAGACATATGTCATAAACAGCGCCAGAGTTATGTTTCTGAATGAGAGGCCTCAGCCTAAGGCTGGGAGTAAAGGAGCTTCCCACATTTGTGAAACCTGTGGCAGAAGCCTCTTGGACCCTGTTCGTTTCTGCTCACTCGGCTGTAAGGTCAGTATTTCATTCACTTTGCTTTATTTTATTTTTTATGAAAAATGAAATTCAAATAACCCCCTTTGGCTTGCTTGTTTTGCTTCACATTGTGCTCATAAATATATTCCCACATTTCTCTAATTTCCATCATCATCACCATCATTTACCCACCATTGACAATGATCATTATCATGAGCCACCACATTTTCTCACTTTCATTAAATTGGGTTTTCTCAATAAGAAGTGATTTTTGCACTTCCATTTTTCCTACAGCTCAAGTTTTTCTTAGCCATTAGATTGAATAAATCTGAGAAAAATCAAGGAACTGGAACAAACGGTGGAAACAATAAACGGGAATGTGAAGATCATGACCCCTTTAGATTGGTGATGGAATGTAATTTTATAAATAAAAGTTAGCATCTTTCTTAATTTTTGTTGTTGCTTTTGGCAATGTTGAAGCTTGCGGGAATAAATAGAAATGGGGATGCAAACTTTACCTTAGAGGCAAAGAATGAGGAGGCAACGGGGGGAAGAGAAGAGTTGCGTGAAGGCTCACAACAAGACATATGCCCGCCCACGCCGCCTCCACCTCCTTCCACAACAAGAAGAAGAAAAGGCATTCCTCATAGGGCACCCTTTGGCTCCTAATTTGCACAAATGCCCTCCCTTCCAACTTCAACCATATTATTGTCAACAAAAATGTTATTCTTACCATCTAGTTGTAACATTATTTGTATTATCTCTCTAATAGAAATGAGATCCGCATATGTTGACGGGCTCTACCTCTGTTAAAGAGATAGTGCAAATGATGATATAAATAGATGATAAGTGTAACGTTACTTTGTTTCCAGCCCAGTATTGCAGTCCCTTTGTCCAAGAAAGTGAAGGGTGCAAACTAGAAAGCCATTGGAATTTGGGGGACATGGATGTCAAATGAATATAAATGGGGTATATTGGTATTGGGGTATAGGAAGAAGATAAAAAGATGTTCCTTTTGGGTTTTGGGTCCCAAAAAAAAGAAAATAAAAACTATAAATTCTCTCAATTGTGAAGAAAGATGCAATAATGCATAATTGTTATTGATAGTCGGAAGGTGTACATGTCAATTAAGAAATTGAAAGCAAGTCTTTTGGAATCCAATTTTATAGTTTTCGTGGGTCCACCCACCACATGGGCCGTTTACGTAAGGAAGCATCTTTGTATTGTTTAATTCAAGTAATGGTGATGGGGCTAATCAGCTTATATGTGATCATTTACCAAGTTTAGGATTAGACCTAGCATTCGTGTCGTGTTTTTCGCGTTCATATTATTTTCGTGTCATACCCGATAGCTTAACGGATTGTGTCGTGTAATACCCGTTAAAGTAAACAGGTAATATGACTCGATCCGAAATCAACCCGTTAATATTATCAGATAATATGACCCGACATGTTACCCGTTAACAAACATATATTTTAAATCAATAAAAATGAATATAACAAACATAATTTGACCAAAAAAAAATGTAAAACACAATACTAAATTAGTATATACATACTAAATTTCGGAGTTGACCCCTTTATGAAAGTTGTAAAGCTTTTTATTATGAGTGATTGCATTTTTCATACTTCTACAATAATTATTATTAATTTTATTAATTTTGCACTCAAATAAAAAACAATGTTCATGATATTTGGAGGGTTTTAAAAATCTAAACGGTCATGTAACCATCGTCTAAACGTTGAAGATGCAATTATGAACGTTTATTATGTTTTCACATCTTTCACACTTGTACATTATGATTATGAATTTTGTTTATTTTTGAACTTTTTAAAAATACTATTCATGAGAGTTTGTATGGTTTTGAAAATTCAAATGATCATATACCCATCCTCAGAGTACAAGATGCGACTACAAGCATTTGCATATTTTTTTTCATATTTTTCGCACATTTAAATTAATTATTATAATTTTTTAATGTGTTTGGTATTTTTAAATTACTTGATATTTTTATTTTTAATGTGTTTTATAATTTTTAATCTCAATCTTTAACTATAATATATTATAAAATAAATAAATAAATAAAACTTAAATTTTATATTTTATATAGAATAATAATTAATAAACAATATATACATATTCATTATATATATATTGTATATTATAGTAAGTTTCTTTTAGTAGTTTAAAAAATTAAAATCATCAAAATAACTTTTTTTTTATCGTGTCAAAACAGGTTACTCGCGTATCACTCTCGTGTAAACCTGTTAAAGACCCGTTATTAACGGGTTATTATCGTGTGACCCGATAATGACCCGATTAGTTATCGTGTTGACCTGAAACCTATTATTTTCGTGTCGTTTACATGTCGTGTTAACGGATCGTGTAAGAAATTGCCAAGTCTATTTGGGATAAACCAATGAGTGTGAAACGAATTGTAAACTTGATAGTTAATGTAGAATTAATACATAATTTGTTTTATGTCAGCGTAAACAAGGTTTGGATTATATTTCGATCAACTCGTCAAAACATTCTTTGAAAAAGCTAGATCGAGTCAATTGACTGACTAGTGACGGAACTAGGGTGACAAAGTACCTTGGTCTGACAAATTGACTCGAGCTGTTGGAATGACGATTTACGCTAAGCTAAGGTTAAAATAGGTAAATTCAGATAAAATTGATGTCGATCTAGCTTTTTGCAATTTTTTGCCGTACCATAATAAAAGATCATATAGATCCTTTTACATGTGTCAAATAGTTTACCTTAAACTTAAAAATAACGTACCAAAGTGACTAAAGAAAGTATTGCAGTGGCAAAGAGAGTGACCAATATTGGTTTTGTGGCGCCATTAATGAGCTTGTCAAGAGGGGAGTGCAAGTGTAGGTGGGGTGGATGGAGATTGATGGGTACTAGGGATCACATGGTGCCTCTTCACTATTTAACTAAGATGGTAGGTGTGGTATTACCATTTAAGATATAATTAATTAGTATGATCATTGACCTTTTTCTATACATCATGATTGAAGGTGGACCTACCCTTCACTGTTTTTCTACTTTTTAGCAGATTACAATTTCAATATAAATGTTTTTGGTGAAACATATAAAGTCCATCACATTCCACATGAATTTTTAGAACCAGCAGTAGTAGAACTTATTTGTCCAAAAAAGAACATTTAGTTATTGGTGCTGACTAAAAATGTCAAAGTAGAATATCAGACTCTGGCAATGTACTCTTATAGACATTGATCAACTCCACCTCTTTGCATAATGAAGGTTTTGACAAAGAAATTGTCCATTTAATTAAGGGCCAAATCGGATCAATGGATCTCGTTGTCCTATAAAGTATTTGGAAGATAACACCAATGGTAATAAAATTTAGAACTAAACATTTGTGGTGAAGTTTTTTAGGATTCATGACTAGAATTAAAGCATCAATCAAAAGCCAAAACAAAAAACCCCATACCTTAGATTTCTAGCAATGAATCCTAACACAGTTGATTGTAGTTTCGTCATTTCATTGTATGACTCTGTGATTTCAGTTGAAGAATTCAGTTCCTGCACCTATATTCGATTTCAGTTCGGGATTTCTTTGGTTTGGAATGGGGAGCAACTATGAATGAGAGTTTTGGTTATGAACACTGAATGGAAGAGATGAAATGACCATCTTAACCTCACACGTGAGGCTTGTGCAATCTATTATGGGAAAAAAGCTTAAAAGTTTCGATTTTAGGTATGAATCCTAATAAATTTCACCATAAGGTTTAATTCCAATCCTTTTTTTTTTTTTACTACAGAGACCATCTTCTAAGTACCTTATGATTACAGGGCCATTTATCCGACTTGGTCTTAAATTGAGAGGTCCATGATAAACAGAGATGCAAGCAAGGGTTGGGTCGTTTATGCACCATTAGAATATCTAAGGTCTAATGCTAGTTCTCATCACACTTTCCTTCTTTTAACTACGGTAAGGATTCCGACTTTCAATTTTGAGAAGTATCACAAAATTAATACATAATTGATTGGTTAATTTAATTACTTGTAAGTAAAGCATTACAACTATTTATTAAAATAAAATTACTTCACAAACTTCTAATCTAAAATTGGTACCAGGTTGACTGCTCTACAATAAACTTAAAAACCATTGTACTGACTAGCCAACCTACTAGTCAATTGAGTATAGATTGTAATTGTTAGAATCCCATAAGCATATAAATCAAACAAACTTAAAAGGTTAAAACTTAACAATGTGAACTTCAGTTAAATTTTAGTCTTAGTACTTAAGTTAAGTTCACTTGATTAATAAAGTGTCAATACTAGCAAACCCTTCAATGTTCAGTTCCAACAAGGTTATAAATAAGGCTTCGTAAAGTATTGAACACAAGGAAGTTTTTGGCTGGAAAAACCCACCTCTGGGTTAAAAAACCCACCTCTAGGTTAAAAAACCGGAGATTGTCCATTGAGTCCAATCCACTAGTGTAAACAAAGGTTCATACAAAGATCCACACAAAGCTCAATTCCTAGAACCCTATCTAAGGAGCAGCTTTACCTTTGTGCAACCTTGTCTAACACGAGACGAACTCCTTCGGTCTTCATGAAGTGGCAGCTCCTCCTGAGCTCGTCACTTTGTGGCACCGAGACCAACACAATCAATGATGTGATATGATTTTATGATATGCGCAAGAGATTGAGATTCAACTGAACATTCAGGTTCTTCAGTCAAACAATTGAAGAAGAACCTAACATGAATATGAGAGATTAGTTTATGAAGGATATGAAAAACTTAGGTTTAGACCAAAAAGTCAATGCAAAACCATTAAAACAATGCAACCCTAATATGCAATGATTGGTTGTTTGGGCATTAGATGGTTTTGTGGCTAGGGTATCGGTTTGGAAGCTTAAGAGGTAGCTCTAGGCTAAATGCACTCTTTTCTTGAAAATGTGAAAATCCTAACCAAGGAACAAATGAAACCCTTAAAACCCTTATAATGGAGGAGATGAATGTTTTAGACAAGAGGAACAAAGAGACACGTGTCATGAGCCAAAAAGGCCTTCCCAGATCAAGGGTAAAAGATCCACGCACATGAAAAGGTGTCTAGATGGCTTATGTGGGCTGTCTTATTTTACGTGCCTAAACAGTTGGAAGACAGATGAAAATTCTGACTAGACAACTACACTAGACAAAAGGATTATGAAAAAAAAGAAGCTTAACATGCATATGCAAATGTATGATTCAAACCTCAGCATTGAACCCTTACTCTAAACTATGAGCATGTGTGGTACCAAATACAAGATTTGACAAAGGAAGCCAAACAATAAAACTAGTATTTAACAATCTCCCCATTTGGCTTTCCTTGACAAAATAACCCCAAACCTATAACTAACGCACACATCACCCTTACTCAAGAAACCAAGCTGAGACAAGAGGGGAGCAAGTAACAACTCCTACAACAACACATATTTCTTAACAAGTGACAAGTGAGGTTCATCATGGGTTATGAGATTAAAACAACATAGTAAGCTCAAGTGATACCAACATGTGTATATTCCAAAACAAAATTGAAAAAGATGCATTTTTACAAATTTTAAATTGGTTGATATTTTTCTCCCCCATTTTGTCATGGTAAGACAAAGGAAGAAAGTGACAAACAGAAAAGCACAGGTGAGGAATAACAATGAAGAGACAATGCAACTTCGAACACAAAAAAAATTTAAACAGGTACAATTCTCGATACCAAATAAGGCAAATATTTAGCAAGTTAAGCTTAGAAGTTCTAAGTAGGCATAAAAGAACAACAACAAAAACAAGTGTAGAAAGGATAATTACATTAAACACCCAAATAAAAAGAAGTTTCAACTTCAGCAACACTGTTCAAGATTCAACAGATAAGAAACTCCCCCACAACACTTGCATATTAAACCCATATAGGTGCTCCCCCATAAACCTATAACTCATCTGATTGTGATGAGTCATCTGAGCCGACATGAGATCCAGCAACAATGGCATCTTCAACAGGAACATTTCCAAGGTATAGACCATGACCAAGGCATTCTTCATCTTCATTTTCATCAGGAATATGTGAACCTGATGTGCTTGCCCTTTGAGGTAAAAGTGGAAGAGAAATGTTGGTGGACATTGATGGATACTCTCTTTCCTTTAGCAGCCATCTTGGCAACAACTGCACTAGAATGGCTGGAGGAAGCAACAATGTGATAGGATATAGATGAAAGATCCACAGGGCGATGAGGGACAATCTTTAGAGGTTGCAGAGAAGGCTTGGGGGCAAATGAAAAAGGATTCAGGGAGGTTTGACTCAGAGATGGTGAAAAGAATGAGTTACTGACAAGTGGTGAAGACGCTGATTGACTGAAATCAACAAATTGTTTCCTAAGAGAGTTGATCTTGGACTCAAGATATGCTATTTTCTTTTCCTGGGAAACATTTGGTGGTAGGACTGGTCTCAGCTGACCCTGAGCAACAACACTCATGACATTGCTTAAGCCTATAAAATTTTTGTCAAGATCTTTAGTAGTTCTAGAACAATTATTACTGGACATTTTTTGGACTCCAGCACACTCTGATTAGACAAAGATGAATTGTAGAGCCTCTCTGGTAGATTCCAGAGTGTTTCGAGTTAGACAAAAATGACTTAAATATCAGAAACCCGAAAGGAACATCACAACTAGTCAACATAGCAAACAACACTTTGGCAGACACTAGGGTAGGATTACCATTGTTGGAAGACTCTAAGACATTTCTACATAGAAAATTTGACCAACTCTTATAGAAGAGTTTGAGATGAGACTTGGACACTTGACCTTTAACTAGCAGAGTGAACGAGTCAACATAAGCCTCACGATGGTAGGCTTTCATGTCATACTGACAAGTAGATCAGTTATAGCTTGGCAAAACAGAGGCAGAAGAAGGGTCAAGCTCTAAGATCGTACAAATGACGGATAGGTCAAAAGGTACTACAATACCACAGACATATACAACCCCACCAAAATCAGGAAAATTGGATGGAATATTAGAATAAAATTCTTGAACCAAGGTTAGCTTAAAAGTGGGAGGAGGAGAGTTTACCCTATGAAGCTTGTACTTTTCGATGAGGTCATAAGATCGGATAGCACCAGTCATTGGAAGATTATCCCATACGATTCTTCATTCAAGCACGACCTTCCAGCCACTATAGAAAAGAAATTCTCATCTTGAGTGGACAAAAGATGGGAACTTGATTATCAGTTGCACTTCTTGAGGAATTTCTCACAGTTTGAGATCAAGTAGAGCGATCAGCGGGCTGAGCACGGGTAGAAACAGAGTTGTTGGCCATTGGTAAGGAAATTTTCTGACGAAAATGATTGAGAACCTGAGAAAGGAAGGAAATGGATCTCAAGGCAAACGACACAAAATGAAGTAAGGTAAAAACCTAGAGGGGCAAGAAAAGGTTAAAACCTAGGACACTATGAAGAAATCTAAGCCGTGCGATGAAAAACCAATGGATGAGGTGCACTAGTTAAAAACAAACGTTAAAAAGACAAGGCTGCCCTTAATGAACCTCAAAATTTTTATTAGACCACGTGACTAATCAGAATGTTGAAAATAATTGCAACATAACTAGTTAAGTGCAATAAAATGTAACCAAGGGAGACTACAACACAAACAACAAGAGAAATCACACTATAGTTACAAACCTAGTACCATTTTGAGCTACAAACAACTAGGAAAAATTCACAAAGAAAATCCAAGTACGAATAGATTCAATAACCAAGCTTCCAAGACAAATTTAACTTTTATTTTCTAACAAAGTAAGTACATTTGAAAAGAGACATGCAATGCAATACATCAAGAACAAATCTTTAGAGTCACACAAGTATGGCACAACATAGATTAACGCGCATACCCCAGCCACGATGTGTCAAGGTATGGGAAATGGATTAGTGATAGCCAACTTAAAATCAAAGTTTTATGTAACTAAGCAAAGAATTAATTCAAAGTCTAACCAAACTTTTAATAACCCTTTGAGAATAAGACATAATCCTTGCAACATAAATTGAGCCAATATCTAAACACAAGACTACTGACAATGAAGACCCCAACCCAATAGAACTTTTAAGTTGGCAAAGTTGATATGGATCACATGATCATTGATAGGATTGATTGGAATTGCATTTGGACAATCTAAGACATATTTTGAGTCCTTGAGATAGGGAAAAAAGAATTGAATATTCATGACATTGCATGAGATAACACTTTTGAGAATTTTGGAAATTTCCCTTTTCCTTTTTTATGAATTTTTAGAGCTTTACTCATGAATGTAGAGATTGAAACTCAGATATATGATTTTACTTTTGAGATGGTTTGAGCATGAAAAACATAGGTGGTGTTTCGCATTGGAAAAGACACTTAGCCCAATTTATAGAGAAGAATTATCACTATACCTCAATCTAGACCAAAGTAAGCCTAACCCATAAATCAACAAGAGCTTTTGTCAAATGAGACAAAGATTTTTCAGAAACTATTAGCCATAAAAGGGAGAACCTTTGACATCATAGAGGAAGAATTAATTAAGGTTAATCTACAAAATGTCAACAAGTGAGACAGTTGAGAAATGCACAAAGTGACAAATAGACTTAACTGATGAGTTGATTGACAAGACAGACATAAGAACAAGAAATGAAACACACAGAAGAATAACAAAATGGAAGCAAGGCTACTCAACCTATTTAGTCAAAGGCATAGAAGTCAATAGACCATCAAAGATTTTTGCGTCTTCAATTTTCCAAAAGACTTATGAAATACATAGCCAATTGTTCCTCAGTTGGCACCAAGTTTATATCAACAACATTTCTTTGCAAGAATCTCCTAAGAGACATGTTTATTCCCAAGCCACTTGGAGGTTAAATATTTGACAATGATTATCCAAACAACTAATGCATAATCTTGATCAGGATGCATATCATAAATCAAATTAAGATCATCAAATAGAAAAACAAACCACAACGCTTAGATGCAATCAAACAAGGTATATGGAGAGTTTGCATTCAATGAAGAGAATGAAACATACCTTGGTGTTGCAATACCTCCAGCAGTCAAAATGAGAGGCACTTCACCATGAATCAACACTGGAGATTGAGTGATTAAAATTTCCTTCTTTGGACAGTAGTCTTTGGCAAGTTCAAAGCAATACCCCTTTGTGTGAGATATAATAGGATGCCTTCCCAAAATGCAAGGTTCCCACAAGTAGCTATTAGAAATAAAGACTTATAATTGTTCACATTGGACCATTTGATGAAGAGAATTAGTGTTCCAACTTGAGCAATCATCATACCCAGAGGCAACAGTTAAATAGCAATCTTCCTTGAATCTTGGAACCACCAATATGTTCTTCCCATGTTTATCAACAATTCTGTAACTTGTCTTGGAAAAACAAACTTCCTTGGCTACTGTGTCACAGAGTTGACCAATATTAAGAAGACTAGTTGACAACATAGTCATTTAGTAAACATCTTAAAGCATAGAAAGTCCTGGAATTTCCACCACTCATTTTCCAACAATCTCGGCCTTTTCTCCTCCACCAAACTCAATCATACCACTTTTAAATGATATAGGAGACCTGAAAGCATCTTTGTCACCAGTCATGTGATGAGAACACCCATTGTCAAGGTGCCAGGTGTCAGTCTTATAGAATGATGTTGAATTTTGAGCAATCAAGCATTTCCCAAAACCATGTTGAAAACCACTTGAACTCGACTTTACATTTCTTGAGCTTTAAGAATTAACAATTTTGGACATTCTGTTGACCTTTATGGTTAAGCAATCCACTTGTTCCTTTAGATCATTTTTCCTTTCTAGATGTAGTTTTCTACACCTAGGTCTAATATGGCCAAGATCCCTACAATGATGACATTTGGGGACGAATCTAGACCCATAAGTGGAGTCAGCTAAATGAGATATAACAAGAAGTTTCTTAGAAGCATGCAAGTTGACACCCATGGAACTTGAACTACTTTTATCACAAGCTACCACATCTTCACCATCAAACTGATTTTCAATAGTGAATACTCTTTCTGATGAGTCAACACCCATAAATAGATAGTTTAACTTGCATGTATACTCCTTCAATTCAGAAGACATCTTCAAATGAGCTTCCCGATACAATGCATTGTTTTCTTGTAGCAAATGGATTTGTTAAGCAAACTTTCGTGTGATATCATTAAACTCTGAACAAGATATTCAAGAGAGGCGATTTAAGTCATCATTTTCATCATTATCACCATAGAAGGAGCCTCTTTCATTTAGCTTATGAAGTTCTTCCTCTAAGCGTATGATTTTATCACTCAGTTCTGATCTGCCTAGTCGGAGAGACACAACATCTTATTACAACACAGATACCATTTTGGTAAGCTCAACATTATCTAATGCTGAAACACGCATCTCATCAAACAAAGATTCATATAAGCTTGACAACTCATGAGATGATGACACATTAGTATCATCCGCCAACACATCATTTTCACTAGAACATGATCCATCAACAGATGCAACGAATGCAACAATCTCTTCTTCATTATCTGATGACTTGTCTGATGACACAGAAGCTTAAAAGGTTAAAACTTAACAATGTGAACTTCAGTTAAGTTTTAGTCTTAGTACATGAGTTAAGTTCACTTGATTACTAAAGTGTCAATACTAGCAAACCCTACAATGTTTAGTTCCAACAAGGTTATAAATAAGGCTTTGTAAAGTATTGAACACAATGAAGTTTTTGGCCGGAAAAACTTATATCTGGGTTAAAAAACTAGGGACTCTCCGCCGAGTCCAATCCACTAGTGTAAACAAAGGTTCATACAAAGATCCACACAAAGCTCAATTCCTAGAACCCTATCTAAGGAGCAACTTTACCTTTGTGCAACCTTGTCTTACATGAGACAGACTCCTTTGGTCTTCATGAAGTAGCAGCTCCTCTTGAGCTCATCACCTTGTGGCACCGAGATCAACACGATCAATGATGTGATATGATTTTATGATATGCATAAGAGATTTGGATTCAACTAACCAATTAGGTTCTTTAGTCAAATAGTTGAAGAAGAACCTAACATAAATCTGAGAGATTGGTCTATGAAAGATACGAAAAACTCAAATTTAGACCAAAAACTCAATGCAAAGCCATTAAAACAATGCAACCCTAACATGAAATGATTGGATGTTTGTGCATAAGATGGTTTGTGGATAGGGTTTTGGTTTAGAAGCTTAAGAGTTAGCTCTAGGCTAAATAGTCATTTTCTTGAAAATGTGAAAATCCTAACCAATGATCAAATGAAACCTTGAAAACCCTTATAATCGAGGAGATGAATGTTTCAAACAAGGGGAACAAAGAGACATGTGTCACGAGTCAAAGAGACCTTCCCAAATCAAGGGTGAGAGATCCACACATAGAAAAATGTGTTAGATGGCCCATGTGGGCTATCTTATTTTGCATGCCTAGACAGCTGGAAAATAGATGAAAAGTCTGACCAGACAACTACACTAGACAAAAGGATTTTGGAAAAATGATAAGCTTAACATGCATATACAAATGTATGATTCAAACCTTTTGTAGTGAAGATGGCTGGTGCTTTGACGATTTAATTCCAGCAAAAATCCCAGATCAGCATTGAACCCTAACTCTAAATTATAAGCATGTGTGGTACCAAATTCAACATTTGACAAGGGAAGCCAAACAATAAAACTAGTATTTAACATAGTCATTTATTTATTTTTCTTTAATATAGGAGGTATCCCCACCTATTAATGATGACATTTTTTTTTTTTTGAACAAACGATACTATCTACACAAACGGGGAAAGAAACCACGAAAAGCCAAAGGAAGATCGAGAAGCTCAAGGCCCAAGGGGATTAAAAGATGAAACTCTTGAACACCAAAGCCTACCGCCCATAAGTTCAGCTCGACCAGGATATGCGAAGAGTTTTCCAACCACCAAAGGCACGTGGGCAAATTAACAGCTTTATGGCACAAGTCATTCAAGCCACATGGCGACTCGCAATCTGAAGTAGAGACCTAGGATATGACGTAAAGTTGGTCGGAATAGCGCTCAGAGAGACAAGGTTGGATAACCAAGGTCGAGCAGGATGATCGGCCTGCATCATTCTGGAAATGCGCACCATTTTGACTGAATGCATGTCATTTCATTAATGAATGTCTGGTTGATAGGTGAAAAGGTGTCCGCATACTAGTCTACGTACGTGGCGCATTAAATGCCAAGTTGGGAAGACCCAAGGCTGGGGGCTTTATTGGGCCCTATATAAGGGAATGGGAACCTCTTGTATTAGGGTCGAACGACTGAAACAAGAGAAAGTTCATGTATTAGCCAAGCACTATTTTTAATTTTGAAATCAATATAATTTGCGTAACATAGTGGATATAACCCAGTCTTAAGGGGTAAACCACTTAAATCTTTAAGCCCATATATTTCAGTCCATATTCTAAGCCCACCAAAGGTTTATTGTTTTAATTTGTTAACCTATAAATTTTGAGCGTCAACAGTTTGGTCGCGTTTGTGGGACACGCACACAATTTGGTTGCGTTTTCTACTTAAATGTCTTAGGATATTTCCATGTTTGTGCTTAAATAAGTGAGATGAATAGCAGAATAATGAAAGATAAAGCCTTTTTGGGCAGACCCGAGATGACCATCCGAAGAAGGAGATGAGAAGATAGGGCCATACTTGTCAACTTAGATGAGAATATGAATGGTATACTTGTCTGCGTCAGAGAGATGAATAAGGTAGAAAACCTCATCCATGCCCAAAATACCCTGCTCCAGGAGAGGCATGCAACCTCTTAGAACAGATTAACCAAATCAATGAGAAAATCAACAGCATGTCCCATAAGGGGGCTAATCTTCATCATCCTTTTCCCTTAGACGATTGTTGACCCTAAAAATTACAAAACCTACGTGGCGCGCAGGCCGAGTAACTAATAAGCTAACTACGTCCTTCGGTCGAATGCGGGGCGTGCCAACTCGTTGGCCGAGTCTGGCCGAGGAGTAAAATTTGTTGATGTAGCTTTGAGCGCGTCGCTGACTTCTTTAACTTGCGATTGCGACCGAGGAAGGAACACTCTCGGTCTCTGGGTTCTACAGCCTGAAGACAAGGCTGCTAATTCTGCGGAGTTCACAAATCGTCCGAGCCCGATTCGGTCACTGTGATTATATTCGTGAGAGTATAAGCACGTCGAATCGAGACCAAGGTGTATGGGCACAAGTACTCGAACGTGATGTATGTCTTGATGGTAAACGTAGTTCGGCCGTCGGAATGCCGAACCCTGAAACTCACTTGTGAGTATCCAATCATAAAACCACTCGGCGACCAGTACGCCGAGCAATGTAATTCGTAACACCTAACTATGCCGAGAAGGCTAGCAAGGTGACCTCTGCCAACAAAGGTTCGAAAACCTTTCTCGACCGAGACTTGGATAGATAATCGGCCGACCTCGACGCAGTGCTGTTTATCCAAACTGAAGATGCTTCTCGGTCGGCTGATTCTGCGGCAGCAGTGCTGTTTATCCAAACTGAAGGTGCTCGCCGGGCGCTTCCACAGTGCTGTTTATCCAAACTGAAGGTGTGTCGGCAGGAAAAGAAAAGGAAAAAAATCTCAAGGTGTTGAGAGGTTTTGCGCAGGGCAATTGTATGCTGATTTCAAGGTCCTCTTTCTGTTGCATGATTTCTTGTATTTATAGTGCCCCATTCCTTGAAAACCGACTCCGATTTGGATTGGGAGTCCTTGTCCCATTTCGCTTCTTCTTCGAACAAACCTACTCATACTGGGATTCTGAATTTTCCTTCTTTTCGGGACTTCATTCCTTGCTGGTCGAGAATCCTAGTTGTACCAGGACTTCCTCGACCTTTTTATTTATCTGGACCGCTTATGATAGGATTTGGCCGACCCTGTTAGCTGGCCCGGGCCCTATTATTCGACCCATAGTATTTATCATCTCCTTGGGCCGAGCACATCCTGCTGCTCGGCCCAGCAATAATATTTTGGGCCTAAACATTGCCCCCTCGCTTCTGAGGTCGCCGATCGTTAATTCTTGGTCGGGCCTCGACCTTGAAGAAGCGAAAACGTTTATTTCTTTTTGAACTTTTTAACTTAAAGACCGTTATTCCTGCGCATTTATGAGGCATGATTGCATTTTCCTCGTTGCCCCCAATGCGTGGCCACGTGTCGATTCTCTGCTGCTCTTAAAACTTTCAATCGTGGGCCTCGAAACCGTGCACTAACTGGAACGTCTTATCCTCATTAATGCCTTAAAACTGGCGTCGCACGCAATCGTGCACCCTGGATTTTCGACTCCTCGATCCCTTCTTTGCAGGTTCCCAAAATATTCGAAATGATTGGGAACTTTTCCCGGTTAAATTTTCTCCCGATTTCGAATTCCAGTCGTTTGATATTCATTCTGAAAAGCCTATAAATACCCACATTTCTGCCATTCACATCTTACGCTTTCAGAAACTCCAAAATCCCAATTTACTCACACTTGTTTTAAGCAAAAAACCTTTCCAGTTCTTCCTTCTGCGATTTCTTCCCCAGTTTCTTCTGCAATTTCTTCTTCTTCCAATGGCCTCCTTTATCTCGAAACTCTCCAATGAAATCAACAAGTGCAAAGACTTCATCGATCGGAGCACAATCAAAACCCTACGCTTCGAGAATGACATGGCCACGACTCATCAGATTCTGGGCCCCCTCTTCAGAGATGCAGTGCCGACGTGCATCACCACCCTTCTCAAGGAGCAGTGCCTAGCACCCCTGCTTCAAGGGTTTGACTGGTCGAAATGGTGCGTGGCTCGGCCTCAGGGAGCGTGGCCCTCGACCACCATGGCCTGGGCCGCCTGGGTAGACCGAATGAAATCCTTCTTCGGCAAGGAGTGGAAAGCCCTTGGCATCTATGATGCCATCCTGCTCTCGTCCATGGAGATCACCATGGACAAGGAGCTTCTTATGGCGGCCTTGACCCTATGGTGTTCGGCCACCAACACCATGGTCCTTCCATTCGGCCCTCTCGGCCCTACAATCCTTGACATCTCGGCCATTCTTGGGACTCCACCATCCGGCCTCCCAATTGATGCCGCTCTTTCTGGATGCCCTTCCCTCCTCGACCTGAAGGCGCTTTTCGACGAACGGGCTGTCGAAACGCTCAGCCGAGGCGGTCGGGAGCCTTCAAGAGAAGAAGTTCAGAAGCTTCATAAGAACTTCTTCAACTACAACACTCTGATTCTCCATTTTGCCGGCCGAGGCGATGAGAGTCTCAGGAAGGGAGAACATGAAGCCTTCCTCTTCTATTGGTACAACAAATTTATTTGTTGTACCAGGTCGAACAAGTGCTTGGTCGAGAATATGCCGGTGGCCCAGGCCCTGGCTAGTGGTCACTCTCTGGCGCTCAGCCCGGCTATTCTTGCCAACCTCTTTCGTTGCTTGGCCGAGACGACCATCAACAAGATTGACCCGCACCAGAATGGGCCCCTCTGGGTTTTCCAACTCTGGCTGCAGGTCTATTTCTCCACTCTTCGGCCTGAGGTCCCCGCCTTCCAGCGCTCGGCCGCCCTCGGCCCCCAACTTGCCTCTCGACCGGCTCCTCCTCACCGGGCTAACGAGGTCCTCAAGCACTTTTTTAGCCTCGACGTTCTTTCGGACGACGAGTTCTTGGTGTGTCGGCGCCAGGAGTACCCTGTTTCAATCGGGCTTCCGACGGCAACTTGGGCCGCGGTCGAAGACGCGGGCCTTCGTCAGTCCTGGGGCTCAATCGTACTGGCTCGCGACCTTCCCCTTGGTTGCGATGCCCGCCGAGCCAGTTGGGAGGTCTACCAGCCCCATTTTGTCGCCCGGCAGCTCGGCTACCTCCAAGGTTGCCCCGTACCCCTGATCGTCTCTCGTTCCCTCCTGAGCCGGGGACGTCTTTCTGGTTCGTCCGAGAGGGAGTGCCGGACGACGAAGCAGGAGTTTCAGGACCGGTGCAAGAAGTTTCGTCTTCGGCCAACCGTCCCGGAATCCTTGGGCACTGACACTTTTGGGGATTGGTGGGATGAGTACACCGGTGACTTCTTCAGCGCCACGACCGAGGACGTGGTGAGCAAAGTGTTTGGTGACCGGCCCAGACCAGCGCTCTCGACCCAACCTAAGGAGTCGGTCCAAGGTATATTGTTGACTAATTGCTTTGCCACTTCAGAAAAAACTCACTTGTCCTTGTTTACTAATTGCTTTGCTATTTCAGGGGGTCGCAGGTCGAAAACTGTCGAGGTGGTCGCCGTGGTGGCAAGGACGAAGAAGTTGGTGCCCAAGAAGGGGATCCTTGTCACCGAGCAGTCGGTCCCGGCCAAACGCCCCCACCGAGAGGCCGAGCCGGCGGAAAAGGCCCCTCGCCCTTCTAAACGCGTCAAGAAATTGGCGAAGAAGGGCGACCGGGAAATTCATGTCGTCCCTAGTGATACTACTGGGACGCCTGCTCCTGCCGGCTCTCCAACTGTGCCGGCTACCCCGGCATCTCCAACCTCGAACCCTCCAGCTTCGGAGCTGGTCGTGGTACCTGAAGTGGGGAAGCCGGCTGCGCCTGCCGAAACACCCTTGTCTCCAACGGTCGTTTTGGAGGTATAATTCTGCTTCCACTTGCTTCTTTAGGTTTTTGGTCGTAATGCTAACTGTTTTCTCTTTTTGTTCAGGATGTCGAGAGCGAGAGTGACGAAGTCCCGCTGCAACGCCGCCGTCGACCAGTCAACTCTCCCCCTGTCCATCCTCCTCCTGTAGTCGAGGTGACCGCTCGACCACGTCCTACTGCGGCGGATCGTGGCAAGAGACCCATGGTCGATCCTGAGGCCACGGCCGAGTCACCGATCCACCCGCAGGACGAAGACCCTCCCATTCCTCCACAGGAAGTCTCTTCGGCCTTTGTAAGTATTGTTTCTTTTGTGTTTTTGAGTTTTTTGTGACACATGTTTTTTAAAAGATATTAAATGTCAGGTGCCTGATCATTCATTTCACCGGCAATTTTACGCGCCGAGGGGCGTTGTCTATATTTCCTGGCCGCCGTCGTGGCCATCAAATGTAGATAACCTCCATCGGTCGCGTGAATTGCGTAGCGGTCTAAGGCACTGGGCTCGGCCATTAAGCTCCCTGGGTTCGAGCAATGACCCAGAGGGCATGGCCGAAGTCTCCTCTCAGCAGGTCTAAAACAATCCCCTTTTTCTTTATGCACTATATCACGTCTTACTTTCCCTCACAGTTTTCCTTTTATGTGCATAGCCATCGTGGGAAGTGGAACTTGACGCTCTGCTTCAAAGCACGACCGGTGAGGTCGGCTCCTCTACAGCTCCGGCCGAATCGGCAGGAGCCACGCCCGCCGAAGTCTTCGTGAAGCTGCACGAAGTCCTGTCTCTGACTGCTTCTCAAGGTCTCCGGTGCAAGGGCCTTGACTTTGTTGGAGAGTGTTTCAATGACCTCGCCAGCGGTGGTCACCTGAGCCCGGAGGGCATCTCTTTCCTAACCGACCTCCTGGAGCGGACTCGGCAACACTTTCTTATCTTTGAGCGTGCCCTACAGGCCGAGGACGATTTGAAGGTGGCCAAGGTCGCGCATGAGGCTGGCCGAGTAGAGATGGAGGCTTTCAAGGCAAAGAAAGCAAAGCTGACCGAGTTTGATCTCCAGATCTCTGACCTCCAGCGTCAGATTTCTGACCTTCAACGCCAAAGGTCGGCTGCTGCTTCCGAGCTTGAGAAGGATTTTGAGGCTAACAAGGCTCGGCTGACGGCCTTCGCTGCCGGCGCACGGCGTATCCAGCAACTGCAGTGCAACAAGAAGACGCGGCAGGCTGAGATAATTTTGAGCGAGGCGAAGTGGCTGGAGCTGAAAGCTGCCCTTGAGACTTTCCTCCCTTCGACCCCTTAGGAATTTAATCATTGTATTTGTTCTCTTGTAATGAATCTTTTGTTATCAATACAATGGTTATTTTGCTATTAGTTCAATGGTCTTACTCTTGCATTTCCCATGTAATTGGGTAGTACTTCTTTAAAAACTTTCCATTAATCGGCAATTTGTGAACCGAACCCGTCCGATCTCATAAATGATATGCCCCATTGCCGAGTATTTTGTGAACGATGAATGGCCCTTCCCAATTTGGCGACCATTTACCAAATCTGGGATCTTTAATCCCAACAGGCAACACAGTTTGCCAAACCAATTCTCCTTCGCCGAACGTTTTTTGTCTTACACGCTGATTATACGCTCGCTCGGCAATTTTCTTTTGTGCTACTAACAAGTTAACTGCATCGATTCGACTTTCTTCTAAGTCTTCTAACTCTTGTCGCATCGCTTGACTATATTCAATACTGTACAAATCACTTTGCTCGATTACTCACAACGAACTTATACTCAATTCGACCGGTAACATGGCGTCGTGTCCATAAGTTAACGCGTAAGGAGTGGTTCCAGTGGCCGTCCGAGGTGAAGTTTGGTATGCCCATAATGCTTCACTTAACTTCAAATGCCACAAACCAGGTTTTTCTTTTACCATTTTTTCAAGGATGCCGATCAACACTTTGTTGCTTGCCTCGGCCTGTCCGTTTGCCTGTGGGTAGTACGGCGTAGATTGCTCGAGTCGGATATTCAAACTTGCCGCGTATTCCCTAAACCTATCGGCCGTAAATATAGTGCCATTATCAGTTATGATCGTTTCTGGCACGCCGAATCTGGTCACAATATTCTCCTCTACGAAGTTGCATACCTCTTTAGCCGTTAATTCGGCGTATGACCTCGCCTCGACCCACTTAGTAAAATAGTCAGTTGCTACAATTATCCATGTGTGTTTCGCTGCCCCCGATGATGGCGTAATTTTGCCAATTACATCCATTGCCCAACCCCTGAATGGCCACGGTTTAGTAACCGAGTGTAGCAATTCGGCCGGGGCTCTCTGAACGGGTCCATGAATCTGGCATGATATGCATCTCCGCGCATATTCGATGCAATCCTTTAATATATTGGGCCAAAAATAACCGTGTCGTCGGAGCAACCAACGCATCTTCCGTCCAGATTGGTGCGCTCCGCAAATTCCTTCATGTACCTCGGCCATTACTTGAGCAGCCTCGTGTGGGCCGAGGCACAATAGTAGTAAACCATCTTCGCCCTTGCGATATAATTCATTTTGATACGACACGTAATTCGTCGCGAGCACCTTCGTTCTTCGGTCGTGTTTCCCATTGGGGTTATTGAGGTACCGTAACATCGTCTTTCTCCAATCATCTGGTTCTACTTCGACGGCACATACTTCTATGGGATCTCCTCGTTCCAATAGGGATGGGAGCGACATCACCCTTGTACGTATTACGTGCGCGCGTTGGAGAGTTTGCTGATTAATCAAAACGGGGTACGAGCGTTGACCCGTGTTCGTAATTTCCACAATTCGACTTAGTTTGCCCCCCATGAGTTGTGCTCCGGAGGCGATCTGGGCGAGTTCGTCGGCGTCAGTATTGTGGAAACGTGAAATGTGTTCAAATGTGATTTGGTCGAACGACTCGGCCAAGTAAGTGGCGACCATGTGATAGGGAGCTAAAATACAACTCATGCAACGAAACACGCCGTTCAGTTGGTTAATCACAAGTTCGGAATCACCAAGGACGAGAACGCGGGGGGCCCGCAGATCGTGTAAAACATGGAGGCTGATAATGAGGGCTTCATACTCGGCCTGATTATTGGTACAGCTGAAATCTAACTTGAGAGAAAAATACCATCGGCAGTGGTCAGGCGACTGAATTGCGATGTCGACACCTATCGAGGTCGAAGTACTGGAACCATCAAAATGCATGGTCCAATGGTTATCGCGTGTGGTGACGAAACCGATGTCGACATTGCCCCCCTCAAGACCATAAGGGGATGGGTGTTGTGCCAGGAAGTCGGCGAGGGCTTGCCCCTTGACAGCCTTTTGGGGTACATACTGAAGGCTGAACTCGGATAAGGCGAGTGTCCATTTCCCAATTCGGCCTTTGACCATAGGCCGAGTCAGCATGTAACGAATTACGTCGGTTTGGGCGATGACCTGCGTAACCGTGGGGAGCATGTAATGCCGAAGCTTGGATGCGGCGAAAAACAACGCTAAGCAAAGTTTTTCGACAAGGGAATAATTAAGTTCTGGTGAATTCAGGTTTCGGCTAAGGTAAAAGATAGCTTGTTCGCGGCCGACGCTGTTATCTTGTGCGAGTAGGCACCCAAATGGATTCAGCAGCTGCCGAAATGTACAATTTAAGGGGTTTGTTGCGACAAGGTGGAACGAGCACAGGTGGGGTGGAAAGGGCCACCTTGATTTGCGTAAATGCAGCTTGATGTTCTTCGCGCCATTCAAATCGGTCGGTCTCCTTCAGTTTAAGGAGTGTAGAGAATGCTTTCATTTTACCGGCCGAATTGGCGATGAAACGACGGAGGAAATTAATCTGCCCGAGTAACGACTGGAGCGCTAATGATGGCGCGGGCTTTATTTTTGTCGACCTCGATGCCGCGATGGTGTACCAAAAATCCTAAGAAATTACCGGCCGAAACACCGAAAGCACACTTGGCCGGGTTCATCTTGAGGTTGTTTTTGCGCATGCGAAGGAACGCTTGCCTCAGGTCGTCCAGGTGTGTTTGACGACGTTTGGATTTTACGACCACATCATCGATATAAACTTCGATGATTGTACCGATTAAGTCGTGGAAGATCATATTCATGGCTCGTTGGTATGTGGCGCTGGCATTCTTGAGGCCGAAAGGCATGACTACCCATTCGTAAGTACCAAGTGCCCCCGGGCAACGGAAAGCCGTCTTGTGGACGTCAGCTTCGGCGATGAAAATCTGGTTATAACCCGCATAACCGTCCATAAAAGATAGCAGTTCATGATTAGCTGCGGCATCAATTAATAAATCTGAAATTGGCATCGTATATTCATCCTTGGGAGTAGCCAGATTTAGATTACGGAAATCGATGCAAATGCGAAGGGCACCGTTTTTCTTTAATACGGGGACGATATTGGCCAACCATTCGACATACCGAGCGGTCCTAATAAACCCGGCTTTTAGAAGTCGAACTAATTCTTCCTTAATGCCGAGTTGTACTTCGTTTGAAAATCGGCGAGGAGGCTGTCGAAAAGGCTTACACCCCTCCTTGATGCGTAGCTCATGCTCTACAAGGTTTCGGCCGAGGCCTGGCATTTCATGATAACTCCACGCAAAGCAATCTTTAAATTCGTGGAGTAGTTTACGGAGTTCGACCTTCATGGACGGTGGGAGTAACGCACTAATAAACAATGTTCGAGGATCCTCGGTCGTGCCGACGTTCACTTCCTCTAACGGGTCCTTGACTTGAGGTCGATGGTCTTCAAGTTCGGCCGGCGCAGCCTGAACTTTATTGAAAGATAAAACGGGGCCGTTATCTACTTCGGCCAGAAATTCGATTAAATTGACGCCAGAATGTGGTTGCTTGGTAATGGCGTACCAATGGGCCAGCAGACGTTCCATTGTGGATGAAACCGCGGCCTGACGCCGTTCTTGTGTGGTGTGCTTAATCATCGGCATTGATAACCAAGTTCGCCAAGCCAAGTCTCGCCGAATCCTGTTGGACAGTCTCGGCGCCGACCTCAATCACTTTTTGTACTAAAATTCTCGTCGGCCGTCTATCCTCGTTAAGGCCCTGGAGGGTGATGTAGCCGACGTGATCATCGTAATAGCGAGCCTGAATCATGTTGGTTTCAAATGGTTGGTTATCGGCTGGGTGAACTACGACCGATTTGCCATCCCAAAAGATGAGGACTTGGTATAATGATGAAGGAATGCAACTGGTTTGGTGGATCCAGTCGCGGCCAAGTAATGCGTTATAATCCGTCTTGGAATCAATGACAAAGAATGCCGTCATGTGTTGACGACCGGCAATGCTAACTTCCAACGGGAGCACCCCTTTGGTCTGAGATTTGTCACCAACAAAGCTGCTCATAGTGATCCCTGACGGAATGAGTTCGTTATCAGAACGGCGTAAAACCTTCATGACGGATATTGGCATAATGTTGACTGTGGCTCCACAGTCGACAAATACTTTAGAAATGGGAAATCCTTCGATGTGAGCCGTGACGTACAACGGCTTCAGGTGTTGGAGATTAACCGAGGAGGAGCGGGGAAATAGCTCGGCCAAAGCTGCCTTGAGGTTATCTCCGCTCTGGTTTTCTCGGTCGTCGTCGTTTGTGACGAAGTCTACTTGTGTGGCTTCCTCGGCAACTACGTCCCCGTCCAAGAAACTTGACTGGTGGGTACTCGGTTGGAATTCAGCTGGTAGAACGTGTACCATACTAATCTCCATCTGTTCGAGGACCGAGGGGCCCATTGGGTCATGGTCGTCGTCTTCCGGAGAACTATCCTCTGTAGCAGTCGTCGGAAAATCCTCGATCAAACTTTTGAGTTCCTCGGTAAGAGCCGGTATCCGAGACGTGGGAACCAACTCGAGTGCGGGTGAGCCATTTCCTTCGACGATGTGGACTGCCGAAGATTTCCGTTGGTCCTTTGTTACACGGGCTCGTTCTTCATATGCAATACGGGCGTTCCTCGTGTCTAGATAGGTATCCAATCGTGCTATCCGTTTTTCCTCGTCGGCCGTGAGGCCGAAGAGTGATACAGCCGAGAAGACTTCGAAATGATAGCGTAAATGCTGAAGGTCTTCAAGCGAAAAGGGTAATTCGGCGGCATCAATATCTGTATAAGGATCGACCTCAAAACCAAAGACCCGAGCCTCCCGTATATGTTGAAACCTAGCTTTAATGGCTGGATCAGAAGTTTTCTGGATAATTTGCTCGGCATCAGGGCAAGTTAGCGCTAAGTCGAGGGCTTCCTGACATGCCTTGGGAAGTCCGTATAAGTCATTTGCAGAATATTTCTTATGAAATTCTCGCATGTATTCCATGGATGCACCGAGGAATGGAGGGTGTAAGTTGCGCCATATTTTGATAAACGGCTCGCGCGATGGTAACGGAGAAAGTTTCCTTTCGGCCTCTTGTGTAAAGTACTCTAGACGAGCTCTCGTTTCCCCAGGCCGGAGAAGGATCTTAATACGTTTCTCAGCCTCCTCAATGGTGGTTTCGAAATCAGCATCCGCTACTTTCTTCCCTTCGGCTAACTCGGTCATGATAGTCGGGGTTGGCCGTTCGCTACTATCTTCCACGGCCTTTTTTGGTTGCCATTGGTTGGCCGGGCTGGCCTGCTCTTCTCGTCGCCGAGCCATGCAATCTATCCGTTGACGACGACGTTTTTGGGATTTGGACAGCGCCGTATACAAACCAGTCGGAGAATTGTAACTGTACCAGCGTTGATCCGATGTCCTTGGTGGTTTGAAAGTTTTGCGATCGGCTGGTAATCCCAAACTGTTGGCATTACGCGGGTAATAATCCTCATTATAGAAAGGTGCGTCGAAATCAAGACGCCGCCTGACCGAGGTCTGGTCTTTCGGCTGTACTTGTGGGCCGAGTCGATCAAACACTTGACGTCGTGGACCTAATCCCTTTGATGATGTTGTAGGGGCCGTGGGTGGTGCTGAAGATTTCTTCCCAGGTTCGACTGGTGTTTTACAATGGTCACATAAAACCTTCGATCCACAAGTTCCGTCGGATTTTGACCTTGTCATCGGCTCATCGGCGGGTCGCACCGATTGTTCCGTTGGTGGTGCATTTGAAAAGATATCAAGCTTTAGTCTTGTTTGACCATTTTGTCGACGGATATGCTGCACCGGGACATATTCGGCCTTCCCTTTGTTTTTGGGAAGGTGAGCATCCACCATACCAATCGTTGTTGAAGGGAAAGGATTAACGTCGACCGCCATCTTTTCCGGAAATTTCAACTTTCCTTTTTCAATCCAGCTTTGAATTGTGTCCCGGAACACAACACAATTATTGGTTGCATGCTTATTAGAATTACGATACTTGCAGTATATCTTTCCTTTTAATTCATCGGCCTTAGGGATAGTATGCCCCAGCCGAAGCTTGATGATTTTTGCTGCCAATAACTGATCGAAAATTGCGTCAGCTTTGGTGATATCAAAAGTGTATACTTTTGATGATTTAGCCGTTTCCTCGGCGGCCAAACGTGTTTTGGCGTCTTTGGTATTTACTTGCGCCAAAGCCTTGCAAACATAGGGTTTGTCTATTATTATCTCGGCCGCATCCACACTAGCATACTGAGGGTCTTCACTTTCGGCCGATGCATAGCTCACCGTGGGGTTCTTATACAACGTCCCCCGGGATGGTGACTTTGATATCTTTTCTTCTCGGAGCAGATACTCATATTGTTCGACGTGTTGAGCAAGTTTGTACATATCTCGAATATTTGCCCCCAGAAACTTCTTTTTGTATTCCATGTCTAATCCGTTGAGGGCGATCCTGACGAATTCCACTTCGGGGAGTGGCACTCGGCACCAATTCCTGGCCGATTTAAACCTTGTTAGGTATTCCATTGGAGATTCATCAGATGCTTGAGCCATCCTGGCCAAGGATAATACGGACATCTCCATCCCTGGCCTATAGAATTGTTCATGGAACTTTTCGACCAACTCTTCCCAACTCTGCACGGAGTTGGGTGGAAGATTAATGTACCAGGCAAAAGCTGAGCCTGTCAATGAAAAGTTAAACAGTCGTAGTTTGTAAAAATCACTATTGACGTCCCCACACTGCGCTGTGAACCGAGCCACATGTTCTAGTGAGGATAATGATGATTCCCCGGCGAAGAGGCTGAAATCGGGGATCTTAAATCCTCGTGGGTATTCAAACCTTTCCACATAAGCCGGGTATGGGTGAATGAATTTTGGAAACTTCGGCCCTTTCTTTAGGGCCGAATCAATCATTCTCTAGACTTCGGTCACGTTTATGGAAGCGACTTCTTCTCCCTGGCTTGGTCCCTCGGATCTATTTCCTGGTCCTCTTCTTTCTAAGGGGACTGGTTGCGGCCGAGCGGACCCTCTCTCGGCTGGTATGGACACATTCGTCGGGAGCTGCCGCGGTTGGTCGACCTGGCCATCTTCGAAAGCTTTACTGACTAGTACTTCAAGCATTTTGGTTTGTGTATCGCTGTTACTACGTATTGCGTCTAGCAAATCATTCATCTTCTGACCAATCGACTGCTCGACCTGACGATATTGTTCATCCAGTCGTCTTCGAAGGAATGTCCTAGTTGGTGGATCGGAACCTTCCCCACCATCGTCATCACAATCTTCCACAATCCCTTCCATGAACATTCCAGCTGTTTGATTTGGGACTGCGGGGTTGTAAGGTTGCCCGCCGAGACAGACTTCATTCTCTCGGCGTGTTACACTTGTGGCCTCGGGCGGCGCAATTATGATCGGATTTTTTGTAGAGTGCAAATCCTGCCCAAGGCCTTGCACTAGTAAGTCAGTCGTTGACTTTCCCATGGTTGTTTTCTGTTTCGTAGACCGTGTCTCAATGGTCATGAACTCCGAAGGTTTAGCACAAATGGTCCCACTGGGCGTGCCAAAATGTTGACCCTAAAAATTACAAAACCTACGTGGCGCGCAGGCCGAGTAACTAATAAGCTAACTACGTCCTTCGGTTGAATGCGGGGCGTGCCAACTCGTCGGCCGAGTCTGGCCGAGGAGTAAAATTTGTTGATGTAGCTTTGAGCGCGTCGCTGACTTCTTTAACTTGCGATTGCGACCGAGGAAGGAACACTCTCGGTCTCTGGGTTCTACAGCCTGAAGACAAGGCTGCTAATTCTGCGGAGTTCACAAATCGTCCGAGCCCGATTCGGTCACTGTGATTATATTCGTGAGAGTATAAGCACGTCGAATCGAGACCAAGGTGTATGGGCACAAGTACTCGAACGTGATGTATGTCTTGATGGTAAACGTAGTTCGGCCGTCGGAATGCCGAACCCTGAAACTCACTTGTGAGTATCCAATCATAAAACCACTCGGCGACCAGTACGCCGAGCAATGTAATTCGTAACACCTAACTATGCCGAGAAGGCTAGCAAGATGACCTTTGCCAACAAAGGTTCGAAAACCTTTCTCGACCGAGACTTGGATAGATAATCGGTCGACCTCGACGCAGTGCTGTTTATCCAAACTGAAGATGCTTCTCGGTCGGCTGATTCTGCGGCAGCAGTGCTGTTTATCCAAACTGAAGGTGCTCGCCGGGCGCTTCCACAGTGTTGTTTATCCAAACTGAAGGTATGTCGGCAGGAAAAGAAAAGGAAAAAAATCTCAAGGTGTTGAGAGGTTTTGCGCAGGGCAATTGTATGCTGATTTCAAGGTCCCCTTTCTGTTGCATGATTTCTTGTATTTATAGTGCCCCATTCCTTGAAAACCGACTCCGATTTGGATTGGGAGTCCTTGTCCCATTTCGCTTCTTCTTCGAACAAACCTACTCATACTGGGATTCTGAATTTTCCTTCTTTTCGGGACTTCATTCCTTGCTGGTCGAGAATCCTAGTTGTACCAGGACTTCCTCGACCTTTTTATTTATTTGGACCGCTTATGATAGGATTTGGCCGACCCTGTTAGCTGGCCTGGGCCCTATTATTCGACCCATAGTATTTATCATCTCCTTGGGCCGAGCACATCCTGCTGCTCGGCCCAGCAATAATATTTTGGGCCTAAACAACGACATGGGGATAAAAGGCGAGGATGCCCACGAGGGCATTAACAAGATGCTCGGAGCAGAGGAGATTGTGCTCGGGGCCATCAAACAAGCGATGAAGGGCGATCAGGCTTAAAAAGCACCTTGATGGAAGTCATGGGTGGGGAAATGAAAAGTACGAGATCAATTGGGAGACATAAAGTGCGCATTTAAGCTCAAGAACCCCGACTACTCCAAGAAAGATGTTCCCATGTCATTCTTCAAGGAGCTGCTTGATGAATTGACTAGTGAAGATACCTGAGCACTCAAAATGCAAAGCTATGAAAGTCTCACAGATCTGTATAACCACCTAGACAGGTTCACTTACGTTGTTGAGGGCCTAGGGAATAATGACACTCCAAGTGCAAGCTATTTTGAACCATTCGCACGGAGCGGCTTATGATTAGTTTAAGTAGATTTTCCCCGCATATGCGTTCGCTGGCGATGATCAAGAATCTATAAATATAGTACCATAGTCTCAACAAATCTATGAATTACAAGAGTGTAAAAAGAGGAAAATTACCTGAAGAAATGACGATGAGAGAGAAAGTTTTGCAGATGTAATTTTCAAGTCATTGAAGAATCGAGGAGGGAAAATGGAAAAATTTCAGTATTGAGAGCATGAAATGAGAGAAAGGGGTTATGATGGGGGAGGTTTATATAACCCGAAGCGTGTAATCTTAGCCGTCAATAGAGGGGCGACTGAGTGAAAAGATCACGACATTTGGCATCCCATTGAGTTTTCTCTAAGCTAACGAGATGTGAAGCGACATCAAGTGCACGAGGCATGTTTTTCTGCCATACGTTTAATACACCGCACCTCGATTACTCCATCATTCTATCAGTAAGATGTGCATCAGACACCCAAACGTTTATCGACCGTGATACCAAATGAAGCACAAATAATACATAGTTGCAAATGACATAACCATGAGCTAAGCACACCTAACACACTTTCTCCGGTCATTCATCATCTAATGTACCAACCGATCATTGCAACTCCATACCCAAGAATGAACCTTTAACCAAGGAGTTGGAGGACTTGTTAATAATGTGTACTTTTGGCCCACATAATGGTGCATGTTGGGAAAAAAAAACCGCGAAAAACCCAAGGAAGATTTGGAAGCCCAAGGCCTAAGGGGCTTAGAAGAGGATATCTCATGCACAAAGTCGACTACCTATAAGCTCAGCCCAACCAGGATAAGTGAAGAGCTTTTCAACCGTTAAGGACACGTGGGTAGGCTGACAACTTTATGACATAAGTCTCCAAGGACGGATCTACCCAAACATCAATCAGGCCACATGACAACTCGCATTCTGTAGTAGAGACCCAGGATGAGACACAAAGGTGGTTAGAACGACAGTCAGAGAGACGGAGGTTGGATAACCAAGGTCAAATGGGATGCTCGATCCACATCATTATGGAAATGTGCGCAATTTTGACTGAACTCATGTCACTTCACTATCGAATGTCTGGTTGATAAGTGAAAATGTGTCAGTATGTTTTTATCATCATTAAGAAAAAGAGAGGGATAAATCCATATTGGATTAAACCATCAATGACTAATATTAACAAAAAAAAAAGAAAAAAAAAAGAAAAAAAAAAAAAAAAAGAGAAAAAAGAAAGACTAATGTAAGGAAAGATTGAAGATTAGTAGTTATTTTTTCATATTTCATATTGTAAAATCAGTAATATTTAACAAATCAAAATTTTGTTCCATATGTGTGTTATTCCACGCTAGTTGGCGCATTAAATCAAAGTTGGGAAGATCCAAGGCTGGGGGTTCTTTCAGAGCCTATATAAAGGAGTGGGAACCTTTTGTATTATGGCCAAACGACTGAAAAGAAAGAAAGTTCATGTATTAAAGTGCTATTTTTAATCTTAGAGCAAGACAGTGGATGTAGCCTAGGGGTGAACCACTTAAATCCTTGAGCCTATTTCATTTCAGACCATATCCCAAGCCGATCGAGGGTTTATCGTTTTCATTTGTTAACCTTCAAATTTTGAGTGCTAACACCACCACACATTTGTGACAAACAAATTTCGCTTTCTATGCAGCTCAAGTATCGTATGAGGCAATAACGTAGTTTTGACCTTTGGAGTCAAACGATACGTCAAATTAGAGTCGGGGGGCTCATGAAATGCATTAGTAAGAGTTCAAACCTAGATTAGATACTCCAACTCTTTACTTGATTTTCACTGGACCAACCCCTTGGGGTCGCTTCTAACCATTTCTTTAAAAAGAATTTTTTATGAGGGTAATTTGATGACCAAGAATTAAAATGAGTGCAAGGTTAGATTCCTTTAATGTTACAAAATTAGACTAGTTCTTTCTATGTAATAGCCTTAAAGGGATGATAGTTTCTTCCCACAGGATGTGACAAATATAGTTTAATAATGGCCAATCTTGTAATTACCATAATAATTACACACTAACTGTCATGTCACATGAATATGCCGTTAAAGTGGTACAATAAAGTTATTAGCAACAACGTCTAATAATATTATCTTTTTCACCTGTAAATGAAACATTTCATGTTTGACTCAACTATATCAAGAATTTGATACACAACTATGATGACTGCCCATTAATGGGTGTCTTAGTCTAATCATCCACCAAGAACAGAATATCATTATATAAAAATAAATAAATAAAAAGATTTACGGAAAATGGTTTGTGTAAGGAAAAAAAGAATCTAATTATTTTTCCCAAAGGATAACAATATTGTCAGTGAAAAAAATTCCTAGTATTGAAAAAATAACCACATGGGGAGTTTATAACGGTAAGAGATGACCCTCGCCTTCACTGAAAAAAATAAAACAAATAGAAATAATTCTAACAAGGAAGATTTCCATGGCCATTGGCCGTGCTGAAACTCTGGCTCATCCGCAGTTGAGAAATAGATTTTACTAAAACTGAAGACATTCGATCAAGCTTCCTCATCGACCGCGCCTTCAACGATCTACACTGCGTAAGAACCGGCTTCGAAGAAGCACAATCAGAAGAAGTAGAAGATGATGAAGAGGGCTTGTCATCACTCTCTGTGTATATATTGATAAGAACGTGGGAATGATCCAAAGACAAAGACCTCTCCAACCCCTTCAACAAAATCTGCTGCTTACTACTATCCTCCATAGGCAATACCACCAGTGACACACAATGCCTAAGCAAACCATTTGGTTTTGACAATTGGGTTGATATAGTAGTACTAGCAGCTGTAATTGCCAAACCCTCCTCTGGATCATGAGGGTGCAATGAGCAATTGGGTTGATATACTGGGCTGGCTTCTTCGAGTTCTCGGTCTCTAACTTGACCAACATGATCATATTCCACAGGCAACGTTGATGCCACAGAAGCAATAGGCACATCTATGGCTGACCTACAAACCGGACAGTTTGTATGCCCCCGAAACCACTTTTCTATGCATGGATTATGAAACACGTGCTTGCAACTCGGCAACAAACGCACCAAATCCCCGTCTTCTAAGTCTCCCAAGCAAATCACGCACTCGCTTTGATCCACGCGAAAAAGTTCACCATCGTTCTTCGAGTACGAGAGAATTGGGATGGAATTCAGGACTTTCTCATCAACCCCATTGGATTGATTGGTGCCTGATTGTTGCGCGAGGCTGGCTTGGATTTGCAGTTGCATCTGCCGTTGCCTCCTCCGTAGGCAATACTTAACTAGGAAATGGTACGCAACTATTGCTAGGGTTGTGAAGACAATGCCTGCCATGGAAATCAAAAGGGGCGTGAAGAAAGAACCAGAACCTGAAGCTCCTTCCACTCTTATCCCAACATTCTCCATCTCTCACTTCAATCTGTTTTTTTGGCCAAGTTCGGTGGGTTTTTGGTGTTTTAGGGGGAGAGAGAGAGAGAGAGGTTTATAAAACAAAAGTGTAAGAACGAAACACTTGGTTGTGACTTGCGAGTGAATATATATAAGACCAAAGCGTTTAAAGAGAGCAACTCTTTGATTTCGAATTTGTTTCCAATAAATTTGGGATTTGATCATTTGATCGTTGAGCGTTTCAAGTCGGTTTACACGTATAGCTGTTTTGGCGTGGACACAGCAGGCAACGGTTTTGTGGCACGTCTTTTGCCAAGTGTAAGAATTTGATAGAGAACATTATGTATTTTAATGTTTTGAAAGCTGATGTCTTATATCGTGGACACTAAATATCGGTTTTAATAGCTTTTGTATCCTTTTGTTTTAATTTTTAATTCCGTTTCGTGATTCGTGTTTTAGGTTTGTTTGGTCACAATGCTACATTTCATTCAAGATACAAGTTTTATTTTAAATTTAACTATTAGTAAAATTTATAAGATCTGTCTATATGCAAGATCTAAATTGTTGATATGATCTGTAGCATTAAAGAAAAATTGTTGTTTGTGATCAGAAAACCTTTAAGGTCAACGGAACTAAAACAAAAAATTGAGCAAAATTCAGGGACTCAAATGATAGTTAAGCTAGCAATAATTAAAATTATGCTATTAGTTATATATATATAGTAGCATTGTTCTTCATTTGTAAGTGAGAGATTTTAAGTTCAAACATTGTAGATAACGAGTTCAATACCAATCTATTCTCTTACTCTTCAATATATATATATATATATCCTTGGACTAAGGAATATATATGGTGATGATGGAAACAAAGAAAGATTTGGTCATTTGGAGAAGCAGATGCACCAACAGAGTTTTGAGTTGGTAATGTGACATTGGACAGTTGGATTGTTTAAGAGGATGACAGATCACAGCTTTGTAGTTGGAGATGATAATTGGTAGGTATGATATAGATATTCTTCAAAGAAGCAATAATAATAACAATAATTTTGACTCGGTACCATGGAGCCTCCGTCATCTGCGTCTTTTTGTGGATGCGGTGTCCTGGATTTTGGTGGATGCTGACCATTGTGCACGCAAAGGACCACATTGAGAAGATTTTTGCTGTGTTGTTGTGTTTGCACTTTCATCTCTGCGTGATTTCGGAATATTTGGTTTTGTTGCAGCCGTTGCATAACATGTGGCACTGTTCCATGTTATGTGGCTTCGTCCTAGCACCACATAACATGGAACATGCCATACATACCATGCATTTTTTAAAATTTATGTGATATACTCTGATGTATCTTATATACTTAGATATTTTATAAAGACAAATTTCAAGAATCATCTCGTGATGTAAACAAGGAAAATGTGTTTCAGTTATTCGCTAATGCAAAAACATTCCACAAAAAAGGGACTTTATTAGGGGTGGGTTCAAAAAATCGAAAACCGAACCGGACCGAGACCGAAAAAAACCGAACCGAAAAAAAAACCGAACCGAAATTGTCAAACCGAACCGAACCGAATCTGACCGGTTCGGTTTCGGTTTTTGAGGCTCGGAAACCGAACCGAACCGATATATATATATATAATTTTTTTGAATATTTATAAATAGTTTAGTCATACAATCATAACAAAACAGAACCTGTTGCCAAGTTGGTTTCAGTGAAACTTTACAAGCATGGAGGCATGGGTTCGAACCCTCATGCCTCCAGGATTTGTGAGATTTTTTTTAATTTTTTAATCTTTTTAACAAAACAACCCTAACCCTCCTCCTCCTTATTTTTCATTCCGCCTAGCCTATTAATATGAATGTGAACTTTTATATTTCCTTTTTTTTTTTAATAATTTTGGAGGGAGAAAGATAAAAAAAAAAAAAAAAAAAAAAAAAACCGAAAAAAACCGAAACCGAACCGAAAAAAACCGAACCGAAAAAAAAACCGAACCGAAAAAAACCGAACCCAGCCCTAGACTTTATGCCATTGGATTTTCACGACAGAAGGGCCCCATAAGGTGCACAAGTTTCCCAACAGAATCACTTAGGCCGAATACCATGGTAACCATGGGCTCATTCCATACAAGCATTTCTTTGGTTAATATACATTATTTCTTTGGCGGATTTTTTAGCCAAAATGGTCTCTGAGATTAACATAATTTTTTGGTCCTTGAGATTGAAAGTAGATAGAAGTTTTTCCTAAGATTGTCCACCATCAATCATTTTGGTTCTTTTGGGAAAATCTCCGTTAAATTGAGAAACCACCAATTCAAGTGGAAGAATTGATTTGACAAAAATACACTTCAATTTAACGGAGATTTTTCATGAAATGACAAAATGATTGACGATGGACAATCTGAGGGACAATTTCAATCGATTTTACATCTCACAAACTAAAGTGAGGAATTATACCAATTTCAGAGACCATTTTGGCTGAAAAGTCTTTCTTTGGACCAAATCAAGGTCAATGGATTGGTCAAATCAAACAATTGAAGGATTTGTTGCAGTCTTATTAGATTAGGAATGTGATTGTGTAAATTATAACATATCTAGGATATTCTTATAGGATTCTACCATATCTCTTAGACTAAATATTGTGGTATTAGAGTTGTAATCCTATTCGGGTATGGAATTTACCGTCCCTACTACTACAAATAAAGGCACAATATGGTGACATAACACACGCCTCAAAAATACACATCTCTCTCATCTCTCTCTGCCACACCCCCTCTCTCTGTCCTTTATACGGTTCAGTAAATTACGCCTTCAACACGATAGCAACACACTCTTGCCAGAAGCTCAGAAAATGAAGGTTCGTGGAGGAGGCTCTTCTATAAATTCAAAGGCTCAGTTGTTTTCTGCCAATCATATTCTTTTAAAATAAATTAAGATACTTGAAATGACTATGAAACATGAAAACATTTCACATGTTCATGAACTATATTTATATTTTTCTTCCGATATATGTTGTATATATTCCTATATTTGTCAATATACATACGTTCATGTAATACACGATTATATTATATGGAATTTGTGAGTCAAAGCATCGAAATAAGGGTTCTTAACCTTAGATGTTGAAAAAAAATATTTGGAAATTTTGTGGCCCAGACGCAGCTTTAAGCCACGCCACCACTGGCACCGACGAACGTCGGCTGGCTTGCAGCCACACCGTGCCTGGAAGACGTCGTTCCAACGTCTCGATCACCTGTAGCAGCCCTCTGGGCTTGCTGCGCGCAATGGACAGCCAGGCCTTCGGCCTAGCTTAGGGTTTTCCATGGGCCTATAGACTCCAGGCCAATTCCACTGGCCTGCAGCCTTTGCTCGGCCTATCTCTAGCGCCTTTGGCCCAAACCAGCAAGCCTACTGCTTGCTGAGCTTGTCCCTGCGTCTTGGCCTGCCTACAACAGCTCCCTTTACCGCAAACCTTGCCATGTCGTGGCCCACATAGCTTTGTTACACATTAGCCCAAGCCAGCGAACGCTAGGCTTGATACCTCATGCGCATACGGCCTGCCTGCAGCAGCTTTTACGATGTTGGGTTCACCACTGGCTCGGCCCGTGACCAGAATGGCTGGGGTTTTCGCACCCAAACCCATTGCTCGCAACCTTACGCTGCTGGGCTTCATCCCTGACACAGCCCACTGGCCTGCAACCAGATTTGGGCTATTATGCCAAGCTGGGCTGTGTCTTTTTTTGACCCGATGCCATATTTTGGCATCTCCGCTTCATAACCATACCCATATAATTATTGGGACATTATTGGTTAACGTTTATCAAGCTATAATTTTATTGTCGCTTGGCTCGAAGCTAAATTTAAGCTTATATGACCCGAACGTCATTATTTTGCTCCTACAATCAAACTTGGATGGTTACGTTCTATTGAATTAATTAAAGTGATCAGCAGTCCATTAATTTGACAAGACATTCAAAATTATTAGCCTGAAACCCACTTTTTGGCAATTAACAATTAAATTAATTTTCTTTTCTTTAAACCATTGACTATCTTTTGTAGTCCCGATGCACTCACACTTGGGTTCCTGAAGCAAACCCCAAATTTCCTACACTTAGTTGTATATTGTATTATGTGTTCTTGCAGGTACCCCCTTTTATGAATTGAAAGTTCATAACTAAATCGAACTTATAGTTTTGAATTTAATGCCTTTGAAACCCGAAGTTTTCATTCAAAACTTACACCATGAAACCCAAGGCTTTCATGTTTAAACTAAATATATACGTGTCTATAAAACTCAATTGTTCTAAACTGTATGTCTATGGCTTTCCATATGACTAACCACATTCCTTTTGTACCCTCTGTTTTAGGGACATATCAAACTTGAACAAGCTCGATTTCACCACTTTGGAAGTATCCAGAAAAAAACTACCTGAAGTGGGTCCAAGACGTGAAACTTCATTTCATCGCTACAAGTCTACAAGCTACCATTGAAGAAGCTACAGATGTCCCAGTTGAAGAAGCTCAAAACGCTACCGTGATGATCTTCATCCGAAGACACATTCATGATGTGTTGCAAACCGAGTACCTTGCCGAAAAGGATCTACGTGCCCTCTGGCTTGCCCTGGCCGATCACTTCGATCACCAAAAAGACATATACTTACCTGAAGCAAGGCATAACTGGTAGCATTTACGCTTCTACGACTGTAAGTTCGTGAATTTGAACCATATTATTGCTAGCCCATTTTGAGGCTTAGCCTACCTTCTCCCCTTAGTGTATATAATATCGTTTGTTAAAAAAAAAAAAAAAAAAAAAAAAAGACTTAAAGTCCATGAGAATACAACTTTGAAGTCTGTAGAATCTGATCGCTACTTAAGTTCTGTAACGAGTACTTGACCGAATGGGATCTCCTAGAGAAAACCTATTCAACATGTAATGCCACCAATATTGTCCTGCATTAATAATATAAAGCATACACAAATTTTCAAATTTGATCTCTGTTTTATTTCTAACTGAAAAGTAGAACCAGCTTTTAATGAAGAATCATCAAGCTCGACCCATTGGCTTGAACGTTATGCCTGAAGCACATGCGACTAATTCTAGCAGCCACAAACGATGGCCGAACTGTCGTGGCCGTGGAAATAGGAAGAAACCCCAGTCACGGGCCAAAGGTTAATAGAGCAGAGGCCCCACCAAGGGAGAAAATTTGATCCAGAGGCGTAATTCCCTTTCCCCTAAGGCCCCAAACTTCAAGAACAAAGGAAAAGCTATCGTTCAATCGGATTCCACTAAATAGGACATATGCTATTGCTGTGGATTAAGGGACCATTGGTCACGCATATGCCAAGCTACTCCCTAGGTTATTGCCAAGTATCATTCTCATCATGAGTCTAACTTTGTGCATGTGGAACATCCTAGCGATACTACCACAACTATGGAGGTTTTAGATTTTCAGAAGGCATCCGCTCTTATAAAAGAATAAAGTTTATTTTTCTAAGACATGTTAGGGTGGTTTTCACCCCTAGTGGCTGAACCCTCTCTGTTTTCTAAGCTTATGGTTTAGTTTTATAGACAATTTTTCTAAGTCTTTGGAATATTTTGTTTGGATTGGTTTATTTTGAATTATGAATAATTATTTTATAGATATTATTTCTCAATTGATTAATTGAATGTATGGAATCATATTTATACTTGTGACCGATTCAGTTAATTTATTTCTAGGTATGACTAGTTGGGAAGTTAGGTGTCTGACCGATAATGCTACTATGTACGCACACCATCTTGCGTGAGCGACACTATGTTACTAACTTCGTACCTAAAAATGCACCTCTGACAACCCTTTCAGGCTCATTCAACCTGATTGAAGGATATGAAAAGGCCTGTTTAATGTTGTATAATGATACCGAATTAACCATTAAAGAGGCCCTTTATTCTCCCCGTTCCAAAAGAATGTTGCTGAGTTTTAAAGATATTTGAGACAATCAATATCATTTTGAAACCACCGAAGTGAATGGTTTTGAATTTCTTTGTATCACTTCTTACAAATATGGCCAAAACTATATTCATGAAAAACTGGAACATCTCCTAAGTGGATTATACATCACAACCATTTGAGCCTTTGAGACCCACCATGTGGCCAACTCTGTGCCTGCGTTATAGAGCACTTTGTTGCTTTGACATGACCGTATGGGACATCCTGGATGAGATATGTTACATTGTATCCTCAAAGTATCACACGGGTATCACCTAACATCTTATCATGGCCATCCGTCTTGCAAAGCATGCTCCTTGAGGAAGTTGAATACTCAACCCTTATATGCAAAGATTCATAACCCCCTAAGTTTCTAGAAAGGATTTAAGGGGATATTTGTGGACTTATCTAATCAACATACGGACCATTTAAATACTTCATGGTGTTGGTTGATGCATCAATGCATTGGTCACCTGTCTGCTTATTGTCCACACGCAATGATGCTTATGCAAAACTCCTAGCTCAAATCATTAAGCTTAGGGCTCATCACCCTGATTATCCGATCAAGTCGATTCGACTGGAAATGCTAGAGAGTTTACGTCATAATTATTGCATGTCAGTTCGAATTAAAGTTGAACATCTTGTACACCATGTTCACACCCAAAACAGTCTGACAGAAGCCTTCATAAAGCGCCTTCAAACGACAACTCAGACTTTGGTTATGCGAACCGAATTACCAGTATCTGCCTTGGACCATGTAATATTGCATGCAGCTATGTTGGCTCGTATGAGGCCTATCGCTACCCAACCTCATTCACCGTTATAGTTGGTTACTGGATACGAGCCTAATGTCTTACATTTATGTGTGTTTAGGTGCGCAGTCTATGTGCCAATAATGTGACCACTACGTACCAAAATGGATCCTCAAAGAAAAATGGGAATCTATGTCGATTATGATTTGCCACCAATTATTCACTACTTAGAGCGATTGACAGGATCTCTTGGATGAGACAGTCCGTCATTGGGGAAGATAATAACACTAATGTTCTTCTAAAACATTACGAATTGTCGTGGATTACTCCCATTTTATCTTATTTAGATCCCCGCAATTTTCAGTCTGAAATTGAGGTGTATCATATTCTGGATCTTCAGAGCACTTAAAGCATGCCAAATGCTTTTACTGATCTAGCTAAGGTGAAGAGATCACATATACCAACTGCAAACACACCTGCAAGGATAGATATACCTAATGTACGCTGTAACATCGCCCTAGAAGGACGAGCCATCCCTAAGGGAGGGTTGGTCGCACATCCCACGTGGTCCAGTATATTGATAGCTAGCCAATCATTTACTTATACCTGAATCGTGGCAAACCTCTTGATTCAAATGATTCATAACCCCAGAAAAGGAAAATGGCACAAATTGGTGAACCTAGTATGAATCTAACCATTGCTTACTTATTTGTTCCAATGCATGAGGTTATTCTAGATTACGGTAATGTCTTAGATGAGACAAACCGACCTCCCAAGAATCGTGAGACTTTGGTCCATTACATAGTTTTGGATGAGGTTTGGAATTAGGATAAGATGATCGTCGACGACGCCTTTACATACACAGTAGTTACTGACATCATGCTTAGGAATGACATTGAACCACTTTCCATTGATGAATGTCAACGTAGAACCGATTGATCAAACTAGAAATAAGCAATCTAGGTCGAACTTGATTCGCTTGAAAAATGTAAGGTGTTTGGGCCTGTAGCTCTACTCCACCACAAATGAAGCCCGTAGGGTACAAGTGGGCATTTGGGAGGAAGCGTAATGAGAAAAAAGAAATAGTACGACACAAAGCATGCCTTGTAGTGAAAGGTTTCTCTTAATGCCTTGGGATTGATTACGAAGAGACATACTCCCTTATAATGGACGTCATAATGTTCTACTACCTTATCAGTATGGTAGTTTCTGAAAAACTGAATATGCTGCTTATAGACGTGGTAACCGCGTATCTCTATGGGGATCTAGATATGGGAATCTACATGAAAGTTCTCGAATGACTTCTATTAACTGGTTGAAATAGTTATAGACCACGGAACACCCTCTCAATTCAATTGAGGAGATCATTCTATGGATTGAAACAATTTAGGCGGATGTGGTATAACCGTCTGAATGAATATTTGAAAAGTTAAGGTTATGTGAACAATGAACTATGCCCTTGTGTGTTCATCAAGAAGTCACATTTTGATTTTGCAATCAGTGCAGTTTATGTTGATGACATGAACGTTATTAGGACTTTTGAAGAGCTTGAGAAAATTACCATTCACTTGAAATCACAATTTGAGATGAAAGATCTTAAGAAAACTTAATATTGCATCAACTTAGAGATCAAGCACTGTTCGGATGGAATCTTAATACATCAATCGAACTACTCCCAAAAAGTGTTGCGACGTTTTAATGAGGATAAAGCAAAGCATTCGAGCACTTATATGTTTGTTCGAAATCTAGATGCTAAACGAGATCCCTTTCGTCCCATGAAGGATGATGAAACGGTTTTGGAGCCTGATGTTCCATACCTAAGTGCAATTAATGCTCTATTGTACTTGGCTCAATGCACTAGACTCGACAAATCCTTCGCTGTAGATCTTTCAGCAAGATGCAACAATGCGACTACTCGCAAGCACTGGAATGGTATTAAATTATCTGCTACCTCAAAGGTACGATGAATTTGGGCTTGTTCACACCCATAAATCCTTAAGAAAAGTCGTCGCCCTCCTCAGTCCTTGGGTTAATTCTCTCCTTGTTGGTTATGCTGATGCAGGTTATCTGTCTGACCCACATAGGGACATTTTGGAATGGGTAGAGACACTGCAATATCTTGGAGGTCTACCAAGCGATTACTAGTTGTGACTTCTTCGAACCATGCTGAGATTCTTGCATTGCATGAAGCTTCACGTGAATGCTTTTGGTTGAGAGCAGTCATTGAACATATTTGAAGAATTAGTGGTATTACTAATATCGTTGACGTTCGTACAACGATCTTTGAGGACAATGCCGCATGTATCGAACAACTAAGGAAGGGATACATTATGGGAGACAACACCAAGCACAGTGCACCGAAGTTCTTTTGTTATCACCAGTTACAACAGTATTAGGACATCAAAGTCAAGTAAATCCATTCCCAGAACAATCTGGTCGATCTCTTCACCAAGTTATTGCCCAAGTCTACTTTTCAAAAAAACGTCAAAGGAATCGGTGTGCATAAACTTTCTGAGTTGAATAGCTTGTAGTTCTCTTATTTGGAAGTTATGTCTAACTCAGGGGGAGTATCCTAAAGTATACTCACTTGATCTTAATGTATTCTTTTCCTTACGATTAAGAGCATTTTCCCCATTGGGTTTCTGAGACCTAATGAGGTTTTGATGAGGCACCCATCCTGGGATGATCATACTCTTTTGAGGTTTACTACTTTCATCCCGTATGACGTTTGTTTTAGACATTATGCATACTTCTCACTTTTCTCCTTAGCTTATGGGTTTTGTACCTATCTTAGGTTTTACCATAGCGAGGTTTTGTGAGTTTTACTACCAATGCATACTTTCTTTAATTTGAGACTCGCATTCGCTCGTTGTGCCGACGACTTCACCAACTGATCTACTTCATTTGCTGAAGACTTGAAGCGATGTTCTGTTTAAGTATTTACACACTCAATGGGGAATGTTGCAGTCCTGTTAGACTAGGAATGTGATTGTGTAAATCCTAACATATGTAGGATATCCTTATGGGATTCCACCATATCTCTTCGAATAGATATTATCCTACTATAAATAAAGGCACAATGAGGTGACATAACACACACCTTACAAATACACATCTATCTTTGTATACTGCACCCCCTTTATTTGTGTTTTTTATATTGTTCAATAAATTAGCCCTACAATAGGATTACAATTTTCCAAGTTAATGGTCAATTCCAACAGATTCTGAGCTGAAATATTCCAAAATATTCCATCAGATTTAAATCCAAAACCGAAATTTCGAAGAAAATTGCACGCAAATTGGAATATTTAATATTCCAAATTTGATCGAAAATTCCCTAACATGCATAACTCTACTATATATAGTTAATATGTATGTATTAAATTTGAATTGGTGATACAATGTATGCAAATATAATTATAACTCTCTTGAATATATTGCATACAAAAAATAAAATTTGAGGCCTATAAAGTATTTTATTAAGTGGAGGAAATCATGGAGATGACATTTTTTTTATTGAAAAAAAAAACTAATGAAAAGAGCCTAATAAAACTAATTTTTCACGAAAAACACTTCATAAAATTTGCTTATTAATAAGAACAAAATTCAATATTTTAATAAGTGTGTGGTAAAAAAAGCGGATCCTATTTCATAACATAAGTGGGCGTGTTATAGATCTTATTTCACAACATCAGTGGGCGTGTGAGCCATATCGGTTGATGCTAACGTTCCCTTTCCTCTAAGACCATTTCCAACCATTGGATTAGAACCTAAAATTTAGTTTTTAAAGTAAAACTATCTTTCTCTAATGGTTGAGTCTAAAACCTAAAATTTGTGCAACTTAAACCTAGAATTTTAGTTAAAATTAAAAGGTTGGGCCATCTTATGCATGTGGACAGGCTGGCCTATCTTATGCATGTGGACGTGCTAAAAAATGTGGAGACTGCAGATAGGTGACGCGCCTTACACACGAGACGCGTAAGGCCTGACAGGAACTAAGGCCTACCCTTGACAAGAATGTCGACCACCCAAAATGAGCCCAACAACTCCTTTTGGATCCAACTTTTTTAATTATTAGATTGTTGGTTGATTCAACGGTCTAGATTCAAACCTATCTAATTTTAATTTTAAAATTTTAAATACATTAAATCCAATGGTTGAGGTCGAATATAATCAAATCTCATGATAAAAAAAGATCTAAGGGGCCTAAATTGAATCCAACGGCTAAAACAATTCAAAAAATTATTTAAATCAAAAGTCACCAAAAAAAACTCTATAAATACATGTTTTATGGGGTTGGTTTAGTGAATTTTGAACTTTTATCGAAATCTAAATATTTTTAGGTTAAAAGGTCCATAAAAGTAAATTATGATAATTCCTATAAATTTAATTTTTTTAAAAAATATACCCAAAAAAAAATTTAGCCTAAATTCATTCTTTAATAATCTAGTGTTACAATTTGAACCCTTAACCATTGGAGGAAAAAAACTGTTTCTGTGTTAAAACGTAAATTTTCAAGGTTAACCCAAGGGTTGGAGAGGGTCTAAGCTTCTAAGGCCAATTTTGAAAGATGCTTAAGTTCCTTTTTTATTATTTTTATATCTAAAGAGACATAGGTCTCGGACAACCAATTTGAGTTCATGCCAGGGCACTCAACCATGGAGGCAATCTATCTCTTATGAAGATCAATGGAAAGATATAGCGATATGAAAAAGGATTTGCACATAGTCTTTATAGATTTGGAAAAAAAACGTATGATAGGGTCCGAAAAGACATTCTTTGGAGGATTTTAGAGAAGAAAGGAGTAAGAGTAGCATATATCCAAGTTATAAAGGATATGTATGATAAAGCAAGGACTATTGTAAGAACTCATGAAGGACAAACCGAAAGCTTCCCCATAATTGTAGGGTTATATCAAGGCTCATCTTTAAGTCCTTACCCTTTTGCATTGGTAATGGATGAGTTAACGGGACATATTCAAGATGATATTCCTTGGTGTATACTTTTCGCAGATGGTATAGTGTTGATAGATGAAACTCAAGAAGGAGTAAATGCGAAGCTTAAGCTTTAGAGAAAAGTGTTGGAATCTAAAGGTCTTCGCCTAAATCGATCAAAGATAGAGTATATAGAGTGCAAGTTCAGTGCAAATGGAGGTTTAAATGAGTTAGGGGTGAAGATTGGAAATGAGGAAATACCAAAGAGCGATCGCTTCCGCTACCAAGGATTTATCTTGCAAAAGAACAGAGAGTTGGATGGAGACCTTAACCATAAAATACAAGCTGGATGGATGAAGTGGAATAGTGCATCCGGTGTGTTGTGTGACCGTCGTATACCACTGAAGCTCAAGGGAAAATTTTATAGGACGACAATAAGACTAGCAATGCTTTATGGTACGAAATGTTGGGCGGTGAAGCATCAACACGTACATAAAATGGGTGTAGCGAAGATGAGAATGCTTCGTTGGATGTGTGGGCACACGAGAAAGGATAAGATTAGGAATGAGGATATCCGAGGTAAAGTAGGAGTAGTTGAAGTTGAAGGAAATATGAGAGAAAATTAGTTACGCTGGTGTAGACATGTGAAATGGAGGCCTACTGATGCTCCGGTTAGAAGATGTGATTGCAGGATAGAGGTTTAGGGCCGAAGGGGTAGAGGAAGACTTAGGAAGACTTTGGAAAAGACTTTAAGAAAAAAACTTAGAGTACTTGGATCTAACGGAACGTGACACATAATTGAGCGCAATGGCCTTCTAGGATTCATATAGCAAACCCCACTTAGTGGAAAAAGGCTTTGTTGTTGTTGTTGTTATAACATGTAAGTGGGCTGCGCATCTGGGCTTGGTTTGGTGGTTTGCATGTCTAGGCTTTTGTTGGTTTTTTTTTTTTTTTTTTTGGTGAACTGACTATGTATTGTTTTTTAGGTCTCTTTTGTTGTTTTTTGTCGTTATGATTAAGAAAAATTCATTGAATACTTTTGAATGTCTCCCTTATTGAGTTGTTACACCTCCTATATAGACACTGAATTTAGTTAAACTGCGGTTGTGTCTCCTTGCGAACTTAATAAATTGATATATTCTGTCCAAGTATTTGTTAGCACATCTATTCGGATTCTATATCCACTATCTATTCAATATGTATTCAAGCACAATAAAAATACAATGATTACAACAACCTCAACAATATATTGTCACCTTATGCCTATGGTAAGGGCTCTATCCTATTTGGGAATGCACAATTATTTAATGTAATTTACTGCTTTAATGGATTAGATTTCAACGTGGAAAAATTCCGGCAACATCTCCCTACAATTCTTCAAGTGCACGACGTAGATGTAAAATACCTAACTTGCACTCGAAGCATGTAATGAGATGTTACCAAAATTCCCACGATTGAAACCTAATTGTAAACCACAAACTACAACACATAACGGTGCATTCCCAAACAGTTCAAAAAATGGGACAATTCAGGAATCAATTGGATTGCAGTCATGCTTTTGCATCCATGCCTGAAATCTAACTAATTCTCAAATGGCAAACTTTTTTTTTTTTAACAAAGGCGTACTAAGTTAAGTACTATTAACTCCATATAACAGAAAAAAATTTTGTATGTGATGTACAAGAATATTTGCATACAAATAAATTAAATCATAACAATTTTAAAATATAAATTAAATAACTTAAATTAATACAAAATAAATTAGCAAAGAAAATAACTTCAAATTTGTTCTTCCCTGATAAACATATACAACAATCCTATAGAAAAAAAAATTTACTTTGGTAAGTATGAATTCACAATGAAAAAATTAAATACAAAATCAAATCGCTAACTGGATATTGCAGGATAGATTGATGAAGGGAGAAGGCATTGATATGGAGGTGGAGGTGGAGATTGAGATGGAGGAAGTATTAGAGTATGAATTTGAGAGAAACGGAGCGAGTAGGAGGTGGATTTGAAGAGAGATGAGAGAGGGAGACGTAGGGAGGCACCAACTTTTACAGTTTTTGCCTTTCCCAGCTAAGCATTTTGATTATAAACACGAAAACCTTGCACGACGAGCCCTTCATCGCGCAAACATATATCGTTGATAAACCCTACTCCACTTTATGCGACGAACTATTTGACCCTGTGAAGTATCTTTGAGCGATGAATGTCTAATTTGTCCCACTAAAACACTTTAAGCAACGAATATGGGTCTTCATCGCACAAGTTATTTATTATTTTTTAAAGTTTATCAATATAGCCTAATTTTTTTTAATAAATTTAAGAAAATAAACTATTCAAATCATCCATATAAGGTAAATCAAATTAAGCATATAAATACTTAAAGTAAATATTTAATCCAAATACAAATTAAATTTTCTTTTAAAGCTACCATCCAAAAATACAAATTAAAAAATTATTTTATTCGTCCATAACATCTAAATAAAACATCTACTGTGCTAGTGGTGTTTCTACATTTGGCTTGACGTCAGACTTCCACTCCTAGTAATGCCTCTTAAATATTTCATCGATGAACTTCATTAGGTTACGGTCCGTTTGATCAATAATATAATTAGCTTGTTGTACAAAAAATAATTAAATATTAAACATTATACTATAATATATAACAAAAATAATTATTAACTTACTACGACACTTACTCATAAGTCATCCAATATAGACTTTTTTCATGTCCTCTGGCATGTTTTCCAAGACGCCCACCCCGTAGGACATTTGTTCTACAATATTGTTCCAATGTCGTGCTCACCTTTTGCTTCTTAGATCCACAGAACGATTCATAGGTAATTCACCTTGGCCCGTCATTGTTCCCCCTTTTGACCCGCCTAGACACTCTTCTTTTTTTTTTTTTTTTTTTTTTTTTCCTATACGGAAAAAAAAAAAAAAAATTATGCAAACTAATTTGGTATTACCTTTATGAGATCCTTCTCCCTCACATCCCTGTTTAGTTGGAGCAACAGCGGAATCGGCCATCATACAAAAAAATAAAACAAGAATTAGGATATGACGGGCTTGGGGAAGAAGAAAACGAGAAGGCCAAGAGGGGTTTGGGGAAAAGTATGAGAGAAAAAAGGAAGAGTGGATCTGTGATTTTATAGAACTCGTGGGTCCTTTGCGCGGCAAAGGCTTCGTCGTGCAAATATTGTAGTAATTACTCTGCCTTAAATGTCTCACCGACCATTTCTGATAGTTTTGCACGACGACCAATTCGTCACGCAAGAATTACGTGGGAAAAAGGGTCGCTGCGCAAGATGTTGGCCCCAACTCTCTAGTTTTGCGCGTATTTCTCGGCCTTTGCGCGATGAGTAGTTAGTTTCGTCATGCAAAGGAATCTTGAGCAAAGAAACATTTCGTCGCATAATGTCCATTACGCAACAAAATTGGATGTTTTGCATAAAGTTTGGTCGCGCAAGTAGTTTTTTCTACCAGTGCCACAATAGTAAATTTAGCACCGCACTACAAAATTTCTCCTTCCGGCATAGCTTTGTAATAGGGTGAGACCAAGCGAATGAAAACAAAACAAGACTGCTACATCTCCCTACATTTTTTTTTCTTTCTAATAGCAACAGAACGATTTACTTAATCGTGAAACAAATACAGTATGAAATAAATAAAAATGCACCAAATTGCTTCTCCTTCTATCCAAGCATTAACATCTGAATGAGAAATAGCACGAGATAAAAATGCACCAAATTGCTTCTCCTTCTATCCAAGCATTAACATCTGAATGAGAAATAGCACGAGACAAATACAGTATGAAATAAATAAAAATGTACCAAATTGCTTCTCCTTCTATCCAAGAATTAACATCTGAATGAGAAATAGCACAACGAGCTAGAGGATGGGCAACTGAAAAATGCATCTTTTTAAATGTGTTCAACTTCCTGTTTTAGTTAAAACCTACGATATGATTAATGCTATCATATGGTTATTTTGTTTTTCATGGGGAAGTTTGCAACCTTCTTATTTTGAATTTCCTGATGCTGGTGAAACGAATGATGGTGGTTAGAGAGCAGTTGAAATGTTTATGTGAGTCTTCCTAGTCCCTAGAATGGTGGACTGACGTGACGAAGCTACCAGCTGATCCCTTTAAAAAAAAAATTAAAAAAATTCTTATTCTACATTCTCATTTTGTTTTACAATCCTTTTAACATGCTTGACGATAAGAACTTTTTATTTCCTCTTCGCAATCTTTGATCAATAGCTACATGACAACTCAACTCAACGATTTGGGATCGAGAAATAGTTTGTTTTGAGAAACTCTAATGTGATTGTGCATCTCCTTCGAGGGAGACTAAATTTGCACACAAAAAAAAAAAAAAAAAAAAAATTGAAAGTTGATGTTTGATTTATTACTTAAACGTTGATAAACGTACTCATTCCTATGGTGACACATAATTTAGTTTACAAATTTTATCTCTAGATTTAGTCTCTCAAGCATTACCCTTTTTTATGGGCCACAATCTTGGCTCCCTATCTTTTGTGTACATATTCTTTATTTCATTAATGTATATAAAAAAATCACATATTCACTACGGGTGGGTAACGCTAACTTGTAACTAAATACTTTAGAAAAATGTGAAATTACCCTTATTTTAAAAATCAGTACTAAAAACTAGTAATATTCCTTCATCCTTGTAATATATATTGTTGTATAAAACGAAAAGTATTCCTTGTAGATTTGAAAATCTTTCTTTTCTCTAAATGGCGTATGAGTTAAGGAGGTTAATCCATAAAATAAATGTTATTCTAATCTCCTAAAAGTCATCAAACATATCTTATTATTCTTGTCTGAAATTTGATTCCAAATGTTTGATTTAGTAACTGTTATTCTAATCTCCTAAAAGTCACCAAACAAATTTTATTAATCTCGTCTGAAATTTGATTCCAAATGTTTGATTCAGAAAAAAAATAAAAAATAAAAAAGATATAATATAAGAGATTTGTAGACTTGCCCGCAAGCTCTTGATCCAAGACTCTAAAGAGAGAAAAGTCATAGGCTAACATCCACCACTCATCATCTATCTCAAGCAGATACCACAGATTCCAACAGCTCATCTGGAATCCCACTGAATCATGATGCTCAAGTGTCTCAACTTCCATCTCCATCCCCATCTCCACGCCTCTGCAATCACCAGAATTAACCCAAAACCGTCCTCTCACTCTGACTATTCCACCACCACCCCTTTATTTTCAACCACCAAATTCCACACCATCACCAATGTACAATCCAATATCCACCACCTCTCACTTAGAAGAAGCCCCATTTTCACCACCATGGCATCAACCAAACACAACCCTAGTCCCAATTTCGACGAATTCGAATTTGAATCCGATCCAACCCTTACCAATGATGATCTCAAGCCCACAAGACCTGATCAAAGGACATTTTCCAAGTGGGAAATGGCTTGTCTTTGGATTGGACTAGTTGTCGGAGTCCCAACTTACTACTTGGCTGGCAGTCTTGTTGACCTTGGCATGGCTTGGTGGCAAGGAATTGCCACAGTTGTAGCTGCCAACATAATCCTATTAGTCCCACTAATCCTAACAGGCCATCCAGGCACAAAATATGGCATCTCCTTCCCTGTTTTAGCTCGATCTTCGTTTGGTATTCATGGTGCTCATATTCCCACTCTTCTTAGAGCATTAGTTGGTTGTGGTTGGTATGGAATTGAGACTTGGATTGGTGGTGAAGCAATCTTCATTCTATTACCAAATTCAATTAAGCAATCCTATATGTCCCAAACCCTACCTTGGCTAGGCACATCCCCATTGGAATTTGCTTGTTTTATTGTGTTTTGGGTTGCCCAATTGGCCATTGTTTGGAAAGGAATGGATGGAATCAGAGAGCTTGAGAAGTACTCAGCTCCAATTCTCATCACACTTACTTCCTGCCTTGTCATTTGGGCTTATGTTAAGGCCGGCGGTTTTAGCCACATGCTTTCCTTGTCCTCTAGACTAACCACAAATCAGTTTTGGTCCCTCTTTTTTCCATCCCTAACTGCTAACATAAGCTTTTGGGCTACCCTTGCTCTTAACATACCGGATTTCACTCGGTATGCCAAGAGCCAGACTGACCAAATCGTTGGTCAAGCCGGGCTTCCAATCTTCATGGGGGCATTCACATTTGTTGGTCTAGCTGTGACCTGCTCCACAGAAGTGATTTTTGGACGTGTGATTTCGAGCCCCATCCAACTCCTCGGGCAAATTGGAGGGTTCACTACAATAATCCTAGCCATTGTCGGTGTTAGTCTTGCCACTCTCACAACCAACATTGCAGCCAATGTTGTTGCCCCTGCAAATGCTCTTGTCAATCTGAGCCCTTCAAAGTTCACATTCCGAAGCGGAGCCATTGTCACAGCCTTGCTTGGGATTGCATTTCAACCTTGGCGGCTTCTGAAGTCGAGTGAGAGCTTTGTTTACACTTGGCTGGTTGGATATTCTGCTCTGTTGGGTCCAATTGGAGGCATAATTCTCGCAGATTACTATCTTATCCGAAACACAAACTTGAGCCTCAAGGACTTATACTCCACGAGTGCTTTTGGGGATTACTACTATTCAGGAGGCTACAATTTAGCAGCCATGGCAGCTCTTCTTGTTGGGATTGTGCCCGTGGTTCCGGGCTTCTTGCAGAAAGTCGGCGTTCTTGTGTCGATATCAGATGTTTATGTGATCATATATAACAATGCCTGGTTTTTCAGCTTTTTCTCTTCTGGTTGTTTCTACTGGCTTCTGTCACGTTTGACAAGAAAGCAGGAGTCTCAACCTGCACAAGACCCCCTCTTGCGTCCTGCAAACTAAGATAGCAAAATTCCATACGGTTTGTAAAGAAGGAAACTTCACTTTGTAGACATTTTGGATGACTTCAAATCTGAAATTTCTTGTATAATAAGCCATCTGTAGGGTTTGCTTACCTTGAAAAATTGTATTATCGAATATGCATTACAGCAGCCAAAGGGGATTTACTTGTAATATAATTATAAGATTATGAGTGATGCATTATTGGTATATAGTCCCTTTCATTTGTCTAAAATTTATGGGACTAGCAAGGTCCGCATGCTTAATGGTTGGCCATGTGATCGAGTGATCGAGACAAACATTGAAAGATGAGCGTTTGATGATTATATTTGATGACGGTGTCTCAGTGTAACATAATAATTTTGCTAGAAGGGTAAAAACAAACCTGATATGATATATTATGTCAAAGGTTTTCAATTTTCACAGTAATAAATTTTGGGTATGGCACAGTGATCCTACGTAACATGCCAATTACAAAATCACATCCCATACAAGCAAAGAAGGCATTAATTTCATCAGCTTTCTTCAATCTTCCTGCATTGCTTTCATCCTTCAGCTCTCCTCCTATTTTCTCTCCTGTTATTTTTAGTGGAGAGTTCCCAATACATGAACTAAGTACTGACTTGACCGGTTTAACTTTCTCTGTTTTTAGTAGAGTGATGGTGTAGTGGGTTAAATAGTTAGTTGTTAGGAAGAAGAAGAATCGTTGGAGAATGAACTCGCATCATAATGTATAAGCATATTTACTTTTCGTCACTGCAGTAAAGCGTCATCTGCACTGTTTTAACTGTCTTGACAGGGACTTCGAGCAAGCCTTTTTCTCCATTTTATTCTCTAATAACCAAGGTTTCAAGTTTAAATTGAGCAATTCATAGCTAGCAGCTACCTGAAGAAAGAGTGGGCCTCCAAATGTACCATAAAGAAGAAAAAAAAAAGGAGCGGGCATCCATCTTGCTGGGCCACAATATTTTCATTTGGCTTCCCTTTCTCTTTTTTAGGATATGACACCTGCCCTTTTGTATGTTAGGCATTTCACAAATGTAAATATAAACACACGCGTGCATTTACAGTAGCTCTCAAGCACTAACAAGTCAATAACTTACTACAATTCTAATCACTTGTTTGGACTGGTTCCACATAATGGAATCATGAACTAAATCGTTGAATTTTTAGATTCTTATTCATAAATCATCATTGCAAAAATTCACTCAAATTGGAAATATTTAGCCCTCTAATCATTATTGTTGTAACCAAATTTGAGCACAATCGTTTAATATACCAACAACTGCCAGTGAGCCTACTGGAAAGAGAGCAAAGATCGTAAAGAATCTAGGCACCGGTGTGCTATCAGCCAAGGACTTTTCGTCGATTAAGTCAGTGTGATGTATAAAGCGTCAACAAATAAGCTAGAGCATAGAATGTGATACATTTACCTTGAACCCTAAATAGTGTTATTATATTGTTTGATGAGGGCCTTTGTAAGGATAGAAATTTGTAATAAACTGAAAGAATCCTAATACAAAATCAAGGATAAGATTCCCTTCCTATTAGGTTAGTGATTACTTGGGGCCACTGTTCTAAAAATCCCTATCTAGCGCCGCCTAGGCCCTACCTAGGCACTAGGGGGGCGTTTGTTGCGCTGGATTATCTCGGACTGGATTAGCTTCAAGGACTAAGCTGGACTGGCTTAGACTAGACTAAACTGGACTAACTTAGTGAAGTGTTTGGTGCAGTATTGGACTAAGAAGCTGGATAATAACAAATTATAATATTATATTATTTAATATATAAATTATTAATATTTTATTATGATCTTATCTTTTTCTTCATTTTTTTTCCTACCATTTCCTCGTTAAATTGGATGAAGTTAGCACCGCCAAAAAATTCATCACCATCCCTGGACCGAGATCTTAGCTTTGAATGCTCGAATCTGTCATGGATTTGAAGAAGCCCAAACAGGCCGAGACTTCCAGGCCATTTTCCAGCCACATTCGACCACATTTTGGCCTCGATTCAAGTAAAATCGTAATCTTGTCACTCCCAGCTTCAATTTGGTATATTTTGTATGAAAGTTGGTTGTGAAATGGATCTGAAAGAGAGTCGGAAAGTTAATGATTGATCTAGGTGACCGGAGATGACGAGGAGTCTGTCGAGAGTGGTCGTTGAGCATGACGAGGACGAGAAAGAGAAGATAGTCTTAGCTAGTCCCATGGTTATTGGGGAGGTCTCGCTAAGACCTCTTAGTGAAGGGTTTTGTCCTTGCTAGTCCCCTTTAGTCTCATTAATGTTAGTCCCAGCATGGAACAAACACAGTATTGGACTAATAGCTAGTCCAGTCCAGTCCAGTCCAACTTAGTGAGGGCAAACAAACGCCCCCTAGGCGGCTAGCCACCGCCCTGATTGATGCCTAGGCATTTGAAAATTAAGAAAGGGTGCCTAGACCTGCTAAGATGTCCGCCTAGACTGCCTACCCTGCCCAGACCCACTTAGGCACCTGGCTAGGTTGCGACTCACTTAGGTAGAAAATAGAAACTTTCATTTTGCATTTTATTTTTTTCAATAAATTGTAAGAGACTTATTGAACACTTAAATGAGCACACATTATAAGCTTATTCCCCATGTTTTCATTATGTTCCAATACTTCATAATATATGTGTCATTGTATTTTGTAGTTTATGATGAAATTATATATAATTTAAGTATAAAAATACATTAATTTACATGAAATATAATAGATTTAGTTAAATCCGTCTAGTCCGCCTAGGTGCCCATCTAGACCCCGCATAGGCATTAGGGCCCAACTCGCCGCCCGATTATCGTCTAGCGTCTTTTAGAACCTTGCTTGGGGCACACACCAATTCCCATGATAATAAGATCCCAAGATTCTCTTCTAATTAGGATACACTTAGAGTTACATTTCTTGAGGGCAAGAAGGTAATTCTCAATAAGAATGGACTTTGTCTACCATTCTGGTGCCTATCGGATTGACATGTTTTGATAGCACCAATGATGATCTGACCCAGATTGTTTAGATCATTCCAATTGTATTATTCTGGCCTCTCTGGCAAAAAAGTCCCAGGTTTGATCCAAGCTGATCTTTATGTCGAGGTCCCTTGCTTTTAGTCTTTGAGTCCCAATCTTCATCATTTCATCTAACTTGGTCACATAGATGGTCTTACAATTGCTCGGAATTTCTACTCAAAAGTTTACCTTTGTAAAAGAGGCAGTTACACCAAATCTTCAGTCATTTTGACGAACCAGAGTTCTGTATGTTCAATTGATAACCTCCTAAATTAATAATCAGTTCTATATATCGGGCGTCGATGCCTAGAGGCAAAGATCAAAATGAACTTGAGGCATTCATTAACCTTCACCATCTAGTGTTAAATGGTTGCAGAGTCACTCACAAAGAAAGAACCAACATCTTTGTTGCTTTACCTGATCCATCTGATGAAAATTGTACCTGTTGCAAGATCCACCCCTGGTATGTGGACCTTGAAATAACCTTCCTTATTGCAGACTTCATCAAAAGGTGTTTGATCTTCTACAAACTGGCTCCATGTAACTTAACTCCCACTTCGTTTCGGTTTATGACTTGGTTTGACTGGATCAACAATTTGTACAAGGTAGAGTTATGTCTCCAAGAGTTCCATCCTCTGTTTTAGGCTCAAGTATCACCTAGGTAGAGGAAATACTTCATTTAGCATAGAGGAAGGGAATGATGGGAACCTCTTATCACTAACATGCCAAATACCGACACAAATTGGTACTTATATCTGCTAGTCATGGGTGGTACTTGGGAATGTGACATCTTTGGCCTTAGAGTTTTGAACATCCCCACGAAAAGTAAGACCTAAGAAGATTACTATGGATAAGGTGGGAGTGGTTCGTCATTGGTTGATAGATAGGGCATTCTTATGCATCAAAAATCACCAATTGTTGGAACCAAAGTTATGAACAAACATCGGAATCCTATGAACATCAGTGAAAGTATCAAACCATGTGTAGTTCTTGTTAGGGTTATATGTTGTGATTGACATAAATCTAGGCTATGGTATTTATATAGATATCGAGAAACCTTTTAGGAGAATAATTCCTATCAAATCGGAAGAAATGTTAGGAGGGAATCTAGAATAATATATCCAATCCTCTTCGGACTAGATTATATTGCCTACCTATGACATCGTAATTTGACATGAATAAGGATTTCTTTTCTTGGGAGACAAGTAACCTCCCTAATAAGCTCAAACTCATTCGCCGTTATGACCTATGCCGAACCACCTTATCTAAGGACGTTTTTACCTGAAGTACCTGAAGCAGGTCCAGACTACACACTAAGGGCATAACCGCCTTCTAACCATCTTAGCGTCACATGTCATGAGCCCAAAAATCTTGGTCCCACAATCTCTATCATAAATTACCATTTGCCCAACGAAGTTTTGCCTGACAAATAATCATTTGTCGGGCAAATACTCTTTACCAACGGAATTGATTATTTGTCAGGCAAATACTCTTTACCAACAGAATACCAATGTTTGGCGAGCAAAAAGTGTCAAAGTTTTGGTTTCTGTAGAGCCTTTTGCCCGATGAATAGAGTTCGACTAGCAAAGCTATGGTTGTCGAGTAAAGTTTTTGTGCCAAAGGGAAAACCTTGGCGTGTAAAATATAAACTTTTACGCAATGAACCATCTAGGTTTCATCATGCAATAGTATAAATTAGGATATAGGGTTTATATTTCAATGGTCAAAATATACAATTTCGCGGGCAAAAGTGGGAGACATAGTTGACATATTTAATTCCTTCAATGATTTTCGCAGTTTGCAAAATTATTTTTAACAATCCAACCATAAAACTTGTTTGTATATACTCCAAGATTGCATACACCAAAAATCACAACAAAAAAAAAAAAAAAAAAAAAAAAAAAAAAAAAACTTTCAGGGGTTAGATAACATGACAAAATCATTCAACAGTTAGAAACGAAAAATCATGATTTAAAAGTCATTTTAGCTCTAACTTTGATGATTTTACAACTACACTCCTCGACCATAGAAGAATACAATGAACAAACACCATCATTAATTAAAATATTTACACTAGTAGATATCACAAAATCTTACAACCTACTTAATGGAAGTATAGAATAAGCATACATTTGACTTAATGGATGCCACAAAATCTTACATTCTACTTAATAGAAGTATAAAATAAACTCCCCGAACATGATTGGATTTCTTATTTTAGATGGGTTACACTAGGATTGGATGGGATGGGGTGAGAGTTCTGTGAGTGTTTGGTGCAGTCAACTGCCATGGGTTGCACCACCCTTGCAACTTAACTGCAAAAAAATGTAAAACCTAGAAAATTCCAGAAACTTGAAAAGAGCTTCATATTTGCAATCAAATATGAAGATTTCATATTTCTACAAATATAAAAAAATGAAAAAAAAAATCATCGTATTTGTTTTTTTTTGTTGGGTAATCAAATCATCATATTTGCAAGGAACTTGTAAAATTGATGAAACAGATTCCAGAAAATTAAGAAAAGATATAAAATTTCGAATTATTGAGAGAAAAAAAATCACTATGAAAAGAAAACCAAGATGAAAAATTGGAAAATATTCGAAACAGCCACAACTTCTACTGTCGACTCGCGACCCATGACGCCGGCACCACTTGTAACGACCCTACGACGAGAGAGAGAGAGACGAGATCCATGACGCCGGCGATGCTTCACCATGAGATCTAGAAACGGAGATATGCTGATAATCATGACAACATGCCCCAATCTGATGTGCTCATGCAAATGGATTTGTAACCCATAAGTGAGGGCAGATTACGATTTAACGGTTACTTAGCTTTGATTTTGATGATTTTTGTACAACTACACTCTTTGGCCCTAGAAGAATACAATGAACAAACTGATCATCAATTTAAAATATTTACACTAGTAGATATGCAAAATCTTACGTTCTACTTAATGAAAGTATAAAAGAAACTCTAAGTGTTTGTTAAATATAATGTTTTGACGGGATACTCATTCTACAAAACTAGTTTCAATGATCTAACTGTCAAACTTGTTTATATTTACTCCGAGATTGCATACGCCAAAAATCACCAAAATAATTAAACTTTTGACGATTAGGTAATGGGAGAATCCTTCGACGGTTAGAACGAACATTCACGATTTAAAAGTTATTTTAGCTCAGATTTTTAAAAACCTTTGCCTGATCGCGCCACTTCAAGAGCTCTTCTTCTTCTTCCTCATCGCGCCACTTCTCAGTTTCTCTGCCCCTCTCTCTGTTATCTCTCACATTGTCTCTCTATCTACTCTTTCCCTCTCAATTCTCTCTCCACCACCAAAAAGGCCAGTCCTTCTTCCACCCCAGCAACTGTAAGTCATTTCTCTATCTATTTTTCATTCTGATTTTGATATTTGTAGGAGAATTTCTAGAATTTGTGAAATTAGGATTGTGAAAATTGTGAAAATATAGTAATATTTGTGGCTATTGTGATTTTTGTGAAAATAGGATTGTGAAATATTCTGATTTCTGTGACAGTGAATATTGTGGAACTAAAGAATACATTTTTTTATGATGAAAATAGGCTATACGGAATATTGGGAAAAATAATATTTTTTGTGAAAATTAGGAATGTGGAGTACTGTGAAATTATGAAAATAGTGATTTTTTGTGCATATTGTAATTTTTGTGAAAATATGTATATTGTGAAACTAGGGAACAGGGAATATTGTGAAAAAAAGTATTTTTGTAAATATTGTGATTTATGCGAAAATAGTGGATATTGTGCAAATAGTGATTTACTGAATATTGTGATTTTTGTGAAATTAGTGAATATTGTGAAAATAGTGATTTTGTGAATATTGTGATTTATGTGAAAATGAGGAATATTATGAATATTGTGAAAATATTGACTACTGTGAATATTGTGATTTTTGTGAAAAATATGAAATATTGAATATTGTGAAAATAATGATTTTTGTGAATATTGTGATTTATGAGAAAATAAGGAATATAGAATATATCAGAATAGGGAATAGGAAAATATAAAATTATATTGTCGAAATTAAATTTGTAGAAAATATGTGAAAATTGCAAAAAGTGTTGTGTTTTTCTTTTTCACAAAAGTCATCGATGTAGATCACCAGTAGCCACTACTCTACCTCCGCTTCGAGGCAACATGACATGGCGGATGGATACCCAGCGACACCTAGATGGGCCACTAACGAGTCGACGACCAACCCCAGCACATCTAATGCATCAAGGCGGGTAATTGGATCTGCCATGCGTCTTAACATACTTCATCAAAGCACAATCAACACGCAAAAAGATTAATTCATTCAAAGAAAAAAGTGCAAGACCCTAAGTCCAACAATTAGGGCAAATTGTTCAAATTATGGAAGGATAACCTTCTTCCTGGCCAAATGAATCATCTCAGAATTAAACCTACATTACATCTTAGAAATAGTTACAACATCAACAACCTTACCTTCATCTATAGCAGATGGACCTTTACGGGGAGCTTAAGAATCGACATGAGCGGTCTCTTCCAGAATCACGTCAGAGGCGAAGCCTGACGCAGCTTCCTCAGATGCCTCTAGCTCTGTGGCCTCCTCTGCCAACTCATAAGGAACCGAAAATTTTACCTTCTGGATATGTGCTAATTTGCAGCAGACATCCCATCAGTTGGGATGGCCTTATCTGGCATAGCCCCAATGATAATCTTTAGAATACTTTAGTGGCAATGCAGCCTCGAACGTTGTGCGGATCTCGGCTGACTCCACTTTTTGTCATCCATAACTTGCTAAAGAGCTTCAATATAAGATCCATTCCTCAAGTTTGCTTCTTCCCAAACTCTATCCAATTCCGACTGGAGAATTCGATCAGCATCCCATGTGCTATGTTCCGCTACTAGCATCCCCTTCTGCATTGTCCTTAGCCTTTAATGCTAGCTAGATTCCGCCTCGAGTTTAGCCATGTTCACTGCAACCTCATCAGCCATTCTCTTCACAACACAGTTACTCGATCAGGTTGTTTCGCTCGACGTCTTAAGAGCTCCATCTCTCGCTCCTTGGCCAGAAGCTTCTCCAGCTCTACACTCGTTTCCTACAGCTATCTCTCTAGCTTGATTCAGCAAGCAAACTTGTCCTTATAAGCCACCTCCAGATTATAGATCTTTTTAGCCTATCTCTAGAATGTAGTCTCCATCTAAGCATTTGCCTGATTCGATGTACTCGTGAAAAACAAGATGGGAAACTAAAAGAAGCAATGTTAAATTATTGGAAATATAGGAAAAACTCTGGGTATCAGCTCTAGTAACAATTCCTCACAAAGTGGCCAGACTCTGCAATTACCTCTTCAAAGTCAGTGGGAGAAATAATTGAACGAATCAAGGCATGGGGATGCTTAACGTTGTAAAGACCATTAGCGTTCAAGAGAATCACCTCATGCTTGTAATCGAGTTTGATTATCAATGGAAAGTAAGCTCATCTCGCAGTGGCAGAAGAACTCGATGCTCTTACGGACGATGCACGAAGTCCGACAAAGCTAATTATTGCTGCTTCGCCCCTGTAAAAAAAACCACGGGGCTGTTCAGAAACTACCCTAGATTAGGACTAAGGGCAGAATTTAAATTTGAGGAAAAAAATTAAAAACACCTATTTGGTATTAATTGACACACCCCGACCCGAAAAGTCCACTAGGATTCCGAATCGAGTTGTGCTGGCCGACACCAGGAAGGTGACGAAGCCATAGAAGGTGATAATGTGTAAAATGTGAATAAATTTAAACTTAAAAGTGCCTAAATACACAAATACGCGGTGAGTGGGTATGGACCTATTTCACGCGTGATACGGAGCATAAGTAAGCACAGTAAGGTAAGATAATGATTATACTATCATAAGGAGCCACCTGAACTAGGAGTGCCACAAGTCCTCGTCGATATGGAACTTTGCTATTAGAACCTGTTGAGGTGCAAAAATAGAAAACATGAGTGGTTGAAACAAAGATTTTCAAAATCATTTCTGTTATCAAATGTAGTAACCCCTCGCCGTAAAACATGTATAGTTTCCAACAAATCATACTATGTAAAAGTATGAAATTAAAAGTATACTAAAAGTAAACCCAGAAATATACCACTATCCAGCATCTCATTAGCAATATAAATAATCACATGCTTAATAAACGATACTAGCATGTAAGTCAGAATCACCTATGGTAACCTGTACAACTGTACACATATGTCACATCAATCAATGCTAGCACATAAGTCGGAGTCACCTATAGTGACCTGTACGACTTATCCATATCTTATCAATCATGGCTAGCATATAAGTCAGAGTCACCTATAGTGACCTACACGACTTATCCATATTTCATCACATATCTCATCATTTATAGCTAGCATATAAGTCGGAGTCATCTATAGTGACTTGTACGACTTATCCATATCTCATCACATATCTCATCAATCATGCTAGACAATAACTTAATAACATGCTAGCCAATAGCTCAATAAGTATACCTGCACACGAGTCGGAACCACCTAAAATGGTTTGTACGACAAGACTGGGTGTAAATAAATATGCTCAAGTGCTACGATCACGTGAAGACTGTGCGAATAATCGCGGGTCACCTACGAGTCGAAACCACCTAAAGTGGTATGTACGACGGGACTGTGCACCTACCTTGGATCCAAGGTGAGCGTAAGGTGCGGGAGGTGAACATCACGTGAAGGACTGTGCCCTAGCCACAGGCGGGAGCAATAACACCGGGGTGCAGGTTTATGAGCTATAATATATCTCAACACAATCATACTCACTACCATCACTATCATCAACATGCACTCACCTGAAGCTTACCTGGGCATCCACGGCGTCATTTAGCACTTCAAAGCATTCACAATAGTTAGGTTCAGGTAATATACACATGAATATGCCATGATGTAAATTTGAAATTCAACTATATCATAATACTTCCAGATATATAAACATATATACAAATGGCATGAAATGCATAAACTGTAACACCTCGCTCTTGAACTATTTACTTTCGAGAGTAATCATCAATGATAAGTCCAATTAGACACTAGTTAGATTAACTATCATTACTCACCTTTCCTTACTTCAATTTCTTGATTCTTTACATCTTAATTTATGACCAACATTTAACTACCAAAACCTAAGGTTATATCTTGCATTTTCTACAAATCTCCTTCACACTATTCAATTCCTCAAACAAGGCTATTGTCTCAATTATTTAGTCTCGTTTATTGTATGGCTGCATCTAATGTCTCGTTAGACTGCCTACGTACCCTAAACAGGGATCAAGCCATTCGTAGTTCACAACCATTATTTGTAGGTGACATGCATAATTCAATTTAAAAACGTTTGTGGAACTATTAATTATATGCCTATGATAAAAGGTAAAGACCCACCCACCTGGAGTCCACGTTATGATTCTCTAACACGCGCATCGAGGCGTCCTGAATGATTAGCGCCTAGAACAATTATTGAATCATATCTCAGAACTCTTATTAGTAGAATACGTAATTCACATAAAACACATCCTCAAGGACATTCTAAAATAGTTTGAGACCTACTGACCATAAGTTAACCGTCGATCAAAGACTGACGGTAGGGTCTACAACCCTGCATAACTCGATCCGGAAAATCCACATATCAGATTTCCAATTTGCAACTTCCAAAGATTCACATTATACTTCTAGAATAACATACTAAAATTTCATTACGATCCAACGGTCGGATCTTCGCCAATTGCCCAAAACCAAGTGGCGGTTAACATTTACTTTATAAACTTACAAACCCAATTTGGGAAGATCCGTATGTTAGATTCCTGATCCGTAAGTTTCTACGGTGCTCAAATATTACGTACTATAACGTACTAAAGTTTGGTGACGATCCAACGGTTGGATCATCGATTCATATAAATACTTATTAACGTATCGTACCGAATTTAGGTTCCAATGATCAACCTACGTCATTCAAATATCAAAACAGAATTCAAGACATTTAATATAGCCTAAAAATAGCATTGGCGGCCCACTGACTACGTGCCGCCGCCAGTGTCGGTCGACCGCCCCGACTCGCCGGAACATTCCACTATCTCCAAAAATTACCAAAATTTACAGAATTGTAGGTCTCAATGAGTAGAGTAAACTTTATACATGTGGCCAAGTCTAATTTTGTTGAGAAACACCTCAATTTTACATAGTTCTGCCGGAAACCCTAAAGAGGGTGTGCTTCGATTCAACCTCCATGCTCACTCCGACGCCTCCACAAGTGTTTGGGCTTTGTTCCTGAGGTTGAAGGGAGTCTATTTGTGGTGGTAATTGGAGGAGGTAGGTTCAAATCATGGTGGAATGAAACCCAACCCGTGCGCCCCCTTTTTGCACGGTTTTACCCAAAATTCACCAATTTCCACCCAATTTTTACATGAAAATGGAAGAGGGATCAGTTGGCCTTGTGGTAAGGGTCATTTTTACACTAACCTTGTCGTCCAAGGTGGCCGGAGATGGGAGAATCCACCGGGTCGGGTCACGGGTTGAGGGAAACCCGGTTTCCCCCCTTTTCTTTTCTCCCTCCTTTTTCCTCCTTGCTCTCTTCCCTGGTTGGTCCATCACTTCTCTTCTCTTCTTGATTGGGCAACAGCTCTTCCCTTCTCCTCCTTTCCTCTTCTCCCCCCATTCTTTTTTCTTTTTCTCCCCCATTTCCGTCACAAACACACGCACACACTCACGCACACACCCTATGTCCTCCTTTTAGCCTATATTAAAATAATAAAAATAGAATAGTTATTTCTTCAAAATACTTTCGGTTCTTAATTCCAAATTCACTTCTGCTTGCGTTTACTCGTTCATATCGTCGAGTACTTCAGGAATATACTAAAAGAATATTTAGTATGTCTCACAACACGTTGGTCCATGAAACTCAAAACCTTCACCTCTAGGGCATTTTTGTAAATTCATATTATAAAATTTATAAAATAATAAAATTTGGGACGGGTTGTCACATTAATTTGCATAATTTAGAAAAATTTAATAACTTTTGTTATTATATTTGTTTTTTTATTTTTTTACAAAAGTTAATAAATTTCTTAATTAATACTTAAATATAACATTTTGTCCTTCAATCAAAGTATTCAAATTTTAGTCAATCAAGACCAGAACTAAAGTTTTCCTTCTTATTCATTTTGATTTTGATTTCTATTTCTTTTTCTATGAAATCATGAAGAATTGAAAGGAAAGATTACGAACATGTTAGAAGGAGAGAATGTCAAAGAAGCGAACATATGCTTTGATTTTGGGTTATTACTTTTTAAATGTGTGTAAGATAAATTTTACATATTGAATTAAGTTTGTGAGGGTAGTTTAGGTAATAAATTTGAGTTTAAAGAGATATTGATAATTTAATTAAAAATAACATGAATGTGAAGAAGTTGAGTATACAATAAATTATATGGATTCAAATAAAATTTCTCTTAAACAAATAATTTATTAAAAAAATAAGGTCATCCAAATTAAAAACCAAAGAAAAAAGAAAATAGAGGACGAAAGCCAGTAGTGAGAGGCGTGGACCATGTACAAAGACTAAAATATGAAGGAACTGACGTGGATCCAAAGCATGCAACGAATGAGGAGCAAAAGTACAAAATTAAGCAGAGAACTCAACTGGGGAGCACAAACCAATGCTAGACCACGAATCAGCTTGGACCAAAGGTCACCGCTAACCATACAAAATGGGTCGTTGCCATTTTGCATGGTAGGGTTGGATTGACCTAGAGAACCAGCTTGGACCGAAAGTCACCCCTAACCATACAAAAGGGGTCGTTACCTTTGTGCATGGTAGGGTTGGATTGACCTGGAGAGAAAGGGTTGGTACTGCAATCTTAAGATCACTCTTGATATTCACACAAGATTGATATATATATATATATATATATATATATATATCATGAGTATATTTTCGTTGATACTAAATGTAACAGTGACAGTTTATTTGTGCTATACAAATCTAGATATCCATTAACAGAGTTGCATAAGAAACAAAGAATACCCTAAGTTAAGATTATTAAGAAAAGCATAATTAATGAAAGAATAATATATAGTATCTTACCATACTAATTAAATGATACTAACTCGCTTAATTTGCTAGGGTTCACCTAATCTAACAACTAATAAATCCAACAAGAAAATTGCTAATCACAAGGAGAACAGTATCAATATCTGCCTCCTTACGATGGCCAGCAGAGTCTATATATATAAAAGATGGTGGTTAGTCCGACTAAATTCCAAACCCTAGCTAGCTATTAGGGAAATTCATCATCATTAAATAAGCATGTATATGCTTAATCATTTAATTAACTAAAAGTTTGAGCTTAACAGCTGTATGCATGGATAAGCTTTGTTAATAAAGAGTGTCATTATGACATTTTTTATATTTATTTTTAATTAATCTCCGTTTTTTTTTTTTTGTCAAATTAATTAATCTCTGTTGATTAGCAATTGTTTATTACTAAATATTACGTACTTCCATTGGGCAAGAGATTTAGATTAAACCATTACACACTAACAAGGCATCTCCGTGTACATATTAATGTACCGTTTGCCGCCACATGGCACCATTAAGGACATGGAGTTTTAACATGAGACTTACATCATCTCTATATCTCCCTAGCATTATTTCACCCTAAAATGGCGAAACATTTATAATCCCATAAATAGTCCTTTAAAAAAATTCAAAAATTATGGCTGAATTAAAAAAATAATTCAACTCATTTTAAATTTGAATGAATTTAAAATTTAAAACTTTAGAAAATAAATATCAAAATGGTTTATGGTTGACTTTCATTTTCGTTTTTAATAGTTTTTCTGATAAAAGATTATATATAAAAATAACTTAATTTCCGAAGTCATTCTTTTCGTAAAAACACTTAATTTTACCTAAGGTAATGTTAGAGAGACCAAATTTTGTAAACCAAATGAGGTAGTTATTGGTAATTAGATTATTATTTAAGTGTTGATTAACATACTTATTTTTTTATCAGTGACACAATTAACGTGTTTATTTCTCGCGGATAAGCATGTGGCAAGAGTTCAGTGTAGTATAAATTATTCAAGGAGGTCACAAAGTAGTGGACCAATCACTCGTAGAGAATCAACACAAAAGGTTCTGACAGGCTGCTAGCTCTCCATGCAGATGTTTACCCAGTCCAGATCTGCTGTGCCTAGCTAAAAACCCTTTGCCCACCCTCTGACTGCATTACCTGTCCTTTCCTTTAACCCCCTACATAACACTGCTAAGTTTCGATGAAAAAAAAAAAAAAAACTTGAAAACCAACATCATCAACCACCCCAACCCGTGGGTGGCACCCCTATATATCCTCTCCAGCGCCGGTAAAACCTCCATCTTTATCTCCCCAATTCTAGATGGACATGCATAATCCACCCACCATGAAAATTTTATGTGAGAGAGACTGAGTCAGAGTATTTCAATGAGAGAGAGATGCTCTCTTACCCATATCAATCACCCTACACATCTCCATCCAATTTCATGTATACTGCTGCTTCGATGTAGGGGAATGAGACTTTTGGTTTATCGGACGGCGCGGGTTTGGGTTTCTTAGATCTGTATTTGGGGACTGGTTTTTTTCGGTTTTTGAGACAGAGATAATTGGGGAGAGAAGAGGGATTGTTGTCAGCGGGACAGAAAAGGAATTGCCGGCAATGAGTGAGGGGTTGAGGGGTTGCCCAGTTTGTTTTTCGTTTTTCCTTTAATTTTTGAGAAGTGTTATTGATACTCCAAAAATCTCATTCTACACTCTTCACAAGTGTATTTTTCTTTTCAAATATAGAAAGTTTACAGTGTAGAATGAGATTTTTGGAATGCCAATAACAATTCCTTAATTTTTTTGTTTGATAATTTTTTGTGAAGTTAACCATGTTAGATAGGGGTTAAGTGCATGGATAAATATGACCTACCCCATTAAAATAGTCCTTAAAACCTACCTTATAAGAACATAACAGAAATTTTGATGAAGCTTTAACGGAAGAATCACATTGATTTACGGCACACATATTCAGGAAACTATGTTGATCGATTTTATATTTTAAGGATCATTTTAATGGAGTAGGTTAATTCAGATACCGTTTGTGACAAAACCCTAAAAAATAAGTCAAGTCGTAAAGTGGGCAGAAAAACATGGGCACAGCAGATCTGAACTCAAGTTTACTACAAACATTCATATTTTATTCAACTGATCTGGATGGTATTTGCTTTGTGTAGGGAAGAATTAATCAGATCGAGATTAGTTATGACTGGATTGAGTGGTCGAATCATCTACACTGCAAAGACTCAAATTTAGATTTTTTTTTTTTTTTTTTTGAAAAAATTAGTATTCGGTCCTTAATTTTTAATGTTCATTAATTAAGAACTTATCAGTTTTCAGATTTTCATCAAAGTCCCTAGCATTAGTATATTAATGAATTACATGTCAATTACATAATTTTTTTAAATAAAAATTAATAATTGATTTAGAGTTTTAATACTCACACCCTTATTATTAAACTCCTAATTAATTTTCAATTCAAATATTTCCAAAATATAATGAAATAAAATTAGAATAAGTTTGTATCCATTAAATTTTTATCTTATATGTACCCATTCATATAACTTTTCAGTTTTTCCTAATCTTAAATGTACCCATTCTTAAATATATCAATTTGTTGTATGAAAAATGTACCCTTTTTTATATAAAATTCATTCAATCTTTTCTCTAATCCATTTTTTAAACTTATAAGGGTACACTCTATTTCCGTTGATTTAAGAATGTATCCATGTCAAGTTTAATAGAAGAAATCTAATAATGTTATTAAGCCTAATATCTTTTTTTTTTTTTTTTTTGGTGTTTTTGAAAAATGTTCCCATGTTTTGATACAATAATATTTTGGTTAGTTCTGATGAACGTACCAATGTATATATATATACCTAATTTATTGGAGAGTATAGTTTATCTTTAATATTTTTTCATCCCATAAATTGTGGGTTTTATATAAAATCTCAGTAATATAAATAACTACAAATTTCATGTTTAATTTAAAAATATTATAGCCTATATAGAAATACATTATTACATTAGTGTCAGGGACTTCGATCAAAAAAAGAAAACCACAAAGGTTTTAGTTAAAAAATATTGGTATTTAGGGACTGCATCCAAAGTCTTCATTTTTTTGTATTTTCTTTTTTCTTTTTATGATTGAGTCTTAAAAGGGTGGTAGATTTGAGTATATATTTGGATTTTTTCCTCCGATGCAAAAATTTATATTCTTAAACCTATATTATAACATTTTGGGTTTAAGACTTGAGTCTTTACATTGAAGAAGAAAAGATTAGAATCAAAACTCGAAATTGTTCATTGGAGATAGTTAAACTTTCAAAACTCATATTAATCAGTCCATCCTATTCTTAGTTATAATTTATTGGTTATTTTGGTAGAATTTTGATATTTTGTTATATATTTTCAAGTAGGACATTCGACTTCCTCTGAAGAAAAAAAGTGATCAAACGGATGAATTTTGGAGTGATTCCAATTGGAAGATGTTTGTGAGTCTTTCAAGATGATTTTGTTAAAGTTTCAGATTTTTACGGAGTTGTTTGACCATGGCGATGAAATTAAGGCTCAGCGCGCAGCTTTCCCAGATTGACGTTTGTGGGGGTTTTGGGTATTTTGAAGGTCAAGATGACATATTTTAAGGAAGATTACTTTTGAGGATTTATTGGGGACGTCTTCAGCTTTCAAAAGAGACCTTTTGGGACCAAATCAGAAATGAATTGGTCGGTCAAAAGTGTGATTTTCTGAGAAGTCCGAATTTTGATTTAAATAGGAAACCTTTTATTTCCTAGTTATCTTATTCTATTGTGTTCCTGGTTTTTAGAAGACCTTTTCTAGTAAGGATTTTATTTTATAGTAGTATAGATAAGGCTTTTAGCCATTAGGAATGAGGGAGAACGCATCAATTTAGAGAACACACGCACTACTTAGGGAGCTTTCGAAGATTCAAGTTTATTTTTAAGGTGTTTTCTATCCATGTTTTTAGTAATATTTTGTTTTATGATTGATAGTAACTAGTTTCATTTGCTAGAGCGAGGCGACGAGCCTTAACAAAAATATGTAGTTTCTTTTCAATTTACTTATGATATTATGCATGCAAGTTTTAAATTATTAATCACCGTGTTGAAACTATCTAATTGTCTTGATGATTGGCCACTATTAGGATATATAGAAAAGTAATTTGATGCAATTTTGGCGGAGGGCTGTCCTTGAAATTGGCACTAGCTTCTTGTGATTAATATGTGTAACTTCTTAGGATGGACGACACATCTTAAGGGTTATATGGTTTTTCAAAAGGATCACAAACTTAATGAGTCTTGCATGTTCACATTCAATCTAGATGCCACAGACGAGGTGCATGTTAGATATACATTCTATGTTGGAGGTTCCAAGTAGGATATATATTAGGAAAACCTAAACTTCAAAATATGCATGTGTAATTCATAAGTAATTGAAAGAACTGCGTAGGATTGTTAAGGTGACGGCGGAACCCTAGTGCTCAAATTTATTTTCAAAACTATTTTCTTTTGTTTTCTTTAATTTGCCAATTTATTTAATTGTTTTTAATTAAATTCGTTTTTAATATTTAGGTCATAAAATCATTTTTTTCCAAACTTTGCTTTCAAATAATTAATTAAGATTTGGTATTTACATAAATTATTCATTCAATCCATGTGGAGAACGACCTTGCTTGAGCTACTATACTATGATAACCTTGTACTCTTGTAAGTATTTTTATCCCTACTTTGGTAGGCGGTAAAATCTGTCACATCCCGGCCCGGGGCGGATCACTTCCCGGGCCCGCTCCACCACCGTAGCACGATATTGTCCGCTTTGGTCTTACCATTCCCTCACATTTTTGTTTTTTGGGAACTCACGAGCAACTTCCCAGTGGGTCACCCATCATGGGATTGCTCAAGCCCCCTTCTCGCTTAACTACGGAGTTCCTACGGAACCCGAAGCCAGTGAGCTCCCAAAAGGCCTCGTGCTAGGTACGGATGGGAATATACATATAAGGATCACTCCCCTGGGCGATATGAGATGTCACAATCCACCCCCCTTAGGGGCCCGACGTCCTCGTCGGCACACCATGACCAGGGTTAGGCTCTGATACCAATTGTCACATCCCGGCCCGAGGTGGATCACTTCCCGAGCCCGCTCCACCACCGTAGCACGATATTGTCCACTTTGGGCTTACCATTCCCTCACGGTTTTGTTTTTTGGGAACTCACGAGCAACTTCCCAGTGGGTCACCCATCATGGGATTGCTCAAGCCCCCTTCTTGCTTAACTTCGGAGTTCCTACGGATCCCGAAGCCAGTGAGCTCCCAAAAGGCCTCGTGCTAGGTACGGATGGGAATATACATATAAGGATCACTCCCCTGGGCGATATGAGATGTCACAATCCACCCCCCTTAGGGGCCCGACGTCCTCGTCGGCACACCATGACCAGGGTTAGGCTCTGATACCAATTGTCACATCCCGGCCCGGGACGGATCATTTTCCGGGCCCGCTCCACCACCGTAGCATGATATTGTCCGCTTTGGGCTTACCATTCCCTCACGGTTTTGTTTTTTGGGAACTCACGAGCAACTTCCCAGTGGGTCACCCATCATGGGATTGCTCAAGCCCCCTTCTCGCTTAACTTCGAAGTTCCTACGAAACCCGAAGCCAGTGAGCTCCCAAAAGGCCTCGTGCTAGGTAGGGATTGAAATATACATATAAGGATCACTCCCCTGGACGATGTGAGATGTCACAAAATCCTTATCACATATCTTACTTTTCTTGGTTGCATAAATTTTTCTTTGCTGGCATGAGCCACAATTACATATTGAAACTCAAATTTGACTCTCACTTTGGTCAAAATCTCACATATATTTTAAGTCTCTAGTGTATTAAAGATATTTTGCCTCGTCTTAGACTAAGATATAAGTTTTGAGCCCTAAGACTTCATATATAAAATACGACCGATTTGATAGGTCTTACATGGTTTTGGATCAATGGAGTTTATAAACATTAAATAATGGATGAAATATTAGACTTGGTAGTTTTGTTCACGTTTACACATAATTTATATTTTCTTTATCCTAGTTTCTCGCATGAAATATGTAAGATACACTTCATGTGAGTGAGTTATAAAAACAGCTCAGTTCAGTTATTTATAGATAGCATCGATCTTTCTTTAATTTAAGTTAGAAGCGTACATGCATGCATGTGTGAGTTTCTTGTTTGTTAAGTTATATCAATCAAAGTCGTGGAAAATTAACCTATAAAAATAAATAATCTCATGGAAAAATGATTCAAGAGCGAGCAGTATTCAGATTTTGGTCATTGAATGAAATTTTTTCCACGTAACTTACTTATGAGATTGAATATTGACTTTGTCCCTCCCTTGATTAATTAATGATTCGTATATATGTTGAATTACCACTGTACAATCTGCCATATGTAGAATTTATCACAAAAAGTCTTAGAATTAGTTGAAGTAAAATTAAGATATTTAAACTATTTTATTATCTAAGATACGATTGATAGAGATATTTCAACAATATATAGTGCATATAAAAAATTATAGGCTCGTGGGTACATGAATGTACAATCACATATTATCGTATAGGTAATTTTATTAGGATTAAAATAAATAACCTAAACACCTAACTTTAGTGAAAAAAGAATCTTCTTTAAGAATGTCAAATTAACTTACTAAATAATTTAAACATAAAAACAAACAACCTAAGTCACTCAAAACCTAATAAAAATTTAATGTCAACGTCACTGGAAAAAAAACCCAATCAAATTGTAGAGGCGGTCAATAGTAAATGAAACTTATTCACTTGTCATTAAACTTTGAATTTGACGATCTATGTTGCAGTTTGACATATCGTAAAATTTCATATTGGTCACTTAATATGTAAAACTTACATTATTTTCTTTTTCTAATATTTTTATCGTCTTTGTTATGTTTTTTGTTATTAACTATAAAAATTGGATCACCGGTACTTAGATTTCGGTCCAACTGGAATTTTAGTTTCCAAACTAAAAAATGGAGAATATTAGTCTAGGAACTAGTCATATTTTAGAGCTATGAACCTCTTTGGTAACATAGTTAGAACCTTCCCAAACGAAGGGTTTAAGGGGAAAAATAAGGAATGGGAAGACAAAGTTACCTAGGAACAATTACTGTACATTATGACAATTGACAAGTTCATGGTGATCAATACTCACAAATTTTTCCAATTCAACTACAGACCAATGCTTCAACTTTGTCTGTTAATTATGAATTTTTAACCTTACTATTATTATTATGCAACTTTGGATCGTAAACTTTAACGATTATATAATTTAGCATTTGCTCTATATAACTTTGAAATCAAATGTTAACGTCATGCTATAACACCATTAAACGCAAAGGTAGAGAGCCTAAAATTATATAGCAATAACGAATAATTTCATGATGTCTACTAATAAATTTTTTTTTTTTTTTTAAAACAAAGGGTGCCAATTATGAGTATACTATATCTACTCCTTTTAAGAAACTAAGGTTTTACTTTTATAGTTGGAGTGATATTTTTATAATGATTCTATAAATTAAATCCGGAGAAATGGAACTTAGAAAGAGTTGGGGAAACTTTTTCAAATCTCATATCAATTAAAATTTTAAGTGATTTGTCATATCAACTTTTTCAAATCATTCATTTGTCATCTCAGCGTAACTCTACTAAGTTTTCCATCCAAAATAAGTCATGACTTATTTTCTATTTTGGGCATTTCAACACCTCATTATTGTGTTAAGTTGATGGCTAACTTGTCATATGTATCACCCTAATTCAGTTAAATTTTTCTGAGAACCTGTAGAATTTGAACGAAATCAGTTGAAAATGTTATGAACTTTAAACAATATTTTCTAACTACTTAGTGCTTTGATTTTGAGCATGATCAGGCAGTGGACTAATATTTTTTATATGGTAGCAATGATATGAAGGATATGACCGCGATTGACCACATTTGTTTTATGGACATGATTGACCATGTTGGATTCTCAAAGCTTGCAATTAGTAACAACTCCATGTTAGTGAGTCTAATGTACTTTTTTAGTAGTTCACCATAAGCTTTTCAAACAAACATTACATGTTTTTTAACTAGCCAAAATTTAAGGGTTTTTACCAATAATAAGTAACGAACTTGTGAAAAGGAGGTCAAAAATCCAAAAATAACCCAGAACACAAGTCATGTGCCTTATTTTTGGATGGAAAACTTAACAGTGATAGGGTGATATGGGATAACTCATGTATTTCATACCTTTATACCATCCATTCCTATTATTTTTGTGATATTTTTGAGGTAAACTGGTTATGTTTTACCCTATTGTGTTAATGTGCAGTTAATTGTATTTTAGAGTCCATTTGAGGGCAAATGAGGCAAAATGGTGTTGAAAGTGGAGAATTAAATAAGGATGCTAATGTAGAGAGAAATTCTAAAGTGGAAAATTGAAGATGGTGATGAATATGGCTCTTTAGAAGACAAATAACAGAAAGAAAAAAAATATGTGAAATAAATGCTCAATTACTAGGATGTCTTGGCATTCTGTAACAACCTCTTTAACCTCATAAAAACTTGCATGTTAGCCACTTTTACACACACCATTTCATTCTGAACGAATTTCACAACTCCTGCCACTATTTTTTTCTCCTTTCATCCGCACTCAAAACACTAGCCATTCCATACACTTCCACCATAACCGAAGACTCATCGTAGCAAGCTGTTCTTGGAGAAGTTCAATATCAGAATTGCTTGAAGGGGTTTCTTCTATGAATTTAATTTCCCTCATGTTGTACTTTTTTTTATTTTTTTATTTTATCTGATCATGATGTGTAATTGAGTTTATAGCTAGGGAATTCGATGCAGCCTTGCAAAACTGATCCATGTTATTAAGTTAAAGTATTCACTTCATCAATTTGTCTTCTTGTTTCATTCACTGATTTTTTAGTTTAATTTGTTTGTTTATCTTAATATTTGTAGGGATTCCTATAGATTATTTGATCAAGGTTAGACCTCTACAAATTACTAGATTTATGAGAACCTTAACTAAATTTGCACTTGAAAGTAACACAACACAATTTTGGTGTTGCTGTGAATGCAGTAAAGTAACTTGAAAAGGCAAGACAAGATAAAGATGACTAATTGATTAATGATGGGATGGAACTGGGATACCGTTTTCACTATTACAAGCCAATTCCTTAAAAAAAAAAAAAAAAAAAAAAATGAAGTCAAAACGTATTCAACCATCCAATCTGCACTTTACTTATTCATGATCATCCATATGATGTGTTTTTGTGATCAAGTACTCCTAATCTGCAACCTAGTTGTGCTGTACAACTTAGATTACCAATTAAGAATCCATTACGAACAAGAAAACTCCAAAGAACCAAAGAAATCAAATGGCAGGATATTTGCATAGTAGTTTCTTCATTCATTCACATGTGCACCAATAAAGCATGATGTGTACTATAATCTTGATCAAATAATCTGTTGGAAACCTTAATGGTGGTCAAACATTAAGATAAACAAACAAAGTAAACTATAAAATCAGTGAATGAAACAGGAAAACAAATTGATGAAGTGAATATTTTAACTTAATAACATGGATCAGTTTTGCGAGGCTACTTCGAATTCCCTTGCTATATACTTAATTACACATCATAATCACATAAAATATAAACAAAATGCACAACATGAGTGAAATTAAATTCATAGAAGAAACCCTTGAAGCAATTCTGATGTTGAACTTCTCCAAGAACAGCTTGCTGTGATGAGTTTTCTGTGATGGTGGAAGTGTATGGAACTGCTAGGGTTTTGAGTGTGGATCAAAAGAGAGAAAGATAGTGGCTGGAGGTTGTGAAATCCGTCTAGAATGAAAAGGTGTGTGTAAAAGTGCTAAAAGGAAAGTTTTTATGAGGTTAAAGAGGCTGTTACAGAATTCCAAGACATCTCATTAATCGAGCATTTATTTCACACGTTTTTTCTTCTTTTGTTATTTGTCTTTATAAGAGCCATATTCATCACAATCTTCAATTTTCCACTTTTGAATCTCTCTCTACATCAACATCCTTATTTAATTCTCCACTTTCAGCACCATTTTGCCTCATTTTCCCTTAAATGGACTCTAAAATATAATTAACTGCACATTAACACAAAAGAGGGTAAAATGTATGATATAAATGTATGAAGTATATGAGTTATCAAGATGACAAATTAATGATTCGAAAAATTGATATGACAAATCGCTTAAAATTTAAGTTCATATGACAAATTGAAAAAGGTGTAGAAGTTCATATGACATTTCAAAAAATTTCCTGGAAAAGTTATCAAACAATAAAAGAAGAATTTTTTGGGTCCCGAACCAAAAAAAAAGAAAGGTCTAGATGTAAAAACCAATGATTCTATGACAGTTCAAGTTAGGCTTTCTACAGTGGTTTAGGTGAGTGTGATGTCTATATATAAGAATTATGCATTGTGAGTTTCATTCATATTACAGTTGCAATAATGGTGTAAGTTTAATAGATGTGAGTTTTATATAATATACGTGGGATCCGTCTACTTTTTTTTCTCTATTTTATGATTGGTTACTCCATTTCACTTCCTTGCCTTTTATTATATAGATGTATCATACTCATGAGTAAAAATCACTCTCATATAGGTAGAGCTATAAATTGGCTCAGAAAAGTTCGAACTTCCACTGAGTTCAGCTTGTGTTTGGCTCATCGAAGCTCAGCTTGTGAAATAACCAAGTCAAGCCTAACCAGGCTTGACTAATAAACAAGTCAAGCTTGAGCATTGTTATGTTGGGTTGGTAAAACTCGTGAGCATCTCAAAATTTTTCACAAAACAACTTGAGGTAGGCTTGAGCTCGGCTTGATAAAGTTCAAATTTGCTATTATATATATAAATATATATATTCTCAACTCTAATTAAATTTGTTGTAAGAATAATAATATTTTTTCGTATTTCTTGTATAATACATATATGGAGGTCCAAATTCAACTAAATCAATTACAAAAAAATCTAAAAATGATAGTTTGATCTAGTTCCTTCTTTCTATGTGAATAAGTGGGAATAGGATTTCAAATTGACGCTCAAAGAACCTAAACCATGCAACAAAATAAGCAAAATCGAAGTCTAATTTTAGAAGATATTGCTATACACTTAATGCACTTATTGTATGATAGTTACACTAAACACTATATCGTTCGGTTAATGCAATTTACAGGACACTATATCGTGATATACTTTTTTTTTTTTTCCTTCTGAACACTATGTCATGATTAATGATTACTAAGGAACAATATATCATGATTAGTGATTGCTATGGAGCACTGTATTTAAAGGATTTGATATAGTAATTGTGGAGTAAAAAATAATCACAAGGCGACCTGTGGATATTTGGATAAAAAAGAACAAGAATACCCTTGAGGCACACCGTGATTCTTACGCATGAGCAGCGGGAAATCATCTTTCAACCAAGTCAAAAGTGCCCAAAATAGGTAACAATTCAAAGCCTATTTCATCCATCCTCATCAAATCCTTTCTACAAGGTAACACCCAAAACATTCCTTTTAAATTATGTTAATTGGCTAATTAATAGATTTATTACCTAATTAATCTATTAATAGCCAATTAAACCACCAATTACTCCCAAAAAACACACATAAGGCTGGTCACCTTCTCTCCCAAGGGGGCCGGCCATGCCATATAATTTCTAGCTCATTTTCCCCTTTTATTAGCTAATCAATTAGGAAATTATTCTATTAATTGACTGATTAATTACTTAATTATTCCATAACTCCCAATTTAGCACAAATCAAGAACCTAGCCCACAAAGGGAGCTAGGTGGCCAGTCCTCTCTCATCCAAGGAGGCCAGCCACTCTCCTATTTAAACCCCATCATTCTCCTCAACGTTCACTTCCAATTCTCTTGCAAAAATACTACAAAATTCTCCAAACACTTTTCCCTCAAAATTCTAATTTTGGCATCGGAGGTTCTTCGGCCAAAGTCCCCCCATTCATCATGGGCGCGTGAGGCTTTTGGCCTTGACCTTAGGTGTGATTTGTTTTGTAGGTGCAATTTTGTCCAAGATCAAGGAGGAAGAAATTTGCATCCACAATAATCAACTCTTAAATCCTAAACCGTATCATGATATTGCAAAGTTTTTAACATAATCGAACCAACTTACTCTAAGTAAAAGCTCGAAATAGCTTGAGCTCTGTATGTGGCTTGAATTTTTAAGCTCATCTGAGCTCGGCTCGTGTAAGAACCAAGTGAAACCTAGTTCGAGTTCGGAAAAAAGAAAAAAAAAAAAAAAAAGATAAACAAGCCAAACTTGAGCACGGTGATATTCGGTTCGACACATTTACAACCCTACTCATATGACTCAAATTTTCCAGCACACTATAGAAGTTTGATTCCTATATTACTAGTATCACATTCCAGTCCACTAAGGCCCTTGTGTGATTTTAAAATAGGCCAGGATGTTCCAATTCATAATTTTGAATCATATCAACTTTATGTGTTCCGTTTGTTTGAATGTTTGAATCTCCATTAATTTGATGACATGATAGATGAGAGATATGTTTCTAGATTGCATATAAGCCACCTGCTCAAGGGTGGACAAATAAACCGAAAATCTAAGAAAACAAACAAGCTAAATCTTTTGGGTTGGTTTTTTTATCCACTCGGTTCATAAATAATGGTTTAGTAATGCAATTTTGATTTGTACAATCGTGAATTGACTGAACGCTTATAATTAAATATACATAATACATAATACATAATACACATATATATATATATAAAAAAAAATATTATATAAAGAAATATAAAATATAGGATTATAATATTTTTATTATTTTCTAATCATGTTGGAGTTCTGAGCTTAGAAGTTTGTGACTTTTAGTTGAGTTATAAGATTCTAATTTTTGTGACTTTTAGTTGAGTTATGAGATTCTAATTGAAGTTCCAAGGTTGACACTTTGATGATGATTTTTATATAAATTGATAGATTTACAATTTTTTTTAAATATTTTCTTCGACGTTGTTATGAAATTTCATTTAGTAATTCTAGATGCATGTTAAACCACAAACCAAACAAAACTACAACATTTTCACTGGTCTTCGGTTGTGGTTTGAAATTTAGGCAAACTGAAGTGTGCAATTCTACTTGCACTATTATAACCAAATTGTAGATTTTTATTGTTTGGGGTGTACAAGCATGGACCAAGGAGAAGCCGAAGCGTGATGATGACTATTTTTGGTCCATGTGGAGCAAGTGCGTCTTCCACATGAACAAAAATAGATCATATAGTAGTCACATCATCAATATAACAAAACACTAAAAGGTAATTGTCAGAAGAAATAACGATATGATTTTAAAACATTAAGATGTAATGTGAGAAAATTGAAGTCCAATAACTCATTTTGAAAACAACTGTAAAGATGAAGGGTGTAGAATGTTGTTAGCTCGGTTTCAAAAGACAAATAAGCTAGATTTTTTAAGTAATTCAAAAGAAGAAATTGAAGTCGTCTTTTGTTGGTATATTTTTTTATAGCAAGCTCTCTTCCCTTATTCAACAATTGGCTCAACGGTTGGAGAAATTTTTAGGTCAATAGCATTGCTTTTTCTCCACTGTGACGTTTAACATCTCGATTAGAGATGCTCTTGTTGGAGTTTTGAGACTCCTATCCCACATTGGGGAACATATAGGATTCCCAAGGACCTTTATATATGTTTTGTCTTTTACAATAGTAGTTAGGATTTGAACCATTTAGAAATGAATTGAAGGCTTGGACCTTATGGTTGTGTGCATTAGGTTTGTAAAATATAGCCTAATACAATTAATACTAATTAATCAAGACAAGGGCCCAAGGCCCTTGGAATTTAAAATTAATCAGATTCATTGATTTTAAATTCGGATTAAGTTTTTAATTAATTTATTAATTAAAAAAAGTTTTGATTAAGAGACACAGCTCTTAGAAAGAGTTGTGTATTTTCAAGTACGCTAAACAAGTATTTGAAAAGGTCTGAAACAACCTATATATTTGCAATCACAGTTTTCAAATAGGATCATCTTTTCTTCCTCCTCTTCCGTACAAACTTTCCAAAGAGTAAACACACAAAGCAATTCGCTAGAATTCTATAATCCAATGCGGGTTGTAGAATTAGTTAGTTGTATCCTGGTCAAGCAGACGTTGTAGAACCACAAGTACAAGAATTAGACAGAAATGTTGTTCGAATGACATAGCTTTTGCGCTAGCCTCTACCTGATGTAATCAAGTTAGTTCCATTTTAATTCTTGTACTTATTTCTGTATTTCATTCTGTATAGCAAGTATTTTTTAGTTAATAAAGTATTAGAATTTCAAGTTCTATTATTTCTGTTACTTTTATTTATTTCTGAATTGTTCTCCAACAATCTTCGAACAGTATGGAACAATCAGGAACTAAACCTCATTCTAAAAAGCTTGAGAAATTTAAGGGTGGCGATTTCAAAAGATGGCAGCAAAAGATGCTGTTTTATTTGACAACTCTAAATTTGGCTAATGTTCTGCGCAAGACTGTTCCTACTGCAGATGGACAAAATATTTTTTCTGCAAAAACTTTGACGGCCATAGATGCCTGGAATCATAATGATTTTCTCTGCAAAAACTATATTCTCAATGCATTAGATGATTTGTTGTATGATGTCTATGTTGTATGCAAAACAACCAAGGAACTTTGGGAATCACTTCAGAAAAAATATAAAATAGAGGATGTTGGTTCAAAGAAATTTGTCGTGGGCAAATTTTTGGACTACAAAATGGTGGATTCCAAGTCTGTTGTCTCTCAAACTAAAGATCTCTAGAAAATCATCCATGACATTCATGTTGAAGGAATGGTTATAAATGAGTCTTTTTAGGTGGCGCCTTTTATAGAGAAATGGCCACCTTCATGGAAGGAGTTCAAGAATTATCTCAAGCACAAATGTAATGAGATGACTCTTGAGGATCTTATCATAAGGCTGAGAATTGAGGAAGATAACAGAAAAAAATAAGAAGGGCCTAGTTTCGAGTATGGAATCCAAGGCAAATGTTGTTGAAGAAAGTTCATCAAAGTAAAGGCCGAAATTCCAAAAACCTAAAGAAGGAAAAGAACTTTGTTTCTGGTGTGGAAAGCAAAGACTTCAAGAAAATCAAAGGAAGTTGTTGGGTTTGTAGAAAGCAATGCAATAGGGCTCAAGAATGTCACCATCGAAGAGATCAAGGTCCTGGAAATCAAGGCAACAACAATTGCGCAAACCTGATTGAAAACAATGTGGATGCCCAGGCTGCAACAATTTCTGAAATCATTCTAGTATTTGACCACGTTGATTGGTGGATAGATAATGGTGTGACTCGCTATGCATGTGGTGATAGAAATATGTTCTCTTCGTTCCAGAAAATCGAGAGAAACAAGCAATTGTTTATGGGAAATGCATCTGCATCTGTTGTGGCTGGAATAGGGAAATGTGTTCTGAAATTCACTTCTAGAAAGGAATTAACCCTCCTTGACGTGCTGCATGTCCTCGATATAAGGAAGAATCTTGTTTCTGGTCCTATACTTAGTAATAAGGGATTCAAACTAGTTTTTGAGTCCAATAAGTTTGTATTAACTAAAGGGGGAATGTTTGTGGGAAAGGGTTACCTTGCTGATGGATTATTCAAACTAAATGTACTTGCTAATGCTATGAATGAAATAAATAATGCTTATGCTTATATTGTTGATTCTTCTAATTGAAAGCATTCTAGGCTAGGACATGTAAACTTTCATTCTCTTTTTAGAATGCATAATGTAGGCTTGCTGCCCAAACTTGATTATTTAAATAATATTAAATTTGAGACTTGTACCGAATTGAAATTTGCAAGTCAAAACTTTAAGTCAGTGCATGAAAAATCCAATGATTTGTTAGATTTAATTCATTGTGACTTGTGTGATTTTAGATCACACAATGATTTAATCCAATGATTTGTTGGAAAGAACTATTATGTAACATTTATAGATGATTTTAGTAAGTATTGTTATGTTTATTTACTTCATAGTAAAGATGAGAACTTGGATATGTTTAAGACATATAAGGCAGAAGTTGAAAATCAACTTAACAAGAAGTTTAAAGACTTAAGGTCCGATAGGGGAGGAGAATATGAGTCTCATGCATTTACTGAATTTTGTGCTACACATGGCATAATTCATCAAACAACAGCCCCCCATATACCGCAACAAAATGGTGTTGCTGAACGAAAAAATAGAACTTTTAAAGACATGATCAATTCCGTGTTGAATAGCTCGGGCTTCCACACAATTTGTGGGATGAAGTTTTACTTACTGGAAATAAAATTTTGAATCGAATTCCACCTAAAACGAGAAAGGAATCACCATATGGAAAGGAAGAACCCCAACGTTTAAATAGCTTAAAGTGTGGGGTTGTCTGGCAAAAGTACAAGTCTCATTGCCAAAGAGAACAAAATTAGGACCTAAAACTATAGATTGTGTTTTTATTGGTTTTGCATCTAATAGTTCAGCTTATAGATTCTTAGTTTTTCATTCCAAAGTAAGTGATATACATGTCAATACTATTATAGAATCTATAAATGCAATATTTTTTGAGGATATATTTCCATAAAAAATAGGCAAGTTTAATTTATTGAAAAAGAGATTACATGATGATGTATCTGAGTTTAATTATGAACCTAGAGAACATGATGATGGTTCATCCTCATCTAGAGTTCAAGAAGAAGAAGAACTTGAACCTAGAAAGAGTAAAAGGACAAAAATTCGAAAGGACTTTGGGCCTGATTTTGTGACCTTATTAACTGAAACCAAATCTCAATCATTCAAGGAAGCCATGTCCACTCCTGAAGCTCCATTTTGGAAGGATGCAGTTAACAGTGAGATAGATTCCATTATGCAAAATCATACATGGGAATTAGTCGATTTGCCCCCTGGCAATAAGCTAATTGGGTACAAATGGATCTTTAAGAAGAAATTAAAACCAAATGGTACAATTGACAAAAATAAGGCTCGTTTGGTAGCTAAAGGATACCATCAAAAACATGGTTTGGATTTCTTTGATACATACTCACCTGTAACGAGAATTACGTCAATAAGACTATTAATTGCTATAGCTGCACTCCATAACATGGAAATACATCAAATGGATGTAAAAATTGCGTTCTTAGATGAGGAAATATATATGGAACAACCCGAGGGGTTTGTGGTTAAAGGTCAAGAACACAACGTTTGTAAACTTGTGAAATCGCTATATGGGCTTAAACAAGCTCCAAAGCAATGACATGAAAAATTTGACCATATTAGATCACACATGGGTTTAAGATAAATGAGTGTGATAAGTGTGTCTACACAAAAACTCAAAATAATGCTTGCATTATGTTGTGTTTATATGTAGATGATATGCTTATAATAGGAACTAACAAAGAGATAATAAATTGGACCAATAAGATATTGAAATCAAGTTTTGATATGAAAGATCTTGGTTTAGCTGATGTGATTCTTGGTATAAAAATCAAAAGAAACCAAGAAGGTTATACTTTTACACAATCCCATTATATAGAAGCTACACATAGAAAATATGGTCATTTGGAAAGTAGAGATGCAATTACTCCTTTTGATGCCAATAGAAAACTAAAGAAAAATAGTGGTGATGCTATATCTCAACGAGAATAATCACAAGTTAATGGAAGCCTTATCTACATTATGAACTGTACAAGGCCTGATATAGAATACTCAGTGAGATCCTGCGCATGGTCATTGGGAAGCTTTAATTCGAGTATTGAGATACTTAAAGCATACAATGAATTATGGGTTGCATTATACGAGCTATCCTCCTGTGCTTGAAGGATTTACTGATGCGAATTGGATATCTGATAGTACTGATACGAAATCCACAAGTGAATATGTATTTACTTTGGGAGAAGCATCAATATCTTGGAAATCTTCCAAACAAACGTGCATAGCCCGATCAACGATAGAATCAGAATTTATAGCTCTCGATAAGGCTAGAGAAGAAGCTAAATGGCTAAGAGATTTTTTGGAAGATGTTCCCATATGGCCTAAACCTGTAACGGCAATATGTATACACTTTGATACTTTAGTTGCACAATATCGAGCTAAAAATAGTGTATACAATGGGAAGTCTAGACAAATTAGATGAAGGCATAATATAATAAATCAATGGCTCTCTAGTGGTGTAATTTTTATTGACTATGTTAAGTCAAAAGATAATATTACTGATCCGCTTACTAAAGGTTTGTCTAGAGAGCAAGTTAAGAATACATCGAGGGGAATGGGTTTAAAGCCAATAGAGTAAAATGAAACTACCAAACGGAAACCTAACCTAGTTGATTGGAGATCCCATGGTCTAGTTTGGCTAGATTCAAAGAAGAAACACACTTACATACCCATTCTTATGATGGAAGAAGTGTGGTGACTGCTAATGGGTGTACAATACATTAGTTTAATGATATTGATACTTGTAAATCAAGTGGAATAGTAGCAGCCTATTCTTAATCAATATCACCTATATGAGAGTAAATGTGGGGTCACATTTATGAGAATTACATGGCTACATTCTATAAAGCTCTCATGAATCCAAAATTTGTTCAAGACCAAAAAGAACACAAATGTATGAATTTACGATGTGTTGGTGTGGCATATGTTTAGCTTATTATCTTGGTTTACTACGGAGATGAACAGTTCAAGATTTTATATTCACTACGTCATCTAGTAAATCTGATAAGTATATACGAAGGTAGGTTCAAGTCCAAAAGACACCTCTCCTGATGTACGTCATATCTATTGTTTACTCTCATATCTTAGTTTTTCAAGGACCAAATAGTCATCTCAAAATGTGGGGTATTGTCGGAGTTTTGAGACTCTTGTCCCACATCGGGGAACATAGGATTCCCAAGGACCTTTATATATGTTTTGTCTTTTACAATAGTAGTTAGGATTTGAACCATTTGGAAAGGGATTGAAGGTTTGGGCCTTATGGTTGTGTGGATTAGGTTTGTAAAATGTAGCCTAATGCAATTAATATTAATTAATCAAGACAAGGGCCTTGGGTCCTTGGAATTTAAAATTAATCAGATTCATTAATTTTAAATTCGAATTATGTTTTTAATTAAGTTATTAATTAAAAAACATTTTGAATAAGAGACACAGCTCTTAGAAAGAGTTATGTATTTTCAAGTATGCTAAACAGGTATTTGAAAAGGTGTGAAACAACCTATATATTTGCAATCACAGTTTCCAAATAGGATCATCTTTTCTTCCTCCTTCTCTTCCGTACAAACTTTCCAAAGAGTAAACACACAAAGCAATTCGCTAGAATTCTGTAATCTAGTACGGGTTGTAGAATTAGGTAGTTGTACCCTGGTTGAGCAAACGTTGTAGAACCACAAGCACAAGAGCGAGACGGAAATACTGTTCGAATGACATAGCTTTTGCGCTAGCCTCTACTTGTTGTAATCAAGTTAATACCATTTTAATTCTTGTACTTATTTCTATATTTCATTTTGTATAGCAAGTATATTTTGGTTAATAAGGTATTAGAATTTCAAGTTATGTTATTTCTGTTATTTTTATGTATTTCTGAATTGTTATCTAACTACTCTTATAGCAGCCGAAGGATTGAAGTGCAAAAAAGATATACTATTATGTTCTTGGCCAAAGAGTCCAAGAAATCCCTTTTTTATTGAATTATGACAGACGAAAATTTTTGCATAAGATTTTTAAATCATTTTGAACATTTGTAGTCTCTATTAATTGATTTTGGTTGTATGCTCGATTTTTTATTAGAGAGTAGAGTCTTACATTGAAAACTTCACATAATAAACACTCTGAATTGCACTAAAGTCTTTTGTGATAAAATCCAACACTTGTCAAGTAGTGCATGTGGTTTAATTAAGAAAATACTAGTGTGATTAGCAGTGGGTTGCTAGCCCGACTTGGCAATATTCTTAACAATTCACTACTACATTTAATAGGTATTGCGATGAAAGAAAAGTCATCATGCAAAGAGGAAATTTGTCGGCCAAAACACTGGACAACGAAACCTTTGTCGCGACACACTCTTTGGGCAAAGCTCGTGAAGTTAGGTTTTGCACGACGAAGATACTAAGTTCGTCACGCAATTACCTTTGCACGACTAAAATGAAGTTTGCCGCACAAACTTTTATGGGACGAAGCACATTGTGATGCTAATCACGACAAACAAATACTTGTTGCACGAAGTATAACGACAAGACGAAGGTTCTCGTGGCGCAATCTTAAACACCACAAAAGAGCATTCGTCGCACAAACTCGTATTGCAAGGTTCGCAATATTTCCAAGCACGAAGAACATCGTCACTTTTCATTTTGCAAGGTTTGCAATATTTCTAAGCATAAAGAATATCGTCACTTTTCATTTTGCGCGACGAACTATTTTACTGTGCAAACTTATACACAAGGAACAATTTTTAATTTTCGTAAATTTAAAAATATTAAATTTTAAGTAATTTTTCGTCATTCGATGAATTCTTTTCCTTTCTATTTGTTTAGAGCGACAAAGGGATTTCGTCGCGCAAAGGTTTATATATATATTAACTTAATTTTAGAAATAGTTAATATTTAAATTAAACTAATTTAATTATTAAAAAAAGTAATTGAAAGAAAATAAATTTATATCAATTGAAAAAGAAAACAAATTCGAATACAATAATAATAAAAAAAAAAAAACTATAAAACAAAGTCGTTGAGGTCAACATCGGGGGGTGCTGGGTCAAGGGGCTACTGGGAGGTTGAAGGTTCATGTGGAGGAGGTGCAGCTGGTGACGGGGACTAGAAATCGAACAACCAAAGAACCTTAATGAGCTGCTTCATCCGGCTGTTCTGGGCCATTAACTGCTACTTCAGGCTTGTAACCTAGGCCTTCAGCAAAGTGACCTGTCCCGTGCTTATGCTGGAGGAAGAGGTAACCGTCTCACGATGGCAGGCATTCTCCATACCCCGGTACACCTTCCCTAGCCTAGGACCAAGGGTTTGATTGAGGGTGTTCCTCATGATCCAAAGACTTAGATCTGGGTCAGGAACGACGGCCTCTATTGGGGTGTCCAGGGGAAGCTGTGAAGCTGCCACCTAGAGAACGGCCTGGCTCTTCTCCACAATAAAGGCTTGTAACTGTAACAATAAAAATAAAGTAATTAATATTTTATATAGAATATGATTAATAATTTTATAATATATGAACAACAATAATAGTAATTAAAAACGCGAGAATTGTAAATACTTACATGGATTTGCTCCGTAGCTCATCGCCAGGCTGCACATACACCTCCTTGAACATGTCAATCTCCGGAAACTTCGACCCCGCTTCAATTAAAAAATGTTAATATGTAATTTTTTGAGTTTTAAAGATTAAAATGTATAAAAAAAATAAAAATAAAATACATTTACCTGGCGTTGCTCCTCCATCCTATAGTAGAAGCATCGCGAGCTAGAGTGGTGGAGAATTTTCTTCTTCAACCTATTTATTGCGTTGGCCTTCACTCTTTTCTATTCAACAAAAAAATATTAGTGCGTTCATTAATAAAAAAAATTTGAAACCAAATTAAATTATATTAAAATAATACTAATTAAAGTAAAACAAGAAATGTTTTATTTACTAGGTATTTTTTGTCTTGAAAATGCATGCATAGCCACGCCTAATCTTCAGGATGGTTCACTAGCTCCTTCGGGCACCCAACCGCTAGAGCGACCTCCGGATCCTCGTATTTCTCGTAATGTTTATGGAAGTTGCTTTTCCACTGAGTGAACCGACCAGAGAATAACTCGTGGATGTATTTGGTCTGGTCGTCATTGAGGTCTTGAAGATCATAGTGATGTTACAAAGTTCGTAAACAAGTTAAAATATAGTATTAATAGGGATGAGGGGTTTGGGGCAAAACAAAATGAGGGGAAATAGAGTAATTTGGGGAAAACGATGTGAGAAAAAAGAGGGAGAGAATCTGTCAATATATAAAACCAGGGAACCTTTTTGTCACACAAAGGCCGTAGTAAATGCCTTCCCAGAAATGTTCAATTTGCCATTTTTAGGCATAGAGCAATATAAAATTCGTCGTGCAAAATTGCAGTAATGATATTGCCATATATGTTCAACTACCCTTTTCATAGCCTTTTTGCGTGAAGACGTATCTTCGTGCAAGATTGAAAAACTGTCGTTTTACAAATTCTTGTACAACAACTGCAGTTTTCGTCGCGCATTCATTTGTTTTTTATTTTTTATTAAGAACTATTTATTTTTCATTCATTCTTTTATTTATTGTTAATCACGTAAAAATTTAATAAAAATTGTAATAAATCACACCCAAATAAATCAATAAATTAATTTATTAAAACTTTCATTCCTACTTAAATAATAAAAATAATTTATCATTTTATATATCATTTATTTAATTAAAGCTTTTATGCATACTTTTTTTCATGACAAAAACATTCATGCATATTTAATTAATATAAATATTTATTATAGTGCCATTGCATACAACAAAAAACAGTTAACAACATATTTAAAATTACGGTTCATAAATAAAAACTTAAAACTCCAATGTCATTCTTTATTTTACCATAAAATAAAGCGTAAACTACATTCTATCCCCTCAGGTATGAGTGTAATTTAACCTCATACAACATTTTTAAAACATTTTAATTTCTTACATCCGTTAAAAAATCTATTAATTTTTTTGTTATTTGCGAACATGAATGTCATGGGTCCCACAATACAAGTGTCACGTAGATAAAATTTCAAAAAATTTCATTAAAAAAAAGTGTAGTAAAGATAATTATATTTTAAAACAAAAAAAACAAGAAAATAACTCTGAAACGTATCAGAATCCATGATTGGATTTCGATGCAGCTCCAATGCCTCGCCCTGCTAACCCTCTCTTCGACGGCGACGCCAGCCCAGTCCTCTTCGATTTGGATGAATCCAACCCCCAGATTTACCGAATCCAACCCAAACCCCAAATTCACTGAATTCACATTTCAAATTGTGAGTTCACCTCTGTTGCGCTCTCTGCATGAACCACCACCAGATTCGTCGGACAAAGTTTGGGTGTTCACCTATGTTCTGCTCTTTGCTTAAACCGCCGCCACCAGATTCTTCATCGACCTCTGCTGCACTCTGCCAGAACCACCACCACGAACCACAACAATCGTCGTGTGAAAATAACTGCACCTTCAGTTCTATCCAGACCTGCATCACCATCACCTACTGCTGCCCGCACCACCCTGCCCTTCTCGCGATCTGACGAAACCACCACTGCACAAAGCACCGCCGCTCTGATTTACACAGAGAGTTGGGTGAGCTGAGCAAACGAGAGAGAGCAGAGGCCTTAGGATTCTCGCCTCTCTACCATTTCCATTCCCACCGCGTCTCAAATGAACCCAGAACTCACATCTCTTGCCACCTCTAGCCCTGGCAATTCCTGACACGATCCGATAACCCGACACGACACGAAATTAATAGGTGCTCAGGTCGACACGATAACGAATCAGGTCGTTATCGGGTAACCCGATAAGCACCTGTTAAGATAACGGTTTGATTCGGGTATACACGTGGGTAACATGATACACGATAAGCAGAATATTATTTTTATAATTTTATAACCCCAAAAAAAATGCTGTAATAATTATATACATTAATTTAACAATTTTATACCCCTAAAAACTATAATAAATATATATATATATATATTAAATTAACTATAAAGTCTATAATAATTATAATAATTATATATACTATAATAATTATACCCCCAAAATATTAACTATCTATAATAATTATATAATTATATATATATATATTTAATTTTGAATTAAATTTTATAAAAACTATAATAATTATTAATTAATATGCATGATGCATCCATTGATTTGATTCCATTCCATTCCTGCCGCCTTTTTTGAAGAAAAATAGAGGGAAAATGAAAATGATAAGAAAAGTTGAAAATGAAACAAAAAATTGAGGGAATTAGGGAAAAGTGAAAATTATAAGAAAAGTTGAAAAGGAAAAAAAAAGAGAGGGAAAAATGAAAATTAATAGAAGTGGTGAGAAATTTATTTATTTATTTTTTTAAGTTATTAACTTTTTATCACACATATGACATATCTCACAATTTTTATAATGATACATGTGATATACTACTCCGTGTACCAGTCAATTATACGTACAAAATAAATAGATTTAAATCTACTTAATAAATATATATATATATATATGTATATATATATACACACACACCATTGGAACTTGATGGGATACGAATTCTTCAAAACTAATTTGAACGATCCCAACAATCAAACTTGTTTGTATATGCTTTGAGATCACATCAGCAAAAAATCGCAAAAAACAAACATTCAGAGATCAAGTAACGTGACAAAACTTTTCGACGCTTATAAACGAAAAATCACGATTTAACGGTTATTTTAACTTCGATTTTGATGATTTTTTATAGCTACTCTCCTTGATCCTATATGAATACAATGAATGAATTTGATCTTCAATTTAAAATATTTACACAAGTGGATACTACAAAATCTCATGTTATACTTGATGAAAGTATAAATAAACTCTAAGCGTTAGTTAATCTATTGTTTTTATGGGATACAAATTCTCTTAAACTAATTTCAACGATCCCAACCATCAAACTTGTTTGTATATGCTTTCAGATCACATCAGCAAAAAATTACAAAAAACAAACATTCAAAGATCAAGTAACAGGACAAACCTTTTCGACGGTTATAAACGAAAAATCACGATCTAACGGTTATTTTAACTCCAATTTTGATGATTTTTGACAGGTACACTCCTTGACCCTATATGAATACAATGAATGAATTCGATCTTCAATTTAAAATATTTACACAAGTGGATACCACAAAATCTTATGTTATACTTAATGAAAGTATAAATAAACTCTAAGTGTTAGTCAATCTATCGTTTTGATGGGATACGAATTCTCCAAAACTAATTTCAACGATCCAAACAGTCAAACTTGTTTTTATATGCTTGAAGATCACATTAACAAAAAATCACAAAAAACAAACTTTCAGAGATCAAGTAACGGGACAAACCTTTTCGATGGTTATAAACAAAAAATCACGATCTAACGGTTATTTTAACTCTGATTTTGATGATTTTTTACAGGTACACTCCTTGACCCTATATGAATACAATGAATGAATACGATATTCAATTTAAAATATTTACACAAGTGGATACCACAAAATCTTATGTTCTACTTAATGAAAGTATAAATAAACTCTAAGTGTTAGTCAATCTATCGTTTTGTTGGGATACGAATTCTCCAAAACTAATTTCAACGATCCAAACCGTCAAATTTGTTTGTATATGCTTGGAGATCAGATCAAAAAAGAAATCAGAAAAAACAAACATTCAGAGATCAAGTAACGGGAAAAAGCTTTTCGACGGTTATAAACGAAAAATCACGATTTAACGGTTATTTTAACTCCGATTTTGATGATTTTTTACAGGTACATTTCTTGACCCTATATGAATACAATGAATGAATTCGATCTTCAATTTAAAATATTTACACAAGTGGTACCACAAAATCTTATGTTATACTTAATGAAAGTATAAATAAACTCTTAAGTGTTAATCAATCTATCGTTTTGTTGGGATACGAATTCTCCAAAACTAATTTCAACGATCCAAACCGTCAAACTTGTTTGTATATGCTTGGAGATCACATTAACAAAAAACACAAAAAACAAACATTCAGAGATCAAGTAACGGGACAAAGCATTTCGACGGTTATAAACAAAAAATTACGATTTAACGGTTATTTTAACTTCGATTTTGATGATTTTTTACAGGTACATTCCTTGACCCTATATGAATACAATGAATGAATTCGATCTTCAATTTAAAATATTTACACAAGTGAATACCACAAAATCTATTGTTCTACTTAATGAAAGTATAAATAAACTCTAAGTGTTAGTTAATCTATCGTTTTGATGGGATACGAATTCTCCAAAACTAATTTCAACGATCCAAACCGTCAAACTTGTTTGTATATGATTGGAGATCACATCAACAAAAAATCACAAAAAAAAAACATTCAGAGATCAAGTAACGGGACAAAACTTTTCGACGGTTATAAACAAAAAATCACGATTTAACGGTTATTTTAACTCCGATTTTGATGATTCTTTACAAGTACATTCCTTGACCCTATATGAATACAATGAATGAATTCGATCTTCAATTTAAAATATTTACACAAGTGGATACCACAAAATCTTATGTTATACTTAATGAAAGTATAAATAAACTCTAAGTGTTAGTCAATCTATCGTTTTGATGGGATACGAATTCTCCAAAACTAATTTCAACGATCCAAACAGTCAAACTTGTTTGTATATGCTTGAAGATCACATTAACAAAAAATCACAAAAAATAAACATTCAGAGATCAAGTAACGGGACAAACCTTTTCGACGATTATAAACGAAAAATCACGATTTAACGGTTATTTTAACTCCGATTTTGATGATTTTTTTACAGGTACACTCCTTGACCCTATATGAATACAATGAATGAATTCGATCTTCAATTTAAAATATTTACACAAGTGGATACCACAAAATCTTATGTTCTACTTAATGAAAGTATAAATAAACTCTAAGTGTTAGTCAATCTATCGTTTTGTTGGGATACGAATTCTCCAAAACTAATTTCAACGATCCAAACCGTCAAACTTGTTTGTATATGCTTGGAGATCAGATCAAAAAAAAAATCAGAAAAAACAAACATTCAGAGATCAAGTAACGGGAAAAAGCTTTTCGACGGTTATAAACGAAAAATCACGATTTAACGGTTATTTTAACTCCGATTTTGATGATTTTTTACAGGTACATTTCTTGACCCTATATGAATACAATGAATGAATTCGATCTTCAATTTAAAATATTTACACAAGTGGATACCACAAAATCTTATGTTATACTTAATGAAAGTATAAATAAACTCTTAAGTGTTAATCAATCTATCGTTTTGTTGGGATACGAATTCTCCAAAACTAATTTCAACGATCCAAACCGTCAAACTTGTTTGTATATGCTTGGAGATCACATTAACAAAAAACACAAAAAACAAACATTCAGAGATCAAGTAACGGGACAAAGCATTTCGACGGTTATAAACAAAAAATTACGATTTAACGGTTATTTTAACTTCGATTTTGATGATTTTTTACAGGTACATTCCTTGACCCTATATGAATACAATGAATGAATTCGATCTTCAATTTAAAATATTTACACAAGTGGATACCACAAAATCTTATGTTATACCTAATGAAAGTATAAATAAACTCTAAGTGTTAGTCAATCTATCGTTTTGATGGGATACGAATTCTCCAAAACTAATTTCAACGATCCAAACCATCAAACTTGTTTGTATATGCTTGGAGATCACATCAGTAAAAAATCACAAAAAATAAACATTCAGAGATCAAGTAACGGGACAAAACTTTTCGACGGTTATAAACAAAAAATCACGATTTAACGGTTATTTTAACTCCGATTTTGATGATTCTTTACAAGTACATTCCTTGACCCTATATGAATACAATGAATGAATTCGATCTTCAATTTAAAATATTTACACAAGTGGATACCACAAAATCTTATGTTCTACTTAATGAAAGTATAAATAAACTCTAAGTGTTAGTCAATCTATTGTTTTGTTGGGATACGAATTCTCCAAAACTAATTTCAACGATCCAAACCGTCAAACTTGTTTGTATATGCTTGGAGATCACATAAAAAAAAATCAGAAAAAACAAACATTCAGAGATCAAGTAACGGGAAAAAGCTTTTCGACAGTTATAAACGAAAAATCATGATTTAACGGTTATTTTAACTCCGATTTTGATGATTGTTTACAGGTACATTCCTTGACCCTATATGAATACAATGAATGAATTCGATCTTCAATTTAAAATATTTACACAAGTGGATACCACAAAATCTTATGTTATACCTAATGAAAGTATAAATAAACTCTAAGTGTTAGTCAATCTATCGTTTTGATGGGATACGAATTCTCCAAAACTAATTTCAACGATCCAAACCATCAAACTTGTCTGTATATGCTTGGAGATCACATCAGTAAAAAATCACAAAAAACAAACATTCAGAGATCAAGTAACAGGATAAAGCTTTTCGACGGTTATAAACAAAAAATCGTGATTTAACGGTTATTTTAACTCTGATTTTGATGATTTTTTACAAGTACATTCCTTGACCCTATATGAATACAATGAATGAATTCGATATTCAATTTAAAATATTTACACAAGTGGATACCACAAAATCTTATGTTATACTTGATGAAAGTATAAATAAACTCTTAAGTGTTAGTCAATCTATTGTTTTGATGGGATACGAATTCTCTAAAACTAATTTCAACGATCCAAACCGTCAAACTTGTTTGTATATGCTTGGAGATCACATCAACAAAAAATCAGAAAAAACAAACATTCAGAGATCAAGTAACGGGACAAACCTTTTCGACGGTTATAAACGAAAAATCACGATTTAACAGTTATTTTAACTCCGATTTTGATGATTTTTTTACAGGTATACTCCTTGACCCTATATGAATACAATGAATGAATTCGATCTTCAATTTAAAATATTTACACAAGTGGATACCACAAAATCTTATGTTGTACTTAATGAAAGTATAAATAAACTCTAAGTATTAGTTAATCTATCGTTTTGTTGGGATACGAATTCTCCAAAACTAATTTCAACGATCCAAACCGTCAAACTTGTTTGTATATGCTTGGAGATCACATCAACAAAAAATCACAAAAAACAAACATTCAGAGATCAAGTAACGGGACAACGCTTTTCGACGGTTATAAACAAAAAATCACGATTTAACGGTTATTTTAACTCTGATTTTGATGATTTTTTACAGCTACACTCCTTGACCCTGTATGAATGCAATGAATGAATTCGATCTTCAATTTAAAATATTTACACAAGTGGATACCACAAAATCTTATGTTATACTTAATAAAAGTATAAATAAAACTCTAAGTGTTAGTCAATCTATCGTTTTGTTGGGATATGAATTCTCCAAAACTAATTTCGACGATCCAAACTGTCAAACTTGTTTGTATATGCTTGGAGATCACATTAACAAAAAATCACAAAAAACAAACATTCAGAGATCAAGTAACGGGACAAAGCTTTTCGACGGTTATAAACGAAAAATCACGATCTAACGGTTATTTTAACTCTGATTTTGATGATTTTTTACAGGTACACTGCTTGACCCTATATGAATGCAATGAATGAATTCGATCTTCAATTTAAAATATTTATACAAGTGCATACCACAAAATCTTATGTTGTACTTAATGAAAGTGTAAATAAACTCTAAGTGTTAGTTAATCTATCGTTTTGTTGGGATACGAATTCTCCAAAACTAATTTCAACGATCCAAACCGTCAAACTTGCTTGTATATGCTTGGAGATCACATTAACAAAAAATTACAAAAAACAAACATTCAGAGATCAAGTAACGGGACAAAACTTTTCGACGGTTGTAAACGAAAAATCACGATCTAACGGTTATTTTAACTCTGATTTTGATGATTTTTTACAGGTACAATCCTTGACCCTATATGAATACAATGAATGAATTCGATCTTCAATTTAAAATATTTACACAAGTGGATACCACAAAATCTTATGTTGTACTTAATGAAAGTATAAATAAACTCTAAGTGTTAGTCAATCTATCGTTTTGTTGGGATACGAATTCTCCAAAACTAATTTCAACGATCCAAACCGTCAAACTTGTTTGTATATGCTTAGAGATCACATCAACAAAAAATCACAAAAAACAAACATTCAGAGATCAAGGAATGGAACAAAGCTTTTCGACGGTTATATACGAAAAATCACGATTTAACGGTTATTTTAATATATTTTTATATGGTATAGTATTATTGTTTTATTTCTTTTCATAATTATTTTGGTAAACTAAACTTCTCATAATTTGAATGATTTTTAATGTTTGGTTTTTCTATACTTAGTTTATGCGGAAGAGAGTTCTGACGTGGAAAACCTTACTGAAAACATCTTCAACATAACTCTTCAAGGCAATAGATGAAGCCAAAGTTTCAATACAATTTCATGATGATCGATGTAAATTGAAGATTTTGTAGATAGAGGTGTAAACTTTTGAGAAAGACTTACAATCTTGAAAACAAAAACTCTTTCATTTTGCATATCCTTGCATATTTAATATTTGTAATAGATTAGTAGTGAATGTATTATTTTTTTATTAGGCTCTTATTTTCGAATGTAGATATAGTACTTAAACGACAAATGTTTTAATGTTTTGAAGTAATATTTATGTGGCAATGTGTGATATGTACAAATTTAAAAAAAAATATATTTTTTTCTTAACGGGTCAGAACGGGTCGGGTCACTTTACCCGTTGGGTAAAGTGACCCGACCTGTTAAGGACCCGTTAAGATAACGGGTGTGACACGACACGACCCGTTAAGATAACAGGTGTTACACGAAAACGACACGAACACGACAGACACGACCCGTTTGCCAGGCCTAGCCACCTCCATCGTGTTCTCTCGAGGTACGGCTCGAATTGGTTGGGGACTTGGAAGATTTGCAATTACAGCAAACCCTAAACTAACTCTTCTCTTTCGCGATCCCAAAAAAATAGTAACAACTGGATTTAAGTTTTTATATTATCGAGAAGATGTTGATTGTTTTAGATTTCAAGGCTCTTCCGTTGATTTTCTAGGGATTGACTTCGATTGCTTCCATTTTGTCATCGGAAAATAGGACGAAGAAGATGTACTTTTTTTAATTCTTGTTTTATTTTTGTTATTAATTAATAGTTTTTTTATTTGTTTTTGACCACATAGTGCAAAGTTGATAGCCACGTCAGCACAAATATGGATTTATTTGTCGTGTCATTATTTAATGGCAAACTTAACAGATTGTCTAACGGATGTATGAAATTGAAATAAAATAATAATTAATGTATGAGATTGAAATGATTTAAAGATGTTGTATGAGATTGCAATTGACCCCAAACCTGAGGTGGTAAAATGTAATTTACCCTAAAATAAAAGAAAAAACTATTCTACTCTACCGGTGGTCGTTCAGATTTTCGCTGCAGTTCAGCCTCATGTTCAGCATCAAACTTCCACTCCCGGAAATAGAACTTGAATATGTTGTCGATACACTTCATCAAATTTAGGTCACTTTTGTTAATGTCCCAGTCAGACTGTTATGCAAAAATTAATAAATGATAAATGAATCTAATATATTATATTTAACGAATATAATTATTATTTAACTAATTAATTAGCACGTACTTCTAACTCATCGATCAAGTGTGTCTTTATCTTCTCGGGGACAGCTCTCCAAGATTCCCAATCAACACCATATTTGTTACGCACTAATGCCTCAACGTCGCACCTAAGCCTAGTGCGCATATCTAACTTCTCCACTCCATTTAATTCTTCAGTAGTGATTCGGAAGTGGCTTCCACTAAAAATGCATTGGACTCATGGCGCAGCTCTCTTCTTTTTCTTGTCTACGAACAAAATATAATTTAAATAATCTAGCTAAATATTTAATTTATACAACACGTAAAATTTAGTGCGTGTTACCTTTTCCGGAACCTTCACCCTCGCTTCTCTTTGACGAACGAGCACTAGATTCGATCATCGTACTTAAATTCAAACAACAATTGAAATAATAATCTGAATCAAGTCAATCATTTTCGAAACGAATGGTGAAGAATAGGGACAGCGAAACTGCAATTATATAGCAAGTTTAGGGATCTTGCGACGACATCTTCGTCCCGCATAACCCTAGAGTAAATTAGGCCTGGCAATTTCTGACACGACCCGATAACCCGACACGACACGACATGAAATTAACAGGTGTTTGGGTCGACACGATAACGAATCGGGTCTTATCGGGTAACCCGATAAGCACCTGTTAAGATAACGGGTTGGGTCGGGTATACACGTGGGTAAACACGATACACGATAAGCAGAATATTATTTTTATAATTTTATAACCCTAAAAAAATACTGTAATAATTATATACATTAATTTTACAATTTTATACCCCTAAAAATTATAATAAATATATATATATATATATTAAATTAACTATAAAATTTATAATAATTATAATTATTATATATACTATAATAATTATACCCCCAAAATATTAAGTCTATCTATACTAATTATATATATATATATATATATATATATATATTAAATTTTATAAAAACTATAATGCATATTAATTAATAATTTAATATGCATGAATCATGATCATGCATTTACCAACTTGCCGCCCTTTTTGAAAAAACAATGGAGGGAAAATGAAAATGTTAAGAAAAGTTGAAAATAAAACAAAAAAGTGAGGGAATTAGGGAAAGATGTTGGAGGGAAAAGTGAAAATGATAAGAAAAAGTTGAAAAGGAAACAAAAAAAAGAGGGAAAAATGAAAATTAATAGAAGTGGTGAGAAATTTTTTTTTTTTTTTTAAGTTATTAACTTTTTATCACACACATGACTGTCATGACATATCTCACTATTTTTATAATGACACACGTGACACGTGATGTATGTACTATTCCGTGTACCAGTCAATTATAATTTATACGTACAAAATAAATAGATTTAAATCTACTTAATAAATATATATATATATATACACACACACACACACGGAACTTGATTGATTGCATACGAATTCTCCAAAACTAATTTCAACGATCCCAACCGTCAAACGTGTTTGTATATGCTTTGAGATCACATCAACAAAAAATCATAAAAAAATAAACATTCAGAGATCAAGTAACGAGACAAAGCTTTTCAATGGTTATAAACTAAAAATCACGATTTAACGGTTATTTTAACTCTGATTTTGATGATTTTTTATAACTACACTCCTTGACCCTATATGAATACAATGAATGAATTCGATCTTCAATTTAAAATATTTACACAAGTGGATACCACAAAATCTTTTGTTATACTTAATGAAAGTATAAATAAACTCTAAGTGTTAGTCAATCTATCGTTTTACGAATTCTCCAAAACTAATTTCAACGATCCAAACCGTCAAAATTGTTTGTATATGCTTGGAGATCACATCAGCAAAACATCACAAAAAAAAAAAACATTCAGAGATCAAGTAACGGGACAAAGCTTTTCAACGGTTATAAACGAAAAATCACGATTTAATAGTTATTTTAACTCCGATTTTGATGATTTTTTATAACTACACTCCTTGACCCTATATGAATATAATGAATGAATTCGATCTTCAATTTAAAATATTTACACAAGTGGATACCACAAAATCTTATGTTATACTTAATAAAAGTATAAATAAACTCTAAGTGTTAGTCAATCTATCGTTTTACGAATTCTCCAAAACTAATTTCAACGATCCAAACCGTCAAAATTGTTTGTATATGCTTGGAGATCACATCAGCAAAAAATCACAAAAAAAAAACATTCAAAGATCAAGTAACGGGACAAAGCTTTTCAACGGTTATAAACGAAAAATCACGATTTAACGGTTATTTTAACTCCGATTTTGATGATTTTTTATAACTACACTCCTTGACCCTATATGAATATAATGAATGAATTCGATCTTCAATTTAAAATATTTACACAAGTGGATACCACAAAATCTTATGTTATACTTAATGAAAGTATAAATAAACTCTAAGTGTTAGTCAATCTATCGTTTTAGGAATTCTCCAAAACTAATTTCAACGATCCAAACCGTCAAAATTGTTTGTATATGCTTGGAGATCACATCAGCAAAAAATCACAAAAAAAAAACATTCAGAGATCAAGTAACGGGACAAAGCTTTTCAACGGTTATAAACGAAAAATCACGATTTAACGGTTATTTTAACTCCGATTTTGATGATTTTTTATAACTACACTCCTTGACCCTATATGAATACAATGAATGAATTCGATCTTCAATTTAAAATATTTACACAAGTGGATACCACAAAATCTTATGTTATACTTAATGAAAGTATAAATAAACTCTAAGTGTTAGTCAATCTATCGTTTTACGAATTCTCCAAAACTAATTTCAACGATCCAAACCGTCAAAATTGTTTGTATATGCTTGGAGATCACATCAGCAAAAAATCACAAAAAAAAAACATTCAGAGATCAAGTAACGGGACAAAGCTTTTCGACGGTTATAAACGAAAAATCAAGATTTAACGGTTATTTTAACTCTGATTTTGATGAATTTTAACAGCTACACTCCTTGACCCTATATGAATACAAAGAATGAATTTGATCTTCAATTTAAAATATTTACACTAGTAGAATTTATATACTTAATAAAAGTATGAATCAACTATAATATTAATAATTATATACATTTAATATTTGTAATAGATTAGTAGTGTATGTATTATTTTTTTTATTAGGCTTTCATTTTCGAGTGTAGATATAGTACTTGAACGAGAAATGTTTTAATGTTTTCAAGTAATATTTATGTCGCAATGTGTGGTATGTGCAAATTGTAAAAAAAAATATTTTTTTCTTAACGGGTCATAACGGGTCGGGTCACTTTACCCGTTGGGTAAAGTGACACGACCTGTTAAGGACCCGTTAAGATAACGGGTGTGACACGACACGACCCGTTAAGATAACAGGTGTTACACGAAAACGACACGAACACGACAGACACAACCCGTTTGCCAGGCCTAGAGTAAATATTCTTTCACTAAAAGGTTGACCGCCTATCATAAATGTTTACCCTTGTGCAACGAAGCATTGTCGCTCAAGATTTTTGCAAGAAATATTTGGTCGCGCTGGATTTTTGCAGGAAATATTTGGTCGCGCATTTGTTTGGGGCCAAATATTGTCTTACCTGCGTTTTTTTGCCAAACTTTGCACGACGGGGTCCTTTCTTTGTCGTGCAATGACTCTTTGCACGACATCACTGTCCGTCAAGACAGTTTTTTGGTACTTCAGTTACAGTGCGGCGAAATTGAGCAACGGTGTTTTGATTTCATCTCTCTAAACACCCTTGCACTACACATGACATTCGTGTCTTGTTTTCCGTGTTCGTTTCATTTTCACGACATACCCGATATCTTAACGGATCATGTTGTGTAACCCCCGTCAAAATAAACAAGTAATATGACCCGACCTGACCCGAAATTGACATGTTAATATTATCAAGTAATATGACCCGACCAGCTACCCGTTAAGGAAAATATATTTTAAATCAGTAAATAATGAAAATGAAAAACATAATTTGAGCCCCAAAAAATTGAAAACATAATACTAAATTTGTAGATGTATATCACATTGTAACATAAATATTACTTCAAAACATAAAAAACAACATTTATCTTTTAAGTATTACATACCCCAGAATAAGAGTTTAATGAAAAATATTAGTATGTTACTACAAAAGACCAAAGTTCACCTAAAAAATAAAATAAAATAAAAAAAAGACCAAATGTTCAAGGATATGCAAAATGATAACATAAAAACAACATTACATACCCCAGAATAAGAGTCTAATGAAAAAAAATTAGTACATTACTACAAAAGACCAAATGTTCAAGGATATGCAAAATGAAAGGAGTTGTGTTTCAAGGTTGCGGAAACCTTGCATGTTTTTTACAATAAAAACCTTCAATGTTCATCAATCACCAAGGGAAATGATATTGGTTTATTTTGAACTCCCTTAAAATACTATTCATGAAAAATACTATTCATGAGGCTTTGTATGGTTTTAATCATTCAAACGACGATGTAACCATCCTCAAAGCGTAAAGGATGCGATCACGAGTATTTGCATATTTTTTAACATTTTTCGCACTTGTAAGTTTTTTTGTTTTTTTTTTTAATGTGTTTTACAATTTTTTAATCTCACTTTTGCCTATTGTATACTATATTTTTAAATTTATATAGAATAATAGTATATTAATACATATTATGATATACAATATATACATATAGACTATGCAAAGTTTATATACAATAGGGTTTATATACATATTATGATATACAATATATACATTTAGTACATTAATACAAAGTTTTTTTTTATTAGTTTAAAAAATTAGAAACATCAAAATAACTTTTTTCTTAATATGTCAAAACGGGGTTACATGCATCTCACATAAACTTGTTAAGGGCCCGAAACCTATTATTTTTGTATCGTGTTAACGGGTCGTGTGAGATATTGCCAGGTCTACCTTGTGCGACGAGTTTGTCTTTGTCGCACAAAGTTCGGTCGCGCAAATAATTTTTTGTACTAGTGATTCTAATGTGCATTGGATAATATTATTTATGTGTTACTTATCAACAACATCATATTAATTTTGGACATGATCAACATAATATTAATCAAGGAGGGTTTTTTTTTTTTTGTTCTCTTTTTTTTCCAAGAATAAATGGAACTTCATATATATTCGATCGGTTGGTCAGACATATATGGCTACAAGCACAAAGTTATCTAACGTTCATGAGACGTCGGATAGTGCTATCCTAATAACAACAATTTTGTGTGGACTCATCGAAAATACTGACAAAATAGAAAAAGCTTGCAACCATTGCTTCTGCAGAAATCGTCGTTTTTCCTTTGGATTCTTCGAAGTATGGCAAATGTTCATGGCTAATGTTCACCTGCTTTCTAGCTCTTACTACCAGATCAAATACATACAAAATCCTAGCATATATACCATACATGTTTGATAATCATTCCGCATTAGTTTTTAATTCTAACTGTATGCTAAAAACTTGTTTAGTAAGGATAAAAACTGAAACTTCAAATTTGAAAGTTATTTTTGTGGGTTACCAAATTTCGAAATCAATTTTGATAAAACAGTTACAAGTATTCAAATTTTGGTTTTCTCTTTCATTCACGATGACGAGTTTCTCACCTATAGTAGATCATTACCGTGGTTAATTTATACGCATCCATATGACATACAATCGTAATACTTGGAAATCATCATAAAAATAAGGGCATCACAGACTAGGTCATCCTAATTGAAAACAAAGGTTCATCCATGGAGATTGTGATAACCAATTATCTTTTAGTGTGAGCAGTCAAATTATATGGCTTGTTAAGTGATTTTACTGTTCATCTTCTTCCTCTGCCTCAACTGCTGGATATACCCTCGTGAAGAACTATTTGCACCATGCTTGCTTCTAGTTCTCAACCTAACAGTTACATATATCTTTGATTTCTTGTTTGGTGTAGATCTTGATTACTAACCCAGTGCTTATTTATGTTGATTTTACTACAATCCAAGATGGTGTGGTACGATCGCCCATCTTGAGCTACAAATTTAATCTTACTGCAATCCAAGATGGTGCGGTATCATCACCTATCTTGGACTGCAGATCTGATTTTACTGCAAATTTTAGGTGGAGCGGTATAATCACCCACCCTACCTTGCATATTTAAATTTGCATGTTGTTTAATTTCATTGTAATTTTAGGTGGTGCGGTATAATCGCCCACCTTACTCTGCGTATTTAAATTTTCCTGTTACTTGAGTGGTGCGGAATAATCGCTCATCCTATGATATGTTATTTCAATGAGAATGGTGTGGTACAATCGCCCTCCTCATTCATCTTGAAAATCTCGAGCCTGAAGTTTTGAGTGCTTATCATTTTGGCCTGAAGATCAAAATGAAAAATTTGTAAGAAACAGAAGTTCTAACAGTACGTACTCCAAAATACATATTGTTGCAAGTTCTTACACATCTCAGTTTTCTTTCAGAAAAGAAAATGGCGAACCTGGCAAAGCTTGATTTTGTTGCCCTGGACATTACTGGGAAAAACTACCTTACCTAGGTAGTGGATACCAAGATCCATTTGGAGGTAATGAATCTTGGAGAAACAATCAAGGAGGAGAACAGTGTAACTTCTCAAGATAGGGCGAAGGCCATGATCTTTACCCGTCGCCACCTTGATGAAGGACTAAAAAGCGAGTACCTAACGGTTGAAGATTCGTTAACTCTTTGGAAGGCATTGAGAAACAAATACAATCACCAGAAAAATGTGATTCTTCCAAGAGTTTGTTATGAGTGGACTCACCAAAGGATCCAGGATTTCAAGGCAGTGGCTGAATACAATTTTACGATGTTCAGAATTAGCTCCCAGATGAAACTCTGTGGGGAAACCATCACCGAGGAAGATATGCTGGAAAAGACTTTTAGCAACTTTTATGCCTCAAACGTGCTCCTGCAGCAACAGTATAGAGAGTGAGGTTTCACTGAATGCAACCAGCTAATATCTGTGTTCCTGGTAGCTGAACAAAACAATGAGCTATTGATGAAAAATCATCAGTCCCGACCTACTGGATTTGCATCATTCCCAGACGTGAATGCTACTTCCCTCGAAGTGAACACCACATCCTCTGGTGGCAATAATTATAAACGAGGATGTAGACACATACGAGGATGGTGGAACGGGAAAGGCAAGAATCATGGTGTCTAGTTTCACAACCAGGTTCTAAGGCATAATTCAGGCTCGTGCTTCAAAAATGTGAATCACCACAAAGGCAAAACTTATATTAACAATGCTCCCAGAAACTTTGAAGGAGCCTGCCATAGGTGTGGTGGCAATAGGCCCTAGGCGAGTACTTGTCGTACCCCAAAACATTTAGTGGATCTATATCAAGCCTCCATTAAGGAGAAGGGTGTCAAGACCAATTTTCTTAACCAGGTTAAACCAATAGATATACCTGATCCAGTGTGCGACTTATTAGGGCAGTTGAACACAACCCATCTAGATGTCTCGAACTTCATTGTGGAAAGGGGGAATGAAGTATACTAGTCCGACTGAATCATTTATGTTTGATGTACCGAACTTTTAGTTTGAAAGTAGCATTTCAAATTCAATAAAAGTGGCATTTAAATTTCCTATTATGAATTGCTTTTAACCGGGATCCCTTTACTCAAAAAACATGGATAAGCACTATGGTCATTCTTAAAACAAGAACAATGGCGGAGATATTTGTCTTGCAGACAACGCAACCACGCATACAATACTTCGACATCGAAAGTATTTCTCAAGATTGATCCTTACAAAAGTAAGGGTAACAACAATATCAAGCCAATCAGATGTAATTGAAGGCTCAGGGAAAGCCCAGATTGTGTTACCAAATGGAACAATATTGTCCATACAGAATGCATTGTACGCTACTCGATCTACTCGAAATTTGTTGAGTTTCAAAGACATACGTTTAAATGGATACCACATTGAAACAAAAAGTGCAGAAAAATGTGGAGTATCTATGCATTACCTCCAATGATACCCAGAAGCGTATATTAGAGAAGTTGCGTGGTTTGACGAGTGGATTGTATTATACATACATAAAGACAATTGAATCACATACTATCATGAACCAGAAGTTCATTGATTCAAAAGCTTACATGCTTTGGCATGACTGTCTCGGTCACCTAGGATCTACCATGATGCGTATGATCATTACCAACTCTAAAGGACATCCATTATTGAGTAGACACATTGCTATCTTAAATGATAACCCTTGCAAGGCTTGTTCTCAGGGGAAGTTGGTAATTAGACCATCACAACTAAATGTTGATGCTGAATCCCCATCATTTCTACAAAGAATTCAAGGGGATATTTGTGGTCTTATTCAACCATCTTGTGGACCATTTCGATATTTTATGGTTTTGGTTGATGCATTTAGCCGATGGTCACATGTTTGTCTCTTGTCTACTCAAAGTGTAGCTTTCGCGAAACTTCTTGCTCAGATAATTAAGTTGCGAGCACATTTCCCAGATTACCCCATTAAGTCAATCCGACTTGATAACGTTGGTGAATTTACGTCTTAAACAAAATTGCTAGTTTCTGCATGGGGACATGCCATCTTACATGCTGCATCATTGGTTTGATTGAGACTTATAGCCCACCACCAATACTCCTTAGTACAACTCGTGTTTGGGCATCAGCTAAACATTTCACATTTATGAGTTTTTGGTTGTGCTGTTTATGTACCTATTGCACCACCACAATGCACTAAAATGGGACCTCAATGCAGACTGGGAATTTATGTGGGTTTTGATTCACCATCTATCATTAGATATTTAGAACCATTGACAGGTGATATGTTTACAGCTCGTTTTGCTGATTGTCACTTTGATGAGACAAGCTTCCCGTTGTTAGGGGGAGAAAAAATTGTTCTAGAAAAACGGCAAGAGCTAATGTGAGGTGTTCCCACCTTATCTCATTTCGATCCACGTAGCACTTAATGTGAAAATGAAGTGAAAATGATCGTTTATCTTCAAGGTATTGTCAATCAAATGCCAGATGCATTTAATGATGCTATGAAAGTGACAAAATCATATATACCAGCTGCAAATGCACCTGCAAGAATTGATATCCCTGTTGGACAAAATAATGTGGCGCTGAATGATTCATCTGGTGCACGCTTGAAGCGTGGTAGACCTCCAGCTTCAAAAGATTCAGCCCCTCGAAAGAGAAAGATGAGGGCACAACTAAATCCAAATGAAATCATTCAAGAAGAAAAAATGAATGACAAATCCATAATTCATGATTCTGTACTTTCAGAACAAGAAAATGTCCTTGATGAGACATATGTACCTAAAGAAACAGATGTACATGAAAGCAAAGAAGCGAAATGTTTTTGGACCAGTAGTTCAAACCCCGCCTGATATAAACCCTGTGGGTTAGAAATGGGTATTCATGAGAAAGCAAAATGAGAAAAACGAGATTGCAAGATATAAAGCACGACTTGTTGCACAAGGCTTTTCTCAAAGACCTAGAATTGATTATGAGGAGACATATTCTCCTGTAATGGACACAATTACGTTCTGTTACTTAATAAGTTTAGTGGTTTCAGAAAAACTTGACAAGCGACTTATGGATGTCATCACCGCGTATTTATATGGATAATTAGATACTGACATATATATGAAAGTTCCATAAGGACTTGAGTTGCCTGAAATAACTAACAAACCACGAAGTATACTCTCAATCAAATTAAGGCGATCATTGTATGAGCTGAAACAATCTGGACGAATGTGGTATAATCATCTCAGTGAGTATTTGATCAAAGAAGGGTATATCAGCAATGTCATTTGTGATGCGAAAATTAACTTAACACACAAATTAACCCTCTTTTGACAATTGTAGTATATATGTAAGTAGGGATCGTTCTTAAACCGGGGATTAGGAAGGATTGCTAAACACTTTAAACTGACTCAAATAAATAAAACTAAACTTTAAAACACTTAACTCAACTTAAAAGACTCAAAACAAGTTCACAAGACTCAAAATAAGCTAAAAACACTCAAAACTGCCTAAAACACAAACTGGGCAGATTTGACTCTAAACACAATTTTGGACGAATTTTGGTTCTAACTTGACTCAAAACACTTGAAAACACAATCTAAAACAGATTTTAACTAGTTAGACACTCTAACATAAAGGGGGATTTGGTTTTGGACGAAAATAAAGTAAACAAAAACAAGACTTTAAACTATGTAGATTTGCACGAATTTGGTGAAATTAGATGGATGATGGGCTAGTTAGGAGGTCTTTCTCCACACATGACATACTTGCATATAAAACAATCTCCAGTTGCTTATTCAATGAACCATGAACCTCAACACCCCAAGTTAATTAGGTATGCTTAAATTAACCCTCAGATTTCCTTTAAGTCATTGAATTGAATGGAATTAGCGCATTGCAATCAAATTATTCCTCAAAAGTTCTCTACATGAAAGCGCATAATAGGGAAACAATCAAAGATCATTAAATTCTATGAAAATCATAAGTGTTGAGGAGGCATTCGTAACTATGAAAGCGCATGATACTTATGCCAAGAATTTACTTAACATGATTGTGACTAACAACCTTTACTACTTATGAATATAAGTTCCCAACGATTAGGTGAAGTTTCTTTATATCCTAGCATCAGATTTATGCATGCAAATTAAGTGTGCACTCTCAATCCATATACATAAACAAGTTTTAATTCAAATAGATAAGTAAATTGAATTCACAATTCATGAAATAACAACTGGAAGTAATCAAATCATAATGCAAATATAGCCATGGTTTCGAAATTCCCCCTAGCCAAAAGGGGATTAGTTCCTCATACTCGCAAAGCAAAGATTCTTGAAATTAAACATTGAAAAACACAATAAAGATTACACCTAAAACGTTCCAGCAACTCCAAGTCGAATGACATGCACGTCTAGGGCTTTCCTCCTTCTTCCTTGCTGCGACAGAAGATGTGGGTGGTGGTTTTGGGGGTTATGAATGATGTATTCTTGCTTGGGATGATGAATGATGGCTGATTATGATGGTAGAGTGCGGCATGTTGTATATGGAAGTGTACAGAGTGAATGAATGAAGGAGAATGGAGGCTAGGGCTTGCGGCAAGGATTTTCTGAATGGCATAAGGGGTTCATGCGAATTTGTGGTTGAAAATATGTTCATATAGTCCTAGGGTTAATTAGATTAGGGTTACACTTAGTATATTTATTGGAAAAGGGCCCTAGGGTTCGGCAATAAGTGATTAAATCCACCTAGGAGGGGGTTTGGCCCACTTAGTTTCATAAAATGATTTGTGTAACCCAAATCTATAAGGAATGAGGCCCTAAAAATCAAATTCAATCAGGGATAGGGCCTAGAGGGTGTGGCACATATTGGAGGGAAGGAGGGAATGGCTTGCAAGGTAAGGCAAGGCCTTCTAGAAGGGAATAGGCGCCACCTTTGTAGGGTTTCTAGGACTAATGTGCTTTGTGGCTGATTTGGGACTTCTAGAAGAGAATGCTTCTAGAAATAGGTTCAAGAAATATCTATTTAGGTCCCCTTGCTACTAGGATTAAGGCATGATAAGGTTAGGATAGGATAAGACAAGATTAGGTTTTGGATAATGTTGGATAAGGTTTTGGATATGGTTTCCTCTTTTGAGCTTCCTTATCCACTTTGTCTTGAGTTTAAATTCTTCATCTTCTTATCAGATTTCTAGCCTTTTGAACTCCAAATTCGTCCATCCATGTTGGCCCATATACAAGCTATCCATTTAGTGCCCAAAACTGCTCCAAAATGCACTTTCTTGGTACTTTAACCCTTTGGACCTACAAACACACGAAAATGAGTTGAAATACGATTAACTAAGAAATAATAGCACAAATGCACAAGAATAAGCTAGCTACGTCACCTAAATATGCTCCTATCAATTTGCCCGTTTGTGTTCATTAAGAAATTCAACTCTGGATTCGTTATAGTGACAGTATATGTCGACGATATGAACCTAGTTGGAACTCCTGAAGAGCTCAATAAAACTGCTAAATATCTGACAAGTGAATTTGAAATGAAAGACCTTGGAAAAACAAAATATTGTCTCGGCCTACAGATCGAGCATTGTGCTAGTGGAATTTGGTCTATCAATCAGCTTACATTGAAAAAATCCTGAAGCGATTTGGCATGGACAAGGCTTATCCACTCAGCATGCCAATGGTCGTTTGTTGTTTGGACATTAAGAAAGATCCATTCCGGCCAAAAGAAGATGATGAAGTGGTTCTTGGTCCAGAAGTACCATATATGAGTGCAATAGGTGCTTTATTGTATTTAGCACAATGTACTAGACCAGATATAGCTTTTTCAGTCAACTTGTTAGTAAGGTATAGCTCTGCTTCAACAATTTGTCATTGGAAGGGAATCAAAGATATATTGCGATACCTTCGTGGGACAACAGACATGGGACTTTTTTACTTAAAGAAATCCACAAATGACTAGGTCCTTGTTGGATATGCAGATGCTGGTTTTCTTTCTGATTCGCATAAAGCCCACTCACAAACTGGATATGTGTTCAAGAATAGAGATACAACAGTCTCATGGCACTCAACGAAGCAAACATTAGTTGCTACATCTTCAAATCACACAGAAATCCTTGCTTTACGAGAAGTAAGTCGTGAGTGTTCTTGGTTAAGATCAATGATCCATCATATCCGGAATTCATGTGGTCTAACTCTGAAGACAGAAAATCCATGAAGATAATGCAGCCTATGTTGCCCAAATGAAAGAATGATTCATCAATGGCGATGAGACCAAACACATATCTCCAAAGTTTTTCAGTGCACATGAACTTTAAAGTTTTGAACTCAGACAAATCCGTTACAATGAAAATGTGGCAGACCTGTTCACCAAGTCTCTACCAAAGTGCACGTTTCAGAAGTTACTGCAAAGTATCGGATTACGTCGACTTACCAATCAGATAAATTTGAAAAATGTGGAATCAGGAGGAGATACATATCAGAAGAAGCATCCATGATACATGTATGTTGTACTCTTTTTCCTTCAATTAGGGTTTTTCCCACTGGTTTTTCCTATCAAGGTTTTAATGAGTCAACATAAGCATACTTAACACTGTATCAACAATCCAGATAAAGTTGTACTCTTTTTCCTTTGCTATGGTTTTTTTCCCACTGGGTTTTTTTCCAAGCAAGGTTTTAACGAGGCAACTAATGTTGATATGTAAGCATCCAAGGGGGAGTGTTGAAAACATTAGTAGTGTTGAAAATATTTGGCAGATTAATGAATGCCCACACAGATTTTCAACACCCACACAGTAATGTGGACTTTGGAAATGAAGGAGATCGTATTTTTCAAAAGGTATGTGCTGGTGTTTGGACCCAAATTTACACCATCGACCCATGCAATCAAGGCCATTGAGTGAGCATAGCTCTTAACCGTCAGATGAAAAATGAAGATAATTTTATTATTATTGAAAGATAATATTATGATTTTTATCATAATAATTATCGTTTAACAAATTATATTGATATTTTCTTATACGGGATAATAAGATGCAAAGTAAGTTTCCGAGCAAGCAGTACAATTCAAATGGACTTAGGACTCCTATTATTAGATTGAGCAGCAGCATGGTGATGGTGTATTAAGATGAGGTTTGAATAGTCAAGATGCATGGTTTTGGGATAATGTTGAAGTCAAGATAATGATGCAAATTGAAATGTCATTGGTACATGGAATTTGGATGACAGAGATCCACGACATTTAAATATTATAACCAATCTTTGGATTAGATTGGTGTTCTGCAAAGATGAAAGGAGCACATGACATTGACCCAAGAAATCTTGACTTTGAGGGATATTATCAAAAAGGTTCTTTATCACAATATATGGACACTGAGAGTTAGAATGGAACTGGAATAATTTATTTCAATGGCTGAGCATTACAAAATCTATAAATAGAGGCAGTGGCAACGACAAAAAGGACCTCCAAGTCAACACATAACTGCCCTATGCAAAACCACTCAAACATCTTGAGATTTTTTATTTTCTTTTTCCCCGCCGACACATCTTCAGTTTGGATAAACAACACTGTGAAGACAACTGGTGAACACCCTCAATTTGGATAAACAACATTGTTATTGTAGAATCAGCCGACCGAGGAGTACCTTCAGTTTGGATAAACAGCACTGCGTCGAGGCCAACTGGTTACCTATCCAAATCTCGGTCAAGAAGGGTTTCCGAATCCTTATTGGCAAAGGTCATCTTATTAGCCTTCTCGATGAAGTAAGGTGTTACGAGTTACGACATTCGGCGCATTGAATGCCGAGTGATTTTATGATTGGATACTCACAAGTGAGTTTCAAAGTTCAGCATTCTGACGGCCGAACCACATTCACCATCAAGACATACATTACCTTTGAATACTTGTGTCCGTACAATTTGGTGTCGATTAAACGTGCTTATGCTCTCATGAATATAATCACTGTGACCGAATTCGGCGCCGACGATTTGTGAACTTCGTAGAACTAGTAGCCTTGTCTTCAGGCTCGAGAATCCAAAGGCCGAGATTTGTTCCTTCCTCGGCCGCAGTCGCAAGATAAAGAAGTCAGCAACGTGCTTAACGCAACATCAAAAAAATTTACTCCTCGGTCGAGCTCAGCCGACGAGTTGGCATGCCCTGCATTCAGCCGAATGAAGTAGTTAGCTAATTAATTATTCTGCCTGCACGCCACGTAGGCTTTGTGTTTTGCAATTTTTAGGGTCAACATTTTGGCACGCCCAGTGGGACCCAGTGTTAAAACTACGAAGTTCATATGATATATCAAGATTCCAATTCGGCTCCACGTAGCCAATTGTACGAGCTCCTAGAGGAATTGAAAAAACACAATGAGGAACGAAAAAAATCTTTGGAAGTGGAAAATATTCTTCGTGGCCATACAAAGATGCAAAAGTCATTTGCTTACATGTTGAGAATAAAAGCTCCTGTTACCCTGCAATAGCAATGGGTAAATGAAGACAGGGCTCGATTTAATGCCTGGCTAGATGGAGAATATTTTCCTTACGTTTTCGACTACAAATCGATTCCATTTGAGGAATGGTTGGTTGGAAAGATCGGGGGGCAATTTTCCGCTTCGGCCGTAATTAGACATCAGCCTAAAAAAATTGTTAATTTGGCCGAAGAACAAAGGCCACCTATTTTTTCAGTTGAGGCTGAAAGTGTGGTAGGCCTAGAAGAAAATGTTCAAGTTTCTAAGCCAAAAATTGACTTAGAAAATAATCCGTCAGAAAAATGTTCCAATGATGAACAAGACCAATTCATGGTTTTAGTTGAACAAACCACGCCAATCGATATGATTATTGGTGATAAAGCCGATATGGAGCAATCCTATTCGGCTTAGTTGTTCGGGTTAAAAGCCGAAATTGGCGAAATTATTATGCCTAGGGAGCATAATAATTGTTCAACACATTCAGCGGCCGAAAATGAAAAATATTCCGCCAAGTCAAAAATATTTGGAGAAAAATCTTTTCTCGGCCTAGAGCGAAATCAATTTGAGAATTTTGATGTAAAAAGATCTCGGCTCGGAATAAAACATCGTTGGCCTCCTCCACTTTATGGTTCGGTCACTTTTATGTTCATTTGCTAAAAAATATATATATATATATATATATATAATGAATAAATAATTTTTTTTACCCATTCGGCCTTTTAGGCTAATGCATAAGAAAAAAAATGGGGGCAACAAGAGTGCGGCAATCCAAATATATATATATATATATATATACATATATATATTCTCAACACCCAATTCTTCTCGTTCTCAGCCTCGGCCCACTTTACAAAACTATATATATATATATATATATATATATATATAAAATAAAAAATAAAAAAAGATAAAAAGGGGAGAAACTTTTGACCGAAGGAATGGAAGGGCTGAAGGAGTATAAAAATGTCATTCGGCTGTTGGCAGAAGGTGTCAAAAAAAAAAAAAAAAACGCAAAAGAGGCCGAGGATATTAACCTATTTAGTCGGCTCAGAAGGAATGCTTTTGACCAAAGTGACCGAAAGAATGCTTTTGGCCACAAGAACAAAAATCATATGCATTGCTGACATTGGATATATAGTAGCATCACATCAATCAGGCTACCTATTTAGTCATGATTGCTAACAATGGGTTGTGTGTGTGTGTGTGTATGTATATGCATAGCCAAGGAACGAGCTATCAAGGAAGATTTTTCCTTCAGCCCTTCACCCCCAACTCTTCTTGACCTATATCATACATGCCAAGGTCGGCAAACTAGTGCTCGGTACAGGTTCTTTATGTGTGTGTATATATATATATATAGGCATGACCGACAAATTATATTAGGTAATCAGGTTACCTATATATCTCGGCCCTCGATGATGTTCGGTTTTCCTCGGTCCAAATTTTGTCGAGATGCTCGAAGAGGTTATTTATTAAAGTGGTCGAGCCTTGTATAGAATTGTGGCAGCCAAGGAAGACCATAGCGTTGGCAGTACAGAGATGTTGTTGCCGAGTAAAAAGTTTCATTATCGGCGATACGAGAGTTCTTCGATTGTACTAATTTCCTTAACCATTCGGCCTAAAAGCCGAAGTTCAAGGAAATTGCAGGGCAATGTTTAGACCCAAATTTACACCATCGGCCCGTGCAATCAAGGCCATTGAGTGAGCATAGCTCTCAACCGTCGGATGAAAAGTGAAGATAATTTTATTATTATTGACAGATAATATTATGATTTTTATCATAATAATTATCGTTTAACAAATTATCTTGATATTTTCTTATACAGGATAATAAGATGCAAAGTAAGTTTCCGAGCAAGTAGTACAATTCAAATGGACTTGGGACTCCTATTATCAGATTGAGCAGTAGCATGATGATGGTGCATTAAAATGAGGTTTGAATAGTCAAGATGCATGGTTTTAGGATAAAGTTGAAGTCAAGATAATGATGCAAATTGGAATGTCATTGGTACATGGAATTTGGATGATAGAGATCCACGACATTTAAATATTATAACCAATCTTTGGATTAGATTGGTGTTCTACAAAGATGAAAAGAGCACACGACATTGACTCGAGGAATCTTGACTTTGAGGGATATTATCAAAAAGTTTCTTTATCATAATATATAGACGCTGAGAGTTAGAATGGAACTGGAATACTTTATTTCAGTGGTTAAGCATTACAAAATCTATAAATAGAGGCAGTGGCAACGATAAAAGGGACCTCCAAGTCAACACACAACTGCCCTACGCAAAACCTCTCAAACATCTTGAAATTTTTTATTTTCTTTTTTCCCGCCGACACATCTTCAGTTTGGATAAACAACACTGTGAATGCAATCGACGAACACCTTCAGTTTGGATAAACAGCACTGTTGCTGTAGAATCAGCCGACCGAGGAACACCTTCAGTTTGGATAAACAGCACTGCGTCGAGGTCGACTGGGTACCTATCCAAGTCTCGGTCGAGAATGGTTTCTGAATCCTTATTGGCAGAGGTCATCTTATTAGCCTTCTCGGCGAAGTAAGGTGTTACGAGTTACGACATTCGGCGCACTGAACGCCGAGTGATTTTATGATTAAATACTCACAAGTGAGTTTCAGAGTTCGGCATTTTCACGGCCGAACCACATTCATCATCAAGACATACATCGCCTTTGAATACTTGTGTCTGTACAATCTAGTATCGATTCGACGTGCTTATACTCTCACGAATATAATCACTGTGATCGAATTTGGCACCGACGATTTGTGAACTTCGCAAAACCAGCAGCCTTATTTTTAGGCTCGAGAATCCGAAGGCCGAGATTTGTTCCTTCCTCGGCCGCAGTCGCCAGATAAAGAAGTCAGCAACGTGCTTAATGCAACATCAACAAATTTTACTCCTCGGCCGAGCTCGGCTGACGAGTTGGCACGCCCCGCGTTTAACCGAATGACTTAGTTAGCTTATTAATTACTCAGCCTGCGCGCCACGTAGCTTTGTAATTTTTAGGGTCAACAGCTGGCGTTGCTCTATAAATAGAACGCTTCGTGTACTATCAAAATACAGAGAAAATGAAAGATAAATAACATCAGTATCTATCCGTCCCTCTTTTATTTGTCATCCTCTTGTGTTATAGTTACAATGTGATATTTTACACTTGTTTCGCTTTTGTCATTAATAAAGGTTATCTCTCTAACTTTTACCTATTTATAACAAAAACCTTTATGGCCAAGATATCATATAGAAAGGGACCCTAGCTAGCAGCTTAACAATTAATTCATGTTGGATGAGCTGCATGCAAAAGTCAGCCATGGTATCCTACCATTTTTAATACCTTTGAAGGAAAGAGAGATGATGAACAGTTTGGAAGGTTCTAGGAAAGAGGACTAAGCTGACATTAAAATTTTGTCCCTACAACCCCGTGTGCTCTGACCCAATTGTTTTTGTCAACGGTTTCCTTACATCCATGGAACCAGTCCTCCAGATTTAAAAAAACCGAAACCGGTTTCTCAAAACTTGCTACTGTACATGTTTAGTCCTACCATTTTTTTCCACTATATATCCCTCGAAAACCTTCTCATTATTTCCATCTTCATTTCTTGTTGTTTCTTCCCACTATATTTCCTTGTTTATTATCATTCTCCTTTTTGGAAAAAGGTAGAGGTAGTTATATCAATAACGCAACTCTTTTCTTTTCCATTTTCCATTTTACTAACACGCATCTCAAATTCTAGAGTGTATACGTCTTCCTCTCACAATCACCTGCTTCCAAATACGCAGTACAGGCGTTTAACATGATTTTCCTTAATGGTGCTTCTTTAATTTCCAGGTTAGGTTTTGGAATATATCTCATGTCTCCAACGATGACAGTGTTGACAACTACCGAGAATGGGGAAAGTGATCAGTACCAAAATGGCGTGAAGCGCTTGAATGAGATTGGTATAAACAAACTTCCAAACAAGTACATACTGCCCACTTTAGAACGACCTAACCGGAGTGATGACCAGGAACCAAACGTATCCAACCAAAATCTGAAGCTGCCCATCATCGATTTCAAGGAACTGCAAGGTCCCAATAGACCCCAAGTCATTAAATCTCTGGCTAATGCCTGTGAACAATATGGCTTCTTTCAGGTGGGTATTATAGTACTAATTCTTATTTAGGTACTTGGGTTAATTGAGAAACGATTACTTTCAGCTAATTCCAAAATGAGTTATAACATTAAGCATATCTAGCACACCATGAGTTTAGCCAAGTTGGGTAGGACAGTATGCTCCATTCTCTGCATGTACCCAAGTTCAAAGTTTCCTTCCCGAAGTTTAGATGAATATAGTGTAATTATCTTATCATGGTGCAAAAAAATGTTAAGCGTGTTTAAAGCTTCAAAGTAATGGGTAATTGTGGTTTGATGCAGTTGGTAAACCATGGCATTCCAAGTGATATTACAAGCAGTATGACCGACGTGAGCACTAGGTTTTTTGAGCTCCCTTTCGAGGAGAGAGCCAAGTACATGTCCTCAGATATGCGTGCGCCAGTCCGATATGGGACTAGCTTTAACCAGAACAAAGATAAGGTGTTTTATTGGAGGGATTTCTTGAAGCTAATGTGCCATCCTTTACCAGATGTCCTTTCTCACTGGCCTTCGTCACCGGTGGACATGAGGTGAGAGCTCAAGCTCAGTGTGTTTGTTCTCCATAGGGATATGGCGGAAGTAATTAACGTGATCAATCATATATATTTTTAGCCTTCGAGACACTCATAAGTTTCGATTATGGTGTATTTCATTTACTAATTACATATTCTTGATCGCATCTCTTAAAAAAAGTCTAGACTTGCATTCCATTTGCATGTGTGAGTCCTCGTGCAAAACACGTATGCCGGAGATTGGTCAATTAAGCTACAAATAGTTTTATTGGTTGCTTTTAACTCTTCTCTCTTCCTATGTGGGTAAGTGCGGACATAAAGTATTAAGTAACAAACCAATCATCAACTTTCATATCCTTTAGTTTTCAAAATATAGTCTCTAAATTAGATCTCCCTAGCATTACTCTAAAGTATTTGGTCAGATATATTATAACACCTAGAATCAGGAGCAGTACTTCCTCGTGAGACCACACATAGTAGCTAACTCGTTATCCTATTCGAGCAATAATTAGTTTAATACTTAATAATTAAGATTTTAAAATGACAAGTAGGAATCATTTTCTTGTTCTACTCACATATGCATACATGTCTTTTTGTATTAAGATTAATTAAATACTAATTGGGTTTACACAATAGGAAACTGACGGCTACCTACGCAGAGGAAAACAAATACTTATTCCTAATGCTAATGGATGCCATCTTTGAGAGCTTACGAATTGTGGGAACCACAGAGAACACGACAGAAGAAGATGAAATGTTAAAGGACTTCAAAGATGGGAGCCAGCTAATGGTTGTCAATTGCTACCCGCCATGCCCCCAACCTGATCTAACCCTAGGGATGCCTCCCCACTCGGATTATGGGTTTCTTACAATTCTTCTCCAAGATGAAGTTGAAGGCCTTCAAATTAAAAAACAAGATAAATGGATCACCGTCGAACCAATCCCCAATTCTTTTGTGGTCAACGTTGGTGATCACCTTGAGGTGAGTTTTATTACTTATAATTAAGTAGCCACTTAAAAGTTTTTTACTACATGCATGAATCACGTTGCTAATCATATATTCAACAAAGACAGCACACGTTTATGTAAATGATTATATGTCCTTTTTATGTAAGAAATATGCTCAATAATGTGATCAATAGATATAATCCAAAAATTTTATCTTTCTCACTTAAGAACTGAATCCACATAAAACTTTTATATGCAAGGTAAACTTATTTCGTGAGAGATGTAATGTTATCCATAAACATGTAGCACTAAATTATTAAATTTTGTGTTGAATTATATGCTAATATACCATGTCATTGACTTGGTTTTTCTTGTGTTAGATATTTAGCAATGGAAAATACAAGAGTGCTCTACATAGAGTGTTGGTGAATTCTTTAAAAGGTCGGATTTCTGTGGCCTCTTTGCATACTCTACCTTTCACGCGCTCGGTTGGACCGTCGCCAAAACTTATCAACGAATCAAATCCAAGGCGGTACAAGGACACTAATTTTGCCAGCTTTCTGGAGTATATTTCATCTCGTGAGCCTAAATGGAAGAATTTCCTCGAGTCTAGGAAGTTATTAACCTAATTGAAAAGGCATGCATGTTATGCATGGAACTTCCAATGACTGGGAAAATCTGTTCGTTGACCTTTTGCAGTTTCAGTTATAATTATGTAGCAATGTTTCGTTGGAAGTTAATTTTTCTCTTTTTTTTTCTTTTGTTTTTGGGTGGGGTCCAGCAAAGGCTGATTAAAATCCAACCCTAGTGAGCACTACGTAGTTTAGTGCATGACAACTTTCACAAATGAGTTTATCAATTGTATTGATGGATATATGATGATATATGAAGTTTCTACGAATTATACAATTCTTTAGTTCTCGTTGTTACATGATATTGTTAGCGGTTGGTTTTTTTTCTTTCTGTTATTAAAAAAATTTCGGTGCATACATTCGAGATTTCACGACCAAATTTTTACTCATTCATAATGAAAATAAAAGCTACTTAGTTATGTGATAAATAACACCGTATTTAGTTGGCATGTGTAAGAGTGTTTTTCTACTATAGGAGTTTTGTAAGAACAGAAACAAGAATTACCGTTAAAACTCGATCGATCAATTGCGTCACCATCACGTAATTGCTTCTTCAAGAAGTACGGGAAGACTTGAAGTGCTTTTGTAATCACAAAAAAGCTCTCTCTTATGTTCCTTCGCTTGGCAAAGCAAGAATCCACCCAAAAAAGCAAGGCATTGGTATAGACTTTTTTCTCTTGAAGTTACAATCAACGGTGAACATACATCATTATTTTTGTTTGTACAAATTTCCGCTGAGGTTGAATTGACAGAGAAACCTTGCACGACAAATCCAAGAGACAAATGGAGTTATGACTAACACCGATGTTGTGTTTGCCAAAGGGGCCACTGATGCCTAATTCAAGATATAATTCTAGGTTTGTATAAGTGTGGCTAGAAAGAAATTAACCTGAAAAAGAAAAAAGACGGAAGCTTGGCTAGTTATAGGAAAACAAGGAGTAAACTCTAGCATCCATGTACGTTGAACCTTGGAGCAATGGTACCTTGTCTGCAAACGGCCTTAAAGTAGATGACTCTGATATATTATCAGTTCGCTTAATTGATCCGTCAAAGGTAAAACAGTCATGTTACGCTAATATTATACATGGCGTGCTCTAATAAGTTGAAATATTTAATGTTCCAACAATTATATTCTTGCGTATGCATTGGCAAAGTCAAGTTATATTATACGTTGACCAAAAGTTTTTAAATGAATGTCTGGTTAGCATCTTTTTTAAAACACTTAATAAGGTAGCGACCTTCTTAATATTATTGGATAACTACATGCAAATCAAACAAAGGACAATTTGAAGTTGCTGAGAATATAAATATTGAAGAAATGGAACCTCTATTTTTGTTCAAATATATTACAAGACACGATGAGTGTAAATTTTTGTTTAAGGCCAGTCGAATTCCACTTGGCTCTTTTGTTGACGCATCATCTTTATCAAACCTGTTTTTGATTGAGCATTCCGATCAATTTTAACATATTGCTCCTCTTAGATTTATGAAATATGTACTTAATAATGAAAAATGAAGGGAAGGACACATATTTATACCACATTGTTATATCATCACATATAACAAGTTATATATACAATCGACATCTAATGAAATAAATTTATTAATTGATGTGGCATGTACACATCACTTATCACATAAGATAATATACAAATAAATATATGATCTCCCTAACATTTTTCTAATAATATATAGGTGATTAAAGCAATGAGCCGGGGAATCATATTGCTAATCACCTTAGTTGTTATGACCTGAAGTGCTTTTGTTTAGGACGGATCTCGTCTAGCTAATAAGTCGAATAATCAAATTGACACTCTCAAGTAGTTTTGCACATCTTAAATTTGTGTAATTTTGTTTCCCTTGTGATATTTAACTTATTTGGGGTAATGTTTTCAATATATGAATCAAGGTTTGATTTTACTCATTCAGCTGATTTATTTTTGGGTCCATCATTCAACAGAAATTGATTATCTTCTGAACAAGACAAACTCTCAACAAAATTGAAGCAGCCTGGGTCAAATTCTGTGTGGTTGAATTTCAGCGTATAGATGGCTTGGACCAATGTTTCTAGACCGACATATTCTTGACTTGGGCTAAAAATGGGATTTCCTTGGTCTCTATCCACAAGGTTGTCGTTGGTTGGAAATGTAACAATCAAAACCAAGCAACCGAGTAACAATATTAGGTTATGATGATCTCCCAGCTTCTTCTTTTTAATATGCTCCTAGTCGCAGTAATAATATAACCTAATAACTGGCTACCTTTTCTTTGATATATAGCGATCTCTCATATACTACCAAGCTGATGTAGAAGTTATATGGCTCAACCATATGGAAGAAAAACCATTATTTATGGCCGTCTCATATCCTACCATGCTGATGTACAAATCATTTTCTAATAAATGAATTCCGTTGATACCAAATTAGGTTTGCCTATTGTGTGACTTAGCGGAACTCCTCCTCTCCCTAATGTAAAAATACCGATGTACTAAAAAAATAATAATCAAATAAGATAAAAAATAAATGAATTCCGTTTTCAACCCAAAAACATGAAAAAAATTTAGGTGTTCTAGAGTATCTGGTACTCTAGATGTTTTAACAGTTAGATCTTAATTTTTATATTTTAAATGAGGATCTAACGGTTAAAAACTCAAAGTACGCGATACCCCAAAACACCCAAGAAAGTTTCCCAAAATAAGTGTTTTGTGTTAGTACTTGTTGACCCTAAAAACTACCAAGTATACGTGGCTCGCATGCCCAGTAACTAAGAACTAACTATGTCCTAGTGAATGCAAGCGTGTCAACTCACAACCGACCTCGATCAATGAGTTAGATAAATATGGTGGTGTCAAATGCGCTTCTGACTTCTAATCCGAGAGATCATGGCCGAGGAAGGAACGCGTCTCCGCCTTGAGTTCTGGAACTTGAAGATAAGGTTCCTAGTTCACAATGAAGTTCAAATAAAGGTTCGGCTTTCAATGTGCCAAACACTTAAGTAACCTGAGTAACACTTCACTCCACTGAGAAGGCTAATAAAGTGATCTCTTTCATCTAAAAAATCAAAGACTCCTTGCTAGCATAGACTTTGATAGATAACCAATCGAACTTGAAGTAATGATGTTAATCCAAACTGAAGATACTTCTCGATCACCTGATTCTATGGCTCTAGTGTTTTTAATCCAAACTAAAGATGTCGCTAGTTGTTAATACAATGCTTTTACTTCAAATTGGAGGTGATGTTGACAAAGAAGTTAGGGTATTTAGTAATTCCAAAAGTATGAGAAAGTTTCGTATAGAGCGAGATTTTGCGCAGGGTGTTTGTGCATTGAGTTGAAGCTCATTTCCATGTTGTAGAACCTTTTCTATTTACAGGTATGAATTACATGATGGCCAAGTCTGCTGATGGTTTTATATTAATAATTTCCAATTCTTTGGCATATTCTCTAAATATACTCTGAATTATTCTCGACAGAAACTCTATAGCTGCCAAGTCTCACGGTCTTCGACTAGGACTTTGAATTTAGATTAATTATGTAATTGACTCCTCCTTTATCTAGAAACCAATCTTGATCCTTAATATTTATCTTATCCAATAGCTTAAAGAATATGAGTTGAGTGCATGCAAAATCGAGTCCATATAGTACCAAAGTTGGAACAAACACAATGGGAGTGAGTGTAAAAAATAAAAACCCTGACAAGCGCTAGACATCAAATGATAGGAAAAAACCTTAGCAAGCAATCTTTGCCTTTGGATTGGGAGTTAGTGGCAGTTTCTCTTGGTATTTTCTGTAATACCCTGAAAATTTAAATATATGAATTTGATATTCATAATTATGAATATGTGTAGAAAATCGAAAATAAATCAATTTATTGTTATGAATTTCGAACGAATAAAATGTGAAATCCTACTTGCAGATTTTATTAATATTTATGTCATATAATTTTTCATTAAGTGAAAAATAACGAAAATGCCCCTAGTTGATTAATGTAATTATACGATGATGTATTTTTATCCTCATATATTTTATCGTTTTCTTGACATGTTTGAATAGAGAACGATTCTACGAGCGTGTATGCAAAAATCGTTCGCCAATAGGAGTTATAACGAATGAAATGGAAATGAACGAAAGTAGGGGCAAAATAGTCATTTTGCCATGATTTTGGGAAGGTTCCAGATTTTGTTCTGGATGGAAATAGGCTACGGGAAAAAAAAGAAAGGGCAAAGAAAAAGAAAAGGGTGGAAGGAAGAAGGAAGGGGGGATGCCCAATCAAGAGGAGAGAAAAGAGAAAGGGACCAATGTGAAGGAGAGAAAATAAAGAAAGGAAGGGAAAGGAGAAAGAGAGGAGCACCAGATCATTTGATCCGGTTTCGAACCGCCGACCTGATTGGCTTTCTTTTCCTTCTCCGACGAGTTTTCATCAATTTTTCTAGTGAATCACATCAAACTACCACATGGAAAACACTTCTTGACCTTCCCTCTTCCTATTACACCCCAAAAATCAAGAGATTTGGCTTTGAATTTGGGAAAACCACACCAGTGGGTGCGGCGGTTCTTGCATGAGATTCACCAATTTTGAAATGATTTCATCCAATTACTACCACCATTCGACTCCCCTTGAGGCTTGGAACAAAGCCCAAGCAACTATAAGGGCGGTGGAGCACCAGAGGTGATGGATTAAAGCCACCCTTTTCTAGGGTTTCCGACGGGTTCGAGGGAAATTAGAGCTTTTCCAGGTTAAATTGGACTTGGCCACAGGTATAAAACTTGCTCTACTCATTGAGATATTCATTTCTGTAATTTTTGAGAATTTTTAGAAAATGTTGAAATTTTCCAGCGAGTTGAAGCGGCCGACCGCCACCCAGGGCGGCATGTGCGGCGGTGCGTGTCCAGAGGGCTGTCGATGCTATTTTTAGACTAAATTAGATGTCTTGTATTCAGTTTTGATATTCGTATGGCGTAGGTTGATCGTTTGAACCTCAATTCACTACAATACGTTCCTTGGTCAATATATGAATCGACGATCCAACCGTTGGATCGTCACCAAACTTTAATACGTAATAGTACGTAATATTTGGGGACCATAGAAACTTACGGATTGGGAATCAGAAGCATGGATCTTCCCAAATTAAATTTCTAAGTTTGTAAAATCAAACGTTGATTGCCACTTGAATTTGCAAGTAGCGGAGATCCAGCCGTTGGATCGTAATAAAATTTTAGTATGTTGTTTTAGAAGCATAATGTGGATGTTAAGAAGTTACGGATCATAAATCTAATAGGCGGATCTTCCTGTTTAGACTTCTAGGGTTGTGGACCCTATCCTCGATATCGATCCATGTTTACTAATTGTGATCTAGAAAATAAATAAAAGAATGAATTATGAACTACGAAAGGCTTGATCCCTATTGAGGGTACGTAGGCAGTCTAACAGGGGTTAGATGCAGCCTTAAATATTTGAGATTTATCTTATGTTGGGAAGTTGATATAAGAGAAGGAATTGGGCATTAAATTGAGAATTTAATCATATATTTTGGTAACTAAAATATGGTTAGAGAAGTGTTCAGGGATTAAGGCATTTAGGTAAAGAATAGTGATTATTAGTAGTAAATTAAACAACAGTTTAATTGCGCCTATCATCAGAACTTTTTTCCAAAAATAAATATTTCGGGGGCGGGGTGTTACAAATGGTATCAGAGCAAATGATCCTACTCTACAATATGGAATATTTTCAAGTTCTTATTGGTGTGAATTATGATATGCATTGTGGTTGCATGATTTCAAAATTTTTGTGAATAAAGTAGCATTCATGTGATATATATATATATATATATATATATGTGTGTGTGTGTGTGTGTGTGTGTGTGTGTGTGTGTGTGTGTGTGTGATACATATATGATTTGCATTGTGTTTGTGGTGCAATTTCTATGGTGATTATGGAATTCAATTAGTGGGAATTATGATTTGCATTGATATTGCATTATTCCTTAAGTACCTTGAATAATGAGGAAGTTATGTGGAATATATATATATATATATATATATATATATATATATATATTGTGAATCATCATGAAAGCAAGTAAATTGGATTGGTAATATGTTATGCATTATGGAAATTTGAATGTTAAAGTGATTGTGAAATGGCGACAAGTAGATGGAAAAGTCGTAATATACCTGTGCAATTTGAGAAATGTTGATTTGGGTGGAAAAAGGCCCGTGGATGTTGAATTGGGCAAAAAAGGCCCGTGAATGTCGAATTTGGGCATGATAGCCTGTGGAATGGGAGAAATGTTTAGTTAGGCAAAAAGAACCTGTGGATATTGATTTGCGCAAAAAGGCACGAGGATGTGTGATGTAATCCCACATCGCACAGGGGAGTGGATCCTGTAAGCCTTATATGTATATTCTCATCTCTACCTAGCACGAGGCCTTTTGGGAGCTCACTGGCTTCGGGTTCCTTTGGAACTCCGAAGTTAAGCGAGTTTGCACGAGAGCAATCCCAGGATGGGTAACCCACTGGGAAGTTCTCGTGTGAGTTCCCAGAAACAAAACCATGAGGGCATGGTCGGGGCCCAAAGTGAACAATATCGTGCTACGGTGGATTCAAGCCCGGGATGTGGTAGGGACCTGGGCCGGGATGTGACATGTGATTTGGACAAAAATGCCCAAGGATGTGTGATTGGGCAAAATGGTCCCGTGAACGATGAGTGGGCAAAATGACCCATGAAATTTGAAGGAATGGTTGAATGGGCACAAAGACCCAATGTTTCCAGGAAAAAGCTCCATGTGTAGGCTGTGAGAATAAATGATTGAAGTGAAAAAAAAATATGTGTGATGTGTATTGGCTAGGTGTATTACAATCTTTTCCAGTCTACTAGTCACTGACTGAGATAAAAAGAAAATCATGGTAAAATCTTTGTTTGGCCAATGATGATTATGCTTAGAAATTCTTTATAATTGCATGGCCAATAATAGAGATGGATGGAAATTCTAATATTAATGAAAGTCATGACGATTTATCGAATGGAAATGAAATCATAAACCGAGGTTATGATTATCCATTATAATTGAAATGGTGGGAGGACCATGGAGATTCTTCATTTATTGAATTATTGGTGGTCCTGAATAAAATGATGGGATTAGATTTTGAGTTCGTTTAATTTAAACAACTTCCTAGTTGTGTTTTTACATTTGATGAAAAGAATTGATGGGCAAAGTTGTAATTACAAATTTGATTGGTTTGGTTGCCATAGTCATGAGTTAGCATTGTTGGATTTGATATTGTAAACCAAACTGATGAAGCAATTTTAAAAGTGGAACAATTGAAAGAAAGATTTAAAAGGCTTTTAAATTTATTGTGGGTAATTTAGTTTAATTGTGGATATGTACTTAGCCATTGATGATTATGGCTTGAAATTCTGATATCTATTTGGCCTAAGATAGTTATGTCTGGAATTTATGATATTTCTTTATGCCAGTATTAAGTATGGCAAAAACTTTCTGATGTTTGGTATCGCCAATGATTTTGGCTAGAAATTTGGAAGAAAATTGTGGTAATGGCTGCGTATAGCCAATGATGGTATATGGGTTACCAACGATTGTGATTATCATGTTAGTATTTATCTAACCGATGGTAGATGTGGTTTGATAATCTAGTATTTATTTTTGGCCTACCATCGAAATTATTTCCCGAAAAAGTAAATTTTCGGGACAGGGTGATAGTGTTGCGGATTGGCCGAATTGGATCTGAGCAAAGAAAGTAAAACCCAAAATCTTTCTTCAAATTCCTTTATTCATCATTTATCATCTTTATTCATATTGAACAACCATGGCAGATACGAGAAGAACGAAAAGCAATAACACCAACAGTCAATCCTTACATCTGGGATTGTCATGGGTTCTCTGAGGCCCCAAAATTTGAATTCAAAACTTTCATCGATCACATCCCTGGGCGCACCTTTTATCTGTGGTTAGAGCCATTTTCGAATGAAATTAGGATTATCGCGACTTTGTCGAGGCCTAAATTGTCGTCGTGCCACCATCACATGCCACGACCTTAATCGCGATGCCACAACAAAAATAGTAAACAACGGCACGGCCCCACCACATTCAACCACCCTCTTCAAACAATCACCTACAACTTGACAGCCACCTGTTAAAGTGATGCCGCTTGTTCAGCCACAACTTACCGAGTGACACTACCCCCTTCCCCGCGAATGATCTAATTGAATAAATTCTACGACCATAGCCCGTTGATTTAGAAGCCCTAATTTCAATGGCCTTTGGCCTATCATTTTAGCTTCAAATTGCTCTTCCCTTAGTGCAGAATGGGTTTGTTAGCAAGCCTGAGCCAGAGCAACCCACTGGGGATTACCTACCCGAATGCTCTTTCTTTACCAATTGCAAACCTAAGGACAGCGCTTAGTCAATAAACAAAGATCCTCAATCAACTATTTCCTCATCCTAATCTAGTTCTAGACCTTGATCTTGGCTTGCCAAATCAAATGGAGTAGGGATCGTAATTTTGTAGATAGCTAAGACAAGAAGTCGTAAATGTTACAATTCCCATCTGTTAGCAGCATCGCCAAGTGCTTGAAAACCATCTAGCAGACAGGGAAAGAGCTTGCGAATCAAGGAGTGAAGTATCCAAGGGTGTTCATTCCAAGTTGGGCCTTCATTCCGATGTTTCTTCCTACTTAGGGTCGAGGGCTAGTATATTTACTCAACTCGATTCCTAAGGAAGTTTCTCGTAATTGACAAGGCTCACGGCAAAGCATTCACTCCCTCCTTGATTCTAAGGTTGTGCCTAAGGAATCAGGTTAGCATACTATTCATTGGAAGCAAACTCCACTAATTCTCTTGTCTAGCAGTTGCAAGAAGTCGAGTGTAGACCACCAAAAAATCGCGGACCAGTGGAGCCGCAAGCAGGAGGACAACCCATATAACTCAAGGACATACAATGGTTGCTCGACAAGTGACACATAGACTTCAGGCTAAAAGAAAATTTGAAGGACACACTACACAGATAGGTGCCCACCATGAATGTTTCTCTATTCACAGACGAGATCGAGCAGGTGCGACCTCCCTTGAGGTTCTCCACATCATCCTCTATGATGTTTAAGGAGGAGATTCAGACCTAGACCGACACTTGAAATATTATATAGTGTTGAGTCACTTCATAAGTAGGTGACCACCGTGAATGTTTCATCATTCATAGACGAGAATGAGCATGCGACCTCCTTATAGGTTCTCCACATCATCATTCACATTGTTTAAGGGAGACACAGTCGAAGCTATAGATGGACAGAGAGGGGTAGCCGCCCCTCACTTCTTATGAAATAAAGCCTACCAGCAATGGAATTCAAGCTTAGAAGCGAGATTCCGCCCCTCTGCTTACTGATGCTGCTCTGTTGCGAGGCTACAATGGCCTATTAGCTTTGCAATTTTGCATAGGTAATTGGTTGGAAAAGCATTAGCTTTGCAAGCTTGCAGGCAAGACGGCCATTGCAAAGATGCTAAGAAATTCGCAGAAACTGGAAGAAGATGGCCTCATCTGACCTGATTTGGTTTGATCACATGCAATGTCATTTTTCAAAAAAAAAAAAAAAATTAAGGGAAACGTGCGTAATCCTTTGATAACATCCTGTTTTTATTATTTGGTCATTTGATAACATTTTTTTTTAAATTTTGAAATAATATCTTGTTATTAAAAATAAAAATAAATAAAAAAAAAAAAAAAACTTTTGCATATTACGACCAAGTATTACACTTACAGATAACATCCCTTTTTTTTTTTTTTTTTTTTTTTTCCTTTTTATAACATCCTAATTTTTAGATAATAACACTTACCAAGTATCTTCAACCAACGCCTTTTCTCACGTCAAAATTTCAATGCGATTCATGACATGAAGCCTCGCCGTTAACAATTGTTACTTAAGAACAACATTAATATTGTTTACTATCTAAAAGGATTTGGTTGTCTACATTTTCTTAAAACCATTTACCCTTCGAAAGTTCGCCCTTTCTACCGAAAAATTCTAGCTTCGCCATTGAAGGGAGATGTACCTAGACTGGCACCTAAAGCACTACAAAGTGTTATGTCGATTCATAAGCAAGACGAATTCTTGATGTGAAATTTCTTTGCCATGAATTTGTAGGGAGCGTCATAGAATTGGTTCCACACTTTAGCCCCATAGTCTATCGACAATTTCAAGGAACTTGCTTTCGTCTTCCCAAAGGAGTATTTGTTCTACTGAGTTATCAAGAAGCTATTTGATCACCTCTTCAGTGTGGTCAAGAAGCCTGGCGAGTCTATTGGGGAGTACATTTAGCGCTTTAAGACTGAGAAGGCTAAGGTTATTACTAAACAATCACTTGGACAACTTTCAAGAGATGACTGCCAGTAGACCATCCTCTCCGTGGAGACATTACCATGACCTCAAATCAGACCTTGGTTGAGGCTTTTGACTTACCAAAGCGTCACACGCTTTGGGACGATGAGAAACAGGCAAATAAGTTACTAGATTCGACCAAGAAGTAGAACTCTCCAAGAAAGTGATGCCTTGTAGCAAATGATGATTTTTCCAAGAAAGACTATCTACAAGCTGGAAGTAAGGAAGATGTACAGAACTCTTCACGAACAAGGCAAAGTAGCAGACGAGGGATGCAAACACACCAAAGGCTACAATGATGAAGGTCATCTTGGTCAATTTGATCCTCGCAGAGTCCAAGCACCTTGGCTTCACATCCAAAGGGAAGACAAAGAAGATCCACTAAGCTATGACAGTGTTCTAGTCAAGGTTCTAAAAGAAGTTAGGCGCTAGTCAGGCAGCGGGCTGGGACCTAGCGGCTTGTCGGAGCCTAGGCAGGTTCCTAGGCGAACTAGGCAGATTTAAGTAAGTCTACTATATTTCATATAAATAAGCGTTTATTTATACTTAAAATATATGTAATCCCACTATGACACACTTATCAGCACCTAGATTGATCACACAAAAGTAAACTGCGTTCATACAGATGAATGAAGTGCCGCCAATATCTTTCAACTCTCTGTCACCAAGAAACTTGGCATAGAGAAGCCTAACAAATAAGTCCATTCTGCTATCTAGTTTTAATGACACCACCTCTACCACTGTTGGCATCATTGAGCTCGACGTCTACTCACCTTCTATCGTTAGCTCCTGGAAGTTTGTGATCATTGATGAACCATTGCCCCACAACCGCATCTTGATAGGCCTTTGATGCTAGATTGATGCCCAACTTGAAGCAAGTACCAGAAGATACGATTTCCCATCCCTGAAAATGGAGTAGGTAAGACAAGGATAAATCAAACTATGGCAAAAAAGTGCACAGTCTAATGACCCAAGGAGGCAAAGAAGATGAAGTTCATCCCAGTAAGCGTAGCAATGGACAACAGGAAAACTCTAGATGACTCTAACTAGGATCAAGAAGAAGGTGTCATACTTGTCATGCTTGACCCATGTCACCCCGAAAGGAAGGTGCAGATAGGCTCCAGGCTTAGCGAACAAGAGAAAGATGAGCTCTGCCTTTCTTCAGCAAAACAAAGACGTGTTCGCATGGTCCCCTTAAGTTATGTCAGAGATCGATCCAGATATTATCTGGCATAATTTACAAATAGATCCAAACTTTAAGCATGTGGCTCTGGCCAAGATCACATCTTTAGCCAAGCTGGTTTTGGACTAGATTACTTTTTAGGTCATTGATCACTATGTGTTGGATGTGATCACCACCTAGTCGACTTCATTTGCATGTTTTGCCTTATAGAAGTTTCTTTCAGAGTAATGGTGCCACTTTATGATGTCATAACATCCTTATGGGCCACCTTGACATCATAACTCCTTAACGTCTTTACATGCCACCTTGGCGTAGATTATCTTCACCTTTTCGTTCCTTCTAAGAAGTGATGGTATTCTGGATCAGTGAATAAAATCTTTGAAGGCTTACATGGCCAAACCACGGGAATCTATGCAAACAACATCATGCTGAAAGGTTAAATACATATAGATCACATTAAGAACCTCGCAGAGACATTTCAACTTCTGCAAGCATACACCATGACGTTGAATCCCAACAAGTGCACATCTGGAGTCTTCTCAGGCATCTCTTTACAAGAAGTACTAGTCTGTGATAGTTGATCGAGTATTTTAAATGTGCTGAGAGATTAGTGGAGAAGCTACAACCCAATGCGCTTAATGGAACTGCTATAAACAAGGAGGACAGATTTTCTCAGTAAACTCTTGATGTTATAAGCCTGTCTTTGTTTAACTACAATTTTGGTTCTAAATGCTTATAGCCCGGTTATTGATTCTGTTTACATTGCATTGAAAGAGGCTGAGCTTCACTCTACTGATATATTGCCCTATTAGAAGGCAAGCACTCTCTTAAGTTTCCTAATCTTTGCTGCTGTATTTTGTTTTCCCTTCCATTTGTGAACTGTGACCACAGTTACGTCTTTTCTTTTTTCAGTTGTTGTAGGTTGATGTTTGCAAAAGATAATCCCAAGACAAATAAAAGCTGAAAGCGGTTTCAGGGATCAGGAGTTCTGTTGAAGAACTTATTGCTAAGTGCAAAGAAATTGTGGAAGCTGAGGGTGAAAGAATCGATGAGGAAGAATATATAAATAACACTGATCTAAGCATCCTTCATTTTTTTGCTTGCAAGTAGGGAAGAGGTCAGCATGTACTAGCGTTCGTGATGATAACTGCTTGTATATTTTTAGCATCCATAGTTTCAATAAACATTTACCCTTTGACAGAATTAAGGTTCATGTCGAAAAAGGGAACACTTTTTATCTTTTTAAAAAAAAGAGCATTGATCTTCTTACATAGTAGCAGTGCTATGAAAGATGAGAGTGTATTATCTGCATATGCATATGTCGAAAATGCTCATTGCCTTCCTCTTTTTCTAATATGCCTGATTTGAGTTGTACTAGACTTTATGCATATAATTGTTTGTTTGAAAAAACTAAAGATATTTTCATTAACTTATTCATTTTCGAAGAATGATTAAGACTGTTGATGAGCTCAAGAGTAATCCAAGTCTTCTTCTGTCATTAGTTTTAGCTATAAAGTAAAGACTGAGATCGCTATACTTTTTAGTTCTAAAGTGATCCTGAGGACTGAGGATGCAATACTTTTCAGGTATCAAGTGAGGAATTGCGAGATGATCTTTTATCTATGTTGGTTGCTGGACATGAGACGACTGGTTCAGTCGTGACTTGGACGATATATCTTCTAGGGTATCCATTCCTTCTGTTTCTCTCATTCCCATAGGTTTGTGAGGTACCAGTGTGTACTCAATTATTCATGTATTTGATTATTTTCGTTAATGTAGAATCCCCACACACTGGTGAAGGCACAAGAAGAAGTTGATAGAGTTTTATGATGAGTTACATACTTTACCATAATCTTATTTATTTTGGTTATTATTTTAGAAGAATTTTGATACTTTGAAGTGTATTTTCAATATAGAACTTTCGACTTTCTCTGGGGCTAAACGTGATCAAATGGATAAATTTTGGAGTAATTCCAATTGGAGGACATTCATGAGTTGTTGAGCTTGATCGTTCAAAATATCAGATTTTTCCATTAAGCGGTTATTTTCTGACGATGGAATAAAAGAGCAATGCGCGGTGGTGGAAAAGTGACGTTTTGGGCTTGATTGCAAGTTTTGGAGCCCAAGATGACCTATTTTGGGTTCGACTCCTTGCGGAGATGTGTTCAGATTGCTCTAATCGTTAAAACAAGCTATCATGGACCTGATTTGGAGGAGTTCTAGGGCTAAAACCTGGCTGAACAGTTGCAGTGCAGATTCTCCTAGCCTAATTGGACTTTTATTTCTAGTTTATTTTATTATTATTTGGTTTTCTAGTCAAAACCTAAGACTTTTACTAGGGATAATTGAAATGCATATGTAATATAAATAAGGGGTTTGTTCCTTTATGCTCTTGTGGGTGAAAAGAAGGGTTCTTGAAGAATTTCAGACTTTTACTTTAAGGTGTTTTCGATTTTTTTTTCTCTTAATATTTTCTCTAGTATTTATTATGAGTATGCATAACTAATTTCTATTGCTAGGGTTAGGCCAAAAGCCTTAGCATGAATATGTGATTTTATTAATTTGCTTATGGATGGATGCATGTTTGCTTTGAATTATTAATGATTGGTATAAACTATCTAATTGACTTATTGATTGGCCACCATTAGAGTAATTAAACAAGTAATTTGATGCAATTTCTGTTGGAGCGTCACCTTGAAATTGAGGAGCGCTTCTTGTGATTAGTAATTGTAAATTCACTTAAGGCGACCATCACGCTCTTAAAGGTTGCATAGTTTTGCAAAGGGTTTTTACAAAATTTAATGAGTCTTGCATGTTTATATTTGATCTGAACATCACAAACGGATTACATGTTAGATATACGTTTTCTCTTGAACATCACGAGGAAAATATGCATTAGGAAAACCTAACCTTCAAAACATGTATGAAAATTCATAAGTAATTGGTAGAATTGCATAGGATTGTTAACGATGACTAGGCTTGGCAATTCTTGACACGACCCGATAACCAACACGACATGAAATTAACAGGTGTTCGGGTCGACACGATAACAAATCGGGTCGTTATCGGGTAACCCGATAACCAGCTGTTAAGATAAGCAAAATATTAATTTTATAATTTATAGCCCTAAAAAAATATTATAATAATTATATATATATATTAATTTAACAATTTTATACCCCTAAAAATCATAATAATTATATATATATATATATATTAAATTAAATATTAAATATTGGTGACCACTGCATCGGCTTACATATACATACCATTCAATTTCTTAAATGTTATACATACAAAATAAATAAATTTAAATCTACTTAATAAATATATATATGACACACCCTGACCCGGAAAGTCCACTAGGAATCCGAATCGAACTGTGCTGGCTCCGACACCAGGAATCAGGGCGTGCTGGCCGTCACGCCCTGATTTCTGTCGGGGTGTGTCAATATATATATACACATACCATTGAACTTGATGGGATACAAATTCTACGAAACTAATTTGAACGATCCAACCGTCAAACTTGCTTGTATATGCATCGAGATCGCATCAGCAAAAAATCACAAAAAAACAAACTTTCAGAGATCAAGTAATGGGACAAAACTTTTCAACGGTTATCAACGAAAAATCACGATTTAACGGTTATTTTAACTCCGATTTTGATGATTTTTTTACAGCTACACTCCTTGAGCCTATACGAATATAATGAATGAACTCTATCTTCAATTTAAAATATTTACACTAGTGGATACCACAAAATCTTATGTTATACTTAATGGAAGTATGAATAAACTCTTAAGTGTTAGTGAATCTATTATTTTGATGGGATACGCATTCTACGAAACTAGTTTCAACGATCCAACCGTCAAACTTGTTTGTATATACTTCGAGATTGCATACGCCCAAAATTGCAACAAAAAAAAAAAAAAACACATTCAGATATCAAGTAACGGGACAAAACTTTTCGACGGTTATTAACAAAAAATCACGATTTAACGATTATTTTAACTCTGATTTTGATGATTTTTTACAGCTACACTCCTTGACCCTATACGAATATAATGAATGAACTCTATCTTCAATTTAAAATATTTACACTAGTGGATACCACAAAATCTTATGTTATACTTAATGAAAGTATGAATAAACTTTGAAGTGTTAGTTAATCTATTGTTTTGATGGGATATGCATTCTACAAAATCAACGATCCAACCATCAAACATGTTTGTATATGCTTCGAGATCGCATACGCCAAAAATCACAATTTAACGGTTATTTTAACTCCGATTTTGATATTTTTTAAAGCTACACTCCTTGACCCTATATGAATATAATAAATGAACTCGATCTTCAATTTAAAATATTTACACTAGTGGATACCACAAAATCTTATGTTATACTTAATGAAAGTATGAACAAACTCTTAAGCGTTAGTGAATTTATCATTTTGATGGGATACGCATTCTACAAAACTAATTTCAACGATCAAACCGTCAAATTTGCTTGTATATGCTTTGAGATCGCAAGCTAAAAATAAAAAAAAACAAACATTCAAAGATCAAGTAATGGGACAAAACTTTTCGACAGTTATCAACGAAAAATCACGATTTAACGATTATTTTAACATCGATTTTGATGATTTTTTACAGCTACACTCCTTGACCCTATATGAATACAATGAATGAACTTGATCTTCAATTTAAAATATTTACACTAGTGGATACCACAAAATCTTATGTTATACTTAATGAAAGTATAAACAAACTCGTAAGTGTTAGTGAATCTATTGTTTTGATGAGATACGCATTCTACGAAACTAGTTTCAACGATCCAATCGTCAAACATGTTTGTTTATACTTCGAGATCGCATATGCCAAAAATTGCAAAAAACAAACATTCAAAGATCAAGTAACGGGAGAAAACTTTTCGACGGTTATCAATAAAAAATTATGATTTAACAGTTATTTTAACTCTAATTTTGATGATTTTTTACAGCTACATTCCTTGACCCTATACGAATATATTGAATTAACTCGATCTTCAATTTAAAATATTTACACTAGTGGATACCACAAAATCTTATGTTATACATAATGAAAGTAAGAATAAACTCTTAAGTGTTAGTGAATCTATTGTTTTGATACGCATTCTGCGAAACTAGTTTCAACGATGCAACCGTTAAACATGTTTGTATATACTTCAAGATCGTATACGCCAAAAATTGCAAGAATTAAACATTCAGAGATCAAGTAACAAGACAAAACTTTTCGATGGTTATCAACAAAAAATCACGATTTAACGGTTATTTTAACACCGATTTTGTTGATTTTTTATAGCTACACTCTTTGACCCTATATGAATACAATGAATGAACTCGATCTGTAATTTAAATTATTTACACTAATGGATACTACAAAATCTTATGTTATACTTAATGAAAGTATGAATAATAAACTCTTAAGTGTTAGTGAATCTATCGTTTTGATGGGATACGCATTCTACGAAATTAATTTCAACGATCCAACCATCAAACTTGTTTGTATATGCTACGAGATCACATACGCTAAAAATTGCAAAAAAAAAAACATTCAGAGATCAAGTAAAGGGACAAAACTTTTCGACGGTTATCAATGAAAAAGCACGATTTAACGGTTATTTTAACTCCGATTTTGATGATTTTTTTACAGCTACACTCCTTGACCCTATATGAATACAATGAATGAACTTGATCTTGAATTTATATTTACACTAGTAGATACCACAAAATCTTATGTTATACTTAATGAAAGTATGAATAAACTCTTAAGTGTTAGTGAATCTATTGTTTTGATGGGATACGCATTCTACGAAAATAGTTTCAACGATCCAATCGTCAAACATGTTTGTATATACTTCGAGATCGCATATGCCAAAAATTGCAAAAAACAAACATTTAGAGATCAAATAATGGAACAAAACTTTTTGACGGTTATCAACGAAAAGTCATGATTTAATGGTTATTTTAACTCTAATTTTGATCATTTTTTACAGCTACACTCCGTGACCCTATATGAATAGAATGAATGAATTCGACCTTCAATTTAAAATATTTACCCTAGTGGATACCACAAAATCTTATGTTATACTTAATGAAAGTATAAATAAAAGTGTTGGTGAATCTATCATTTTGATGGGATACGTATTCTACGAAAATAATTTCAACGATCCAACCTTCAAGCTTGTTTGTATATGCTTCAAGATCGCATACGCCAAAAATTGCAAAAAACAAACATTCAGAGGTCAAGTAACAGGAAAAAAACTTTTCAACGGTTATCAACGAAAAATCACACTTTAACGGTTATTTTAACTCTGATTTTGATGATTTTTTTACAGCTATATTCATTGACCCTATATGAATACAGTGAATGAATTTGATCTTCAATTTAAAATATTTACACTAGTGGATACCACAAAATCTTATGTCATGATGATCGATGAAAATTGAGGATTTTGTAAAAGGAATAACATGCAAGCTTTGAGTTCCATTGGCAAGGTTTAAACTTTTGAGAAAGGCTTCACAACCTTGAAAACAAAATCACTTTCATTTTGCATATCCTTGCACATTTAATATTTTGTAATAGGCTAGTATTGTATGGATGTTTGTTTATTAGGCTCTTATTTTCAAATGTAGATATAGTACTTAAACGACAAATGTGTTTTGAAGTAATATTTATGTGGCAATGTGTGGTACGTGCAAATTTAAGAAAAAAAATACATTTTTCTTAACGGGTCATAGCGGGTCGAGTCACTTTACCCGTTGGGTAAATTGACCCAACCTGTTAAGGATCCATTAAGATAACGGGTGTGACACGACATGACCCGTTAAGATAACATGTGTTACACGAAAATGACACGAACACGACAAGCACGACCCGTTTGCCAAGACTAACGATGATGGTTAAACCCTAGTCTTTCTCATAATTATTTTAATTTAAAATCGTTTTCTTCTTTGCTGCCATTATTTTCCAAATTTTTAGATTTCTTTTATTGTTAATTTAATCTTTAAAAATTCAAAAATCTCAAATCTTTGATAAATTTTTTTTAATAATTAATTAAGAGTTAATTTAATTACAAATTAGCCAAACAATCTTTGGGACAACAACCTTGCATTTTACAAGGATAGCACCCGTCCTATGATAACATAAAGAGCCTGAAGTACCTGACGTGCTGCATAATGGAATCATTGCGTCTCTTCCCACATCCTCCTGTCTGTTAAGTTCCCTTCCGTTTATGTGAACTGTAATGCAATCAAGAAAAATTGAAAAAACAGTGGATGGTATAAGTTCATATCAACTCATGTTTATTCTTGGTGGTTCCATTGCTCTAATTGTAAGAAGTAATTTGAAAATCAACAAGTTACTAGGATCACAGATAAAACCAAAATAATTACAATAAACCAATCAAACAGTTAAAGTGAAATAAACTTATCTTCCGAAGTGGAGGAAGAAGAAGAAGCCATGACTGCTAGGGTTTCATAAGGAGTCTTCTACACTCAAGTAGTTGAGAGTCCTTGCTATCAAATAGGGTTTTAGCATGAGATAGGATAATATTGTGAGTGCAAGGTGATAAGGATTTTACCACCTGCAAAAGTAGGGATAAAAACACTATAAATACTTGCAAGAGTACAAGGTAATTGCAGTATAATCGACTCTAGTAAGGTCGTTCTCCTTAAGAATAGAATGATTAATTTGTATCAAATCAAATCTTAATTAATGACTTAAAACAAAGTTTTGGAAAAAGGTGATTTTGTGATTTCAAATAATAGAAAATAATTAAATAAAGTGACAAAATAAAATAAACTAAAAGAAACGGTTTCTGAAAATTAAATTGTAAAAGTCTAGGGTTCCGCCGTTACCTTAACAATCATATGTAGTTCTTTCAATTACTTATGAATTACACATGCATATTTTGAAGGTTAGGTTTCCCTAAAATATGCCTACTTGGACCCCCAACATAGAGCATATATCAAACATGCAACCCGTTTGTGGTATTCGGATCAAATCTAAACATGCCTAACTCATTAAGCTTTGTGAAACCTTTTGAAAAACCATACAACCCTTAAGACGTGGTATTCATCCTAAGTGAACTTGCACATATTAATCACAAGAAGCCTTCGTCAATTTCAGGTACCAACCTCCGACCAAAATTGCATCGAATTACTGTAAACATGAAAATTCCTAACGATGAACGAGACAAAAACACGTGTACAAAGTAATATTTGTGTTTAATGATTTTGGGGTTACAATCTCTTTGTAATTTGGTCCTCTGATTCAATCTTCGTAAGATGTTGGTTTGTTGACGTGTTGTTGATCTAAGGGTTGTCGAGGCTTAATCTTGGATAAACAATTGGAAGTTTTTTCAAGGGCCGTCGGGGCTTGATCTTGAAGAACAAGGATGAACAGATCGTCAAGGGCTTTTGGGCTTGATCTTGAAGTTGTTGATCCAAAAGGCAATTGGGGCTTGATCTTAGGATGAACAGGTGGGAGTTTCTTCAAAGGCTGTTGGTGCTTGATCTTTGAATAATGGTTGTGCGGATTTCTTCAAGGGTCGTCGGGCTTGATCTTGAAAGTTGATGGATAAGCGGATCTTCAAGGGCTTTTGGGCTTCATCCTGAAGAACGGTTGGATGTGTGGATTTGTTGATGTTGTTGATCCAAAGGGCCGTTGGGGCTTGATCTTGAGTTGGTGGAAGTTCTTCAAGGGTCGTCGAGGCTTGATCTTAAAAGGGGATTTGACGAAGAACGAAGAGAGCTTTCTTGATCATTCGGGATTTGCTTGAAGGCTTTAGAGTTTCAAAGCTTCAAGGTTTTGGTGTGATATCAATTCCTCCCATTCATGAATGCCTTGGCTTCCTATTATAGAATTCCAAAACTTGATTTTTGGATTTAAATAATCAGATGAAATAAATCATTTTCGCCAGGTATTGACACGTGTCTTATGTGATGACTTTTCTGATTTATCTCGATTTTTCGTTGAGTCACACACTACATGTAAAATTTATATGACACATGAGCGTTGAAATTTTAATTATTGGTCAACATTCATTTCACCAAAATTTCAATGTCTACAAATGCCCCCACTTCAAGGCGCGTCGCATACATGTGCTTGTCACGTGTAGGAGATGCGTTTTAAAGTCCTTTAATGTAGATGTCGATCCAAGAGCCGTCAAGGCTTGATCTTGAAATGGACTGAAAATTTCTTCAAGGGCTTTTGAAGCTTGATCTTGAATTGGGCTGAAAGTTTTCTTCAAGGGCCGTTGAGGCTTGTTCTTGAACTTTGTTTGAAATTTCTTCAAGGGCTATCGAGGCTTGATCTTGAATGAAATTGGACCATAAAGAGTTTCACGTGGTAGATCTTTGCACTTGTTGACTTTCCACAACTTTGATCTTGAATAGGGTCGGAGGATTTTCTGGTTTCCCCTAATCATTGACTTTCCACAAGCTCATTCTTGAACTGGGCTAGGGGTTTCTTTTGTTAGAGTTGCACCAAATGTCTGAATTTACTCTTTTTATCTGGAGCTGAACTTGATTCAAGGGTGATGGACATTTGATCTTGAACAGGACTTGTGATTTCTTCAAGGGCCATCAAGGCTTGTTCTTGAATGGAATTGGACCACGAGCGGTCTCACGATTTGGACACATGGCAGGCAAGCGCGAGGTGGAGGTGATGGCCTGTTTCTTTGTTCAATCTTTCCAATTCATATTTAAGAGGGTTAGGAGATGAATCGGCACGTGTTTTGTTGTGCTTGTCTCTACATGCTTCAATGTATCATTTTCGCTTGCCTCATTTATTCTCTAGGCAGATGTGGTATCTTCTGCTGCCTTGTTTATTTCTCCAGCAGAGCGATGCAAGGTAAGCAATTAGGGAAAGGTTCCAGGCAATTGGTTCCTGATTGGGAGTTTGACTTCAAGTTCTGAATGATTGCTCTCTTTCACTTTATCCTGCAGGTAAGAACAAGGACAAAGAAAAGGACAGGGAAAAAGAACGATATGAGATACTCTTGCTTTCAAAGAAGTGGTGGTGATTTGACAGCATTGCACAACGAGGCTTTACTCTTCAGCGATGGTGTCAGCGAAAGGTTGTTGAAGCTTTTCAATCTCTTTGATTAGAGCAACGATGCCGAGCTTGGTTTTGACTTAAACTCCTTCATTTGGATTATACCATTCTGCAGGGAAGGACGCCGTGCTATAGTGATCTGTTCTAGCTCATCATTGATCCTTATGTTTCAATCTCTTGCCGTATTTCTTCCTGATGCAGGAGTTGAATACAACCTTTGCATTTAAATGGTGTTTCAGAACATTACTTCTCAGCGACGATGAGTACTCGAGAGCAATGCAAGGTGAGCAACCAGGCAAAGGTTCCAGGCAATCAGTTCCAGGTTGAAAGTTTGATTTCAGATTTCGACTGATTACTCTCTTTCCCCTTGTCCTGCAGGTAAGAGCAAGGGCAAAGGAAAAGACAGGGAAAAAGCATGATATGAGATACTTTTGCTTTCAACCTTAATGATATGTGATACTTTTGCTTTGATGTCATTTGTTTGCAAGGGTATTCCCAGAAAGGAAGAAAATTGAGCATTTCGAGAGGCTCTGCTGGGAGTGTACTCTCAGAGGTGCGGAATGGTTGGGCATTTTTTTTTTTGCAGGTCTGCCTTACTCTAGAGGATGGAGGTCGACATATATAGGAATTTTCCAACAGCCAGTAGTGGCGCTATTCCTTTACTCTTGTCGGCAACCGTTGGGTAATTGAAATAGTAAGATTCACGCGTTTTCAACTTTGTTAGAAATCTTTGGCAAAGTTACCCGCGATTTCTGCAAAGCTAAGGTGTGTGGAAGGTGATGACAAATCCGGAAAAGCCGGTCTTTTGAAATCTCTGAACAAATGGCCTTGTTGCCTCTTCGATTTATGAACAAGTGGCCTTATTGCCTCTTCGATTTCTGAACAAATGGCCCAGCTTTTGGAGAGGTGCCTCTTTGATTTCCGAATGACCATGCTGCCTCCTCGATTTCTGAACAGGCCCTATTGCCTCTTCTTTTTTTATAGAGGCATTAATCGTGTTCCAAAAACACACTTAAAAAGTTGTTGCCTGTAGGAATTTCCCTCATTTTGTATTTCTAAGAACCCGATTTACACGACCTCTTCTTCCTTCATCATTCCTGCAAATGGCTTGCCCATTTGACCGTTGTCTTGATTTGAATGTTGAGGAAGACGCTGACACGTCTTCTCAAGACAGAATATGGCACCCATCCTTCTTATCCCCTAACGGTCCTCTAACAGTTGGGGACTCTGTGATGAAGAACGTCATAACTGCCACGGTGGTTGCTAGAAATCTTCTCACCCCAAAAGATAACAAGATCCTTTCTAAGCGGTCTGATGAGCTGGTTGTTCAAGACTTTTTGGCTTTCAATGTTCAGTGTGCGAGCTCTGTATTGAACATGGGCCAACGCCTTCTTGCTCGAACTTGCCAGGTTGAATCCTTGATGGCTGAGGTGACCAGCCTTAAGCAAGAGATTAGAGGGCTCCGACACGAGAATAGAGAGTTGCACATGCTTGCCAATAGTTACTCAATGAGCATGAAGAGAAAGCTTGACCAGCTTTAGGAGTTTGAAAATTGGATTCAGAGTGACAATCAGATGTTTATGGCTTTACTCCAGAGACACCTATTGCCTTCAACCTCTAGAGTCTTACCAAATGTTGAGGCTCCAAACAATCAACCTCTGGCACCTCTTTTTCCTGGAGTTCCACCAAGTGATGAGGCTCCACCTGATCAATGAAGGCTCTTTTCTTTTTTTTTATTTTTTTTTTATTTTTTTTTTTAACTCATGTACATCCACATTTCTGTAATTTTTTTCAGAGATATCAGTAAATGAGCTTTTATTTGACTCAGTGTACATTTATTTATTTATTTTTATTTATTTATTTTTTATTTTTTTTATTTTTTTTGGTTATGTAAATTCTAGATTTGTTGTGAAAATGGATGGTGAATGGATGGTAAATGAATGCCCACTATGTAGTGGATGTTGTAGGTGAAGTAAGTGGATGATGTAGGTGAAATGAGTGTGGATTATAGGTGAAGTAAGTGGATGCTATGGGTGAAATGAGTGGAGATTGTAAGTGAAGTAAGTGGATGTTATGGGTGAAATGATTGGAGATTGTAGGTAAAGTAAATGGATGTTGTAGGTGAAATGAGTGGAGGTTGTAGGTGAAGTAAGTAGATGATGTAGGTGAAATGAGTGGAGATTGTAGGTGAAGTAAGTGGATGTTGTAGGTGAAATGAGTGGAGGTTGTAGGTGAAGTCAGTAGAGGTTTTTGATTTGTCGTTTTACATCTTCATTTTCCTATATAAGAAAGACCAAATGTATGAGGAATTGTACATCTTCTACATATATCTTTCTCTTGTCATGCACATTGTCATTGTTGCCGCCGCCGTGACTCTTGGTGCTTGGAGCTTGTTACATTGCGTCACTTTTACCGTGTAGGGTTGTGCAAAAGACTACAGCGAGTTTATGTTGTGTAGTGCCTTTTGGTCATAACTTTCCTCGGTGGTGACGTTGCCGTGCCTCTTGCCGCTGCTTGGAGCTTGTTGCAGTGCGTCACTTTTATTGTGTGGGGTTGTGCAAAAGACTGCAGCGAGTCTATGCTTTGTAGTGGCTTTTGGTCATAACTTTCCTCGGTGGTGACGTTGCCGTGCCTCTTGCCGCTTGCCGTAGGCTCTTTGCTGCTGCTTCTTGAAGGTTGTTCCAGTACGTCACTTTTATCGTGTGAGCTTGTGCAAAAGACTGCAGCAAGTTTATGCTGTGTAGTGCCTTTTGGTCACAACATTCCTCGGTGGTGACGTTGCCGCTCACATTGACCTTGCTGCTTGTCGTGGGCTCTTTGCCACTGCCGCTTAGAGCTTGTTTCAATATCTCACTTTTGGGGTTATGCAAAAGATTGCAGCAAGTTTATGATGTGTAGTGCCTTTTGGTCACAACTTTCCTCGGTGGTGACATTGCCGTGCACATTGACCTTGCTGCTTAGAGCTTGTTCCAGTGCGTCACTTTTACCGTGTAGGGTTGTGCAAAAGACTGCAGCGAGTTTATGCTATGTAGTGCCTTTTGGTCACAACTTTCCTCGGTGGTGACGTTGTCGTGCACATTGACCTTGCTGCTTGCCTTGGGCTCTTTGCCGTTGTTGCTTGGAGCTTGTTCCAGTGCGTCACTTTTACCATATGGGGTTGTGCAAAAGACTGCAGCGAGTTTATGTTGTGTAGTGCCTTTTGGTCACAACTTTCTTCGATGGTGACGTTATCGTGCACATTGACCTTGTTGCTTGCCGTGGGCTCTTTGCCGTTGCTGCGTGGAGCTTGTTCCAATGCGTCACTTTTACCGTGTGGGGTTGTGCAAAAGACTGCAGCGAGTTTATGCTGTGTAGTGCATTTTGGTCACAGTTTTCCCTCGGTGGTGTGCTGCCGTGTGGTGTTGTGCAAAATACTGCAGCGGGATTTTGCTATGTAGTGCCTTTTGGTCACAACTTCCTCGGTGGTGACGACGTCGTGCCTCTTGCCGCTGCTTGCTGCATCGTCGTCGCTGCACTAATCGTTGCACACCATTGCACTGACCGTCGTCATGCTGTTCATTTTGTTTTTTTTTTTTTTTTTGTAATAAGGCTTTGTAACCAAATCCTTCCTTTAAAGACTAAAGTATTCATATTTTGAATTTGCTCTTTATTCTTCAAAGTGTTTGTGTTTTTGTTATTGATGTGACTGAACTTGAAGTTTTGAAGTTTCAAGTTGCCTACGTACCCTTGGTTAAGGAGGGATCAAGTCATGACGTAGTTTAAATGAGTGATGGTTTTGATGATGATTTTGCCGTACACAGTTTATGCTTTTGCGGGCCAGGAGCGTTTGTTGTCGCCTTTTAGGCTCGTGCGAACGAGGAGCTTTGTGAATTTGTCAAATGATCTTGGAGAGGCATTCCTTGCAATCTTCATAGCAAATAGTCTTGACTGAGTGATTGAAAAAGTCTTTAGGGAAGAAATCGCGCATCGTAATGGCAACGGACGATATTCGTGTCACAATTTCATCATCCTCAATACTTTCATGTAGCTTTGGAGGTTGACGAAAGCTGTTTTACCCCCTTTCTGATTGGTGAACTTGTGGATGAGACGTATGCTTCTTGTGCATTTTATTTGGAGTGACATGAGTCCATCCTTCAACTTCACGTGACTTGACTGACATGGTTTTGGAGCATACCCCCAGCGATTGAGGTGAAGATTTTGATTCGAAATAGCCGAAAGTAACGGTGGTATAGTTTGACTTCACCACATCGTCAAGATCTAGCTCGATGATTCCTTTCTGAGCCAACGTCATGATGAGATCTTTTAGCACGAAGCAATTTTCCATCGGATGACTGATGAAGCGGTGGAATTTACAGTACCTTGGACTGTCAGTACGATTAATCTCTTCCAGCCGTCTATAGTCAGGTAGGTCGATCACCTTCTTGTCAAGCAAGTCTTTCAACATGGCAACCACATCAAAGTCGGGGAATGGATAAGTCTTCTCCTCAAGCTCCTTCAAAGTGCGTCTACGCATCTCTTGATCATGAAAAGCTTCAATTTGAATCGTCATGCCTCGTGTAAGATTTTGACTGGATTTGTGTTAACCGTCATTGCTTCCTTAGTGGATTTCCACACAGCCTTATCCATCTTTGGCCCCAAACCTTTGTCGTTCTGGTAATCGGCGATCGGTTATTTCTTCCCATGATGGGTGCTTAACTCCATATCATGGGTGCGGGTGGCTAACTCCTCAAAGGTTCGTGGTTTAATGCCTTGAAGGATGTAGTGTAATCCCCATTGCATGCCTTGAATGCACATCTCAATGGCGGAGGTTTCAAAAAGCCGATCTTTGCAATCCAGGCTTAATGAATGCCATCTATTGATGTAGTCGACGACAAGTTCATCCTTCCACTGTTTCGTATTGGTTAGCTCCAACATGCTTACAGTGCGACGAATACTGTAAAAGCGATTGAGAAATTCCTTTTCTAGCTGATCCCAACTGTTCACAAACTTGGGCTCGAGGTTGGTGTACCAGTCAAAGGCATTACTTTTCAGCGAGTGCATGAACTGTTTGACAAGGTAGTCTCCCTCCGTCCCAACATTATTGCAAGTTTCAATGAAATGGGCGACATGTTGCTTTGGGTTTCCCTTCCCATCGAACTGCATGAATTTTGGCGGCTGATAACCCATCGGCATCTTCAAAGCGTCAATCTTCTTGAAGTAGGGTTTCGAGTACAACATGGAGGTGTGTGAGCTCCCTTCGTATTGTGCCTTGATGGTGTCGGTGATCATCTCCTGTAGCTGATGGATAGAAAGATATCCCATGAGTGTTGCCACTTGGTCTGGCTTCTGCTCTTCTTTGACTTTTTCCACTAGAGGCTCCTCTTCTTCATTAGCTCATCTCTTTAGTGGATTAACCTTTAGGTCGGGTTTCTCATCATCCTGCATCTCCAGTCGGTTGATGAGTGCAGTGATTTGCAAGTCTTTTTCCTCCACAGTCCTTGTGAGCCTTGCAATTGCTTCACTCATTTGAGCCAGTTATTCTTCAACAGAGATAGCGCCGATGGTCATGACTTGTTCTTTGTTTAAAGCCATGGAGTGTGCTTGAATATCTTAAATGGAGACAGAGATGAGAGGTAGAGATTATCCTACTAGGCGTGCCAAATTTGTAAACACGAAAATTCCTGACGACGAATGAGACAAGAACACATGTACAAAGTAATATTTGTGTTTAATGATTTTGGGGTTACAATCTTTTTGTAATTTGGTCCTCTTATTCAATCTCTGTAAGATGTTGGTTTGTTGACGTGTTGTTAATCCAAATGATGTCGAAGCTTGATCTTGGATGAACAGTTGGAAGTTTCTTCAAGGGCAGTCGGGGCTTGATCTTGAAGAACAGGGATGAACAGATCGTCGAGGGCTTTTGGGCTTGATCTTGAAGTTGTTGATCCAAAGGGCCGTTGGGGATTGATCTTAGGATTACCAGGTGGGAGCTTCTTCAAGGGCCGTCGGGGCTTGATCTTTGAATAATGGTTGTGCGGATTTCTTTAAGGGCCGTCGGGCTTGATCTTGAAGGTTGATGGATAAGCGGATCTTCAAGGGCTTTTGGGCTTGATCTTGAAGAACGGTTGGATGTGTGGATTTGTTGATGTTGTTGATTCAAAAGGCCGTTGGGGTTTGATCTTGGGATGAATGGATGATGAACAATGAACACTTTCTTCAAGGGTAGTTGGGGCTTAATCTTGAGTTGGTGGAAATTCTTCAAGGGCCGTCAGGGCTTGATCTTGAAGGAGGATTTGACGAAGAACAAAGAAAGCTTTCTTAATCCTTCGGGATTTGCGTGAGAACTTTAGAGTTTCAAAGCTTCAAGGTTTTGGTGTGATACCAATTCCTCCCATTCATGAATGCCTTGGCTTCCTATTTATAGAATTCCAAAACTTAATTTTTGGATTTAAATAATCAGATGAAATAAATCATTTATGCCAGGTATTGACACGGTCCTATGTGATGACTTTTCCGATTTATTTCGATTTTTTGTTGAGTCACACGCTACATGTAAAATTTATGTGACACGTGAGCGTTGAAATTTTAATTATTGGTCAACATTCATTTCACCGAAATTTCAATGTCTACAATTACTTTCCTAAAGATCCTAATGGTAGCTAAGCATTAAGACAATTGGACAGTATAAACCGGTGATTAATAATTCAAATTAGACAGTATAAACCGATGATTAATAATTCAAACTTGCATGCATAATATCATAAGCAAGTTAAAAAGAAAGTACATATTCTTGCTAAGGCTCGTGGCCTCACCCTCGCAAATGGAAGTTAGTTACTAGCAATCATACAACAAAATATTATTTAAAACAAGGATAGAAAACACCTTGAAAATAAACTTGAATCCAAAAGCTCTCTAAAGTTTGCGTGCGTTTTCTCCCCTCCCCTGTCTTCTCCTACCAAAAAAACCTAAAGGCTAAAAAACCTTATTTATACTACTAGAAAATAAAACCCTAAAAGGTCTTAGAGTAAAACTAGGAAACATAATTAAAATAATAAAGCAGAAAATAAAAAGGTTTCCTATTTGAACTAAAATTTGGATTTCTCAGAAAATCAGACTTTTGACTGACCAAATAAACTCTAATTTGGTTCCAAAAGGTCTCTTTTGAAAGCTGAAGTCGTTCCCTACAAATCATCAGAAGGAAAATTCCTCAAAATATGCCTCTTGACCTCCAAAATACCCAAAAAGTCCAGAAACGTCAATCTGGAAAAGCTGTGGGCCTTTATTTCATCACCAAGGTCAAACGGCTAAGTAGAAAAATCTGAAACTTTAATACAATCATCTTGAAAGACTCACGAACATCCTCCAATTGGAATTACTCCAAAATTCATCCGTTTAATCACTTTTTTCTGTAGAGGAAGTCGAATGTCCTACATTAAAAATATAATTCAAAGTATCAAAATTCACACATAATAACCAATAAATTATTACTAAGACTAGGGTAAAATATATAGTATAATATGGACTCATCATAGAGACCTCCCTATATATATCCATACTCCCTTGATATCAGGCCTATTAACTGATACCTTGAATATTCCAAACTGATATTGAACTCTTGTCAAGTCTTGATAAGGTTTCTTGAATATAATTGCATGTTATTAGGACTCTTAATCTTAGCCAAATAGGATAGGAATTTCCTCAACATGATAACTCATACACTGAGCTATTAGTTTGTCGAGAACAAGAACTCATTCTTCTTGACACTCACATCTTACACTAATTTATTTAGATTTTGATAAGAAGAGCTCAAGTTGCTGACGTGCTCCCTGGAAATTACAAAGTCAATGGTCAAGATATCAGGATATCAGTATACAATAGCCATCGTTCTTCAGAGGTACCATCTTACGTTAAATTTGAACCCAGTGCACTATACATGTTAATTAAAAATGTATGGAATAATGAATATAAAGTACTGAAGAATACAGAAACTGTAATATGAATTTGTTTCCCCTCAAATCATTTTTGAGAATATGTTTCCCTTCTAATCATGGAAATTAAAAACGTATTCGGGGTGTTTTTTTCCTTACAAGGTGTGGGAGAGAGCAGAAGAGTTTGGACCTGAAAGATTTGATCTGGAAGGCTCTGTACCTAGTGAAACAAACACGGATTGGTACTTACAATTGTTGCCCGTTTCGGGATGTTGCAGCGGCTACATAATCTCTGGACTTGTCCTCCTTGGCATTCTTTTTAAGAACGCATGATTGTAAGCAATCAACCTAGAGCCCCAGTGGCTTCTTTCTTTGCATTTACATAGCTCGTTTACCAATAGTTAAACAAAATTATCTACTGTAGGTTCATTCCATTCAGCGGAGGGCCACAGAAGTGTGTTGGTGATCAGTTTGCTCTGCTGGATGCGGTTGTTGCTCTAGCAATCTTTATTCAGAACCTGAACTTTGAGCTGGTTCCGGATCAGAACATCAGCATGACAACTGGAACAATTCACACTACAAACATATGCTCTTCAACTCACATGCTAGAATTTTACACAGATTGCCTAACATCCAAATCTTGATATAAGAAATTTAGATTGGGATCCATGTGGCATATATATCCAAGATAAATAAAACTAAGTTGTGTAATATTTACAGACCGCATTATTGATCACTTCTCTCAAATGAATGAGCTCGATGCGAGACTCAGTTATATAAGAAGATCTATATGTTAGTACATATAACATCAGTAGTACATAAGGTCTCCTAACAGTTTGCTTGTTTGTTGCAGGGTTTGTACATGAAACTGAGCCAAAGACACGCAAAGTCCGCATTAGCTAATTAAACAATCACGCAAGTGATGAGAGAATCCCAGTGTGCTTTAGAAGTGTCAAGAGTCCGTACTAGTATTTTACCGGATTTATGTTCGGAATGAACTAATGATGTTTATAGTTTTTAGTGTGATTGTCGCACTCTAAAGAGATAATAATAGGTAATGCTGCGGTTACCAAATCAAGTTTCAAAACTTTGAATTATACGGTACGAAAATATATCTCCTCAACATTATTCGTTCCTAATTAACATTCCTTTTGCCATTCATCATCTTTCTCGGGACGGCCATATGGGAGTCGATGGCTTTTTAAGCTTTGTTACTACCGCCACTGTGCCATGCAAAAACATCAACAATTAACATCATGACACAGCTTTCTTGTATTTTGTTCGCTTATTACTATATGTGAATTTGTATTTCAACCAAGCCAATTGTCTATAGCAGAACATAAAACAAATAAATGATACACAGTATAATCTCTATATCATAATGTTGGAATTAAACAAATTTTAGTATAAGGAGGTTATTAATTACTTAATAGATGTGTAGTTACCAAAATTTTTTTGAACATGTTGTCCTTGATAAAAGTTGTATAGATAAAAATAAGTATATTAGTACTGGAACAGGTCAATTTTCAGGATGTACCCATTGAAAAAAGAGAGACACCTAACTAATGCATACATGTATAGTAGTGCTCGTTTTATGCTAAAAAGGTATAAGCAAGCTTGATGAGCTATGTCAAAAGTTCTATGTCAGTTAGTTGAAAAACTTCCAGTCTTTAGAACTTTTGTGCAACTCCTTTTCTAGCACAGCAATGACATCTTCTTAAGTGACAAGGGATGGTCCCTTCTCAGAACCCTTCCCGGCAGCAGCGACTGACTTTTCTTGGGGGATCGTCTCTTGATATGCGCAATCCTTCTCACTCATTTTCTTGCAATTGGCTTCGGGATTGAGTTTTTCAACTCCTTCAAAGATGCAGCAATTTCTTTTTGGGCTTCTCCCAAAGCGTGAATGGCAACGATGATGTCTGGCATGGCGTACTCTTCCAATTTTTCTTGACTTTCCTGGCGATGTTCCTCACACTGGGACTTGTTCAACCAAGAAGCAGCCTTGCCTTCCTCTTCCGAGGCTTTGCCACTCCTGATGTCGTTTCTTCTAGATCTTAGAGCCATTGAATCAAAGTTGCGATGTGGTCCCTAATGGATTCGCCAATTTATGTTGGGGGACTTTTAGGTTGAGCTGGACTTAGGCCTTAATGGAAACCTTTTTGCTTCCCCTAGTTTGCTTCAACACCAAGTCCCTAAATAATTCGAAAGAATTAGCGCGTCATAGGAAGTGTCTCGGTTGGACTAATGGCTCAAAAATTCATCTCTAACCGACGGCTGAGCTATAATTCTATAGAACCCACCAGACCATTATTTGGCCAAAAGGGGCGTCAGGATGGCCAAATGTAGCCCTCCTCTTGGCCCCTTTTTTGGGCCAAGCTCCTCAGTTGCAATAATTAATTCAAGTCCAACCACTAAATTTGAAAACATCCAATAGTAGTTTAATTAAATTAATCAGTAAATTTCAAGTATAAACATAAAACTAAGAAATTATTGAGGGGCTAAGTTTAGCACATTCAGTTAAAAATGATATATGAGTATGGCTTGATACTATTCATTTAAAAGTAAATTTTTGCATGGCTATAATTCTCAACGAGGCTATGTTTAGCCCTTTCGATTGGAGATGATAGTCTTAAGGAATCCCTTGATTTCCTCGTTTCTTCTCGTTTTGGCTTAGTCTTCATCTTTATTTCCCTTGGCACAACTATGACCTTCCTTTTTAGCATAACATGGAACGTTGCTCCGTTGCTCCTATGAAGACTAGTCACACACTTTGCCTAGAACGCCTTAGTCCCTAGTCAATTTTCCACAGGTGTTACTTTTGGCAACACCCTTCCTGGTTTTCATTTCTTGTTTTTCTATATGAGCTGGGAAGGGAAGATCCCCTCTCTTCTCATTAATGAACGCTTTGCACTAGGTTTTCACATGGTCCTAAAGCTTTGGATTTTTGTTTCTTCCTAAGCGGGTTGGTTGGCTTGCTAAGGGAAAGGGAAACTTGATTTGTTCTCTCCCAGACCTACCTACTTGGAACTCAAGAATCATGGGCTTGGACTTTTGGTAGTCTTAGGGCTGGTTTGGTATTGTTGTGCTTTTGTGCTGTGAGAATAAGTAGCTGTGAAATAAAGCAGCAGAGTGTTTGGTAAACTTTTTTGTAAAAATGCTTTTGAAAAAAAAAAAAAAGCAGTATTATAGTGTTTGGTAAACTTTTATGTAAAACAGATGTGAAAAACAACCGGTTTTTCGAAGCTGGGTTTCGCAGCTTCTTGTTTTTGGCTTTTTTTCACCCAAAACTATGAAAAAAAAGCTGAAGCTGAATGTTTACCAAACACAAAAACAGCTCCCAGCTTTTTTTGATACCAACTTTTTTCAGAATCACCTCAGTACCAAACCAGGCCTTAAGGTTTTAAGCAACCCAAAGTCTTCCACAATATTGGTTTCACATAGGCCTGATAATCTTTTGTAACCATCCACAACATGATCTAGTTGGCTAACCCCTGATACGTGGCGTGAGCTCATATTAGTGTGTAGCGTGGTTAACATGACTTGTCTACAACATCGTGACAAAGCTTGGCACGATAGATATGCGTGGGCTTGGCATGGTCATACAAACGTACCACTCATAGATTATTTGGCATGATTGTAAATACGATTCCTTCTCAATTTTGCACCTTTGCATATACTTAAGCTGCTCGAGGTATTTTTACGATAATCGGGCTTCTAGATGTGATTGGGATTGTACGTGAGATTTTTGGGCCCAATAGTAGGCAATATTGTTGCCTACTTTGGAAGAGTGCAATTTTACCTACTCAATTTCCAACGTGCAACATTTTGCTTACGTGACTCATCAAATATGGTTTGCCAACCCATTTGCCCATACCAATGCAAATGCTCTAATAGCTAGACGCTATATTGGCTAACAATATCTACAATGGGAGACACAAAATGCCTTGAAATGAACTTTTTATATTTTTAGTTGGTAAATCTCTCTAATAGAAGTAAAATTCTTATCTTAGCCGAAAAATGTAAATAAAAATCCAAATTTACATATTTGTTTACATCTTTTGAAGGTGGGCCCCATCAAATAAAGAAAGAATAGTACATGGGATCCTAAGTTTGCATCTCTCCCATTGAAATACATGTCACATTCCCCATAAAATGTAAAAATGTGATGTAATTGTAGTTTTCACATCTTAACTATGCACCTCTCCATCAAAGATGCTCTAATATATGCATGCACAGTAGTTTTGAGAAGTTGTAAGCATGTTTGAGAAGTTGAAAACATTTTTACCTCTACAACAAGGCGCCTATTTTGATGAGTTATTACATTATAGAAAAGTATCTTTCCTTTTAAATTTTTATTTGTGACATTACATTATTTTGGTGTTATTAACAGTTATACTATGTACAGGCAAATTTTTTTGTAACAAAATCTAAAAACAATTATAACTTATTACAATATGAAAGTTATGTAACTGGCCTAAATTGAAACCCAAAGTTTTCATAAATAGATAGAGGTTATTACTGCATAGAATATCACAATAAATCTACTAATAGATGTAGCATTTCTCGAAGGGAGATGTATGGTAGCTCAAGAATGGAATAGTTAAATATTGCATGGAGGTTTTTGTTGAAAAATAGACGATATATGTAGTGGCATATAGAGTAAATAAGGTACAATGTTTATTAAGTTTGGCAAGTGTGCCTACGTCCTCGGGTTAGCAACAGTAGTTTCTTTCATTATCTGAATTAATAAGAGTATAACCATAACTCTTAGTATTTTTCTCTCTTCTCTCTAGCCTTGGCATAGCTTCCATGAATTTCTCTATTGTGTTGTGTCTTCTTTTATTGTGTTTTGGTCATATATCGCATGCTCTTTATATAGAGCTCTTAAAATGCAAAAGTCTACAATACCAATTAATGCATGTTGAAAGTTTACACGTATAAATATAAAAAAACCAAACTTCTATTTAAGCCTATAATTTCGACTTCTATTCTTCCATCTTTCACATGCTTATTTTATCTTTCACATGTTTGTTTTATGTGGGCATTCAACCAATTTCACAACAGCTTTATATTATGAATTAGTGGCTGTTAGCCAATTATCTCTCTTAAACCTTTATAAGAAGTTAATTTTTTTCCCCCAAAAGACAAAGTTTCAAATCTTTCATCTATTTTGTGTTTATATTTGTCACAGGAGCTACTTAAAAGGGTGAAAAAATCTTGCGCACTAAGATGAGTCGTTGCTATATAGAGTTCAATAAATCAGACATGCTCGAGGAAGAACAAAGTTCACGTTTAGTGATTTTTAGTGGCGCAAAAGTCGTGTTATCCTCAACTGAAGGGAGAATTGAAATCACATGGCAAACAGGTAAACTAATTTCGACAAAATTTTGAATATCTGACGATGGAGGAGTAATAAATTATTTATAAAAGTATAATTATCAGATATTTATAATATAAAAAAAAGATAATTAACTAAAATAAAATTTTATAATAAAATTAATGTTGTAGTACAAATTCGATTAGTAAATCGGTATGACCTTTTTATATTTAAAAATAAATAAATAAATAAACTGCTGAAGATACCACATTTCACATCACTGTTTTCACAAGTTTGGAAGAGGCCAATCCTACCTTTAATAATGGAAGGATTAGTAAAGAAAGTTGAGGTTTGATCATAAAATTAATTAATAATATAAGAGTATATTAATTACTTATAAATACGTTTAATGTCCCTTCTTTCCATGATATGGGATTCACTCTTAACATGTCTTATTACGTGTAGCGATTTTCAAACCTAACATGTGAATAACACAAACGAGATGATATAAAACACGTGTTGTCGTTGTACTTTCCACGTGAAACAATTTGTGCTTTTACCACAAAAACGTTAAGGTTTTACTATATAAAACTAATTAATAATACGAAGAACAATTCAATTATTTATGTAAAAATTCGTTCTTTTCCGATATTGCGATTCACTCCCATATATCAATCAAATAGTTGTATCACGGATCGACTTTTGGGATAAAAGACAAAATTTACAGTGCATTCCTGACTTTTCATGTTTCAAAATTGGAATAATTTTGGACCACGTAGAAAAAGAAAAGAACCAGTATTATCTTTTCACAAGATTCATCACATGCAGCCCCAGAGATAAGCCGACACCACCTCTGACGTTTGTTGTGTCAGGAAGAATTTTCCCAAAATATGGTTGTAATTTAAAGATCCAGAAGAAAGAGGAGACTTTTTTTTTTTCCGAAATAATAAGAGTATAAAGAACTCGAAGAAAAAGAGAAACTGAAATTATAGCCTCGAGGTCATCATCTGATCAGGCCATGGACGGGAATAATCAAGTGAGTCACGTGACCGCAGGGCCAAGCAGCAGCAGCAACGAAGCAAGACTGGCTATCCTGGAGCTGGCCAACATGATCAGCGTCCCCATGTCTCTAAACGCCGTTGTTCGACTTAACGTCCCCGACGCCATCTGGCAGGGCGGTTGCAACACTCCCCTCTCCGCCTCTGACATAGTCGCACGCGTCCTCCCTAATGTCGGGGGCGACGCCGAGAACCTCCAGCGCATCCTCCGCATGCTCACCAGCTACGGTGTGTTTGAGGAGCATCTGAGCAACCTGGACGACGGCTCCGACGACAGAAAGTTCTCCCTTACTCCAATCGGTCAAACCCTCGTCACAGACCAAAACGGCTTGTCGTACGGCCCTTATGTCCTCCAACACCACCAGGTTTTTATAATCTTAATTATTAGACATTTAATTTCTTCAATAGGTAAACAGAATTCGATGATTGCCGTATATGAAATTTAAACTTACGACATCCTCTGAAGAAAAGTAAAGATTATATTTGGCCTTATTTATTAGCACTCAATGTAATGTTGAATACATCACACATTAAAATTTAATATTAAATAACTTATATACCCTAATATGCAATGATAATTTTGATTTTATAAGGTTAAAAAAAAATACTAAATACATCCAAAAATCTCTTTTAACATGTATATTACAAGATTATTTATCCTCTTCAACTCACCACTCTCACTCTCCATTGTGGAACAGAAGCCTAACCAAGCAAACTACAAACACATTGATTGAGAAAAATTATTTTTGACAGATGAAACTTGAAATCGACATTTCAAAAGCTTCACTTTATTCAAAATGTACCGTCATAGGTGGATGAACGTTAAACTTCATTGGTGTCAGATTACAGTCCTTGCCTTCTTTCGCAATGTAGATAATGGTGATGCCGTCATAGGTGGATGAACGTTAAACTTCATTGGTGTCAGATTACAGTCCTTGCCTTCTTTTGAATCAAACAGTACATAGCACAGACCATAAAAAAAAGTGAACAGAATCACTGTGAAGAGTGTGGGGTGTATAGAGCAAAGTGGGGTGTATGGAGAAAATGCAAAGGTGTATGTTGAGAGTATGGGGTGTGAGGGTATTATGAAAATGTATGTGGGGTGTATTAATAAAAATTTTAATTGAAAAAGCAAATATGGAGTGTATTCAACAATGTTTGGGGTGTTAATATAATAAGCCTTATATTTGAGGTATAAAGTATGTGGAAAAAAAAAAAAAAAAAAAAAAACGTAGAAGCACTAGACCAAATTTAGTAAATTTGTAAACCATATGATGTGTCACCAATAAGAAACAAGCACATTAATCGACACTTAGTTAATAATCCAATCATCTATAATCAAATCATTTGAATTATAAATTTGGTTTATATACTGAAAATATGATTTAAACCCCTTAAATTCAATTTTTTCCATATAAAACCTGACATAATTTTTTTACTCAAAAAAAAAAAAAAAAAAAAAAAAACCAAGTGATTAGGATCCACCTAAGTGAATTCATTAATTACTTATTACTTTACACATTTTACATTTTTTAGATGCCTAAAATACCCCTATTACATATTTGATGTGTACAATTAATTCTATGCAGATTGTAAGGATAGAGTTAATGATTTTGCTAAAAGAAAAATAAGACATTAATGTTAAGAAATTCATTGCATATTAATATCAAATATGAGAATTGTTGGCTTAATTCTATGTATAAGGCATTATGAGTTCATATATATATTTTTTTACAACCAAAAAAAAAAAACCTAATATATGTAATAATACATACAAAAAAGGTAATTTACCTACCATGTACAAAAATTTTATTTGATTCAAAATGTGTATAAATATATGTGTGTGTGTGTGTGTGTCACATCCCGGCTCGGGCCGGAACCACTTCCCGGGCCCGACTCCACCACCGTAGCACGATATTGTCCGCTTTGGGCTTACCATTCCCTCACGGTTTTTGTTTTTGGGAACTCACGAGCAACTTCCCAGTGGGTCACCCATCATGGGATTGCTCTAGCCCCCTTCTCGCTTAACTTCGGAGTTCCTACAGAACCCGAAGCCAATGAGCTCCCAAAAGGCCTCGTGCTAAGTAGGGATGGGAATATACATATAAGGATCACTCCGATGTGGGATGTCACAATCCACCCCTCTTAGGGGCCCGACGTCCTCGTCGGCACACCACAGCCAGGGTTAGGCTCTGATACCAAATGTCGCATCCCGGCCCGGGGCAGAACCACTTCCCGGGCCCGACTCCACCACCGTAGCACGATATTGTCCGCTTTGGGCTTACCATTCCCTCACGGTTTTGTTTTTGGGAACTCACGAGCAACTTCCCAGTGGGTCACCCATCATGGGATTGCTCTAGCCCCTTTCTCGCTTAACTTCGGAGTTCCTAAAGAACCCGAAGCCAGTGAGCTCCCAAAAGGCCTCGTGCTAAGTAGGGATGGGAATATACATATAAGGATCACTCCCCTGGCGCGATGTGGGATGTCACGATAATATACATATAAGGATCACTCCCCTGGCGCGATGTGGATGTCACAATCCATCCCCCTTAGGGGCCCGACGTCCTCGTTGGCACACCATGGCCAGGGTTAGGCTCTGATACCAAATGTCGCATCCCGGCCCGAGGCGGAACCACTTCCCGGGCCCGACTCCACCACCGTAGCACGATATTGTCCACTTTGGGCTTACCATTCCCTCACGGTTTTGTTTTTGGGAACTCACGAGCAACTTCCCAGTGGGTCACCCATCATGGGATTGCTCTAGCCCCCTTCTCGCTTAACTTCGGAGTTCCTACAGAACCCGAAGCCAGTGAGCTCCCAAAAGGCCTCGTGCTAAGTAGGGATGGGAATATACATATAAGGATCACTCCCCTGGCGCGATGTGGGATGTCACAGTGTGTGTGTGTGTGTGTGTGTGTATTTATATAATTAGACCATAGTAATTTACCTACCTACTATTTGAAATGTTCATTTCCAATGATGCAAAATATTGTATACCAACAATAAAATATTGCATAAACTTAGGAATTGGATCATGCTTTTGATTTTATCTTTTACCTACTAACAATCATATACATATTACTTCATATATTTTTACCAAAAAAACGTCCCTAATAGGCTAATATATGTAATAATACATGAAAAATAATTTACCTACCATATATACAAAAATGTTATTTGATTCAAAATATATAATCTACGTTTTCTCAAAATATAAAATAATATATATATATATATATATAATCTAGGTGTAGTGTGTGTGTATATATATTATATAATTGGAACAAAGTAATTTACCTACCTACAAATTAATTTCCAATAATTTACCTACAAAAAATTATACCCCATGTGTAATATAATATCTTTTTTTCACTAATACATGGAGAATAATTTATCCATAACAGGAAGAAATATAATTTGATGTATTATATTGAAAAATATTATGTCATATTTATATTTATACAACAATAAAATGTGCCTAATATATGTAACAATACATGAAAAATAATTTACCTACAAGTTAGAGAAGTGTTATTTGATTCAAAATATATAATACGGATTTAGTATATTTTTTTTTAATAATTGGAACAAATTAATTTACTTCCCAATTAATGCCAAAAAAAAAAATATATATATATATATATATATATATCACAAAAAAGGTAAAATTTTGGTATGATATGGATACAATTAATGCAATACAACAGTTTATATATTTTATTTCACTTTTTCTACAACTTTTAATTTGGAATAAATTTAGGGATTTGGGAAAGTGGCAAAGATGTAAATAAATTGTATTAGTAGGTCAATAGTGTACCAATATGGCTGCAGATTTTAAATTTGGGCTTTTATTGGACATTTATATGTATATGGATTTTTATAGGAATCATGAATTGTAAAGGCCAAAATATAAAGCACCTAAAATTTTTGATCTCCTTAGAATTATCCTATTTAATATTGGAGCTTTTCAAGGATGTGCTTATGGGAGCGTGGCCGATGGTTCACGAGGCGGTGGTGGACTCCACGGTAGAGCCATTTGTGAAGGCGAACGGTGAGCCGGCTTACGAGTACTACGGGAAAAAGCCGGAGATGAACGGCCTAATGCAAAAGGCGATGTCGGGTGTGTCAGTGCCGTTCATGAAGGCGATTTTGGACGGCTACGACGGATTTGAAGGGGTGGAGAGGTTGGTGGATGTGGGAGGGAGTGCAGGGGATTGCCTGCGGATGATCCTACAGAAGCATCCTAATGTGAGGGAAGGAATTAACTTCGACTTGCCTGAGGTGGTTGCCAAGGCACCAGCAATAGCTGGTAAGATAAATGACCGGGTTTATTAGTAACAATTTCTAGTCAATGCATGTGTTGTCATGACTTATTTGAGTTTGGTTCACTTAAATTTTATATATTAGGAATTCTGGCCGTTAGATTTTGGTGAATGATCAATTGAGAACCGTTTAACGAGTAAAAAATTTAATCTATAAAATACATCGGATAATAACAAATTTTTCGTTAATTATGAGGTGCGCCTTTAATGTTAAGTATCACTGAATGATACATGTAATTTAGCTTTTAAATTTTATTTTCATTTCTCTTCATTTGACCTATTCATTTTTTGTATTACTCAATCCTACGTATTCATTTTTAATACCATTTAGTCCTACGTATCATTGAAGAAAAATGATGAATTATAATCATATTGCTAGATACGAGCATTATGTTAATGGTTTGTGGTGCAGGAGTGAGTCATGTTGGCGGTGACATGTTCAAGTCAATTCCTAGGGGTGACGCTATTTTTTTTAAGGTTTGTGCAAACCTCCATTAAACATATATTTAGAAAATTGTTATTCACACTCTCGATATATTGTGCAGTTTAAATTTTTTATATTTAGAAATTTTATATTTTTCTAATGCACAATTTGATTTTTAAAGTGTTTATATATATTTTTTTATCTCAAAAAATATTACTAATGAGTACTTACTGACCACAGATATTTAAAGTATGATTAATAGATGCATATACTTTCCAAAATTAATTAAGTTAGGTAGAACATCAATATCAGATTGTTATCTTTGTTTGAAACTTGAAACTTGAAAGCATCTCTTTCACTATTTTATGAGTGGTGACTTATTTAACTATATTTAGATGCATGAATGTGTCTATTCAAATACTTCTAGGATTCTAATTCTGAGTTTTCGATTTGACTTATTCTCTTTCATTGGACATTTCTGTTTTATTTTTTAACTTTAAACTAAATAAACAGATAAAATCAATAAACCAAAATAAACACAAGTGTGTAAAAATAAAAAATAAAAATGAGTGCAAAATTCAATTTTCTTTGGTAATTGTCTTCTTAATCCATAGAATAATGACAGAAAAAGTGTTAAGTGCTAGACCCCTATACAAAATATAAAATTGTTCTCTTGGTCCAGAGATATACCATGAGACATGACTCAATCCAAACCAAGTTAATCCAATTCTTATTATTGGGTGTATTCAATTGGGAATTTGAGATATTTTGATGGATTTATAAATCCATGAATTTTTTTAGGAGTTTAATTAATTTGTAAATATTTCATGTAAAATTTTGATTGAATTCCCTTGAAATCTCATGGGGAATGTGAGATTTGTGGTTGCTTAAAATACATTACAAAATCTCTTCAATTCACTCTAATTCCTCAACTTTTTCAAATTCTTTAAAATCAAATTCTAATTGAATACACTTAGAATGTTATAAACTTCTTTAAAATCTTAATTGAATACACCCAGATTTCTAGAGATTTTAATAAACTTTCTTAAAATCATGATTGAATACATGTTGAATTTCAGAAAATCACTTGCAATCCTGATTGAATACCCTTAGGTTCATTAAAATAATTAAAATCCCTCAAAATCTCAATTGAATACACCTCCACCAAATCAATGCTTGTAACATACACACCCCTCAGTTACAAATTATTGTTTAAATTGGGTTCATACTAATAGTTGTATAAAATAAAATAAAATAAAAAGCTGCATATATACTACCCCTTATTCGGAATTGATAACTCTACTATTAGTATATATGCAGCTTTTTATGTTATATATGCCTCTACTATAAACATGTAGAATTTTTTATTAGAAAATCAAGTGTATCCTGGGGAATCACTCAATTGTAAGTTCTTCTTCAATTTTAAGTGTTTCTCTGCAAAGCATTTTTACGATCTACAAGGGCTTCTACAACGTAGAACTGATTATTTTGATTTTAATGTCCAACGCATTAAGAAAGTAATTTTAGTTCAGTAAACATTTTTAGCTCCTCTAAAACCAATATCAAATGCGCACTACCATTCTTTTTCCTTTTTTTAAGTTCATTTATGGTCTCCTAGCAAGCATGTCGAATTAGAAACTGAAATTTCTGTCCTAATTTGCTCAAACTTATGCACTAATTATGCTTGATTGGCTTGACTAATTAATATATGTCAAAACTTGGCAGTGGATTTTATCAACGTGGACGGATAGCGAATGCAAGGTGATACTGGAGAATTGTTACAAAGCACTTCCGGAAGGAGGGAAGCTTATAGCCTGTGAGCCGGTATTGCCGAAGAAATCAGACGAGAGTCATAGGACCCGTGCGCTCCTAGAAAACGACATATTCGTGATGACCATCTACAGGGCCAAGGGCAAGAATAGGAGCGAAGATGAACTCCGGCAGCTCGGTCTCTCCGCTGGTTTCTCCCATTTCAAACCATTCTACATCGATTATTTCTACACCGTCATAGAATTCCAAAAGTGAAGTTTCATTTGGCTTAAATTCAACTTTGTTGTGCTTTGCTCCTTTTGATTAAGAAGAATAAGAATTGTAAAACTTCCATTTGGCTTAAATTCAACTTTGTTGTGCGTTGCTGCCAAATTCAACTTTGTTGTGCGTTGCTCCTTTTGATTAAGAAGAATAAGAATTGTAAAACTTCCATATGGCTTAAATTCAACTTTGTTGTGCTTAGCTTCTTTTGATTAAGAAAGAATAAGAATTGTACCAGTTCGATTCTCGCCAAAGGTAAATTTATACCACATCATTATGGCTTGACCATTGTGAGGCTTAACTCATTTTCTCACCTCGTTAATGTAGATAATATCATTTGTTCAAATAAAAAACATTTCATTCATACTAAATTACAAATTATATTCATGACCAACACTAATAGGCCGAACCCTATGCTTGATTATTGGGCTTCAAATTATTCAATTTCTAACGATTTTCAAATTCTTCATGTTTCTATTTCAACTTGATCCAAATCAACCTAATAATTCTATTCCAAATTGTAATAAGAGGGTGACATGTGTAATGTAAAATTACTTTTCTATTAAATTATTATATACCTGTTGGTTCGGTTTACCGTGGGGTTAGACATTATTCAATCCAAATTAAAGTGTAAGAAAAATAGATGTCTAAGATTGAAAGTAGAAGATATTACAGTTGTTGAGTCACTTAGTACTACGATCTAATAGTATTCTTCTTCACTTGTAAGTGAGAGGTCTTTGGTTTGATTCTCGCCAAAGGCGAATTTAAATCACATTATTGCTAACCCATTGTGATGCTAAGTCCACACCCCTCCTCTTATTGCAAATAATATCGTTTGTTAAAAAAATAGTTGTGAAAATTAAATTTAATAGCTAAAGTTGTTGGCATAAAAAATCAGATAGAATACGATTTATGTCCACTCATGATTTGGCCCGAGTTTTTCTTTCGATCTAGTGCCAATGAGTGGTTGAAAGAAAGTACGGTAATAGGTCTACTACTATTGGAGGCCTCCCAAATAGGTCTACCACTAAAGAAGAATGTGAAGATGTCCAAAAATTTGATTGTGCTTGAGAATAAGAAAGCTGAATAGGCAAAAGTAATGTTCTAAACGGCGCTAGGCGTTAGTCGGGTAAGGGGCAAGGGTCTAGTGCCTAGGCTCCTAGGAGCCTAGAATCTAGGCATTTTATTTTACTTTAATTAAGTATATTGTATAATGCATAAATAATGTCCACTTATACTTAAGAAAATACATAATTGTATTGAGATACATAAATTGCAAAATAGAATGACATATAGATTATTAAGTATAGATAGTGGCGAAGCTACATGAGGGTAAGGAGTGGCAGCCGCCCTTCCCATCGCCGGAAAACATGTCTAGGAACGCTGGTTTAGCCCCTCTGCTCTCGTCGGAACTGAGAAATCCCATTTGAGGCGACCAATGATCTGGTTTTGCTAATACGTAGCGCAAGGTTATAATTTTTTTTTTTTTTCAAATCCAGGCCAAAATGACATTGTTTTGGTCCTGGTAAAAAGATATTAAAAATTTCCTAATTAAACGACACCGTTTCGTTTAATGATTTGAAAAAAATAAAATAAATATAGGGACCATTGCCCCTTTGTTTCCTCCCTCCAATCTTGTTCCTTTCTTCATTTTTCAATTAGAGAGCAGCAAAGTGTGCTGCTGCTCTCCATCTCCCAGCAATAGAACCCTTAGCCCTGTTTGGCCCCTTTGCAGCCTTCAAGCCACTTTAGCCGGCACCAGCCACTCCAATCGTTGCCAACTTTGAAGCCACCCCAGCTTCTAGCCTTGAAGCTACTCCCAATTTGTAGGTAAATATTTTAATTTCTAATCTATAATCCCTAACCCTAATTAATTATTTAATATGAATTTTTTATTAATTGGTATAGTATAGAAATAGAATCATATAGTAATACACTAATATGGTTATTGGTTATTGATTATTGATGAATAAAATTATGTTTAAGGTAAAAATTGAATTCTTGATTATTGATTGATTAATTAAATTATTGTATAATGTCTACGATTATTCATATGATTAGTTGAATTGAATTTTTGTTTATTGAATAATTTGTGTGATTATTAGTATTGATTAATTGAATTGTTGGTTAGATTAGTTATTAGTCAAGTTAGTGTAGTCTACTCTAGGACTAAGAGTCTAAGAATTTTGTTTTTCTTTCTATTTTACAGTTACGTAATGGAACGATACTATAAGAAACAATGTTTAAATCTTCCTCCAAATATTTCGGCTAGTCCTCCTTCAAATATTCCCAGTAGTCCTCCTTATCCTTCAAATATTCCAAGAAGTCCTCTTTCAAATATTTATGGTAGTTCACAATAAAGTGAAGCCACTAAGTTGGATGAAATATTGACTAATCTTTATGCAAACCTTCGACATAGACGTCAAATGCTTGATTATCCACCTAATTATCGTGGAGCAATTCGTTGACACTATCTCCAAAATGATCATTGTCAACCTAAAGACTACATCATGCTAAGAAAAGCTAGCAACAATCGATGTTTTATCACCAGTTGGTTTGAAAAGTTAAAGTAGTTAGAGTATAGTATAGTAAAAAGATGATGCATTTTACTGTTATTGCTATCTTTTCAAATGTGATTTCGATAAACCTGGTAGTATTGGAAGTGATGCGTTCACTGAGAAATGATTTATAAATTGGAAGAAATGAATATAAAATTTTCGAGTCCATGAAGGAGGTGTTAGAAGTCTTCATAAAGTTGTACAACAAGCTAGAGATTTGATGACACAAAAGCAACACATTGAAACATTTGTGATTGAGCAAACCGATGAATCTCGCATTAATTATCACACTTTGTTGAGTGCACAAGATAGTTGTTGGGACAAGGTTTACCTTTTTGTGGTCACAATGAATTGTTAAAGTCAAGCAACAGGGTTAATTATTTGGAGCTTACGCAATTTCTTGCCGATCATAATGAGAAAGTTAGAATGGTTGTGTATGAGAATGCTCCCAAGAATCTTAAGGTTACTTCTTTCATTATTCAAAAAGATCTTGTCTATGCTTGTGCAATTGAAACTATTGATGCAATCACTTAAGATATGGAAGGTACATTATTTTCTCTTTTAGTTGATGGATCATGTTATGTTGTGTTTCAACTAAAGAGCAAATAGCAGTGGTATTGCGTTATGTGAACAAAAAAGAAACAATTGAAAAGTTTTTGGGTGTGCAACATGTCTTATCTACAACTAGTAGCTCTCTTGGAGAGGTCATTAAGAGATTATGTGCTACAACAAATTTGAGTATGTCCAAATTACGGGGACAGGACTATGATGCAACTAATAATATGAAAGGTAAGCTAAATGACCTTAAAACAAAGATTGTGAACAAATATCCTCGAGCATTTTATGTTCATTGTTATGCACATCAACTTCAACTAGCTCTTGTAGCTGTTGCAAAGGGAAGTGAGGGCGTTGTCATTTTCTTTAATAATGCTAATATTTTGGTCAATATTATTAGATCGTGTAAGCGGTGTGATGCATTTAGAGAGAAACAACAACTTAAGAAAGCTCTTGATATTGGTGATCTTGAAACGAGTAAAGGGTTAAATCAAGATAGTAGTCTCATGTGTCATTGTGATACAGGTGAAACTCATATTATGGTATTATAATTAGTATTATTGTTATGTTTGAAGTTATGGAATTGAATGATTGCTTCAATGAGGTAAACACCGAGTTACTTCTTTATATGGCATGTTTAAGTTCTGCATCTTTTAACAAACAAAAATTGTTCGTTTAGCCCAACTTTATTCTCAAGATTTTACTAGTATGAACCTCATGAATCTTCCAATTCAACTTGATAATTACATTCACGATATGAAGATGTATAATGAGTTCTCATTATTGAAAGAAATTAGTGATCTTGCAAATGAGTAAGCAAAGACCGAGAGGTATGCAAGTTACATGTTAGTGCACAAGCTTTTTACATTGGTTTTGGTGTTACCAGCTGCAACCGCTTTGGTGGAGAGAGTTTTTTCTGCTTTGAAGATTGTGAAAACACCATTGCGTAAGATTGTGAAAACACAATTTTCATAGCAAAAGAAACTTTCCACCAAAGTGTTTACAACCAATAACACCAAAACCAATGTAAAAAGCTTATACACTTATAACTTGCACACCTTCCGGTCTTCATCAACTCCTTTGAAAGACCACTAATTCCTCTCAATGATGAATACTCACTATGCATCTTCTTGTCATGAATGTAATTTTCAAGTTGAATTGGAAGATTCATAAAGTCCATATGATTAATATCTTGAAGATAAAGTTGGACTAAATGAATAAGTTTTGCCTTGTCAAATACTGCAAAATTATTTACCAGACTCAAACATATCATACAAAGAAGCAACTCAATATTTGTCTTATTGAAGTGATCATTCAATTCCTTTAGTTGCATATCAGGAACTTGAAAATAGAGGTCCACAAGATGGTAATGGAAGTTTGTGAGTTTTAGAGCTTTACGCCTTGATTTCTAGTAATAAATGAAAATAGTTGTAGATGAGACATGTTGCATACCCCAAAACCTTTCAATTGCTTCTCCTTTTTGTCAACATAATGCAATACCATCGTCATTTGCTCTTAAGTTGAAAATAACATGATCCATCAACCAAAAGACAAAAAATAAAATGTGTCTTCCATATTTTAAGTGATTGCATTAATGATTTCAATTGCACAATAATTATTGGAAGAAGTATCCATAACATTCTTGGGATAAGATCTTTTTGACTATCGAAAGAAGTATCCTTAACATTCTTGGGAGCATTCTTAAGCACAACCTTTCTAACTTTCTCATTATGATCAGCAAGAAATTGCTTAAGCTTCAAATAATTACCCCGATTGCTTGATTTCAACAATTCATCGTGACCATAAAAAGGTAAACCTTGTCCGAACAACCATCTTGTGCACTCAAGTGAGGCACTCAATAAAGTGTGGTAATTAATGTAAGCTTCATTGGTTTGCTTAATCACAAAAGTTTCAATGTGTTGCTTTTGTGTCATCAAATGTCTAGTTTGTTGTATAGCTTTATTATGAATACTTCCAACACCTCATTCATGGAGTTGAAAATTACATTGATTCTTGCTAGTTTTTCTTAGCATGATGTGGTCTTTTGGTTGACAATGATTATTTTAGAGATAGGGTCTACAAAATGCTTCACGATAATTAGGTGGATAATCAAGCATTCGACGTCTATGTCTAGGGTCTGCGTGAAGGATAGCTAATATTTCATCTAACTTAGTGCCCTCACTTTGTTGTGAACTACTAGGAATATTCGAATAAGGATTTCTTGGAATATTTGAAGTAGGAGGAGGACTACTCGGAATATTTGAAAGAGGAAGGACGACCCGAAATATTTGGAGGAGGATTTAAGCATTGTTTCTTATAGTATTGTTTCATTATGTAACTGCAAAATGGGAAGAAAAAAAAATCTTAGACTCTTAATCCTAGAGTAGACTATACAAACATGACTAATAGCTAATACAACCAATAATTCAATTAATCAATACTAATAATCAGAGTAGTTCCCAAGATGACTCAAGTAAACCCCCAATAGGTAACCTATTGATCAAATAGACTGCAGTTGAGAATGCTTCTACCCAATAGAGATATGATACTTGAGATGCAAGTAAAAGAGTTATAGCTGTCTCAACTAAATGTCTGTGTTTTCTTTCAACACTGCCATTTTCCTTAGGAGTATGAGGGCAACTAAATTCTTTCATAATACCATGAGACTTAAGAAAACTCTTGAAAATATTGCTTGTAAATTCACTCTCTGAATTAGATTGGACAACTTTTATTTTATTACCAAGAATGTTCTCAGCATAACACTTAAACTCAACAAAAACTGAATACACTGCAGATTTAGATTGCAAAGGGAAAAACAAACTATATTTGCTGTAATCATCAACTATAAGCAAATAGTATCTATAACCACTCAATGAAACAACAAGTAAGGGTCCCCATACATCATAGTGCAACAATTCTAAACATTTGGAAGATACAGACTTGGTAGAGCTGAAAGGTAGTTTGTGATTCTTTGCCATAGCACAATTTGAGTAGAAAAGATCCACAGAGTGTTTACCCATGACAACAACTTTATTGGAAGAAAGTACCTTTCAAAATATGACAGAAAAGGGATGACCGAGTCGATTGTGCCGGATCTTTGTAGTAACAGTAACACTTACTAAAGCAAAAGGAAAGGATAAACCTTTACATGTTGCAGAAGACCGATGAAGAGGAAGGAAACCATCTCTATATGGTCCCCGCAAAAGCATATTCTTTGTAGAGTGATCCTTAACAGATGATGCATCAATATCAAAGGTTAATAAACAATCATTATCTTTGATGAATTGAAATGCAGAAAAAAAATCATGCTGCATTTAGGGCACATGCAGAACCTTGTGCAGTTTAAACGAAATTGAGGTAGTGTGCAAAAATGAAGAACCAACATGATATATAAACAGACATTTACCATCTTCAATGTACACTTTTTCTTCACCATGATAATGAACATGAGATTCAATGTTGGAGATGTCATTGGTGATATGTGATATGGTACTAGAATCGATAAGCCAGGAAGGAGATAGCTTCGAGGTGTAGTGAGCAGACATAGCAGCAATTAAATCGCGATCAGAAATTGCAGCTCCAACGGTAGTGAGAGAGTCAGAAATCTCCTTGATTTGTTGAAGATAATCGACTATCTACAGAGATCATTTCTGAATGTTTTAAAGACGAGAACACAATTAATGGACATGCATCAGAAACACCACCAAATCGCTACTCAAGTTTTGTCCATAGATCACAAGACGAAGAAACACCAACTGTGAGGGACTTACCTCTTTTGAGATAGTCGAGTTGAACCAAATCGGAAGGTTTTGATCATTCTCATTCCAAACCTCAAAGGTTGGATTCATGGAGCGATCAAGCAAAAATGGCGACGGGCATGGCTTAGTTCCATCACTGATTTAAGAAGCTTGTAACGCTTAAGAATTGGTGCAAAGAGAGCACACCACAAAACATAGTTCGATCTCTTCAGCTTAATTGGAACCATGTTTCCAATGTTCTAAATCGTAAGAGAAATATACAATTGGGAGGAATTGAGATTTAGGGAAGAAGAATTAGGGTTTGGGAGTTCAACCGACTCAATCAGGGAAGATGAATCCGATGGAGAAGTCATTGCAGATCAAGGTTGACATGAGAAAAATCAAGATCAGAGAAGAACAAGAAATCAAGATCAGAGATTAGAGATTAGCGAAAGAAATTCACAGAATCGAAGAAGCCGTGAGGCAAATGGCGATGGTACCATATAGAAGCTCAAGAACACTTAGAAACTTTGTTATATTAAATATTCCTCTTCATATCATTACACAATAATTACAATGTATCTTTGGTATATATAGGTTTATACCACTGATGACAATTACATAAAAGCCCCTAACTAAGTCACTAATTTTCTGTTTCTTACTCCGCAAAAGCAACCATTTTTTGTTTCTTACTCCGCAAATTCACCAAGTCACTAATTTTCCTCCCATAAATGTAAAGTAACCAGATGTGGATCAACGATCAGTAACGTTGCCTGCCCAATTTGCATCGGTGTAACCCTCTATTCGGCAATGATCATTTTTGGAAAACATGATACCTCTACCCGGTGAGGACTTCAGGTATCGTAGGATATGTTCAACTGCACCTATATGTGCCTCACTCGAAGAATGCATAAATTGACTAACAACACTTACTGCGTATGCAATATCAGGCCTGGTGTAAGATAAATAAATTAACCTCCCAACTAACCTTTGATAACGATCTCTGTTAGTGGGAACTTGATCAGGGTGCACGGCAAGATGGTGATTTTGGACTATAGGGGTGTCAGTCGGTTTACAATCAAGCATTCTGGTTTCAGCTAATAAGTTTAGAACATTTTTTTTTTTTGAGACAGAAATATACCCTGTTTAGATCGAGCTATTTCTATCCCCAAGAAATATTTCAAACCACCAAGATCTTTCATCTCAAACTCGGTTGCTAGGTAATCTTTGAGCATTTAGATTTCCTCTTTGTCGTCACCTGTAACAATCATATCGTCCACATAGATGATAAGTGCTGTCAATTTCCTTATTTGACGTTTCAAGAAAAGTGTATGATCGGAATTGCTTTGATTAAACCCATATTTCCTCATAGTCATCTGAAACCTACCAAACCATGCTTGAGGTGATTGTTTCAACCCATACAACGCTTTATTCAACTTGCACACTACTCCGGGTTGTAAAACCGATGCATAACCAGGTGGAATATCCATATACACTTCTTCTTTAAGATTACCATGTAAGAAAGCATTTTTCACATCAAATTGCTGTAATGGCCAGTCTAAGTTGGCCGCTAATGAAAGCAATACTCTTACCGTATTAATCTTTGCTACAGGGGCAAATGTCTTTGTATAATCAACACCATACGTCTGAGTGTATCCCTTGGCCACCAATCGTGCTTTGTATCGTTCAACAAACCCATCAGCTTTGTACTTGATGTACACCCATCGACACCCAACTCTCTTCTTTCCTTGGGAAAGTGGAACTAAATCTCACGTTTGATTTTTCTGGAGTGCCGCCATTTCTTCCTCCATTGCCTTGGTCCATCGATCGTCAGATAGTGCATTCTTCAATGAACTTGGTGTGCTATCATTGGATATTTGTTGTACAAAAGCTTTGCCGGGTTCTGATAACTTCTGTGATGACACATAGTTGGCAATGGGGTATTTAGAGCTTTTCGTTGTGTCCGGTGAATATCGATTGGGTGGCTTTCCATAGTTGTGCCTGAAAGGTAATTGATAATTCGGAACAACGGTATCATCAACAGGGATAGTAAAGCTTACCTCATGAGTATGGTCATCTAGTGCTACTATATTTTGAGACGAGGGGGAGTAGTATCAGTAGAAGTCTCAAAGTTGACAAATGGCAGCACTGTTGCCGTGGGTAAGGAATGCATTGCCGTGCCTACCGTTGATTATGTGGGCAGCATTACGGCTGCTGTTGGCTGAGCTAACAGCGCAGCCACTATAGGCTCGACTGGTGCCAGCAGAAGATAAATTCATGGTCCAATCCTTCTCATTATGCCGTGTCTCCCCCTGATGAGGAGGATTGGAAGAATCCGAAGGGTAAAACATCTCAGACTAGGAAAAAATGACATCCATAGTAACATACATTCGACGGGAAGAAGGGTGGTAACAACGGTACCCTTTCTGATGGAGTTCGTACCCCATAAAAATACAACAGAGAGCACACGGTTCAAGTTTCGTCCGTTGATTTTTATGAAGATGAACAGATGCAACATATCCAAAAACCCTAGGTGAGAGTACCAAAACTGACGATAGGTGCACGAAGGTAGCAAAGACTTGTAAGGGAGTAAGAAAATCCAGGATTTTGGATGTCAGACGATTGATAAGATAAGTGGAGGTTTGAATAGCAATATCCCAAGAAGAACGGGGAACATATGCCCCAATCAAGAGTGAGCGAGCCGTTTCTAAGAGATGACGATTTTTGCACTCAGCCACCTCGTTCTGTTGAAGAGTCTGAAGACAGGTAGTTTCGTGAAGAATTCTATGATTAGTTAAATAATAGGAAAAATCATTATTAACATATTCACCACCATTATCAGAACGCAAAATCCGTATTTTAGTAGAAAACTGTGTCTGAACCATGGTGAGGAAGGTCTTAAAAGTCGAAAAAAGCATCATTTTGTGCTTAAGAAGATATAACCATGTCATCCATGTGCAATCATCTATGAACGTTACAAACGATCGAATATCAGATGAAGTAGTAATTGGAGATGGTCCCCAAACATCCAAATGAACAAGACCAAAAAGAATAACACTTTTATTAGAATTCAGCGGATAAGAAACAAGGTGACTCTTGGCGAGTATGCAAGTGTCACATTAAGAGTCTGAAACTGAACAACCAACAAATAAATTCAGAAACATATGTTGCAAATAATTGAAAGATGGATAACCCAAACGGTGATGCCATAACCATATCGAACGCCTCTTGTGATCAACAGCTCCTTGGGCGAGAGTGACCCGTCCTGTACTAACATCATCCACAAAATAAAGATTCCCCCTCTTAGTACCATGACCAATTATCTCCTTCGTGAGAATATCCTGTATAAGACAAAACTTTGGATACATTAGCACACAATAGTTCAATTGTTCAGTAGCTTGGCCAGGAGACATCAATTTATGCTTTAGTAAAGGTACAAGTAATGTATGAGGCAAAGAGAAAGTGGACGTGAGGCGCACGGTGCCAGCGCCAATTACCGGTAAGGTGACTCCATTAGCATTAGTAATATTACGTCGGAGTGGAATAGTATCACTAGCTAAATCAATGGGATCATAAGTCATATGGTCTGTGGCACCGGAGTCGATGATCCATCCAGATGGAGTAGCATCACTATTCATATTGAAAACATAACCACAGTTACCTGAGGATTCTGGAGACATGTTGGAAGAACTCGAAACCGGAGGAGGATCATTTTGAGATATCAAAGATAATTGGGACATGAAGGTGGCGAGATTGGCTTGCCCAAGCTTGGCTTGCTCGTCTCGTTCTCGTTGTTTCTGAAGCTTCAACGATTCCGACCAGTCAAGATAGCCATGCAATTAGAAGCAATTATCACGGCCATGCTTCTCGCTACCGCAATAAGTACAACCACTAATCGTGATAGGTGGTTTAGGATGAGGAGGACGGGGACCCGTGGTGGGCCATGAGGCTGACCTAGCAGCGAAAAGCGAGCCTTATGCTGGGCTCGGGGCAGTAGCCTGGGGTTGCAGTCCTGGGCTTGGTGTATGTGACTTATTGGAGGCACGGGGACAAAGTAGAGCTACAGCCCGTGTGGCAGGCCGAGCCACCATGGTTGCCCCACTTAGCAGCTGTCCTCCGGTATTCATCACAGCTTGTCGCATTCCCTCCCGGTGAACATAGGCAAAAGTTTGTTCGACGGAAGAAAGGGGCTCAATTCGTAGAATATCACTACGAATTTTATCAAACATCTCATCCAATCCTACAAGCAAAGTGTACACACGATCTGTTTAAACAATTTTATTAAAAATTTCAATATCAATACCGCATTTCATCAGATTAGGTCGATGATAATCAATCTCCTGCCACAAAGATTGAAGATCATTATAGTATGTCTCCCCCGGTCGTCCATCTTGCCTCATGCGAGAAGCCTTACAAGTAAGATCATAGACTTGAGATATATCGGAGCCGTCATAATACGTGTGAGCAATCGCGTCCCACACTTCCTTTGTTGTCAATAGTCGAAGACAGTACCTAATCAAATTGGGTTCCATAGAGTTGATGAGCCAACCCTTCACAATAGCGTTCTCCATACGTCATTTGGTGAAGGCCAGATCGTCGATAGGTGGTTGGGGATTACTCCCAAACAAGTAGCCCAACTTGTCTTTTCCAGCAACAAACATCTCAATAATCTGAGACCAAACTCCATAATTGGCACCATTGAGTTTGATGCCAATCGAAGCAGTAGACGAATCATGATGGACAATCTGTATAACAACTTGTGGTATAGGTAGGGTAGGATTCATGGTAGGGTCGGTAAGGGTAGTAGTGTTTAGGGTTGTAGTGTTTAGTGTAGAAGTAGAATCGGTTAGGATGAGGCTGTTTCCACCGGGGAGTGGTGGTAGGTTTTCCATGGGAGGACTGAGTTTGCTTGAGGGAACGGGCAGAGAAGAATCCTAGGATCTCTTCTCTGATACCATGCTAATTAGAGCTTATCTTTGGGGCTTAATTTTCTGATATGATTCTTCTCACCAAGGAGGAAAATATAAAATGTACAAGAGTGATTTACAAGGAAAGAAAGAAACATCAAATAACCTAATTACAATCTGATTACAAGAACTCAAATAGGTAACTAAACTAATTACAAAAGATCAACTCTCTAACACTACCGACAGGCTTACATTGCACGTCTTTGACAAAATAAAAACTACTAAGCCTCGTAGCTTACCTAATTTTTATTTGTGGCCCAAAGAAAGAACCTGCAACAGTAAATATTAGATGGCATTTAAGTCACTACATCGTATTGGTGTGCAAAAGAAACATTAATTCATTTCCAAAACAAACTAGACCAACTATTCGGCAGGGTTGGTTCTCGTTTATTTCGGACTCGAACGGCCACCTATCAGTCCTATCCTATTAGATTTTTGTATAGGCCAAATGTATATAATAGGTATATGCACAACCACCGGTGGGGAGTTGTTAGAAAACAAGAACCATGTGAACCGTTTTATCTGAAGAAGAAAATAAAATTTATTTTGTCTAATCGCAGTTGAACCGTCAGACCATTAATAAAGTATGCCTTTCGTGTGATTGGTGTCGCATCTGAGTTGGGACGCTAATCAAATCTCGATAAAAAAAATAAAAAAAAAAAGTAATATTATAGAGATTAAATTTGTAGACTAAATTTGTAAACTAAATGATGTGTCAATAATAGAAAATAAATACATTTATCAAAGTTTAAGTAATAATTTACTCATCAATTTCCATTTACTTTACAAAATTTAGTCTCCATAATATTACTCTAAAAAAATCAAAGTAATGCTATGGAAATTAAATTTAGAAACTAAATTTTGGAGACTAAAGGACATGTAAGTTGGTGAGTGTTTTATTACTTAAGCGTTGATAGACATGCTCATTTCTATTGGTGATACATTATTTAATTTGCAATTTTAGTCTTTAAATTTAGTCTCTCTAGCATTACTCAAAAAATTATATCCAACGAACTACATATTTTCATCTCTACAACACTTGACACCTCACAGTTCTAAAGTCTCAAATTTGAGTGTTTGACCAAAATCAGAGCCAGCTCTGAGGGTGTAGAAGTGGTGCCAATGCATAGATCCCTAGTTCAAGAGGGCCCTTAATTTACAATTTTATTTTACATGTGTATGAAGTATATCTATGACATCCCAAATCGCCTAGAGGAGTGATACTTATATGTATATTCTCATCCTTACCTAGTACGAGGCCTTTTAGGAGCTCACTGGCTTCGGGTTCCATGGGAACTCCAAAGTTAAGCGAGAAGGGGGCTAGAGCAATCCCATAATTGGTGATCCATTGGGAAGTTGCTCGTGAGTTCCCAAAAAACAAAACCGTGAGGGAATGGTAAGCTCAAAACGGACAATATCGTGCTACGATGGTGAAGCGGGCCCAAGAAGTGATCCGCCCCGGGCCAGGATGTGACAATTGGTATCAGAGCCTAACCCTAGCCGTGTGTGTGCCGACGAGGACGTCGGGCCTCTAAGGGGGGTGGATTGTGATATCCCACATCGCCCAGAAGAGTGATCCTTATATGTATATTCTCATCCCTACCTAGCACGAGGCCTTTTGGGAGCTCACTGGCTTCGGGTTCCATGAGAACTCCGAAGTTAAGCGAGAAGGGGGCTAGAGCAATCCCATGATGGGTGACCCACTGGGAAGTTGCTCGTGAGTTCCCAAGAAACAAAACCGTGAGGGAATGGTAAGCCCAAAGCGGACAATATCGTGCTACGGTGATGAAGCGGGCCTGGGAAGTGATCCGTCCCGGGTCGGGATGTGACAATATCTACTTAAAGGTCGAATAACTAAATTAAGTTCTTAGCATAAGTGTTTTCTCGCTTCGTATCTCTGTAGTTCTAACACGGTTCAAATACCTCTTGCAACACATTTTTTTAATTTTATTTAAAGTTCTTTTGTATTTAGAGTAAATTGTGGTAATAGTTCTTCAACTTTAACCCAATTGGAGCAATTGTCCCTCATCTAAAAGCCCAGTATCATTGGTCCCTCAACCCATTAAAACGAGTCACCTATCATGCACGTGAGGTTGGATCAAGAGGCAAATATGGAAAATCAAATAAGGAAAATTGTATCAATGGTCCTTCAACTTTCATCTAACTAGAGAAATAGTCTCTTAACTTTAACCCAATTGTAACAATGAATGGTAATGAATTCTTAATTGAGGGACCATTGCTCCAATTTAGTTAAACTTGAAGGAACATTGCTAAAATTTACTCTTGTATTTAAAAGCAAGGAGTTCCACACCCAAAAAGATAGAGGATGCAGATAGGTACTTAGCCATCTCACCACACATCATTTTATTTATTTTCTTTTGTGTTAAATCAATTTATGCACAATTAAAAAAAAAATACAAAATACAAAAAAAATACAGCAACCAAAATGTTAGATTTTATAAGGGCCTTTGTCTGAGTGTTGCACAGTGTCTATACAACCCGGGAGTCGGGCCTGACCAGAACAATTAAATTATTTGAGGCCGTTGCTTGATTCCATCTACATTGCAAATTCCATTCAAGCACCTTTAACATACGAAAATTTCCAAATACTCGTAGTTGCATGTTTTGTCCTCTCTTCACAAGTGAAGGCATTGTTCGCATAATTGGGCCCACCGGAATGAGTACAACACAGGCCGATAGCATCGAGGTGGAAGACGCCAGATTAAGAAACAACTATACCTTTAAAATAAGATATATTAATGATATTATTTTCTTTAATTATAACGCATAAAATGATATAACATAAAACTTGTTAACTTTAATTTTTCTGTTTACAAAGAAGCTCTGAATCTTCCGTTACATTAATATCAAATTTTCAGTCCCCATCACTCGTACTTCTATTCCTATTTGACGTTACAAACACGAAAGTACATTTCTTCTCCTAACCAATGAACGTCTGACACGCTAACAACCGAATGCATCGCTGACTTCTATGTCCAACGTGTCGTGTGGAGATTGCGAATAAAGAAACTTCGTGCGTAAATCTGGTCCATTCATTATCATTATGCGTTAAAAATTATTTGAAATTTTATTTAAATTGGACCAAAAAACTATACAATAAAAACTAATAAAAATTAAATACACGAGGAACGAATACGATGGAGGGATCTTCAAAATCCTCAAAGAGAAGATCCAATAGGATCATCATCCCTGAGCGCGTACACTGAGACCGAGGGGTTCTACTGTGTGTACAGTAGTAGTTGTGTGGTATGAAATGCAATTAACGAGGGAAAGCTGTTTCCGGATTTGCAGTTTCAGGCCGCATTAATTCGATTCTACGCTTTCTCTCTCTCTCTCTCTCTCTCTCTAGAAATTGAAGAAACGCCAAAAGGTTGGAAGGAAAACATACAGCAAGTTTCGCAACAATGACCAGCTAGCTAACGCGCTCTCTCTCTCATTGCTTTCTCTCTCTTCTTTCTTTGTTTCTCTCGCTTCATTGAAAAAGTGATCAATCAGACATTCTTTGCTTTCTCTCTCTAGCTGGTAATGGTGGTTGTGAGAGAGAGAATGAATTAAGAGAGAGAGAGCGGGGGAAATCAATTAGTTATCAGCAACAAGGAGTGGAGAGAGAGAGAGATTTAGAGACAGAAAATGTTCAGGGTGCACAAGAACAGGCCTGCTAAATCAGGGGAGAGGGTGGATTTCAAGTTCTCCCACTTTAAGGCCCTCCAGGTATTAATTTAATTCCTTCTCTTTAATTGCTTATATTTTGATTAATTTTATTGACAATTTAGTGTAAAATGTAGCATTTATTTCAAGCTCTATAATTGGAAAGTGTAAAATGATCCATTAACAATAGATTATTGTGTTTGATTTCTATATATGGATTGTACAAGAACCATATTTTGTGCCTTCGGATAATTATGTTGCCAGACTGTGAATCAAGACCGTTGATCGGGTGTGGATTCATGTGTTAATCTTAACCTAATTCGTGCAACATAACACGTCAGATATCTAGGAATTGTATCATTATGTTGTGTTGTATCGGTTTGTTCTTTGAGTGGATGGAGTTTTTGATGTATTTCTATCAGCAAGTAGATATGAGTTTTTGCTTGCTTACTGATGATGTATGTGGTTGCAGGTCCCCAGAGGATGGGACAAGCTGTTTGTGTCTATCGTCTCTGTAGAAACTGGGAAACCAATTGCGAAATCAAGCAAAGCAGTGGTGCGCAACGGAAACTGTCAATGGACTGAGACTCTCTGCGAATCTATATGGATTTCCCAAGATGAGTCGTCGAAGGAGATGGAAGATTATTTCATCAAGCTTGTTATTTCCATGGTACTGTCATTGTCACTGATTTATCACACTATGCTGTTTTTGACAAATAATTTTCTTTTTTATGTGAATCAATGAGGAATCTGGTTTATCTACTTGCTGATGTGATGACTCATTTCTGCAGTCGGATTTTTTTGTTTTTCTGTTGTTAATTGCTTATCGGTTCTAAATGAAATTTTTATCGTAGGGATCAGCAAGATCCGGTATCCTTGGAGAGGTTTCAGTCAATATGTCGGATTACATAAGTTCAACCTCTTCTGCTCCGGTTTCTCTTCCATTGAAAAAATGCAGTTTCGGGACAATTCTGCAGGTGCGTTTTTACTCTTTTTTTTTTGTTATTCATGTTCAGTGGATGTTTGACAAGTTGCACAAAATGTCCTTTTCATTCATTCGGTATGAGAAAGCTGTATGTTGGGTTGAGTCAAAACGCGCTTCTTATTTTTCCAATGTACGCAGTATGTGTAATTCATAACAGTCTCTGCCATCTACCAAAATGTTGAAACTACCTGGATATGTTTCTGCTGAATATGTTTCTGTTATATCTTTTAAAAACATTGATGCTTATCATCTTGAAAGCATGGTCATGTTTCCTCTCTTTTACTGAATGTGGGAGTTTGATACTTAATTACTTAGATAATTTCTATGAATAATCCTTATCAATTTATACCATATTTGGCGATATGAGGGTACTGGCCACATGGCCTGTATGTTACACCTAGAAGGGTGGATGCAAGTGTATATTGAAGTTATTTACATAAGAACATGAATATAAGGATTTGAGTACTTATTTTCTTCAAAACATCTCTCTCTCTCTCTCTCCCCGCTCGTTGCACTAGAAATTCACCTCAGAGCTGCCTTTTCAGCGGTGTTGCTTGTCTTTCTTGTTTGCAGGTAAAAATTAACTGCCTCACACCAAGAAAAAGGCTCAGGTTAGTATTAAATGACTGATTGCGTTAGTCTTTAGATATTTAGTTTTCTACTTGATGGTGAAGACTTTCTGCACTTTTTTCAGTGATGAAGAGTCAAAAGAGACAAGTGCTCATTTGGAAGAAGCAAATGCAAATGGTCATGATGCAGACAGCAAGTCAGATGGATCTTCCTTCGGAAAAGATTTTGGCTTGATCTCAAATCCTGGAGAGCCTGGGAGTCGAGTATGTTTACACTTTTCCGTAATAATATTTCTTTCCAATTTACTGTTCAATCACGCCTTTTCATACTATATAGCACTACCTGCTTCATTTAGTGGCTTTATTGTGTTTGCTTCATTCAATCCAGAGCATGATCTTGGATTTAAGAACGTTCTGTTTGTTGACACACCTATTTAGCTAATGAAGATTTCATCGAAATTTAATTCAGTTGTCTAGTACTCATGTTGCCGATATCTAGACCATATTAACATTCTATTTTGCATGCTGCAGAATCTGCCGATGGATTAAAATGCTTATGAACAAGCTGTGCACTGGTGTATCCTTACCATGAAACTAATATGCCTTCCTCACTTTTTGTAGGGTAGCAGCTTCTCCACATCAGGTTCACATCGCAGCTATGACTCAGCGGAGGGCTCCATAAGAAGGGATAATATGTCCCCGAGAAGCAACCTTAGTGTTGAAGGCAACCACCTGATAGGAAGACAAGATTCAATCACCTCCCTAATTAGTACAACTCATGGAAACTTTCCTGCTGATATCCCTTCTCCATCAAATAATTCATCATTTAATTCCAGGATTAATGGTTTAGGAAATCATTCTCAGAATTCTCGGAAAGATTTTAAAGAATCATCTTTAAGAGCCACTGATTCTTCTAAAAACCTTCTGGATGCGGCAGAAGTTACGATTGAAGAATTACATGCGGAAGCTAAGATGTGGGAGAGGAACGCCAGGAAGCTAATGCTTGATTTGGATATACTGAGGACAGAATTCTCTGATCAGTCCAAAAAGCAGGCAAATATGAATGTGGAGCTTTCAGCAGCATATGCAGAACGCAATGGCTTGAAGAAAGAAGTTGAACACTTGCATTTGTTGCTTGAGAATTCAGTGGTTAAACAAACAGCCAGTGAGGATTTAACTTATCAGGGTGAAGGAACGCCAGAGATTGAGAAGGCGTTGCAAGATGAGCTGAAGTTTCAAAAAGAATCCGTTGCCAATCTGGCTCTGCAGTTGGAGAGAAGTCAAGAATCAAATATTGAGCTGGTTTCGGTTCTCCAGGAGCTGGAAGAGACAATTGAAAGCCAAAAGGTGGAGTTGGAGAATCTTTCAGAACTACAGTCGACATTTGATGATGTGGAAAATTTGATCAAATTAACCAGAGAGGAAAACAGAAATTTAAAGCTTCAGCTGCAACAATTGCAGGAATCAGAGAAAATGTTGCAAGTCACGGTGCAACAGTTTGAACAAACTGTGGAAGAGAAAAACCATGAGATAGAGAATGGATCAAATCTGAACGAACACTTCGTTTTGGACATTGAAACAGAATACAAAAGTAAACTGCTTTTGAAAGAACAAGAAATTGTTAAACTGAAAGCAAAGGTATCCGAGTCTCTCAAAGAAAGGCATTCTACAGAAATGGATTCCATCACTGTGAGTGGGAGTGAAGCAGATCTGATCAGAGAAATTGAGGACTTGAAAGAGAAGGTACAGGAGCTAGAAAGAGATTGTAATGAGCTGACAGAAGAAAACTTAGAGCTCTTGTTCAAGCTTAAGGCAGGGAAGAAAAAATCTTCAGGGGGACACGCACCTGGTGAACTTCCATCCAGTGAGCTTTTATTCGATTCTTTTACCAGCTTTGAGTCCAAAATAACTGAAAATAAACCCCAAATACAAAATGTGGAGGAGATGCTTAACAAGAAAGTGCTTGGGGAGATTACAAATAATAATGATGTTTCAGTTCAAGTACTTGACAGCTTGAAAATGGAACTAGAAAGTAAAGTCACAGAGCTGGGTAAAGAATTGACAGAGAAGAGGTTCGAAATAGAAAAACTTGAGACAAACTTGCTAACCAATGAAGAAGAAATCAGTCTTCTAAAGGGGGTCCAGAATGAATTAGAAGCTAAGGTTTCCGATCTTCAGAAGGAAAAAATACAGCTAGAGGAACACATGGAAGTTGTATTAAGGGAAAGCGATATCAGCTCAAAGTGTTTGAATGATTTGCGGCATGAATTAATGGTGCTTAGCAGAAGTGTGAATTCCCATGTTTCCACACAGAGGGTACTTGAAAGGAAATCTTCGGAGCTAGAAGCTGATAAATGTGAACTGGACCGTCACATATCAGAGCTTGAACAAGAAAACATACAGTTGTCAGCAAGTGTTTCTGCACTCGAAGCTCAAATAAGATGTTTGACAGATGAAAAAGAGGCCAGTCAATTAGAATTAGAGAATTCCCAATCTTATTCTCTGAGTCTCCAAGATGAGATCATTAGATTGAAAACTGAGATGGAGTCTGATAAAGTTGAACTGAAACAGAAATTAAGGGACTTGGAGAGTCAGTGGTCAGAAGCTCGAGATGAATGTGAATTTCTAAAAAGGGCAAACCCGGAGCTACAAGCTACTGCCGAGAGCCTCATTGAAGAGTGCAATTCTCTTCAGAATTCAAATGACGAGTTGAGGAAACAAAAGCTGGAGTTGCATCAGCTCTGTTCCGTCTTGGAGGCAAAGTTGAATCAATCGCACAAGAGCTTTACAAATTGCTCCAAAAGAGTTGAAGTACTGGAACAGGATCTTTCTTTAATGCTGGAAAACATCGCCTCCAAAGAGGAGAGCCTGAATTTAGAATTAGATGCACTTCTTGATGAAAACATGAAATATAAGGAGAAGCTTACATTGGAAGAAAGTTTGTTCAACAAGATGTATTTGGAGAAGACGGTTGAAGTTGAGAGCCTTCAGGAAGAGGTAGACCGACTTACCAAGCTACTTGCTGCAACTCAAGAAGAAAGAGAAGAACTAGCTTCAGATGCCGTCCAGGAAGCATCCAGATTACGAACTGAGAAGGAAATGCTTGAATCTGCCCTTCGAGAGGTTCAATCTAAAGCAATACAGACTGAGGAAGAATTGAATATTATGAGAATAGAAACTGAAGCGAAGCTACAAGGCCTGGTCGCTGAGCTTGCTGCCTCTAAACAAAACCAGGAAGTAACGATGGCTGACCATGAAAGGCTATTGAAGTTGTTGGAGAATTACAAATCGAGTGAAGCAAAACTGAAGACCACTGTCAATGACCTTGAACTAAGGCTTACAGTTTCTGATTATGAACGTCAACAAGTGTGGGAAGAATCTATTAATATGAAGGTTCAGATTGAGAAACTAACTCATTGTCAGGAGGAAGTTTTGGCTTTCAACAATGAGCTGGATGCAACCAAGTTTGAGAAAGAAAAATTGGAAGTGTTACTGCATTCAATTTCTGAGGAATGTCGAGATCTGAAGGCAGAGAAAAGTTCATTCCATGAGAAGATCTCAACATTGGAGAAGGCCTTATTTGAATTGGAGGATTGCAAACGTAATAATGTTCGCTTGGAGGAAAAAGTTCTGCAGATGGAAGGTGATCTAACTGCAAAAGACGCTTTGTGTGCACAGTATGCCGAGCTGAAGAACGAGCTCAACCAGATTAGGAGAGCCAACGAGCAGTATCAGCTGAAAATACAGCTACTTGAGGAGGAGAGAAGTGACTTCCTAAGAAAGTCTCAGGCCCTTGAACAAGAATTGAAACTAACAAGGGAAGAAAAACAGAAACAGAGGGATTCCAGCAGTCCAAAGATTTCCAGCTCCTCAAAAGGCGGCACCAGAGTTATTCCTGTTGGTGAAGATATGAAGGTCCTGAAAGCAAGTACCATTTTTATGTTATCTGCTCATTAACAGTTGATGTTAAGACTGTAAAGGTATTGACTTCTGACTTTCTTTGATTTTTCTACTAAACAGAAGGAAATGGGGAAGAACAGCATTCCCCGTCATGATTTTAGAAGGAAGCCAATTTTGAAGAATGGTCAGGTGCAAGGACATGCAAGAGATCAGAATTATCCATATAGAAACCAGCATCAAAGAGAGGTTAGATATCCTAAAACTTAATTTGGTCCTGCTTCTACAGCTGATCTTGCAACGATAATATGTTCTCATTTTATTTAAATTGTCGGAGTACAAGAAGACATACACATAATGTGTATGATTATATGTTTTTGGTTTCATGTAACTCTACAAATCTTATATTTTGTTTTTCTCATTCTAATTTTATTCTCTGCCATTACAGGATGACATTGGAGTCCAAATTCATGATGAAAATCCAAATGACGTTGAAGAACTTGGCGTAAAGATTAAGTTGCTTGAAGATGAACTTGTTAAGGCATTGGAAGTAAATAACACTTACAAAGTTCAGCTTGATAGGTGAGTGTAAGAGGAAACACATTATGCCTTCAAAACACATTAAGTATCATTTGTCTTCTTATGGTAAATCTATTCTCTACAACTCAGTCTTAACATGTATATGTTATCACCACCGCAGGTACTTGTCTGAGGCCCGACACAGTCAAGCAGATGCTCGTCGAAATTCAAAAGCTGAAGAAAGACAAGAACGCTCGAGGTCATCTCTAGAGGCAGAACTGAAAGACATTCGCGAGCGCTACTTAGACATGAGCCTGAGATATGCCGAGGTAGAAGCACAGCGCGAGGAGCTTGTGATGAAGCTTAAAACAGCCAAGGGTGGCAAAAGGTGGTTCTGATGAAAGATGATGACTCCATTGCTGTCATTTTCTTGAGTTTACCAATCTCAGGTAGCTTTTTTTCGCACATCTTTGTACATCACAATTTTTCGTCTGCACAAATATTCAAGTGAGTGAGTAGAGGAGAATATACGTCATAGCCAAAGGTGGAAAGTTTCACAAATTGTTAATTACAGGTACAAATTCAAATAATGTGATTATACTTAACTAATGATTTGTACAACGTTTTGATAATATAATATACCAGATTATTTGCTTGCACATTTTTTTAATTTTTTTTAAATTTGGATTGGAAATCTGCCGTGCAAACTTCGGTTAGGCATCAGATAATATTCTTCCAAATCTTTATGGATATCCTATGAATATACAATCCATATGCTAAAACTTAATGTGAATGGGGAAAGGAGTTTTGCGCTCGTCATGGTTGTGACTTGTGAGACTGAGAGCACTAAGTTCTTCACCAAATATAAATAGTAAGTAGAACACTTATGCTCTCTCTCTCTCTCTCTCTCTCTCTCTCTCTCTCTCTCTCTCTCTCCACCTAAATTTGAATTTTCTTTTGCATAGTTTATATTAAATTAATTAGAATATTGCTCGAATAAAAAAAAAACAACACTGGTTGGCTCCTTATAAAAACGAATATGATTATGCACACTCGTTTTCTTCATCTGCAAATGAAATGTGAAAATCTTGCTGCAACATAAAAAATCAGTACAATCAAATGGAACAAATGTATAAATCACTATAGAAATGACAATCACTTTTGAGAGTAGTGGAGGGTATATATGCTATGCTTCAAGTCTGAGTAATAATAAGGGCCGATTGGAAAAGGAAAAGGAAAAGGAAGTTTCCTCCACAAGGCATTACGCAAGCGATTCAAAGAGTTTCAAACTTTTTTGTGGTTGATAAAACAAGGGAACATATCACTAAGAGAGCATAAAAATCTCTCACATTATCACTCAACATATTAACCAAACAACACTTTAGAAAAATTATCCTGTTGACTGCATGATGGATCCGCCACTACATCTTCAAATGCCACAATTCCATGTAAACACGACCAAACATCGGTTTGTATGCATGACATTATTGGGCGCCATGTGGCAACCATGGTGTAATCATGCTGAGTTGCAAAGTAATTTTTAAATTGTGACTCTAACTGTAACTATGCCACTAGCATGTGGCATTACCAATTTGCTTATGTTATAACACGTTTTATATTTTTTAATTATACCTTAAAGTATAAATATTTTGTGTATGTAGCCCATTTATGCTGTACCAGATTCAATAGTTTTCATGGTGGGAGCAAGATCAAGAGGCTATCAACACATTGATCGTGAAGAGAAAGGTCTTAAGTATTAATTAGTTACCAAAACTTCTAGTTTCTAATAAGAAGTTAAATCTACCTTTAATGCCCAAGCCTGCATACCATTTTCCTTCCTTGCCCTACCTCGCTTTTGATTTGCATATAGAAACAAAACAAAACGAACATCTTCTACTCATTTCCGATCGCTTTCAGTTAGTGTTCATTGCTGGATGATAGCTCATTAAAAGATGATCTAGAAGCTCTCTCTCTTAGCAAGCGAAAAGAGATCGTGGAGACAATTTGCGAAGCTACATCAATGAAATGTTGGACAACTGGTGACGCAATAGCCTATGCTTGCCCAAGTGTAGATCAGTCGCTTTTATCTATGTTATAACGCATTAGTGAGGTGTTATGGGCTCGTATGAAAGCGCGTTTAATTGAATGAAGCGTTTTTAAAATGATTTAAAGCGCTTTTAATGAAAGTGTTTTTGGGTTCCAAAAACACTTCAAGTACATTTTGGAAGAAGCACCAGTTATGTGCTTTTCGGAAGCACTTTAAATGCTTTTCCAACATTCACTTGCATTTTTACTAAAAATTGGTTCCAAAATAAATTTCATCAAAAGCGATTTGAGTCATAAAAACATGAACATTCTCCAAGTTATGCATTCACTCATTGAATTATGACTTAGGCTATAACCAATGAATAATGTACATATATCATACTTACATTGTTAATTAGAAAGAGGGTCACTCTCCTACGCACAACAATTTACCACTTGATAGGCCCATGAAATCTTTTAATAGAATCCCATTGCATGGCATTCCCAAAACCTCTCTCTCTAATGCACAAAACAACCAACAAAAATCATATATTGGTTAGCATCGTCAAATTGACATTATAAAATGTTTGCGTATATATATGTGTGTGTGCGTGTGTGTGTGTGTGTGTGTATTTGTAGGTGAAAATTAAAGAGGAGGAGGTGTCATGCATGGATATCAGCTGTGGAGAGGTGGCACTGCCAATGGCATATCCTTTGGAAGATGCTGAATAAGCAACCTCCATTTCTCACTTTTCCCTACTTTCTTTTTGGTTTTCCTTTAGCACCGAAAAGTCATCACTCCCTTTTATTGCCCTCATGTCCAACATTTCTGAACAAACCCTCCTTTGTACGATTCTCTGCAGTTCCAATCCATCATCCGTTTCGTTCCCGGCCACCCCCGCCACCAATGGCAGCCAAATGCTTGAACTGAAGTGCGTGGCAAGGGTGGCCTGGTCAGATCTTAATTTGCTTGTTGGATTGGTTGGCGATGTTGTTTGTTTTAGTTAAATAACTTCTGTTAGTTTAGCAAGTCAGTGTGTGTGTTTTAGTTACTTTCCCATTAGCCTAGCCTTCAGCTTTCAAGGCAGAATGGGAGGAATTAATAAAGAATGTTGAAACTAGCTCAATCTCTCCTTCTTGGAAGGTTGGATTCTCTAAAAGGGCAACTTCAATCCTTTGGCATTTGGCTTCTGCAGCGTCTCTTTTGGCTTTCGCGTGTGTTCGTGATCCAGAAAACTGTCGTACGGGAGGGCCGGTCGGAGTCAGGCGCTGTGTTTTCTTCCTGTTATGAAATTTAAGTGTGTTGTAGTTGTGTGTTTTGTAGGCCTTTGGCCCAAGCTTAAGGTTTGGTGTATGCAGCTGGCCAATGGCTAAGTACGTACTTAACAGTTTCAGTACTTCTCTACATGTTATCAGTAAATTAAGTATGTTGCTTTTCTCTGCCGAACTTTATCAGTCATCTGCATGAATGATCTTCTCTTTTTTACCTTTGAATTTTTGTGCTTTGTTGTTGTTGGTTCTTCTTTTCTTGCACCTTATTGTAAGCAATGTTCAGCCTTACTGTCAGATTAACAGTAATGTAGCCAAAATAAACAAGCATCTTTTCATATACCATAATGGAGAAAACTAGTTTGCAAGGATTACACTATGGATAAATTAGGAACCCGTTTGAAAAATATTTAGGACTGTTTGATAACCATTTCGTTTGTTAATTGCTTTTAGTTTAAAAATAAAAAATAACAACTGAAAACCAAAAACTCAAAGACACTTTTTCTGAGTTTTCAACATTTGCCTTTTAGTTTTCAATGAAAATTTAAATGTGAAAGTAATTACTTCCAAAAAATGAAAACTAAAAATAAAAAACTGGAAACAAAATAGTTTTCAAACAGACTATTAGTTTGTAGTTTTCATTTTTTGTGTTTTTGAGGCGAGAAAATAAGGGAGAAATGAGGGATGAAGAAGGATATCAAACTGGAGAGTGGGGGAGAAATAAAAGTACTAAATGAGAACAAAATCTAAGGATGATGCTAGAGAAAACACCATATTTTAGATCATATTTTGTTGATCACATAATGTAGCGGTTGATATTTGGATTCCTTCTTTAAATGATTAAAAATAAATCCAACCATCTACCATTGCATCATGTGGTTTACAAAATACTCTCCCTAGCATTTAGAAAGTGGAACAACTTAAAATAGTTCGTTGTTTTTAATTTTAATTTTGTGTGTCTATCCTATTATATTCTCTTCCCTCCACTAGTTGATATCTTTTATTTCTCCTGGGTGGGCAAACATACCATGGACCTGCAAGTCAGGGCTGGTTCATGCGTTTCGGGCGTAGATGTAGATCTAAATTTTTTTAACACAAAACGGGGCGGGACGGAGCGTGTCCACGAAACTAGCGGGGTGGAGCGGGTCAAAAAATCTGAAAAAAAAGAGCCCTCGGCCCAGAGTTCCCCCCCCCCCCCCACCACCCCAACACCTTCATCGTTCGATTCTGGGAAGCTCAACTCCTCAAGTACAACGGCTCCAGATGATTGGACTTAAAGCACCATGTGAAGGAGTCCTCTTCATTTAAATTCATGATCATCATACAATTACAACCTTATCAGATGATGCAATCTTTAATTAAATGAGAAAGAACAAATAATTTGGAGAGCGAGGACTTACATTGATATGTTCAGCAAATCATGCCTGAGAAGCAAAATGAGATGACCAACAACGGGCCGAGTTAAGACCAGTTCTATTCACGAAAACACACGATTCACTCTGCTCTGCTCCGTTATATTTACAAACGGGTTCAATCCGATCCCCTCAATTTTCGGCACTGGCCCATCCTACTCGTGCCCACCCCTAATTCCTCCGTATATGTCTAACATGAGAATAAATTAAAAGCTAAAAGCTAAAAAGTTACCAAGGGACACATAGGATTTCCGTTTAGAAAATTGATATAGTTACCAACGATAGGTACGTTCACATTTCTCACTCAATGCTCGAGTTCGAGTCCTCACAGCTGGTCATTGAGGCTAAACCTACTCATCGGCGCCCAGAGTACGTAGGAAGACTTAAGCATCGGCCTCAGCCTAGAGTAGCGCCCATCTGCATGCTCAAGACCACCCAAGATCCCTATTCTGGTACCCCCGAGAGTGAAAGACGAAGAAATTACTCCATTTTACCCTTTCTGTTCAGTAATTTTGAGAGAGTAATTTTGGGAATTAAATCCTAAATTATTTCAACAAATATAGATATTAGTTAGTCATTTTTAAAACATTTCTGCTCAAAAGCACTTTTGTCATAAATTTAGAATCACATTGGAAGTTTCAAAGCAAATGCAATGGCTCCCTAAAAAAAGTACTTGATGTACTTCCTAACAAAATACGATGGCTTCCTAAATATGCAATTGATTTACTTCTAAAACAGGTGTTTCTTCCAAAAAGTAGTTAAGTAAAGTTTTGTACCCAAAAACACTTTCAACTATTTTTGCCAATCTCGGTACTGTTCACTTTAACGAAAAGCTATATTTTTATACTAAAAAGTCAATCCTATTGCTATTCACTTTACTCTTTTTTTGTTCTTATCGTTAAAACTCAAAATTTTCAAGTCATTTTAATTAGTTTTTCTTTTTAATAATCGTCCAAACAAGGCCAAAATCTAGTATATATTTTAAGATATTCAAGATATTAATAAACTAAATATAACTAAAAAAATTATAAGGGTGAAAAGAAAACTAGCCTTTACAGAAAATAAAGTAGCCGTAATTCCTTCTCCGTCCCTCTCATATTCCTTTTTATTGTTATTAGTTATTTCTTTTGAGTTGGTCTGGTAAAAACAATCCCTTTATAATGATTAGTATTGGTTCAAGTCATACTTTGCATAGTTCATCATTTTGTTTTTCTTTTACAATCCGATCTTTCGTCCAAAATTATCTTGTTACAAAAATAATTTATTCTATTTTCCAAGTTAATTTTAGTCATTGCCATCATATGAGGACCCTTGTTGTTCAATATTGAGCAAAATTGTACTACTGAAAACAAAGTTTTCTAAAGACGCATCCATGCTCTACACGGTTTTTGGCCTTAGATGTGATTGGTTTTGATGACAGTTCTCATTCAAGTGGTGACGGTGATACTCATGATTTAGGATTATAGGTTGTTTTAAGGTTTAGGTTAATTTGATTTTAGTGGGCTTGCCTAGAGCGTTAATTTAAATTTTTGTGAAGCGAACTTTGACACACTCCGACCGGAGTCGAGGCATGCTGGTCATCACATGAGAGTGACGTAGCTAAGAGTGCAAAGGAAGTAATTAAAAATGTGAACAAATTAAAACCAAAATTAAAACTTATTCAAACTAAAAATAAGTGAGTATGCGGAAGTGGTCAAACCCAAATTACAAACGTTTAGAGCATAGGCAACTTAAAGGTGCAGTCGAATTGACTAAGTACTAAATACACAACTAGAGAGAAGATCCCTACATTAATCAGTGGAATGTCAGAATCCGTTGGGTAATCCTCATGTGCCACAAAGAAGAACAACTATCTAGTACCTGGAGGGGCGAAAAACAGAAGGGTGAGGGGGCAAGAACAAAGCTTTAGAAATCACATTTATTTTTTTTGAAAGTACTAACCTCTCTTTGTAAAACCTGCAATTTCCAGAAAATAATACTACGTATATGTATGAAAAACCAATGCTCAAAAGTAGTGACAATAAAAGCATGCCATGCCTCGATTTCTTAGCAATAATAAATGTAAGTCAAGTGTGAATCAATCTAAACTATCATGCCAGTCGGAGTCACCTAATGTGACCTGTACAATTGGACCTATTGCTCATCAGTCTACGCTTGCACACGAGTCGGAGTCACCTAGTGTAACCTATATAATAGGGCTGAGTGTAAATATGTATGCTCTAGTGCTACGATCACATGAATGCTAGCGATAAATCGCAGGTCACCTACGAGTCGGAGTCACCTAATGTGACCTGTACGACAGGGCTGACACCAAACTTGGATCCAAGGCAATCGTGAGGTGCAGGAGGTGAACATTACGTGAATGACTGGTCCTGGCCCGGGGTGGGAGCACTAACACCGGGGTGCAGTAATGATGAGCTCTAAATGAATATATGCATGCCAATATAATGCAATCATTTCAATCACATAACAACTCACCTGAACTTACCTGCGCTTCCCGTAGGATCATGTGGCATACTCACAACTCATAACAATGCAATATTCAAAATACAACACATTTAAACCATGGCATGCTATGCACAAATCAATTTAAAACATTTCTGGAAATAGTAAAGTTTATATATATATATATATATATATATATATAAACACACACGGAAAAAAATGCCTACTCATTGATATGTCGAAGGTTCATAGCCCCCCAGCCTCACTTGCTCACGTTCGTCCTTGGGGTATGTCTCCCCTATATTCGAAACAACTACTTTTAATTAATTAAAATAGCACATAAACCTACAAACATACAAAAATAGCTTAAAACACTATAATAAGTAGTAATTAGCTCACTAAATGCAAGGAAACAACATAGCTAAGTTGCATAAATATGCTCCTATCACCGACTAACGATACTATTTGTAAAACAAAGTCGTACTTGACTTCAAATGTGATGGTGCAAGTTACAATATTTTCAAAGCATAGGGGGTTAAATTTGAACTTTAACTAGCTCTTATGCATTAGAGAGAGATTACACCACCAATTATAGAGTCAAGTATAACTTTGAGTTTTTATCGATAATAGCCAAAATTCAACACCAAATTTTATAAATGTCATTTTTTAGAAAATCTTTCAAAAAGAACAGAAAATCCACTTAAATAGACTTAAATACCCTCAAAATTAAAACCAAATAAACATTAACTAAAGAATTACGGGTTAACCAAGAACCAAGCACCATAAGCAATAAGATCTGCACAACCCTCATCCATATCATTGTTCCCAACTTCCTTGTTGTACCCACCACCAGCAAAAGTTGTTGCCAACAATGAAGGTACCACTAAAAGTCCTTCTCATGGGTATAAGACCGTGGGAGCAATCACTCTTTTTCTTCAACTATCTTCATCCTTGGCTCAACCATATGGAAGTACATGATCCATATTTGTTCAATGAATTGACCAAATAAAGGCCTAACGCTTTCGAAGCAGCATCCCGAGCAACTGAGCTTCAACGCTAGTAGTAATAATGGGGATCAATCCTGTGGCAAGAGGTAAGAGTAAGAAGATGAAGCACACTGCGCCTAGGTTTGATGATATCTATCTCGAGCTTCTCGCCTAGTTGTATCATTTTCTTGTCTGGAGGACTGGAAGCAAGTTGAATGCAGTTGTTCTTAAATGTTTGTTCATGAGCAAAGTCAACAGGGCATCACTTTCTCTCTTGAGGTTGATTAAGTACATGCAAGGAAAGGATAACAAGATTGATGTGGTTGTGGGGACTGTCACTAGCGACATTAGGGTTTATGAAGTTTTACAATTGAAGGTTACAACACTGATGTCCTATGAATTCTCAGGAAGCAGTGAAGCACTTCTATGTAGATGGTTTTGGATTTTGAGGACATTTAGGTGTAAGTTTTCTGTTATATTTAAAAGTTTTTATAAAAAGTGATATTCATGAAATTGAGTGTTAAATTTTGACAAACACTCTATAACTTTTGTATACTTTTAACATAGAGTCACACCCTTAACTCTAGAGTTATATCTAAAATCAAATATGACTTGCATATAGCATCCAAGTCATATACGACTCTAATATTTTCCGGTGAATCGGGACTCATTAGTTAATTTACAGTGAAATATAAACTCCGACTTTTATTTTTGTCAATTAATTTTTCTTTTCTTTTTTGTGGGTTGGCGTGATAAAGTAGGAGTGATGGTGTTTTGGTCGTTTCACCTATGCACTGAACTTATTTACGGATCCCACCATTTCCCACCCTTCCTGTCATGCGACTGCTGTCTATCTGATTCTCTCTCCTCTCTCTCTCCTGGCTGACAGTCGAGTCAGTTCACCTTCCCAATAACGGCGATATCGTGGCCCTCTCCGCCTCCCTCCTATCAAATCTCCATTCGAATTTGCAGAAACAGTAAGTGAAAGTCCCTCGTAAACTCCAATTTATATCCATCCGATCTCAATCTCTCACATTTCTTAGATATCTCAGAGTCGCTGTTCGAACCGATTTCACTTGCATGGCCGTCATCTGATATATCCGGTACAGTCTTCCTCCCCCAATTTTTGGTTTAGACTCTCGATTTTTAGGGTTTTCGTAATTGGGTTTTGAAATTTTGTTTGATTTTGTGTGCGAATTTTTTATTTTTTATTTTTTGGAGGGTTTTGCAGATTTTGGGGACGATTTGTGGGACTGAACCGGCATGAAGCGGGAATTGGCTTGTGTTTTGGAGGGCCAAACTCCGCTCGCTGATTCAGTGGCTGGGACTCAGGCCGAGTCCCAGACGAGTCCGTGTGTTGTTTATGAGAGACTTAATCGTAAGAGGTTTAAGGGTACTATTGTGAATGGTGTGATTGTTTATACCCGAGAGAGAAGGGCTCGGATCAATGGCGGTAATGGGGTTTCGGAGGGGGCGGAGATAAATGGGCGGAAGGGCTCGGAAAAGCCGAGAATTGAGGAAACCCCTTCTCATCAATTAGTTGAATGTTTAGTTAAAGATGAGTCAAATTGCAATTTGGAGATACCCAGGTGTAGACATGAGGGTGGCAGTGAGCGGTCAGGGCCTTCGTGTGAGGAGCACGATATGGAAGCAGACTTGGTTGAAATTGTAGTTAAAGATGAGCCCAATTATCATGAGGGGGAAACAGATATGAAAGGCGGGGCATTGAGGCGGTTTACTCGATCAGCATTGAGACCCAAGTTTGAGCCTACTGTGGAAAATGCATCAGGGTCTGTGCCTGTTGAAGTGATTTCAAATATAGAGGGGGAAGATACAGTTGGAGTCAGCATGCTGACATCGCCACTGAAGAATAAGCTAGAATTGAAAATGTCAAAGAAGATTGTGGTGGACAGGAAACCTACAACAGTCAAAGAGCTCTTTGACACTGGCTTGGTTGATGGGGTGCAAGTGATTTACATGGGCAGCAAGAAGGTAGATTTAATTCCAAGTTCATATAGATATGCATATTCAATATGTTTAAGATATGTCATGAGCTAAAAGTGGCACATTATAATTTAGGCATTCGGTCTGCGGGGCACAATAAAGGATGGTGGAATTTTGTGTTCATGCATACTGTGCAACGGCGGCAGAGTGAGTAATGTTTGTAACCCTAATATGGTTTAGCATGCTATAAACTGTTTTGGGATATGGTTTGTGTATTTATTTTATTTTTTTCCCATCAATGTAGGTTATTCCACCGTCCCAATTTGAGATTCATGCTTGTAAAACATACAGACGAGCAGCACAGTATATTTGTTTTGAGAATGGAAGGAGTCTGCTTGATCTCTTGAAGTCGTGCAGAAATGCTTCTTTGCATACATTGGAAACAACAATTCAGAAGTTCATCAGTTCTTCACCCATGGAGAAGTATTTTACTTGTAAAAAATGTAGTGGTGAGTTGTTGTTGTTTTTTTTTTTTTTTTTTTTTTTTGTATTTAGTCAATATTCTTTTGCATTAAGAAATTATAATCGTATTGATTATAGCGATTTTCTAAAAGTTTTCTTATTGCCATTTTTCCCTATCATTTCTAGTGTCTTTTCCTCCATACTGTGCTCTGGGTGATGGATCTCTTTGCTATTCTTGCATGGAGCCGAAGCAGCCTGAGTGCAGCCTAACTCATGAGAGAGGCAATAGTCTCAGGTACGGTATCCTGTCGAGCTACCTCATCCAACTTTGTCATTTTGTCAACTTATGCTCTGGAATATGTTGATTTTGGTATTCCAGATTGTAGCCTTTGATTTCCCCTTAATTAGCCAGTGTTTGATGTAATATATTTTGCTGTTTTGAACCCTTCTAGGATGTATTGGGACATTGGCCATAAAAAGAAAGGGTTTCGTAATTTTATGTTAGTGGGAATCTTATCTGCATCTTGTCTCTTAAGCATCAAGATATTAGTGTCAATTTTTTTTTTTTGTTCTATAAGGTCAATGATTAGGTAGTATTATATTTTGCTGTTTTTAACCCTTCTAGGACTGTATTGGGACATTGCTAAACTCAGTGTAGTGTATGTTATGCTTGTGTTTCATAGATTCAAATGATTCATGTTTGCTGTCTATAAGGAAGTTGATAGTAACATATTACCGTCCTCAAGTTACTGTTTCATAGGTATTAGTTTGACAATATGTGTTTATTTAGTCCTAGGGTGGGAATTTGCTGAATTCTTTCTGAGATTCTGAGACTGTTGTTTGCTAACTGTTTCTGAAAAACTGTAGTTCCATTGGGTGCACTCAAGAGGCTCAAATTTATTGTTTAACAATCTATCATGATATTTTCTGATTGAAAGAATCTTAAAAAAAGCCTAATGTGTTTGGTGGATCTAATATGTGTGCCATTATACATGGATCAACTCCGGTGTTTTCACATTTGTCGGGATTACAAAGTCTGAGGATATTATATCATAAGTCACAATACTATATTTCTGAAACCATATGTAAAGTATAAGAATGTTACTTAGCTGTTGTGTCCTTTCAGTTTTTATTATAGAGATATGCAAATAACATTTCATATGTTCTTGCATCTGTATTCTCTCAGATCTTTCATACCTGTTTCAATCTCAAAGTCCTCCAAGAGTGCAATCTCAAAGTCCCGGAAAAGTGCAATCTCAAGGTCCCTGAAAAGTACAATCTCAAAGTCCTCGAAAAGTGCAATCTCAAAACCCTTGGGAAGTGCAATCTCAACTCCCCTGAAAAATGCAGTGTCAAAATCCCCCAAGAGTGCTCCACTCTATTGGTCACTGAAAAAGAAGACCCAGTTGAATACAAGAAAGTACGTCTCTTTCTTTGATGGCGTCCCATATCCTTTTGTTGTATCATTAGTGCATATATTGGATGGATAAGTTATGAAGCACTAAATTAACCAACCTAAATGACTATTTTGTTCTAAATAACAGCTGGATCATTGAAGGGACATGGTTTTGGTTGAGGTTTTAGAAGGTTCTTTTCCTTCCCTTTTTATGCTTCTACCTTCATTGCAGGTCATCAACACCAGTTTTGATCTCAGATCCCTCAAAGAGTTGTTCTCCAGAGAGTTCAGATTATAAGAGTGGATGGAAGATAACACCAAAGTTGGTATCTACTTAGGTTTCCTTTGAATTTACAATTTGAATCAATGATAGACTTATGTTTGATATTTTCGTCCTACTAGTAATCTTTTCTAAAAGCAATCCAAGAAAACTGATTCTTTCCAGAAACCTATTTGATATGTGAATTGTCTAGATAAATAAATAATATACAAACATTATCTGTATGTACTTCATCTTTTTTGACAGGTTGTCTGAATTTTTTACAGATCTTCAAAATCAATTCTAATCTCAAGGTCCCCTAGTACTTCTTCAGTGTATTTTTCTTCGCAGAAGAAAAGTCAGTGGAGGATTACAACAAAGTAGGTTTCCCCTCCTTTTGATTATTATTAAAAAGTTTATGATTTTGGGGAGCATAATCTTGGATGAAGTATTTATTTTCGTTTGTGACATGTGAATAATCTCTTTATTCTATGGTGTATCTTTCTAAAGAGATCAGCGGCTGCATAAGTTGGTTTTCGAGGAAGGTGGATTGCCTGACGGAACAGAAGTAGCATATTATGCACGCGGACAGGTCATTTAGAAAAAGATTGGTCATTTTTACATGCCATTTATGGGCTTATTGAAATATAATAATTTCTTTTGTTGGACAGAAATTGCTAGTTGGTTACAAGAAAGGATTTGGAATATTTTGTTGTTGCTGCAACAGTGAGGTTTGTGTGCTAGCATTTGGAGTTCACTGTACTTGAACTGTATTGGAGCCTTTAACCATTTTATTATCCAAAATCTGCAGGTCAGCCCGTCACAGTTTGAGGCCCATGCAGGTTGGGCCACACGCAGGAAACCGTAAGCTTTTGTGAGATATTCAGTGGCCAACTACGTCACAATTTACCTTAAGCACTTGATAATTCTATGGTTGTGTTTTTTATTTTTATTTTTGGCAGCTATGCATACATTTACACATCTAACGGAGTGTCTCTCCACGAGTTGGCTATATCTTTGTCAAGAGGTCGGAAATATGCAGCCAAGGATAATGATGACTTGTGCATCATTTGTGCCGATGGTGGGAACCTTGTGCTTTGTGATGGATGCCCTAGGGCCTTCCACAGAGGTGAAACAAATAATTTTTTTAATTTTTTTGGAGTACAATAAAAACTTGTTAATTTCCTACTAATTGACTGTAAAGCTAGTTCAATAGGAGATGCTATTTGAATGGATGAGGTCAAGTTGTTACACTGAATCGATGAACTGAAAAGGGCTATTGCTTTATTTGTAAACCTTTGGTTAATTATATTTCAAGTTCATGACATGGAGACAGAATTTGCTTAGAATTTGTTTTATTCGTGTGTTGTCTGTATAGAATATTAAGTTTTTGTAAATGGGTTAAATTGAAATTCATTTCATTTGTATTTGAATCTTGCATTTCAGTTATCGGAGATATGCATTGTATCTGAAAACACTCATTGAGTTCTTTATCTTTTACACTTCTGCAACTGTGTTTGCCTTATATTAGTTTTTGTGTGAATTTTTTGCCTCCTGCAGACTGTGCTTCTCTACCAAGTGTTCCTCGTGGTGACTGGTACTGTAAGTTTTGTCAAAATATGTTTCAAAGAGAAAAGTTTGTGGAACATAATGAAAATGCTGTCGCTGCTGGAAGGATTGATGGAATTGATCCTATAGAACAGATAACCCAAAGATGCATTCGTATTGTCAAAGACATAGAAGCTGAACTAACTGGATGCGTTTTATGTAGGTAATATCAGAAACCTATTTTGTTGAATTCTATGGTCTTAGACATATTCCTGATGCAGTTGTGGTGGATAGCTGTCAATATACTTCTCTTTATGTTGCTTTTATTTTATTGTTGGTTCTGTATGCAGAGGTTATGATTTTAGCAAATCAGGATTTGGTCCACGAACTATTATACTTTGTGATCAGGTATTTTCTTCTTGTTCATGCCATAGTTGGTGCATTTGAAGTGCATGTTACATGAAATGCTACTTTCGTTTCTACCTAAATGTCCAAATGGTACTCTTCTCTTATTGTGTGCCAGTGTGAGAAGGAATATCATGTTGGCTGTTTGAAGAAACATAAAATGGCAAATTTAAAGGTGAGTACTTAATTGAAGGACATATTTGACAACTCACATCAGCAAAACCTTCCTTATCCTGTGGCCTTGCAAATTAATTTTCAGTTTAGACTGTTGACGTCACTTGTTTAACAGGAATTGCCAAAAGGGAAGTGGTTTTGTTGCGCAGACTGCAGTAGAATTCATTCTATTTTGCAAAGGTTGCTGACTAGAGGAGCTGAGAAGCTTCCTGACTCTCATTTGGATGTTATAAAGAAGAAGATGGAGGCAAACGGTTTGGAGACTGTCAGTGGGTTTGATGTGAGATGGAGACTCATTAGTGGCAAAATTGCTTCTCAGGAATGTCGTTTTTTACTTTCAAAGGCTGTTGCTATCTTCCATGTAAGTGCTGCCCTCTCTGCTTTGAAAACATTGTGCTTGCCTACAACAATTTATGATCATTCCAGTTTTTCACTCTCTTCTGGAGGGCTGTTCATATAATTTTTATTTTTTGTTTAATTGTATTTTCATGATTCAATATACATTAGTTTAGTCATATTCTTAGAATTTCCTATGTCTTTATTTGTTTGTAATAACCTTTCTGTTAGTATGTCCCTCCACATTTTCCTTCTGGAAAATTCTTTGATAACTGAATATCTTAGACGATTTGTTATAATTAATGGAAAAAAAAGTGATGAACTGAAAGAATTCTAGTTTCTGCATTGTCTGATAACTAGCTATAATTCTTTTGCAAGCAAAAAAACAAAAAAAAAAAAAAACAGAAATTCTTTGGTTACAATTGCACATAGACAGCACAATCCCCTTGAACAAGATGACTTCTTTAGGACCCACTTAATGCAGTTGGTGTTTGTTTGTTACGGTGATTTTCTTTTTCCCCCTTCTGTATGACTGAAATGTTTATTTTGATAGGCAGGAATTTTACAGTGCACTATGCTTTTATGCACTAGGGTTATTTTTTTATTATTTATCATTTCTTGCATTAAAGAAGCATATTGAGGCATTTGTTACAGACGAGTGGGGCAATCATCATGACTAATTGAAATTCTCCGATATTTGTGTCTCAGGATTGTTTTGATCCTATAGTTGATGCAGAATCTGGGCGAGACCTTATTCCCGCCATGGTTTATGGGTAAGCATAAGGATATTTTATACCTTATGCTGTAGTTGGTTTATTTTTGACAGTCTTACATGTCTATCTTTTCTAACATTACTTTCTTCTCTCTCTCAGAAGGAATGTTAGGAGCCAAGAATTTGGGAATATGTACTGTGCAATACTGATGGTCAAGTAAGAATTCTTTTGATTTCTGGTCGTGGACTTGCTTCCGTGTAGTATAATTGATAGAACTTGACTGGTCTTGCAGCTCGACTGTGGTATCAGCTGGAATTATACGTGTTTTTGGTCATGAAGTTGCTGAACTTCCTTTGGTTGCCACTAGTAATGGTAACCATGGCAAGGTGAGACTATATGAATATAAAGTTGTATTTTTCTTAGATGATTATGTTTAATTTTTTTGCCCTGCTTTTCTTTTTTCCTTGGCGGTTTTGTGATACAATATTTAATTATTGGTAGTTTTCATTATGCCACCCACAATGGGATGACTGCAGTTTTCAATTTGATATGGTTTAACTTTAATCACCTAACTTCACAGGGCTACTTCCAACTATTGTTCTCCTGCATTGAAAAGCTGCTAGCTTTCTTGAATGTGAAAAGTATTGTGCTGCCGGCTGCGGAAGAAGCAGAATCCATATGGACCGATAAATTTGGTTTTACAAAAATGAAGCCGGAGCAGGTATGTTTAAATGTGTCTAATTGATGCCTCAATTCTAGTCGTACCTTTTCTTGTGCCCTGGTACTTACGGTTGCGTCCCTCGTGCTGCAGCTCACCACCTACCGAAGAACCTGCTACCAAATGGTGACATTCAAAGGAACGTCCATGCTACATAAAAGGGTTCCCGAGTGCCGGGTTGTAAGCACATGAGGGAAGGGGAGAGCGAAGGGAGATTTTTCAATTTTTGTTTTCTGATATTTTATTAGCAAGCTTTTTGTTTCCAGTTCATGTTTGTAAAATTTTATGAATTGGAATTGTCAAGCCTCTGCTGTTCATATCAACATTTTTTTTGTTATTGAACATCACCTTAATAGCTAGATTTCTATAATACACATTCTGCATGAGTTTGGTAATCTTCTCTCGTATATTTTCTCTTCTTTCTTTGTGCAATTTTGGTCGGATTGCTCTGGTGGTTGGGGCTTTCTGGTCAGCCTACTTCGTCTCGGTTCAAACTCTTCCTCCTTTCTTAAATTTTATAATTTAGCGTTGTAAGGCACTAAAAATATATAAATTTTTCAAGTAATATATTGTTACCAATATTTTTCTTAATAATCTAAATTTCTCTCAACGATATGGAGGTGATAAATTTTTTCAACTACTGATAGCAAGAAATCCTAGATTGCAGGAGGGGAAGTTGTTATTGTAGGAGTAGGGCTTTCTCCCCTCTTATTTCTATTTCTTTTCCTCTCCTTGTCTCACATTTTGTTTTTTGTATTATTGTCTCTACAAAAAATTTAATATAAGACGATGTGACTTAATCATAACTGTTCAAGTAGGACGGGAGGGAAATGGGGAGAACATCCTCTTCCTTATTGCGTACAAATGGCCTCATGCTTGCTTTGTGTGGGAGCATGGGCGGAAGAGGCTCAAAAAATTACAGAGTAGGGTTTTGGTTGTGCCTTAATGTTTTAAAAGACTTATCCTAGGGCGCTCCTAGTCGGCCTCAAAGGCGAGGGGGTGGTTTGCCGCATCTGTTTTCCAGGAGTCGGCGGCGTAAGGCATCACCGGAGCGTTCCTAGGTGGTGAATGAGCGCCTCAGGGTGTCCAGGTGTTTTTTTGTTTTTTTCAATTGTTGCTTTGTATTTATTTATTTATTTTTTTTTAAAATCCAAAGCCGTGCCCAAGGTAGAAGATGAACAAGACAGATGGCTAGGGTTTTTTTTTTTTTCCTGATTCTTCATTTTTTAACAATTGTTTTCTCTTTAAAATTTAAATAGACTCCACTTTGTTGACATTTATTACCTCACTAACTCTTTTTTATTACTTTTATTTTTTATATTATTTTTAGATGGATAGATAAACATCTTTTTGTTTCTTTTTGTTTTTATTATTCTCATAACATCCCAACAGAAAATAAAAAATAAAAAAAATAAACCTCTTTTTATTTTTAAGAAAAATTACACATAGATGATACTTTTAATTTTTAATTTTTTATTGTGACAATACATTTTAAACATTTCAAGAAGAGACAAAACTTAAGGGATGACATCATTGGCATTTTCACTCCGGAGTTTAAATTACAAAAATACCCAAACGCCTACAATTCTTTGCTAAAAAGGGCCTACAATTCTCCGGAGGGTATTGATCGAGTTCACTTGTATCCCCCCAACTTGAAGCTGTAATCGAAGTCGAAAGGCAAGCCGCGAGGGATTTGATTCGTGACAAGATAAAGGAAAGAGCTTGGATAGCATTAAAATTTTCTCTTTCTGATTCACTTTCAATTCGCAGCCTGGAGGCTAGAGCCGCCTTCCTCTTCCTCCTCAATTCTTTCTACTGCTTCCTTGTTCATCAGTAATCTTTTGTATGCATGTATGTATGAATTTGTCTGTTTGTTTGTCTAATTGTTGAATTTGTTGCCAAATTCAAGAGCCCATTTATTGCTTTCGGTGGCAGACAAAAAAAAGCTGAAAGGCACTTTATGCCTTTAGGCTCACATTAAAAAATGCAGACAATTAGAAATGGTGAAGATGCTTTGTTTTGGTTACGACCCAGAACAAAAAGATAGCTCCATTTTTTAGAGCACAAGACGCAAACAAGCAGAGAGTAAAAGAAAAGCCATGGACAGCCTCATTCGAAGAGAATTAGAAGAGCTCCTGCTCTCCACATTAGAGCAAGTCCAGTGGGGGCCTTTAGCCCGATCGACCGTGAACAGAACAGGACCAAATTGCTGGGTCGATCAAGTCCAGCCCATGTGGGCTTCAATGCCGGAGGGGGTCCAAGCGACAGGCCCGGCACGAATTGCTGCCCCAAGAGCCCGAGATGGAGATGATGCAAAGCTGACGTCAGCCACTATTTAAAACATGGGTCACCGGACCCCTCGAGGAAGAACACCGGAATATTTGGCGGAGATTCATCCCAATTCCGATCTCGACTTAAAACTCCATTAAAAATTGTAATTTAAGCACAAAAATGAGGCTAAAATGAAAAGGAACAAGATTCTACCATTGTGAGTAACAACTGTGGTTGAGATTGGCTGGGTTTGGTCACAGAGCTCGTCGGATTTTCTTGCCGGATTCTAACGAAACATAAAGCATGCATAGTGAAAAGAACAAAATTTAACCATTAAGTCTTCACTCGGAATCACAACACCAACAAGAAAATCCCAAATATTCAAAGGAACAAGGAAATCTCACCTGAAACTACAAACTAGAGCTTCAAGCTCTCGGGTCTAGGATCATTGCACTTCCCAGTGTACCGATGGTGCATGCAAGGACCCAGTTATGTTCCTAAAGTTGCCAGGAGTCCAAATATACAAGTTCCAAGTTCACGATGTGAAGAACTGGTAAGGAATTATTGTGATGCTCTCGGTGCTTTATCTGAAATTACAAATAAAATTATTTTGTATTATTTTATAAAATAAAAAATACTAATATTTTATTGCCTATTGCCAGGATTATTCAGTTTTAGAGGTGGAGATGCAAAATGGAGTTATTGTTCATTAAGGACATTTACTATTCACTGGGTGGATTCAATAGTGAATAGCCCTAGGGGGCCTTTGCAATGCTGAAGATTAGATCTGGCAATTTCTTACATGACCCGTTAACACGACACGAAAATAACGGGTTTCAGGTCAACACGATAACTAATCGGGTCATTATCGGGTTTTATGCACTAGGGTAATCTATGTGAAATTACAATTGCACATAGACAGCACAATCCCCTTGAACAAGATGACTTCTTTAGGACCCACTTAATGCAGTTGGTGTTTGTTTGTTACGGTGATTTTCTTTTTCCCCCTTCTGTATGACTGAAATGTTTATTTTGATAGGCAGGAATTTTACAGTGCACTATGCTTTTATGCACTAGGGTTATTTTTTTATTATTTATCATTTCTTGCATTAAAGAAGCATATTGAGGCATTTGTTACAGACGAGTGGGGCAATCATCATGACTAATTGAAATTCTCCGATATTTGTGTCTCAGGATTGTTTTGATCCTATAGTTGATGCAGAATCTGGGCGAGACCTTATTCCCGCCATGGTTTATGGGTAAGCATAAGGATATGTTATACCTTATGCTGTAGTTGGTTTATTTTTGACAGTCTTACATGTCTATCTTTTCTAACATTACTTTCTTCTCTCTCTCAGAAGGAATGTTAGGAGCCAAGAATTTGGGAATATGTACTGTGCAATACTGATGGTCAAGTAAGAATTCTTTTGATTTCTGGTCGTGGACTTGCTTCCGTGTAGTATAATTGATAGAACTTGACTGGTCTTGCAGCTCGACTGTGGTATCAGCTGGAATTATACGTGTTTTTGGTCATGAAGTTGCTGAACTTCCTTTGGTTGCCACTAGTAATGGTAACCATGGCAAGGTGGGACTATATGAATATAAAGTTGTATTTTTCTTAGATGATTATGTTTATTTTTTTTGCCCTGCTTTTCTTTTTTCCTTGGCGGTTTTGTGATACAATATTTAATTATTGGTAGTTTTCATTATGCCACCCACAATGGGATGACTGCAGTTTTCAATTTGATATGGTTTAACTTTAATCACCTAACTTCACAGGGCTACTTCCAACTATTGTTCTCCTGCATTGAAAAGCTGCTAGCTTTCTTGAATGTGAAAAGTATTGTGCTGCCGGCTGCGGAAGAAGCAGAATCCATATGGACCGATAAATTTGGTTTTACAAAAATGAAGCCGGAGCAGGTATGTTTAAATGTGTCTAATTGATGCCTCAATTCTAGTCGTACCTTTTCTTGTGCCCCGGTACTCATGGTTGCGTCCCTCGTGCTGCAGCTCACCACCTACCGAAGAACCTGCTACCAAATGGTGACATTCAAAGGAACGTCCATGCTACATAAAAGGGTTCCCGAGTGCCGGGTTGTAAGCACATGAGGGAAGGGGAGAGCGAAGGGAGATTTTTCAATTTTTGTTTTCTGATATTTTATTAGCAAGCTTTTTGTTTCCAGTTCATGTTTGTAAAATTTTATGAATTGGAATTGTCAAGCCTCTGCTGTTCATATCAACATTTTTTTTGTTATTGAACATCACCTTAATAGCTAGATTTCTATAATACACATTCTGCATGAGTTTGGTAATCTTCTCTCGTATATTTTCTCTTCTTTCTCTGTGCAATTTTGGTCGGATTGCTCTGGTGGTTGGGGCTTTCTGGTCAGCCTACTTCGTCTCGGTTCAAACTCTTCCTCCTTTCTTAAATTTTATAATTTAGCGTAGTAAGGCACTAAAAATATATAAATTTTTCAAGTAATATATTGTTACCAGTATTTTTCTTAATAATCTAAATTTCTCTCAACGATATGGAGGTGATAAATTTTTTCAACTTATTTCTATTTCTTCCCTCTTATTTCTATTTCTTTTCCTCTCCTTGTCTCACATTTTGGTTTTTGTATTATTGTCTCTACAAAAAATTTAATATAAGACGATGTGACTTAATCGTAACTGTTCAAGTAGGACGGGAGAGAAAAGGGGAGAACATCCTCTTCCTTATTGCGTACAAATGGCCTCATGCTTGCTTTGTGTGGGAGCATGGGCGGAAGAGGCTCAAAAAATTACAGAGTAGGGTTTTGGTTGTGCCTTAATGTTTTAAAAGACTTATCCTAGGGCGCTCCTAGTCGGCCTCAAAGGCGAGGGGGTGGTTTGCCGCATCTGTTTTCCAGGAGTCGGCGTAAGGCATCGCCGGAGCGTTCCTAGATGGTGAATGAGCGCCTCAGGGCGTCCAGGTGTTTTTTTGTTTTTTTCAATTGTTTGCTTTGTATTTATTTATTTATTTATTTTAAAACCCAAAGCCGTGCCCAAGGTAGAAGATGAACAAGACACATGGCGAGGTGTTTTTTTTCCTGATTTTACATTTTTTAACAATTGTTTTCTCTTTAAAATTTAAATAGACTCTACTTTGTTGACATTTATTACCTCACTAACTCTTTTTTATTACTTTTATTTTTTATATTATTTTTATATGGATAGATAAACATCTTTTTGTTTCTTTTTGTTTTTATTATTCTCATAACATCCCAACAGAAAAAAAAAATTAAAAAAAATAAACATCTTTTTATTTTTAAGAAAAATTACATATAGATGATACTTTTAATTTTTAATTTTTTATTGTGACAATACATTTTAAACATTTCAAGAATAGACAAACTTAAGGGATGACTTCATTGGCATTTTTTCTCCGGAGTTTAAATTACAAAAATACCCAAACGCCTACAATTCTTTGCTAAAAAAGGCCTACAATTCTCCGGAGGGGATCGATCGATCCCCCAACTTGAAGCTGTAATCGAAGATGAAAAGCAAGCCGCGAGGGATTTGATTCGTGACAAGAAAAAGGAAAGCTTGGATAGCATTAAAATTTTCTCTTTCTGATTCACTTTCAATTCGCAGACATGATCAGAGCCTGGAGGCTAGAGCCGCCTTCCTCTTCCTCCTCAATTCTTTCTACTGCTTCCTTGTTCATCAGTAATCTTTTGTATGCATGTATGTATGAATTTGTCTGTTTGTTTGTCTAATTGTTGAATTTGTTGCCAAATTCACGATGTGAAGAACTGGTAAGGAATTCTTGTGATGCTTTCGGTGCTTTATCTGAAATTACAAATAAAATTATTTTGTATTATTTTATAAAATAAAAAATACTAATATTTTATTGCCTATTGCGAGGATTATTCAGTTTTAGAGGTGGAGATGCAAAATGCAGTTATTGTTCATTAAGAACATTTACTATTCACTGGGTGGATTCAATAGTGAATAGCCCTAGGGGGCCTTTGCAATGCTGAAGATGCTCTTATGTAAGCAATTACTCCATCAAATCTAAGGACCCCCAGATTTTTTTTTTTTTTTTGAGGTTGGATTGATTGGATTTTAAAATTTGATGTATAGGCTTCACATCTTCATTTTGTAATAGAGAAATCGTTATTTTTTTATGCGGAAGGAATGATACATGCATACACAAGATGAAGTCAATTCCCTCTTTATAAAGCACCATAAGTGGTTAAAGAGCCTTAGTAGGGGAAAAAAAAAAGACTCCTTAACCAATTGCTCTAATAACGGGTAAATTGAACCATTCACGTGAATTTATAGTTATGGGTTGAACTGATTCTACAAAAATGGTTGATGACGAATTGAATTGATTCTGCAAAAATGATCAAGGACGGTTTGAACTGATTTTACAAAAATATCGATGACGGGTTGAATTGATTCTGCAAAAATGGTCGAGAATGGGTTGAACTGATTCTGCAAAATATCAAAGACAAGTTGAACTGATTATGCAAAAATGACTGAGGATGGGGCTGAACTGATTCTGCAAAAACTGTTTATGATGGGTTGAACTGATTTTGCAAAAAATGGTCAAGACGCGGTTGAATTGATTCTGCAAAAATAGTCGAAGACGAATTGAACTGATTCTGCAAAAATGGTTGATGACTGATTGAACTGATTCTGCAAAAATGATTGAAGATGAGTTGAACTGAATCTGCAAAAATAGTCGAGGACGGGTTGAACTGATTTTGCAAACATGGTTGAGTACGGGTTAAACTGATTCTACTAATAAATGTTACAAATTGATTCTGCATAAATAGTCAAGGATGGGTTGATCTTAAGGCACATATTAATTTTGTTAGAGTTGTGAGGGTTGTGTTCTATTAAAAGTCTTAAAGCTTTAGGGGTATGGTTGGCAATTTAAAACATGGTTTCTATGTTTTTGGGCTGGGCTTTAGTTGTTTTTATGTTTTTGTCTCTCATTGACATGTTTAAAAACTAGTGGTGTTCCTTGAAATATAGTGAAAGTTTTTGTCTCTATATATAAAGCTCCCTTCTTTTTATTGTTTTTTACCTTATATATTCTTTTCTTAAGAGATATCATATTATCTTATTCCTCTTTTCTAAGACTACATATCTTACCCTAATATTACTCAAAATATACCTATAAATAGTCATTTAAGACTCTAGGGGGGTGTTTGTTTGCCCTCACTAAGTGGGTCTGGACTGGACTGGACTAACTATTATTGTAGTCCTGTGTTTGTTGTTGCACGAGACTAATGTTAATGAGACTAGCTGGGATTAACCTAGACTAAGGACATCGCTAGAGGTTCTTAGCGAGAGTCCCCGAAAACCATGGGACTAGCTAAGACCCTTCTCTGCTCTCTGTTTCACGAGACGTCAACCACATCGTTCCCACTCTCCCTTTTACACCACCAGACGGCCACCACCCTTTCCCCCCTCGCCCTAAACCTACAATCACGAGACCTCAAATTCGCCCATCCCCGAGATACTTTATCGCCGAGCTCGTTGTCGAGAGGCAACACTTCTCTGCTTTGTTCCTTAGCTTCATCGACTCCCAATCTTGCTCTCCCAAAACCATTTTCAAACACAGATCTAACGAACCTGTAACGCTTCGCCAAGCAGCTTTTGTATTTGATCTTTCCTCATTCGATTCGTTGTGGGTATTTTGGTCCTTCACTCATAACTCCACCAATCTGCTCCTGGAGAAGAATCAGTCGCCGCCATGTTTCTGCTATGGGTTGTGGCAGAAGGAGGCCAAGATTCTATATCTGGGTTTGGATGGCGATTGGGATGATCTGGGGACTGGGTTGCCTTGGACAGAGAAGAAAGATGGGGAGGGAGAGAATAGAAAAATGGAGAATTGTTATGAAAAAAAAAAGAATGGAGTATACTAATAATATAAATTAAATAATATAATATTAATATATGTAGAGTAAATAATATAATATTAAGATTTGTTAATTATTCTGTTTTTTAATCCGACACTGCACCAAATGCTTCATTAAGTCAGTTTAACTTAGTCTAGTTTAAGCCAGTCTAGCTTAATCCCTGAAGCTAATCCAGTCTGAGATAGTTTGGTGCAACAAACACACCACTCTATTTGTTTGTTTGTTTTTATATTTTTTTGAACAAAACTGACCTTTTTTTTTTTTGGTAAAAACAAAACCGACCGTATTTGTTTGATTGTTAGATTAATTTGATTACTTGGTTAAATTTGTTGACTTGTGCACTTTTGAATGATAATGAATAATTTTACAAAGTTTATATTTCTATGTATATTATACATTATATATATAAAAAAATTTCGCCTAGACGGGGCTATTCATGAAACTCCTCGCTCACGCCTTCGCCTTTTAAAACATTACTGTGCCTACACATTTGACCGCATGGGAGTGGTCTAAAATTACAAAGTCGGATTCCGGTTATGTGTAGCCACCCAAACAAGTGGTCCGGCGGCGGTTGTACACCAGAAATTCTCACATTGCAGTGGCGGTGACATTGATTGCAAGTCACTTTTTTCTTGAGTAACCATGATCAAATCAAGCTAGGAATCCCACCGCCCCAAATTTGTTGCTAAAATAGTCAAACACCACTCCCAATATTTCAAAAGATAAAATTAGAATTCAAGTTCAAGTCTCATTGCGTCACCACACATGCCTGATCTGCCCCCATTTCATCATGATTCATGTCCAAAATCTCTCAGAAGCTTTGCGTATGCATCTTCCAACCACCATGACCTCCCCATCTCTCTCTCTCTCTCTCTCTCTCTCTCTCTCTCTCATCACCAACACTCCTAAAAGTATAGATTTTGTAATCACCTTCATACGCACAAACATCATATAAAGCCGCCCCATACAATTCTTACCTCGCACGCCAATCATCATTCACCTCCCTTACAACCATTTTTACATAAATAATGAACAAATAACATAAATAAAATCTCAACTAATTATTCGCAAAACCCTAACCCATGACAACCAAAACAACCCTTTTCTTCTGGCTCTCAGCCTTTGCCATTGCACTCCTCTCCACTTTTAAATGTCTCCCCCTCACCCCCTTTCTTTCCCCAACTTCCATTATTTCCGAAAGTGCTCGAAACAGCTTCAAGCTTGCCATATTTGATCAGGTTTTCGAGCAAACCAGCGAGAGCTTACTGTCCACCCTAACAAGCATTATGTCTAGACACCACCACCACCACCACCGTCAGCGTAGGCATACATGTGACCAGACCAAACGGAAAAACTCTAGGTTCATGTCCGAATACAATGTATCCCTTGTTTTGACAGTAGGCTTCAAAGGTTGCTCAAATTTTATTAGTGTCCAAAGCGCGGTTGATGCTGTTCCGGAGCTTAGTATTAATAGAACCCTCATCATAATCAACTCCGGCACTTACAGGTATATTTCAAGACCCTAAACCCTAAACCCGAAATGGAATCTCATTAATATTTCAAGACCCATTTATGTAAAACACAAACTATACGATGACAAATATGTATGATGGCAGGGAAAAGGTGACAGTGAGTGCTAACAAGACCAACTTGATAATTCAAGGACAGAGTTATCTAAACACTATCATAGCATGGAATGACACTGCAAATTCTACTGGAAGGACTGCTTTTAGCTCTTCAGTTGCCATCTTTGCTCCCTGTTTCACTGCCTACAACATCAGCTTTCAGGTAAAGAACATGTAAACTGTTTCGTATTTTAATTTTAAATGTGGGATTTCAGTTTGTAAATTATTTTCTTTGGTTTTTATTCGAGAAGAACACTGCTCCGCCACCAGCTCCGGGAAGAATTGGAGCACAGGCAGTGGCCCTGAGAATTGCAGGAGACCAAGCTGCATTTTATGGGTGTGGCTTTTATGGTGCACAAGACACGCTTAATGATGATCGTGGGAGACATTATTTTAGAGAATGTTTCATTCAGGGCTCCATTGATTTCATTTTTGGAAAGGCTAGATCACTATATGAGGTAGATCACGAGGAAACTTTTTCTTAAATTTTAATCACCGAATGGCGTGACATGTCAATATCTTATCTGTCAGATAGGGGTGGTGCTATCTATGCATCCCCTTTTACCTTCCACACACCTTATGTTAATGTCTGTTATTTCATTTGATCTGACGGTATTAGCACTCATTTGATACTAAAAAGGCATTTCACATAATGTTTCCAACAGGGGTGCATCCTTAACTCCATAGCAAATGCAGTCAAATCGGGGATAAGTGGAGCCATCACGGCGCAAGGAAGGCAGTCGATGCAGGAGCAAAGCGGGTTTTCCTTTGTGAATTGTAGCGTTGGAGGAAGTGGGAAAGTGTGGCTTGGTCGAGCATGGGGAGCTTATGCAACTGTTGTGTTTTCGAAAACATACATGTCTGATGTTGTTGCTTCAGATGGATGGAATGACTGGAAAGACCCCTCCAGAGACCAGTCAGTACTAATTGCTTAATTCCTCCTCATTGCTTTTATGTCCAAAAGTTAAATTGCAACTTGTATGGGACGGTACACTGCCACAGTAATGTCTCGTGCCAATAATACAAAGACACAGAGAGAAATTAATGCATATTCTTGTATTACACGTTATGCATTGGGACAGTGTACTCATCATGTCAAACAAGTCGTTCTCATTTTCTTTGTCTTCTAATTCCGAAGAAATTTATTTGAATGCAGGACAGTATTATTTGGGGAGTACGATTGCATGGGGTCTGGTGCGAATTATACGTATAGGGTTTCGTATGGAAGGCAACTGAATGAATCTGAAGCAGCTCCTTTCTTGGACATTTCGTACATTGATGGAAATGATTGGCTTTTACATCCTCCACTCTTCAACCTTCATGATGATCACAATCTCAACGATCAATTGACTCGTACATTCTAGTATTTTCGTAGCGTTTTTATTTATCAAACATTCTGATACGCTGTGTCGTCCCGTCAACCTTAAGAAAAATATAATCATGCCTGTATGTGTTTTTTTAACTAGCAGTCTGGTATTATAACATACCATACTAATCCAGTGAATAAGAAGTGATGTGGCTTTTTAAATTTGTATTCTTTAAAGATACGTGACTTATTGTTGTTAATTCTACGACGATATTACCGACCATGTAACCCATTTTTAATTTGGTTGCTGTGGATTATGTAATGTTGTCATCCGATGCAAGTTATGATTTAGCTATATATGATGGATTTATTTGGCTTAGAAATTAGAATAATGACAATCTTCGTGATGGATATGAGTGGCTCTTACATTCTCTCCACCCTCATGCTAGACGTTTGATAATTTCTCCCTGACCAGAATAACAGATTTCATTGAAGGTCAAAGCATAAGATGGCTTCTCTCCACTACCCACAATACGATAGATAGTGACTCTCTCTTTCATCCATTGACGTCTAAAAAACAAGTTTTGTCCAAAACAAAAGGGCTACATTCGACCCAATACCTTAAAGGAAGTGAGTTTCACACATCTTTATTAACTTCTTATGAACATTCCTTTATTTATGACTATCAGATTGAGTAAGTCAAGTGAAATCAACGGCTATGATTAAACAGAGGTGTATAAGAGGCTAACACTGTGGAAATGACTTCCCTACCTTAATCGTAGGGCCCCATTCTCCCAGATTTCAGGGTCCAACAAAGATGTGGTAGCCCACCATTTGATTTGAATCCAACGTGAAGGAGAAAGAACAACAAAAAAAGTTAAATAATCACCTACCATTAGATTATGATCGAATCCTGGATGACTGCAATTTTCTTGAACCCTAGGACTAGGCCTGGCAAACGGGTCGTGTCTGTCGTGTTTGTGTCGTTTTCGTGTAACACCTGTTATCTTAACGGGTCGTGTCGTGTCACACCCGTTATCTTAACGGGTCCTTAACAGGTCGTGTCACTTTACCCAACAGGTAAAGTGACCCGACCCGTTATGACCCGTTAAGAAAAAAATATATTTTTTTACAATTTGCACATACCACACATTGCGACATAAATATTACTTGAAAACATTAAAACATTTCTCGTTCAAGTACTATATCTACACTCGAAAATGAAAGCCTAATAAAAAAAATAATACATACACTACTAATCTATTACAAATATTAAATGTATATAATTATTAATATTATAGTTGATTCATACTTTTATTAAGTATATAAATTCCACTAGTGTAAATATTTTAAATTGAAGATCAAATTCATTCTTTGTATTCATATAGGGTCAAGGAGTGTAGCTGTTAAAATTCATCAAAATCAGAGTTAAAATAACCGTTAAATCTTCATTTTTCGTTTATAACCGTCGAAAAGCTTTGTCCCGTTACTTGATCTCTGAATGTTTTTTTTTTGTGATTTTTTGCTGATGTGATCTCCAAGCATATACAAACAATTTTGACGGTTTGGATCGTTGAAATTAGTTTTGGAGAATTCGTAAAACGATAGATTGACTAACACTTAGAGTTTATTTATAATTTCATTAAGTATAACATAAGATTTTGTGGTACCCACTTGTGTAATATTTTAAATTGAAGATCGAATTCATTCATTGTATTCATATAGGGTCAAGGAGTGTAGTTATAAAAAATCATCAAAATCGGAGTTAAAATAACCGTTAAATCGTCATTTTTCGTTTATAACCGTTGAAAAGCTTTGTCCCGTTACTTGATCTCTGAATGTTTTTTTTTTTGTGATTTTTTGCTGATGTGATCTCCAAGCATATACAAACAATTTTGACGGTTTGGATCGTTGAAATTAGTTTTGGAGAATTCGTAAAACGATAGATTGACTAACACTTACAGTTTATTTATACTTTCATTAAGTATAGCATAAGATTTTGTGGTATCCACTTGTGTAAATATTTTAAATTGAAGATCGAATTCATTCATTGTATTCATATAGGGTCAAGGAGTGTAGTTATAAAAAATCATCAAAATCGGAGTTAAAATAACCGTTAAATCGTGATTTTTCGTTTATAACCGTTGAAAAGCTTTGTCCGGTTACTTGATCTTTGAATGTTTTTTTTTTTATGATTTTTTGCTAATGTGATCTCCAAGCATATACAAACCATTTTGACGGTTTGGATCGTTGAAATTAGTTTTGCAGAATTTGTAAAACGATAGATTGACTAACACTTAGAGTTTATTTATACTTTTATTAAGTATAACATAAGATTTTGTGGTATCCACTTGTGTAAATATTTTAAATTGAAGATCGAATTCATTCATTATATTCATATAGGGTCAAGGAGTGTAGTTATAAAAAATCATCAAAATCGGAGTTAAAATAACCGTTAAATCGTGATTTTTCGTTTATAACCGTTGAAAAGCTTTGTCCCGTTACTTGATCTCTGAATGTTTTTTTTTTGTGATTTTTTGCTGATGTGATCTCCAAGCATATACAAACAATTTTGACGGTTTGGATCGTTGAAATTAGTTTTGGAGAATTCGTAAAACGATAGATTGACTAACACTTAGAGTTTATTTATACTTTCATTAAGTATAACAAAAGATTTTGTGGTATCCACTTGTGTAAATATTTTAAATTGAAGATCGAATTCATTCATTGTATTCATATAGGGTCAAGGAGTGTAGTTATAAAAAATCATCAAAATCGGAGTTAAAATAACCGTTAAATCGTGATTTTTCGTTTATAACCGTTGAAAAGCTTTGTCCGGTTACTTGATCTTTGAATGTTTTTTTTTTGTGATTTTTTGCTGATGTGATCTCCAAGCATATACAAACAATTTTGACGGTTTGGATCGTTGAAATTAGTTTTGGAGAATTTGTAAAACGATAGATTAACTAACACTTAGAGTTTATTTATACTTTTATTAAGTATAACATAAGATTTTGTGGTATCCACTTGTGTAAATATTTTAAATTGAAGATCGAATTCATTCATTATATTCATATAGGGTCAAGGAGTGTAGTTATAAAAAATCATCAAAATCGGAGTTAAAATAACCGTTAAATCGTGATTTTTCGTTTATAACCGTTGAAAAGCTTTGTCCCGTTACTTGATCTCTGAATGTTTTTTTTTTGTGATTTTTTGCTGATGTGATCTCCAAGCATATACAAACAATTTTGCCGGTTTGGATCGTTGAAATTAGTTTTGGAGAATTCGTATGCCATCAATCAAGTTCCGTGTGTGTGTGTGTGTGTATATATATTTATTAAGTAGATTTAAATCTATTTATTTTGTACGTATAAATTATAATTGACTGGTACACGGAATAGTACATACATCACGTGTCACGTGTGTCATTATAAAAATAGTGAGATATGTCATGACAGTCATATGTGTGATAAAAAGTTAATAACTTAAAAAAAAAAAAAAAATTTCTCATCACTTCTATTAATTTTCATTTTTCCCTCTTTTTTTTGTTTCCTTTTCAACTTTTTCTTATCATTTTCACTTTTCCCTCCAACATCTTTCCCTAATTCCCTCACTTTTTTGTTTTATTTTCAACTTTTCTTAACATTTTCATTTTCCCTCCATTTTTTTTTTCAAAAAGGGCGGCAAGTTGACAAATGCATGATCATGATTCAAGCATATTAAATTATTAATTAATATGCATTATAGTTTTTATAAAATTTAATATATATATATATATATATATATATATATATAATTAGTATAGATAGACTTAATATTTTGGGGGTATAATTATTATAGTATATATAATAATTATAATTATTATAAATTTTATAGTTAATTTAATATATATATATATATATTTATTATAATTTTTAGGGGTATAAAATTGTAAAATTAATGTATATAATTATTACAGTATTTTTTTAGGGTTATAAAATTATAAAAATAATATTCTGCTTATCGTGTATCGTGTTTACCCACGTGTATACCCGACCCAACCCGTTATCTTAACAGGTGCTTATCGGGTTACCCGATAAGACCCGATTCGTTATCGTGTCGACCCAAACACCTGTTAATTTCGTGTCGTGTCGTGTCGGGTTATCGGGTCGTGTCAGAAATTGCCAGGCCTACCTAGGACCTAGGAGAATAAGTTTGCTTAATCGTGTAATTTCTCCAACATTATTTTCTATTGCCATATCAAGGACAAGATTTAAACCTTATGTCCCTGTGTACCCAAAACAAATGCCTTTAACAGATTGCAAGCCAAAAACCGTTGCATCCTACACCGAAATTTTTGGACATTAGATAAATATTGAACATCTTAAGTAGTGTGCATGATACACCGATAGCATACTATCCTTAAAATTTTACTGATGATCTTTCTCTCTATAAATAATAAAGATCATGATGGATATCTCAAATTAGTAAATTAATTTTATTTTTTGTTATATTAAATTCCAATTTCAGTAATGAGATTTTTATGGCTTAAGAGACTTTGTACAAACCAAAATGCATGATGAATGAATGTTAAGAGGCCGTTTCATAACTATTTCATATGTAGTTTCTTTGAAAACTAAAAAATTATTTGGTGACCAAGTTCAGTATTTAGTTTTCAAAGAATTGAAACTAATTAAAAAAAAAAAAATGATAACTACCAAAAATTAGAGTCCAATTTTTTTTTTTTTTTTTTCAATTATTTTTGTAGCTTTTCTCATTCGCCAATTTTACATCACAATACATGCATTTCACTCTAGTTTCAAGCCTCGGTATCTAGGACGTTTCAACTTGCACCCAGCCGCTCAACTCTTTTTTCGGCACGAGCCTAGTCCATTTCCGGGATAATTGGACGGCCTTGGAACTACTGACCTAATTTTCACAAAAAATTAATATTTTTTTATTTTGTTTTAACAAACGATTATATCTGCACTAAGGGAGTGGGGGAGTGCGCTAAACCTTACATTGGACTAGCGATAATAGTGTGTTTCAAAGTTGCATTTGGCAAAAATCAAACCTTTAACTCTTACTTACTAGTGAAGAAGAATACTACTAGACCGCAGTAAGTGATCACAAAAGATTAATCTCAGTTTTGAGAAATTCGTCAAAAAGTGTTACAGACTGTTGCACAGCCTTTTATTCGATGACTTCAAATTCACAATTATTATTATTATTATTTTGAACAACAATTCACAATTTAACCTCAAGAGGAATTTCAATTTCGGAGTTGCACATAAAATAAAAATTTAAAACTATATTTGATTTAAAAAAAAAAAAAAAAAAAAACTAAAATCTATAAGAGAATCAAGGATTGATCAAGTAGAATAGTGCGGCTAGAGAAAATTAGAGTGTGAAAATCTTTCTTTTTGCTTACTCTGCAATGTCATTTGTACCTCCTCACTCCTCTCAATTGCCGATTCATCTCTCCGTCGTCAGCCCTGATCTCCATGGTGCTACCAGAGACTCTGCTGCCTCATCTTCGCAAACGGAAGCGAATTCTTATAAAGTACCAAATATCAACGTTGTAAGAAAAATTGAAAAAACAACAATCTCAAAATAAGAACACAAAAGATTTAATGTGATTTGGCGTAAAGCGTACGTTCATAGGCTAATTATGGCGAGTAACTAAACAAACGAAGATTACAAAAAAGTGTTTGAACTCTCACAACCTAAATCGCACAAATTACAAACCCTAAAACAAACGAGTAGAGAATCCGAAAACAAACGAAGAAGATTCTCACAAATTCACAAATTGACTCTCATCAAATTGCCACACGAATAAGCCACACAAAATAAACTAACCTTAAGGTCCTTTTTATAGAGCATAAGACTTAGGTTTACATAGAAATCCTAATAGAAAGTAACTAATCAATAGGTAATTAACAAAATCTTTTCACCAAATAAGGAATCCAACCAGAAGTCAAATCCAGACTCAAATACAAAAACAAACGAAATAAGTAACACAAACCTAACTTTTGCATCATCCTAACCTTGAGACGCAAAACTCAGCACCTACTCCAAAGTCTGCCTAAACCCTTCACACAACCTAATAGACTTCTTGTACGTTTTTACGCCAAACAACACTTCTGTTCCGTTCTTGTTTAAAGACCCAAAATAAATTACAAAGAAGATCCACATACATGTAGTCATGTACATGTCAATATTCAATCTAAGATTATTAAAGCAAATATAAGGTTGATCATAAAAATGACCAACATTAGGGAAGACATCAACTGCCATATCTTTTGTTTTTTTGAAAAAAAAAAATATTATCTCAAAAAAACAATATTATCTACACTAAGGAGAAGGGAGTGGGCTTAACCTTACAATGAAATATTAATAATGTGGTTTAAATTCGCTTTTGGCGAAAATTGAACCTAAGACCTTTCACTTACAAGTGAAGAGGAATACCACTAGACCGTAGTACTAAGTGACATCAAATGCCATATTTGCTTCCGTACGTGGATACAAGTAACATGAGGAATTGCGAAAATAATATGCCATATGACTTGTATTAATTACTGAAGAAATTCTCCAAGTGACCAGAATCTCTTTCGTTATGGCATGGATAAAAGGTACTGTTCCATTCGATTTTCAAGCACATTCTAGTAGTGTTTGTTTTTGTTTTATACAATAATATTTTGCCAGTTAATGATATTATTTTTTACTTGTAAATGAGATATCTTAGGTTCGATTTCCGCCAAAGGCAAATTTAAACAACATTATATATATATATATATATATATATATATATTTTTTTTTTTTTTTTTAAATTTCTCTTCTAGCAGTTATGGAGGAGTTGGGGAGGAAGAACAGATTCTTCAGCAACTGAGCTTCAAAGCTACGTCGCTTTTTCCCTCTTAATGTTTCATCGAGGAAGACGATGGTCAGTTGCTACTATGTTTTCGAAAAATGATTTTTGAAGAAGTTTTTGGAAAGTTTTGAGACTTTTTAGCTTATGAATTCATATTTTTTAGGAAATGGTCCCAAGATTGGTATTTTGAAATCCTCAAAATCTTCACGCCTGTAGAAGAAGATGAGGACATTGAGATTGAGATAGCTGACGTTCTTTAACTCCCACAAGGAGAAAGTTGAAAATCCATTCGTAGATTTTTTTAATTTAAATTTCTGGGTTGTGCTCAAATTTTCGTTAAATTTGTGGGATTTTTTGGTGTGATTTTATCTGAAAGTTCTGGTTGCCTTGAAGGATGGTAAGCCTCTTCACTCTCTTCCTTTTTTTCTCTCTAAACTCTTTTTGTGGAATATATTTTGTTTGATTGCAGAGTTTTTGGTTCTTAAAAATCTCCAATATTTTTTAATTGGTTTCCTCTTGATTTTTGTTGCCTAAAACTCTATGAAGGGTTTGTTTTTTTGATTGTGAACTTAAACAGTCGAAGAAGGTTTATTTAATGGCTGAAGAAATTGACGATTGTTTGGTCGTCAAATATTTCTCCTCTTTTGTTTGTTTGATTTCTTTCTAATATTCAAATAAATATTGTTGTGTAATCCTGATAGCACCGTTGCTGCAGCTCAAATAGATATGTACCAGAGCATGGAGATGCTCTTGCGCAGCAGTATGGTGGCTCTGCAGCTCACAACACTGTATGTTCTTATTTTATTCTTGGGTTAGAGCATGCATATGTTATCAGTTGGTAGATGTCATAGATCAACCCCTATATTCTACGTGAAGTGAAAAAAGAAGAAAAACTCTTTAATTTAATCAGATGTCCACTGAAAAGAAAACAAATGACATTATAGACCAATACCTTTTTGCAGTCATCTTGACAACAACTTATCTGGGTATCTTCCGCCAGAGTTCTCGGAGTTGCCAAGCTTATTAATATTGTATGTTTTCTTACTTCGGAACATAAATTTGTGCCTTAATTATGTTTTCATCCTTTCCTTTCTTAAATTTTCGTACTCTTGGCAACAATTCTCTAGACTTTCCTTTTTCTACAACATAATTTGAGGGATGCAATCCGTATCAAGTTTCCTAGCCCTATAATCTTATTTGTTTTGCAGTCAAGTTGACAACAACAACTTTGGTGGGACTACAATTCCAGATTCGTATAGCAACATGTCTAAACTGTTCAAGTTGTAAGTGCTGCTTCTGATTCTATGTCTTTTAGTAAGTTTAAAGGTAAAATTGTGTGATCTAAGGACTACAATCTCTATTTATTCATACATCAGATTTAAAACTCCAACTACGGAGGTGTAAATCCAAAAGATTTGTGATTAATCATAGCAACAATAGAGGGAATCATAGTTTTTGTTGGGAAACACATATTTCCAACCACTGCAGGGCACATCTCCTGTTTCTATCTGATGTTATATCACATTAGGTGATGGTGCTGGTTGTTTGGAATGACAATCGAGAAGTAGCTCTTAATATTTAACATGACGAATCATGTCAAGATTGAATATGTTTGTGTTTTTGTTGTTTCTTTCAGGAGTTTGAGGAACTGCAACTAACAATGGCCTATTCCTGATTTCAGTAGGATTCCAAACCTTGGTTATGCACAGGTTCAAGTTTAATTGTGTAAAAAATGGAGAGATTGATCGCCGTCACTCATACCTGCGTTTCAGGAAACAAGTATGTCTCTTGCCAATTTTGTGTACCCACTTTTTATTCATGATGGTTAGTGCTCGCTTGCAACCCAATTTGCTGCTGTAAAGTTTTGCATTTTACAATCTGTTCATGCTTAAACCTCTTCCAATTTTGCAATTCTCTGTAAATCTTGTAGGTCAAGATGGGACACCTATCTGGGCAATGTTGGGATGTCTAGGCTTGGGTGGAGACGTGGACTTATGGAAGTCGTGAAGTAGCTTAGCTCTATCTCATTAGCTCTCATCTGTTGTGTTTAAGCTCATTGGTGCTGACTCTGAGGTTTTTCGAAACTCTCCGTTGTCGAAGTCTGAAGCTTAGAATCCCATTCAACCACAAGGAGCTAGAATAATTGAAAAAAATGTTTTGGCGTCCAAAAAGAAGCATGTGCAATCCTCTAATTTTATTAATATAAAAGAAGTGATGCAAATCCAGTAAAGATGTAAATAAGAGCTATTAGTGGAAAAAATAGTTGTATAATTCCAGGCCTTGAAGAACGCTACAAAGTATACGAGAATAACGTATCTATATAGTGTTTATGTTTGTTCATTTCTCCACGGTTTTTTATGCCTGTTAACGCTTAAACAATGATGCAGGTCAATCAAGCAGATAAGATTCGGAAAGAAAACTCCACATCTATTGCCAGCAATGCTCATGGGGAGAAGTATAGGCAACCAAAGCCTACAAATCTGAAGCCTTTTAGGTTTAGAACTGATGTATGTGAAACCTGTTGCGACCAATTTCTTTATTAAGTATTAATAGTGCTGATGCTTAATATGATATATTTTGGGTTTTTTTTTTTAAGGAAAGAGGGATGTTTAAGGAAGCAACTTTGGAGGAAAAAGCTCATGCACCATTGAAGGAGATCACATTAGTCATGACTGCAGGAGCAAAGTCAACAAGCAAACATCAGAATGTAATACATGTATACTTGGGAGCTACAAGTGCTTTGTGTGTGGTTTGAATCTAAACATTTACATTGTGCATCACCGTCATATAGGCAAATTTGTTATGTGTGATGGTGTATTTACGCATGACTGAAATGAATGATCTAATTTTATACAATTTATAATTTTGGGTTTATCTAATTTTCTGCTTTTTTTTTTTTTTTTTTTTTTGTGATTTATTTGATGAAAGTTTCAATCTTCAAGTACATTTTTCATATATGTACTCATCAAATGTCACGATTACTGATCCTCTGGTTTTTTGGGCTACAAATTAAATTTTGGGGTTGTTTAAATTTGTTTAATGTGGTCCAAGATTAATCGATTTGATGTTCTATGTTCTTTGTAGGCAAAACATTGGAGCAGTTGGTCATATTTAGAAGAGCAAACGAGGATGGAGTTCTTGGTGTTGCATGAAGTTGATGCACATTAGATGGACATCCATCCCGTCTCCAATGGAAGAAATTTGATGTCACCATATTCAGCTTTCCTCATGCAGGCCATTACTCTTGGCTAAGTGAAAAGTACTCGGACCTTATTGAGTAAGTCACTAATTATTCATTTCAATTAATTGCTGATTAGGATATTATGTGTAAATAGGATTGTAAATATGTTGTACATATTATTTTCAATCCCGCAGCAACGCGCAGGCACGATTGCTAGTAACAATCTATAATCCTAATATGATACAACAACATGTGGTCTAATATCCAAGTGAATAGGGTGTTGGGTTTCTAGCCATACTTCCTAGGTTGGAAACTCCCCCCTATCCTTAATTATAATAATTTTGAACCACACCCCCCCCCCCTCCCCCCTTTCCCCTTACTAATAATAATTTTTTTTATTTTTTATTTTTAAAGGGCCCAACATGCGTATTGAAGTATAATCTTAATATCTTAAGCTTCCAGCATGCGTATAACCCTAATATCCTAATACAATACACATAATCCTAATATCTCTCTTCTTAGTTTGTCTCTCTGCCATTATTTCCTTGTTGCATGATATCTTGGATTAGCAGCGTAATGTTCAGGTGAGAAGATCCCCCTTCCTCTACTGCTCTCCTTGCCATCTCTCCCAACTCTCTGGCTCTCTCTCTTCTCGCTTCGCTTTCTTCTCCGTCCATCAACTTCTCTACGGCCACCTTCACATTTTCCTTTTTCACCAACACCCCAATCTTCTCCTCCTCTCCCCACTTCATTGGATTTTCAATCCCTACTCTCACTGCAATTTTCAGAATCTGTTCAACAAGTTTCTCATTGAGAAACTGATCTCCGAAAAGTGGCCATGTGATCAAGGGCAGGCCGGCGCATATCCCTTCCAATGCTGAATTCCATCCACAGTGTGTTAATAACCCTCCAATGGCAGGGTGTGACAATATGAGCGTTTGCGGAGCCCAACCCCAAATCAACAGGCTCCTGTCTTTGGTCCTCTCCTCAAATCCGCTTTCTGTAATCCATGTCTTCAATTCCTCTGTTTGGCTGCAGCCCCTTACAACCCAAATGAAGGGCTTATTCGATGCCTCTAACCCCAACCCAAGTTCCATCAGTTGTTCAGACACAAGGTTACACAAACTTCCGAGGCAAGCATAAACTACAGAACCTGATTCACGACAATCAAGCCAATCCGAGCAGTGATGTGCATCAATTGCAGCCTTGTTACCTCTTTGTGCCTTATCCAAGTCATCTTTGTTGCACAGCGAAACGGGGCCAATGCACCAGACTTTATCCTTTCTTGCCTTCTTGTATGCTTTAACATATGCTGGTTCTAATTCCTCGAAACTATTCACGATCATCCCGTATGACGCCATCTCAGCTGCTGCCATACGATCATTATATTCTTTCACGTTTTGTGTCACTGCCCCAGCTGGAAGCTGAGCTTTTGTCATCACAATTCGATCTGGCATCTCAGGCAGAACAATGCACTCCGAGTCAGAAGTTACATTTTCAAGAATATTGGATACGTTCAAATTATGAATGACCAAGAAAGCCAAGCAACATGTTCCGCCGAAAGATAGCCTTGGAATGTGAAACTTGCTAGCAATGTGAATTGTCCATGGAAGACACATGTCAGAGATTATGCAATTTGGCTTGGGGGTCATCTCTTCAAACACTTGCTCCACTTGCGGTTGAAGCAGGGCAGTGGCAGCAAAGAAAGTCACTGCCAAGCCGTATGAAGGCAGCATGTCAACGTTCTCGCAACCTTCTGGCAATCCAGCTTCTTCAGATGGGAATTTCAGTTGAATTAACCGGATAAGAAGCCCGGAATCGATGGCGCGAGTAATAACTGTTTGATAACGGGCTGCGTTGCGAGGGGTAGTGACTATGGTGATAATGATGCCTTGCTGAGCCAAAAGTCTAGCAATGTCGATCATCGGGATCATGTGGCCTTGAGCCATGAAAGGAAACAAAACAAAGTGAATCTGCTGGTTTTCTTTATGAGAATCCATGGAAATTGAACAAATAACAATGCTGGGAATTAAGGCGAGGTCGATGACTAGTAATACATAGAACATTACTGAGTTTTATCCGATCAGATTTTAATGGCTGAGACTTGGATTAAAGTTTAGTGGACAACTATAGATTCTTTAGCTTTCACTGTCCTCCCATCCCTTTATCTGCAACTTATTTGGCATTTCTGGAGTTACGTGCATAACTTGCTTCTGAATTATTATTCTAGTTGAAATTGACCTTTAATGTATTTTTTTTATTTATAAATTAATCCCTTGAACCATTTAAAATCAATTAATTAACCTCTTGCCATTAGATTACGGAATCAATTCCGTCAAATTCAAGGGTAAATTAATCATCTCATCATTAATTGTTACTTGTTAGCTAAAACCACCAATAAAATTTCGACACATGGATACAAATAATTAAAAAATATATAACATAATGAGAAAACTTAAAAAACCAAACGTGTACAGAGCGGGCCATCTCGCATTATCATTACACATTATTTGTTTTCACATATCATAATTACATTGTTGATTATAGTTGACAAGTAAGAATTGATAAAGGAAAGACTGATTTTCCTTTAAATTTGACGAAATAGTTGATGGAATCTACCGATAAGAGGTCAATTGACTTATTTCAAATAGTTCAAGGAGTTAATTTACCAAAAAATAATTTAGGCGATCAATTTCAATTGGAATAATAATAGTTCAAGGGGTCAAATGACGGTTTACCTGCTAGAATGGGACACAGGCACTTACATGAAATAGATTCTTGGTGCAGTAGCCCTTGGATATAATGGGAAGCTTTGTATTTTAAGATGCTCATCGGGTACCATATAGAAAGAGGCCTCTCATGCGTGTGTGTGAGTAATACCATCGTGGCCATGTTTATAGGGTACGTATCACCAATAGTGTAGACAAATTAATGAGTAGGTAAACTCATTTTGATTGGCTTTGTGAACAAAGAATTTGATCCAACAATTAGGCAATTGAGTAGCCAAATGCCTCTCTCCATCAAAGTAATAATCAAAAGAAAGAAAGACCAAGTCAGTTGCTATCATGTGCAAGAAGCGGATGGATCTTATGGATGTCTTGTTATTTGCTATCATTGACTTTGAAATATTCTAAAGCATAATATACATTACATACGCAATGACACTCAACCCTAGACTGGGTTTGGTTTCTATCAACCCTTTACGAAATGTGTGGTCATTTAAGTATTCAACAAGTCTCTTACAATTTACTTAAAAAGAATAAAATGATAAATGAAAGTTATCTATTTTTTGTCTTAATGAGAGTCGCAACCTAGGCAAGTTCCTAGGCGGGTCTGGACGGATTAGTAGGTGCCTAAGTAAGTCTACGCGCCTATTCTTAATTTTCAAATGCCTAGGGATTAATCCCGGTGATGCTAGCCGCCTAGCGCCTAGATGGGGCTTAGGTTATGGTAGACGGGAATTTTTAGAACAATGAATGAAATATAGTGCCTTTACTGGAAAGAAAGAGACCAGTACGTAGGTCACTACAAACCAATGAAAAGGAAACAACGATGATATGCAAAATGCTGCCTTTAACTCGTCCAGTTCACTTGCCCACACATATGATTAAAGGATGGGTTTTTAAATACTAGTGAAGAAAGTTGAGGTTCTACAATAAAGTCAATTGACAATATGTAGAGTAGCTTATCACTTATAAGCACATGCAAGATCCCTTCCTTTCCCGATGTGAGATCTTGCATGTGCTTATTAGTAATTGGGCTATTCTATATATAGCCAAATGATTTTATGATGAAACCCCAACTTCCTTCATGGTCAGAGCAGGTTGTCGCACGTGTGAAGCTCAATGGCCACGTATACTCCACGTCATCCATTTTGTGTGTTTTCACGAGTTTGACTTGAAAATTCACAACACTTGCGGGGGCATGTTGAGAGTATCGGGGAAACAAAGACCTTTGCATATGCTTATTAGTAGTTGGACTACTTCTCATATCGCCAATTAGTTTTATGGTGGAACCCAACTTTCTTCTTAGTATCAGGGCAAGTTATCCCATGTATGAAGCCCAACGGCAATACATGCTCCACGTCATCCTATTTGTGTTGTCCACGTGTTTGGCCTAAAAATTCACCAAATGTGATGTGGCATGTTGAGAGTTTGAAATCCACATCAGAAAAAGAGGGAACATTGCATATGCCTAAGTCATTTGTGTACTACTCATACTGCCAATAAGTTTTATGATGGAACCCCAACTTCCTTAAAAAAACTTAACCACTGTAGACACAAACAGGTTGATCAAAAACTCACTTTTTACTAATGGAACCTTAAATCGATTATTTGGAGGTTCAAATGAGTTACGACTTCATATTATTTTCTTTCTTCATTTTCAATATATCTGATAGGTCTTTATAAAAACGTGAATGTATTTCGGTGGATACCTGCTGAAAAAGTTTCACCAGTTATCTTTTACGTACTCTTACGTTAGACGGAGAGTACTGAAAATATGCACAGCTTTTATGGCTGCCGCTGAAACGTTGTATTCTTTCGGGAGGCGCTTGATAAATCTTATATATCGTTTCGACAGATACCTGTTGAAACATTTTGTGGAGGGTATAGGATGTCGAGTGTGTGACGGTAATTTAGGTAAGGAAAGCAGGTGTATTAATTGTTTCTGAAGCATAAATCTGCAGAGAAAGAAAAAGAAAAGAAAACTAATTTTGCAACAAATGACATGTTTACAGTACATGAGACAAGAAGCTCTTTCAGTTGAGATGGAGCAGCAAGTCTCTTATCTTCTTCTCTCCTTAGTTTGTATGTCTGCCATTACCACCTCGTTGCATGATATCTTGGATAAGCTGTGTAACGTTGACGTGAGACGATCCTCCTTCTACTGCCCTCTTTGCCATCTCTCCAAACTCTCTGGCTCTCTCTCTTCTCCCTTCACTTTCTTCTCCATCCATCACCTCCTCTATCGCTTTTGTTACATTTTCCCTTTTCACCAGCACGCCAATCTTCTCTTCCTCTCCCCACTTTACGGGATACTCCACCCCAACGCTCACCGCAATTTTAAGAACCTGCACAACTAGTTTTTCATTAAGGAACTGGTCCCCAAACAGTGGCCATGTGATCAAGGGCAGCCCGGCACATATCCCTTCCAATGTCGAGTTCCATCCACAATGCGTTAAAAACCCCCCAACTGCACGGTGTGACAATATGAGTGTTTGCGGAGCCCATCCCCGAATAAAGAGGCTCCTTCCTTGCGTTCTTTCTTCGAATCCACTCTCGAAAATCCACTTTTCCAACGCTTCTGATTGACTGCATCCCCTTACAACCCAAATGAACGGTTTGTTCGATGCCTCTAAGGCCAGTCCAAGCTCTATCAATTGTTCACACACAAGATTGCATAAACTTCCAAGGCAAGCATAAACTACAGAACTCGGTTCCCAAGAATCAAGCCACTTCAAGCTGTGCTGTTCATCAATGGAGGCCTTGTTACCCCTCTGCACCTTGTCCAAGTCATCTTTGTTGCACAGTGAAGCTGGGCCAATGCACCAGACTTTTGCCGTCTTCTTGTACGCTTCAATATATGCTGGCTCCAACTCTTCGAAAGTATTCTGGATTATCCCAAATCTTTCCAATTCAGCTGCAGCAATTTTGTCAAAAAACCCGGACATACTTGGAGTCCCGCTTGGCAGCTGAGCTTTCGTGGCCTCAATTCGATCAGGCAAGTCAGGCACAACAAAGTACTCCGTTTCAGAGCTTAAATTCTCAAGAACTTTCGACGCCTGAATTTTGTTCCTGCAAAGGAGACAAAATGTGCTGAATCCACAGAAAGATATCCTTGGAATGTTAAACTTGTGGGCAATTTTCACTGTCCACGGAAAACACGTATCGGAGAATATGCAGCTTGGCTCGGGGGTTAGCTCTTCAAACAACTTCTCTGCTGGCTGTTGCAACAGACCCGTTGCAAAATAGAACTGCGCCGCCAATCCATACGAAGGAAGCAGGTCCATGTTCTCACACCCAGCAGGAAACCCCGCTTCTTCGCATGGAAATTCTAGTAGGGCTACCCTCATTTGGAGCCCCGACTGCACAGCACGAGTCACAACGTTTTGAAATCGCGCAGCATTGTGCGGCGTAGTGACGATGGTGATGATGATGCCTCTTTGCGCCAAGAGTCTGGCGATGTCGATCATCGGTATCATGTGGCCTGGGGCCATGAAAGGAAACATGACAAAGTGAAGCTGGGGCTCTCCGGACGCCATGGTATTGGGAAGAAAATTGGATAGACAGATTATCATATACGAAGCAGGAGGTTCTCTTGTTACTCAGGGATATAGCATCTCTCTCATGCTACCGGACAATGATGCAATTTGCTACTGCTGACGTGAGAGCTTACAAATTTATTGGCGTCATTATCCAAACATTTCACTCTACTCAGTTATGTGGACTCTGTTAAACCACTTCACATAACTTGCTTTCTATGTCGTGCAGTCCTAGTGAACACACAAAAGCTACACGTAACGAAGAGAATGATACAGTTGCGCGACATTTACATATAAGGAACTGAACAACCAATAGATTTACGAGAATGATGCCAGTAGATTAACGAGAATGATGCAGTTGCGCAACATTTAGGGGTAAGGAATCGAACACCCAATAGATTTACGAGAATGATGCAGTTGCGCGATATTTACGTGCACGAATCGTACCCCAAATCTATTGGGTGGTGTAGAGCTAGCTTATGGGACCAAATGGAGTCCCGCGGGTGAATAAAACTGACAATTCAATATCAATAGATGGAGAGGCCGGAAATATTACATATTATGGCGCAAGCACGACTCTGAACAAATCAACACACTAATATTCAGAATTGCCTCAAAACAAGAAACCATGAAACATCTCAAACCACATCTCCTTTGTGTTCAAGTTACAAATCGTTTGCCTAAAACCTGTAAAACCGATAGTACGTGAAAACCACACGAATTTACAATCTCCGAGATGACGTTTTGAGTGCAACAGAATAATGTTACATCTATAACACACAAAATACACAAGCGACCCGAGGTAAATGTTTGATTTACAAAGATACAACACAATTGACATGATCTACAACAATTCGAGAAATTTATGGCCCCGGTAACCCTACATATTGAAGGTCAAAGCTGAATTTCACGATTCTCCTACGCTGCTCTGTTCTGCATCTTGCAATGGGAATTCCATTTCACAGTCATCAAAGATAGGGATATGTTTCCTTGCACACAGATGAAGATGATCAGTTTAATTTCTCCTTTATAGCTTGCTACTTCATTCTAGACTGAAAAATCATGGCCCTTTCGTATTGAGTGACTTGAGTCCGTACGATCAACTCGAGCTGATTTCCATGAGGATGACTTTGAGAATTTTAATAATAAACCCAGAGCAGAAGAGCACGTAGCTCTCACGACTGCATCTGCTGACTTACTCATTTTTCCTACTAGCGTTTCGAATACCTAGATTTAGACATGAATTTTTGTGAGTATACCATGTTACTCTTAGTTATGGGCCATGACATAAAAAGATAGAACTCGTGTCTAAAAATTACCTGCGCATAATATTGATTCAAGATGTGCTGATCATCGGACAGAGATAGCATACAGCTGGAGAAGTATATAGCATTAGCCTGAATTATCGGCCATGGTGCATCGAAAGCCTGTGATATCAAGAATGTAAGTCAAGTCATTTGGGTACCCGTATTGTGAAAAGAAGAAAAGGGTGGTGTAACCATCTGAATTGCAAAGATTACACCCATAAAATCATAGGGCTTTCATACCATGGTTATGAGGCCTACCACTATTAATGATAGGAAAAACACTAAATTTACTAGCCATTTAGCATAGCAACCAAAAAAAGAAAAAAAAAATTGTATTGAAAATGAAGGTTTTCCAGTCGGGAACCTGTATTGTAGATGCCATGTAAGTATCAAGTCTTAAGGGATGATGCTGAACAAATTGCTTTGTGAGGTCTCTGACAAAACCCTCGTAGTCAGTTCTGAAAAGAGAAAAGTTGGTGTGACTTCATCTATCGCCATATAAGGGCTACTGTCATAATCATCTCATAAATTCAGTCCTCTGATAATATGTCAACACATACCGATGATCATGATTGAAAGAATGCATGTTGAACAAGGGAAGGAGTCCATCCATTTCCAGTAATGGGGCAATTTGTTTCAGAGTAGTCTGTTCACCAGTTCAGAAAAACAAGTTAAAATTGTCTCCATGCATCTTCATGCACACGAGAAGTAATAACGGTAAGCAATTACCCGGCAAGCCTGTCTCACACTAACGTCATCGTCATGCAAATGCAGAACCAAGCGTGGGATTACGGTATGTACCTGGACGTAGTATTACATTTTATTACTATATGAGCTTTTAAATGAAAACCTCTGTCAAGTTTCCATGTTATTCATATATAAAGAATTAAGTGGTAAAAAGTTCTGAACAAAACTGTGCAACAAGTTACTTTCTGAAATAAACAGCCAAAAGAACGAATGAGAATGATAATCTCAATAATTTCTACGCTCATACGTCAGTTCTTCAAAAAGAAAGAAAGTTCTTCCTAAGATCAGAACAAGTAATAGACCTGCTCGAGAAATGCCTCATGTTGTGGACCAATTCCATAGTTACTTAGTGCTCCAAAAGCAGCAAAAGCATTAGCTCGCATCTTCGTATTTGTACATATCTGTTCCATACATGTTGTAATTAGTCAATGTGTCAGCACAATAAAATGAAGTACGCTACAAGCAACATGTAAGATGCCATCTGATTTCCAAATAATGTCTGATATTACATGGATATCCTTTGGCTGACACTTTTTCATAAAATGACTTCCAGGATGAAGGGGAAGGCATAAATTGTTCAGTCCACCAATTTTTCTGTTCTTCGACAAACTTCAAATTTTCCATGCTCTTAATTCTTTTTAAATCTATACTTACAATATTTTACTGACAGTCTAATACCAAAATTAGTAAGGTAACTTTGAGAAGAGATGCTCCTATTAACTGCAATCATAACTCAATTAATTTGGAAACATTTAATCAAATGTAAATTGCAATCAAGATATGGCAATGAAAGTCAAAACCACATTTAATCAGATGTAATCCTTGAATGACCAAATCAAAAATGAAAGAGGCAGCAAGAACCAAGAAAATAATTTGTGAACCAGCATACTGAGAGTGAAGTACTGCACCTGAAGATTTCGAAGCCGCAGAGAAAGACTAAGCAAAATGGGATCCACAGCGTCCTTGGGTGACGACTCAAGCATCTATTATATTAAAAATGAGTGCTCAATTTTGAATTAATACTAAAGATTAATGATTACCAAGGAAAAAAAGTGATCTAAGGAAAATTCTTAATATTTATATAACACACATGCTAATATTATACCCATCAAAAGAAAAGGAGGGAAAAATTCACCGTGAGCAAGCAAGAAACTGCAGTTAATTGCACCAATTCATCGGAATCATCTAGCAAAGCTAATATTACACCCAGAACTTGAGCTGTGTACTGCAACATCTGCATGGATGGTATCTGCAACTCAAAAGTTCAAAATGTCAATTCCTCCAGAATCATAGAATGAAAGATGAAGAGAAAAAAATGAAATAAGATTTAAAACACGCAGTAGGCATACAATTCATTGTAAAGGACAGAGAAATAATGACACCAATTTCAGGCAGGCAGACAAACAAAGCCAGGCTTGAGAATGGACATGTAATTACAGGATATCGTCCAAAGACCAATAAAGCTATTTAGACGCACGAAACTGACACACTAGTTGACACTCTCTAATAGAAGTGTCTTAATAACATTACTCAACTCAACCAAATAATACTCTCTTCTCTTAAGGCCTAGCTCGTCTAGCTTGAGACTGATAGAACCAAAAGATGTGAATGCAAGCACATACTAATTAGTGAAAACTGAAAAGTAAGAAATTATTCATTTTTGGATAAGGTAACCGCTTCATTTTTTAATTGAATAAATCAAAGGAGAATCAAGGGACAAATATAACATGGTGGGTAAAAGGATAAAACGTATGTGTGGAAATCATTTCCCACTAGAGAATTATGGAGGTCAGCTTCCGAGAAAAAAGCTGAAGAAATATAAAAGAAAACTAAATAGGAACATGCACAGAAAAACTCCAACACTCATTCCAAGCACTTTCACAAAAGATTCACTTAACCTGTACTAGTCCTCTCAAACACAAGCGCCTAACTGTTGGAGATTCATCTGAAACATGTCGACACAATACCTCCACAATCTGCTCCAATAGGGATCCAAACCCATCACTGCATTATCAAGAATATTAACTAATAAGACTTTGGAATCAAAGGTTAACAAAATTATTCAACTAATAACACAAAAATGCATGAGTTAACAGTGTATTAAAAGCGTGAGGCATGGGCGAGGTGTCCGAGGGATAGCCCGGCCTAGGCGTGAGGCGAAGCCTCACGGGACCTAAATTTTTTAATACATACACTGAGTGTACACATATGTTATATTAAAAAAAAGAAGATTATTAATCAATAATCACCCTGAGTACACATATATTATAAATATATATACCCACACACACACACACACACACACACAGACATACATATATATATAATAGAGGATGAAAAACACAACGAGCACACATATAACAATGCACGCAGACAACACACACATCCATTATATAAAAAAATAAAAATCAGAAAAAAGGCAGAGAGACAATAGTGCAAGGAAGAGATATGAGGCAGTTAAAATCCTACCCAAAATTTGGGTTTGGGAGTTAAAAAAAAAAACAAAAAGAAAAAAAAGAAAAAAAAAAGCCAAACAGAGACGCTTGGACGCCCTGAGGCACGCCTCCGCCACCTAGGTGGCTCCGGCGACGCCTTCCGCCAACTCCCTCAAAACAGAGGCGGCAACCCTCACGCCCAGCCTCAAAGGCCACCTAGGCGCGCCCTGAAGCGAGCCTTTTAAATAATTGATTAACAATGAGCACAAAACAAGTTAAAATGCTTGCAAAGAACTAAGATCCCAAGTACACAAGAAACTGAAGGAAATAGAGTAAACAGTGGTTACTATGCACATATTATTTGGGTACACATACTTTATTAATTGTATCCTTTTCTATCAAATGAGTAAACATGGACAGGAACAATGATACGGACCGAGATAATTACCAAGATGAAGAGAAAGTAACAAATTGCTGAGAATAATGACATGATGAAAACAGAGTTTGCAACAAGAAGATCCCATGATACAGACATGCCATGGGAATAACAAAATTTTAATGTAACCAACAAAATGTAAAGTGTCTTTGTTGACATCCAACGCATACCTGTAGCGGACAAACTCTGACAGTGCAGCAGCTGCAGCTTCCCTTTGGTATCTTTGGTGTCGATTTAATGATTTACTTAAAATTACACATACGCTTTGAACCTTTAAATAAAAAAGGTAGTATCCATCAAAAAAGAAAATGAAACCACCACAAGCCTTAATTTCCATGGACCATAAAAAACAAATTATGATATTTACAACACAGAATCACTTACCATATAAAGCTCACTACATACCTCGTACTTAAATGCAAGCTACCTTTTTCAACAAATTCGCAAAATGTGATAAGCTTAAACAAATAGGAATTTTATTAATCTCGGTTTCTCGAATGATGATCTTTAAAAGATGACTTCAGATGGTATTTTTTAGTGGAGTGAGCCCAAACGAGCGGTTAGCACCATATTAACTTACTAACTTGTTAGCGCTTGAGCACTTGTCGTAGGACATACATATACATATATATGGGTTAGGATCCAAGGACACACGCTTTTAACACCCATAGAGTCCACTTTGTAATGTATTTCAACAATCTGCACCATCTATATTTTAGTCAATGTTTTAAAGAGTGAAGCCAAAGCGTTTCATGAATAGCCTTGCCTAGGCGATAGCCTCATGGTACCTAATACTTTGTAAAACAATCAAGCAAGCATGCCAAGCAATCAAATATTTGATTAAATTATTATTTCTCTAATTCACATCATAAAGTCATAATAATCTAATAGAAACTAAATTCAAAACATAAAATTAGCACGAATTTTATATAACCCTTACCCAAAATGACGTCATTTTGGGTTTGGGAGGTTTCTTTTAAAACAAAATCAAACGCCCAGGTTGCCTAGGTGCCTAGGCAACAACCTAGGCATTTAGGCTAGTCTATAGCCCAACCGCTGGGCAGAGGTGTTTTTTTCATAGCCCCGCCCCCAAAAATCTGCCTAGGTGACTCTTAAAACTAGTTTTTTAAAACACTGGTTTTAGTACATCATTATTAGATCATCCTTGCAAAAAATTAGACAAATTTGAAACCATAAAGACATTCATTTGTAGTAAAGGAAATGGACAAATACAGTTCTACAAAGAAACTCTAAATTTAATCAACAGTCATATGGTGCATTTGGGTGATATTTGGTAGACATTATCTTTGAGGTAAGACATAAAAGATAGACTGTTGGATTGTTGAAATACATTATGGTGTGGGGCCAACAAAAATGTTTGTCAAAATGTGTGTCAAAAGCGTGTGTCCCCAGATCTTAATATATATATATACACACACACACACACCTTAACTAATAAGCTCAAATATAGTTCCCTGTATAAAATATATTGTGAAAAATGATACACAGTCTTAAATCAAACCAATTACCTCTTTTGGTCTTTTTATCGAGACGCAACATGCTATCTCTCCAATAAGATTGATCCACCTCTCATTTTCATTTTGCTCCCCATCTCTGGCCAAAATCTATAGAAAGAATATCTAAATCACATTCCCTCCATGTTGCAAGATACAACTAAGGAATTCATAAATCAAAGAACTGATATAATTCCGTCTTTATGTGCTTTTCTACCTTTCCCATCTCAAGATCTCCAACACATTCACAGAACGCTTGGAATGCAGTTAAAAGAGCCCTGCAAGAGCATGAAAAAGGGGACAAGTTTTTACAACATTTAACAACATTTAAACCTTACATGTGCTTGAAACTTACACGTGTGTGAGTATTTATATAGACGGCAATGTTCTTTCTATCAGACAGTATGATGTGACGTTAGCATCAAACTGCCAGTTAGAGGTAATATTGTAATTGCAGGTATCAACTTAATAACCATCTGGCAGCCTAATATATCATCGTCTGTTAGTATATAACTATATATAGCAGAAATGTTAGTCTAACAGACTATAAATTTGGACCATTGACTGAGGAGTGATGGGAGAAAGTTGTATGGTTTTCACATGGGCTTTGGTTTCAGCAAATTTTAAAAATTCATCTTTTTCAGTTATTTGTCTTGATTGGAAAGTTGCTATTAGTTAAAATTGTTTATGGACACTTCATAGCTGTTTCATTTTAGAAGGATTTATTTGCATTTTCACTGTTTTTTTGCATTGTTTTCACTTTGTGGACATCTTGTTCACTTGTGTAGTTGTCATGCAATGAAATCTCAGTTCTTTCTCAAAAATAAACAAGGAAAATTCTTGCATGCATCTCGCAAGACAAAATTATCAATAAACAAAAACTGTACTAGATCCTTACCGTAACGGATCATGTTGACCATGGCTAGCTAGACCATGACAACTTCCCAATTGGAGAGTAAGTTCAGCAAGAACAGAAGCATAGTTTTGTTGCACAGCTTTTTTTCCTATTTTACCACCACCTCTGCAACAAGTTTGGAACATGTCAAAGTTGTCTAACATTAACAAATACTACTGAAATTTGATAATCAAAGCTGATTTCTGAAACCTGAAAAATGCAGTTACAGCAATAATAGCAGCTTGCAGAATGTCATCCTCCATTTGACCGTCAACTAAATGGCTAGGATTCTCTCCTTTTTCTGAATCACCCTTAAGGATGGGATACTGGTCAAGGACAGATATGACATGCTCCAGGAACAAAGACGAAAGAACTGTATGCTGGGAAAATGCCTACAAAAAAAAAGGCAAAATAATAAACATTAAAAAAATTTAGAAGATGACTGAATAAATTATGATCAAACTGAATAAATTAAATGAAGAAGATAATACTGCCATACACAATAGAAACTCAAACATTACGTTGACAATATATATGTGCACAATGTATGGATACAATCACACATGAAATAGAGGAGGAGGAGGAGGAAGTGGTGGTGGTGGATGTATCGAAAGGTTGTAAAATTTATTGTGTTTTCTTGCCACTCATAGAATCAACCTAATAGATGAAAATTAGCATTCAGGGGCCAGATTAAGATGGAAGTTTTTTCTTTCTTACTAAACAAGCAAGACATGAGACATTTTCAAGAATTATAGAACTCAATGTCTACGGTGTCACTGGCTCCTGTGGCCCAATTCTATTTTATTAGTGAATCTCGGTCTCTAACACATGTTTGATCAACCAATTAGAACCAGAAGCAACAGATTCAATATAACCATTTGAACTTGTGGTAATGTTTGAGCAAACAAAGAATTCATGACACATAAAAATCTTCTAAATGGACTTACATAAAATGCATCCTGCATTGGCCAGCCACCGCGTAGCCTAGATATATCTTTTGTTACTATGTCCCTTCCAGATGTAGCTAAAACTTCATTGAAGACAACTTTCGAACTAGTGCTCTCAGCTAGAGAAGAAATCTTCTGACAGTTAAGGACTACTTGACAGAGGAGCCTAAAAAGAAACAAAATTATGCAGTTCGGATTATTGAAACACATTGCAACCCAGTAGTGCAGCATAAAAACAGGTATCTTTATAAGAAGAGTGCATATAATATGGGTAAAAGGATACAGCAGCAAGAGTTTCCTGGCGTAAATGCTTCTCAATCACATGGGCTGTAGCCATCAGCAGAGCTTGAGTTGTCCTATAACAGACAAACACACACATATATTCTCTATCAGGGTTACCAAACAAAAAACCTATTTCTTTACCAAAAGAAAGCAAGAAAAGCTCATTGCATTTTTCCCTTTTTCAGAATCTGTTACTGATTTAAAATTTCATTATTAGCCAAACCTTGAAACATCAGTTTCACTCAGCTCAGTTCCCCTTCTTGTGACAAACTCAATTACAGCTTGAATGGCCCCCTCCGCTGATTGCTTGATCTTATCGCATACAGCTGCTGTGCAACCATGCAGGGTGGCTACTAGCTGCAAGATGAAACTGTTGTGTTGTAGTATCGGTTTCAACTTTGGAAACACAATAAAAAAAATGAACTTACCTCACTCTTTGTTAGTAATATACAGACAGAGGAAATAATTCTGTTGAAAACCTCAGATGGATCTATAGAAGCATCCTGGGTACAAAAAGAAAACCAAAGATCATCCTAGTGTTACATTTCCACCCATGACTCCAAACAAAAGATATGATAAAAGCAAAGTAGAGAATATTAAAAAAACAAAAATATGTATGAAAAGAATTGGCAATGAACCTACACTCCTCAAAATAGCTATGACATCCTCAAGCGATGATAAAGCCCTGTAGGATATTTCTATGTCCACACCATAGCTAGTAGTTGATGGCCGTGGAAGTGAAAGCGCAATGCTAAAAAGTTGATCAAGAATCTACAAAGACACAGAGAGAGAGAGAGAGAGAGAGAGAGAGAGAGAGAGTTCAGTCATAGAAAGTAATATTAAGAGATCCAAATGCATTTCTAGTCTTCCAGATAACTATTTCAGAGACTTGTCCAACTTACCTGAGCAGAGGTTTTTCTAACTTCCGAGTTAGTGTCTGCACAACGTGGAAGATACATAATGACCCTGTCTCCCAATGACAATGCCTCACGACTTGGCAATACAAATGCAGCTGGACGTTAAACAAAATAATAAGAATAAGGATAGGTCAAATAAAAACTAAAAGGAAAGCTGTGTCGGGCATTTTTACATGGTAAGTTGGAAAAGTTCCTATGCAAATTACGGTCAATTTGCTTGCTGTGCGTGCAACTTCCTTGGCAGCCCAGGGCACAATTTGCAGTGGTACAAACTGTCCGAAACTTGAGAAGTATCTCATGTACTGCAAGACAACCTCTTCGCCTTTGACAATCCACAGGTGAAGAAACATACTGATCAATTTGTCTCAAGATATGGGATAACTGCTCTGCTCGACTTCTCCCATCTTCTCCGCTAAATTGTCATATGATAACAATCAGAAGCGGTATGGTATGTAAATAAAAGCAAATATACATGGAATATATGAACCCATGCAATTTTTCAATTGTAAGCTCACCATTATATTCCTAATACATGAAAAGTAGCACATATAACTTCATCATCATTATACCTTAAATCAGTAATGGAACACATATAACTCATGGGATCTAGAGAATATGCATATTATAGTGATGTTTGCATACAAAATATATTCTTTGGTCAATGATACATAAGATACATTACGCTTAGGTTTTAGGGATGGACAATTTAAATTATCAGATGTGTGAATTTGATATGCTCAACACGACCCCACGAGTACAGTGGAACTAGAGAAGCATCTATAAGAATTACTTTAGATGGAATGGAGCATATATGGCCACATTGAATTTGAACCTGAGACATACATGAATTTCCCACTTTAAAGTGTCCAACCCAAGTGTTTTAAAAAACTAGCCTCGGGGTGCGCTTAGGCGCCCTTGGAGGCAGGGCTGCTGGGTTTTCGGCTCTGTTTTGTGAGGGTAGGGGTAAGGCGGCGTCGGGGCGCGCCCATGCGTTCAGTTGGGCCTTTCTTTCCTTCCAATTCCAGGTCTATTTCTGCCATTCCTCTGTTTCTCCCATTCCTCTGTGTGCCGTTCTAGTTTCAAGGAAGAAGAAAGAGAGAGTTTCTATCTCCAAATCCTAGTGGCAAAGTCTAACTCTTTTATTTTTTTTGTTTTTTTTATTAATTATTGCCCATTCAGATTCTGCCATCTAGCATTTTGATTAGCCAAGATTTATTTCTCTTGAAATTTCCTATAACTACTCCACTCAGCCATTATTTCCCTTAAATTCCCTATAATAATTGCTCCACTCAATCTTTATTTCATTTTATATTCCTTATAATAGCTCCACTTAGCCCTTATTTCCTTTTGAATTGCCTATAATTGCAACATTCTGCCTTTATTTCCTTTCAAACTCCCTAGAATTGTGGCCAGTCAACCTTATTTCTCTTGAAGTTCACTATAATTGCTTACAAGAAAATAAATACTTACAACATTTTAAGACTACATGACATAATTTCCAAGTACAACTACGCTTAGTAATGAAGAAGAACATATCATATTTGGCTTAGTTATATTTATATTTGTTTTACAAAATATTATACTATATATATAATTATATATGCAATATATATTAAGTTATTTAGGTCCCATGAGGGTTCGCCTCACGCCTCACGCCTCACGCCTCACGCCTAGGCGGGGCTATTCATGGAACGCCTTGCCTACGCCTCCGCCTTTTAATACATTGCCCAACCAACTAACAATGAATGAAGAGGTTTTCATATTTGGATAAATGAATGAAGAGGCTATAAATCTATGTATGGAAATGCAAGGCTTAGAATTTCGTGACGGAATAATTTCAAATTCTCAACCTCTATCAAAGTGGAATCTCACCCATATCCAAAATTATCAGAAATCCAGAGATAGCATTTGGTTACTTTCATAGAAAAAGAAACAACAAAAAAACTAAAAGCACAGCAGTCAAGCAAGAGTTGGGAAAGGATGACAGATTGATGTGCACTCCCAAGAAGCATATATCATGTTATTTAAGATAAATGCTACAAGAAATGCATATATCATGTTATGTAATGTACCTTGTAAGAAGAATTGCACACAAGAGAGTGATAAGATTGTTGATAAGAGGATTGATAACATCCACTGGATCATTTGGTAAAGCAAAGAACCCTAAGGTGGCCTGTCAAAATTATCACAATCAACAAGATGTATTAGCCACCAACCAAGAATTGGGTTTACCAAAATAACTAGTGCGTCAGAATACAAAAAACTGCAAACCTTTAAAACATGGTTTCTGGTTTCAATTGTTAGTTTTGGCTCAACGGAGACCAACGTAGTACAGGCACTTAAAGCACGAGCCTGTAGAAATTCAAGAAGAGAAAAATTGAGAAAGTTACAACGTAAGTTAATCATTACCTTTAGGCTGTGTTTGTTTCAAAATTATGTTCCACGAACTATAGTTGGGAAACAAAATATATGGGAGAAAGTTTTCCTCTCATATTTAATTTTGATATCACATTGATTAGATTTCTTGACAGTTTCTAAAGGGAAATAATTGAAATAATTGTATAACGATTTAATTGAAATTTTCATTTTCTGAAAACTTAGCTTCATAGCTCTTAAAATTTTATATTTATGGTTGTAGCCTTATAGGGAACATATTTTTCGGGAATCAATTGCCAGGATTTTCCTAGTTGTCAGAAAAATTATGTGGCTCAAACGCAAAGAAAATTGTGTTTTCCCAGAAATTACTTCTTTTTTTCCCCAAAGTTTTCTCTCTTTTGGAAAAACAAACACAAGCTCATTGCATACCACGGATAAAACCAATACTGTATATTACTAACTTGTGTGTGCAGAAATTCAAGAGTAGAATCGGAGAAGCTTTCACTATCATCTCGGCCCATCAAAGTTAATATATAGTCAAGCATTTGGTCCCTTCTTTTTAATGGAAAGGATGAGCCACTTTCTGCAGCATTAATGACAGCGCGACCTGAAATATCAACAATAAGCTTCTGTTAAAGATGCATTGTACTAACAGTTGCATACCATCTAAATCATTAGGCACAGAACATATGTGTCCAGCAACAGATTTTTCAGCTTATGATAAACTATAATAAATAGCAATATTTCACATTATTTTGGCCAATATCAAAGCCTTTTCCTAACATAAACATGTGTACACTACAACATCACCCAATGTATTGATAAATTATATCACTATCAGCAATATCTACCATATCACCACCTACGTCTTTTAGAGAGTTTAAGTTAGACTCTCCAGCATATATGTGTCCTTTAGCATGTACAATTACACTAAACCTCAAATCATTCTATATCCCAACTTTCCTAAGATTCGGCAAATATCTTAGGTACATACAAACAAACAGGCAATTCATTGAAAGCAATCTGGCTAGATGGGTTAAACATTCCGGAATCAACCCTATAAGAACCACATGAACAAGAACCAACCACACCAAATGGCCTCAAACCCTATGGAAACACACATGAAAGAACAAAATTTCATGTGCCAATCAAAAAGAAAAAATTAATTCAAGAGAAACCTTACTCTTAGCAAGATGTATCCCAATTCAAGAGAAACAAGCTTAGGTGAATTTTTTTCCTTTGAGCAAAGTTTTACTTGGTGTCTTTTATCACTGATAATGGTAAAAAGAAGAAACAGAGAAACAAGTGCTGGGGATAACTCTGGGAGTTCAAACTTAAAAAGAAAAACATGGAAATAAACCAAATTCATAAATGAAGTTCATGCAAGTTTTGCAAAACAATTTTCAAAGTAATTATAAAAATAACACCAGATTTCATACAAACCTAGTAAATCAATAGCAGTAATAACTGCCTGCTTTGCAGTGGGATGTCGCACATGAAGAAGCCGAGAGAGCATATTAGTCCCCTGCAAGAGAAATAAGTAATCAATCTTTAATTGCAGAAATTCTACAAAACTCACTAACACACTTGGCCATATTCAATTCATCGTGAGGTCAGAATTCAAACCAATGCAAATATCTAGACTTTTAAGGAATACTCACTTTAACATTAAACCACCAAAATCATTTGTCAAACCTCAATAACTCAGATTTGTATGATCTTCCTCCCATGTTATTGACTCTTACTGTACTGTATTCATACCTTCCGAGGAAGAAATTTGAACCCAGCGAGAGAGAGAGAGAAGTTGGTACAAAGACAAACTTTGGAAAGACCTTTAAAATGCTTTGAATTTTTCTCAAAAAACAAATGCTCAATAGTAACTGGTCTAAGAAGTTATAAATTCAAAGAGAAAAACAGGATACCTCTTAAACATATTAAGTAAAAGGCATTAGACATTAATTTTAATTACACAATTACAATATCTGACAGTGGCAGATTACTATGTAAAAGCTCACTAAAAGGAATCTGAAATCAAAAGGTCATCACTAATTGCTTGCTCAAAAATCCATGTCATGGGACCACATGACTTTATTTCTGGTATAATGTGTGAGACTACAGTTTGAATATGTTGTAATAAAATTCAAGCCATTAGACCACATGACTTTATTTCTAGTATGAGTCAACAACACTCAAACTGGATTGTGCTAAAGAGCTATTCTTAGCCAAGTAAACGCATATGAATGAATGGGTAACCAGTTTCACCAACATCTCTAATTAGAAACAATGAAAAATGAAGGGGTAAGCTTATGTGGAGCACAAAGAGTATATCTCTATTTTTAAATTTACATTTTGTTTTCATATCATTAGCAGTTTCGCAATATAAGTTCCCAGAATATAAAGAAAAGAGAAAAACATAATCTTGTTCTTTCTTGGTAGTCAGAGGGGCTAAGAAAAGGACGAGGTATCATACAACAAGTGCGTCTATTCTGGCTTCAATAACCGTTGATGGAGCATATTTTGCAGCATATCCGTACATTAGAGCCAAAGCAGCATGTATATCATCAGATTCTTCTGTTTTGAAATCATCAGAGAAAAAAGATAGGAATCTGCAATATATGAAGCAATGTTTATGTCATAAACCATAAGAAATATATATATTTTACAGATCCACCTAAGAAGTAAACAGTGAATTGGAACTCAGAAATAAAAAGAACCAGAGGGGGGAGAACCTAGAATCCACAAATTGCATCCAGCATAATATTTAAAGTACCAAAATCTTTAAAACAAAGACAGCAATGTTTCTGGGGCGGGAGAAGAGAGAGAATCATACAGAGAATCTAACAACGTAAACTCAATAAAATAAATGCATCAATGTATAGAATTGAAGAAGACTGGTAAGAACCTTCGGAAGATACTATCCCCAACATTATCCAGAATGCCCTTCAGCTTTTCCAGGACAGTGTCCAAGTGGGATGCTGCAACCTGGAAGTGGAGAGGCCAAAAGTAATGAATCACAAACCCCATAAAGATGGAAGAGCAGAAAATAAAACCACGAAAAGTAACATACCAATCCCATGGCTTTTGCCAGACCAAGCCTATTGGTTGGATTTGTGATGTTAGCTTGTGTATACATCCAATCTATCTTATGACGGACATAAGCCCTGTCATTAACTTTTTGAAGAAACACGCCAAAGCAGCTGCAATAAAAAAAATTACAATTACATATTAAGCACCTCTCAAATCAAAGGTTTCAAGATAGCTTCTTGAGTTGAAGGATGGCCACAAAAGGCCCTAAGATTGGCGTACATAGAAATTCCAATAAATATGGAACCAAAATGATAACTGCTGGCCAAATTTAAGCTTACATTATGAGTTAAAAGCTGTTTTATACTAATATATGAACTAAGGCATCACAATGTTAGATTTCTGCTTCAGCATTTTTGAGGATCATTTTGCTAGGAAGTTAACGTGGGTAGTGTCAAATGCTAGGGACACTTGTACCCATCACAATTGCCCAATCTCAATTTGGGTAGTATTGAACTACAAGGGAGACGGGAACGCCATATGCTCAAATGAAACAAAGTGCAACAATAGTACAATACACTTATGTAATAGATAGTTTTCACAAACAAAAAGGGAAATTGGGGTCTTCTACTCGATAAACCTTCATCAATAGCCCTAAACAAAGCCAAATTACCAATGTGGTGGTGCACAGTAATTTAGAGCATTCAAACTGATAATAGAACAGTAAAAGATAAGAAACAAATAAAAAATATATCAGAATCTAACTAAAACCAAAATGAATGATAAACCAAGTATTACAATGTGAAGCCAACCTAAATATCAACTTCAACAAATCAAGATTCCAACCCATTCAGCATCAGAAGATGACAGCACAACACCCAAAATTCAAATTACTGTACTTTCCGTTTGCCAATTATTTGCAAACAACCCTACGGATTACTTTTGCAGATAAGAAACAAAATTTCATTAAAACCAAAATATTAAAAAGCTTAGTCTACAAGATGCCCACTACAAACAACACAATCGAGGAAACTCAATCTACCAAAAATAGTTCACACACCCAACGAGTATTAAGCCAGTAAAAGACCTGTCATTGCTAAGTTGCTAACATTGGAAAGAAGATCTCCTTTTGGAGCATAATAATACAATATGAATCTAAACATGCTTTGGAATATCAACATTGGTTTAAAAGGAATAATACCGATGAAGAAGTGCTGAGTGTTCATCATCAGATGTATAAAGTTCATATTGTTGGGTAACAGCATTCCCAAGGGATCTCATCCAGTCAGCATCTTGAATAACATCCAAAGATTCTGCAAAAAACTGCCAGACAAAACAAAGAGATGCATCAATCTTATTGTCAGTGAGGACATTTGTTTCAGCTGCCTTTTATATTATTTTTCACAATACTAATGAACGTGTTTAGACAGACACAGTTTAGAAAACAAATTTCTGAAACCGTTCATAATTTTTCTTGTTCATTTGGAACATAGCTCTCAAATTCAATGGCCAAGAATTAGAAATTCATGTTTGAAGAAGCAATTAGAGTATGCTTCCATTGAACTAATTGATTAGCAGTGGAATCATGAGTTGATATTTCCATCATCCCCAAAGCCAACACGAGTTCTTTACCTAAAAAACAATAGGAATGTTGCTGAAGAAAGGAACAGATATCACTGAGTTCCACAGTTGAACTGAACTTACATTGATTATCATGTCGTCCCAAGTTTCTTGATAAGAAGGATCCTGCTTTAAATCTTCTGTGTCACTAACATATGCCTTTAATTTTGGAATCTAGAGCTTACCAAAGAAAAAAATTAATTAGACTATATTACTAGCCATTTTATTTTTCTTGTACTTGAGTCAAGAGAATACAACAACGAAAATTAAACACTTTAGAGTGAAACATTTTACCAATTATTTTGACAGGAAACAAAAATTTGAAAATCTTAACAAAAACAGGAAAGAGAAGTCCATCACGAATATAACAGAAACGCCTCCACCTCCAACAGAAAAAGTACAAAAGCAAAAAAAATCATGAAACAAACTAAAAAGGGAACAGGGAACTCTGCAAAAGAAGTTGCGTAAGACAAATCATATCATAATCTGGTACTGCTTTTTCTTTTGTTTCTTAAAGTAAAACATTTTGTTGCATGGCTATTTAATAAACCAATTAAGTTTTGAAGATATGAATTTACTTATAGCCCAATTATAAAATATTCCAGCTCTAACAAGCTCTAGCTTAAGTACTGAAATTTTTAGCTGCATAATGATATACCTCATCTTGCCAAAACAAGGTGATATTTTTTGGAAAGAGAGGCGCCAGATGACAAAGAACCTGCAATGCAATACATGAAAACAAATATTTCATCATTGAGGATTACAAACTATCTCAGAATAAGATGAATAATCCCCAGATCATAAGCAATATCATTTGTTTAATATTTTGTTTCTTTGAAAAGAAAGAGAACAAACAATATAATGAAATTCCTCCACTTCCAAACCTTCTAATTTTATTTAAGAAAATCATAATCAACAGCATAAGTACAGCTCATTTCCAGGCTAAAACCACTCTAAAAGGGAATAAGATATGCATACTGTCAAAATCTGACTCGCCCGCTGCTCCCTTGCTAAAGGATCATGCAAAAGCACCACCAAACGAACAAAAAGCTCCTTAAAACACAATTAAAACAATGGTTTCTGGATCAATTTTTTGTACTGCACAAGGAAAAGTCTAAAGCTAGATTTAGAAGGAATTCTACCTCTGGATTTGGCAAATCAGCACGAGCTTTGCACTCAGAGAGCATGATATCACTATTAGATGCTCTATGCCTGCACAATTCTGAGATGCATCTGCAAACCTGTAGCAAGAAGCCAATGTTCAATTCATTGGGACGAATTATACAAAATGCATTCAATAAATCACAAGTCCACCAGAGAAAAGAAGGGAAAAAAAAAAAAAAAGCAAAACTGCATTTTAAATAAAACAGCTAAAATTTGGGTATGTAATATAACTTCCCTAAGCAAAAGGGATGTATAATAATATAAGGATGTAAAGGATGTCCTACCATAGCAACTGCACCAGTATAAGCCTGGGGAATAATCATCTTTAACAGAAAAGGCCAAAGTATATGCTGCAGACAAAAATATGTCAAACAATTTTTTCTAATTTACGTACGTGTACACAAAAATCCCTTTAAAAGCATAAAAAATGTACATTTGTCAATTTGGCATACCTCCATTTCAGGGATCGTAATAGTCAGCAGAAGAAGGCCCTTTTCACAGATTGCCCTCAACTCTGTCGGACAAATTGGCCCAATCTTCACCTTAAGAACAAGAAGCTAGTATTAATGCTTAAAGCATCTGGGAGGCAATAAAAATTACTTTTGTGGAATCTCCCCCACAAACATTAAGATTTCATCAACTTTAAAATCAAAATATAAATTTCTTTTGTTGTAGTTAAGTAAGATCAGTAGCAGCATTAGAACTTCCAAATAAATAAAATCAGATACGAACCTCTGATCTCTTGTATTGGAAAGGTATATAGGGGTTGCCTGATGCATCCTTCGACCTCTCAAAATCACTTCTATCCTTATCTGTTAAAGAACAGTGACGCACAAGATATTCTACAAACAGCTCCCCGGATGGACCAATTAAGTAACAATGAGAAGCCATAACAACTATCAACTACACCAAAGAAAATGCAATCCAACATTAGGACATAGGAAAAGCAAGAGTGTTCTACTGAATGTTTAGAAGAAAATAGAAAACAGAGAAAGGTGCCTAAGGGTTAAGAACTATAAGTTCATACGACATACCTCTGAAAGCGCCTTTCGGACACCTAAATTTTGCTCATCTATCAAGAACTGTACAGCTTCAACAAGAAAAGGCCGTTTACTGTGCCAAGCTTCAGACAACCTCCAAATAAAATCATAAGAATGTTAGATCATGTAAGAGAATCAAAATATTAATTACCAACAAAACAACAAAAGGTCAAAAAACCTTGGTAAGAGATGTTTTAGAACACATAGTGCACCAAACGTCAAAGGTTCTTCCTTCAATCTGCATTTCTAGTCGCAAAAAATAAAAAAGAAAAGAGACTATTATATTTTGAAAACTAATACATAAAATCAACACCAGCTCCACGTTTACTCTAGATAAACACTTAGTAGTAAGAAGAAACATGATGGAAAGGATACGTACATTTATAAGGAAGACAAATAAATCCTCAGGGTATATCAAGCCAACTGTCAGGAAGCAACGCTGAACTTCGTTGTAAGTCTGCCCAGAATGGAAACAACTCAAACATTGGGAAAAAGTAAAATACCAAATTAACAATTGAGTGCTGAAACGGTTAGCCATCAACATCTGCAGACAACTACAGAATCTCTATGGACAAAGTACATGAAGCAAAAGGCAGGAACTTGTGTTATTTGAACAAAAAATAAGGAACACATTTTAACCTTCAGTCCAACTGAGAAATCTGAGTGTTCTTTGTTGTCATTATTGATGCAAACCACCGGCAGGAGTGTTGATAAAATAATTGTAAGCTCCTGAAAACCACCATGAGTACAAAACAACACAATATAAACAATACTAGCATCGGAAAGAATATTAATAGTATTCCGAAAGTAACTAATATTAGTAGTATTCTGAAAGTAACTAAAGGTAATTCGGCCTATGGTGAATAATATGGCCATACTGATGGCCTCACTTTACTACAACAGATTAGGTGTTTCATTCCTTTAAAATTGGTCACAAGGTTGAACAGGAAAAAAACGCAGCAGTTCTTAAAGATAAAAACCATCAACAACCTCAACTTTTCTGTGCAAGAACAATATCCAAAAACTTCAGCACCAACAAACTAAATAAGAAAAAAAAGAACATAATATGTTTTTCATTACCTCAAAATCAAGTAAAGGAGGACCACTTTCTGACAGTATAGAAGCATTTAAGAGATTGTGAAGACTGCATGTTGCCAAAAAGGTAATATCTTGATCTCTTTTATACCTGGTCGACGGGATAAAGAAAAAGCTACAAACGTTACTGACGTGTAAAAAATTTAGTGAAGGTGTGTATATCCATGTATGCCTTTGAAAATATACAAGTGCAATACGGGTTTAGGAACTATATCATCAAAGACTTGTCTACAAAACATTTATTTGTAGTGCAGGAGCAGGAAGTACTGTTTCATGATAAATCAATCTTACAATTCCAATATTGTGGGGACAAGTCTGGGTAAAGCCGCCTTTAATTGTGCCCGGTTAATAAGGCCAACCATCTGTCCTAATGCATCTACAGATGACATGCGAACCTATTCAAGAAAGAGTTTATTAAATTTATAGAAACCAGATTCCAATGCCATTAGTTCTCATGTCTATAAAAACGAAAAAGTGTAAAGTATCATACATCCAGCAAGAGAGAGAGAGAGAGAGAATCAGAAACAAGGGATACACGACACTCATTACGTAGGAGTGTTACACTTCACCTAAGCATACAGTTGGGAAGAAACAAATATACCTTTGGTAAAACTCTTCACAAATTTATGCCCAACTAAGCATAGATACATGATTCATCTTAAAGAAAATAGAAAGCAATTAAAACAATGAGGCACCATTAGAGTGAAATAAGAAAGAAGACTAAAATGTGTTTCCCAAAATGAAGTATTTGACTGAGTTTAACTTTATAGTAATAACAACTACCAAGATGTAGTTGCAATTAAAGGTTGTGGGAAAACAAAATCACCATGGAAAATAGAAATTACAATAAGAAATAGAAACAACAATATTTTTCAAACCTTTAGATCTCGTGAAGCAGCCCAAACTTTCAATAAAAGCTCAAAAACAGAATTCAGAAATGACCTGCACTAAGTGATATTCATTCATTAAGACAAGAAGTATAAAATAGGCATAGGAATAAGAAAATAACCAGGACTGAAGAAACTGTAATGCTAAGAACAACTGATAGTTTATCTCACATGATGTCACCATCCAAAGGTGAATGCGAAGGGATATCCAGGCTATACTGCCAAACAGCCTGACACCAGCACTTAATAGCTGAAAAGAACAGGAAAGATGGTAAACATCGTTAGCAAACTTATTGAGTAAATTAGTATAGTATATTTTATTGAACCTGTGTCAAAAAATAAGCGGGGGGAGAGAGAGAGAGAGAGAGAGAGAGAGACAGACAGACAGACAGACAGACAGAGACAGAGACAGAGACAGAGACAGAGAGGTAAAAATATGTGCCTAATTGCAACTAGAAAACAAAATAATTTTACAAATGAACACACACAGATTGTTGAGAGTTTATCTACATTTAAAAATGGAAGCATTGCCAGTATTTTAAAGGATCTTGGGCATCTCTATCCATTGCCAATTGGTTTTTGGTTGAATACTCTAATCCTATCATGGAAGTGTGTGGTAATTAACAGGTGACGAATGGCCAGAATTTCTCTATAAGGTTGGAGACACTATTAATACAAACTTCCATAACCTTCTCAAGTCACTCTGAAATGTCAAATGAACAAATGTGTTAAGGGTTTGATTTGGTTAATTAATGTGGCAGCCAACACACAAACCTATTTTCTTTTGTTCTTGATTTTAGATGAAAGAATGACATGGAACCAGTGTTTAAAGTTTGTAAGTTATACGGTGTGTTTTGATACAAACTTTCTTATGCAACTTTGACCGTGTTTACTACAGCATTTAACAAATAGTTCCGCAGTCTACCAAATAATCAAGACCTATTTACACCAATTTCACTTCACAATATTAGAAGCAAAGATCAATTGAACAAGAAGGGAAAGTGGTCAATAACAATTCAGCATACCATTAGCAAAAATAGGCCGATGGGCATCTCGTACATTTCCAAGAATAGGTAGAACCCGTGAAAGCACACCTTTCAATCGTGGGGTGAACTGCAATGCTTCAATAAGATTAAAGCAAAAAAGGTATGGGACATTTTAGTTTAATCCAAAATATAAAACCAAGTAACATATGGGATCCCAAGGTGGAAGAGAAGCACAAAGAAAGGAAAGTTTAATACTAACCATCAGCATGGGCAAAGTCTGCTAGTATCTGAACCATAGCTGGTAAAGCTGAGTTTGGCCCAGGCAAATGAAGAAAAATTTCTTCCATCATCTGCCAAATCAAGAAAAGAAAAGAAAAGGCCAATTAAAAGAAGAGTTAATGAAGAATCTCACGGGGAACTGGGAAGGAGCAAGGTAGGGAGGACAGGTAGAAGGAGAGGTAGTGTGTACGTGAAATCATAGTATAAGTGTAAATCGTCCATTTCTGCTAAAGATTGGGGTTGGCCCAACATCCCACAATCCAAAGAAAAGGGATGTGATCAGTTAAACAGAAATATATGCTAATAAAATATTACATTATCAGCTTTAGGCAGAATTACTGAATGCTTCTCAATTATTTAAAAAATGGAAAAAGCCTGACAAAGCCCCATCTTAAACAATAAATAATACTGTAGATTTGGTTGATGCAAGAACTTTCTAATAATATTGAGATAGCTTGCCCTAAACAGTAAACATCCAGGATCATTTAAGTCTGGGAAGACAATTATATTCAAAATGCAGAGGCAGTCAGCCCTAACTAAGCCTCTTGTTATTTCTTTGCAAGGTTATTTTCTCATTAAAAAAACTGCTGAGCAAACAGCAAAAAGTATCCATACAAACCATTTTTACCATTTTATAGCCAAAATTGAAATTTTTACAAAAAATAATTGATAAATCCGTATCCTATATGAGTATCACATAGCATTCCAGTGTTAGATTTCAGTTACTTTGGTGAGTGACAACCAAGATTATGGACAAGCCATTTTTTCCGTTGTACAATCTAAGCCTCAAAGTGGGCTTTGTAGATGAGTACCTTGGCAGTCAAGTCATGCATGATATTTCTGATTAAAACAAAATGTCACATCTCACAGGCGCTTGAAAGAAAAAAAGAGAATATACTACTATTTTTCAGTTCATCCTAAGAGGTGTTGTAATAAAAAACGAAAGATAATCAGTTCTAAGATGTAAATGAAAACGTAAACTTTGTTGTAAAACTACAAAACTTACTAGGTCTGGCAAATGTCTGCCGATTGAAACAAGAACAGCTGACGCAGCTCTTTGCCAGTCTGCATTGAGCTCCTAAATCAAAGAGAACAATTCAATCATGCAAGTAGTTCTACTATGAGATCAACAAAGCATCATCAGGACGAAGAACACAAAAGTACCTTCGAGGATATGATTTCGGCCGTTGCAATCTTAGCAAGCTTAGCCATGAAAGGAGGGTCGACATCATCCTTGTCCAAGGCTCGAACACCATATGCCATTACTTGGAAAACCCCAGCCATGTTACCAAAACGCTGAAACAAACATACAAAAGAAACCGAACAAAAACCCAAATCTCACTACACATTCAAATTGATAAAAATATAAAAACAAACCATAACAAATGCAATTCCAAAATAATAGACACAAAGGACTGAACTTTACCCGACGCCCTCCTCGCGAAATGGCCGAACAACAATCAAGCACTAGAAGAGGGTTTCTGCAAAATATCAATTGCAGTTCAATATATATCAGTGTACACATATAAACTCAACATATATATATATATAGAGAGAGAGAGAGAGAGAGAGAGAGAGAGAGAGTACAGAGCAGCAACGTCCTTGAGGGAGGCAATGGAGGCCTCCCTGACGATGGGAGATTCATCAGCGAGTAACGAAACCAAAACTTGAACAGCCTCTGAGATCAGAGCTCACCAAACAGTCAAAATTACAATATCAGAGAATCTCAATTCGGAGAAAAATTAAATAAAATATCAAAATTTAATATTTGATTGTTCAATTGGCAACTGAAAGTACCTGGAGCAGGAATTGAACTTCCAGAGCTCGAAGACGCCATTGAAGAACCAGAAGAAGAAGGGGAAAAAAGAGGGATGGATGTTCGAGAAGAATACACACACAGTTTTAAGAGCCTGCGGCAATTTTATTTCCCCCACAAATTTTTCAACGGTAAACGGTAAATTGTTTTGCCGCACCAGATCTCAGTCGGTGACACTTTTCGTTACGTGAAAAGGAAGCTGCGGGCTTTTATTTACTCAATCGTCGACGTAAACGAGCCCAATGGTATGTGGGTATGTGTGTGTATAACAAACGAGGCCCACACTGCAAATTGAATCTAACTCGGAGCTGATTTTCACATGCTCTTTTTCTTTTTTTTTTACGTTTTTATTTTTTCTTTTTTTGGTTATGACCATCTAATTTGATGGATCAAACAAATTAACGGAACAATATTTAACAAGCGTTTGTGAGTAGCTTAAAATAAAATATTTACCATTTTTTCTTGCAACTATCTAAATGCAATTTATTCAAACAGTACATTTTTCTAAAAAGTCTGGCTTTTAGGTAAAGTTTTCAGCATAAATCTGCCATAACTTTTGGCATGATTCTACTGAAACAGTGTTTCAGTAAGTGCCTACAGAAATTCTTTAAACATTAGTAGAGATACCAGAGGAAAAAACCTCCACCTTTTCGGTAGACCTACAGAACTATGCTCGCTTTTTTATAAACATCTGTTGGACATTTAATAATGTTATTTTAGCATTAAATTTATTAATTGAATGAGAATTATAAGTGGTGCCTTTTGGTGAAAGATATGTCTATCCTAAAATGAAATTCAAATGAAATGTTGCAACTTTGGACTTATGAATAGTCACATACTTTTCAAAGAAACGTCTCAACTTTTATAAATAGGAAAGCTCTCCTATAGTCGTAGATTCACTTTTTCGTCATTTGCATAATCATACATGTAGCGCACTACATATTAGAGTGTCGCATTGAGTCCATATGATAAAGTATTCAACACAATCATGGTTCATTGGAGCCTTGTAATTTGGAATGCTACTGTTATAAGACGTGGTCATTGTATTATGTGGGACGAGCCATGAACATCGTAGTGTGACGTAAACTTGTTTTAAGAACAAAATGTCGAACATTTACCTGATTCAGGTGTTTCTAACCCAATTCTCTTAACATTGTTTATTATTGTTTGAAGGGCGGCTGCTCCTTCGGCCTTTGGAAAACCCCATGAAGAGCAAGGAATCCACCTCTCTGAACCGACACGGAAGGTATTCGACGAAATGCTACGATGAAATTCAAGTCTATTGTCAATGTTGTGCTGCGTTGCTGCACTGCGCTTTGCAAGCTTGCAGCCAATGTTTCAACCTTTGGTGCAGGTGCTTCAATGGATTATTGGTTATCACAACCAAGATAATCTAGATGAAGCAAATAGGTTATTCAACAAACTACAAACTTTTGGTTTGTGTTTCATCTTTTTTTTATGAGATTTATATTGGGAATTACAATTGAGTCATGACAAGAATTACAAAAGAAAGACCGAGACATTGTGAAAGCAATGGTGTTAGTGGAATGCAAACAAAGACTACAATCCTTAAAAGATGGTACACCGAGGGGTACAACTTCTTGGTACATATTAGGCTATGGTTGGCGAGACCACCGTGAAGGTTGGGACCCCTATTGGATCTTGGTGGAGATTGGATCTTGATGGAGAGAGGCTAACTACAATGTTCCTGACTAATGGACCCAATTCCGCGCAAGGTTGAATGAAAGGACCTGCGAGGACAAAGACAAAGGATAGCGAAGCTGAGCCCGGGGAGTGTCAGTTAATCAGATCTGCTACTATGCTTTTACAATGATTTAGCAGCTTAATTTTATCTTTCTGTTATGTTTTGTTTACGGTGGATGATGATTTCGATCACATTGATAACCGATAAGTTCAACGGTTGGATCAGACAACCCATCTCACCGCCGGATGGGTTCCACTATAAGTCTTTGGGGCGAAAACTAGAGAAACGATGCGATTATACCACAAGTTCAGGAAGCTAAATAGAAACTTTCACATGATCTTTTGCTGAATTTGTTAATTTATAGAAATTACTATATTTTCGTATCAACTAATTATTATCTCTGTTAAATTTTAGGAGCATTGTAACCACCCTAATCACTTACATCCTACCAAATTCAAGCTAACTAAAATAACCGCAAGGTTGCAAAATAGACATGCCTAAACTCTAGAACCATATAAATCCTTGCAACACAAGAATCTACAGCAAACCAAATTATTAGTTGCAAAATAAAAATTTCTACACACCTACACAAATAGATATGGCATATGAAGTGCCCTTGCAGGCCCTCTTAGGGCTAGTGACATTGATTTTTCTTCCTCTGGTGGCTGATGTTGTCCATGCAAGCACTGCATGGAGACTTGCAGCTAAATTATCGGAGGACGATGGACATGACATTCATACGGTTGCCCGCACCCACAACCGGCCAAGGTTCGGTGGTGGCCCTTGGAAGCATGCTCATGCCACATTCTATGAAGGTGGCCCGGGAACCTTTGGTATGAATTAATGCTACTTCTATATTGTACATTAACAAGCTTCTAGGATTCAATGACCATCTTCCGGCGAAATTAAAAAAAAAAAAAAACCTTGTTTAAAGGGATCGATTATATACCAACTAGGTCTTACGTAGTGGTTTTTTTTCTCTTCTTACCAGTCAATGTTTTAAAAAACTAGCATTGACCAGCCTAGATGACTTTTTGGGCGACTATATAAAGAAACACCTATATACGTCAATCAGGAATAAGCTATAAACTAACTTAGGCGTTGGGAGACAGCACCTAAGCACTTGAGGTGTTGTTAAAGCGCCACCTAGGTGTTTGATTTTTTTATTTATTTTAAAACAACCCAAACCCAAATAGATATCGTTTTTGGGCACGGCTTTTATAAACTAAAACTCTTCTATCTTCTCCCACCTTTCTTTACTTCAAAATTTCAAGTCTCAAGCCAACGGTGCCAACCTCCAATCTCACCCGGCAACCTTCCACAAGTTCACAACAAATTTGTAATTTTAAATTTATGGTTAGAGTTTCTCACCTACATCGAGGTTTATGAAAAATTAATAATTTATGCTCCTACCTAGGCTAGGTAACCTATGAAGGCCTTGACTTCACCTTCATCTTTTAAAACATTGTTCCCAATTTTAGAAAACATTTATAAGTTTGAATCCCACTTCCTATTGATGATAAATTAAAATCTAGAGAGAAATTTCAATCACAACATCTAGGTTCTCAAATAATAGACATGAGACCACATTTCAAATCGCGGCCATATTTCAGCCAAAACGCAAAGTTAGACAAGCATTTATATCTACAACTCGATCCCAATTTGAGTATGTATTAAAGATGGGGAGTTTTAACGAAAAATGTACGGTACTGTTCACTTTAACCAAAAACCACATTTTTACACTAAAAAGTCAATCCTGGTACTATTCACTTTACCCTTTATTTTGTCCTTATCATTAATACTCAAAGTTTTCAAGCCCTTTTCATTAGCTTTTCTTTAAAGATGTGATCAGTTGCTTGTAGTGAGCTTTAAGAATAACAGATGTAAATATTTTCCATATTCGAAGCAAGTTGGATTCTGTAATTTTGCTTTTGATCCAGTCGCCGTCAAAAGGATCTTGTATTTTATGCAGGCAGTAGAGATCAAGAATGGAACTTGCAGAGTTCAAATTCTTGCCTTCCAAAAATTCACGATAACAATGCACGACCCATTAAGACAAAAAATTCACGATGTCAATTTCATACGAGCCGTGGGACGCTCCTAGGACATACTATTTACGATCCAATCACATCATTATCACACGAACTAGTCTTTTTTTTTTTTTTTTTTTTTTCATCTCACCTGGTTGTTTGGAAATTAATTAGAACAAGATAGTAGTATTTTGATGATGACTACGTGCAGGAGGAGCTTGTGGTTATGAGGATGTGATAAAAGAAGGGTATGGCCTGGACACAGCAGCGTTGAGCGAGGCTTTATTCAACAAAGGGCTGTCTTGTGGAGCATGCTATGAAATCAAATGCGTCGACAACCCTCAGTGGTGCAAGCCAGGACACCCAACTCTTGCCGTCACGGCAACCAACAACTGCCCCCCCAATTGGAACCAGCCAAGTGACAATGGAGGGTGGTGCAACCCTCCTCGTGAGCATTTTGATATAGCCAAACCTTCGTTCATCAAAATTGCCGAGTACAAGGCCGGCATTGTTCCGGTCATGTACCGCAGGGTTCCATGCCTGAAGACAGGAGGAATTAAACTCACAATAACTGGGAATCCATATTTCAACCAAGTGTTGGTGTGGAATGTGGGAGGAGCCGGAGATGTGACCGGAATGCAAGTGAAGGGCAGCAAGAAGCTCATATGGACAACGATGAAGCGGCTATGGGGTCAGAAGTGGGAAACTGACGCCAAGATGGTTGGCGAGTCATTGACCTTCCGAGTCAGAGCGAGTGATGGTAGATACTCAACCTCATGGCATGTTGCTCCAAGCAATTGGCAGTTTGGCCAAACCTTCGTAGGCAAGAATTTCAGGTAGAAATAAACTTGTAAATAATGTTAATGTTTGATTTATGGGAAGTGATTTTCACACACCCTCCCTCTTTAGCTTTCCACACATTTTTCTTTATTTATAGTCATTAAATTGAATAAATCAAACAAAATCAACATCCATAATTAAACAGAAGTGTGTAAGAAGCTAAAGACGATGTGTGAAAATTATTTTCCTTATTTTTTATTATGTAAAATTATAAATATTTGCTTTGTCGGAGATTTACCTCTCATCGTGTAAAAGAGACTGAAATGTTCCATGTATGTGTGTGTGTATATATATATATGTACATATATATGTGTGTGTGTGTGTGTGTGTATATATATATATATATATTTACAAACTGTTCCATGTAAAGTATAATTCACCTATTGTTTTATATGGTCAACATTTCCTTCAATCTTGGCAAATTTGTGGTTTCGTGTTATAATATTTCTGATAGCGAGGTTTTTATATCCACATTAGTTTTCGGCAAAAGTTTCGTCATAACGGATGTGTGCAGTGAAATCCAAGATTTCATAGAGAGGAAAAGACAAAATTTCAAATTAAAATTGGTCTTGTGACATAGCAAAAGAAATGTGGAAACAATAATGTTATTCTTACCATCAAATTATCACAATATAACATGTGATGTGTCAAGAGCACGTTAAAACCCTAACATCTTACACCACATTGTCATTACACTTAAAACCTAACCTCTTACACCGCATTATTTTAAAAAATAACATTATTACCATCAAACTTTCTTGTAATGTGTGTCAATTAATTTTTTAAAAGTTATAATCAAACTTTATTTTTCTCTACACCATTGATGCTATTCTTACCTCAAACTTTCATGTAATACACTCATTAATTTAAAAAAATATATATATTATTTATTCTTCTAGACACACTTTATTCTTGGAGAACAAAATGATCACCCCCACATACCACTTAAAACCCTAACCTCTTATACCACATTGCCATTACCACCACCACCACACCACAATCGCACAATCATCACCACCACTATTATACCTGCCACTAGTACCACCATAACCACAACTCCCACTACATCCTTGTCGCTGTTGCCATCATCACAAACATAAACACAACTGTCATCACAACCACAATCGCCGCCATTGTTGTTGTCGTTGCCCTTACCACTATTGTTACCTCTGTAGCCTAGCCACCACACCCTTTTATTGGCACCATCATCACAACCATTGTTCTTGCCACCGTTGGCGTAGTCAGCGCCCACACTATCATGTTTATTTTTGTCATTATATACAATTGAATCACTTTTATATTAAAATTTGCCAAATCTTTTTCAGTGTTCTAAAACGTGGTCTAGGCGGCACCTAGACTCTGGGCGTCGGGCCGTCGCCGCGATTATTTCAAAAATGTTCAGTAAATCGGCAAGGGTATTAGGCGGTGCCTAGGCGGGCTTGGCGGCCTAAGGGCCGAGCTAAGCAGCCTTTGCGGCGGTTCTGTTAAAATATTTCGTTTCACTACACCGCGAGGGTAACGAAAGAGAAACCGAGAGAGTGTGAGGGAAGAGTAAACGTGAGAGAGATACGTAGAACGAATCAAAATAACAATGCAATTGTAGGAAAAAAATGAAAATTTTGACCTGGAAGTCCATATTTCTTCGCCAAAGAGGATTTCTTCGCTGTGCTTGAGGAAATTGACTGGACTCATGATTAGGTTTTGGAAAATTATACAGAGCAAGAAGATGGAAATTAGGCGGAAAGATGGGGGATCAGGCGGAGCAATCGAAGAAGAATGGAAGGGAAAGGAAATGAGAAACTTAATTAGGTGGAGAAGATGGGAATTGGGCGGAGCAATCAAAAAAGAATGGAAGGGTGAGGAAACAAGAAACCCCAAAATAAGGGCCTTACCAATTTCCAATGTGTCAAAAGTCATTGCCTTCTGTCAAAAGCCATCCCCTCTGTCAGATCGATTTCCAAGGTGTCAAAAGCACTAGGCTTATGAATTATATTTTAAAAAGTTACCTACTCCGTTATTAAACAAATATATTATATATTATTATCTACTCTCTTTTTTCAAATTATGTACTTAAAATTCTTTACATTACCTATATATATATATCTCTTCCTTTTTTTAAAAATAACGTGTTACATTACCTATATATGTTTACTGTTTTTTAAATATTGAACCTGTTGGATGGATGTACTTTGTGTATTCTTCTACTTCTATTTGGCATTTTATCATTCTTCTATTATTCATACAAGTATAGTTTTTTAAGTGTAAATATACATTTATTTACAAGATATATAATAAATTTACATAAATCCGGCTAGGCCGCCTAGGCGCTAAGCCCTTACCCACCGCCCTACTAGCACCTAGCGTTTTTTAGAACCTTGGAACTTGAAGCCATAATACAAAATTGTTCGGACTATAAACCAAAATATGAATAAGTTGGGACTCTAACCCAAAACATGAATAAGTTGGGATTCTAACCCAAAACATGAATAAGTTGGGACTCTAACCCTAAATAATAGTTGAGTTTGAAATTTAACGTACGTCATGACAATAATGTATACGGTCGTACGAGTAAGGCGCTAGATGTGAGTACATGCCTACGAAGTAGTGTATAAGATCATAATCCAAAACGATTACCAAATACATGATCATGCCTAGTAGTGAAAGCAGTATCTCAAAGAATCGTTTTTATAAAAATTCATCAGCTAAATCATGTTTCCAACAATAAACCAAGTATAGGAATGATCATAATCATATTTAAAATCATTTATATAGGTATGTATATAATGAAAACCATTTTTGAAATCAAATTTCCACTCACCTCTAGCTAGCTCTCGCTTGATAGCCTGGTCTTTACCAATCTTGGTTAACTTTGTAGCTAGACTGAATCATAATAATATCAAGTTCTGAATTCGGAGACCTGATGCACCATTTAATTTTATTTAATCTTATGGCTGCATCTAATTTTCGAGTTAAACCGCTTACGCACTTTGTAAACGGATCAAGCCAATTGTAGCTCATCGTCTATAACAGAATTTCAACGTAAGCTACTTGCGTTATTCCCGAAACGAAATGAAATGACAATGGGAAGAATCTGCCCTTTTTCTTTGCACTTCCTTTCTGTTATCGTAAAGCATCTGCATACACTCAATTCCCACATAGAAGTTCATATTTTCAAAATCCACAAAAACAATAAATCTGCCAACTATTTAAAATTAACCAACAACTTCCAAAGTCACTTGACAAAAATCACAGCCAAGGTAAATAATTCTTAAAATTAACGGGTTTAGGGTTTTTCTCCGATTTTTATCTCAACGTCTTCAATCCACACTACACCTTAGCTGCTCTAGCCTGCGACTTCCTCTGCGTTTTCAATAGGAATAAAGGTCTCTCACTGTTGACTCTAAAAATTACAAAAACCTACGTGGCGCGCAGGCCGAGTAACTAATAAGCTAACTACGTCCTTCGGTTGAATGCGGGGCGTGCCAACTCGTCGGCCGAGCTCGGCCGAGGAGTAAAATTCGTTGATGTTGCGTTGAGCGCGTCGTTGACTTCTCTATCTTGCGATTGCGACCGAGGAAGGAACCCTCTCGGTCTCTGGGTTCTATAGCCTGAAGACAGGGCTACTAATTCTGCGGAGTTCACAAATCGTCGGAGCCCGATTCGGTCACTGTGATTATATTCGTAAGAGTATAAGCACGTCGAATCGAGACCAAACTGTATGGGCACAGGTACTCAAACGTGATGTATGTCTTGATGGTAAATGTAGTTCAGCCGTCGGAATGCCGAACCCTGAAACTTACTTGCAAGTATCCAATCATAAAATTACTCGGCGTCTAGTACGCCGAGTAACGCAACTCGTAACACCTGACTATGCCAAGAAGGCTAGCAAGGTAACCTCTACCAACAAGGGTTCGAAAACCCTTCTCGGCCAAGACTTAGATAGGTAATCGGTCGGCCTCGACGCAGTGCTGTTTATCCAAACTGAAGGTGCTTCTCAGTCGGCTGATTCTGCGGCAGCAGTGCTGTTTATCCAAACTGAAGGTGCTCGTCGGCTGCCTCCACAGTGCTGTTTATCCAAACTGAAGGTATTTCGGCAGAAAAAGAAAAGGAAAAATCTCAAGGTATTTGAGAGGTTTTGCGCAGGGCAATTGTATGCTGGATTGAAGGGGTTTTTCTGTTGAATGATTTCTTGTATTTATAGCACCCCATTCCTTGAGACCGAATTGCATCCTGATCTGGATTGGGAGTCCTCGTCCCGTTTCAACTCTAACTCGAACAAACCTACTCCCACTGGGATTCTGAACTTTCCCTCTTTTCGAGGCTTTATTCTTTGCCGGCCGGGAATCCTGGTCATACCAGGACTTCCTCGACCCTTTCTGTTTATCTGGACTACTTCTTAGGATAGGACTTGTCCGACCCTGCCAACTGGCCTGGGATTTATCATTCGGCCCATAGTATTTGACACAGCCTTGGGCCGAGCATATCCTGCTGCTCTGCCCGACAATATTATTTTGGGCCCAAACATTGCCACCTCACTTCTGAGGTCACCGACTGTTAACTTTTGGTCGGGCCTCGACCTTGAAGAAGCGGAAACGCCTATTGCTTTTCGGACTTTATTTCCCTTGATGACCATTACTTATGCACATTTATGAGACATGATTGCACTCTCCTTGTTACCCCCAACGTACAGCCACGTGTCGATTCTCCGCCGATCTTAATAGCTTTCAATCATGGCCCTTGAAAACGTGCACCCACCGAAGCGTCTCTTCCTCATTAATGCATTAAAACCGCCGCCGCACGCAATCGTGCATCCTGGATCCTCGAAACCTCGATCCTATCCTCGCAGGTTCCCAAAATATCCGAAATGATTAGGACTTTTTCCCGGTTAAATTTCCCCCCAATTCGAACCAGTGCTTTTCGAATACCAAACATTTGATCTTCATTCTGAAAAGCTTATAAATACCAAACTTCTGCAATTCGTATCCCACGCCTTCAGAAATTTCGAATCCTTCCTTTTATCATTCTTGTTTGTTCAAGCAACTCCTTCCAGTTCGTCCTTCTGCAATCTCTCCTTTTTCAAAACCACTTTCTCTCTTCTCTACCAATGGCTTCCTTTATTTCGAAGCTTTCTGACGAGTGCAACAAGTGCAAGGATTTCATCGATCGGAGCGCGATCAAGACGCTACGCTTCGAGAATGACATGGCCACTACTCATCAGATTCTGGGCCCACTCTTCAAAGATGCAGTGCCGTCGTGCATCACCAATCTTCTCAAGGAGAAGTGCTTAACACCCCTGCTTCAGGGGTTCGACTGGTCGAAATGGTGCTTGGCACGGCCTCAAGGAGCTTGGCCCTCGACCACCACAACCTGGGCCGCCTGGGTCGACCGAATGAGAGCATTCTTCGGCCAGGAGTGGAAAGCTCTTGGTATCTATGATGCCATTATTCTTTCGACCATGGAGATTACCATGGATAAGGAGCTGCTTATGGCGGCCCTGAGTTTATGGTGTTCGGCCACCAACACCATGATCCTGCCTTTCGGCCCTCTCGACCCCACAGTCCTCGACATTTCGGCCATCCTTGGGACTTCTCCAACCGGCCTTCCCATCAATGCCGCCCTTTTCGGATGCCCTTCTCCTCTCGACCTAAAGGCGTTATTCGACGAACGGGCCGTTGAGACGCTTAGTCGGGGCGACCGGGAGCCCTCAAGGGAAGAAGTTCAGAAGCTCCACAAGAACTTCTTCAACTACAACACTCTCATCATTCACTTCGCCGACCGAGGCAAGGAAAGCCTTAGGAAGGGAGAACACGAAGCCTTCCTCTTCTACTGGTACAACAAATTCATTTGTTGTACCAGGTCAAACAAATGCCTGGTCGAGAACATGCCGGTGGCCCAGGCACTGGCTAATGGTCGCTCCTTGGCGCTCAGCCCGGCTATACTCGCCAACCTCTACCGTTACTTGGCCGAGACGACTATTAACAAGATTGACCCGCACCAGAATGGACCCCTCTGGGTGTTCCAACTCTGGTTGCAGGTTTACTTTTCCACCCTTCGGCCGCCCTCGGCCTTCAACTGGCCTCTCGACCGGCGCCTCTTCACCGGGCCGATGAGGTCCTCAAACACTTCCTCAGCCTCGACGTCCTTTCGGACGACGAGTTCCTGGTATGCCGACACCAGGAGTACCCTACCTCAATCAGGCTCCCCACGGCAGTGTGGGCTGAGTCCGAGGATGCGGACATCCGTCAACGCTGGGGGTCATTCGTTCTGGCTCGCGATCTTCCTCTTGGTTGCGATGCCCGCCGAGCTAGCTGGGAGGTCTACCATCCCCATTTTGTCGCCCGGCAGCTTGGCTACCTCCAAGGCTGCCCTGAACCCCTGCTTGCCTCTCGGTCCCTCCTGAGTCGAGGGCGTCTTTCTGGTTCCTCTGAGAGGGAATGTAAGACGTCGGAGCAGGAGTTTCAGGAGAAGTGCAAGAAATTCTGGTTCCAGCCGACAGTTCCTGAATCCTTGGGAACCGATACCTTCGGGGACTGGTGGGAGAAGTACACCAGCGACTTCTTCGGCGTCTCGGCTGAAGACGTGGTAAGCAGTATCTTCGGCGACCTGCCCAGACCAGCGCCTTTGGCCCAACCCAAGGAGTCGATCCAAGGTATATTGTCCTTTCGCTCTTTGTATTTCAATTGCTTGTCCTCGGTTATTAATTACTTTGCTATTTCAGGGGGTCGCGTGCCGAAAAAGGTGGAAGTGGTCGCCGCGGTGGCGAAGTCGAAGAAATTGGTTCCCACGAAGATGACCATAGCCACCGAGCGGATAGTCCCCGCGAAACGCCCCCATCGAGAAGCCGAGCCGGAGGATGATGCTCCTCGTCATTCTAAACGCGTCAAGAAATTGGCGAAGAAGGGCGACCGGGAGATTCATGTTGTTCCCAGTGACACCACAGGGACAACTGCTCATGCCGGCTCTCCTTCTGTACCGGCTGCCCCAGCTTCTTCAAACCCGATTCCTCCAGCCGTCTCCCTGCCTGAGACCACGGCCGATCCAGTCGTCGTGTCAGCTGCAGCTTCGAAGCCGGTCGTGGCGCCTGCCGTGGGGAAGTCGGCTGCACCTGTCGAGGCACCCTCTACTCAGTGACCGATGGTCTTTCTGGAAGAGGTATAATTCTACTTCCATCCTTTGTTTCTTTAGGCTTCTAGTCGTAACGAAATTTTTCTCAGGACGTCGAGAGCGAGAGTGACGAAGTCTCGCTGGAGCGCCGTCCTCGACCAACTAACTCTCCTCCCGTCCATCCTCCTCCGGTGGTCGAGGCGACCGCTCGATCATGTCTCCCTACGGCGGATCGCGGCAAGAGACCCATGGCCGATCTTGAGGCAACGGCCGAAACGCCGATCCATCCGCAAGATGAAGACCTTTCCATTCCTCCGCATGAAGTCTCTTCGGCCTTTGTAAGTCTTGTTTCTTTTGCGTTGATTTTATCATGACACATGTTCTTAAAAGACTATTAAATATCAGGTGCCCGAACGTTCATTTCACCGACAATTTTATGCGCCGACAGGCGTTGTCTATATTTCCTGGCCACCGTCGTGGCCATCAAATGTAGATGAACTCCATCGGCCGCGTGAATTGAGAAGCGGTCTAAGGCACTGGGCTCGGCCATTAAGTTCCCTGGGTTCGAGCAATGACCCAGAGGGCATGGCCGAAGTCTCCTCTCGGCAGGTCTAAACCAATCCCTTTGTCATGCACTATATTACAACATCTTATTTTTCTTCACAGTTTTCCTTTTATGTGCAGCCATCGTGGGAAGTGGAGCTCGACGCTCTTCTTCAGAGCACGACTGGTGAGGCCGGCTCCTCTGCTGCTCCTACCGAACCAGCGGGAACCACGCCCGAGGCCCAAGCCTTCGTGAAGCTGCACGACGTCCTGTCTCTCTCTGCCTCCCAAGCTCTCCGATGCAAGGGTCTTGACTCCGTTGGGGAGTGTCTTAATGACCTCACCAGCGGCGGTTACCTAAGCACGGAGAATATCTCCTTCCTCACTGACCTTTTGGAGCGGACTCGGCAACACTTCAATATTTTTGAACGAGCCCTACAAGCCGAGGACGACTTGAAGGCGGTCAAGGTAGCGCAAGAGGCTGGCCAAGCTGAGATGGAGGCAATAAAAGCTAAGAAAGCGAAGTTGACCGAGTTTGATCGCCAGATCTCTGACCTCCAGTGTCAAATTTCTGACCTTCAACGGCAAAGGTCTGCTGCCGCTTCAGAACTTGAGAATGACTTCGAGGCCAACAGGGCTCGGCTGACGGCCTTCGCTGCCGGCGCACGGCACATCCAGCAACTGCAGTTCAACAAAAATACGAGGCAGACTAAGATAATTTTGAGCGAAGCGAAGTGGTTGGAGCTAAAAGCTGCCCTCGAGACTTTCCTCCCCTCGACCCTCTAGGAATTTATCTTTGTATTTGTTCTTTTGTTATCAATACAATGGTTCTTTTGCTATCAATATAATGGTCTTTTACTATCAACACAATGGTTCTTATCAACACAATGGTCTTTTACTCTTGCATTTCCCATTTAATTGGATAGTACTTTTTTAAAAACTTTCCAATAATCTGCAATTTGTGAACTGAACCCGTCCGATCTCTGAGATGATATGCCCCCTTGCCGAGAACTTTATGAACGATGAATGGCCTTTCCCAATTCGGCGACCATTTACCAAATCGGGGGTCTTTAATCCCGACGGGCAACACCGTTTGCCAAACCAATTCTCCTTCGCCGAACGTTTTTTGTTTTACACGCTGGTTATACGCTCGTTCGGCAATTTTCTTTTGTGCTATCAATAAGTTACCCGCGTCGATTCGATTTTCTTCTAAGTCTTCTAATTCTTATCTCATCGCTTGACTATATTCGACACTGAACAAACTACTCTGCTCGATTACTCGTAATGAGTTTATACTCAACTCGACTGGTAACATAGCGTCGTGTCCATAAGTTAACGCGTAAGGAGTGGTTCCAGTGGCCGACCGGGGTGAAGTTCGGTATGCCCATAATGCTTCATTTAACTTCAAATGCCACAACCCAGGCCTTTCTCTTACCGTTTTGTCGAGGATGCCGATCAACACTTTATTGCATGCCTCGGCCTGTCCATTTGCCTGAGGGTAGTACGGTGTAGATTGCTTAAGTCGGATATTCAGACTTGCCGCGTATTCCTTAAACCTATTGGCCGTGAATATGGTGCCATTGTCAGTTATGATCGTTTCTGGCACGCCGAATCTGGTCACAATATTCTCCTTTACGAAATTGCATACCTCTTTGGCCGTTAATTCGGCGTATGATCTTGCCTCGACCCATTTAGTGAAATAGTCAGTCGCTACAATTATCCACGCGTGTTTCGCCGCCCCCGATGATGGAGTGATTTTGCCAATTACGTCTATTGCCCATCCCCTGAACGGCCATGGTTTAGTAACCGAGTGGAGTAATTCGGTCGGGGCTCTTAGCACGGGTCCATGGATTTGGCATGGTACACATCTTCGTGCATATTCGATGCAATCCTTTAATATACTGGGCCAAAAATAACTGTGTCGTCGAAGCAACCAGCGCATCTTTCGTCCAGATTGGTGTGCCCCGTAAATTCCTTCATGTACCTCGGCCATTACTTGGGCAGCCTCGTGTGGGCCGAGGCACAATAGTAGTAACCCGTCTTCACCCTTGCGGTATATTTCATTTTGGTACGACACGTAATTCGTGGTGAGGACCTTCGTTCTCCGGTCGTGTTTCCCGTTGGGGTTATCGAGGTATCGTAACATCGTCTTTCTCCAATCATCTGGTTCCACCTCGATGACACATACTTCTACGGGATCTCCCCGTTCTAGTAGGGATGGGAGCGACATTACCCTTGTGCGTATTACGTGTGTGCGCTGGAGAGTTTGTCGATTGATCAAGGCTGGGTACGATCACAGACTTGTGGTTGCAATTCGGCCTAGCTTGCCCCCCGTGAGTTGTGCTCCGGAGGCGATCTGGGCGAGTTCGTCGGCGTCTGTGTTGTGAATACGTGAAATATGTTCAAATGTGATCCGTTCGAACGACTCGGCCAGGTAAGTGGCGACCATGTGATAGGGCGCTAAAGTACAACTCATGCAACGAAACATGCCGTTCAGTTGGTTAATCACAAGTTCGGAATCACCGAGGACGAGAACGCGGGAGGCCCGTAGATCGTGTAAAACGTGGAGGCCGATAATGAGGGCTTCATATTCGCCCTGATTATTTGTACAGCTGAAATCCAACTTGAGAGAAAAATACCATCGACAATGGTCGGGCGACTGAATTGCAATGTCGACACCCGCCGAGGTCGAAGTACTGGAACCATCAAAATGCATAGTCCAATGGTTATCACGTGTTGTGACTAAACCGATGTCGACGTCGCCTCCCCTAAAACCATAAGGGGAAGGGTGTTGGGCCAAGAAGTCTGCGAGGGCTTGCCCCTTGACGGCCTTTTGGGGTACGTACTGAAGGCTGAACTCGGATAAAGCGAGTGTCCATTTCCCGATTCGGCCTTTGATGATGGGCCGAGTGAGCATGTAACGAATTACGTCTGTTTGGGCGATGACCTGCGTAACTGATGGGAGCATGTAATGCCGAAGCTTTGATGCGGTAAAAAACAAAGCTAAGCAAAGTTTTTCGACAGGTGAATAATTGAGCTCTGGTGAATTCAGATTACGGCTAAGATAAAAGATAGCTTGTTCACGCCCTACATTGTTATCTTGCGCGAGGAGACAACCAATGGATTCAGTGGTTGCCGAAATGTATAATTTAAGGGGTTTGCCGCGACAAGGTGGAACTAGCACGGGTGGGGTGGAAAGGGCCACCTTGATTTGCGTAAATGCAGTTTGATGCTCTTCGCGCCATTCAAATTTGTCGGTATCCTTAAGCTTAAGGAGCGTAGAGAATGCCTTCATCTTACCGGCCGAATTGGCGATGAAGCGGCGAAGGAAATTTATCTGCCCGAGTAATGACTAGAGCTGTTTCTTTGTTGTCGGAGGTGGAGCGCTAATGATTGCGCGGGCTTTATTTTCGTCGACTTCAATGCCGCGATGGTGCACCAAAAATCCTAAAAAATTACCGGCCAACACACCAAAGACACACTTGGCCAGGTTCATTTTGAGATTATTCTTGCGCATGCGAAGGAACGCTTGCCGCAGATCATCCAGGTGCGTGTGGCGGCATTTAGACTTTACCACCACATCATCGATATAAACTTCGATGATTGTACCGATTAGGTCGTGGAATATCATATTCATGGCTCGTTGGTATGTAGCGCCGGCATTCTTGAGGCCGAATGGCATAACTACCCATTCGTAAGTACCGAGTGCCCCAGGGTAGCGGAAAGCTGTCTTGTGGACGTCAGCTTCGGCGATGAAAATCTGGTTGTATCCCGCATGGCCGTCCATAAAAGATAGCAATTCATGATTAGCGGCATCAATGAGCAGGTCTGAGATTGGCATCGTATATTCATCCTTGGGAGTGGCCAGATTTAGATTACGAAAATCGATGCAAATGCGAAGGGCTCCGTTTTTCTTTAATACTGGGACGATATTGGCCAACCATTCGACGTACCGAGCGGTCCTAATAAACCCGGCTTTTAGAAGCCGAATTAACTCCTCTTTGATGCCGAGTTGTACCTCGGTCGAAAATCGGCGAGGGGGTTGTCGAAAAGGCTTACACCCATCCTTGATGCGTAGCTCATGCTCTACAAGGTTTCGATCGAGGCCTGGCATTTCATGGTAGTTCCACGCGAAGCAATCTCTAAATTCCTGGAGTAACTTACGGAGTTCGACCTTCATAGACGGTGGGAGTAACGCGCTGATAAATAATGTTCAAGGATCATCGGCCGTGCCTACATTAACTTCTTCTAATGGGTCCTTAACCTGGGGCCGATGGTCTTCGAGTTCGGCTGGTGCGGCCTGAACTTTATCAAAAGTTAGCACGGGGCCGTTATCTGCTTCGGCCAAAAATTCGATTAAATTGATGCCGGAATTTGGTTGCTTGGTAATGGCATACCAATGGGCCAGCAGTCGTTCCATTGTTGATGAAACCGCGGCTTGACGCCGTTCTTACCTGGTGTTATCAATCATCGGCATTGGTGACTAAATCTGCCAAGCCAAGTCTCGCCGAATCCTGTTGGACAGTCTCGGCGCCGACCTCAATCACTTTCTGTACCGAAATTCTTGTCGGTCGCCCATCCTCGTTAAGGCCTTGGAGGGTGATGCAGCCGACGTGATCATTGTAATAGCGAGCCTGAATCATGTTGGTTTCAAATGGTTGATTATCGGCTGGGTGGACCACGACCGATTTGCCATCCCAAAAGATGAAGACTTGGTATAGTGATGAAGGAATGCAACTGGTTTGATGGATCCAATCGCGGCCAAGTAATGCGTTATAGTCGGTCTTAGAGTCAATTATAAAGAATGCTGTCATGTGTTGACGACCGGCAATGCTGACTTCCAACGGGAGCACTCCTTTGGTCTGAGACTTGTCACCAACGAAGCTGCCATAGTGATACCCGACGGGATGAGTTCATTATCAGAACGGCGTAAAGCCTTCATGACGGACATCGGCATAATGTTGACTATGGCTCCACAGTCGACAAACACTTTAGAAATAGGAAATCCTTCGATGTGAGCCGTGACGTACAACGGCTTAAGGCGTTGGAGATTAACCGAGGAGGAACGGGGAAATAATTCGGCCAAAGCTGCCTTAAGGTTGTCCCCGTTTCGAACTTCCCTATCGTCGTCGTTTGCGACGAAATCTACTTGTGTTGCTTCCTCAGCGACCACGTCTCCGTCCAAGAAATTTGACTGGTGGGTACTTGGTTGGAATTCGGCTGGTAAGACGTGGACCATGCTGATCTCCATATGTTCGAGGACCGAAGGACCCATCGGATCGTGGTCGTCGTCTTCCGCAGAAGTAGCCATAGTATCAGTCGACGGAACATCCTCAATCGAACTTTTGAGTGCCTTGGTGTGAACCGTCATTTGAGGCGTGTTGACCGAGTCGAGTTTGTTTTGGCTATTATCCTCGACTATGTTTACTGCCGAAGACTTATTTTGGTCCTGCGTTATGCGAGCTCGTTCTTCATAGGCGATACGGGCGTTCCTCGTGTCTAGATATGTATCCAACCGTGCTATCCTTTTTTCTTCGTCGTCCGTGAGGCCGAAGAGAGATATAGCCGAGAAAACTTCAAAATGATAGCGCAAATGCTGAAGGTCTTCGAGTGAAAAGGGTAATTCGGCGGCGTCAATATCTGTGTAAGGATCGACCTCAAAACCAAGGACCCAAGCCTCCCGTATATGTTGGAACCTAGCTTTGATCGCTGGGTCGGAAGTTTTCTGAATAATTTGCTCGGCATCAGGGCAAGTTAGAGCTAGGTCGAGGGCTTCCTGACATGCCTTCGGTAGTCCGTACAAGTCAATGGCGGAATATTTCTTATGAAACTCTCGCATGTACTCCAGGGATTCACCGAGGAATGGAGGGTGTAAATTGCGTCGTATTTTGATAAACGGCTCGCGCGGTGGTAACGGAGAAAGTTTCCTTTCGGCCTCTTGTCTAAAGTGCTCGAGACGAGCTCTCGTCTCCCCAGGGCGGAGAAGAAGCTTGATACGTTTCTCAGACTCTTCAATAGTGGCTTCAAAGCCGGGAGCCGCTATTTTTCTCCCTTCGACTAACTCGGTCATGATAGTCGGGGTTAACCGTTCACTAATGTTTTCCACGGCATTTTTTGGTTGCCAACGGTTAGTAGGGCTGGTCTGCGCTTCTCGTCGTCGAGCCATGCAATCTATTCGTTGGCGACGACGTTTTTGAGATTTAGACAACGCCGTATATAGGCCAGTCGGAGAATTGTAACTGTACCAGCGTTGATCCGACGTCCTGGGTGGTTTGAAAGTTTTTTGATCGGCTGGTGGGCCCGAACTGCTGGTATTGCGCGAGTAATAATCCTTATTATAGAAAGGTGCGTCGAAGTCAAGACGCCGCCTGACCGGGGCCTGGTCTATTGGCCGTACATGTGGGCCGAGTCTATCAAACACTTGGCGTCGTGGGCCGTTACCAAGTCCCCGTGGCGATGTTGTAGGGGTCGTGGATGGTGTCGAAGATGTCTTCTTCCCAAGTTCGACTGGTGTTTTACAATGGTCTCATAAAACCCTTGATTCATGAGTTTCGTCGGAACTCAACCCCGTCATAGGCTCATTGATGGGTGGTCCCGAGCGTTCCGTAGGCGGTGCATTTGAAAATAAATCAATCTTTAGTCTTGTCTGACCATTCCATCGACGAATATGCTGCACCGGGACGTATTCGGCCTTCCCTTTGTTTTTAGGAAGATGAGCATCCACCATACCAATTGTTGTTGAAGGGAAGGGATTGATGTCGACCGCCATCTGCTTTTCCGGAAATTTCAACTTTCCTTTCTCGATCCAACTTTGAATTGTGTCTCGGAATACAACACAATTATTGGTTGCATGCTTATTAGAATTATGATACTTGCAGTATATCTTGCCTTTCAATTTATCGGCCTTAGGGATGGTATGTCCCGGCCGAAGCTTGATGATTTTTGCTGCCAATAATTGATCGAAAATTGCATCGGCTTTGGTGATATCGAAAGTGTATACTTTCGACGGTTTACTCATCTCGTCGGCGGCCGAACGGGTCTTGGTGTCTTTGGAACTTACTTGAGCTAAAGCCTTGCAGACGTAAAGTTTATCTATTACTATCTCGGCCGTATCCACACTAGCATACTGAGGGTCCTCGCTTTCGGCCAATGCATAGTTAATCGTGGGATTCTTATACAACGTCCCCCGGGATGGTGACTTTGATATCTTTTCTTCTCGGAGCAGATAATCATACTGTTCAACGTGTTGAGCAAGTTCGTACATATCTCGAATGTTTGCCCCCAGAAACTTCTTTTTGTATTCGACGTCTAATCCGTTAAGGGCAATCCTGACGAATTCCACTTCGGGGAAAGGTACTCGGCACCAATTCCTGGCCGACTTAAACCTTGTTAGGTATTCCATTGGAGATTCGTTGGACGCTTAAGCCATCCTGGCCAACGATGATACGGACATTTCCATCCCTGGCCGATAGAATTGTTCATGGAATTTCTCGACTAACTCTTCCCAACTCTGCACGAAGTTGGGTGAGAGATTTATGTACCAGGCGAAAGCTGAGCCTGTAAGTGAAAAATTAAACAGCCGTAATTTATAGAAGTCGCTATTGACGTCTCCACATTGCGCTGTGAACCGAGCCACATGTTCTAATGAGGATAAAGACGATTCCCCGGCGAAGAGACTGAAATCAGGGATCTTAAAACCTCGTGGGTATTCAAACCTTTCCACATAAGCCGGGTATGGATGGATGAATTTTGGAAACTTCGGCCTCTTCTTTAGGGCCGAGTCAATCATTCTCTTGACTTCGGTCATGTTTACGGAGGCGGCTTCTTCTCCCTGGTTTGGTCCCTCGGATCTATTGCTCGGTCCACCTCTTTTATCTAAGGTGATTGGTTGTGGCCGGGCGGACCCTCTCTCGGCTTGTATTGGAATATTCGTAGAAAGTTGCCGAGGCTGGCCGACCTGGCCATCTTCGAAGGCTTTACTAACCAACAGTTCAAGCATCCTGGTCTGTGTATCGTTGTTATTTCGTATTGCTTCCAGTAAATCATTCATTTTTTGACCAATCGACTGCTCGACCTGTCGATACTGTTCATCGAGTCGTCTCCGAAGAAACGACCTAGTTGGTGGATCAGAACCCTCCCCACCATCGTCGTCGCAATCTTCCACTATTCCTTCCACGAACATGCCTGCTGTTTGGTTAGGGACCTCTAAGTTGTGAGGTTGTCCACCGAGATAGATTTCATTCTCTCGGCGTGTTGCACTTGTGGCCTCGAACGGCGCAACAATGATCAGATTTTTTGCAAGGTGCAAATCCTGCCCAAGGCCTTGCACTGGTAAGTCAACTGTTGACTTTCCCATGATTGTTTTCTTCTTTACAGACCGTGTCTCAATGGTCATGAACTCCGAAGGTTTAGCACAAATGTCCCACTGGGCGTGCCAAAATGTTGACTCTAAAAATTACAAAAACCTATGTGGCGCGCAAGCCGAGTAACTAATAAGCTAACTACGTCCTTCGGTTGAATGCGGGGCGTGCCAACTCGTCGGCCGAGCTCGGCCGAGGAGTAAAATTCGTTGATGTCGCGTTGAGCGCGTCGTTGACTTCTCTATCTTGCGATTGCGACCGAGGAAGGAACCCTCTCGGTCTCTGGGTTCTATAGCCTGAAGACAAGGTTACTAATTCTGCGGAGTTCACAAATCGTCGAAGCCCGATTCGGTCACTGTGATTATATTCGTAAAAGTATAAGCACGTCGAATCGAGACCAAACTGTATGGGCACAGGTACTCAAACGTGATGTATGTCTTGATGGTAAATGTAGCTCGGCCGTCGGAATGCCGAACCCTGAAACTTACTTGCGAGTATCCAATCATAAAATTACTCGACGTCCAGTACGCCGAGTAACGCAACTCGTAAGACCTGACTATGCCGAGAAGGCTAGCAAGGTGACCTCTACCAACAAGGGTTCGAAAACCCTTCTCGGCCGAGACTTAGATAGGTAATCAGTCGGCCTCGACGCAGTGCTGTTTATCTAAACTGAAGGTGCTTCTCGGTCGGCTGATTTTGCGGCAACAGTGTTGTTTATCCAAACTGAAGGTGCTCGCCGGGTACCTCCACAGTGTTGTTTATCCAAACTGAAGGTATTTCGGCAGAAAAAGAAAAGGAAAAATCTCAAGGTATTTGAGAGGTTTTGCACAGGGCAATTGTATGCTGGATTGAAGGGGTTTTTCTGTTGCATGATTTCTTGTATTTATAGCACCCTATTCCTTGAGACCGAATTGCATCCTGATCTGGATTGGGAGTCCTTGTCCCGTTTCAACTCTAACTCGAACAAACCTACTCCCACTGGGATTCTGAACTTTCCCTCTTTTCGAGGCTTTATTCTTTGCCGGCCGGGAATCCTGGTCGTACCAGGACTTCCTCGACCCTTTCTGTTTATCTGGACTACTTCTTAGGATAGGACTTGTCCGACCCTGCCAACTGGCCCGGGATTTATCATTCGGCCCATAGTATTTGACACAGCCTTGGGCCGAGCACATTCTGCTGCTCGGCCCAACAATATTATTTTGGGCCCAAACACTCACATACAAGTCAAAATTCGAATTAAAAGGCTTGACTCTCAAACTTTTCAATAAAAAAAAGCGAAACTTGGAATTTGGAATATCCACTTAGATATTCTGGAAGCCCATCGAGAGAGGAGTAATTTTCCCTCGAGTCGAGACCCAAATTCGGCAAGATTGGCCGGATTAGGCAAAAAATAGCCGGGAACCATCGAATTTCAAGGCTCCAATCTATGCGTACGCTTTGTTTCAACGTGTAGGTGTGATGCCAAATCTAAGAGGGCTCCGATATGAATCAAAGAGCCTCTGATGTTGTGTTATTTCATTGTACAGCCTAAACCCAATCCCTCTATCTAAAACGCATACCAGTAGACAATAGATAAAATACACCAAAAAAAAGTGATGTCTGCCAGGAAATTAGAAGGATAACCGGAAAAAAAAAAGAAAAAAAAAACCAAGATAAATAGAAAAAAGATAAGGAGTTACAAACCGTTTCCGGTAAGAACAACTCCTACAAATTTGGTTCCCTTATAGGTTAATTTTATAGAAAAACTAACGAAAAGTTCAAAAAAAACTTCATTTTTAATGAAAAGCTCTTTTTAAAAATACAGTGAATAGTATCATGAAAAGATATAAATGTAGTTTTTCGTTAAAAATGAATAGTAGCGGGAGTGTTTTGTTAAACCTCCCTTATTTTATAGCCTAATCCAACACATCCTCTTCTCCGTCTCAAAATTCAAAAATCAAAACGCATAAATAGATGCACCCTAGTCAATTGATCATTAATCAAAGATATAAAATGGCTGCACGAATGAAAAATTACACTCTTTGTTCTCGCCTCAAACAGTGCCCAAAAGTTCACATCATACCTATCATCGTCTGTATCCCTATCTACGTGCTGGGAATCCTGGTTTTCCACGACCAACATAATTTGACTCCCGTAGAGCCCTGTTAACGACTCGACTCTTCCACCGTGTGCAAACTCAACTCGAGTGGCTCCGAGTTAACATGACGGTCGTCGTGGTGAACCCTAATCGCGTGCTTGCCATCTCCTTCGACAGCCTGCAAGTCACCATCTCGTACAAAACGGACACCGGCAACAAAGGCAGAAACGTCTTGCTCACATCGAAGCCGGTGCCTCCTCCTCCTTCGCCTTTAAATACAGAAACCTCGACCGCTCACAGCTTCAAGATCGAAACGGTGACCGCTTATGTAGTCGATTACGTGGCCAATCAAATCTTTGAAGGGAGAGCTCGTGGATCGGTGAAATTCGTGTTCGGCATGCTAGGTTATTATAGGTACGTCAACACTTCGCGGTGGTATTTGACTAGGCGTAGGTTAGAGTTTAGGGTGTTCTGTTGCTGGGTCGAGTTCGGGTTTTCATCGGGTAATTGGACCGGGACATTGACAACGATGGATGAGTCGAGGGCGGATGATCCGATATCAGTCCATTTCAAGTAGAGATGTGGTTATAACTTATGTTGGTTGCCGTACATTTTGTTAATTAGGGTTTTTTTTTCTTTGTTTCTTTCCCTTGTTTATTTATTCTTAAAAAATATGCAGTTAATCCTTGCTTGATTCGTAATGAAAATTATGGTGAAATTGTTCGTGTTTACCTATATCACAGTTTTTTTCCTTAATGTACCTCTATATTAAGCCGTTACCGATCATTTCACTGTCCTTTACCAATCGTTCCGCCGTCCGTTACCGATCGTTTACCATTACCGATTGTAGAAATTTCTCTGTCCCACATCGGCCAGAGGGAAGGAGAAAAAAGCAATTTGAAAAGAATTACTTCACTCTAACTAACACCGAGGCTTTTTGTGATAAAATCCCACATCTGGCTGATTGGCCAGGTGGTAAAGTGAAGACAATATCGCTGTTATTTGATTGGGCCCTCAGTCCGTCGACCTGAAAAATTCTACACCGATTGTTTTTGTTCGCGGTGACCGATCGTTTTTGTTTTGCATCATTTTCGTTTCGCCCACCAAGAGTTTATGCAACGCATATTTTTTGCTATACTCCCTAAAACTCGATTTAATCTCATTTTCCCTTTTGAAAAAAAATTTCACCCCTTTACACCTTGTAACTCATCCTTTGGAGAATAGAAAACTTCCTCGACAAGTTCAAGGTTGGTTATATACATCCAATCCTCACATGCATTTTCTCAAACCAAGAGAAAGAAAAGTGAGAGAATGAGAGCACTCTTTTTTATAGTGAAGATTACTCATCCTTAGAGTTAAAAGATTGAGTTTTAGTTTTCAATGAGAGAAGACTAAACACCACCACCAAAACTGGCCACCAGCCTCCTCTTGAGCAAGAGTGCTCTAGCTTATCACTCTTACTCATCATCGATCCATACCTTAATTTTAAGATGGATTACAGCGGTTTGATCCTCATGAAGATGTGTACGTGGGCAATCTACTCATCCAATTGTTAGATACGGCGAACAAATATTCAAAGGGTGTTTGACACACCCTAACCCGATTAGCCGTCAAACAAGATGTGCCAGCCATCACAAAAGTAGTGACGAAGCCATAGGTAAAGATTAAAAATTGTGTGACAATTAGAACCAAGGAGCTCAATTTATTAAAACAACTAAAATTATCTTGCAAGGAAAGTCAAACTACAAATAACCTCCCCCTGGAGACTCTGTAAGGTTTTTCTCTTTTATTACATGTCACATGAGTTAAGTGCATATAGTCAGGGGCGGATCTATTGAGGGACCTGGGTGGTCTCGGGACCACCCAGAAGCTCAGATAATTGGCTATGAGGACATAGGTACACCACCTCCTCCAATTTCAATTTCGTTTTATACTAACAAGTTATTGATGATTCAGGCACCCAATCTTGAATTTAAACCATTACCGGATCATTTCAAGTATCACCTTCCATTCAAAGATCAATTCCATGCCGTGGGCACTAGGGGAGCTTAAAAGGAGGTATCGTCCGGCTGGAAGACGTTAAAGCAAGCGCTTCTTGGGAGGCAACCGATGCATTTAAATAAAGAAGACCTAGGAATCTCCGGCTCCCACAACCAGATTTGCGTTCCTAAACCCTACTCTTTATTGCTTTTACTTTGCCATGATTGTCATGCTTGTTAGTTGTGTTATTTGTTTGTTTGTTTGTGAATCTATGCTTAAAACATTGAGGACAATGTTTGGTTTAAGTGTGGGGGGGGAGGGGGGGTAAACAAAGTGTTTTTCATGCAAATTCGTGGGATTTTATCACCCATCATTTCTAAAGTTGTTTTTCACTGTTTTTAAGTGTTTTTAGTGTATTTTGAAGTGTTTTCATGTGCCTTAAACAAAAAATCCGAAAATTTGAAAAAAAAATCGAAAAGAGTTGTTTTTAGAGTCGTTTTTGTTTTTATGTTTGTTTGTGTCTTAGGATACCTTCCAACACAATGATGAGGATTTGGTTTTTAATTGCATGACTGTTGAAGAAAGTTACAAACATGGATGGAAGTTTGATATACTCTTTGGTTTATGATTAGTTGTAGTTGACATTTACGAATTCACATGTAATCACAAAGGAAAAAAATCAGTTTTTGTAACATGCTTGAAGGAAGGAACTCAAACTAACGCTACAACCCTGAGAGACTTGAGCCTAAACATTCTTTGGAGAGTTATTAATCTTGATGTTTTTGTTTTCTAAAGTCGTTGCTTGATCTCATCATTCTTTGCTTGGTTACTACTTAGAATGCGTTTTATCACTATAGTTCCAAATACTAGAACTCATGCCCATTTCATTCAAAGCATAAAATTGAGTGCATAACATAAGACAAGATGAAGTTGTTTAGTTAAAACGAGAGCCAAAAAGCCTTACCCTTTGCATATGTATTGTATGTTAACCCCTTTGAGCCTTAGTTAGCCTAATTTTCTTTGTTAACCATATTATCCTTACCTAGCCTAGAATAGGACTATCTACCCTTGTTCTTAATGTATAGTAAAGCATGACTTAGAGGGAATTCCTTTTGTTCTAAAAATTGCAGAAAAACAAGTGTGGGGGAAGGATTTTCGTGGGAATCTAGGGGGATGGATGATTTATGTGCCAAAGAAAAGAATAGGGCATGAAAAAAAAAGAGAAAAAAAAAACGTGAAAAAGAAGGAAAAGAAAGAAAAAGGAGTTGAAAATAATTGAGAATGAACTCACAAGTGTTGATTGTTGAAGAAAGGGTCCAAAAGTTTGAATTTGACCCTGAGTTTTATGTGAATCGTCCCTTGGTGTTCAAAGTTGATTTCTGCATTCAAAAGTGAATTCTAAGTGTTTATTTCATTACTTTGCTTACTATTGCTTTAAGAACTTTTGTTTATCCTTACCTTTCTTTGTTAGCCAATACCTTAGCCCCGTTACAACCCTTTGGCTACGATCTTGATTGTTATGTGTTTCAATATGTGGAGTTTAAAATTGGTTTGAGCATATGGTATCCCTGGTTCTCGCGTCTAAGTAGTGGCATTCCATTCATGAGATCATATACATGTTAATAATTCCAGAAAGTGCCTTCTTTGATTATACATATGTGAGTATTAGTCTACATGTTTACATCAATCTTCTCACATATACCTAGTGTAGGGAGTGTAGTCAGAAAATCCGTGTGAAAATAGAGTGTATCCAGTGAGGAATTGGGGGATTCTCTAAGGCATGTTACTACATTCAAAATCATGTTTTAATTGATTAAATGGGAGCTAGTGTGTGGTAACTATGGTTAAGTATATGCTCGAGGGTAGGGATAACTAAAATCTATGTATGTGGTGTTCTTTAATGTGTGATGTTCATTGGAAATCCCTGAGGCACATGTTGGAAGGCCTAGATTGTGTTTTGTTTGTTTTGTTTATTTCGTTTTGCTTGAGGACTAGCAAAAGCTAAGTGTGGGGGAATTTGATAGGAGCATATTTATGCTACCATGTCTTCTCTGTTCTCTTCTTCAGCCTTCACATACATTTTAAGATTAACTTGATATTTATATTCATTCAATGCATTTAAGAAGTGACTTTTCTCAATTGTAAGGGATTAGTGATCTTACTAAAAAAGGGTAAAAAAAGGGTTGCATCAAATTGTTGCCTATATTAAGATTAAGAATAAAAGGTTGTCGTTGATCGTTTAATGTTTCAATGTTATTTTCATCTAATTTTTTTTATCTTTATATTAGGACCACCCGATGTTAAAATCATGGATCCACCACTGCATATAGCAGTAGTAAATCTAACAGTATTCGCAATGGTGATGTTTAACTATAACTGTAAGTTTGGTTATTTATTAGTAAAATTAGATAAACATTTATCTGGTGCAGTGTGAGTGGATCATAAACATTTTTCTAGTAAAAAAATTTCAATTGACTAACCCCCATTTTTGAAAACTCATAGTATAAAACTACATAATTGTTTCTACCATAATATAGAAAATACAATCGGTCATAAATAAAAAAATCATACCTGATAATAGTGGCAAATCTAGGATTGAACCTTAGGGGGCCTCAGTGTTAAATACAAGTGTTCTCTATAAGAACAGAGTGCGAGTACGCAAAAAAAAAAAAAAAAAAAAAATCAGTTTATTCGCTTAGGCATTGCATCGAACACTTGATTGGTTTATTGTCATCAGCTAAACTATGCTGCACACATGTCAACATATATTGGCATATGCCAAAGCAATCTAATGAGTGATATATATAAAGAGAATTTATCGAGTGCTACTGAAGCAACCTATTAAGATTTGCCTAACATGCATTACATTAAACATTTAGTAAGAACAAAAGAGATATGTACCAAACATTTGGTCTCTATTCCCATCCACCCTTGTCTGAGGATTTGCAATACATTAGTAGCATCTACTAGTGCAAATACATGCACATGTCTCTACAGGGTGTCTGCTCGTGTATCTAGCATTTACTAGAAATATTAAAACATTTGATTATCCTACGTTGTAGATAGATCTATACTCAATAAATGACAACCATTTGGTGAAAATAAATCACAATATAAATATCAATCAATTCAGTGTCATGTACTCATCATGATTTCAAATCTAGTCTCGTTCAAGACCTTACCAAAAACATGTAAGTTTAACAAAATATGTTCATCAAAACATTTGGAAAGGGATCCAGTCACAGAAACTTGGATCGTTCTTCCACAACGTGTGCCTTCCTTTCGTTATGATTAGTTGAGCTTGCACCTTTAATATTACCTTTAGTCACTTTACTAAACAAATAAGGTTTTTCTAAGTGTAAACTTGTTTATTTCCTCCGATTTGTGAAAATGTAGCACCTCACATGATTCGGGACATGGAAGAACATTAGGGTAGGTCTTGAGTCCCCACACACCGACGTACGGATGTCATGCTCAGTCACACGCCACCTTGTTGCCAGTGAACGCATCGCCGTTGTCGTCGCTGTTGCTTGGGAATGTGCCATTCGATTTCAATGTGATACATCTTTATTTTTCCATTTTCCTTGTTATGCAGGAAGGATGATCAGCACATGAACATCTTAATATGGCTTCCCCTTACTATTTCTTTTACAAACCCGACATACCAAAAATGGCATTTCGCACACATGATGGACATTTTGAATTCTTAGTGATGCCTTTGGAGCTCTGCAATGCCCCTTCCACATTTGAAACCATAATGAATTCCACATTTCAAACCATAATGAATTCCATCTTCAGGTGTTTCTAACCCAATTCTCTTAACATTGTTTATTATCGTAGTCTGGACTGCTTGCCAAAAATGAGGAAACTACTTTAGTTTGATTTCTCAGCTGTGGATAGAGCTGCTAGGATTGGAGCTACTGAAGATCTTCAAGCATTCGATCTTTTGAGCTATGTGGCCTTATCGCACTGGAGAGCAATTAGTTTACCCTCTCGCATTGGAGAGCTTACCCATATGGGTGTCGGGGGATTAGTTTACCCTCTCGCATTGGAGAGCAATTAGTTTATCTTCTTGCACTAGAGAGCTTACCCATATGGATGTCAGGGAATTAGCTTACCCTCTCGCATTGGAGAGCAATTAGTTTATCCTCTCACACCGAAGAGCTTACCCATATGGATGTCGAGGAATTAGTTTACCCTTTTGCACTGAAGAACAATTAGTTTACCCTCTCACACTAAAGATCTTACCCATGTGGGTGTCGGGGAATTAGTTTTACATCTCGCAGTGGAGAGCAATTAGTTTATCCTCTCACACTGAAGAGCTTACCCATATAGGTGTCGGGGAATTAGTTTACCCTTTTGCATCGGAGAGCAATTAGTTTATTTTCTCGTACTGGAGAGCAGACCTAGATGGGTGTCAGGGAATTAGTTTACCCTTTTGCACTGAAGAGAATTAGTTTATCCTTTCGCACTAGAAAGCAGACCCAGATGGGTGTCAGGGAATTAGTTTACCTTCTCGCACTGTAGAGTAGTTAGTTTATCTTCTCGCACTGGAAAGCATACCCAGATAGGGGTTTGAGCAGTTGTTGTAGATAGCAGTTGAGCCAGGCTTATGGATAACTTGAATCTTCATTGAGAATAAAGAAATGAATCAACTATGCTAGAGGGTAGAAACTGCATAACAAACTGGATAATCCTTGGCTTGTGAGGCTTTGGTCGTCGACCTGCTTGAGACTTCGAACTTATTTTGAGAAGCCCTAAAGGGGTTTAGGGGGTGATGAAGACTTCCCCTACTTATGCAGGCCATATCGTTGACCTATCAAGATACTTGTCGCACCGACCCTCATTTGTCAGCTTCTTAAGATACTGTTTCCATTTTAGCGAGCCATTGGTAGTGTGGTCCAGTCCTTAATGGAATGCGCAATACTTAGTATGATCCAGCTTCATAAGATCGTCTTTCATGGGTGACGGCAGTTTGAACTAAGGTTCGTTTTTGAGCTTGCGCAAAATTTGGCCGATTAGAACTATGGTGAATGTTTCGAGCGCTGAGTCTTCTCTGGTCAGGGAACGTTCTATGTCCTTTTTTTCTAACTCGTTTTTGTTAGATTACTTAGCCTTGTCCCATAGTGCGTGTTTTTCCGCCAAAGCATACAAAGCTGTTAGGGTTAGTTTTTTGAATAATTCGGTAGAAAGCCTATTTCTGAATGCCGCCGTTGCTATGTCCTCGTTGCAACCAACAATGTTGGCTTTCTTTGCTTTGAACCTTTTGACATAGTCGTGAATTATCTCCTAATGGTTTTTTACAATGCTGAAGAGATGGTTGGATGTCCTTTTGATTAAGCAGTTAGACAAATACTCCTTAGTGAAAACTAAGGAAAGTTCGTTGAAACTCTGGATCGACTGCGACGGTAGGGTGTGAAACCAGTCTTGCACCTTGCCTTGTAGAGTTGTAGCAAAAAATTTTCACATAAGCGCGTCGTTGTTCCTAAAGAGGGTAATGATACTGTGGTAGTGCTTGAGATGTTGATTCGGATCTTTGTCTCCCTTGTACAGAGTGAAGTGAGGTATAGTGAACCCGAGAAGTAGATATGTCCGCTCGATCTTATTCGTGAATGGTGACAAGCTTATATTGATCATGTCTCGTCGAAGTGCATTGTCGGCAACCTCGTTGTACTGGAAATTGCACAATCGTTCAATCTGGAGCATGTCAACTTCTTCTTGAATTTGCCTCTGTTGGGGCAGTGGAGCTTTTGGTTACCCCCGGTTATGACCTATTGGTCTAGGCCACTATTCCCTATGCTCGACTTGTCTATGTCATGGCTAAGGTGCATCTGGCATGTTTCTGGCAAGTGAGCGGGCTATTTGCAGGTTGCCGGTTGAACTTGAGTCGGATTAAGTGACTATTTCTCTCCATCCTCCATGTTGCCTACTTGATGTGAGGTGGAGTGTGCTCCTTGCGAGCTTAGTTGTGAATGAACATTTCACCTGGAAGGTTGTCCATGTTGATAATCGGAGTGTGGCCTCAAATGTGAACGTATGATCGTTCGTGGGCTTGATCGGGAGTGCATGCTCCTCCACCCACTAAGATAAGAGTATACGCTATCTCGAGAACCCAGGCGGGAGCGTAAGCTGCTAAAACACTCAGATCGTGGTTGGTTGAGGGGCTATTTGTTGGACGCTGCTACAAAGCTTCATCATCTGCCCTTGTCATGCTATGGTACACCTCGTCTAGGGCACATTGCATCTCGGTACGCTACAAAAGTTTATTCACCAAGGTTGTCTGCTACGCGAGGGGGCTTGTCAACTCTATGACTTGTTGAGACAAGTGTGGTTCACTATTCGGGTTGTAAGAGCTTGGACGGTATGCATCTTCATGAGTAGTGGAAGTGTAATCAACTCCGGGTGCGAGATTTGAATTGGGAAATGTCATATTTGCGGAGAAATAAGGTGAAAATACCCTCGATTCAATCGTTGGTCCAGAAATATGAATCTAAGACGGATGAACCAGCCCTGGACCAGTCGAGATCGCCAAGTGAGCCACGGGAGTGGGTTATTTTGCGGAAGTGGGCCGTGCCGTATGCGGGGCGCATGGGCGCTGTGCGACGCTGAGAACGCATTGGATCTGGCCAAAGGAATGGTTAGTGCAGCTTGAGTGAAATTCAAAAGGTATTCGACGAAATGCTTGAATGAAATTCAAGTCTATTGTCGTTGTTGTGTTGCATTGCTACACTACGCTTTGCAAGCTTGCTGCCAATGTTTCAACTCGTGCTGGAGGTGCTTCAATGGATTATTGGTGATCACAACCAAGATAATCCAGATGAAGCAAATAGGTTATTCAACGAACTACAAACTTTTGGTTTGTGTTTCATCTTTTTTATTTATGAGATTTGTATTGGGAATTACAATTGAGTTATCACAAGAATTGCAAAAGAAAGATCGAGATGTTGTGAAAGCAATGATGTTAGTGGAGTGCAAACAAACACTACAATCCTTGAAAGATGATGACTTTGAGGATTTGTTTCATGATGTATAAATGTTTTATGCGGAAAATGATATTAATGTTCCTAACATAGAATATTTCTATTTCGCACCCAAAAAATCAAATCGTAAAACTCCAAGACTTGTAAACGTCAATTATTATCGTGTGGCCCTCTATTTTCAAGTCATTGATATGCATCTAAAAACATTGAATGGTCACTTTGATGAGGTGAACACCAACTTGCTTCTGTGTATGGATGTTTGAGTCTGGTCTACAAATTTGCATCTTTTGCCCAAAAAAAAAAAAAAAAAAAAAAAAGGTCATTTTGCCAAATTTTATCCTGAAGATGATCGTGTGGATTTCTTGAATCTTCCAATTCAACTTGACAATTATAATCATGATACAAAGATGCATAGTGAGTTTTCATCATTAAAAAGAATTGGGCATAAGATCAAGAGGAGTGAAAGCTACAAGTATGTGTATAAGCTTTTTAATTGGCTTTTGGGGTTGTCGGTTTCAACTGCTACAATATAGAGAGCATTAGCAATGAATATTGTGAAAACACCAACATATAACAAAACGAGAGATAAATGGTTGAGTGGTAGCATGTTGTTTACATTGAGAGATATGTTTTTGCTTTTACTAATAAAAAGCATATATTATGCGGCTTTTCATGATATAAAATCTCACCGACCACAATTGTTACTTCTTTTTATTGATAAATTATTAACAACATTAATATTCTCTACTATCTAAAAGAGTTTAGCTGTCTAAATTTTTATGGGGCCTTTTACCCTTTTGCCCCCTCCCCTAAAAAATAATCACGGCTTCATCATAGGTTTGTAGGTATTAAATTGTTATTCATTTGGTTGAATTTTCCTTAATTTATAAGTGATGATATAATATTTAGATCCTTACTAGCAGCTGAGCCTGCGCGATGCCACGAGTTTCAAATTTGTGTTAAATGTACGGAATATATTAAAATCTATTCACATTCATATCAAAATCAATTTACATCCTTATGTTCAATAAGAAGCAAAAGATATGTGTTTGTCAAAATGTAAAGTCCAGATCCACTATGACAAATGTAAATGACCTTGTTAGCTGTTGCTTGTAAGGTAACATGATCCCCTCATTCACTAGGTCTGATCATGTGGAAAATTAAAAGTAGATACAAACCTGCTATAACGAAAAATAGACGAAACTAAGTCAAAATTTATGTCTGCAGGACATAAGCTTATTGACCAAAAAACCAAACTAATGACCCTAAACAATTTGACATGGACACAACAAAACAAAATAGAATGTAACTTAAACTTTTCCATGAAAACCTTGGATAGCTTGAAATGTTACACTTATTCATTCTTCACTCTCCTTCTATTATCCTACACATTATCGGTGCGATATATTGAGGGGTACAACTTTGGGTACATATCGGGCTAGGGTTGGCGAGACCACCGCGAAGGTCGGGACCCCTCTTGGATCTTAGTGGAGATTGGATCTTGATGGAGAGAGGCTAACTATGACGTTCCTGACTGATGAACCCAATTCCACTCAAGGTTGAATGAAAGGACTTGGGAGGACAAAGACAAACAAAGGATCGCAAAGCCGAGCCCGGGGAAGGTCGGTTAATCAGATCTGCTACTATGCTTTTACAATGATTTAGCAGCTTAATTTTATATTTCTGTTATGTTTTGTTTACGGTGGAGGATGATTTCGGTCACACTGATGACCGATAAGTTCAACGGCTAGATCATCTCACCACCGGATGGGTTCCACCATAATTACTTGGGGCAAAAACTAGAGAAATGATGCGATTATACCACAAGTTCAAGAAGCTAATTAATAGAAAATTTCACATGATCCTTGCTGAATTTGTTAATTTATAGAAATTACTATATCTTCGTATCAACTAATTATTATCATTGTTAAATTTTCGGAGCATTGTAACCACCCTAATCACTTACATCCTTCCAAATTCAAGTTAACTGAAATAACCGCAAGGTTGCAAAATAGACATGCCTAAATTCTATAACCATATAAATCCTTGCAGCACAAGAATCTACAGCAAACCAAATTATTAGTTGCGAAATAAAAATTTCTACACACTGATACACAAATAGATATGGCATATGAAGTGTCCTTGCAGGCCCTCTTAGGGTTTGTGACCTTGATTTTTCTTCCTCTGGTGGCTAATGTTGTCCATGCAAGCACTGTATGGAGACTTGCAGCTAAATTATCAGAGGACCATGGATACATGACATTCATACGGTTGCCCGCACCCACAACCGGCCAAGGTTCGGTGGTGGCCTTTGGAAGCATGCTCATGCCACATTCTATGAAGGCGGCCCGGGAACCTTTGTTATGAATTAATGCTAATTCTATATCGTTCATTCAAAAGCTTCTAGGATTCAATGACCATCTTCCGGCAATTAAAATAAAAAAAGAAACCTTGTTTAAGGGGATCGATCACGTACCAACTAGGTCTTACCTAGTGGCTTTTTTTTTCTTACCAGTCAGTGTTGTGAAAAACTAACATTGATAGCCTAGACGGCTTTTTGGGCGACTATATAAAGAAACACCTATATATGTCCAACAGGAATGGGCTATAAACTAACTTAGGAATCGGGAGGCGCGCCTAAGCACTTGAGGTGTTGTTAAAGCGCCACCGAGGTGTTTGATTTTTTTTATTTATTTTAAAAAACAAATGAAACCCAAATCGATATCGTTTTGGGCAGAGTTTTTATAAACTAAAACTCTTCTATCTTCTCGCACCTTTCCTTACTTCAAAATTTCAAGTCTTAAGCCAATGCTGCCAACCTCCAATCTCACCCGTCAACCTTCCACAAGTTCACAACAAATTTTAAATTTTAAATTTAAGGTTAGAGTTTCTCACCTACATCGAGGCAATGGCGAAATCAGAAATTCTCGGTAAGAGGGGCAAAATTTAAAAAGTTTAGGGTCTCGAAAAAATGTGAACATTCATTTGAGGTCTAAGTCCAGAATTTGCAAGAAGATTATTTGAACTACCCGTAATATTCATAGGAGAATTTGCACTAACCAAAATATTCAAAAGAGGATTTGGACTACTTAAATGGTCAAATGAGGGTTTGAACAACAATATTATTTGAAGGATGATTTAGCACCGTTTGTATCATCATATTACTTAATTGCATAATTAGCAAAGTTTTAAAAGATGCTAAGCTCTAGTTGGGCGGTGGACATGACTTTACACTTAGGCAAGGACTTAGGCAAATTTGAATAAATTTATTATATATCGTATAAATAATTGTCTATTTATTATATAGTATATAATATCCGAAAAACATTGATTATAAAACATATAATATATAAAAATATTGACAATTTTTCTTTATTACTTTGTTGAATTTGATGGTAAGAAAAGAAAAAAAAACAAATAATTACGAGTTCGTAATATTTTATAAATTATTTTTTGAAGCTCGTATAAATTTATAGTAAATTTTAAGATAAATAACAATGTCAAACAAGTGGCTTAAAAAATATTGGAAGAGTGGTCAAATTAATTGGAAAATAATTAAAGAACAAAACAAATTCTAATATAAATAAGCAATAGCAAGTTATGTGGCGCAAATTGATTGGCCAATAATTAAAAAAACAAATTGTAATTTTGAAAGGGCACGTGGGGCGGGATAGGAGAGAGAGAATGTCTCACTCTTCTTCCTTTCTCTTCTTCTTCGTTAGAACTAGAAGGTCCAAAACCCCATTTCCAGAAGCTACAAAATGCAGATCTTCGTTCCTTCTTTCTTTGGCCTAAGTTTTTTTTTTTTGGAAAAAAAGAGAGCCCGCGATCAGCCTGTGATGCAATAGAGCAGGGAAACCCAAAAGGCTAGAAAACTAGATGGAATTTCATCACTTCTGACGAGACCAGAGGGGCGGAACCACTGCTCCTGTGCTTGATTTCCAGTGAGGGGAGGGGCGGCCGCCACTCCTCGCCCTCACGTAACTTTGCCACTGCATCAAGGTTTATGAAAAATTAATACTTTATGCTCCTACCTAGGCAAGGTAATCCATGAAGGTCTTGGCTTTGCCTTCGTTTTTTAAAACATTGTTCCCAATGGTAGGAAACGTTTTTAAGTTTGAATCCCACTTCCTATTGATGATAAATTAAAATCTAGAAAGAAATTACAATCAGAACATCTCGGTTCTCAAGTAATAGACATGAGACCACATTTCAAATCGCGGCCATATTTCAGCCAAAACGCAAAGTTAGACAAGCATTTATATTTCCAACTCGATCCCACTTTGATTATGTATTAAAGATGTGATCAGTTGCTTGTAGTGAGCTTTAAGAAAAACAGATGTAAACATTTTCCATATTCGAAGCAAGTTAGATTCTGTAATTTTTCTTTTGATCCAATCGCCGTCAAAAGGATCATGTATTTTATGCAGCAATAGAGATCAAGAATGGAACTTGCAGAGTTCAAATTCTTGCCTTCCAAAAATTCACGATAACAATGTACAACCCATTAAGACGAAAAATTCACGATGTCAGTTTCATACAAGCCGTGGGACGCTCCTAGGACAACTATTTACGATCCAATCACTTCATTACCACGAACTAGTCATTTTTTTTTCATCTCACTTGGTTGTTTGGAAATTAATTAGAACAAGATAGTAGTATTTTGATGATGACTACGTGCAGGAGGAGCTTGCGGTTATGAGGATGTGATAAAAGAAGGATATGGCCTACACACAGCAGCGTTGAGCGAGGTTTTATTCAACAAAGGGCTGTCTTGTGGAGCATGCTATGAAATCAAATGCGTCGACAACCCTCAGTGGTGCAAGCCAGGACATCCAACTCTCGCGGCGACCAACAACTGCACCCCCCCCAATTGGAACGAGCGAAGTGACAATGGAGGGTGGTGCAACCCTCCACGTGAGCATTTTGATATAGCCAAACCTTCGTTCATCAAAATTGCCGAGTACAAGGCTGGCATTGTTCCGGTCATGTACCGTAGGGTTCCATGCCTGAAGAAAGGAGGAATTAAATTCACAATAACTGGGAATCCATATTTCAACCAAGTGTTGGTGTGGAATGTGGGAGGAGCCGTGGATGTGACCGGAATGCAAGTGAAGGGCAGCAAGAAGCTCAAATGGACAACGATGAAGCGGCTATGGGGTCAGAAGTGGGAAACTGACTCCAAGATGGTTGGCGAGTTCATTGACCTTCCGAGTCAGAGCGAGTGATGGTAGATACTCAACCTCATGGCATGTTGCTCCAAGCAATTGGCAGTTTGGCCAAACCTTCGAAGGCAAGAATTTCAGGTAGAAATAAACTTGTAAATAATGTTAATGTTGTTTGATTTATGGGAAGTGATTTTCACACATCTTCTTTAGCTTTCCACACATTTTTCTTTATTTATAGTCATTAAATTGAATAAATCAAACAAAATCAACATCCAAAATTAAACAGAAGTGTGTAAGAAGCTAAAGATGATGTGTGAAAATTATTTTCCTTATTTTTTATTATGTAAAATTGTAAATATTTGCTTTGTCGGAGATTTACCTCTCATCGTGTAAATAAATAAATAAATATATATATATGTATATATGTTTGTATGTATGTATATATATGTATATATGTTTGTATGTATGTATATATATGTATTTAATGAAAACCATTTTTGAAATCAATTTTCCACTCACCTCCACCTAGCTCTCGCTTGATAGCCCGGTCTTTACCAATCTTGGTTAACTTTGCATCTAGACTGAATCATAATAATAGCACGTCCTGAACTCGGAGACCCAATACACCATTTAATTTTATTTAATCTTATGGTTGCATCTAAGTTTCGAGTTAAACTGCTTACGTACTTTGTGTACAGATCAATCCAATTGTAGCTCACCTTCTATAAGAGAATTTCAACATAAGCTACTTGCGTTATTCCCAAAACGAAATGAAATGACAATGGGAAGAATCTGCCCTTTTTCTTTGCACTTCCTTTCCGTTATCGTAAAGCATCCGCATACACTCAATTCCCACATAGAAGTTCATATTTTCAAAATCCACAACAACAATAAATCTGACAACTATTTAAAATTAACCAACAACTTCCAACGTCACTTGACAAAAATCACAGCCAAGGTAAATAATTCTTAAAATTAACAGGTTTACGGTTTTTCTCCGATTTTTATTTCAATGTCTTCAATCCACACTACACCTTAGCTGCTCTACCCTGCGACTTCCTCTGCGTTGTCACTACGAACAAAGATCTCTCACATACAACTCAAAATTCGAATTAAAAAGCTTGACTCTCAAACTTTTCAAAAAAAGAGAAACTTGGAATATGGAATATCCACTTAGATATTCTGGAAGCCCATCAAGAGAGGAATAATTTTCCCTCTTGAGTCGAGACCCAAATTCGGCAAGATTGGCCGGAATAGGCATAAAATGGCCGGGAACCATCGAATTAGAATTTTTGTGTACACTTTGTTTCAACATGTAGGTATGATGTCAAATCTAAGAGGGCCTCGATATGAATCAGAGAGCCTTTGATGTTGCGTTATTTGATTGTCTAGCCTAAACCCCAATCCCTCTATCTAAAACACACCAAAAAGAAGTGATGTCTTCCAGGAAATTAAAAGGATAACCAGAAGAAAAAAAAAAAAAAAGAAAAAAAAAAAAAAAACAAAAACCAAAAAAAACCAAGGATTCGAAAAAAGATTAGGAGTTAAAAACCGTTTCCGATAAGAACAACTCCTACAAATTTGGTTCCCTTATAGGTTAATTGTATAGCCTAATCCAACACTTCCTCTTCTCCTTCTCAAAATTCAAAAATCAAAACGCATAAATAGATGCACCCTAGTCAATTGATCATTAATCAAAGATATAAAATGGCTACACGAGTGAAAAATTACACTCTTTGTTCTCGCCTCAAACAGTGCCCAAAAGTTCACATCATAGCTATCATCGTCTGCATCCCTATCTACGTGCTGGGAATCCTGTTTTTCCACGACCAATATAAGTTGACTCCCGTAGAGCCCTGTTTATGGCTCGACTCTTCCACCGCGAGCAAACTCAACTCGAGTGGCTCCGAGTTAACCGCCACGTGGGACATGACTGTCGTCTCGGAGAACCCTAATCGCGTGCTTGCCATCTCCTTCGACAGCCTGCAAGTCACCATCTCGTACAAAACGGACACCGACGACAACGGCAGAGACGTCTTGCTCACAACGAAGCCGGTGCCGCCTCCTCCTTCGCCTTTAAATACAGAAACCTCGACCGCTCACAGCTTCAAGATCGAAACGGTGTCCGCTTATGTAGGCGATTACGTGGCCAATCAAATCTCCGAAGGGAGAGCTCGTGGATCGGTGAAATTCGTGTTCGGCATGCTAGGTTATTATAGGTACGTCAATACTTCGCGGTGGTATTTGACTAGGCGTAGGTTAGAGTTTGGGGTGTTCTGTTACTGGGTCGAGTTCGGGTTTTCACCGGGTAATTGGACCGGGACGTTGACAACGATGGATGAGTCGAGGGCATGCGTGGATGATCCGATAAGAGTCCATTTCAAGTAGAGATGTGGTTATAACTTATGTTGGTTGCCGTACATTTTGTTAATTAGGGTTTTTTTCTTTCTTTCTTTCCCTTGTTTATTTATTCTTAAAAAGTATGCAGTTAATCCTTGCTTGATTCGTAATGAAAATTATGGTGAAATTGTTCGTGTTTACCTATATCACATTTTTTTGTCCTTAATGTACCTCTATATAAAGCCGTTACCGATCATTTCACCGTCCTTTACCGATAGTTTCGCCGTTCGTTACCAATCCTTTTGCCGTCCATTACCGATTGTTGGAATTCCTTTGTCCCACATCGGCCAGAGGGAAGGAGAAAAAGCAATTTAAAAGGAATTACTTCACTCTAACTAACACCGAGGTCTTTTGTGATAAAACCCCACATCTGGCTGATTGGCCAGGTGGTAAAGTGGGGACAGTATCACTGTTGTTGGATTGGGCCCTCAGTACGTCGACCTAAAAAATTCTACACCGATTGTTTTTGTTCGCGGTGACCGATCGTTTTTGTTTTGCATCGTTTTCGTTTCGCCCACCAAGAGTTTATGCAATGCGTATTTTTTGCTATGCTCTCTAAAACTCGATTTAATCTCATTTTCCCTTTTAAAAAAAAAATACATCCCTTTACATCTGGTAACTCATCCTTTGGAGAATAGAAAACTTCCTCGACAAGTTCAAGGTTGGTTATATACATCCAATCCTCACATGCATTTTCTTAAACCAATAGAAAGAAAAGTGAGAGAATGAGAGCACTCTTTTTTATAGTGAAGATTACTCATCCTTAGAGTGAAAAGATTGAGTTTTAGTTTTCAATGAGAGAAGACTAAACACCACCACCAAAACTGGCCACCCGCCTCCTCTTGAGCAAGAGTGCTCTAGCTTATCACTCTTACTCATCATCGATCCATACCTTAATTTTAAGATGGATTACAGCGATTTGATCCTCATGAAGATGTGTACATGGGCAATCTACTCATCCAATTCTTAGATGCGGCCAACAAATATTCAAACGTGTTTGACACACCCTAACCCGATTAGCCGTCAAACAAGATGTGCCAGCCATCACAAAAGTATTGACGAAGCCATAGGTAAAGATTAAAAACTGTGTGACAATTAGAACCAAGGAGCTCAATTTATTAAAATAACTAAAATTATTTTGCAAGGAAGGTCAAACTACAAATAACCTCCCCCTGGAGACTCTGTAAGGTTTTTCTCTTTTATTACATGTCACATGAGTTAAGTGCATATAGTCAGGGGCGGATCTATTGCGGGACTTGGGTGGTCTCGGGACCACCTGGAAGCTCAGATAATTGGCTGTGAGGACTTCCAAGGGCCACCCAAGTCTGGGCAGTGGTGGAGGGGAAAAGCAGCGGCTGCTTCTAGCTTTCTGTCAAATCAGAAGAAGAGAAGAAGAAGACTATTTACTTTTTAAACGGCATCCTAGGTCACGACGTCACGTAGAGCATTAAGTAAAACGGTGAGTATTGATTTATTGTTTGAGAACACCATCCTAGATCATGTGGAAGGCTGAGAGCCTCACCATTTTTCATTAAAAAAAAATAAAATAAAATAACAGACAAAACAAAAAGGGTTCGATTTTCAAACAATTCCACTCCACCCAAATTAACTCCCTAGTCCCAAATCCCCGTTCCCTAATATTCCCACCCCACCCAACCAAAGGCCACCATCTCTTCTCCGTTCTCTTCTTCAGCCTTCACATACATTTTAAGATTAACTTGATATTTATATTCATTCAATGCATTTAAGAAGTGACTTTTCTCAATTGTAAGGGATTAGTGATCTTACTAAAAGAAGGGTAAAAAAAGGGTTGCATCAAATTGTTGTCTATATTAAGATTAAGAATAAAAAGTTGTCGCTGATCGTTTAATGTTTCAATGTTATTTTCATCTAATTTTTTTATCTTTATATTAGGACCACCCAATGTTAAAATCCTGGATCCACCACTGCATATAGCAGTAGTAAATCTAACAGTATGCGCAATAGTGATGTTTGACTATAACCGTAAGTTCAGTTTTTTATTAGTACAATTAGATAAACATTTATCTGGTGAAGTGTGAGTGGATCATAAACATTTTTCTAGTAAAAAAATTTCAATTGACTAGCCCTCATTTTTGAAAGCTCATAGTTTAAAACTACATAATTGTTTCTACCATAATATAGAAAATACAGTCGGTCATAAATAAAAAATCATACCTGATAATAGTGGCAAATCCAGGATTGAACCTTAGGGGCCTCAGTGTTAAATACAAGTGTTCTCTATAAAAACAAAGTGCGAGTACGCAAAAAAAAAAAAAAAATCAGTTTATTCGCTGAGGCATTTCGTCGAACGCTTGATTGGCTTGTTGTCACCAACTAAACTATGTTGAACACATGTCAACATATATTGGCATATGCCAAAGCAATCTAATGAGTGATATAAAGAGAATTTATCGAGTGCTGCTGAAGCAACCTGTCAAGATATGCCTAACATGCATTACATTAAACATTTAGTAAGAACAAAAGAAATATGTACCAAACATTTGGTCCCTATTTCCACCCACCGTTGTCTGAGGAACTGCAATACATTACTAGCATCTACTAGTGCCAATACATGCACATGTCTCTATAGGGTGTCTACTTGTGTATCTAGCATTTACTAGAAATATTAAAACATTTAATTATCCTACATCGTAGATAGATCTATACTGAATAAATGACAACCATTTGGTGAAAATAAATCACAATATAAATATAAATCAATTTAGTGTCATCTACTCATTACAATTTCAAATCTAGTCTCGTTCAAGACCTTACCAAAAACATGTAAGTTTAACAAAATATGTTCATCAAAACATTTGGAAAGGCATCCAGTCACAAAAACTTGGATCGTTCTTCCACAACATGTGCCTTCCTTTCGTTATGATTAGTTGAGCTTGCACCTTTAATAATACCTTTAGTCACTTTACTAAACAAATAAGGTTTTTCTAAGTGTAAACTCGTTTATTTCCTCCGATTTGTGAAAATGTAGTGCCTCACATGATTCGGGACATGGAAGAACATTAGGGTAGGTCACACACCGACGTACGGATGTCATGCACAGTCACACGCCACCTTGCCGCCAGTGAACGCATCGCCGTTGTCGTCGCTGTCGCTTGGGAATGTGCCATTAGGTTTCAATGAGATACATCTTTATTTTTCCATTTTCCTTGTTATGCAGGAAGGATGATCAGCACATGAACATCTTAATATGGCTTCCCCTTACTATTTCTTTGCATGACGAACACACCTCTTTAAATTGTCACAGAAAAGGGAACATTTGGCTTTTGGTTTTCATCAATTGTCGTGGCACTAGTAGAAAATATTATTTGCGCGACAAAATTTTACGCGACGAAGCAAAATTTGTCACTATAGATAGTCGAGCGCGAAGAATGCGAGAGACTGTTGCGCAATATTGTCAAACATTGCGCAACGACAATTTTTATCTCAGAAAAGATCTTTGCACGACGAAAAAACAACATCGTCGCGCAAACTGCGGGAAAAAATGCAGATAAGTCTTTTTTTCTTTTTTTTTTCTTTTTTTTGCGGAAAAAACAATGCTACGACGAAACATTTCCCACTGAAGTGTGGCACAACAAAATGTCCGTCGCACATGTTTTTTACTCATGGTTAGTTTTCTGAGTCAAAGGATTCAATGCCATTGAATCAGAGAAATCAATGCGGCATTTATTGAGGGATTTTGCGCGGCGAATTGTTCGCCGGGTAAGGTGGCGAAGCTTCCTATAAATAACTAGTTTCGCTGTCGATATTTCTCAAACCTTTTCCTGGATTACAATTGTAGTTGTTATTTAAATTTAAGCGTAATGGCAGACTCATGTGATCGTCCGTTAATAATAATGGAGGGTGAAAGTTTCGGAAAAGGTAATACCTAGCAAATTATGTGTTTTGTATACAGTTTATATTTTGCATTATTATTTTTATATATATATTTTTTAGTAGACAAGAAAAAAAAAAAAAAAAAAAGCTGCCTCTGTGGTCCGATACGGTTTTGGTGGGAGCCGCTGGCCCTCCTCCTACATGGGGTACTCATTATTCCCGATTCCATCCAAACCGTATACCCTTTTTCTAGTTACTGGTTATCCATAGGCGTCCCCTTAGTTCTCGACGTCCACTGCCACACTCCACCCCTTCTCCCTATCGTTTCAACCTCACCAACAGCCCCTCACCCTTCGTATAGCACCGCCCACCTTCAGTGCTCCTAAATACATGAAGATTGAGTTAACCTGGTTTTTCAATGAAGATTGAGTTAACCTGGTTTTTCAATGATCTTTGGGTTTCATTGGCTACCACTTCAAGAACAAGATCATTATTGGATGTGTCATCATTATGTTGGAGGTCATCATTATGTTGAAGGTCATCATTTTGTTGCTTTCGGTTCTCCCATATAGATAATAGATTAAGATTAGTGGGATTGGATGTGTCATCATTATGTTGGAGGTCATCATTATGTTGGAGGTCATCATTTTGTTGCTTTCGGTTCTCCCATATATGTTGCATTGTGTAATGGTTTCAGATATGAAATATACATAAAAACACTCAACATGGTATCAGAGCGGGCATCATCCTGAGCCAGTTCTGTATATCGAATCTGCTGTGTTTATTTTTCAAAAACAATGGCAGATGGAAGTATCATTGCTTCTTCATCTGGAAGCGCTTCTGAAATGGATATCAATCCAAACCAACGACTCAGTTCAGTATTATTGAATGAGTTTAATTATTTGCCATGGGCAAGGGCTGTTAGTCTTGCTCTCGGTGGAAGATCCAAACTCGGTTTCATCAATGGCAGTCAACCTGCACCAGATGCTTCTTCTCCAGAATATGGAGGGTGGCTATGTAAAGATCAACTGGTCATGTCATGGTTGTTAAATTCTATGGAAAGGAATATTGCTGAAATCTTCAGCTATTCCGAGTCGTCTCTCATCCTTTGGACCACCGTGAAGGAGATGTATGGAAATCAAAACAATGCAGCTCGCATCTTTCAACTCAAGAAGGATATCTCCAACATACAGCAAGAAGGTAAAAGCTTTGTTCAACATCTTGGTTCTTTGAGAAGCATGTGGAATGAGTTAGATGTGTACAGACCTCACACAACTGATCTCTCTGTGCTCCTTAAAAGAACTGAAGAAGATAAAATTTTTCAATTATTGTCTAGCTTGAGCTCAGAATATGAGGATTTGAGAAGTCACATTCTCATGAACTCGGAGCTACCATCCTTCACTAGTATCTGTGCAACTATCCAACGTGAGGAAGTAAGGAGAAAAGTCATGAACAATGGTATAAAAACCAACGTGACAGAAGCTAGGGCTTACCTGACAAATGAAAAAAGATATAAAGGAAAAAACCCTCATTTAAAGTGCCTACATTGTGACAACATCGGGCATGTGAGAGACAAGTGCTGGATCCTACATCCAGAACTCAAACCTGACTTCATGAAGGATAAATCCGCACCAAAGACAAGTCGAGCACACCCTCGTGCCAACACTGCAACATCTTCATCTATCAACAATGTTGATACCTATCAACAGTTCACTGCAAATCCTGCCATCCTTTTAAATGAGTTCGCAGCGTATCTCCAAAAAAAGAAGGGAAAAGAGGATGGATCGGTTAATCATGAAGATGGAAGTACTACTGTATTGATGGGCAAATTTGCAGGTTTTTTAGCTGATGCTGATTATGTACCTCAGACAGACTTGAAAGGTATCGTAACTGCTTTCCAAACTGCTCTTAAAATAAATGAGTTACATGATTTTTGGGTTGTAGATTCTGGTGCCACAGACCATATGACTAATCAAATGTCAAAGTTACATAGATTTGAGAAACTACATAATCCTTCACATGTATCTGTTGCTAATGGTGAAGGTGCTAGGATTGTAGGAAAGGGAAAAATCCACCTGATATCTGATCAAATAGAGTCTATGGCCCTATATGTCCCATCATTTCCATTTCAACTTCTCTCAGTGGGAAGAATCACAAATTCCTTAAATTGTTTGGCCATTTTTTCACCAAAAACTGTCATTTTTCAGGATTGTATAACCAAGAGGACGATTGGTGAGGGGTTTTACCTTGATGGTCTCTATTACATATCAAAAAGCTCTTCCTGTGGGTTCCATGCCAAGTCAAAGTCCATACATACCTCCATTCAAGCTTCCACCTTGTGGCACCAACGACTAGCTCATCCATCTCAACCTATCTTATCCACCTTATTTCCTGACTTAGGCAAAGAATCAACCCACTGTGAAACTTGTCATTTGTCAAAGGCAACAAGACTACCTCTAGGGTCTTCGATGTCTAGAGTTTCTCATCTTTTTGAGCTTGTACACTCTGATATATGGGGACCAACAAATGAATCTTTTGATGGTTATAAATATTTCATAACTTTTGTTGATGATTATTCAAGAGCCACCTGGTTATATTTGTTAAAATCAAAAAATGAGGTGATGGAAGTGTTTAAGGACTTTCACAACCTTGTCAAAAATCATTTTTCTTCTCAAATCAAAACCCTAAGGTCTGATAATGGCACAGAATACATGTCCCAAGTCATGACTCAATATTTGAGCAACAATGGCATCATACATCAAACTAGCTGTGTTGGCACACCCCAACAAAATGGTGTTGCCGAGAGAAAAAACCGAGATCTCCTTGAAAAAACTAGGGCATTGATGTTACAAATGAATGTACCAAAACGTTTTTGGTCTCAAAGCGTCATGACAGCAGCTTACCTGATCAACAGATTACCTAGTAGGGTTTTGGGGTTCAAATCCCCAATGGAGATAGTCAAGAACATAAAGGTGGACTTGTCTCACCTTAAAGTCTTTGGATGCATCTATTTTGTTCATGTTCAATCATTACATCGAGACAAACTTGATCCTAGGGCAACTAAATGCATTTTCCTTGGCTACTCGTCCACACAAAAAGGGTATAAGTGTTATAATCCACAACTTAAGAGATTAATTGTTTCAAAGGATGTTCAATTTCATGAAACTAACTCTTATTACAGTAAGTCTCTGGATAGTACAAGTCAGGGGGAGATTATCTTGGACATGTTTCCACTGCCAAGGACTGAGATACTCAACAATGCGGGTGATCAAACTCACACAATGGATCTTGTGGCTCCAAATCAACCGGATTCATATGACGACAGCAACATGCCTGTAGAAGATGAAACTCTACGTAGTATTGGTCCTGAAGAACCTTCAGAAGAGTCTCTTCCTACCATACCTCGACGAAATCCAACTCGTGAGAGGCACCCACCAGCAAGACTGCAAGACTTTGTTACGTACAAGCTCAAGCACCCCTTATCCAACTACTGTTCTTATCAAAAGTTGTCACATAATTACACTGCCTATTTGAGTAATATATCTGCGCATGAAGAGCCTCAATCATTTCAAGAAGCTAACCAATTCCAAGTGTGGCAGCAAGCAATGCAGGATGAACTGCATGCACTAGATCAACATAAAACCTGGAGCATTGTGCCACTGCCCAAAGGAAAGAAGATAGTAGGCTGCAGGTGGATATACAAGATTAAATTCAACTCGGATGGGTCTATTGAAAGACACAAGGCATGATTAGTGGCCCGTGGCTTCACTCAAACATTTGATGTGGATTACAAGGAAACCTTTGCCCCCGTTGCAAAGATGAACACAGTGCGCGTACTCTTGTCTGTGGCTATCAACAAAGGATGGCCTATGTATCAAATGGATGTAAAAAACGCCTTCTTACATGGTGAGCTTGAAGAAGACGTCTACATGAGATTACCACCGGGTCACTCTCAAAGTCATAAACAGGATGTTGTGTGTAAACTGCACAAATCAATTTATGGTCTTAAACAATCACCGAGAGCCTGGTATGCTAAGCTCAGTTCAGTCCTTATCAGTGTTGGTTTTGGAAGAAGCAATGCGGACTCCTCTTTATTTGTACGCTCAGGCACCGCTGATACATTGGTTGTTCTTGTGTATGTTGATGACTTGATTATCACCGGAGATAACCCTGAAGAAATCAAAGAACTCAAGCACTCCCTTCAGCAACGCTTTGCAATAAAAGATCTTGGTGTTCTGAGATACTTCCTTGGCATCGAAATGGCTACATCTCACAAGGGCTTCTTCCTTAACCAGCGCAAATATGTTCTGGATCTCCTTAAGGAAGCAAACATGAGTGATGCTAAACCAGTCCCTACACCTCTTGACATTAAACTTAAAGTCAGCTTAGAGGGTCAATCTCTTCCAAACATAAGTTATTATCAGCGGTTGGTTGGTAAGTTGATATACCTGACCATCACAAGGCCCGACATTACCTATGCTGTCAGTATTGTTAGCCAATTTATGCACTCTCCCACGATGGAGCACTTTAACCTAGTCAAAAGGATACTTCGGTATCTAAAAGGTTCTGTGGGACGTGGTATAATCATGAAGAAAAATGCAAGCACTCAGATTACAGGTTATTGTGATGCAGATTGGGCTGGCAATTCCATTGATCGTAAGTCTACAACGGGATTTTGCACGTTTGTGGGAGGCAACCTTGTCTCATGGAAAAGCAAAAAACAAACTGTCGTTGCAAGATCCAGTGCTGAGGCAGAATATCGGGCAATGGCATCTACTGCGTGTGAACTAATCTGGCTCAAAGGTTTACTGTGTGACTTAGGTGTTTTCAATCATCAATCCATGTCCCTTTTCTGTGACAATCAGGCTGCAATGCACATTGCTTCCAACCCAGTTTTTCATGAGAGAACCAAGCACATTGAAGTCGATTGTCACTATGTTCGTACACAAGTTCAATCTCAGGTTATCCAAACGCATTTTGTAAGGAGCTCGGATCAACTTGCGGACCTATTCACAAAATCATTGGCCTCTCATCAGTTTCAGCTTCTTCTTGGCAAGCTTGGATCTATCAACCTTTTGGATCCAGCTTGAGGGGGAGTATTGGATGTGTCATCATTATGTTGGAGGTCATCATTATGTTGACGGTCATCATTTTGTTGCTTTCGGTTCTCCCATATAGATAATAGATTAAGATTAGTGGGATTGGATGTGTCATCATTATGTTGGAGGTCATCATTATGTTGGAGGTCATCATTTTGTTGCTTTCGGTTCTCCCATATATGTTGCATTGTGTAATGGTTTCAGATATGAAATATACATAAAAACACTCAACAATCATGGAATTCCAAGTCGATGGCAGTACCTACCTCTTGGTTGGCCTGCAATCCATTGACTCTCCAACCTATTTGCCTTCGATACCTTCAGTATCTTAATTGTTGGATACGGGTCCCTTGTTGGTCTCCATAATGAGTGCTCGTTCACTTCTTGAGGTGGTCCATACCATTCCACTACCAATTGGTCTCATTATGGCCAATAACTCTGAGCTTTTTGCTGCTCTCACTGGTCTTCCCCTACAGTGGACCATTGACAATTGAATCACCTTGTTGCTGAGTAGCAAACCGGTGAATGTTCAACCATATTGTTACGCCCATGTTCAAAAGGCTTAAATTGAACGACAGGTGGATGAAATGTTGGCTGCAAACATTATTCACCCCAATTGAAGTCCTCTTTCTTCCCTTGCCTTACTGGTCCACAAACATAACCATACTTGGTGTTTTTGCGAGGATTATAGAGGCCTTAATCTCGTGACGATCAAATTCCCTTTTCCCGTTCTGACTATTGATGAGTTGTTAGACGAACTTCGGGGTGCTCAAATTATCTCCAAATTAGATCTCAGGTCGGGATTTCACTAAATCCGTATGTACAAACCCGACATACCAAAAATGGCATTTCGCACACATGATGGACATTTTGAATTCTTAGTGATGCCTTTGGAGCTCTGCAATGCCCCTTCCACATTTCAAACCAAAATGAATTCCATCTACAAGCCTTTTCTATGTAAATTTGTTCTAGTTTTTTCTTTTTACGTTATACTCATCTTCAGTCCGGATTTATATATGCACCTAAAACATTTTACCTCTATGTTTGATGTTCTACGATATCACGGCTTGAAAGTCAAAGCCTCTAAGTGCTCTGGGCAATCTATGGTGGCATGCCGCATACCTCAACCATATCATCTCGAATACTTATCGGGTTCCACGAATACAGCATAAATGCCTTGTCTAGGCGACATGAGTGCTTGGTTCTTATGGGTCTTTCCCAGCCTTTTTTTTTTACAGTAAATCTAAGATCTAAGCAGAATATGCGAAGAATACAGAGGCTTCTTCGATTCTTCAAGCCTTACAGAACAATCGGCCCACTCACTTTCATTTTTCTCTTCACGGGGATCTTTTATATTACAAAGATGGCATATATGTTGCAGCTTCTCTCCTTTTCGTTATAGTATCTTGGAGGACTTCCACTGTGTTCCCACTGTCATAAACTCGGGCCTCCTTCACACCTACAAACGCGTTGGTTGAAATTTCAATTGGCCAGGTTTAAGGAAGGAAGTTAAGTCCTTCGTTGCTAGCTGTGATACATGCCAGCGAACAAGTTACGGAACTATTAAACCACAGAGTTTGGTTCAGCCACTTCCAATTCCATCTAAAATATGGATACACATTGTTATGGATTTTATCGAATGCCTTCCCTCTACACAGGGACGCAATGCAATATTGGTTGTAGTCGATCACCTCTCCGAGTATGCGCATTTCATACTCGTCAAACATCCATATTCTGCGGCTAAGGTGGCTGAAGATTTTCTTTGTGGGGCGTTCCACCTTCGTGGCATGCCCGCAACAATTGTAAGTTACCGTGACCCCATCTTCATTAGTCACTTCTAGGAATCCTTCTTCAAGTTGCACGATTCTTAGCTCTGTCACAACTTGGCCTCTACCACCCTCAGTTCGATGGCCAAACGGAGGTATTGAATGGAACGTTGGCACATTACCTGCGTAGCTTGGTCGGTGATAAACCAATGTCTTGTGTTAAATGGTTTTCGTGGGCTGAATGGTGGTACAATATTACCTTTCATTCGGCCACCCAAATGACTCCCTTTGAAGCTGTCTATTGTCACCCTCCACTGCGAGTCACGTCTTATATAATTACCTGGTTCACCAATTCACCTTGTGAATGTTGTGCCAAAAATTGGTATGTTTTAAATTTATACTCTCAAGCGCACAAATCTATTGAAATATAAAGGAGTGTAAGTACGTGGTCGAATCCACAGAAATTTATTAAAATGATGGAAAACCTAATCAAACCCGAATTAACTTAATACTAACTTAGTTGTAGAAAAGTAGTTGTGTTGAGCAAGCTAATCACGTGAATATGAAATTAGTGAAGAAAACAAATGAGAAAATTAACCAAGGTATCGGCCATTCCCATTAATCCATAAATTCCTAATTATTTATCTAACAATTCCTAGCTCACAAAGTAGCATTAATCATATTAAATTCTTCTTCGCTTAAAGATATAAATTCGAAGCATCACATGTAAACTAATCATTGAACTACATAAGATCAAAGCATGCTAAGCATCCTATGTGAAGAATAATATTTGAATGATACAAGATCAAAGTTTGATAAGAATTACAAAACCAAGCATGGTTCAATGAAGTTTGGCTTCAAAACTATCAAGAATGCATGACATTAAAAATGAAAAGAACAAATACTTCCTTTAACCGTTTGAAGCAAGAATCATAGGCATTAATAAGATCATCAAGGGAATTGAAGAGCTAACGGAAACGAAACTTATTTCATAATGGTTGTTTCCTCCTTAACTAGGGTTAAGGAGTTTAGCCACTCATAGTAACAAAATACATAAACTAAAGTGTTTTTAAGACATGGAAAAGGAGATAAAACAAAGGACAAACTGAAATAGAATGACTCTCCTCTCCCCCGTTTTCTGCAGATCCTCTCTGTTATAAGAGAGCTGGAAGTCCAAGTATTGCAATTATTTGGCAGCCACAACTTGCTTGTAGTGGGTGAATTTTTTCCTCCTTTTCTTTTACTTCCATCACTTCTTGTCTTCACGCATGATGAATTCCACCTCCTTCTGCCATTTAGTCAACAACCACAGCAGGTTTATTACTCTCCCTCGTTGCTCCCAACTCTTCTTTCATCCATAGAGGCTAGAAATCCAACTTATGCATTTATTGGGCAAGCACACAGAACGCTACAGTGAATAGATTATCCCCAAATATGGATATGTTACATTAGACACAATTTGGAGAAACTTTCATGAAAAAGTCATTTTCATTTGAGCACTTTAAGTTGACATTTTGAGCCCTACAAAGATCATGAGCTGCGAATCTGAGCATCTGTCGGTGTGGGATGCACTGGGAATGCTACAGAGCTTAGATTGGCGCCAATTTTGAATATGTTGGAGTAGACATAATCTGAACCAACTTCCATGGATAAGTCATCTATATCCGAGCGATCTACATTGATGGTTCGAGGCCTGGGAGTTGACTGATGAACAGGAGCTGCTAATTCCCGCTTGCTGCCACAACTTGCATGCAGCCATGCATGTGTCAATTACCTAAAATGAAAAGCACCTTCTACGAATCTGATATCAGAGCTTACAAGTGTGAATGAGAAGAAAGAGAAGTTTATTTATACTTGACATAAAATAAGACAAACTATCTTAAATTAACTGAACAGAGGACTAAAAATTCTAAACTTAGTTGAAGTTGTGACATAAAATGTGCTCATCAGGGGACACCACCCTTCGTGACTGTGATGCCTTTCTCCTTCACCTTTGTGAGAACCTGCAGATTGCTCAAGACAGAATGCGCCACTATGCTAGAAATACTTGACATAAAATAAGACAAACTAACTTAAATTAACTAAACAGAGGACTAAAAGGCCTAAACTTAGTAGTTGAAGATGTGACATAAAATGTGCTCATCAATGGACACTACCCTTCGTGACCGTGATGCCTTGCTCCGTCACCTTTGTGAGAACCTGTAGATTGCTCAAGACAGAATGCGCCACTATGCTAGAAATACTTGACATAAAATAAGACAAACTAACTTAAATTAACTAAACAGAGGACTAAAAGGCCTAAACTTAGTAGTTGAAGATGTGACATAAAATGTGCTCATCAATGGACACTACCCTTCGTGACCGTGATGCCTTGCTCCGTCACCTTTGTGAGAACCTGTAGATTGCTTAAGACATAATGCGCCACTATGCTAGAAATACTTGACATAAAATAAGACAAACTAACTTAAATCAATTGAACAGATGACTAAAAAGTCTAAACTTAGTAGTTGAAGATGTGACATAAAATGTGCTCATCAGTGGACTGTAATGCATTGCTCAGCCACCTTCGTGAGAACCTGCAGATTGCTCAAGACAGAATGCGGCACTATGCTAGAAAATTTTTTTGAGTGAGAATTCACGGTTGGCGATTGGGTCTTCCTCCTCTCACAACTATCGCCAATCCTCTATCAGTCACACCAACTGCCCCAAACTTGCACCCACTTATTATGGTCCTTACAAAGTCCTTGCTCGTGTGAGGAAAGTAGCCTATACTTTGGATTTGCCTCCAGAATCTTGCATTCACCCCACCTTTCGTGTCTCTCTTCTTAAGCCTAAGTTGGGCTCTCATGTGGTTCCTTCCTCTGTGCTTCCACCCATGTTAGACACGGGACTTTCGGCTTGGACACTGGAAATTTTTTTGCAGCGTGGGATGTTCAAACGCGGCAACCATGCGGTCACTCGCTGACTTCAACGCTTTAGGATAAGCTTCTTCTTAGGGGGGAGGATTGTTAGGACCTTGACTTAATGTTTAACGAGGTTTAGTGTTTCGGTTTACTTTTTCTTCTTTGATGTCCGTAACTTTGTGGTCTCTTGGGCAGGTATGCTCTAGATGACTTGGCTCTGGAGCCCATGTATATCTCAGTTTGTGGCAGAATGGCAATAAAATGGCATCTGGTGGATCCTTTCGGCATGGAAAGGGTTTTTACACCATCTTCCTGCAATTTTGCTTTTAAAGCACCGATTCCAAATAGGTACTCCGACTTCCTCGTTGACTCTCTCATTCACTGAAACAATTTTGCACCTTATCTAGTGCGAAGAGTGAAGAAGAGAACTTATATTTGTAACGAAAACTTTTATTCAATCTCTGAGCTTAGTGTCTTCGTGTTTGCTCTCCTATCTCTATTCTGGTACGGTACAAACCAGCTCACCACTAGATGGGTTCCACCGTAAGTTCTTGTTTAATCTCAGCCATCACTCTTAATCTAACGATTGAATTCTTGTGTTTAAAGTTGTCTAAAATATGGTGCCATAGATCATTCCCGATCAATGGTTGAAATTAGACACAAGTTTATGTTTCTCTGTCATATTTGTCAATATTCCAACATTTCTGGATAAAGAGAGCACAACATTGTCCATCAGGTTGAAGAATTATATATATGCATATATCAACTATTCTTCTAAGCAGCCCGTAATAAGGGATTAAAATGAGAATCATAGAGCCAACGCTCTTAAAATATAAAAAGATTTTTGTATCTAACAAAGGAGTTTAATCCATTACATTACCATAAAGAAGGGCATCAGGAGGCTATACCCCCTCATAAATCCTTACATCCATGTAATCTGAGTCCATAAAACAACAGTTCAACAAAATAATAGTTTCATCCAATGCGTACTGCGTGTATTTGTGACGTTAAGTCCGCGACAACACATGTGTGGCAAATGGTGCCACAGTCACGACAAGCTCTCACTCTTTTAATCCACATGATCACGTCAAACATAAACTGTGCAGATTTACTACTCAGGATGGTGCTGACCAGAAGCCATATGCTAGCAAAACACTTGCCCAACAATGTGTTGAAATGCTTATCCCCGTAGCCTGTAGTTGTGACAGACGCCACTGATAGATAGAAGGAATCGGCCCACGAAATCCCCTCCATATACCTAATCATAATACCTCCAGAAGCTATGAGCATCGGCCCGCAAAGACACGCCCAGAAAAATCTTATGAATCCTCTTCTTCTCTCATGGAAGCGCATCAACAACCAACTACCCAATCTGTCAACTTCCATGGCAATCACAAAACTGACAAGGTAGTAACCCAATAACATCAAGAGCATTGTCAGCAACATGGCAACTTTATCTCCGTCATGGGGAACTATGTCTCCGTAACCAACAGTTGATAAAGTCACGCTGGTAAAATATAAGCAAGTAGCAGTTTTGTTGAACGCAAATATAATATCCCCCACCCAATTATCAGACTTGCTGCGGCCAGACGCGCGATCCTTAGCATGCATGTTGAAGGCACCAGCAACTATACCGAAAATGAAATACATGCCAACAACAGCAGCATGGATAGCGATGCTCCCAAAAGCTGCAATAGGCTCTCGCAGCGGTAGAGACATAACTAAAATTAAAGAAAAACCAGACATAAGGGTACACATTTTGGCTAAAGAGGAAAAATATCAGACACTTCGTATACAGTCTGTAACATAACAAGAAAACTAAAAGGAAATATGGAAAAAGGAGGAAAGAAAGATGTATAAACCACAAAAGCTTATAGGCATAACATAACGTGATTGAGGAATTATGTCAAACAGGTGGTGTACAAACTGTAACATGAACAGAAAACTAAAATGAAACATAAATGATGGTGCAAAGAAAGAAAATGCAACTCAAATCACTAAAAATTTATAGCCATAGGAATACCATAAATCACAAAAACACAAAACTTATATGCATACCTAAATCACAAAAAACTTAAGAGTGTAAAATCTATAAAATAACCAGAAAACAAAAAGAAATGTCAAAAATGGAAGGAAGAAAGAATGATGTACCTTGAATTTGAGGCAAGATGAGGTAAAACAAGCCTTCTCTCCTCCCAACTCACCCTCTCTCCCTTGGTTAATGATCCTAGGACCCTTTGACCCCAAATCTCCTCTATTATAAAAGGCAGTCCCTGTTTGGGGTCAAAATGCTTCAATAAAGAAAAGGACACAAATGCCCTTATAACCAAAAAATACAAAACTGACAGAGAAAGCTGTATTATATTTACCATAGGTAACTTTGTAAACCAATAAAACAAATAAAAAAGCAAATTAGAATGTTTAAAGATGAGGAAACAGAAATGGAAAAGGATGAGAAAAAAAGAAGAAACGAACCCCAACCCGAAGATAGTGCTTGTAACTTTGAAACTCCATTAGATCTTTAACTTGTTGAGAGTAAAGCACGATACTCTGGTAACTGCAAAAGAAAGATGAATGCTAGTAATTAATTAATTGTCGGGTCGTAGGTGAAGATGCACAAATTAAAAGCAATCGTCAAACTAAAAGTTGTACCTTCGCATGGTTAATGTGCATCTTCTTACAAAGTGGGCGGTTCCCCTTTGCTCTCACTGTTAAATGACGGTTAATTGGGCTTAATTTTTTCATTCGTGTTGCAAAACAGGAAAAAGAAACATTAGCAAGCAACGTAACTTAATGGTGCAATAGAAGCTGAAGAAGATCAAAATTTAAAGAAAATACCTACACATAAAGGAACAAAAATCAAACACAAAAATATCTCCGACAAAAATAGAAAGAAGCAGATCCAAATACCTACGACATTTCAGTTCCTCCGTGATGGAATAAGACTCAGAGACAGTAGAAGTTGGAACTTAGAGGAAGGAGAAGAGTTTGAAGTGGGGGACTAACCCATTTGCCATCATGGAAGTCAACTCTATGCCCTCCAATTACTTCCACAGAAGCAACACCCGGCACCTTCAATTCACAAAACATAGAATTGAATCAACAGAATTAAATTCATAATCTCTTTTTGACAGGAAAAACTTCACAAAAATAAAGAAGGAAACACCATTTCAGCCAGGAGGATCAGCTCAATGGTTTGACATGTGTTTTTATACAAATACTATGAAGTTCCGCCCTAAAACTCATGATTAGAAACTGGAAAATAAATATTGTATTGTAAGGAGGATTTGACATGAATTGGTATTTGTATATTATGGTCATTTGTTAATAATTATTTCTTGTTCTTGCAATGTTCTCAATTCTTTATGTTCCTTTTCTTGCTGGTATGCTGCTTGAAATTATAATTTTAATTTGTCTGAATTACTCCTTTTGAGGCTTTAGCTAGGAATTTCTCTTTAGATTTACCCACTTCTACTTACTGGTAAAGCAAATATTTCTTATTTCTATGCTCCCTCTTCTTTCCATGTTTAATTTTCTTTTTCGTATGTATTACATGAATGAATAGAGTTATCCTTTCCTTTATCTTTTCCCATTACTTGATAGTTGATACACAAGTTTAGATTAGCTTCCGGTAAAATGGCAGCATACAGCGTACAAAGCAGCTGAGGAAAATCCAAACAAAACCCAATTTCTGTACGGACTTGGAATCATTCCAATGCCCCCTCCCCATCCCCAAACAAGTGAAATAGAAGGCAACGGTTAGTTAGTCTCTAATTATTCTCTTCCTTCAACTAGAGTTTACCCTTTTGCCCAAACCTAACGGCAAGCTCAAGAACAGCAATTTCATTCTACAGTGTTTTTTTTTTCCCCTTTTACGATAATTTTCATTGGTGTTAGTATCCCGGGTGCATTCTGATGATGGAAAATGTTTTTGTTCTTTGAAAACATCTACATGCCAAACTCATTCCGAATTGGAAATTTTAATTGATTTGTTTATGTCTCATACTGCAACTGTCAAGAGTATCTTTTTGCTTTTAGTTATGCTTCTTAGCCTTGGGTTTTACATATATGATCATATTTTCGTTACAGTTTTTTTAGTCACTCGGAATCATTTAACTAATAGTCTATTACCAACCGATGAACTTTTATTCATATAACCTGATTCTTTTGAAGGGTTAAAGGGCTTAGTTAGTAATCTACCGGTGTGATCAGCAATCATTTGCAGCATCATCTACAACTCTCTACAGAAAATAATTAGGGAGAGTTAGTTCAATCATTAGCCTCAGAAGTTCACTAACCCGTCTGTCATCATGGAAGTCAACTCTATGCCCTCCAATAGTTCAATCATTAACCTCAGAAGTTCACCAACCCGTCTGTCATCATGGAAGTCAACTCTATGCCCTCCAATTACTTCCACAGAAGCAACACCAGGCACCTTCAATTCACAAAACATCAAGAAATTCAATTCAAGTCATCAGTTGAAAAATTGATGCTGAGGTTGCAATAACATATATTTACTAGGAATTTACACCAAATGCCACTACTTTGAACGTAGACCAACACCAAAATACTTTCAGCCTATTATTAATTCTAGTCAATGAAACTCTTGAAAAAAAAAAAAATACTATTTCTGCTATATAATCCATGAGCCCTAATTCAAACATTCTTGTTTCTTTTCAGTGGAACCCAAACAACACCCAAAAACAGATTGTGTAAGACTAACATTTAAGCTAAACCTCAGTAGAACTTGGATGGATCCATGTAACTTTAGCATAAGTATAAAACAATTTTTTTATTTTTCATTTTTTATTTTTTATAAACAAAAGGAACCCACGATCCATCACATAACCCATTTTTACAAACACACATACAAAGAAGGATATTTGGGTTCCACAAGCAGAAAATAAGATAGATTCCGTTCCGTATTCATAACTTGGAATTGGAATCACACGAGTACGCAAGCACACATACATAACCCTGAGCACTGCACAGCAGCCAGAACATGGTTTTGTTTTGGCTTATTGTTGTTCTTCTTTTAATTTTGAATTACCAATACACACAAAAAATCAGTCACGACTTAAGCTAGAGTTTCAGTTCTTCATTCAGATACGGAATCACAAGAACAGATTACACAGGATACCAACACATACCCTGCAAGTCACTAACAAAAATGGTTTGTTTCTGGATTTTGGTTGCTCTTGCTTCTCCAATGCGGCAACCACCAACCATAAATCAAGCAAGATTTTTTCATAGTTTCTAATACTCCAATAAACTCCACAACTCTTAAAACATTCTAGAATCTAAAACCTACACTACTAATTACACTAATTACAAAATACAAGCACGAAACTAAAAGACCACCAATAGATGTAGATAATAAAACACTAAAACTTAAACAAAAGATAAACCAATAACATTAAACCTGTATTATCGTAGATAAATTTCTATCCAAGTGAAAATTAGATAATTAGATGTAGAGTAAAAAAAGATATTTGCATACCTAGTCTGACTAACAAATTTTCCCCGACTGAAGAGCAAAGTACCACCTCCTCTTCATCACAGATCCACAATCCACTTTATCCGTATCGTTAACAACAATACAGTGGATTGGAGAACTGAGTCTCCCTCGTTCGTCGCTCATCGTCTTCTAGATGAGGAAGAGACGCCGAGAGGATTGACAGAGCAAAGGTGTGAGAAAAGAGAGAGAAAATTTAGGAATTAGCAATTCATAGAAATCTCAGATCTCCAATCCACTTTAATTTTCTCTCCAATCCCTCTCCGCGTCTCTTCCTCATCTAGAAGAAGATGAACGACGAACGAGGGAAATCTACGAAGAAAGCCGATCGACGGAGATCGACGAACGACGGCGTTGGGCGGCGGGCTGTGTGGGGGTTTTTTCTTGGGATTCCATTTTTGTTAGGAGAACTGCAGGGGAGAAGGAGACGGGAATAAGGTGCGGAGGAAGAGCGAGAAATGTAAACAAGAATTGTTTTTTTCTTTCTCTACCGTTGGATTACATCTGACGGCTGGCTTGAAGAACGGGACTGTCTATGTATTTATTTTTTATTTATTTATTTATTTTTGTTCAAAGACCGTCCATCAGTTATACTTGGGTTTTTCCGGCTTCCTTTGTACCTGTACTGTACTTGAGTTTTAGTTAGGCTTTTAGCTTTTGTTCCATTTTCTAGGCGTGGTCTACTAGTACTTGAGTTTTAGCTTGGGTTTTAGCTTTTGTTCCATTTTTTAAGCATGGTCCTAGTCCTACACCACACGATTTTTAATCAGGTCGTTATCGGGTTTGGGGTACAAATTCTTCAAAGTCGCGTGTAATTCGTTTCAACCTGTCAAACAAAAGTTAGTTTGATAATTTTAAATTACTAAAAGTAATTTCTTTTGAGAACTTTGATAATTTTAAATTACTAAAAGCAACAGCAGAGCTACTAACAAAGCTAAGGTGGGCTCTAGCATAGGGAGGGTTTTAGTTCCTTAAACTTAAAAATACTAGTTGTTTGGACCTTTTTTTTTTTTTTTTTATTCAGAAAACTAACCAAAATGGCTTGAAAACATTGACAAAACTAAATCAAAATAACTTACACTATTTCTGGAACTATAGCAAAATAACCCACACTATTTATGAAACTGGATCAAAATAACTCACATTATTTCTAGAACTATAACAAAACATTCTGAAAGTGAACTAAATTAAACCATATTATTTTTGGAACCACAATAAAGTTACACATTTTTATGAAAGTTGAACAAAAATAACTCACACTATTTATAGAATGGAACAAAATAAACACTATTTCTAGAACTATAACAAAATAAAATAACTGCACTATTTTTAAACTCAACCAAAATAACCCACACTATTTCTAGAACTACCGTAAATAACTCATACTATTTCTAAAACTGAACCAAGATAACCCACACTAGAAACAAGATAAACATTATTTCTAGAAATACAACAAAATAACTCACACTATTTTTGAAATTAAATTAAGTAATCATACTATTTTTAGAATTGCCACAGAATTACACACTTTTTATGAAATAATCAGAAGAAAAAAAATATATAATTCGATGTAAAATTCTAGCTCCATCCCTATAGATATTTGAATCTTATGAAGCAAGGTCCGATAAAAACAACAGTATGTAACAAAAAAAGATGAATTAAGATTTCAAAATTGACAGTACGAGGATAATGTTACAAAGATGACCGTAAAATTAACTTGTAACTTGTACTAGTGGTGCTCAGTCCTTTTTTTCTTTTAGCCTCAGTCCAACCCAAAAGGGAGCCTTCCCTAGGGCGGTCCCGAAGAAGACAAATGGCATAATGAAGGGTATCCACGTGGGCACATCAATTTTTAGGCCGACTTTCAAATAGTAAAAAAAAGTGGAAACAAATAAGCCCATGCCCACGTGGGCATATAAATGGGTTAATTCCTCCTATTTTTTCATTTCTCTCCCTCTCCATACTCTCTCTAAAGTGGGAAATTGACAAAAACCAAGAGAGCAAAGACCTGTAGCTGAGCAAACTCTTGGTTGATATAGTCATGCATCTGGAGCTTTCCTTTGACGATCTTGAGAGCCTAAGGGCAGTACTTGTACTGACTGGAGTGGGGGCGACTTTTGGAGGCGGAGAATCGGCTAAGACATTCAAGGAAATGAGGGGTATGGCTGCAGAGGAAAAGGCAGCAGACGCCATTGCCGTCAATCTCTGGTGGCTGCGGGAGCGCTTGAAATTGACGTTCCCTAATTTTTAGGTTTTTAGTAGTACAAAATTTTGATTGGGTGAATTCCAAACATTGAGCAAGGCAATAATGAGTTTTTCTCCTCTCTCTCATCTCTCTCTCTCTCTCTCTCTCTCTCTCTCTCTCTCTCTCTCTCTCAGTTTTCCCTTTTCTTCGTAAAAGTGTGAATCCATATGGGTTCTTCTTTGAAGGCGTAATTTGTTCCTATAAAGATTAATCCATATGCGATGTTGATTTAGAGGGTTGTGGGGGAGGGGGACGAGAAGGAGGAGAAGAAGAGGAGAATGAGGGGAAGTGAAGAAGAAAGTCTGGTACAATAAGAGTTTGGTGAGGAAGGAGAAGATCCCAGTTTTTTCATCGAACTCATTATGTTACACGACATGCACATGATATGCTCACATATCTGAGCCAACCCAAAAACTCAGAGCTCATAACTCTATCTTCGAAATAAAAGAATGAAGTAATCACTTGTGAGATTTTACATTTTATATGTGGGTATTTTTGTCATTTCGCTTTTGTACATGGCTCTTATTTCAATTATAAGATAAAAAAAGGGGTCATTTTTGGCAATTTCCCTTTTTAGTTGTGTTGGACCACTTACTTTAGTGTGAGGAAGGTTTTCAAATTGGGCAGTTCACCGAAAAAAAAAAAGAAGACAAATTGGGAATCATCAAAAAAATTTTGTTCTTAATAGTAAAATGGCACAATTTTTGGTTGTTTTCATTAGTTTTCCAAAAGAAAAAAATTCGTGAATATCAATCACAATACTCTAGACTTCGCAAAACTTTTCTATTTACTGTTTTAACTTGTTATCTTAATGAGTCATATCGCATCAATTTGTTATATTAATGTGTGAAATAATTTAAACTTGAATTTAATGAATTAAAAAAATGGGTGACACCACCCTATCCATGTCTTTTGTTAACCATTTATTTATTTATTAGCTAATGGAACTTGAAACTTTATGTAAAGGGCCAACTCCCAACAACAATCAACATGACCAAAAAATCTCGTGATAATTTTCTAATCATGTACTTCAGAATAATAACTGTTTGAGATCTAAAGTTAGTGAGGGGCTCTTGAAACAAATTTATTGAAATAAGAATGTAACTACCACTAGATTGAAAAAAAAAATCTATAAGTTGAAACAGATTGTAGTTTGTATATGAATTTAAAAAATAATTGCAAGTCTAAAAAAGTATCAATAAATATACAACTCAAAAGAACAAATGCTCAATCTATTTATCAAATATAGTTATAAGATAAATAGATGTATGTAGTCTAATATTCTAGTGGATAAGATGTTGGGTTTCTACTCATGTATCTTGAATTTGAAGCTTCTCAATCCTAAATTACTGTAATAGTTTCGAACTCGTCCCCTTTTCCTTAATAATAAAAAAAAAGATAAATAGATTTTTAAACAAAATCAAGTGGCATTTTATCGTAGTGACTGAAAACAATCATACCTATGCATCTTATGTAGATTCAATCTGGATTGATTCCCCTCCACCATAACAACAAACTATTTCTCTCCTAAAGAAAATTTTCAATTTTTATTCTTCTGTTACAAAAATAAATGATAGTAATGATGGGTGGTTCGAATTCAAAGGAGGGTGAGAAAGTTGGTTTTGCATTTAAAAAAATCTAGGGAGATATGTACATGGGTAGGTTTGGTATGGTTACCGAACCAAAACGCTCATACCAATTATCGTACCAAAATTTTAGTTTGACAAATTCATTGATCAATTCTTCAAGCTTGAGATGTAGAAGAAGCATTTGGAGGAGACATTGAGTTTGAACTTATACAAGGTTGAGGTTGAGCTTGTGTCAAGCCTACATTACAAACAAAGAAAACATATTGGTAGCAATTAGAACAAGAATTAAAGTTGAAACCGTTTATTATTGAATTGTTATATATAGGATCAAGGGACAAATATTTTAACAAACATTTTTACACTTCCTTGTAGTCTTTAGATTTTATAACATTCAACGGTCTAGATTAAAAGTGATGCGGAGAGTTTTAAACATTAAATGACTTGGATGATGATGTGGATTATAACTAACAAAGAAAACACTAATCTAAATTAAAAATTAATATCTAATAGGATAAAATTGAAAAAACCAATAATCAAACTTTGAACCTAGCGTAAAAAATAAAATAAAAAATAAGAAAAACAAAAACATGAAAATACTGTAACCTCCATCTCCCTCCCTACAATGCGTTGGATGAAATCTCCTCTTTCATTTTGTAAAAAAATGAATCCTAATAAATAACTAAAAAGGAATGATTAAAAAAAAAAAAGGTGATAGGATTAATACTCAACGGAAACGAAACTGCTATAATAAAAAAAATTGAAAGCGCAGACGAATGAAATCAAGTTGTTTGTTTGATTCAAAAAGCTAAAAGAAGTAGAAAAATCATCAATGACCAAAATTGACAAAACTAAAAAGATTTTGTAAAACCTAATTTAATCACCCTACATATATGAACAATAATATACAATTTAGGGTTTTGTACGTTTTGCTTATGTAATGAAGATTCAAGAGACAAATAGATTGATTCGTTGTAGAAGGCATCAAAATTTCATATCAATCCTATGAAAGTCGCAGACCTCATCGGCAAAGAGGGAGATAGAGATTACAATACTTCGAATCAATGGAGTTCTACCTTCTTCTTGTTTGCACACTTAAAACTAGGGTTTCTTCCTTGCGAAGGAAGCAGGTCAAAGTTCTCACACCCAGCACGCAACCCCGCTTTTTCGTATGGAAATTCTAGTAGGGCTACCCTCATTTGGAGCCCCGACTGCACAGCACGAGTCACAACGTTTTGAAATCGCGCGGCATTGTGCGGCGTAGTGACGATGGTGATGATGAGGCCTCTTTGCGCCAAGAGTCTGGCGATGTCGATCATCGGTATCATGTGTCATTGGGCCATGAAAGGAAACACGACAAAGTGAAGCTGGGGCTCTTCGGACGCTATGGTATTGGGAAGAAAATTGGATAGACAGATTATCATATATGAAGCAGGAGGTTCTCATGTTACTCGAGGGATATAGTATCTCTCTTGCTACTGGACAATGATGCAATTTGCTGCTGCTGATCCTAACATTTCTCTCTACTCAGTTATGAGGACTCTGTTAAACCACTTCACATAACTTGCAGAATGATGCAGTTGCGCGACATTTACGCGTAAGGAATTCAACACCCAATAGATTTATGAGAATGATGCAGGCGCGCGACATTTACGGGTAAGGAATCAACACCCAATAGATTTACGAGAATGAGGCAGTCGCACAACATTTACACGCAAAGCTTATGGGACCAAATGGAGTCCCGCGGGTGAATAAAACTGACAATTCAATATCAATAGATGGAGAGGCAGGAAATATTACATATTATGGCCAAGCACGACTCCGAATCAATCAACACACTAATATTCAGAATTGCCTCAAAACAATAAACCATGAAACATCTCAAACCACATCTCCTTTGTGTTCAAGTTACAAATCGTTTGCCTAAAACCTGTAAAACCGATAGTACGTGAAAACCGCACGAATGTACAATCTCCGAGATGACGTTTTGAGTGGAACAAAATAATGTTACATCTATAACACACAAAATACACAAGCGACCCGAGGTAAATGTTTGATTTACAAAGATACAACACAATTGACATGATTTACAACAATTCGAGAAATTTATGGCCCCGGTAACCCTATATATTGAAGGTCAATGCTGAATTTCACGATTCTCCTACGCTGCTTCGTTCTGCATCTTGCAATGGGACTTCCATTTCACAGTCATCAAACATCGTGATGTGTTTCCTGTTTGAAATGGTACCAGGCATCCTGATAGATTTAATAATCTTAGTAAAGATTGAAACTTTTTCTACAGATTGTTTTTAATGAATCTGTGATTTTTGAGGGAGAATAAGAAGGAGAGGAAGAGTCTGTATATTTCCTATATTTTCGAGAATGAAATTACAAAGGCTATATGCCCCTCAACTTGGTCAAAAACCTAATCCTACATTTTAGGGATCTAGTACTCTTCTCCGGCCACTAAGGGCTCTAGAGGATATCATCCATCCATCTGGACGGGGATGAGAATGCATAGTACGACTAAATAAAACAAAAATACCAGCTGTGAACTTTCTAACAATGGAAAATGAAACTAGCCGTTGCAATTCAAACTCAACGGCTCCTTTCTAAAATTGGCAAGTTGTTCATCTCTTGATTCTCAGCTTCCTCTCGATTTGAACTGCAGGATTAACTTCTGCAGATTGATCTTAATGCTAGTAGGCAGCTTAATTCTCAACATTTCCTTGCACACAGGTGAAGATGATCAATTTAATTTCTCCTTTATGGCTTTCTACTTCATTCTAGACTGAAAAGTCATGGCCCTTTGGTATTGAGTGACTTGAGTCCGTACGATCAACTCGAGCTAATTTCCATGAGGATGACTTCGAGAATTTTAATAATAAACCCAGAGCAGAAGAACACGTAGCTCTCATGACTGCATCTGCTGACTTACTCATTTTTCCTACTAGCGTTTTGAATACCTAGATTTAGACATGAATTTTTGTGAGTATACCATGTTACTCTTGGTTATGATGGGCCATGATATAGAAAGATAGCACTCGTGTCTGAAACTTACCAGCGCATAATATTGATTCAAGATGTGCTGATCATTGGACAGAGATAGCGTACAACTGGAGAAGTATATAGCATTAGCCTGAATTATCAGCCATGGTGCATCGAATGCCTGCCGTATCAAGAATGTAAGTCAAGTCATTTGAGTACCCATATTGTGAAAAGAATAAAAGGGTGGTATAACCATCTGAATTGCAAAGATTATACCCATAAAATCATAGGGCTTTCATACCATAGTTATGATGCTAAATTTACTAGCCATTTAGCATAGCAACCAAAAAAACAAAAAAAAAAATTGTATTGAAAATGAAGGTTTCCCAGTCGAAACCTGTATTGTAGATGCCATGTAAGTATCAAGTCTTAAGGGATGATGCTGAACAAATTGCTTTGTGAGGTCTCTGACAAAACCCTCGTAGTCAGTTCTGAAAAGAGAAAAGTTGGTGTGACTTCATTTATCGCCAGATAAGGTTACTGTCATAATCATCTCATAAATTCAGTCCTCTGATAATATGTCAAGACATACCAATGATCATGATTGAAAGAATGCATGTTGAACAAGGGGAGGATGTTGGGGTTTAAAAATGCTTCACTACTTTGGAGATGTTTATCTCACAAAGGAGAATGTAATGCAGCGGAATTCGATAGGCAAGAGAAAGAAAAAAAATACTCAAAGTGTTATACAAATTTTTTTATTCTCACACAATCTTAATACAAGAGAAAACACTCAAACACACTCACACTTCACTCTTTTTCTCACTTCTTGCTCTCTTTCTTAGTTCTTGCATCACAACACACGCACATACCTATATTTATAAGCATACTTTGCCGACTTACTACTGCCCACCGCCTTTAGGCTTTGCATTTCAACCATACAAGTTTACAATCAGCTAGACCTTTCTAGAATGCACACCGACATTGGCTTGCATAATGTCCTCAATTTTTTGAACTTTCCAGTGCATGATCATGCACACACTCCCACCGACTTCCATTGCTGGAATTTTCCAGCTACTATCACCGACATAGATTGCTAGAATTTTCTAGCATTTGCACAATAGGCTTTGGGTTGGATCACTTGTCATGGGCCGAATACAAGATTACCATTCAACATCCCCCCTTAATCTTGTCTTGTGACGCCGATTGAGTTTCTTAGTCTGACAAAGTCTTCTTGTTTGAGTGGCTTGGTGAATATGTCTGCGATTTGGTCTTGAGACTTCACGTATTCGACTTGCACATCCTTTCTTGCAATGCACTCTCTTATGTAGTGATAACGGGTATCTATATGTTTGCTCCTGTTATGGAATACTGGATTCTTTGCTAGAGCTATTGCAGACTTGTTGTTGACATAGATCTTTGTTGGCTCTTCTTGTCGCATTCTTAATTCTTTCAGCAAGTTTCTCAGCCAGATTGCATGGCAGACACATGAAGTAGCAGCTACATATTCAGCTTCGCAGGTAGAGAGAGTGACAATCAGTTGCTTCTTCGACATCCATGTGAATGCAGTGTCTCCTATGAAGAACACAAATCCAGTAGTGCTTTTTCTATCGTCGGAATCTCCTGCCCAATCACTGTCGCTATATCCAACAAGTTTGTAGTTATCAGAACTTGAATAAAACAAAGCAAAGTAGTTATATCCAACAAGTTTGTAGTTATCAAGTAGTTATCAGAACTTGAATAAACAAACCAATAACATTAAACCTGTATTATCGTAGATAAATTTCTATCCAAGTGAAAATTAGATAATTAGATGTAGAGTAAAAAAAGATATTTGCATACCTAGTCTGACTAACAAATTTTCCCCGACTGAAGAGCAAAGTACCACCTCCTCTTCATCACAGATCCACAATCCACTTTATCCGTATCGTTAACAACAATACAGTGGATTGGAGAACTGAGTCTCCCTCGTTCGTCGCTCATCGTCTTCTAGATGAGGAAGAGACGCCGAGAGGATTGACAGAGCAAAGGTGTGAGAAAAGAGAGAGAAAATTAAGGAATTAGCAATTCATAGAAATCTCAGATCTCCAATCCACTTTAATTTTCTCTCCAATCCCTCTCCGCGTCTCTTCCTCATCTAGAAGAAGATGAACGACGAACGAGGGAAATCTACGAAGAAAGCCGATCGACGGAGATCGACGAACGACGGCGTTGGGCGGCGGGCTGTGTGGGGGTTTTTTCTTGGGATTCCATTTTTGTTAGGAGAACTGCAGGGGAGAAGGAGACGGGAATAAGGTGCGGAGGAAGAGCGAGAAATGTAAACAAGAATTGTTTTTTTCTTTCTCTACCGTTGGATTACATCTGACGGCTGGCTTGAAGAACGGGACTGTCTATGTATTTATTTTTTATTTATTTATTTATTTTTGTTCAAAGACCGTCCATCAGTTATACTTGGGTTTTTCCGGCTTCCTTTGTACCTGTACTGTACTTGAGTTTTAGTTAGGCTTTTAGCTTTTGTTCCATTTTCTAGGCGTGGTCTACTAGTACTTGAGTTTTAGCTTGGGTTTTAGCTTTTGTTCCATTTTTTAAGCATGGTCCTAGTCCTACACCACACGATTTTTAATCAGGTCATTATTAGGTTTAAGGTACAAATTCTTCACAGTTGCGTGTAATTCGTTTCAACCTGTCAAATAAAAGTTAGTTTGATAATAAAAAATAAAAAAAAGTAATTTCTTTTGAGAACTTTGATAATTTTAAATTACTAAAAGCAACATCAGAGTTACTAACAAAGCTAAGGTGGGCTCTAGCATAGGGAGGGTTTTAGTTCCTTAAACTTAAAAATACTAGTTGTTTGGACTATTTTTTTTTTTTATTCAGAAAACTAACCAAAATGGCTTGAAAACATTGACGAAACTAAATCAAAATAACTTACACTATTTATGGAACTATAGCAAAATAACCCACACTATTTATGAAATTGGATCAAAATAACTCACATTATTTCTAGAACTATAACAAAACATTCTGAAAGTGAACTAAATTAAACCATATTATTTTTGGAACCACAATAAAGTTACACATTTTTATGAAAGTTGAACAAAAATAACTCACACTATTTCTAGAATGGAACAAAATAAACACTATTTCTAGAACTATAACAAAATAAAATAACCACACTATTTTTAAACTCAACCAAAATAACTCACACTATTTCTAGAACTACCGTAAATAACTCATACTATTTCTAAAACTGAACCAAGATAACCCACACTAGAAACAAGATAAACATTATTTCTAGAAATACAACAAAATAACTCACACTATTTTTGAAATTAAATTAAGTAATCATACTATTTTTAGAATTGCCACAGAATTACACACTTTTTATGAAATAATCAGAAAATATATATATATATATATATATATATATATATATATATATAATTCGATGTAAAATTCTAGTTCCATCCCTATAGATATTTGAATCTTATGAAGCAAGGTCCGATAAAAACAACAGTATGTAACAAAAAAAAGATGAATTAAGATTTCAAAATTGACAGTACAAGGATAATGTTACAAAGATGACCGTAAAATTAACTTGTAACTTGTACTAGTGGTGCTCAGTCCTTTTTATCTTTTAGCCTTAGTCCAACCCAAAAGGGAGCCTTCCCTAGGGCGGTCCCGAAGAAGACAAATGGCATAATGAAGGGTAACCACGTGGGCACATTAATTTTTAGGCCGACTTTCAAATAGTAAAAAAAAAGTGGAAACAAATAAGCCCATGCCCACGTGGGTATATAAATGGGTTAATTCCTCCTATTTTTTCATTTCTCTCCCTCTCCATACTCTCTCTAAAGTGGGATATTGACAAAAACCAAGAGAGCAAAGACCTGTAGCTGAGCAAACTCTTGGTTGATATAGTCACGCATCTGGAGCTTTCCTTTGAAGATCTTGAGAACCTAAGGGCAGTACTTGTACTGAATGGAGTGGGGGCGACTTTTGGAGGCGGAGAATCGGCTAAGACATTCAAGGAAATGAGGGGTATTGCTGCAAAGGAAAGGGCAGCAGACGCCATCGCCGTCGATCTCTGGTGGCTGTAGGAGCGCTTGAAATTGACGTTCCCTAATTTTTAGGTTTTTAGTAGTACAAAATTTTGATTGGCTGAATTCCAAACATTAAGCAAGGCAATAATGAGTTTTTCTCCTCTCTCTCTCTCTCTCTCTCTCTCTCTCTCTCTCTCTCAGTTTTCCCTTTTCTTCGTAAAAGTGTGAATCCATATGGGTTCTTCTTTGAAGGCGTAATTTGTTCCTATAAAGATTAATCCATATGCGATGTTGATTTAGAGGGTTGTGGGGGAGGGGGACGAGAAGGAGGAGAAGAAGAGGAGAATGAGGGGAAGTGAAGAAGAAAGTTTGGTACAATAAGAGTTTGGTGAGGAAGGAGAAGATCCCAGTTTTTTCATCGAACTCATTATGTTACACGACATGCACATGATATGCTCACATATCTGAGCCAACCCAAAAACTCAGAGCTCATAACTCTATCTTTGAAATAAAAGAATGAAGTAATCACTTGTGAGATTTTACATTTTATATGTGGGTATTTTTGTCATTTCGCTATTGTACATGGCTCTTATTTCAATTATAAGATTAAAAAAAGGGTTATGTTTGGCAATTTCCCTTTTTAGTTGTGTTGGACCACTTACTTTAGTGTGAGGAAGGTTTTAAAATTGGGCAGTTCACCGAAAAAAAAAAGACAAATTGGGAATTATCAAAAAAAATTTGTCCTTAATAGTAAAATGGCACAATTTTTGGTTGTTTTCATTAGTTTTTCAAAAGAAAAAGATTCGTGAATATCAATCACAATACTCTAGACTTCGCAAAACTTTTCTATTTACTGTTTTAACTTGTTATCTTAATGAATCATATTGCATCAATTTGTTATATTAATGTGTGAAATAATTTAAATTAACTTGAATCTAATGAATTAAAAAAATGGGTGACACCACCCTATCCATGTCTTTTGTTAACCATTTATTTATTTATTAGCTAATGGAACTTGAAACTTTATGTAAAGGGCCAACTCCCAACAACAATCAACATGACCAAAAAATCTCGTGATAATTTTCTAATCATGTACTACAGAATAATAACTGTTTGAGATCTAAAGTTAGTGAGGGGCTCTTGAAACAAATTTATTGAAATAAGAATGTAACTACCACTAGATTGAAAAAAAAAATCTATAAGTTGAAATAGATTGTAGTTTGTATATGAATTTAAAAAATAATTGCAAGTCTAAAAAAGTATCAATAAATATACAACTGAAAAGAACAAATGCTCAATCTATTTATCAAATACAGTTATAAGATAAATAGATGTATGTAGTCTAATATTCGAGTGGATAAAATGTTGGGTTTCTACCCATGTATCTTGAATTCGAAGCTTCTCAATCCTAAATTACTGTAATAGTTTCGAACTCGTCCCCTTTTCCTTAATAATAAAAAAAAGATAAATAGATTTTTAAACAAAATCAAGTGGCATTTTATCGTAGTGACTGAAAACAATCATACCTATGCATATTCTGTGGATTCAATCTGGATTGATTCCCCTCCACCATAACAACAAACTATTTCTCTCCTAAAGAAAATTTTCAATTTTTATTCTTCTGTTACAAAAATAAATGATAGTAATGATGGGTGGTTCGAATTCAAAGGAGGGTGAGAAAGTTGGTTTTGCATTTAAAAAAATCTAGGGAGATATGTACATGGGTAGGTTTGGTATGGTTACCGTACCAAAACGCTCATACCAATTATCGTACCAAAATTTTAGTTTGACAAATTCATTGATCAATTCTTCAAGCTTGAGATGTAGAAGAAGCATTTGGAGGAGACATTGAGTTTGAACTTATACAAGGTTGAGGTTGAGCTTGTGTCAAGCCTACATTACAAACAAAGAAAACATATTGGTAGCAATTAGAACAAGAATTAAAGTTGAAACCGTTTATTATTGAATTGTTATATATATATAGGATCAAGGGACAAATATTTTAACAAACATTTTTACACTTCCTTGTAGTCTTTAGATTTTATAACATTCAACGGTCTAGATTAAAAGTGATGTAGAGAGTTTTAAACATTAAATGACTTGGATGATGATGTGGATTATAACTAACAAAGAAAACACTAATCTAAATTAAAAATTAATATCTAATAGGATAAAATTGAAAAAACCAATAATCAAACTTTGAACCTAGCGTAAAAAATAAAAAAAAATAAGAAAAACAAAAACATGAAAATACTGTAACCTCCATCTCCCTCCCTACAATGCGTTGGATGAAATCTCCTCTTTCATTTTGTAAAAAAATGAATCCTAATAAATAACTAAAAAGGAATGATTAAAAAAAAAAGAAGGTGATACCAGGGATAGGATTAATACTCAACGGAAATGAAACTGCTATAATAAAAAAAATTGAAAGCGTAGACGAATGAAATCAAGTTGTTTGTTTGATTCAAAAAGCTAAAAGAAGTAGAAAAATCATCAATGACCAAAATTGACAAAACTAAAAAGATTTTGTAAAACCTAATTTAATCACCCTACATATATGAACAATAATATACAATTTAGGGTTTTGTACGTTTTGCTTATGTAATGAAGATCAAGAGACAAATAGATTGATTCGTTGTAGAAGGCATCAAAATTTCATATCAATCCTATGAAAGTCGCAGACCTTATCGGCAAAGAGGGAGATAGAGATTACAATACTTCGAATCAATGGAGTTCTACCTTCTTCTTGTTTGCACGCTTAAAACTAGGGTTTCTTCCTTGCGAAGGAAGCAGGTCAAGGTTCTCACACCCAGCACGCAACCCCACTTTTTCGTATGGAAATTCTAGTAGGGCTACCCTCATTTGGAGCCCCGACTGCACAGCACGAGTCACAACGTTTTGAAATCGCGCGGCATTGTGCGGCGTAGTGATGATGGTGATGATGATGCCTCTTTGCGCCAAGAGTCTGGCGATGTCGATCATCGGTATCATGTGGCCTTGGGCCATGAAAGGAAACACGACAAAGTGAAGCTGGGGCTCTCCGGACGCTATGGTATTGGGAAGAAAATTGGATAGACAGATTATCATATATGAAGCAGGAGGTTCTCATGTTACTCGAGGGATATAGTATCTCTCTCTTGCTACTGGACAATGATGCAATTTGCTGCTGCTGATCCTAACATTTCTCTCTACTCAGTTATGTGGACTCTGTTAAACCACTTCACATAACTTGCTTCCAATTTCGTGCAGTCCTAGTGAACACAAAAAACTACGTATAACGACGAGAATGATGCAATTGCGCGACATTTACGCGTAAGGAATTCAACACCCAATAGATTTACGAGAATGATGCAGTCGCGCGACATTTACGGGTAAGGAATCAACACCCAATAGATTTACAAGAATGAGGCAGTCGCACAACATTTACACGCAAAGCTTATGGGACCAAATGGAGTCTCGCGGGTGAATAAAACTGACAATTCAATATCAATAGATGGAGAGGCAGGAAATATTACATATTATGGCCAAACACGACTCCGAATCAATCAACACACTAATATTCAGAATTGCCTCAAAACAATAAACCATGAAACATCTCAAACCACATCTCCTTTGTGTTCAAGTTACAAATCGTTTTCCTAAAACCTGTAAAACCGATAGTACGTGAAAACCACACGAATGTACAATCTCCGAGATGACGTTTTGAGTGGAACAGAATAATGTTACATCTATAACACACAAAATACACAAGCGACCCGAGGTAAATGTTTGATTTACAATGATACAACACAATTGACATGATTTACAACAATTCGATTAATTTATGGCCCCGGTAACCCTATATATTGAAGGTCAATGCTGAATTTCACGATTCTCCTACGCTGCTTCGTTCTGCATCTTGCAATGGGACTTCCATTTCACAGTCATCAAAGATCGTGATGTGTTTCCTTGCACACAGGTGAAGATGATCAATTTAATTTCTCCTTTATGGCTTGCTACTTCATTCTAGACTGAAAAGTCATGGCCCTTTGGTATTGAGTGACTTGAGTCCGTACGATCAACTCGAGCTGATTTCCATGAGGATGACTTCGAGAATTTTAATAATAAACCCAGAGCAGAAGAGCACGTAGCTCTCATGACTGCATCTGCTGACTAACTCATTTTTCCTACTAGCGTTTTGAATACCTAGATTTAGACATGAATTTTTGTGAGTATACCATGTTACTCTTGGTTATGATGGGCCATGATATAAAAAGATAGCACTCGTGTCTGAAACTTACCAGCGCATAATATTGATTCAAGATGTGCTGATCATCGGACAGAGATAGCGTACAGCTGGAGAAGTATATAGCATTAGCCTGAATTATCAGCCATGGTGCATCGAATGCCTGCCGTATCAAGAATGTAAGTCAAGTCATTTGAGTACCCATATTGTGAAAAGAATAAAAGGGTGGTATAACCATCTGAATTGCAAAGATTATACCCATAAAATCATAGGGCTTTCATACCATAGTTATGATGCTAAATTTACTAGCCATTTAGCATAGCAACCAAAAAAAGAAAAAAAAAATTGTATTGAAAATGAAGGTTTTCCAGTCGAAACCTGTATTGTAGATGCTGAACAAATTGCTTTGTGAGGTCTCTGACAAAACCCTCGTAGTCAGTTCTGAAAAGAGAAAAGTTGGTGTGACTTCATTTATCGCCAGATAAGGTTACTGTCATAATCATCTCATAAATTCAGTCCTCTGATAATATGTCAAGACATACCGATGATCATAATTGAAAGAATGCATGTTGAACAAGGGGAGGAGTCCATCCATTTCCAGTAGTGGGGCAATTTGTTTCAGAGTAGTCTGTTCACCAGTTCAGAAAAACAAGTGTACAATGTCTCCATGCATCTTCATGCACAGAAGAAGTAATAACGGTAAGCAATTACCCGGCAAGTCTGTCTCACGCTAACGTCATCATCATGCAAATGCAGAACCAAGCGTGGGATTACGGTATATACCTGGACATAGTATTACATTTTATAACTATACGAGCTTTTAAATGAAAACCTCGGTCAAGTTTCCATGTTATTCATATATAAATAATTAAGTGGTAAAAAGTTCTGAACAAAACTGTGCAACAAGTTACTTTCTGAAATAGGCAGCCAAAAGAACGAATGAGAAGCATGAAATGATAATCTCAATAATTTCTACGCTCATATGACAGTTCTTCAAAAGGAAAGAAAGTTCTTCCTAAGATCAGAACAAGTAATAGACCTGCTCGAGAAATGCCTCATGTTGCAGACCAATTCGATAGTTACTTAGTGCTCCAAAAGCTGCAAAAGCATTAGCTCGCATCTTCGCATTTGTACATATCTGTTCCATGTAATTAGTCAATGTATCAGCACAATAAAATGATGTACGCTACAATATCTGTTCCAAACATGTTGTAATTAGTCAATGTATCAGCACAATAAAATGAAGTACGCTACAAGCAACATGTAAGATGCCATCTGATTTCCAAATAATAAGTGACATTACATGGATATCCTTTGGCTGACAGTTTGTTCTAAAATGACTTCTAGGAAGAAAGGGAAGGCGTACATTGTTCAGCCCACCTATTTTTCTGTTCTTCGACGAACTTCAAATTTTCCATGCTCTTAATTCTTTTTAAATCTATACTTGCAATATTTAACTGATAGTCTAATACCAAAATTAGTTAAAGTAACTTTGAGAAGAGATGCTCCTATTAACTGCAATCACAACTCAATTAATTTGGAAACATTTAAACAAATGTAAATTGTAATCAAGATATGGCAACGAAAGTGGAAACCGCATTTAATCAGATGTAATCCTTGAATGACCAAAGAAAAAAATGAAAGAGGCAGCAAGAACCAAGAAAATAATTTGTGCACCAGTATACTGAGAGTGAAGTACTGCACCTGAAGATTTCGAAGCCACATAGAAAGACTAAGCAAAATGGGATCCACAGCGTCCTTGGGTGACGACTCAAGCATCTATTATATTAAAAATGAGTGCTCAATATTGAATTAATACTAAAGATTAATAATTACCAAGGAAAAAAAGAGTGATCTAAAGAAAATTCTTAATATTTATATGACACACATGCTAATATTACACCCATCAAAAGAAAAGGAGGGAGGAATTCACCGTGAGCAAGCAAGAAACTGCAGTTAATTGCACAGATTAATTGGAATCATCTAGCAAAGCTAATATTACACCCAGAACTTGAGGTGTGTACTGCAACATCTGCATAGATGGTATCTGCGACTCAAAAGTTCAAAATGTCAATTCCTCCAGAATCATAGAATGAACGGTGAAGAGAAAAAAAATGAAATAAGATTTAAAACACGCAGTAGGGCATACAATTCATTGTGAAGGACAGAGAAATAATGACACCAATTTCAGGCCGGCAGACAAACAAAGCCAGGCTTCAGAATGGACATGTAATTACAGGATATCGTCCAAAGACCAATAACGCTATTTAGACACACGAAACTGGCACACTAGTTGACAATCTCTAACAGAGGTGTCTTGATAACATTACTCAACTCAACCAAATAATACTCTCTTCTCTTAAGGCCTAAGGAAATGCAACACATTTTCTATCAAAATATTCCAAATAATTTTTTTTAGAAAAAAGTAATGCTCCTCTAGCTTGAGACTGATAGAACCAAAAGATGTGAATGCAAGCACATACTAATTAGTGAAAAGTAAGAAATTATTCATTTTTGGATAAGGTAACCACTTAATTTTTGGATTGAATAAATCAAAGGAGAATTAAGGAACATATATAACATGGTGTGTAAAAGGATACAATGTATGCGTGGAAATCATTTCCCACTGGAAAATTATGGAGGTCAGCTTCCCAGAAAAAAGCTATAAAAGATATAAAAGAAAACTAAATAGGAACATGCACAGAAAAACCAAGCACTTTCGCAAAAGATTCACTTAACTTGTACTAGTCCTCTCAAACACAAGCGCCTGACTGTTGGAGATTCATCTGAAACATGTCGACACAATACCTCCACAATCTGCTCCAACAGGGATCCAAACCCATCCCAGTGTTAGTGTATAAGCATTGAGCTAATCTGAGTTTAGGATAAATAAGCTTTGTATTTAGTTGTGTATCCACTTTGGTTAATTTCACCAAGTGTAGGGCTCATATTGTAATTCTGTCTAAGTGACATGTGGAAGGATCCTTGAACTTAGCTAGATGTGTGGCTGAGATTATTTCTGTTTGAGATGGTGGGAATCCTTATGCATAACTAAGTTAAGGAATATAGAAAGAAAAACATTCTCTCTGCAATTTCTGCAAAGAGTAAAGCATCCAAATCCATCTCCATTTTTTCTGTGATTAATTCTTTCTTCTTTCCTCAAATTAACACACACTAAATCAAACTTCATCACCCTGCATTATCAAGAATATTAACTAATAAGAATTTGGAATCAAAGGCTAACAAAATTATTCAACTAATAACACAAAAATGCATGAATTAACAATGAGCACAAAACAGGTTAAAATGCTTGCAAAGAACTAAGATCCCAAGTACACTAGAAACTGAACGAAATAGAGTAAACAGTGGTTACTATGCACATATTATTTGGGTATACTTTATTAATTGTATCCTTTTCTATCACATGCGTAAACATGGACAGGAACAATGATACGGACCGAGATAATTACCAAGATGAACAGAAAAGTAACAAATTGCTGAGAATAATGACATGATGGAAACAGAGTTCGAAACAAGAAGATCCCATGATACAGACATGTCATGGAAATAACAAAATTTTAATGTAACCAACAAACTGTAGTGTGTCTTGGTTGACATCCAACGCATACCAGTAGCGGACAAACTCTGACAGTGCAGCTGCTGCAGCTTCCCTTTGGTATCTTTGGTGTCGATTTAATTATTTACTTAAAATTACACATATGCTTCGAACCTTTAAATAAAAAAGGTGGTGTCCATCAAAAATGAAAATGAAACCACCACAAGCCTTAATTTCCATGGACCATAAAAAACAGATTATGATATTTACAACAGAAAATCACTTACCATATAAAGCTCAATAAATACCTCGTACTTAAATGCAAGCTACCTTTTTCAACAAATTCGCAAAATGTGATAAGCTTAAACAAATTGAAATTTTGTTTAGCAAGGGTGATCTCGGTTTCTCGAATGATGATCTTTAAATGAACACTTCGGATGATATTTTTTAGTGGAGTGAGCCCAAACAAGCGGTTAGCACCATTTTAACTTACTAACCAGTTAACGCTTGAGCACTCATCGTACGACGTACATATACATATATATGGGTTAGGATCCGATGACACACGCTTTTAACACCCATTTTGTAAAGTCCACTCTGTAATGTATTTCAACGATCTGTACCGTCTATATTTTAGTCAATGTTTTAAAGAGCGAAGCCTAAGTGTTTCGTGAATAACCTTGCCTAGGCTATAGCCTCATGGTACCTAATACTTTGTAAAACAATCAAGTAAGCATGCCAAGCAATCAATTATTTGATTAAACTATTATCTCTCTAATTCACATCATTAAGTCATAATAATCTAATAGAAACCAAGTTCGAAACATAAAATTAGCATGAATTTTATAAAACCCTTGCCCAAAACAACAACATTTTGGGTTTGGGAGGTTTCTTTTAAAACAAAATCAAACGCCCAGGTTGCCTAGGCGCCTGAGGCAACAACCTAGGCATTTAGGCTAGTCTATAGCCCAACCGCTGGGCAAAGGTGTTTTTTTCATAGCCCCACCCCAAAAACTGCCTAGGTGACTCTTAAAATTAGTTTTTTTTTTTTTAAAACACTGGTTTTAGGTCATCATTATTAGATCATCCTTGCAAAAAATTAGACAAATTTGAAACCATAAAGTCATTCATTTGTTGTAAAGGAAATGGACAAATACAGTTCTACAAAGAAACTCTAAATTTAATCAACGGTTATATGGTGCATTTGGGTGATTTTTGGTAGACATTATCTTTGAGGTAAGACATAAACGATAGACAGTTGGATCGTTGAAATACATTATGGTGTGAGCCCAACAAAAACGTTTGTCAAAATGTGTGTCAAGAGCATGTGTTCAACACATTCACAGAACGCTTGGAATGCAGTTAAAAGAGCCCTGCAAGAGCATGAAAAAGGGGACAAGTTTTTACAATCTTAACATTTAAACCTTACATGTGCTTGAAACTTACACGTGTGTGAGTATTTATATAGACGGCAATATTCTTTCAGACAGTCTGATGTTACGTTAGCGTCAAACTGCCAGTTAGAGGTAAAATTGTAATCGCAGGTATCAACTTAATAACCATCTTGCAGCCTAACATATCATCGTCACTACAAAAAAAATGAGCACTGCACACAATAAATTATCTGTGCCCTTTGAGATCAAAAAGCACCAACAATTGTGCTCATAGACCAATAGCAACAGTGCAGCTACTATCTTTATGTCTGTGCCCTCTATGGGCGTCACCATTGCTGATAGCACACAATATCGCTATTTGTGCTCAAAGAGTTCAGCACAAATAATAGCCTATTTGTGTCTTAATTCTGACAACCATGTCAAATTGTCAGGTGACAGGATCATAGGCGCACAATTTTCAAATCGTGCCCAATAGGTTCTATTTAAAAAAAAAAATTATTAATGTAGAAAAATTGAATTTTCTTTTAAATCAACAAATCCCACAATATACACGTACTTCAATTATTTACAACAAATCCCACAATATACACGTATTTCAGTTATTTACAACCAAGTCCTTCAGAATCCTATCCTCCCCCACAACACTGCAGCCGACGGACCCAAGTTCTTCGTGCAATGAAGCTCCCGTAAACCACATTCCCTTCTTGCTTAAACTGAGAGTCCCACAACTTTTTCTGAATTGAAAATAAATCGTAGTTGAATAAGAATCTAAGTAAAAAGCATAGACTAAGAAATATTTATACCTTACAAATAGCATCCATTTCATCAAAGATTATCGCATGCAAACCACTCTGGTCTCCAGGGGAATTAAGGACATAATGAGATTAGAAATTATTGAAAAACCAGCCTAAGTGCACTTGACATGTATATATTTCCCTTACCGCGAGCCCCTTGATCATTCTCAGCATCAGCAAATAGATTCCTAACATTTTTCTTAGTTTCACCAACTTGATCAAAACTTCAGGGCCATTAACAATCTAGCACAGTTCACAAAAACAGAAATCTCATCAATCACCAATGCAGATAATAGCTAACTTATCTCTAAGGATAAGTTGCATATCCAAAATCATTCAGACATGCTCAAATAGCTTTGTTAAAATAATGTACTAGCATCAAAATGATGTGTTAAATCATGATTCAACATGGTTCAATGTCTTTCCAAAAGGAGTGTGGTATAAAGTTATACCAAAAAGATATCAGCGCAACTAGAAGAATCAGTTATCTTACTTATTTGTCACGTGAGGAGGGAAAACATGGGATACAAAAGCTCTTTGAAATATATCTGCAAACTCAGCACCTAAGCCACCAATTCCAAGTGTTTGAAGATTAAACTCCTTGTGCCTGACAATGTTGCTACTTGTAGCTTCATGCTGATTTACAATCTGACGAATTCAGTTCAGAATATCAAATTTCAATGCATTATTTGGTATTGTATACTATCTAAAATAATACTGAAAATGTTCACCTGAAAATGCCCATCATATCATGACTCTGATATATGTAGCTAAATAATTGATCAAAGGAGCAAGTGCAAAAAATAAATTAAGAAACAATTGAAGAGATATGATATCTACACCCTTAGCAAGAGTAAGGTCAATCCTTTCCAAGAGAAAGAGAGATATTACCTAACACCGACATCATCGACAATGCTGATAGCCATACCGGTAGAGAGACCAACAAGGCCACAAGCTAGATAGTCATATAGGTACTGATGATCACGACAATGATAAGTCCTTAAGTACCCAACAATATAAGGTTGTGTTAATAACTGATTAGCAGCTCCTGATCAAAGAATGTAAGCAAACAACTTTATAGATTAGATTATGTCTTTGTTGCACTGTAATACAAAAGAAAGAAAAAATGACAACCAATTTTAATACAAACAATTCAAACATTACACACAAACTAAAAATTCTAGAACACTAGAAATATGGAAAGGAAACTAATGCAAATACTATTTGATTAAAAAGAATTAATTAACAAAAACTTTAAAGTCATATATAAGATAATGTTTTAAAATTGCAGAAGTATAGAGGTAGGGTTACATCCCACGTGAAAAACCACAGGGTAATGAACTCTGTTTCTCTCAGGTTTTCAAAACTTAAAAAATTATAGGACATAATTAAGTATAAATTTAACTGAGATGAGCTCAAACACCTCCAAGCTTATCATACAACTCTACAGCTAGCTAACAAAAATACAGACTATCCAATTTTGAAATTCCAGTTGATCGATCACAAGGTATCAAAGGTCAAAAACGAACCCCTAAACCATCTAAACCCCTTTGCCTCCAAATACTGTGGAATCCCAAAAAATTACGATAAATTTGAAAAAGTAAACAAAAAAAAGGAAAACTTGACTGCGAATTAGGAAAAATATAAAACAACTACCTCCTTATGGCATTGATCTGAGGAACGGTGAAGACGATGGTGCTTCCTCAGAATCTTTGATCCGATCTCAGACTTAACCGACTCGACGAGTTTGAAGTCCTGCAGCTTCTTCAACTCCATCTGAAGCTTGTCTTGCTCTTGGCCCTTTGTTTGGAGCTTTTCCTTCTTGAACTTCAAGATCTCCTCCTTCTTAAGGAGCTTCTCGGTTTCTCCTTCTAAAGCCTCGTTGCCTGAAGCTTCTCTTGCATTTCTTCAAGTTCTTTCTCAAACGACAGACAATTAGGATCTGAGCGTGAGATGCAACGAGAGGGAGAGACGAATCGATTGAGATAAAGAGAGATCCGGAGGCATTGGTGTTTCTCAAATCTGATGCACAGGTGTTTTTCCAAGAAAAAAACGAAAGAAAATCTCAGATCTGAGAGAAGTGAGAGTGGTAGAGAGAGATGCATAGATTTTGTTTGGTTGAGGTAGAGAGAATTTGGGTAGAGAGACAGAGGGAGGGGTTAAAGGGAGAGAGAGGGAAGCGGGGTGTGGCGTGTGGGTGGGTTGACTGAGAGAGACAGAAAGGCAGAGAAAGTGGGGTATGTGTGGGCCATAAGTATTTGAAAAATAATAAAAAATAAATAATTGTGTCTTTAGAAGTAAAATGTTGGCACAAATGATAATTTGAGTCCATTATTTTTATAATGATGTCTTGAAAAAATATTTGTGCCAAATTTGAAGAAGAATGGGCACATTAATTAGTGCCTTTATACAAAGGAAACAAATACAATTTTTTTGTGTGTAAAATTGGTTAGTTACCCACAAAATAATTAATTGTGTCCTCAATTTTGTATCCATAGGCCATTTTTCTTGTAGTGCGTCTCTTAGTATATAACTATATATAGCAGAAATTTTAGTCTAACAGACTATAAATTTGGACCATTGACTGAGGAGTGATGGGAGAAAGTTCATGTATGGTTTTCACATGGGCTTTGGTTTCAGCAAATTTTAAAAATTCATCTTTTTCAGTTATTTGTCTTGATTGGAAAGGTGCTATTAGTTAAAATTGTTTATGGAGACTTCATAGCTGTTTTTTTTTCTTTGTTTTCACTTTGTGGACATCTTGTTCACTTGTGTAGTTGTCATGCAATGAAATCTCGGTTCTTTCTCAAAAATAAACTAGGAAAATTCTTGCATGCATCTGGCAATATCAATAAACAAAAACTGTACTAGATCCTTACCGTAACGGATCATGTTGACCACGGCTAGCTAGACCATGACAACTTCCCAATTGGAGAGTAAGTTCAGCAAGAACAGAAGCATAGTTTTGTTGCACAGCTTTTTTTCCTATTTTACCACCACCTCTGCAACAAGTATGGAACATGTCAAAGTTGTCTAACATTAACAAATACTACTGAAATTTGATAATCAAAGCTGATTTCTGAAACCTGAAAAATGCAGTTACAGCAATAATAGCAGCTTGCAGAATGTCATCCTCCATTTGACCGTCAACTAAATGGCTAGGATTCTCTCCTTTTTCTGAATCACCTTTAAGGATGGGATACTGGTCAAGGACGGATATGACATGCTCCAGGAACAAAGACGAAAGAACTCTATGCTGGGAAAATGCCTACAGATAAAAAGCAAAATAACAAACATTAAAAAAAATAATTTACATTAAAAAAATGTAGAAGATGACTGAATAAATTATGATCAAACTGAATAAATCAAATATAATAATAGAGGTGATTTCAAATGATGATGTATCACAATCTATGTTACAAAAATTTCAGACTAGTAGTGGAAAGTGGCAAAGTGATGAGAAAAATATTACTACAGATAGGCGGGGGAAAGGGGTTTGTCGGTTTGAATGACAGAGCAAGAGCACTTTTGCTCATATAATATTTGATATGAAGTGAAGTAGTATGAAGATATGTTGGATATTAGATACTATATTTACTTCAAAGATAACGCGTGTATATTTTATAATTGTAGTTTGCAATTTAACAAACAAATTACTTAAGTGGGGTTGAGTGGGGACATCTGTCCCCAATGAACCTTCATTGGCTCCGTCCATGCAACCCGGTCGTGCAGCATAAAAACAGGTATCTTTATAAGAAGAGTGCATATAATATGGGTAAAAGGATACAGCGCAAGAGTTTCCTGGCGTAAATGCTTCTTAGTCACATGGGCTGTAGCCATCAGCAGAGCTTGAGTTGTCCTATAACAGACAAACACACACGCACATATATTCTCTATCGGGGTTACCAAACAAAAAACCTATTTCTTTACCAAAAGAAAGCAAGAAAAGCTCATTGCATTTTTCCCTTTTTCAGAATCTGTTACTAATTTAAAATTTCATTATTAGCAAAACCTTGAAACATCAGTTTCACTCAGCTCAGTTCCCCTTCTTGTGACAAACTCAATTACAGCTTGAATGGCCCCCTCCGCTGATTGCTTGATCTTGTCACATACAGCTGCTGTGCAACCATGCAGGGTGGCTACTAGCTGCAAGATGAAACTGTTGTGTTGTAGTATCGGTTTCTGTTGTGCGGAAGCTTCAACAAGTGTGAGTGAAAAATAATAAACCCTAGAAACTGATAACAGATAAATGAAACAATACCAACAAGAACACCGAGATTTATACTGGTTCGGCAATGCCTACATCCAGTTTGGAGACGACGGAGTATTCTACTATAATCAATGAGAACATACAATGGTGTTTCACTCAATTTCCCAAAGACCCGAATAACCCAAGCTCACACACTTACAATAGGAAGAGAAAATATCGAATACAAAGCAAAACAATTTGAGAGGATTTTTTCTTTCTCTCTACCGAATGGTTTCTTGTTGTTTCTCTTCTGTGTATCTATCTGGGCTGCTCCAGCTTCTTCTTATAGAACCGAATAAGATGACTTCTCAAGAGAACCAAAGGCCAAAGGTCTTCAGATGCCAACGCATTGAGCATCTGCTTTTGTTTGTCTACCACATGCAGCAGATGGCAACACATGCCACCACAAAAGAACATCTGCTTTTGTTACTCTCCCACATGCTGTATGCCAACCCATGCCACTACAAAAGTAGCAGAAACCAGATATTTATCAATTGTTTATTGTTTGAGCCAATAATCAACAATCTCCACCTTGGCTCAAACCCTCTAAGTAGAACTCCAAATTAGTCGTCTCCCACTCCCCCATGGGGCAATCAACAAATTTTACAAATGCCAACCAAGTCTAAGCAGTGCTTAAACTTGAGCAACGAAATTGGCTTTGTTAACATATCCGCAGGATTGTTAGCGGTCCCAATCTTCTGAAGAAGAATATCTCCCTCGTCTATGATCTCACGAACAAAATGGAACCTCACGTCAATGTGTTTTGTACGTGCATGATGAACTTGATTCTTTGCTAAATGAATAGCACTCTGACTGTCGCAATGGACATCCACATGGTCTTGTTGAACCCCTAAGTCATCAAGCAACCCTTGAAGCCAGATGGCTTCCTTTATAGCTTCTGTTACAGCCATGTACTCCGCCTCAGTAGTCGACAATGCAACTGTAGATTGCAGACTTGACCTCTAACTTACCGGACCTCCAGCAATAGTGAATACAAAACCAGTAGTAGACCTACGCTTGTCTAAATCACCTGCGTAATCAGAATCCACATATCCAACAACACATTTACCAGTAATTTTATCCTGCTGGAATAATAAACCAACATCCACAGTACCTAGAATATACCGTAGAATCCATTTCACAGCTTGCCAATGCCCTTTTCCTGGATTATGCATATATCTATTGACAATACTAACAGCTTGTGAAATATCAAGCCTAGTACACACCATAGCATACATCAAACTACCAACAACATTTGCATAAGGAATTTGAGCCATGTACTGTCTCTCCTCAACAGTTTTAGGAGACATAGAAGCACTAAGTTTGAAATGAATGGCAAGAGGTATACTAACCGGTTTTGAATTTTCATTCATCCTGAAACGATGTAGTACCTTCTTCAAGTATTGCTTTTGACACAAACTAATCTTGCCCTTTGCTCTATCTCTTTCAATTTCCATACCTAGTATCTTTCGAGCTTCTCCCAAGTCCTTCATCTCAAATTCATTGCTCAGTTGAGTCTTCAACCTTTCAATCTCCACTTTGCTCTTACATGCTATAAGCATATCATCAACATATAAAAGTAGATAAATGAAGGTTTCATCTTGTAGTTTGCGAAAGTATACACAATGGTCATAGTGACTTCTTGTGTACTTTTGCCCAATCATAAATCGATCAAATCGCTTGTACCATTGCCTTGGAGACTGCTTCAAGCCGTACAATGTTTTTCTTAATTTGCAAACCCAATTTTCCTTTCCAGCAACTTTAAAACCTTCTGGCTGGGACATGTAAATCTCTTCCTCCAAATCACCATGTAAGAACGCAGTCTTGACATCAAGTTGGGCTAACTCAAGGTCAAACTGCACAACCAAAGCCAACAGAATACGAATAGAAGAATGTTTCACTACAGGAGAAAATACCTCATTGTTGTTGGTATTCACAAGAGTTTACTAACTCAATACCAAAATATGTGGGTGATAAGTTTACAAACTCTATCACACCTCTCACTTTCACTCTCAATAAAATTGGACTAACAAATGGAGAAGGGATAGGAAATAACAAGCTTCCACGAACCACACTCTCTTGATATATGAAATAAAAGGCAGTTTACAAACTGATGAAAAAAAAACAGAAAACAGAAGCTTACAAGCTTATGAACCTGAGAGAATACAATCAGAAAATGGGATTCGGATGATGCCTAAAGCCTAGCATGAAAGGCCTATTTATACAAAACAGAAATTAATAAACAATAAGACAACACATGCAATGACAGATGGTGATTACCATCTTTACACCCTTTCACATATGCACCAGCTGCTAGACACTTTTACACACATGCTCTGCATCATTCCTTGCTGTCTTTCAACACCTTTCGGCTAGCACATGGAGGAGACTTTGTTCTTTGTAGCTGGAAAGAAACAAACAGCTAGCAGCAACATTTTACAACCTGTTTTGATTTGAATTTCCAACAATTGTCGTCAATGCCTTCTTTCTGAGAGTAACCTTTAGCCACCAATCTGGCTTTGAATCTTACATTATCTTTTCCCAAAGATTCCATCTTCTTGGCATACACCCATTTACAACCAATTTCTTTCTTCCCCTTCGGTAACTGCACCAGTTTCCAAGTCTCATTTTTATGAAGAGATTTCATCTCCTCATCCATAGATTTCTTCCACTCCTCGCACTCTGGACTTATGACAGCTTCTTTGTATGCGGATGGAATGTCATCTTCAATAACGGGAAGTGCATATGCCACAATATCAGTAAATCGAGCAGGCTTTCGAATTTCCCTTCTCGATCTTCTGGTTGCAATATAGTCTTGTTGCTGTGGAGGCTCTTGTGTAGGTGCCTCTACTTCATCATCCACGTCTTCATCATCAGAATTAACTGTAGGGCTAGGGTTTGTAACATCGGACCTTACTGGGACAACTGGAGTCTTCAGTAACTCCACCTGCTTTGTGTTGCTCATGATCTTGGTTGCTTTAGTTTCACCTTCATGCTTGTTCCGATTAACCATACCAGCCTCATCAAAAGTCACATCTCTGCTTACAACAAATTTCTTCATATCTGGACACCAGAGTCGATATCCTTTCACGCCAGTGCTAAAGCCCATAAATAGAGCTTTCTTTGCTCTTGGATCCAACTTGCTTTCTCTGACATGATAGTAAGCAGGACAACCAAATATGTGTAAGAACTTGTAATCAGTACAAGGTTTATTAGACCATACCTCCATGGGCGTTTTGCCCTCGTTTGCAGTAGTTGGCAATCGATTAATGATATGGCTTGCATAAGTGATTGCCTCAGCCCAAAATGCCTTGCTTAAACCAGCATTAGATAACATGCACCGGACTTTCTCAAGCAACGTACGGTTCATGCGCTCCGCCACTCCATTTTGTTGTGGTGTCTCCTTAACCGTAAAGTGCCTCACGATACCCTCATCTTGACAGACTTTCAAGAAAGGATCAGACTTATATTCACCCCCATTGTCTGATCTGAGAGTCTTGATCTTTCGATTGCTTTGAGTTTCAATCATCTTTTTCCACTTCAGGAATATTTTCAAGACTTCATCTTTACGCTTCATGGTGTACACCCATATTCTTCTAGAGAAGTCATCAACAAAGGAGACAAAATAATGGCTACCTCCCCAAGATGCATTCTTGGAAGGTCCCCAAACATCAGTGTGAACATAATCAAGAATGTTTTTAGTGTGGTGAATAGCAATGCCAAATTTTACCCTAGTTTGCTTACCAAACACACAATGCTCACAGAATTCCAATTTGCATGCCTTTGCACCTTTCAACAAGCCTTGCTTCACCAATCCTTGTAACGCTTTTTCACCAGCATGCCCTAGACGCATATGCCATAACCTTGTGGTGTCTGTGCTATCGTCAATAGCTTCGGTTATGGCTGCTCCACCAATAATTGTACTTCCCTGCAAGAAATACGAGTTATTTCGTCTTATACCTTTCATCACCACCAGTGCCCCGTACACAGCTTTAAGAACTCCACTCTTCATGGTGGTCTAAAGACCCTTGGATTCCAAAGCTCCCAGAGAGATAAGGTTTTTCTTCATATCCGGTATATACCGAACATCACTTAATTCTCTGACTGTTCCATCATGCATCTTCAAACAGATTTTGCCTATCCCTTGTGTTTTGCAGGCATTATCATTACCCATCAAAACAACTCCACCATCCAGCTCCTCGAAGCTAGAAAACCATTCTCGAATGAGACATATATGATAGGTGCAACCTGAATCTAAAATCCACTCCTTGGAGTGACCATTAGTAGATGAACTAGCTAAAGCAAACTCGAGATCATTATCTCCTTGGTTTACAATATTTGCTTCAGGACCCGCTTTCTCCTTCTCTTTGTTCTTCAATTTGGGGCAGTCTCTCTTCCAATGACCCTTTTGGCGGCAAAAGGCACATTCATCTTTAGCAGGAAACTTCCCTCGTGACTTTGAACGAGATTTTCCCCGTTTCACATATTTTCTTTCCACTGTTCGACCCCTTGCAACAAGTGCCTCGGTTTGTGAATTGTGAGTCTTTAGTTCCTTCTTTCGACACTCATGATTCACCAATGCCGCAGACACCTCATCAAGTTTCACCTCGGTTTTTCCATACAACAAAGTAGTTGTCAAATGATCATAATCATCAGGCAATGAATTTAACAAACATAATGCCTTGTCCTCGTCAGGAATTTTCACATCAAGGTTTGCTAAATCAGCAAGTATTTTATTATAATCATTGAGGTGTTCATGCATAGAAATACCTGGACTATACTGAAAACGGAAGAGTCGTTTCTTTAGGAAGAGCCGATTTTCTGCGCTCTTGGTCATATACTTTTCCTCCAATTTTGTCCATAACTCCTTGGCAGAAGTTTCCTTCATATACGGGTATTTCAACTCCTTGTCAAGAAATGATCGAATAGCAGCACAAGCATGAAGATTAATTCGCGTCCACTGCTTGTCCTCAATATCTTCTGGTTTCTCTTCCAGAACCATATCCAACTCTTGTTGATACAAGACATCCATAACTTCACATTGCCACATACCAAAATTATTAGAGCCATTGAATTTATCAACCTCTAACCTTGTAGTAGCAATTTGGTGTCTGTTGGATGTAGGTGCCGACTCCTTCTTCTTCACAGGTTCACCTTCATCTCCAGCCATCTTCTTCGGCACTATTCACGGGAATGCAGCGCCAAGAAATTTTCCCTTTTTTTTTTCTTCACTCCCACGAAAAAAACAAAGCCCTAGTCGAAAAACTGGGCTCTGATACCACTTGTTGTGCGGAAGCTTCAACAAGTGTGAGTGAAAAATAATAAACCCTAGAAACTGATAACAGATAAATGAAACAATACCAACAAGAACACCAAGATTTATACTGGTTCGGCAATGCCTACATCCAGTTTGGAGACGACGGAGTATTCTACTATAATCAATGAGAACATACAATGGTGTTTCACTCAATTTCCCAAAGACCCGAATAACCCAAGCTCACACATTTACAATAGGAAGAGAAAATATCGAATACAAAGCAAAACAATTTGAGAGGATTTTTTCTTTCTCTCTACCGAATGGTTTATTGCTGTTTCTCTTCTGTGTATCTATCTGGGCTGCTCCAGCTTCTTCTTATAGAACCGAATAAGATGACTTCTCAAGAGAACCAAAGGCCAAAGGTCTTCAGATGCCAACGCATTGAGCATCTGCTTTTGTTTGTCTACCACATGCAGCAGATGGCAACGCATGCCACCACAAAAGAACATCTGCTTTTGTTACTCTCCCACATGCTGTATGCCAACCCATGCCACTGCAAAAGTAGCAGAAACCAGATATTTATCAATTGTTTATTGTTTGAGCCAATAATCAACAGTTTCAACTTCGTAAACACAATAAAAAAAACAATGAACTTACCTCCCTCTTTGTTAGTAATATACAGACAGAGGAAATAATTCTGTTGAAAAACCTCAGATGGATCTATAGAAGCATCCTAGGTACAAAAAGAAAACCAAAGATCATCCTAGTGTTACATTTCCACCCATGGCTCCAATCAAAAGATATGATAAAAGCAAAGAAGAGGATATTAAAAAAACAAAAATATGTATGAAAAGAATTGGCAATGAACCTACACTCTTCGAAATAGCTATGACATCCTCAAGCGATGATAAAGCCCTGTAGGATATTTCTATGTCCACGCCGTAGCTAGTAGTTGAAGGCTGTGGAAGTGAAACTGCAATGCTAAAAAGTTGATCAAGAATCTACAAAGAGAGAGAGAGAGAGATAGAGAGAGAGAGAGTTCAGTCATAGAAAGTATATATGAAGAGATCCAAATGCATTTCCAGTCTTCCAGATAACTATTTCAGAGACTTGTCCAACTTACCTGAGCGGAGGCTTTTCTAACTTCTGAGTTAGTGTCTGCACAAAGTGGAAGATACATAATGACCCTGTCTCCCAAGGACAATGCCTCACGACTTGGCAATACAAATGCAGCTGGACGTTAAACGTAATAATAAGAATAAGGATAGGTCAGATAAAAACTAAAAGGAAAGCTGTGTCAGGGGCATTTTTACATGGTAAGTTGGAAAAGTTCCTATGCAAATTACGGTCAATTTGCTTGCTGTGCGTGCAACTTCCTTGGCAGCACAGGGCACAATTTGCAGTGGTGCAAACTATCCGAAACTTGAGAAGTATCTCATGTACTGCAAGACAACCTCTTCGCCTTTGACAATCCACAGGTGAAGAAACATACTGGTCAATTTGTCTCAAGATATGGGATAACTGCTCTGCTCGACTTCTCCCATCTTCTCCGCTAAATTGTCATATGATAATAATCAGAAGCGGTATGGTATGTAAATAAAAGCAAATATATATATGGAATATATGAACCCATGCAATTTTTCAATTGTAAGCTCACCCTTATATTCCTAAACATGAAAACTAGCACATATAACTTCATCATCATTATACCTTCAATTAATAATGGAACACATATAACTCATAGGAGCTAGAGAATATGTATATTATAGTGACGTTTGCATACATAATATATTCTTTGTTCAATGATACATAAGATACATTACGCATATGTTTTACTTTAGAGATGGACAATTTAAATTATCAGATGTGTGAATTTGATATGCTCAACAAAACCCCACGAGTACAGCCGAACTAGAGAAGCATCTATAAGAATTACTTTAGATGGAATGGAGCACATATGGCCACATTGAACCTGAGACATACATGAATATCCCACTTTAGAGTGCCCAACCCAACCAACAACGAATGAAGAGGTTTTCATATTTGGATAAATGAATGAAGAGGTTATAAATCTATGTATGGAAATGCAAGGCTTAGAATTTTGTGACGAAATAATTTCAAATTCTCAACCTCTATCAAAGTGGAATCTCACCCATATCCAAAATTATCAGAAATCCAGAGAAAGCATTTGGTTACTTTCAAAGAAAAAGAAACAACGGAAAAACTAAAAGCACAGCAGTCAAGCAAGAGTTCGGAAAGGATGACAGATTGAAGTGCACTCCCAAGAAGCATATATCATGTTATTTAAGATAAATGCTACAAGAATTGCATATATCATGTTATGTAGTGTACCTTGTAAGAAGAATTGCACACAGGAGAGTGATAAGGTTGTCGATAAGAGGATTGATAACATCCACTGGATCATTTGGTAAAGCAAAGAACCCTAAGGTGGCCTGTCAAAATTATCACAATCAACAAGATGTATTAGCCACCAACCAAGAATTGGGTTTACCAAAATAACTAGTGCGTCGGAATAATAAAAACAGCAAACCTTTAATACATGGTTTCTGGTTTCAGTTGTTAGTTTTGGCTCTACGGAGACCAACGTAGTTCAGGCACTTAAAGCACGAGCCTGTAGAACTTCAAGAAGAGAAAAATTGAGAAAGTTACAACGTAAGTTAAATCATTACCCTTAGGCTGTGTTTGTTTCAAAAATTATGTTCCACGAACTATAGTTGGGAAACAATACATATCACAGAAAGTTTTCCCTTCATATTTAATTTTGATATCACATTGATTAGATTTCTTGACAGTTTCTAAGGGGAAATAATTGAAATAATTGTATAACGATTTAATTGAAATTTTCATTTTCTGAAAACTTGGCTTGATAGCTCTTAAAATTTTATATTTATGGTTGTAGCCTTATAGGGAACATATTTTTCCGGAATCAATTGCCAGGATTTTCCTAGTGGTCAGAAAAATTATGTGGGTCAAATGCCAAGAAAATTGTGTATTCCCAGAAATTACTTTTTTTTTTTTTTTTTCCAAAGTTTTCTCTCCTTTGGAAAAACAAACACAAGCTCATTGCATACCACGGGTACAACCAATACTGTATATTACTAACTTGTGTGTGCAGAAATTCAAGAGCAGAATCGGAGAAGCTTTCACTATCATCTCGGCCCATCAAAGTTAATATATAGTCAAGCATTTGGTCCCTTCTTTTTAATGGAAAGGATGAGCCATTTTCTGCAGCATTAATGACAGCGCGACCTGAAATATCAACAATAAGTTTCTGTTAAAGATGCATTGTACTAACAGTTGCATACCATCTAAATCATTAGGCATAGAACATATGTGTCCAGCGACAGATTTTTCAGCTTATGATAAACTATAATAAATAGCAATATCTCGCATTATTTTGGCCAATATCAAAGCCTTTTCCTAACATAAACATGTGTACACTACACCATCACCCAATGTATTGATAAATTATATCACTATCAGCAATATCTACCATATCACCCGCCTATGTCTTTTAGAGAGTTTAAGTTAGACTCTCCAGCATATATGTGTCCTCTAGTACGTACAATTACACTAAACCTCAAATCATTCTATATCCCAACTTTCCAAAGATTCGACAAATATCTTAGGTACATACGAACAAACAGGCAACTCATTGAAAGCGATCTGGCTAGATGGGTAAAACATCCCGGAATCAACCTATAAGAACCACATGAACAAGAACCAACCACACCAAATGGCCTCAAACCCTATGGAAACACACATGAAAGAACAAAATTTCATGTGCCGATGAAAAAGAAAAAATTAATACAAGAGAAAACCTACTCTTAGCAAGATGTAACCCAATTCAAGAGAAACAAGCTTAGGTGAATTTTTTTCCTTTGAGCAAAGTTTTACTTGGTGTCTTGTATCACTGGTAATGGTAAAAAGAAGAAACAAAGAAACAAGTGCTGGGGATAACTCTGGGAGTTCAAACTTAAAAAGAAAAACATGGAAATAAACCAAATTCATAAATGAAATTCATGCAAGTTTGCAGAACAATTTTCAAAGTAATTATAAAAATGACACCAGATTTCATACAAACCTAGTAAATTAATAGCAGTAATAACTGCCTGCTTTGCAGTGGGATGTCGCACATGAAGAAGCCGTGAGAGCATATTAGTCCCCTGCAAGAGAAATAAGTAATCAATCTTTTATTGCAGAAATTCTACAAAACTTACTAACACACTTGGCCATATTCAATTCATCGTGAGGTCAAAATTCAAACCAATGCAAACATCCAGACTTTTAAGGGATACTCGCTTTAACATTAAACCACCAAAATCATTTGTCAAACCTAAATAACTCAGATTTGTATGATCTTCCTCTCATGGTATTGACTCTTACTATACTGTATTCACACCTTCCAAGGAAGAAAAAACAGCTCAGGTTCTTTTTAGGCTTCAGATACCACTAGCCAGACTCAAATGTTGATGTTAACCAAATGCTGGCATGCATTTCACGCACATGCTCCTGTTTGTAGTTATATGCATGCGAATTTGTGGGTGATCATGTGAACAAATTTGCACACAAATTTGTGGGTGCTCCTGTTTGTAGTTATAAGCCTTGTCATTAACTTTTTAAAGAAACACGCTAAACCAGCTGCAATAAAAAAAAAAAAAAAATTACAATTACATATTAAGCACCTCTCAAATCAAAGGTTCAAAGGTTTTGAGATGGCTTCTTGAGTTGAAGGATGGCCACAAAAAGCCCTAAGATTGGCGTACATGGAAATTCCAATAAATATAGAACCAAAATGATAACTGCTGGCCAAATTTAAGCTTACATTACAAGTTAAAAGCTGTTTTATACTAATACATGAACTAAAGCATCACAATGCACCCTCAGTTAGATTTCTGCTTCAGCATTTTTGAGGATCATTTTGCTAGGAAGTTAACGTGGGTAGTGTCAAATGCTAGGGACACTTGTACCCATCGCAATTGCCCAACCTAAATATCAACTTCAACAAATCAAGATTCCAACCCATTCAGCATCAGAAGATGACAGCACGACACCCAAAATCCAAATTACTGTATTTTCCGTTTGCCAATTATTTGCAAACAACCCTATGGATTACTTTTGCAAATAAGAAACAAAATTTCATTAAAACCATAATATTACAAAGCTTAGTGTACAAGATGTCCACTACAAACGACACAATTGAGGAAACTCAATCTACCAAAAACAATTCACACACCCAACGAGTATTAAGCCAGTAAAAGACCTGTCATTGCTAAGTTGCTAACATTGGAAAGAAGATCTCCTTTTGGAGAATAATAATACAATATGAATCTAAACATGCTTTGGAATATCAATATTGGTTTAAAAGGAATAATACCGATGAAGAAGTGTTGAGTGTTCATGATCAGATGTATAAAGTTCATATTGTTGGGTAATAGCATTCCCAAGTGATCTCATCCAGTCAACATCTTGAATCACATCCAAAGATTCTGCAAAAAACTGCCAGACAAATCAAAGAGATGCATCAATCTTATTGTCAGTGAGAAGGACATTTGTTTCAGGTGCATTATATATTATTTTTCACAACACTAATGAACGTGTTTAGACAGACACAGTTTAGAAAACAAATTTTTGAAACCATTCACAATTTTTCTTGTTCATTTGGAACATAGCTCTGAAATTCAATGGCCAAGAATTAGAAATTCATGTTTGAAGAAGCAATTAGAGTATGCTTCCATTGAGCTAATTCATTAGCAGTTGAATCATGAGTTGATATTTCCATCATTCCCAAAGCAAACATGAGTTCTACCTAAAAAACAATAGGAATGTTGCTGAAGAAAGGAACAGATATCACTGAGTTCCACGGTTGAACTGAACTTACATTGATTATCATGTCGTCCCAAGTTTCTTGATAAGAAGGATCTTGTTTTAAATCTTCTGTAGCAGCATTAGAACTCCCAAATAAATAAAATCAGATGCGAACCTCTGATCTCTTGTATTGGAAAGGTATATAGGGGTTGCCTGATGCATCCTTCGACCTCTTAAAATCACTTCTATCCTTATCTGTTAAGGCACAGTGACGCATAAGATATTCTACAAACATCTTCCCCAATGGACCAATTAAGTAACAATGAGAAGCCATAACGACTATCAACTACACCAAAGAAAATGCAATCCAACATTAGGACATAGGAAAAGCAAGAGTGTTCTACTGAATGTTTAGAAGAAAATAGAAAACAGAGAAAGGTGCCTAGGGGTTAACAATTATAAGTTCATACGGCATACCTCTGAAAGCGCCTTTCGGACACCTAAATTTTGCTCATCTATCAAGAACTGTACAGCTTCAACAAGAAAAGGCCGTTTACTGTGCCATGCTTCAGAAAACCTCCAAATAAAATCATAAGAGTGTTAGATCATGTAAGAGAATCAAAATATTAATTACCAACAAAACAAAAAAAGGTCAAAAAACCTTGGTAAGAGATGTTTTAGACCACATAGTGCACCAAACGTGAAAGGTTCTTCCTTCAATCTGCATTTCTAGTAGCAAAAAATAAAAAATAAAAGAGACTATTATATTTTGAAAACTAATACATAAAATCAACACCAGCTTCACGTTTACTCTAGCTAAACACTTAGTAGTAAGAAGAAACATTATGGAAAGGAAACGTACATTTATAAGGAAGACAAATAAATCCTCAGGGTATACCAAGCCAACTGTCAGGAAGCAACGCTGAACCTCGTTGTAAGTGTGCCCAGAATGGAAACAACTCAAACATTGAGAAAAAGTAAAATACCAAGTTAACAATTAAGTGCTGAAACGGTTAGCCATCAACATCTGCATACAACTACAGAATCTCTATGGACAAAGTCTAGAAGCAAAAGGCAGGAACTTGTGCTATTTGAACAAAAAATAAGGAATACATTTTAACCTTCAGTCCAACTGAGAAATCTGAGTGTTCTTTGCTGTCATTATTGATGCAAACCACCGGCAGGAGCGTTGATAAAATAATTGTCAGTTCCTGAAAACCACCATGAGTACAGAATAGCACAACATAAACAATACTAGCATCGGAAAAAATATAAGTAGTATTCCAAAAGTAACTAAAGGTAATTCGGCCTATGGTGAATAATATGGCCACACTGATGGCCTTATTCCTTTAAAATTGGTCACAAGGTTGAACATGAAAAAAAGCAGCAGTTCTTAAAGATTAAAACCATCAACAAGCTCAACTTTTCTGTGCAAGAACAATATCTAAAACTTCAGCACCAACAAACTAAATAAGAAAAAAAAGAACATAATATGTTTTTCACTACCTCAAAATCAAGTAAAGGAGGACCACTTTCTGATAGTATAGAAGCATTTAAGAGATTGTGAAGACTGCATGCATGTTGCCAAAAAGGTAATATCTTGATCTCTTTTAGACCTGGTCGACGAGATAAAGAAAAAGCTGCAAACGTTACTGACGTGTAAAAAATTTAGTGAAGGTGTGTATATCCATGTATGCCTTTGAAAATATACAAGTGCAATACCGGTTTAAGAGCTATATCATAAAAGACTTGTCTACAAAACATTTATTTATAGTGCAGGAGCATGAAGTACTGTTTCATGATAAATCAATCTTACAATTCCAATATTATGAGGACAAGTCTGGGTAAAGCCGCCTTTAAGGCCAACCATATGTCCTAATGCATCTACAGATGACATGCGAACCCAAGAAAGAGCTTATTAAATTTATAGAAACCAGATTCCATTGCCATTAGTTCTCATGTCTATAAAAACGAAAAAGTGTAAAGGATCATACATCCAGCAAGAGAGAGAGAGAGAGAGAGAGAGAGAGAGAGAGAGAGAGTCAGAAACAAGGAATACACGACACTCATCACGTATAGGAGTATTACACTTCACCTAAGCATACGGTTGGGAAGAGAAAAATATACCTTTAGTAAAACTCTTCACAAATTTATGCCTAACTAAGCATAGAAACATGATTCATCTTAAAGAAAATAGAAGGAAATTAAAACAATGAGGCACCATTAGAGTAAAATAAGAAAGAAGACTAAAAACTGTTTCCCAAAATGAAGTATTTGACCGAGTTTAACTTTATAGTAATAACTACTACCAAGATGTAGTTGCAATTAAAGGTTGTGGGAAAACAAAATCACCATGGAAAGTAGAAATTACGATAAGAAATAGAAAGAACAATATTTTTCAAACCTATATATCTCGTGAAGCAGCCCAAACTTTCAATAAAAGCTCAAAAACAGAATTCAGAAATGACCTGCACTAAAAAGTCAATTATGGTACTATTCACTTTACTCTCTATTTTGTCCTTATCGTTAAAACTCAAAGTCTTCATGCCCTTTTCATTAGTTTTCCTCATTTAATAATGTTATTTTAGCATTAAATTTATTAATTGAATGGGAATTAGAAGTGGTGCCTTTTGGTGAAAGATATGTCTATCCTAAGATGAAATTCAAATAAAAAGTTGCAACTTTTGACTAAAGTTTAGTCACATACGTTTCAAAGAGACGTCTCAACTTTTATAAATAGGAAATCCCTCCTATAGTTGTAGATTCACTTTTTCGTCATTTGCATAATCATAAATGTAGCGCACTACATATTAGAGTGTCGCATTGAATCCATATGAGAAAGTGTTCAACACAATCATGGTTCATTGGAGCCTTGTAATTTGGAATGCTACTATTATAAGGATGTGGTTATTGTATCCTATGAGACGAGCCATAAGCATCGTAGTGTGGCGTAAACTTGTTTTAAGAACAAAATATTGAACATCTACCTCAACCAATTCAGGTGTTTCTAACCCAATTCTCTTAACATTGTTTATTATTGTTTGAAGCAGTGTCAAAGACACAATAGTACAGGTAGGGGCGGCTACCCCTCTGACTGTTGGAAAACCCCATGAAGAACGAGGAATCCACCTTTTTGAATTGACACGGAAGCTGTGGATGCAAATTTCTTCCCCCTTATTCTTTGACAAAATTGCACCTACAAAACAAATTACACCTTTGGTCAAGGCCAAGAGCCTCACGCGCCCACGATGAATGGGAGGGCTTTGGCCGAAGAACCTCCAATGCCAAAGTTAGAATTTGAGAGAGGGAGTGTTTGGAGAATTTAGAGAATTTAGCAAGAATGTAGAACTTAGGTTTTGGAGAGAATAAGGGTGTTTATATAGGGGTGTGGCCGGCCCCTCTGGGAGGAGATGGATCGGCCACTTGGATGGTTTTTTTGGTGAGATTCATGATTTGTAGCTAATTAGTAAATTAATTGAATAATAAATCAATTAATTAGCTAATTAATATAATTAAGGGTAAAGTACAAAAAACTACCTCAACTATTGGTGTCACGACACTTTCATACCTTATTTTTTAAAATTGACAATGTCATACCTCATCTTTAGAATTTGTGTCAATGTTATACCTTCCGTTAGCTTGACCGTTTATTTCTCAGTTAAATGCTGACATGGCTTGATCCGGGACCTATTTTTTTATTAAAAAATAATAAAATATTATTAAAAACAAAAAAAATCATTTAATATTATTTAAATATTAAAATAATAAAAAAAAGTACATAAAAAAATAAAAAATAAACCTCTCCTTTGGTCCCTCCCCCCTCTCCCTCTTCCCTATCTTCCTGCAACCTAGAAAGAAGAAGAAGAGGAAGAAGAAGAAGAAGAAGAAGAGAAAAAAAAAAAAAAAAAACCCAAACCAAACCCAGTTTGTCCCCCTTCCCCCTACCACAGACCCAACCCCCTGCAACCTAGAAAGAAGGAGGAGGAAGAAGAAAGAAAAAAAAAAGCAAAAAATAAACCCAACCTAACCCGAAGGTGGAAGAAGAAGAAGAAGAAGAAGAAAGAAGAAGAGGAAGAAGAAGGAAAAAAAAAAATGGGAAACCCAGTTCGTCCTCCCTCCTCCTCCCCCCCCCCCCCCCCCCCCAAACCCACCCAACCTGCAAAAGAAGAACAAGAAGAAGAAGAGAGAAGGAAATAAAAAAAAAACCCAGTTTGTCCATCCCCCCGCACCCACCCTCTTCCCTCCACACCCATTCCCCCCCATTTTCGCTGCGCCCAGGTTCTCAACCTTCGAAATCTGCTGGCGAAGGTTTCTTGATTCCACCTTAACGGGATTTGGGTTTTTTTCTAGGTTTTTTTTTCTTTTTTTTTTTGGGTTGCAGGTAATGGGTGAGAGGTTGGGTGCAGAGGGTGGGTGCGAAGGTTGGGAGGTTAGGTGCGGAGAGTGGGTGTGGGGAGAAGAGGGGGTGGGGAGCTAGGAAAACAAATCGGTTTTTTTTTTTTTTTTCTCTTCTTTTTTTTTCTGGGTTGCAGTTGCAGAAAAAGGGAAGAAGATGAAGATGGGGAGAAGAGAGAGAGGGGGAAGGGGACGAATTGATGTTGGTTTTTTTTAATAACTTTTCTTTATTATTTTAATATTTAAAAATATTAAATGATTTTTTTTTTAGTTTTTAATAATTTTTTTAATAAAAAATGGGTCCTGGATCAAGCCACATCAGCATTTAACTGAGAAATAAATGGCCAAGCTAACGGAAGGTATCACATTGACACAAATTCGTAAGATGAGGTATGAAAGTGTCGTGACACCAATAGTTAAGGTAGTTTTTTGTACTTTACCCTATAATTAAAAAGGAATGATTTGGGGGTTACCTTGTAGAGAATATTTGATGAGGATGGATGAAGTAGGTTTTGAATAATACCTATTTTGGGCACTTTTGACTTAATTGAAGGATGGGTGTCCACTGCTCGCGCGTACGAGTTTCGGTGTTCCTCGAGGGTAATTTTGTCCTTTTTACCCTAAAATCCACGTGTCACCTCTATATTCTTCTTGATTATTTTTGGCTCTACAAATTCCCCCACACCTGCTAGGCTGCACGCAAGAAAGGGCAGCAAGTGTAGAGATCTCCAACTTTGATGCAGATTCTCGCTTGGACTTGGAATTAGATTATTTTAGGGAAGGGAAATAGCCTCCAAAGCCTATTTAAGCCTACCTTAAATAAGGGATTAAATCAACTTCGGAGGGTAATTATTTATCCCTACAAGAAAGAGAGAAAACTAGAGAATATTTGTTCCCCCTCCCCTAGAACTCTTCTTTGCTTGCTTGTGAAAAGAACTTGATTTCTTTGTCTTCTTGGCACCGTATCGATGTAAGAAAAACCTAATTCTCCTTGTCTTCTTCTTGGGTGGTGCTATCATAGGGCAGCCGTCATGGTGGTGCGACACGTCAGCTGACAAGAGCCAAGAGTCGGCTTGGCATGGGCTAAGGAGATGGTGTGGCAGGGGTCATTGCTTGTGCTACTCGGCTTTACTAAAGACAAAGACTAGCTCGGCATGGGCTGAGGAAATGGTGTGGCATAGGCCACGGTTTGAGTTGCGTCGTCTGGACTGCTTGCCAAAAATGAGGAAATTGCTTTAGTTTGATTTCTCAGCTATAGATAGAGCTGCTAAGATCAGAGCTACTAAAGATCTTCAAGCATTCGATCTTTTGAGCTATGTGGCCTTATCGCACTGGAAAGCAATTAGTTTACCCTCTCGCATTGGAGAGCTTACCTATATGGGTGTCGGGGGATTGGTTTACCCTCTCGCATTGGAGAGCAATTAATTTATCTTCTCGCACTGGAGAGCTTACCCATATGGATGTCAGGGAATTAGTTTACCCTCTCACATTGGAGAGCAATTAGTTTATCCTCTCACACCGGAGAGCTTACCCATATAGGTGTCAAGGAATTAGTTTACCTTCTTGCACTGAAGAGCAATTAGTTTACCCTCTCACACTCAAGAGCTTACCCATATGGGTGTCGGGGAATTAGTTTTACATCTCGCACTGGAGAACAATTAATTTATCCTCTCACACTGAAGAGCTTACCCATATAGGTGTCAGGGAATTAGTTTACCCTTTCACATCGAAGAGCAATTAGTTTTTTTTTCTTACCAGTCAGTGTTGTGAAAAACTAGCATTGATAGCCTAGACGGCTTTTTGGGCGACTATATAAAGAAACACCTTGACCCTATTTGGCAGATCAGATAAAGGATCAGATAGGATTAGTTCTATGGACCCGGGTGTTTGGCGTTCACTCGTACTAAATAAGGGCCAGATTAATTTAACCGATCTGCTTATTTAACACGGTATACGCCTGCTTAATAAAACCAACCAAAACGCTCGGATTATTTAGGCGGTTTCACTCTCCTCTCTCGCGAACTCGGCCCTCTCTCTCTCGCCTTCTCTCGGCATCGTCGTCCTCCCCATCACCTTCTCTCACCATCGTCATCCTCCCCGTCGCCTTCTATCGGCATCATCGTCCTCCCCGTCACCTTCTCTCGCCATCGCTGTCTTCGCTGTTGCCTTTTGTCACGCCGCTTTCTCTCGCCATCTTTGCTCTCCTAGTCCTTGTCGCCTTCCTCGTCGTCCTCTCCTTGTGGCCTTCCTTATCACCTACTCGCTATCCTCCCCTGCAACTAGGTCTTGCAAAGAAACATGGTGCGGCGGAGAGATGATTTCAATTTGGGATTTTTCTGCAACTGGCTATTTGAATTTATTTGGGATTCTTCTGCAGTCGGGGAAGAAGAATATGGGAGAGAAAGGGAGGGAGTTTGGGGGGGTGCGGCGGAGAGAGCTGGGGAACAATTATCTGGGATTCTTCTGTAGTCGGGGAAGAAGAAGAAGGGCAAGAGAGGGATGGTGTTTGGGGGGTGCGGAGAGATCTGGGAACCAAAAAATGATTTCGCTTTTTTTTTTTTTTAAATTTAATTTTAAGTTTGATTTCTCCTATCCAGTATAATACCAAACACAGTATAAATAATACAGTCATTAGTCCGATATTGCACCAAACGTCCGATTAAGTTAGTCAGTACTATCCGGTGACTATTTATCCTATCCGACAGAAATAGTAAATACAGTTCGAGCTGCCAAATGAGGCCCTATATATGTCCAACAGGAATGGGCTATAAACTAACTTAGGAATTAGGAGGCGCGCCTAAGCACTTGAGGTGTTGTTAAAGCGCCACCGAGGTGTTTGATTTTTTTTTTATTTTAAAAAACAAACAAAACCCAAATCGATATCGTTTTGGGCAGAGTTTTTATAAACTAAAACTCTTCTATCTTCTCCCACCTTTCTTTACATCAAAATTTCAAGTCTCAAGACAACGCTGCCAACCTCCAATCTCACCCGTCAACCTTCCACAAGTTCACAACAAATTTGTAATTTTAAATTTAAGGTTAGAGTTTCTCACCTACATCAAGGCAATGGCGAAACCAGAAATTCTCGGTAAGAGGGGCAAAATTTAAAAAGTTTAGGGTCTCAAAAAAATGTGAACATTCATTTGAGGTCTAAGTCCAGAATTTGCAAGAAGATTATTTGAACTACCCGTAATATTCATAGAAGAATTTGCACTAACCGAAATATTCAAAAGAGGATTTTGACTACTTAAATAGTCAAATGAGGGTTTGAACAACAATATTATTTGAAGGATGATTTAGCACCGTTTGCATCGTCATATTACTTAACTGTATAATTAGCAAAGTTTTAAAAGATGCTAAGCTCTAGTTGGGCGGTGGACATGACTTTACACTTAGGCAAGGACTTAGGCAAATTTGAATAAATTTATTATATACCGTATAAATAATTGTCTATTTATTATATAGTATATAATATCCGAAAAACATTGATTATAAAACATATGATATATAAAAATATTGACAATTTTTCTTTATTACTTTGTTGAATTTGATGGTAAGAGAAGAAAAAAAAAACAAATAATTACGAGTTCGTAATATTTTATAAATTATTTTTTAAAACTCGTATAAATTTATAGTGAATTTTAAGATAAATAACAGTGTCAAACAAGTGGCTTAAAAAATATTGGAAGAGTGGTCAAATTAATTGGACAATAATTAAAAAACAAAACAAATTGTAATATAAATGAGCAATAGCAAGTTATGTGGCGCAAATTGATTGGCCAATAGTTAAAAAAAACAAATTGTAATTCTGAAATGGCACGTGGGGTGGGATGGGAGAGAGAGAAAGTCTCACTCTTCTTCCTTTCTCTTCTTCTTCGTTAGAACTAGAAGGTCCAAAACCCCATTTCCAGAAGCTACAAAATGCATATCTTCGTTCCTCCTTTCTTTGGCCTAGGTTTTTTTTTTTTGGGAAAAAAGAGAGCCCGCGATCAGCCTGTGATACAATAGAGCAGGGAAACCCAAAAGGCCAGAAAACCAGATGGAATTTCATCACTTTTGACGAGACCAGAGGGGCGGAACCACCGCTCCTGTGCTTGATTTCCAGTGAGGGGAGGGGCGGCCGCCACTCCTCGCCCTCACGTAACTTCGCCACTGCATCGAGGTTTATGAAAAATTAATAATTTATGCTCCTACCTAGGCGAGGTAATCTATGAAGGTCTTGGTTTTGCCTTCGTCTTTTAAAACATTGTTCCCAATGGTAGAAAACGTTTTTAGTTTGAATCCCACTTCCTATTGATGATAAATTAAAATCTAGAAAGAAATTACAATCAGAACATCTCGGTTCTCAAGTAATAGACATGAGACCACATTTCAAATCGCGGCCATATTTTAGCCAAAACGCAAAGTTAGACAATCATTTATATTTCCAACTCGATCCCACTTTGATTATGTATTAAAGATGTGATCAGTTGCTTGTAGTGAGCTTTAAGAAAAACAGATGTAAACATTTTCCATATTCGAAGCTAGGTAGATTCTGTAATTTTTCTTTTGATCCAATCGCCGTCAAAAGGATCATGTATTTTATGCAGGCAATAGAGATAAAGAATGGAACTTGCAGAGTTCAAATTCTTGCCTTCCAAAAATTTACGATAACAATGTACAACCCATTAAGACGAAAAATTCACGATGTCAGTTTCATACAAGCCGTGGGACGCTCCTAGGACAACTATTTACGATCCAATCACTTCATTACCACGAACTAGTCATTTTTTTTTTCATCTCACTTGGTTGTTTGGAAATTAATTAGAACAAGATAGTAGTATTTTGATGATGACTACGTGCAGGAGGAGCTTGCGGTGATGAGGATGTGATAAAAGAAGGATATGGCCTGGACACAGCAGCGTTGAGCGAGGTTTTATTCAACAAAGGGCTGTCTTGTGGAGCATGCTATGAAATCAAATGCGTCGACAACCCTCAGTGGTGCAAGCCAGGACATCCAAGTCACAGCGACCAACAACTGCCCCCCCAATTGGAACGAGCCAAGTGACAATGGAGGGTGGTGCAACCCTCCACGTGAGCATTTTGATATAGCCAAACCTTCGTTCATCAAAATTGCCGAGTACAAGGCTGGCATTGTTCCGGTCATGTACCGTAGGGTTCCATGCCTGAAGAAAGGAGGAATTAAATTCACAATAACTGGGAATCCATATTTCAACCAAGTGTTGGTGTGGAATGTGGGAGGAGCCGTGGATGTGACCGGAATGCAAGTGAAGGGCAGCAAGAAGCTCAAATGGACAACGATGAAGCGGCTATGGGGTCAGAAGTGGGAAACTGACTCCAAGATGGTTGGCGAGTCATTGACCTTCCGAGTCAGAGCGAGTGATGGTAGATACTCAACCTCATGGCATGTTGCTCCAAGCAATTGGCAGTTTGGCCAAACCTTCAAAGGCAAGAATTTCAGGTAGAAATAAACTTGTAAATAATGTTAATGTTGTTTGATTTATGGGAAGTGATTTTCACACATCTTCTTTAGCTTTCCACACATTTTTCTTTATTTATAGTCATTAAATTGAATAAATCAAACAAAATCAACATCCAAAATTAAACATAAGTGTGTAAGAAGCTAAAGACGATGTGTGAAAATTATTTTCCTTATTTTTTATTATGTAAAATTGTAAATATTTGCTTTGTCGGAGATTTACCTCTCATCGTGTAAATAAATAAATAAATAAATATATATATATATATGTATATATGTATATATGTATATATGTATATATGTTTGTATGTATGTATATATATAAAGTGTAATTTACCTATTGTTTTATATGGTCAACATTTCCTGTTTAGGGATAACCTTTTCAATCTTGGCAAATTTGTGGTTTCGTTTTATAATAATATTTCGGACAGCCAGGTTTTTATATCCACAATAGTTTTCGGCAAAAGTTTTCGTCATGACGGATGTGTGCAGTGAAATCCAAGGTTTCATAAAGAGGATAAGACAAAATTTCGAATTAAAATTGGTCGTGTGACAAGCAAAAGAAATGTGGAAATAATAATGTTATTTTTACCATCAAATTATCACAATATAACATGTGATGTGATAGGGGCACGTTAAAACCTTAACATCTTACACCACATTATCATTACACTTAAAACCTAATCTCTTACACCACATTATTTTAAAAAATAACATTATTACCATCAAACTTTCTTGTAATGTATATCAATTAATTTTTTAAAAGTTAATAATCAAACTTTATTTTTCTCTACACCTTTGATGCTATTCTTACCATCAAACTTTCTTTTAATATGCTCATTAATTTTAAAAAAAATTATTTATTCTTCTAGACACACTTTATTCTTGGAGAACAAAATGATCACCCCCACATACCACTTAAAACCCTAACCTCTTACACCACATTGCCATTACCACTACCATTGTTGCCACCACCACCACACCACAATCCCATCACCATCACCACCACTACTATACCTGTCACCAGTACCACCATAACCACAACTCCCACTGCATCCTTGTCGCCACCGCCATCATCACAACCATAAACATAACTGCCATCACAACCACAACTGCCACCATCGTCGTTGTCGTTGCCTCTACCACTATTGTTACCTTTACAACCCAACCACCACACCCCTTTATTGCACCATCATCACAACCATTGTTCTTGCCATCGTTGGCGTAGTCAGGGCCCACACTATCAGGTCCATTTTTGTCATTATATACAATTGTATCACTTTTATATTAAAATTTGCCAAATCTTTTTACATTGCTTTTCATACTCACAAGTCACAACACTTTTAGAAATACAGTTATCAAACGATCAACTGTTTTATTTTGCAGTTGATTATTCTTAAAACACAATAGAAACTTCTTTTTTTTTTTTTTTTTGTTTTAAGTCATAGCAATTCCAAACTGGCTCTTAGTCATGTGAAATGGTGGATTCCCATGTTTATTTTAAGGATGCATAAAAATCAATTATCAATGACACACCCTGACCCCGATGTCTAGGTGAACACCAAAATCAAAGTGTAATGGCCGTCACCCAGAATGTGACGTAGCCACAACATGCTGCCGATACAATAATAAAATAACTTTGAATAATTTACCAAAAATTCGGTAGAGTTTGCTTTGAAATTTGGTTCTGGCCTAAATTTAAAACCTGCTTAAAATATTATAATTACTTTAACACAACATCCCCTAAGGGCCACATCGAATGGGTTATCAACCGTCCGCTACTTGCATGATAAGTTGTTCAGAGCATGGCATATGTTTTACAACAAAAACGGAAGACGTGAAGGTGCTAAGAAATCTGAAACTCTCATCCTATCATGAATGGACATTCATACAAACAAAAAGCACTTTAGGGAGTAGTCCTACTCGATACGGTTTAGGACGCGAACCTAATGATATGTACCTTGCGAACCTAATGACGCGAACCTAATGATATGTACCTTGCTGTTTTGGTTTATAGTTCGGACTATAAACCAAAACATGAATAAGTTGGGACTCTAACCCAAAACATGAATAAGTTGGGATTCTAACCCAAAACATGAATAAGTTGGGACTCTAACCCTAAATAATAGTTGAGTTTGAAATTTAACGAACGTCATGACAATAATGTATACGGCCGTACGAGTAAGGCGCTATGATGTGAGTACATGCCTACGAAGTAGTGTATAAGATCATAATCCAAAACGATTACCAAATACATGATCATGCCTAGTAGTGAAAGCAGTATCTCAAAGAATCGTTTTTATAAAAATTCATCAGCTACATCATGTTTCCAACAGTAAACCAAGTAAACGAATGATCATAATCATATTTAAAATCATTTATATAGATATGAATATAATGAAAACCATTTTTGAAATCAAATTTCCACTCACCTCCAGCTAGCTCTCGCTTGATAGCCTAGTCTTTACCAATCTTGGTTAACTTTGTATCTAGACTGAATCATAATAATAGCACGTCTTGAACTCGGACACCCGATACATCATTTAATTTTATTTAGTCTTATGGTTGCATCTAATTTTCGAGTTAAACTGCTTACGTACTTTGTGAACAGATCAAGCCAATTGTAGCTCACCTTCTATAAGAGAATTTCAACGTAAGCTACTTGCGTTATTCCCAAAATGAAATGAAATGACAATGGGAAGAATCTGCCCTTTTTCTTTGCACTTCCTTTCCGTTATCGTAAAGCATCTGCATACACTTAATTCCCACATAGAAGTTCATATTTTCAAAATCCACAACAACAATAAATCTGCCAACTATTTAAAATTAACCAACAACTTCCAACGTCACTTGACAAAAATCACAGCCAAGGTAAATAATTCTTAAAATTAACGGGTTTAGGGTTTTTCTCCGATTTTTATTTCAATGTCTTCAATCCACACTACACCTTAGCTGCTCTACCCTGCGACTTCCTCTGTGTTTTCACTACGAACAAAGATCTCTCACATACAACTCAAAATTCGAATTAAAAGGCTTGACTCTCAAACTTTTCAAAAAAAGAGAAACTTGGGAATATGGAATATCCACTTAGATACTCTGGAAGCCCATCAAGAGAGGAATAATTTTCCCTCTTGAGTCGAGACCCAAATTCGGCGAGATTGGCCGGAATAGGCATAAAATGGCGGGGAACCATCGAATTAGAATCTCTGTGTACACTTTGTTTCAACGTGTAGGTATGATATCAAATCTAAGAGGGCCTCGATATGAATCGGAGAGCCTCTGATGTTATGTTATTTGATTGTATAGCCTAAACCCCAATCCCTCTATCTAAAACACACCAAGAAGAAGTGATGTCTTCCGGGAAATTAAAAGGATAACCAGAAAAAAAAAAAAAAAAAAACCAAGGATTAAAAAAAGATTAGGAGTTACAAACCGTTTCCGATAAGAACAACTCCTACAAATTTGGTTCCCTTATAGGTTAATTCTATAGCCTAATGCAACACTTCCTCTTCTCCTCAAAATTCAAAAATCAAAACGCATAAATAGATGCACCCTAGTCAATTGATCATTAATCAAAGATATAAAATGGCTACACGAGTGAAAAATTACACTCTTTGTTCTCGCCTCAAACAGTGCCCAAAAGTTCACTTCATAGCTATCATCGTCTGTATCCCTATCTACGTGCTGGGAATCCTGTTTTTCCACGACCAATATAAGTTGACTCCCGCAGAGCCCTGTTTACGGCTCGACTCTTCCACCGTGAGCAAACTCAACTCGAGTGGCTCCGAGTTAACCGCCACGTGGGACATGACGGTCGTCTCGGTGAACCCTAATCGCGTGCTTGCCATCTCCTTCGACAGCCTGCAAGTCACCATCTCGTACAAAACGGACACCGGCGACAACGGCAGAGACGTCTTGCTCACAACGAAGCCGGTGCCTCCTCCTCCTTCGCCTTTAAATACAAAAACCTCGACCGCTCACAGCTTCAAGATCGAAACGGTGTCCGCTTATGTAGGCGATTACGTGGCCAATCAAATCTCCGAAGGGAGAGCCCGTGGATCGGTGAAATTCGTGTTTGGCATGCTAGGTTATTATAGGTACGTCAATACTTCGCGGTGGTATTTGACTAGGCGTAGGTTAGAGTTTGGGGTGTTCTGTTGCTGGGTCGAGTTCGGGTTTTCACCGGGTAATTGGACCGGGACATTGACAACGATGGATGAGTCGAGGGCATGCGTGGATGATCCGATAACAGTCCATTTCAAGTAGAGATGTGGTTATAACTTATGTTGGTTGCCGTACATTTTGTTAATTAGGGTTTTTTTCTTTCTTTCTTTCCCTTGTTTATTTATTCTTAAAAAGTATGCAGTTAATCCTTGCTTGATTCGTAATGAAGATTATGGTGAAATTGTTCGTGTTTACCTATGTCACATTTTTTTGTCCTTAAAGTACCTCTATATAAAGCCGTTACCGATCATTTCACTGTCCTTTACCGATAGTTTTGCTGTTCGTTACCAATCATTTCGCCGTCCGCTACCGATCGTTTTGCCATTACCAATTGTTGGAATTCCTTTGTCCCACATCGGTAAGAGGGAAGGAGAAAAAGCAATTTAAAAGGAATTACTCCACTCTAATTAACACCAAGGCCCTTTGTGATAAAACCCCACATCTGGCTGATTGCCTAGGTGATAAAGTGGGGATAGTATCACTGTTGTTGGATTGGGCCCTCAGTACGTCGACCTAAAAAATTCGACACCGATTGTTTTTGTTCGCAGTGACCGATCGTTTTTGTTTTGCATCGTTTTCGTTTCGCCCACCAAGAGTTTATGCAACGCGTATTTTTTGCTATGCTCCCTGAAACTCGATTTAATCTCATTTTCCCTTTTGAAAAAAAATTTCATCCCTTTACATCTGGTAACTCATCCTTTGGAGAATAGAAAACTTCCTCGAAAAGTTCAAGGTTGGTTATATACATCCAATCCTCACATGCATTTTCTTAAACCAATAGAAAGAAAAGTGAGAGAATGAGAGCACTCTTTTTTATAGTGAAGATTACTCATCCTTAGAGTGAAAAGATTGAGTTTTAGTTTTCAATGAGAGAAGACTAAACACCACCACCAAAACTTGCCACCGGCCTCCTCTTGAGCAAGAGTGCTCTAGCTTATCACTCTTACTCATCATCGATCCATACCTTAATTTTAAGATGGATTACAGCGGTTTGATTCTCATGAAGATGTGTACGTGGGCAATCTACTCATCCAATTCTTAGATGCGGCCAACAAATATTCAAACGTGTTTGACACACCCTAACCCGATTAGCCGTCAAACAAGATGTGCCAGCCATCACAAAATTATTGACGAAGCCATAGGTAAAGATTAAAAACTGTGTGACAATTAGAACCAAGGAGCTCAATTTATTAAAATAACTAAAATTATCTTGCAAGGAAGGTCAAACTACAAATAACCTCCCCTTGGAGACTTTGTAAGTTTTTTCTCTTTTATTACATGTCACATGAGTTAAGTGCATATAGTCAGGGGCGGATCTATTGAGGGACCTGGGTGGTCTCGGGACCACCTGGAAGCTCAGATAATTGGCTGTGAGGACTTCCAAGGGCCAGCCAAGTTTGGGCAGTGGTGGAGGGGAAAAGCAGCGGCTGCTTCTAGCTTTCTGCCAAACCAGAAGAAGAGAAGAAGAAGACTATTTACTTTTTAAACGGCATCCTAGGTCACAACGTAACGTAGAGCATTAAGTAAATCGGTGAGTATTGATGTATTGTTTGAGAACACCATCCTAGGTCATGTGGAAGGCTGAGAGCGTCACCATTTTTCATTATAAAAAAAAAAAAAAAAAAAAAAAAAAAAAACACAAAACATAAAGGGTTCGATTTTCAAACAATTCCACTCTACCCAAATTAACTCCCTAGTCCCAAATCCCCGTTCCCTAATATTCCCACCCCACCCAACCAAAGGCCACCATCTCTTCTTCGTTCTCTTCTTCAGCCTTCACATACATTTTAAGATTAACTTGATATTTATATTCATTCAATGCATTTAAGAAGTGACTTTTCTCAATTGTAAGGGATTAGTGATCTTACTAAAAAAAGGGTGAAAAAAGGGTTGCATCAAATTGTTGTCTATATTAAGATTAAGAATAAAAAGTTGTCGTTGATCGTTTAATGTTTTAATGTTATTTTCATCTAATTTTTTTATCTTTATATTAGGACCACCCGATGTTAAAATCCTAGATCCGCCACTGCATATAGCAGTAGTAAATCTAACAGTATTTGCAATAGTGATGTTTAACTATAACCGTAAGTTCGGTTATTTATTAGTACAATTAGATAAACATTTATCTGGTGAAGTGTGAGTGGATCATAAACATTTTTCTAGTAAAAAAATTTCAATTGACTAACCCCCATTTTTGAAAACTCATAGTTTAAAACTACATAATTGTTTCTACCATAATAGAGAAAATACAGTTGGTCATAAATAAAAAATCATACTTGATAATAGTGGCAAATCCAGGATTGAACCTTAGGGGCCTCAGTGTTAAATACAAATGTTCTCTATAAAAACAGAGTGCGAGTACGCAAAAAAAAAAAAAAAAAAAAAAATCAGTTTATTCTCTGAGGCATTTCGTCGAACACTTGATTGGCTTGTTGTCACCAGCTAAACTATGTTGCACACATGTCAACATATATTGGCATATGCCAAAGCAATCTAATGAGTGATATAAAGAGAATTTATCGAGTGCTGCTGAAGCAACCTGTCAAGATATGCCTAACATGCATTACATTAAACATTTAGTAAGAACAAAAGAGATATGTACCAAACATTTGGTCCCTATTTCCATCCACCCTTGTTTGAGGAACTGCAAGACATTACTAGCATCTACTAGTGCAAATACATGCACATGTCTCTACAGGGTGTCTACTTGTGTATCTAGCATTTACTAGAAATATTAAAACATTTAATTATCCTACTTCGTAGATAGATCTATACTCAATAAATGGCAACCATTTGGTGAAAATAAATCACAATATAAATATAAATCATTAAGTGTCATGTACTCATCACGATTTCAAATCTAGTGTCGTTCAAGACCTTACCAAAAACATGTAAGTTTAACAAAATGTGTTCATCAAAACATTTGGAAAGGGATCCAGTCACAAAAACTTGGATCGTTCTTCCACAACATGTGCCTTCCTTTCGTTATGATTAGTTGAGCTTGCACCTTTAATAATACCTTTAGTCCCTTTACTAAACAAATAAGGTTTTTCTAAGTGTAAACTCGTTTATTTCCTCCGATTTGTGAAAATGTAGTACCTCACATGATTCGGGACATGGAAGAACATTAGGATAGGTCTTGAGTCCCCACACACCGACGTACGGATGTCATGCACAGTCGCACGCCACCTTGTCGCCAGTGAACGCATCGCCGTTGTCGTCGCTGTCGCTTGGGAATGTGCCATTAGGTTTCAATGAGATACATCTTTATTTTTCCATTTTCCTTGTTATGCTGGAAGGATGATCAGCACATGAACATCTTAATATGGCTTCCCCTTACTATTTCTTTGCATGACCAACACACCTCTTTAAATTGTCACAGAAAAGGGAAAATTTGGCTTTTGGTTTTCATCAATTGTCGTGGCACTAGTAGAAAATATTATTTGCTCGACAAAATTTTACGCGACGAAGCAAAATTTGTCACTATAGATAGTCAAGCGCGAAGAATGCGAGACACCGTTGCGCAATATTGTCAAACATTGCGCGACGACAATTTTCATCTCAAAAAAGATCTTTGCACGACGAAAAAACAACATCGTCGCGCAAACTGCGGGAAAAAATGCGGGTAAGTCTTTTTTTCTTTTCTTTTTTTTTTTGCGGAAAAAAACAATGATGCGACGAAACATTTCCCACTGAAGTGTGGCACAAAAAAATGTTTGTCGCACAAGTTTTTTACTCATGTTCAGTTATCTGAGTCAAAGGATTCAATGCCATTGAATCAGAGAAATCAGTGCGGCATTTATTGAGGGATTTTGCGCAGCGAATTGTTTGCCGGGCAAGGTGGCGAAGCTTCCTATAAATAACTAGTTTCGCTGTCGATATTTCTCAAACCTTTTCCTGAATTACAATTGTAGTTGTTATTTAAATTTAAGCGTAATGGCAGACTCATGTGATCGTCCGTTGATAATAATGAAGGGTGAAAGTTTTGGAAAAGGTAATACCCAGTAAAGTGGAAACAAATAAGCCCATGTCCACGTGGGCATATAAATGGGTTAATTCCTCCTATTTTTTCATTTCTCTCCCTATCCATACTCTCTCTAAAGTGGGAAATTGACAAAAACCAAGAGAGCAAAGACCTGTAGCTGAGCAAATTCCTGGTTGATATGGTCACGCATCTGGAGCTTTCCTTTGAAGATCTTGAGAGCCTAAGGGCAGTACTTGTACTGACTGGAGTGGGGGCGACTTTTGGAGGTGGAGAATCGGCTGAGACATTCAAGGAAATGAGGGGTCTAGCTGCAGAGGAAAAGGCAGTGAACGCCATCGTCGTCGATCTCTGGTGGCTGTAGGAGCGCTTGAAATTGACGTTCCCTAATTTTTAGGTTTTTAGTAGTACAAAATTTTGATTGGGTGAATTCCAAACATTGAGCAAGGCAATAATGAGTTTTTCTCCTCTCTCTCATCTCTCTCTCTCTCTCTCTCTCTCTCTCTCTCTCTCTCTCTCTCTCTCTCTCTCTCTCTCAGTTTTCCCTTTTCTTCGTAAAAGTGTGAATCCATATGGGTTCTTCTTTGAAGGCGTAATTTGTTCCTATAAAGATTAATCCATATGCGATGTTGATTTAGAGGGTTGTGGGGGAGGGGTACGAGGAGGAGGAGAAGAAGAGGAGAATGAGGGGAAGTGAAGACGAAAGTCTGGTACAATAAGAGTTTGGTGAGGAAGGAGAAGATCCCAGTTTTTTCATCAAACTCATTGTGTTACACGACATGCACATGATATGCTTACATATCTGAGCCAACCCAAAAACTCAGAGCTCATAACTCTATCTTCGAAATAAAAGAATGAAGTAATCACTTGTGAGATTTTACATTTTATATGTGGGTATTTTTGTCATTTCGCTTTTGTACATGGCTCTTATTTCAATTATAAGATAAAAAAATGGGTCATTTTTGGCAATTTCCCTTTTTAGTTGTGTTGGACCACTTACTTTAGTGTGAGGAAGGTTTTAGCTTTTATGTGCAATGACAAATTGGGTAGTTCATCGAAAAAAAAAAAAAAGACAAATTGGGAATTATCAAAAAATTTTTGTCCTTAATATTAAAATGGCACAATTTTTGGTTGTTTTCATTAGTTTTCCAAAAGAAAAAGATTCATGAATATTAATCACAATACTCTAGACTTCGCAAAACTTTTCTATTTACTGTTTTAACTTGTTATCTTAATGAGTCATATCGCATCAATTTGTTATATTAATGTGTGAAATAATTTAAACTTGAATCTAATGAATTAAAAAAATGGGTGACACCACCCTATCCATGTCTTTTGTTAACCATTTATTTATTTATTAGCTAATGGAACTTGAAACTTTATGTAAAGGGCCAACTCCCAACAACAATCAACATGACCAAAAAATCTCGTGATAATTTTCTAATCATGTACTACAGAATAATAACTGTTTGAGATCTAAAGTTAGTGAGGGGCTCTTGAAACAAATTTATTGAAATAAGAATGTAACTACCACTAGATTGAAAAAAAAAATCTATAAGTTGAAACAGATTGTAGTTTGTATATGAATTTAAAAAATAATTGCAAGTCTAAAAAAGTATCAATAAATATACAACTGAAAAGAACAAATGCTCAATCTATTTATCAAATACAGTTATAAGATAAATAGATGTATGTAGTCTAATATTCGAGTGGATAAAATGTTGGGTTTCTACCCATGTATCTTGAATTCGAAGCTTCTCAATCCTAAATTACTGTAATAGTTTCGAACTCGTCCCCTTTTCCTTAATAATAAGAAAAAGATAAATAGATTTTTAAACAAAATCAAGTGGCATTTTATCGTAGTGACTGAAAACAATCATACCTATGCATATTCTGTGGATTCAATCTGGATTGATTCCCCTCCACCATAACAACAAACTATTTCTCTCCTAAAGAAAATTTTCAATTTTTATTCTTCTGTTACAAAAATAAATGATAGTAATGATGGGTGGTTCGAATTCAAAGGAGGGTGAGAAAGTTGGTTTTGCATTTAAAAAAATCTAGGGAGATATGTACATGGGTAGGTTTGGTATGGTTACCGTACCAAAACGCTCATACCAATTATCGTACCAAAATTTTAGTTTGACAAATTCATTGATCAATTCTTCAAGCTTGAGATGTAGAAGAAGCATTTGGAGGAGACATTGAGTTTGAACTTATACAAGGTTGAGGTTGAGCTTGTGTCAAGCCTACATTACAAACAAAGAAAACATATTGGTAGCAATTAGAACAAGAATTAAAGTTGAAACCGTTTATTATTGAATTGTTATATATATATAGGATCAAGGGACAAATATTTTAACAAACATTTTTACACTTCCTTGTAGTCTTTAGATTTTATAACATTCAACGGTCTAGATTAAAAGTGATGTAGAGAGTTTTAAACACTAAATGACTTGGATGATGATGTGGATTATAACTAACAAAGAAAACACTAATCTAAATTAAAAATTAATATCTAATAGGATAAAATTGAAAAAACCAATAATCAAACTTTGAACCTAGCGTAAAAAATAAAAAAAAATAAGAAAAACAAAAACATGAAAATACTGTAACCTCCATCTCCCTCCCTACAATGCGTTGGATGAAATCTCCTCTTTCATTTTGTAAAAAAATGAATCCTAATAAATAACTAAAAAGGAATGATTAAAAAAAAAAAAGGTGATACCAGGGATAGGATTAATACTCAACGGAAATGAAACTGCTATAATAAAAAAAATTGAAAGCGTAGACGAATGAAATCAAGTTGTTTGTTTGATTCAAAAAGCTAAAAGAAGTAGAAAAATCATCAATGACCAAAATTGACAAAACTAAAAAGATTTTGTAAAACCTAATTTAATCACCCTACATATATGAACAATAATATACAATTTAGGGTTTTGTACGTTTTGCTTATGTAATGAAGATCAAGAGACAAATAGATTGATTCGTTGTAGAAGGCATCAAAATTTCATATCAATCCTATGAAAGTCGCAGACCTTATCGGCAAAGAGGGAGATAGAGATTACAATACTTCGAATCAATGGAGTTCTACCTTCTTCTTGTTTGCACGCTTAAAACTAGGGTTTCTTCCTTGCGAAGGAAGCAGGTCAAGGTTCTCACACCCAGCACGCAACCCCACTTTTTCGTATGGAAATTCTAGTAGGGCTACCCTCATTTGGAGCCCCGACTGCACAGCACGAGTCACAACGTTTTGAAATCGCGCGGCATTGTGCGGCGTAGTGATGATGGTGATGATGATGCCTCTTTGCGCCAAGAGTCTGGCGATGTCGATCATCGGTATCATGTGGCCTTGGGCCATGAAAGGAAACACGACAAAGTGAAGCTGGGGCTCTCCGGACGCTATGGTATTGGGAAGAAAATTGGATAGACAGATTATCATATATGAAGCAGGAGGTTCTCATGTTACTCGAGGGATATAGTATCTCTCTCTTGCTACTGGACAATGATGCAATTTGCTGCTGCTGATCCTAACATTTCTCTCTACTCAGTTATGTGGACTCTGTTAAACCACTTCACATAACTTGCTTCCAATTTCGTGCAGTCCTAGTGAACACAAAAAACTACGTATAACGACGAGAATGATGCAATTGCGCGACATTTACGCGTAAGGAATTCAACACCCAATAGATTTACGAGAATGATGCAGTCGCGCGACATTTACGGGTAAGGAATCAACACCCAATAGATTTACAAGAATGAGGCAGTCGCACAACATTTACACGCAAAGCTTATGGGACCAAATGGAGTCTCGCGGGTGAATAAAACTGACAATTCAATATCAATAGATGGAGAGGCAGGAAATATTACATATTATGGCCAAACACGACTCCGAATCAATCAACACACTAATATTCAGAATTGCCTCAAAACAATAAACCATGAAACATCTCAAACCACATCTCCTTTGTGTTCAAGTTACAAATCGTTTTCCTAAAACCTGTAAAACCGATAGTACGTGAAAACCACACGAATGTACAATCTCCGAGATGACGTTTTGAGTGGAACAGAATAATGTTACATCTATAACACACAAAATACACAAGCGACCCGAGGTAAATGTTTGATTTACAATGATACAACACAATTGACATGATTTACAACAATTCGATTAATTTATGGCCCCGGTAACCCTATATATTGAAGGTCAATGCTGAATTTCACGATTCTCCTACGCTGCTTCGTTCTGCATCTTGCAATGGGACTTCCATTTCACAGTCATCAAAGATCGTGATGTGTTTCCTTGCACACAGGTGAAGATGATCAATTTAATTTCTCCTTTATGGCTTGCTACTTCATTCTAGACTGAAAAGTCATGGCCCTTTGGTATTGAGTGACTTGAGTCCGTACGATCAACTCGAGCTGATTTCCATGAGGATGACTTCGAGAATTTTAATAATAAACCCAGAGCAGAAGAGCACGTAGCTCTCATGACTGCATCTGCTGACTAACTCATTTTTCCTACTAGCGTTTTGAATACCTAGATTTAGACATGAATTTTTGTGAGTATACCATGTTACTCTTGGTTATGATGGGCCATGATATAAAAAGATAGCACTCGTGTCTGAAACTTACCAGCGCATAATATTGATTCAAGATGTGCTGATCATCGGACAGAGATAGCGTACAGCTGGAGAAGTATATAGCATTAGCCTGAATTATCAGCCATGGTGCATCGAATGCCTGCCGTATCAAGAATGTAAGTCAAGTCATTTGAGTACCCATATTGTGAAAAGAATAAAAGGGTGGTATAACCATCTGAATTGCAAAGATTATACCCATAAAATCATAGGGCTTTCATACCATAGTTATGATGCTAAATTTACTAGCCATTTAGCATAGCAACCAAAAAAAGAAAAAAAAAATTGTATTGAAAATGAAGGTTTTCCAGTCGAAACCTGTATTGTAGATGCTGAACAAATTGCTTTGTGAGGTCTCTGACAAAACCCTCGTAGTCAGTTCTGAAAAGAGAAAAGTTGGTGTGACTTCATTTATCGCCAGATAAGGTTACTGTCATAATCATCTCATAAATTCAGTCCTCTGATAATATGTCAAGACATACCGATGATCATAATTGAAAGAATGCATGTTGAACAAGGGGAGGAGTCCATCCATTTCCAGTAATGGGGCAATTTGTTTCAGAGTAGTCTGTTCACCAGTTCAGAAAAACAAGTGTACAATGTCTCCATGCATCTTCATGCACAGAAGAAGTAATAACGGTAAGCAATTACCCGGCAAGTCTGTCTCACGCTAACGTCATCATCATGCAAATGCAGAACCAAGCGTGGGATTACGGTATATACCTGGACATAGTATTACATTTTATAACTATACGAGCTTTTAAATGAAAACCTCGGTCAAGTTTCCATGTTATTCATATATAAATAATTAAGTGGTAAAAAGTTCTGAACAAAACTGTGCAACAAGTTACTTTCTGAAATAGGCAGCCAAAAGAACGAATGAGAAGCATGAAATGATAATCTCAATAATTTCTACGCTCATATGACAGTTCTTCAAAAGGAAAGAAAGTTCTTCCTAAGATCAGAACAAGTAATAGACCTGCTCGAGAAATGCCTCATGTTGCAGACCAATTCGATAGTTACTTAGTGCTCCAAAAGCTGCAAAAGCATTAGCTCGCATCTTCGCATTTGTACATATCTGTTCCATGTAATTAGTCAATGTATCAGCACAATAAAATGATGTACGCTACAATATCTGTTCCAAACATGTTGTAATTAGTCAATGTATCAGCACAATAAAATGAAGTACGCTACAAGCAACATGTAAGATGCCATCTGATTTCCAAATAATAAGTGACATTACATGGATATCCTTTGGCTGACAGTTTGTTCTAAAATGACTTCTAGGAAGAAAGGGAAGGCGTACATTGTTCAGCCCACCTATTTTTCTGTTCTTCGACGAACTTCAAATTTTCCATGCTCTTAATTCTTTTTAAATCTATACTTGCAATATTTAACTGATAGTCTAATACCAAAATTAGTTAAAGTAACTTTGAGAAGAGATGCTCCTATTAACTGCAATCACAACTCAATTAATTTGGAAACATTTAAACAAATGTAAATTGTAATCAAGATATGGCAACGAAAGTGGAAACCGCATTTAATCAGATGTAATCCTTGAATGACCAAAGAAAAAAATGAAAGAGGCAGCAAGAACCAAGAAAATAATTTGTGCACCAGTATACTGAGAGTGAAGTACTGCACCTGAAGATTTCGAAGCCACATAGAAAGACTAAGCAAAATGGGATCCACAGCGTCCTTGGGTGACGACTCAAGCATCTATTATATTAAAAATGAGTGCTCAATATTGAATTAATACTAAAGATTAATAATTACCAAGGAAAAAAAGAGTGATCTAAAGAAAATTCTTAATATTTATATGACACACATGCTAATATTACACCCATCAAAAGAAAAGGAGGGAGGAATTCACCGTGAGCAAGCAAGAAACTGCAGTTAATTGCACAGATTAATTGGAATCATCTAGCAAAGCTAATATTACACCCAGAACTTGAGGTGTGTACTGCAACATCTGCATAGATGGTATCTGCGACTCAAAAGTTCAAAATGTCAATTCCTCCAGAATCATAGAATGAACGGTGAAGAGAAAAAAAATGAAATAAGATTTAAAACACGCAGTAGGGCATACAATTCATTGTGAAGGACAGAGAAATAATGACACCAATTTCAGGCCGGCAGACAAACAAAGCCAGGCTTCAGAATGGACATGTAATTACAGGATATCGTCCAAAGACCAATAACGCTATTTAGACACACGAAACTGACACACTAGTTGACAATCTCTAACAGAGGTGTCTTGATAACATTACTCAACTCAACCAAATAATACTCTCTTCTCTTAAGGCCTAAGGAAATGCAACACATTTTCTATCAAAATATTCCAAATAAATTTTTTTAGAAAAAAGTAATGCTCCTCTAGCTTGAGACTGATAGAACCAAAAGATGTGAATGCAAGCACATACTAATTAGTGAAAAGTAAGAAATTATTCATTTTTGGATAAGGTAACCACTTAATTTTTGGATTGAATAAATCAAAGGAGAATTAAGGAACATATATAACATGGTGTGTAAAAGGATACAATGTATGCGTGGAAATCATTTCCCACTGGAAAATTATGGAGGTCAGCTTCCCAGAAAAAAGCTAAAAAAGATATAAAAGAAAACTAAATAGGAACATGCACAGAAAAACCAAGCACTTTCGCAAAAGATTCACTTAACTTGTACTAGTCCTCTCAAACACAAGCGCCTGACTGTTGGAGATTCATCTGAAACATGTCGACACAATACCTCCACAATCTGCTCCAACAGGGATCCAAACCCATCCCAGTGTTAGTGTATAAGCATTGAGCTAATCTGAGTTTAGGATAAATAAGCTTTGTATTTAGTTGTGTATCCACTTTGGTTAATTTCACCAAGTGTAGGGCTCATATTGTAATTCTGTCTAAGTGACATGTGGAAGGATCCTTGAACTTAGCTAGATGTGTGGCTGAGATTATTTCTGTTTGAGATGGTGGGAATCCTTATGCATAACTAAGTTAAAGAATATAGAAAGAAAAACATTCTCTCTGCAATTTCTGCAAAGAGTAAAGCATCCAAATCCATCTCCATTTTTTCTGTGATTAATTCTTTCTTCTTTCCTCAAATTAACACACACTAAATCAAACTTCATCACCCTGCATTATCAAGAATATTAACTAATAAGAATTTGGAATCAAAGGCTAACAAAATTATTCAACTAATAACACAAAAATGCATGAATTAACAATGAGCACAAAACAGGTTAAAATGCTTGCAAAGAACTAAGATCCCAAGTACACTAGAAACTGAACGAAATAGAGTAAACAGTGGTTACTATGCACATATTATTTGGGTATACTTTATTAATTGTATCCTTTTCTATCACATGCGTAAACATGGACAGGAACAATGATACGGACCGAGATAATTACCAAGATGAACAGAAAAGTAACAAATTGCTGAGAATAATGACATGATGGAAACAGAGTTCGAAACAAGAAGATCCCACGATACAGACATGTCATGGAAATAACAAAATTTTAATGTAACCAACAAACTGTAGTGTGTCTTGGTTGACATCCAACGCATACCAGTAGCGGACAAACTCTGACAGTGCAGCTGCTGCAGCTTCCCTTTGGTATCTTTGGTGTCGATTTAATTATTTACTTAAAATTACACATATGCTTCGAACCTTTAAATAAAAAAGGTGGTGTCCATCAAAAATGAAAATGAAACCACCACAAGCCTTAATTTCCATGGACCATAAAAAACAGATTATGATATTTACAACAGAAAATCACTTACCATATAAAGCTCAATAAATACCTCGTACTTAAATGCAAGCTACCTTTTTCAACAAATTCGCAAAATGTGATAAGCTTAAACAAATTGAAATTTTGTTTAGCAAGGGTGATCTCGGTTTCTCGAATGATGATCTTTAAATGAACACTTCGGATGATATTTTTTAGTGGAGTGAGCCCAAACAAGCGGTTAGCACCATTTTAACTTACTAACCAGTTAACGCTTGAGCACTCATCGTACGACGTACATATACATATATATGGGTTAGGATCCGATGACACACGCTTTTAACACCCATTTTGTAAAGTCCACTCTGTAATGTATTTCAACGATCTGTACCGTCTATATTTTAGTCAATGTTTTAAAGAGCGAAGCCTAAGTGTTTCGTGAATAACCTTGCCTAGGCTATAGCCTCATGGTACCTAATACTTTGTAAAACAATCAAGTAAGCATGCCAAGCAATCAATTATTTGATTAAACTATTATCTCTCTAATTCACATCATTAAGTCATAATAATCTAATAGAAACCAAGTTCGAAACATAAAATTAGCATGAATTTTATAAAACCCTTGCCCAAAACGACGACATTTTGGGTTTGGGAGGTTTCTTTTAAAACAAAATCAAACGCCCAGGTTGCCTAGGCGCCTGAGGCAACAACCTAGGCATTTAGGCTAGTCTATAGCCCAACCGCTGGGCAAAGGTGTTTTTTTCATAGCCCCACCCCAAAAACTGCCTAGGTGACTCTTAAAATTAGTTTTTTTTTTTTAAAACACTGGTTTTAGGTCATCATTATTAGATCATCCTTGCAAAAAATTAGACAAATTTGAAACCATAAAGTCATTCATTTGTTGTAAAGGAAATGGACAAATACAGTTCTACAAAGAAACTCTAAATTTAATCAACGGTTATATGGTGCATTTGGGTGATTTTTGGTAGACATTATCTTTGAGGTAAGACATAAACGATAGACAGTTGGATCGTTGAAATACATTATGGTGTGAGCCCAACAAAAACGTTTGTCAAAATGTGTGTCAAGAGCATGTGTTCAACACATTCACAGAACGCTTGGAATGCAGTTAAAAGAGCCCTGCAAGAGCATGAAAAAGGGGACAAGTTTTTACAATCTTAACATTTAAACCTTACATGTGCTTGAAACTTACACGTGTGTGAGTATTTATATAGACGGCAATATTCTTTCAGACAGTCTGATGTTACGTTAGCGTCAAACTGCCAGTTAGAGGTAAAATTGTAATCGCAGGTATCAACTTAATAACCATCTTGCAGCCTAACATATCATCGTCTCTTAGTATATAACTATATATAGCAGAAATTTTAGTCTAACAGACTATAAATTTGGACCATTGACTGAGGAGTGATGGGAGAAAGTTCATGTATGGTTTTCACATGGGCTTTGGTTTCAGCAAATTTTAAAAATTCATCTTTTTCAGTTATTTGTCTTGATTGGAAAGGTGCTATTAGTTAAAATTGTTTATGGAGACTTCATAGCTGTTTTTTTTTCTTTGTTTTCACTTTGTGGACATCTTGTTCACTTGTGTAGTTGTCATGCAATGAAATCTCGGTTCTTTCTCAAAAATAAACTAGGAAAATTCTTGCATGCATCTGGCAATATCAATAAACAAAAACTGTACTAGATCCTTACCGTAACGGATCATGTTGACCACGGCTAGCTAGACCATGACAACTTCCCAATTGGAGAGTAAGTTCAGCAAGAACAGAAGCATAGTTTTGTTGCACAGCTTTTTTTCCTATTTTACCACCACCTCTGCAACAAGTATGGAACATGTCAAAGTTGTCTAACATTAACAAATACTACTGAAATTTGATAATCAAAGCTGATTTCTGAAACCTGAAAAATGCAGTTACAGCAATAATAGCAGCTTGCAGAATGTCATCCTCCATTTGACCGTCAACTAAATGGCTAGGATTCTCTCCTTTTTCTGAATCACCTTTAAGGATGGGATACTGGTCAAGGACGGATATGACATGCTCCAGGAACAAAGACGAAAGAACTCTATGCTGGGAAAATGCCTACAGATAAAAAGCAAAATAACAAACATTAAAAAAAATAATTTACATTAAAAAAATGTAGAAGATGACTGAATAAATTATGATCAAACTGAATAAATCAAATATAATAATAGAGGTGATTTCAAAGGATGATGTATCACAATCTATGTTACAAAAATTTCAGACTAGTAGTGGAAAGTGGCAAAGTGATGAGAAAAATATTACTACAGATAGGCGGGGGAAAGGGGTTTGTCGGTTTGAATGACAGAGCAAGAGCACTTTTGCTCATATAATATTTGATATGAAGTGAAGTAGTATGAAGATATGTTGGATATTAGATACTATATTTACTTCAAAGATAACGCGTGTATATTTTATAATTGTAGTTTGCAATTTAACAAACAAATTACTTAAGTGGGGTTGAGTGGGGACATCTGCCCCCAATGAACCTTCATTGGCTCCGTCCATGCAACCCGGTCGTGCAGCATAAAAACAGGTATCTTTATAAGAAGAGTGCATATAATATGGGTAAAAGGATACAGCGCAAGAGTTTCCTGGCGTAAATGCTTCTTAGTCACATGGGCTGTAGCCATCAGCAGAGCTTGAGTTGTCCTATAACAGACAAACACACACGCACATATATTCTCAATCGGGGTTACCAAACAAAAAACCTATTTCTTTACCAAAAGAAAGCAAGAAAAGCTCATTGCATTTTTCCCTTTTTCAGAATCTGTTACTAATTTAAAATTTCATTATTAGCAAAACCTTGAAACATCAGTTTCACTCAGCTCAGTTCCCCTTCTTGTGACAAACTCAATTACAGCTTGAATGGCCCCCTCCGCTGATTGCTTGATCTTGTCACATACAGCTGCTGTGCAACCATGCAGGGTGGCTACTAGCTGCAAGATGAAACTGTTGTGTTGTAGTATCGGTTTCTGTTGTGCGGAAGCTTCAACAAGTGTGAGTGAAAAATAATAAACCCTAGAAACTGATAACAGATAAATGAAACAATACCAACAAGAACACCGAGATTTATACTGGTTCGGCAATGCCTACATCCAGTTTGGAGACGACGGAGTATTCTACTATAATCAATGAGAACATACAATGGTGTTTCACTCAATTTCCCAAAGACCCGAATAACCCAAGCTCACACACTTACAATAGGAAGAGAAAATATCGAATACAAAGCAAAACAATTTGAGAGGATTTTTTCTTTCTCTCTACCGAATGGTTTCTTGTTGTTTCTCTTCTGTGTATCTATCTGGGCTGCTCCAGCTTCTTCTTATAGAACCGAATAAGATGACTTCTCAAGAGAACCAAAGGCCAAAGGTCTTCAGATGCCAACACATTGAGCATCTGCTTTTGTTTGTCTACCACATGCAGCAGATGGCAACGCATGCCACCACAAAAGAACATCTGCTTTTGTTACTCTCCCACATGCTGTATGCCAACCCATGCCACTACAAAAGTAGCAGAAACCAGATATTTATCAATTGTTTATTGTTTGAGCCAATAATCAACAATCTCCACCTTGGCTCAAACCCTCTAAGTAGAACTCCAAATTAGTCGTCTCCCACTCCCCCATGGGGCAATCAACAAATTTTACAAATGCCAACCAAGTCTAAGCAGTGCTTAAACTTGAGCAACGAAATTGGCTTTGTTAACATATCCGCAGGATTGTTAGCGGTCCCAATCTTCTGAAGAAGAATATCTCCCTCGTCTATGATCTCACGAACAAAATGGAACCTCACGTCAATGTGTTTTGCACGTGCATGATGAACTTGATTCTTTGCTAAATGAATAGCACTCTGACTGTCGCAATGGACATCCACATGGTCTTGTTGAACCCCTAAGTCATCAAGCAACCCTTGAAGCCAGATGGCTTCCTTTATAGCTTCTGTTACAGCCATGTACTCCGCCTCAGTAGTCGACAATGCAACTGTAGATTGCAGACTTGACCTCCAACTTACCGGACCTCCAGCAATAGTGAATACAAAACCAGTAGTAGACCTACGCTTGTCTAAATCACCTGCGTAATCAGAATCCACATATCCAACAACACATTTACCAGTAATTTTATCCTGCTGGAATAATAAACCAACATCCACAGTACCTAGAATATACCGTAGAATCCATTTCACAGCTTGCCAATGCCCTTTTCCTGGATTATGCATATATCTATTGACAATACTAACAGCTTGTGAAATATCAAGCCTAGTACACACCATAGCATACATCAAACTACCAACAGCATTTGCATAAGGAATTTGAGCCATGTACTGTCTCTCCTCAACAGTTTTAGGAGACATAGAAGCACTAAGTTTGAAATGAATGGCAAGAGGTATACTAACCGGTTTTGAATTTTCATTCATCCTGAAACGATGTAGTACCTTCTTCAAGTATTGCTTTTGACACAAACTAATCTTGCCCTTTGCTCTATCTCTTTCAATTTCCATACCTAGTATCTTTCGAGCTTCTCCCAAGTCCTTCATCTCAAATTCATTGCTCAGTTGAGTCTTCAACCTTTCAATCTCCACTTTGCTCTTACATGCTATAAGCATATCATCAACATATAAAAGTAGATAAATGAAGGTTTCATCTTGTAGTTTGCGAAAGTATACACAATGGTCATAGTGACTTCTTGTGTACTTTTGCCCAATCATAAATCGATCAAATCGCTTGTACCATTGCCTTGGAGACTGCTTCAAGCCGTACAATGTTTTTCTTAATTTGCAAACCCAATTTTCCTTTCCAGCAACTTTAAAACCTTCTGGCTGGGACATGTAAATCTCTTCCTCCAAATCACCATGTAAGAACGCAGTCTTGACATCAAGTTGGGCTAACTCAAGGTCAAACTGCACAACCAAAGCCAACAGAATACGAATAGAAGAATGTTTCACTACAGGAGAAAATACCTCATTGTTGTTGGTATTCACAAGAGTTTACTAACTCAATACCAAAATATGTGGGTGATAAGTTTACAAACTCTATCACACCTCTCACTTTCACTCTCAATAAAATTGGACTAACAAATGGAGAAGGGATAGGAAATAACAAGCTTCCACGAACCACACTCTCTTGATATATGAAATAAAAGGCAGTTTACAAACTGATGAAAAAAAAACAGAAAACAGAAGCTTACAAGCTTATGAACCTGAGAGAATACAATCAGAAAATGGGATTCGGATGATGCCTAAAGCCTAGCATGAAAGGCCTATTTATACAAAACAGAAATTAATAAACAATAAGACAACACATGCAATGACAGATGGTGATTACCATCTTTACACCCTTTCACATATGCACCAGCTGCTAGACACTTTTACACACATGCTCTGCATCATTCCTTGCTGTCTTTCAACACCTTTCGGCTAGCACATAGAGGAGACTTTGTTCTTTGTAGCTGGAAAGAAACAAACAGCTAGCAGCAACATTTTACAACCTGTTTTGATTTGAATTTCCAACAATTGTCGTCAATGCCTTCTTTCTGAGAGTAACCTTTAGCCACCAATCTGGCTTTGAATCTTACATTATCTTTTCCCAAAGATTCCATCTTCTTGGCATACACCCATTTACAACCAATTTCTTTCTTCCCCTTCGGTAACTGCACCAGTTTCCAAGTCTCATTTTTATGAAGAGATTTCATCTCCTCATCCATAGATTTCTTCCACTCCTCGCACTCTGGACTTATGACAGCTTCTTTGTATGCGGATGGAATGTCATCTTCAATAACGGGAAGTGCATATGCCACAATATCAGTAAATCGAGCAGGCTTTCGAATTTCCCTTCTCGATCTTCTGGTTGCAATATAGTCTTGTTGCTGTGGAGGCTCTTGTGTAGGTGCCTCTACTTCATCATCCACGTCTTCATCATCAGAATTAACTGTAGGGCTAGGGTTTGTAACATCGGACCTTACTGGGACAACTGGAGTCTTCAGTAACTCCACCTGCTTTGTGTTGCTCATGATCTTGGTTGCTTTAGTTTCACCTTCATGCTTGTTCCGATTAACCATACCAGCCTCATCAAAAGTCACATCTCTGCTTACAACAAATTTCTTCATATCTGGACACCAGAGTCGATATCCTTTCACGCCAGTGCTAAAGCCCATAAATAGAGCTTTCTTTGCTCTTGGATCCAACTTGCTTTCTCTGACATGATAGTAAGCAGGACAACCAAATATGTGTAAGAACTTGTAATCAGTACAAGGTTTATTAGACCATACCTCCATGGGCGTTTTGCCCTCGTTTGCAGTAGTTGGCAATCGATTAATGATATGGCTTGCATAAGTGATTGCCTCAGCCCAAAATGCCTTGCTTAAACCAGCATTAGATAACATGCACCGGACTTTCTCAAGCAACGTACGGTTCATGCGCTCCGCCACTCCATTTTGTTGTGGTGTCTCCTTAACCGTAAAGTGCCTCACGATACCCTCATCTTGACAGACTTTCAAGAAAGGATCAGACTTATATTCACCCCCATTGTCTGATCTGAGAGTCTTGATCTTTCGATTGCTTTGAGTTTCAATCATCTTTTTCCACTTCAGGAATATTTTCAAGACTTCATCTTTACGCTTCATGGTGTACACCCATATTCTTCTAGAGAAGTCATCAACAAAGGAGACAAAATAATGGCTACCTCCCCAAGATGCATTCTTGGAAGGTCCCCAAACATCAGTGTGAACATAATCAAGAATGTTTTTAGTGTGGTGAATAGCAGTGCCAAATTTTACCCTAGTTTGCTTACCAAACACACAATGCTCACAGAATTCCAATTTGCATGCCTTTGCACCTTTCAACAAGCCTTGCTTCACCAATCCTTGTAACGCTTTTTCACCAGCATGCCCTAGACGCATATGCCATAACCTTGTGGTGTCTGTGCTATCGTCAATAGCTTCGGTTATGGCTGCTCCACCAATAATTGTACTTCCCTGCAAGAAATACAAGTTATTTCGTCTTATACCTTTCATCACCACCAGTGCCCCGTACACAGCTTTAAGAACTCCACTCTTCATGGTGATCTTAAGACCCTTGGATTCCAAAGCTCCCAGAGAGATAAGGTTTTTCTTCATATCCGGTATATACCGAACATCACTTAATTCTCTGACTGTTCCATCATGCATCTTCAAACAGATTTTGCCTATCCCTTGTGTTTTGCAGGCATTATCATTACCCATCAAAACAACTCCACCATCCAGCTCCTCGAAGCTAGAAAACCATTCTCGAATGGGACATATATGATAGGTGCAACCTGAATCCAAAATCCACTCCTTGGAGTGACCATTAGTAGATGAACTAGCTAAAGCAAACTCGAGATCATTATCTCCTTGGTTTACAATATTTGCTTCAGGACCCGCTTTCTCCTTCTCTTTGTTCTTCAATTTGGGGCAGTCTCTCTTCCAATGACCCTTTTGGCGGCAAAAGGCACATTCATCTTTAGCAGGAAACTTCCCTCGTGACTTTGAACGAGATTTTCCCCGTTTCACATATTTTCTTTCCACTGTTCGACCCCTTGCAACAAGTGCCTCGGTTTGTGAATTGTGAGTCTTTAGTTCCTTCTTTCGACACTCATGATTCACCAATGCCGCAGACACCTCATCAAGTTTCACCTCGGTTTTTCCATACAACAAAGTAGTTGTCAAATGATCATAATCATCAGGCAATGAATTTAACAAACATAATGCCTTGTCCTCGTCAGGAATTTTCACATCAAGGTTTGCTAAATCAGCAAGTATTTTATTATAATCATTGAGGTGTTCATGCATAGAAATACCTGGACTATACTGAAAACGGAAGAGTCGTTTTTTTAGGAAGAGCCGATTTTCTGCGCTCTTGGTCATATACTTTTCCTCCAATTTTGTCCATAACTCCTTGGCAGAAGTTTCCTTTATATACGGGTATTTCAACTCCTTGTCAAGAAATGATCGAATAGCAGCACAAGCATGAAGATTAATTCGCGTCCACTGCTTGTCCTCAATATCTTCTGGTTTCTCTTCCAGAACCATATCCAACTCTTGTTGATACAAGACATCCATAACTTCACATTGCCACATACCAAAATTATTAGAGCCATTGAATTTATCAACCTCTAACCTTGTAGTAGCAATTTGGTGTCTGTTGGATGTAGGTGCCGACTCCTTCTTCTTCACAGGTTCACCTTCATCTCCAGCCATCTTCTTCGGCACTATTCACGGGAATGCAACGCCAAGAAATTTTCCCTTTTTTTTTTCTTCACTCCCACGAAAAAAACAAAGCCCTAGTCGAAAAACTGGGCTCTGATACCACTTGTTGTGCGGAAGCTTCAACAAGTGTGAGTGAAAAATAATAAACCCTAGAAACTGATAACAGATAAATGAAACAATACCAACAAGAACACCAAGATTTATACTGGTTCGGCAATGCCTACATCCAGTTTGGCGACGACGGAGTATTCTACTATAATCAATGAGAACATACAATGGTGTTTCACTCAATTTCCCAAAGACCCGAATAACCCAAGCTCACACATTTACAATAGGAAGAGAAAATATCGAATACAAAGCAAAACAATTTGAGAGGATTTTTTCTTTCTCTCTACCGAATGGTTTATTGCTGTTTCTCTTCTGTGTATCTATCTGGGCTGCTCCAGCTTCTTCTTATAGAACCGAATAAGATGACTTCTCAAGAGAACCAAAGGCCAAAGGTCTTCAGATGCCAACGCATTGAGCATCTGCTTTTGTTTGTCTACCACATGCAGCAGATGGCAACGCATGCCACTACAAAAGAACATCTGCTTTTGTTACTCTCCCACATGCTGTATGCCAACCCATGCCAACCCATGCCACTGCAAAAGTAGCAGAAACCAGATATTTATCAATTGTTTATTGTTTGAGCCAATAATCAACAGTTTCAACTTCGTAAACACAATAAAAAAAACAATGAACTTACCTCCCTCTTTGTTAGTAATATACAGACAGAGGAAATAATTCTGTTGAAAAACCTCAGATGGATCTATAGAAGCATCCTAGGTACAAAAAGAAAACCAAAGATCATCCTAGTGTTACATTTCCACCCATGGCTCCAATCAAAAGATATGATAAAAGCAAAGAAGAGAATATTAAAAAAACAAAAATATGTATGAAAAGAATTGGCAATGAACCTACACTCTTCGAAATAGCTATGACATCCTCAAGCGATGATAAAGCCCTGTAGGATATTTCTATGTCCACGCCGTAGCTAGTAGTTGAAGGCTGTGGAAGTGAAACTGCAATGCTAAAAAGTTGATCAAGAATCTACAAAGAGAGAGAGAGAGAGATAGAGAGAGAGAGAGTTCAGTCATAGAAAGTATATATGAAGAGATCCAAATGCATTTCCAGTCTTCCAGATAACTATTTCAGAGACTTGTCCAACTTACCTGAGCGGAGGCTTTTCTAACTTCTGAGTTAGTGTCTGCACAAAGTGGAAGATACATAATGACCCTGTCTCCCAAGGACAATGCCTCACGACTTGGCAATACAAATGCAGCTGGACGTTAAACGTAATAATAAGAATAAGGATAGGTCAGATAAAAACTAAAAGGAAAGCTGTGTCAGGGGCATTTTTACATGGTAAGTTGGAAAAGTTCCTATGCAAATTACGGTCAATTTGCTTGCTGTGCGTGCAACTTCCTTGGCAGCACAGGGCACAATTTGCAGTGGTGCAAACTATCCGAAACTTGAGAAGTATCTCATGTACTGCAAGACAACCTCTTCGCCTTTGACAATCCACAGGTGAAGAAACATACTGGTCAATTTGTCTCAAGATATGGGATAACTGCTCTGCTCGACTTCTCCCATCTTCTCCGCTAAATTGTCATATGATAATAATCAGAAGCGGTATGGTATGTAAATAAAAGCAAATATATATATGGAATATATGAACCCATGCAATTTTTCAATTGTAAGCTCACCCTTATATTCCTAAACATGAAAACTAGCACATATAACTTCATCATCATTATACCTTCAATTAATAATGGAACACATATAACTCATAGGAGCTAGAGAATATGTATATTATAGTGACGTTTGCATACATAATATATTCTTTGTTCAATGATACATAAGATACATTACGCATATGTTTTACTTTAGAGATGGACAATTTAAATTATCAGATGTGTGAATTTGATATGCTCAACAAAACCCCACGAGTACAGCCGAACTAGAGAAGCATCTATAAGAATTACTTTAGATGGAATGGAGCACATATGGCCACATTGAACCTGAGACATACATGAATATCCCACTTTAGAGTGCCCAACCCAACCAACAACGAATGAAGAGGTTTTCATATTTGGATAAATGAATGAAGAGGTTATAAATCTATGTATGGAAATGCAAGGCTTAGAATTTTGTGACGAAATAATTTCAAATTCTCAACCTCTATCAAAGTGGAATCTCACCCATATCCAAAATTATCAGAAATCCAGAGAAAGCATTTGGTTACTTTCAAAGAAAAAGAAACAACGGAAAAACTAAAAGCACAGCAGTCAAGCAAGAGTTCGGAAAGGATGACAGATTGAAGTGCACTCCCAAGAAGCATATATCATGTTATTTAAGATAAATGCTACAAGAATTGCATATATCATGTTATGTAGTGTACCTTGTAAGAAGAATTGCACACAGGAGAGTGATAAGGTTGTCGATAAGAGGATTGATAACATCCACTGGATCATTTGGTAAAGCAAAGAACCCTAAGGTGGCCTGTCAAAATTATCACAATCAACAAGATGTATTAGCCACCAACCAAGAATTGGGTTTACCAAAATAACTAGTGCGTCGGAATAATAAAAACAGCAAACCTTTAATACATGGTTTCTGGTTTCAGTTGTTAGTTTTGGCTCTACGGAGACCAACGTAGTTCAGGCACTTAAAGCACGAGCCTGTAGAACTTCAAGAAGAGAAAAATTGAGAAAGTTACAACGTAAGTTAAATCATTACCCTTAGGCTGTGTTTGTTTCAAAAATTATGTTCCACGAACTATAGTTGGGAAACAATACATATCACAGAAAGTTTTCCCTTCATATTTAATTTTGATATCACATTGATTAGATTTCTTGACAGTTTCTAAGGGGAAATAATTGAAATAATTGTATAACGATTTAATTGAAATTTTCATTTTCTGAAAACTTGGCTTGATAGCTCTTAAAATTTTATATTTATGGTTGTAGCCTTATAGGGAACATATTTTTCCGGAATCAATTGCCAGGATTTTCCTAGTGGTCAGAAAAATTATGTGGGTCAAATGCCAAGAAAATTGTGTATTCCCAGAAATTACTTTTTTTTTTTTTTTTTCCAAAGTTTTCTCTCCTTTGGAAAAACAAACACAAGCTCATTGCATACCACGGGTACAACCAATACTGTATATTACTAACTTGTGTGTGCAGAAATTCAAGAGCAGAATCGGAGAAGCTTTCACTATCATCTCGGCCCATCAAAGTTAATATATAGTCAAGCATTTGGTCCCTTCTTTTTAATGGAAAGGATGAGCCATTTTCTGCAGCATTAATGACAGCGCGACCTGAAATATCAACAATAAGTTTCTGTTAAAGATGCATTGTACTAACAGTTGCATACCATCTAAATCATTAGGCATAGAACATATGTGTCCAGCGACAGATTTTTCAGCTTATGATAAACTATAATAAATAGCAATATCTCGCATTATTTTGGCCAATATCAAAGCCTTTTCCTAACATAAACATGTGTACACTACACCATCACCCAATGTATTGATAAATTATATCACTATCAGCAATATCTACCATATCACCCGCCTATGTCTTTTAGAGAGTTTAAGTTAGACTCTCCAGCATATATGTGTCCTCTAGTACGTACAATTACACTAAACCTCAAATCATTCTATATCCCAACTTTCCAAAGATTCGACAAATATCTTAGGTACATACGAACAAACAGGCAACTCATTGAAAGCGATCTGGCTAGATGGGTAAAACATCCCGGAATCAACCTATAAGAACCACATGAACAAGAACCAACCACACCAAATGGCCTCAAACCCTATGGAAACACACATGAAAGAACAAAATTTCATGTGCCGATGAAAAAGAAAAAATTAATACAAGAGAAAACCTACTCTTAGCAAGATGTAACCCAATTCAAGAGAAACAAGCTTAGGTGAATTTTTTTCCTTTGAGCAAAGTTTTACTTGGTGTCTTGTATCACTGGTAATGGTAAAAAGAAGAAACAAAGAAACAAGTGCTGGGGATAACTCTGGGAGTTCAAACTTAAAAAGAAAAACATGGAAATAAACCAAATTCATAAATGAAATTCATGCAAGTTTGCAGAACAATTTTCAAAGTAATTATAAAAATGACACCAGATTTCATACAAACCTAGTAAATTAATAGCAGTAATAACTGCCTGCTTTGCAGTGGGATGTCGCACATGAAGAAGCCGTGAGAGCATATTAGTCCCCTGCAAGAGAAATAAGTAATCAATCTTTTATTGCAGAAATTCTACAAAACTTACTAACACACTTGGCCATATTCAATTCATCGTGAGGTCAAAATTCAAACCAATGCAAACATCCAGACTTTTAAGGGATACTCGCTTTAACATTAAACCACCAAAATCATTTGTCAAACCTAAATAACTCAGATTTGTATGATCTTCCTCTCATGGTATTGACTCTTACTATACTGTATTCACACCTTCCAAGGAAGAAAAAACAGCTCAGGTTCTTTTTAGGCTTCAGATACCACTAGCCAGACTCAAATGTTGATGTTAACCAAATGCTGGCATGCATTTCACGCACATGCTCCTGTTTGTAGTTATATGCATGCAAATTTGTGGGTGATCATGTGAACAAATTTGCACACAAATTTGTGGGTGCTCCTGTTTGTAGTTATAAGCCTTGTCATTAACTTTTTAAAGAAACACGCTAAACCAGCTGCAATAAAAAAAAAAAAAAAATTACAATTACATATTAAGCACCTCTCAAATCAAAGGTTCAAAGGTTTTGAGATGGCTTCTTGAGTTGAAGGATGGCCACAAAAAGCCCTAAGATTGGCGTACATGGAAATTCCAATAAATATAGAACCAAAATGATAACTGCTGGCCAAATTTAAGCTTACATTACAAGTTAAAAGCTGTTTTATACTAATACATGAACTAAAGCATCACAATGCACCCTCAGTTAGATTTCTGCTTCAGCATTTTTGAGGATCATTTTGCTAGGAAGTTAACGTGGGTAGTGTCAAATGCTAGGGACACTTGTACCCATCGCAATTGCCCAACCTAAATATCAACTTCAACAAATCAAGATTCCAACCCATTCAGCATCAGAAGATGACAGCACGACACCCAAAATCCAAATTACTGTATTTTCCGTTTGCCAATTATTTGCAAACAACCCTATGGATTACTTTTGCAAATAAGAAACAAATTTTCATTAAAACCATAATATTACAAAGCTTAGTGTACAAGATGTCCACTACAAACGACACAATTGAGGAAACTCAATCTACCAAAAACAATTCACACACCCAACGAGTATTAAGCCAGTAAAAGACCTGTCATTGCTAAGTTGCTAACATTGGAAAGAAGATCTCCTTTTGGAGAATAATAATACAATATGAATCTAAACATGCTTTGGAATATCAATATTGGTTTAAAAGGAATAATACCGATGAAGAAGTGTTGAGTGTTCATGATCAGATGTATAAAGTTCATATTGTTGGGTAATAGCATTCCCAAGTGATCTCATCCAGTCAACATCTTGAATCACATCCAAAGATTCTGCAAAAAACTGCCAGACAAATCAAAGAGATGCATCAATCTTATTGTCAGTGAGAAGGACATTTGTTTCAGGTGCATTTTATATTATTTTTCACAACACTAATGAACGTGTTTAGACAGACACAGTTTAGAAAACAAATTTTTGAAACCATTCACAATTTTTCTTGTTCATTTGGAACATAGCTCTGAAATTCAATGGCCAAGAATTAGAAATTCATGTTTGAAGAAGCAATTAGAGTATGCTTCCATTGAGCTAATTCATTAGCAGTTGAATCATGAGTTGATATTTCCATCATTCCCAAAGCAAACATGAGTTCTACCTAAAAAACAATAGGAATGTTGCTGAAGAAAGGAACAGATATCACTGAGTTCCACGGTTGAACTGAACTTACATTGATTATCATGTCGTCCCAAGTTTCTTGATAAGAAGGATCTTGTTTTAAATCTTCTGTAGCAGCATTAGAACTCCCAAATAAATAAAATCAGATGCGAACCTCTGATCTCTTGTATTGGAAAGGTATATAGGGGTTGCCTGATGCATCCTTCGACCTCTTAAAATCACTTCTATCCTTATCTGTTAAGGCACAGTGACGCATAAGATATTCTACAAACATCTTCCCCAATGGACCAATTAAGTAACAATGAGAAGCCATAACGACTATCAACTACACCAAAGAAAATGCAATCCAACATTAGGACATAGGAAAAGCAAGAGTGTTCTACTGAATGTTTAGAAGAAAATAGAAAACAGAGAAAGGTGCCTAGGGGTTAACAATTATAAGTTCATACGGCATACCTCTGAAAGCGCCTTTCGGACACCTAAATTTTGCTCATCTATCAAGAACTGTACAGCTTCAACAAGAAAAGGCCGTTTACTGTGCCATGCTTCAGAAAACCTCCAAATAAAATCATAAGAGTGTTAGATCATGTAAGAGAATCAAAATATTAATTACCAACAAAACAAAAAAAGGTCAAAAAACCTTGGTAAGAGATGTTTTAGACCACATAGTGCACCAAACGTGAAAGGTTCTTCCTTCAATCTGCATTTCTAGTAGCAAAAAATAAAAAATAAAAGAGACTATTATATTTTGAAAACTAATACATAAAATCAACACCAGCTTCACGTTTACTCTAGCTAAACACTTAGTAGTAAGAAGAAACATTATGGAAAAGAAACGTACATTTATAAGGAAGACAAATAAATCCTCAGGGTATACCAAGCCAACTGTCAGGAAGCAACGCTGAACCTCGTTGTAAGTGTGCCCAGAATGGAAACAACTCAAACATTGAGAAAAAGTAAAATACCAAGTTAACAATTAAGTGCTGAAACGGTTAGCCATCAACATCTGCATACAACTACAGAATCTCTATGGACAAAGTCTAGAAGCAAAAGGCAGGAACTTGTGCTATTTGAACAAAAAATAAGGAATACATTTTAACCTTCAGTCCAACTGAGAAATCTGAGTGTTCTTTGTTGTCATTATTGATGCAAACCACCGGCAGGAGCGTTGATAAAATAATTGTCAGTTCCTGAAAACCACCATGAGTACAGAATAGCACAACATAAACAATACTAGCATCGGAAAAAATATAAGTAGTATTCCAAAAGTAACTAAAGGTAATTCGGCCTATGGTGAATAATATGGCCACACTGATGGCCTTATTCCTTTAAAATTGGTCACAAGGTTGAACATGAAAAAAAGCAGCAGTTCTTAAAGATTAAAACCATCAACAAGCTCAACTTTTCTGTGCAAGAACAATATCTAAAACTTCAGCACCAACAAACTAAATAAGAAAAAAAAGAACATAATATGTTTTTCACTACCTCAAAATCAAGTAAAGGAGGACCACTTTCTGATAGTATAGAAGCATTTAAGAGATTGTGAAGACTGCATGCATGTTGCCAAAAAGGTAATATCTTGATCTCTTTTAGACCTGGTCGACGAGATAAAGAAAAAGCTGCAAACGTTACTGACGTGTAAAAAATTTAGTGAAGGTGTGTATATCCATGTATGCCTTTGAAAATATACAAGTGCAATACCGGTTTAAGAGCTATATCATAAAAGACTTGTCTACAAAACATTTATTTATAGTGCAGGAGCATGAAGTACTGTTTCATGATAAATCAATCTTACAATTCCAATATTATGAGGACAAGTCTGGGTAAAGCCGCCTTTAAGGCCAACCATATGTCCTAATGCATCTACAGATGACATGCGAACCCAAGAAAGAGCTTATTAAATTTATAGAAACCAGATTCCATTGCCATTAGTTCTCATGTCTATAAAAACGAAAAAGTGTAAAGGATCATACATCCAGCAAGAGAGAGAGAGAGAGAGAGAGAGAGAGAGTCAGAAACAAGGAATACACGACACTCATCACGTATAGGAGTATTACACTTCACCTAAGCATACGGTTGGGAAGAGAAAAATATACCTTTAGTAAAACTCTTCACAAATTTATGCCTAACTAAGCATAGAAACATGATTCATCTTAAAGAAAATAGAAGGAAATTAAAACAATGAGGCACCATTAGAGTAAAATAAGAAAGAAGACTAAAAACTGTTTCCCAAAATGAAGTATTTGACCGAGTTTAACTTTATAGTAATAACTACTACCAAGATGTAGTTGCAATTAAAGGTTGTGGGAAAACAAAATCACCATGGAAAGTAGAAATTACGATAAGAAATAGAAAGAACAATATTTTTCAAACCTATATATCTCGTGAAGCAGCCCAAACTTTCAATAAAAGCTCAAAAACAGAATTCAGAAATGACCTGCACTAAAAAGTCAATTATGGTACTATTCACTTTACTCTTTATTTTGTCCTTATCGTTAAAACTCAAAGTCTTCATGCCCTTTTCATTAGTTTTCCTCATTTAATAATGTTATTTTAGCATTAAATTTATTAATTGAATGGGAATTAGAAGTGGTGCCTTTTGGTGAAAGATATGTCTATCCTAAGATGATATTCAAATAAAAAGTTGCAACTTTTGACTAAAGTTTAGTCACATACGTTTCAAAGAGACGTCTCAACTTTTATAAATAGGAAATCCCTCCTATAGTTGTAGATTCACTTTTTCGTCATTTGCATAATCATAAATGTAGCGCACTACATATTAGAGTGTCGCATTGAATCCATATGAGAAAGTGTTCAACACAATCATGGTTCATTGGAGCCTTGTAATTTGGAATGCTACTATTATAAGGATGTGGTTATTGTATCCTATGAGACGAGCCATAAGCATCGTAGTGTGGCGTAAACTTGTTTTAAGAACAAAATATTGAACATCTACCTCAACCAATTCAGGTGTTTCTAACCCAATTCTCTTAACATTGTTTATTATTGTTTGAAGCAGTGTCGAAGACACAATAGTACAGGTAGGGGCGGCTACCCCTTTGACTGTTGGAAAACCCCATGAAGAACGAGGAATCCACCTTTTTGAATTGACACGGAAGCTGTGGATGCAAATTTCTTCCCCCTTATTCTTTGACAAAATTGCACCTACAAAACAAATTACACCTTTGGTCAAGGCCAAGAGCCTCACGCGCCCACGATGAATGGGAGGGCTTTGGCCGAAGAACCTCCAATGCCAAAGTTAGAATTTGAGAGAGGGAGTGTTTGGAGAATTTAGAGAATTTAGCAAGAATGTAGAACTTAGGTTTTGGAGAGAATAAGGGTGTTTATATAGGGGTGTGGCCGGCCCCTCTGGGAGGAGATGGATCGGCCACTTGGATGGTTTTTTTGGTGAGATTCATGATTTGTAGCTAATTAGTAAATTAATTGAATAATAAATCAATTAATTAGCTAATTAATATAATTAAGGGTAAAGTACAAAAAACTACCTCAACTATTGGTGTCACGACACTTTCATACCTTATTTTTTAAAATTGACAATGTCATACCTCATCTTTAGAATTTGTGTCAATGTTATACCTTCCGTTAGCTTGACCGTTTATTTCTCAGTTAAATGCTGACATGGCTTGATCCGGGACCTATTTTTTTATTAAAAAATAATAAAATATTATTTAAAACAAAAAAAATCATTTAATATTATTTAAATATTAAAATAATAAAAAAAAGTACATAAAAAAATAAAAAATAAACCTCTCCTTTGGTCCCTCCCCCCTCTCCCTCTTCCCTATCTTCCTGCAACCTAGAAAGAAGAAGAAGAGGAAGAAGAAGAAGAAGAAGAAGAGAAAAAAAAAAAAAAAAACCCAAACCAAACCCAGTTTGTCCCCCTTCCCCCTACCACAGACCCAACCCCCTGCAACCTAGAAAGAAGGAGGAGGAAGAAGAAAGAAAAAAAAAAGCAAAAAATAAACCCAACCTAACCCGAAGGTGGAAGAAGAAGAAGAAGAAGAAGAAAGAAGAAGAGGAAGAAGAAGGAAAAAAAAAAAATGGGAAACCCAGTTCGTCCTCCCTCCTCCCCCCCCCCCCCCCTAAAACCCACCCAACCTGCAAAAGAAGAACAAGAAGAAGAAGAGAGAAGGAAATAAAAAAAAAACCCAGTTTGTCCATCCCCCCGCACCCACCCTCTTCCCTCCATACCCATTCCCCCCCCATTTTCGCTGCGCCCAGGTTCTCAACCTTCGAAATCTGCTGGCGAAGGTTTCTTGATTCCACCTTAACGGGATTTGGGTTTTTTTCTAGGTTTTTTTTTCTTTTTTTTTTTGGGTTGCAGGTAATGGGTGAGAGGTTGGGTGCAGAGGGTGGGTGCGAAGGTTGGGAGGTTAGGTGCGGAGAGTGGGTGTGGGGAGAAGAGGGGGTGGGGAGCTAGGAAAACAAATCGGTTTTTTTTTTTTTTTTCTCTTCTTTTTTTTCTGGGTTGCAGTTGCAGAAAAAAGGGAAGAAGATGAAGATGGGGAGAAGAGAGAGAGGGGGAAGGGGACGAATTGATGTTGGTTTTTTTTTAATAACTTTTCTTTATTATTTTAATATTTAAAAATATTAAATGATTTTTTTTTTAGTTTTTAATAATTTTTTTAATAAAAAATGGGTCCTGGATCAAGCCACATCAGCATTTAACTGAGAAATAAACGGCCAAGCTAACGGAAGGTATCACATTGACACAAATTCGTAAGATGAGGTATGACATTGTCAATTTTAAAAGATGAGGTATGAAAGTGTCGTGACACCAATAGTTAAGGTAGTTTTTTGTACTTTACCCTATAATTAAAAAGGAATGATTTGGGGGTTACCTTGTAGAGAATATTTGATGAGGATGGATGAAGTAGGTTTTGAATAATACCTATTTTGGGCACTTTTGACTTAATTGAAGGATGGGTGTCCACTGCTCGCGCGTACGAGTTTCGGTGTTCCTCGAGGGTAATTTTGTCCTTTTTACCCTAAAATCCACGTGTCACCTCTATATTCTTCTTGATTATTTTTGGCTCTACAAATTCCCCCACACCTGCTAGGCTGCACGCAAGAAAGGGCAGCAAGTGTAGAGATCTCCAACTTTGATGCAGATTCTCGCTTGGACTTGGAATTAGATTATTCTAGGGAAGGGAAATAGCCTCCAAAGCCTATTTAAGCCTACCTTAAATAAGGGATTAAATCAACTTCGGAGGGTAATTATTTATCCCTACAAGAAAGAGAGAAAACTAGAGAATATTTGTTCCCCCTCCCCTAGAACTCTTCTTTGCTTGCTTGTGAAAAGAACTTGATTTCTTTGTCTTCTTGGCACCGTATCGATGTAAGAAAAACCTAATTCTCCTTGTCTTCTTCTTGGGTGGTGCTATCATAAGGCAGCCGTCATGGTGGTGCGACACGTCAGCTGACAAGAGCCAAGAGTCGGCTTGGCATGGGCTAAGGAGATGGTGTGGCAGGGGTCATTGCTTGTGCTACTCGGCTTTACTAAAGACAAAGACTAGCTCGGCATGGGCTGAGGAAATGGTGTGGCATAGGCCACGGTTTGAGTTGCGTCGTCTGGACTGCTTGCCAAAAATGAGGAAATTGCTTTAGTTTGATTTCTCAGCTATAGATAGAGCTGCTAAGATCAGAGCTAGTAAAGATCTTCAAGCATTCGATCTTTTGAGCTATGTGGCCTTATCGCACTGGAAAGCAATTAGTTTACCCTCTCGCATTGGAGAGCTTACCTATATGGGTGTCGGGGGATTGGTTTACCCTCTCGCATTGGAGAGCAATTAATTTATCTTCTCGCACTGGAGAGCTTACCCATATGGATGTCAGGGAATTAGTTTACCCTCTCACATTGGAGAGCAATTAGTTTATCCTCTCACACCGGAGAGCTTACCCATATAGGTGTCAAGGAATTAGTTTACCTTCTTGCACTGAAGAGCAATTAGTTTACCCTCTCACACTCAAGAGCTTACCCATATGGGTGTCGGGGAATTAGTTTTACATCTCGCACTGGAGAACAATTAATTTATCCTCTCACACTGAAGAGCTTACCCATATAGGTGTCAGGGAATTAGTTTACCCTTTCACATCGAAGAGCAATTAGTTTTTTTTTCTTACCAGTCAGTGTTGTGAAAAACTAGCATTGATAGCCTAGACGGCTTTTTGGGCGACTATATAAAGAAACACCTTGACCCTATTTGGCAGATCAGATAAAGGATCAGATAGGATTAGTTCTATGGACCCGGGTGTTTGGCGTTCACTCGTACTAAATAAGGGCCAGATTAATTTAACCGATCTGCTTATTTAACACGGTATACGCCTGCTTAATAAAACCAACCAAAACGCTCGGATTATTTAGGCGGTTTCACTCTCCTCTCTCGCGAACTCGGCCCTCTCTCTCTCGCCTTCTCTCGGCATCGTCGTCCTCCCCATCACCTTCTCTCACCATCATCATCCTCCCCGTCGCCTTCTATCGGCATCATCGTCCTCCCCGTCACCTTCTCTCGCCATCGCTGTCTTCGCTGTTGCCTTTTGTCACGCCGCTTTCTCTCGCCATATTTGCTCTCCTAGTCCTTGTCGCCTTCCTCGTCGTCCTCTCCTTGTGGCCTTCCTTATCACCTACTCGCTATCCTCCCCTGCAACTAGGTCTTGCAAAGAAACATGGTGCGGCGGAGAGATGATTTCAATTTGGGATTTTTCTGCAACTGGCTATTTGAATTTATTTGGGATTCTTCTGCAGTCGGGGAAGAAGAATATGGGAGAGAAAGGGAGGGAGTTTGGGGGGGGGTGCGGCGGAGAGAGCTGGGGAACAATTATCTGGGATTCTTCTGTAGTCGGGGAAGAAGAAGAAGGGCAAGAGAGGGATGGTGTTTGGGGGGTGCGGAGAGATCTGGGAACCAAAAAATGATTTCGCTTTTTTTTTTTTTTTAATTTAATTTTAAGTTTGATTTCTCCTATCCAGTATAATACCAAACACAGTATAAATAATACAGTCATTAGTCCGATATTGCACCAAACGTCCGATTAAGTTAGTCAGTACTATCCGGTGGCTATTTATCCTATCCGACAGAAATAGTAAATACAGTTCGAGCTGCCAAATGAGGCCCTATATATGTCCAACAGGAATGGGCTATAAACTAACTTAGGAATTAGGAGGCGCGCCTAAGCACTTGAGGTGTTGTTAAAGCGCCACCGAGGTGTTTGATTTTTTTTTTATTTTAAAAAACAAACAAAACCCAAATCGATATCGTTTTGGGCAGAGTTTTTATAAACTAAAACTCTTCTATCTTCTCCCACCTTTCTTTACATCAAAATTTCAAGTCTCAAGACAACGCTGCCAACCTCCAATCTCACCCGTCAACCTTCCACAAGTTCACAACAAATTTGTAATTTTAAATTTAAGGTTAGAGTTTCTCACCTACATCAAGGCAATGGCGAAACCAGAAATTCTCGGTAAGAGGGGCAAAATTTAAAAAGTTTAGGGTCTCAAAAAAATGTGAACATTCATTTGAGGTCTAAGTCCAGAATTTGCAAGAAGATTATTTGAACTACCCGTAATATTCATAGAAGAATTTGCACTAACCGAAATATTCAAAAGAGGATTTTGACTACTTAAATAGTCAAATGAGGGTTTGAACAACAATATTATTTGAAGGATGATTTAGCACCGTTTGCATCGTCATATTACTTAACTGTATAATTAGCAAAGTTTTAAAAGATGCTAAGCTCTAGTTGGGCGGTGGACATGACTTTACACTTAGGCAAGGACTTAGGCAAATTTGAATAAATTTATTATATACCGTATAAATAATTGTCTATTTATTATATAGTATATAATATCCGAAAAACATTGATTATAAAACATATGATATATAAAAATATTGACAATTTTTCTTTATTACTTTGTTGAATTTGATGGTAAGAGAAGAAAAAAAAAACAAATAATTACGAGTTCGTAATATTTTATAAATTATTTTTTAAAACTCGTATAAATTTATAGTGAATTTTAAGATAAATAACAGTGTCAAACAAGTGGCTTAAAAAATATTGGAAGAGTGGTCAAATTAATTGGACAATAATTAAAAAACAAAACAAATTGTAATATAAATGAGCAATAGCAAGTTATGTGGCGCAAATTGATTGGCCAATAGTTAAAAAAAACAAATTGTAATTCTGAAATGGCACGTGGGGTGGGATGGGAGAGAGAGAAAGTCTCACTCTTCTTCCTTTCTCTTCTTCTTCGTTAGAACTAGAAGGTCCAAAACCCCATTTCCAGAAGCTACAAAATGCATATCTTCGTTCCTCCTTTCTTTGGCCTAGGTTTTTTTTTTTTGGGAAAAAAGAGAGCCCGCGATCAGCCTGTGATACAATAGAGCAGGGAAACCCAAAAGGCCAGAAAACCAGATGGAATTTCATCACTTTTGATGAGACCAGAGGGGCGGAACCACCGCTCCTGTGCTTGATTTCCAGTGAGGGGAGGGGCGGCCGCCACTCCTCGCCCTCACGTAACTTCGCCACTGCATCGAGGTTTATGAAAAATTAATAATTTATGCTCCTACCTAGGCGAGGTAATCTATGAAGGTCTTGGTTTTGCCTTCGTCTTTTAAAACATTGTTCCCAATGGTAGAAAACGTTTTTAGTTTGAATCCCACTTCCTATTGATGATAAATTAAAATCTAGAAAGAAATTACAATCAGAACATCTCGGTTCTCAAGTAATAGACATGAGACCACATTTCAAATCGCGGCCATATTTTAGCCAAAACGCAAAGTTAGACAATCATTTATATTTCCAACTCGATCCCACTTTGATTATGTATTAAAGATGTGATCAGTTGCTTGTAGTGAGCTTTAAGAAAAACAGATGTAAACATTTTCCATATTCGAAGCTAGGTAGATTCTGTAATTTTTCTTTTGATCCAATCGCCGTCAAAAGGATCATGTATTTTATGCAGGCAATAGAGATAAAGAATGGAACTTGCAGAGTTCAAATTCTTGCCTTCCAAAAATTTACGATAACAATGTACAACCCATTAAGACGAAAAATTCACGATGTCAGTTTCATACAAGCCGTGGGACGCTCCTAGGACAACTATTTACGATCCAATCACTTCATTACCACGAACTAGTCATTTTTTTTTTCATCTCACTTGGTTGTTTGGAAATTAATTAGAACAAGATAGTAGTATTTTGATGATGACTACGTGCAGGAGGAGCTTGCGGTGATGAGGATGTGATAAAAGAAGGATATGGCCTGGACACAGCAGCGTTGAGCGAGGTTTTATTCAACAAAGGGCTGTCTTGTGGAGCATGCTATGAAATCAAATGCGTCGACAACCCTCAGTGGTGCAAGCCAGGACATCCAAGTCACAGCGACCAACAACTGCCCCCCCAATTGGAACGAGCCAAGTGACAATGGAGGGTGGTGCAACCCTCCACGTGAGCATTTTGATATAGCCAAACCTTCGTTCATCAAAATTGCCGAGTACAAGGCTGGCATTGTTCCGGTCATGTACCGTAGGGTTCCATGCCTGAAGAAAGGAGGAATTAAATTCACAATAACTGGGAATCCATATTTCAACCAAGTGTTGGTGTGGAATGTGGGAGGAGCCGTGGATGTGACCGGAATGCAAGTGAAGGGCAGCAAGAAGCTCAAATGGACAACGATGAAGCGGCTATGGGGTCAGAAGTGGGAAACTGACTCCAAGATGGTTGGCGAGTCATTGACCTTCCGAGTCAGAGCGAGTGATGGTAGATACTCAACCTCATGGCATGTTGCTCCAAGCAATTGGCAGTTTGGCCAAACCTTCAAAGGCAAGAATTTCAGGTAGAAATAAACTTGTAAATAATGTTAATGTTGTTTGATTTATGGGAAGTGATTTTCACACATCTTCTTTAGCTTTCCACACATTTTTCTTTATTTATAGTCATTAAATTGAATAAATCAAACAAAATCAACATCCAAAATTAAACATAAGTGTGTAAGAAGCTAAAGACGATGTGTGAAAATTATTTTCCTTATTTTTTATTATGTAAAATTGTAAATATTTGCTTTGTCGGAGATTTACCTCTCATCGTGTAAATAAATAAATAAATAAATATATATATATATGTATATATGTATATATGTATATATGTTTGTATGTATGTATATATATAAAGTGTAATTTACCTATTGTTTTATATGGTCAACATTTCCTGTTTAGGGATAACCTTTTCAATCTTGGCAAATTTGTGGTTTCGTTTTATAATAATATTTCGGACAGCCAGGTTTTTATATCCACAATAGTTTTCGGCAAAAGTTTTCGTCATGACGGATGTGTGCAGTGAAATCCAAGGTTTCATAAAGAGGATAAGACAAAATTTCGAATTAAAATTGGTCGTGTGACAAGCAAAAGAAATGTGGAAATAATAATGTTATTCTTACCATCAAATTATCACAATATAACATGTGATGTGATAGGGGCACGTTAAAACCTTAACATCTTACACCACATTATCATTACACTTAAAACCTAATCTCTTACACCACATTATTTTAAAAAATAACATTATTACCATCAAACTTTCTTGTAATGTATATCAATTAATTTTTTAAAAGTTAATAATCAAACTTTATTTTTCTCTACACCTTTGATGCTATTCTTACCATCAAACTTTCTTTTAATATGCTCATTAATTTTAAAAAAAAATTATTTATTCTTCTAGACACACTTTATTCTTGGAGAACAAAATGATCACCCCCACATACCACTTAAAACCCTAACCTCTTACACCACATTGCCATTACCACTACCATTGTTGCCACCACCACCACACCACAATCCCATCACCATCACCACCACTACTATACCTGTCACCAGTACCACCATAACCACAACTCCCACTGCATCCTTGTCGCCACCGCCATCATCACAACCATAAACATAACTGCCATCACAACCACAACTGCCACCATCGTCGTTGTCGTTGCCTCTACCACTATTGTTACCTTTACAACCCAACCACCACACCCCTTTATTGCACCATCATCACAACCATTGTTCTTGCCATCGTTGGCGTAGTCAGGGCCCACACTATCAGGTCCATTTTTGTCATTATATACAATTGTATCACTTTTATATTAAAATTTGCCAAATCTTTTTACATTGCTTTTCATACTCACAAGTCACAACACTTTTAGAAATACAGTTATCAAACGATCAACTGTTTTATTTTGCAGTTGATTATTCTTAAAACACAATAGAAACTTCTTTTTTTTTTTTTTTTTGTTTTAAGTCATAGCAATTCCAAACTGGCTCTTAGTCATGTGAAATGGTGGATTCCCATGTTTATTTTAAGGATGCATAAAAATCAATTATCAATGACACACCCTGACCCCGATGTCTAGGTGAACACCAAAATCAAAGTGTAATGGCCGTCACCCAGAATGTGACGTAGCCACAACATGCTGCCGATACAATAATAAAATAACTTTGAATAATTTACCAAAAATTCGGTAGAGTTTGCTTTGAAATTTGGTTCTGGCCTAAATTTAAAACCTGCTTAAAATATTATAATTACTTTAACACAACATCCCCTAAGGGCCACATCGAATGGGTTATCAACCGTCCGCTACTTGCATGATAAGTTGTTCAGAGCATGGCATATGTTTTACAACAAAAACGGAAGACGTGAAGGTGCTAAGAAATCTGAAACTCTCATCCTATCATGAATGGACATTCATACAAACAAAAAGCACTTTAGGGAGTAGTCCTACTCGATACGGTTTAGGACGCGAACCTAATGATATGTACCTTGCGAACCTAATGACGCGAACCTAATGATATGTACCTTGCTGTTTTGGTTTATAGTTCGGACTATAAACCAAAACATGAATAAGTTGGGACTCTAACCCAAAACATGAATAAGTTGGGATTCTAACCCAAAACATGAATAAGTTGGGACTCTAACCCTAAATAATAGTTGAGTTTGAAATTTAACGAACGTCATGACAATAATGTATACGGCCGTACGAGTAAGGCGCTATGATGTGAGTACATGCCTACGAAGTAGTGTATAAGATCATAATCCAAAACGATTACCAAATACATGATCATGCCTAGTAGTGAAAGCAGTATCTCAAAGAATCGTTTTTATAAAAATTCATCAGCTACATCATGTTTCCAACAGTAAACCAAGTAAAGGAATGATCATAATCATATTTAAAATCATTTATATAGATATGAATATAATGAAAACCATTTTTGAAATCAAATTTCCACTCACCTCCAGCTAGCTCTCGCTTGATAGCCTAGTCTTTACCAATCTTGGTTAACTTTGTATCTAGACTGAATCATAATAATAGCACGTCTTGAACTCGGACACCCGATACATCATTTAATTTTATTTAGTCTTATGGTTGCATCTAATTTTCGAGTTAAACTGCTTACGTACTTTGTGAACAGATCAAGCCAATTGTAGCTCACCTTCTATAAGAGAATTTCAACGTAAGCTACTTGCGTTATTCCCAAAATGAAATGAAATGACAATGGGAAGAATCTGCCCTTTTTCTTTGCACTTCCTTTCCGTTATCGTAAAGCATCTGCATACACTTAATTCCCACATAGAAGTTCATATTTTCAAAATCCACAACAACAATAAATCTGCCAACTATTTAAAATTAACCAACAACTTCCAACGTCACTTGACAAAAATCACAGCCAAGGTAAATAATTCTTAAAATTAACGGGTTTAGGGTTTTTCTCCGATTTTTATTTCAATGTCTTCAATCCACACTACACCTTAGCTGCTCTACCCTGCGACTTCCTCTGTGTTTTCACTACGAACAAAGATCTCTCACATACAACTCAAAATTCGAATTAAAAGGCTTGACTCTCAAACTTTTCAAAAAAAGAGAAACTTGGGAATATGGAATATCCACTTAGATACTCTGGAAGCCCATCAAGAGAGGAATAATTTTCCCTCTTGAGTCGAGACCCAAATTCGGCGAGATTGGCCGGAATAGGCATAAAATGGCGGGGAACCATCGAATTAGAATCTCTGTGTACACTTTGTTTCAACGTGTAGGTATGATATCAAATCTAAGAGGGCCTCGATATGAATCGGAGAGCCTCTGATGTTATGTTATTTGATTGTATAGCCTAAACCCCAATCCCTCTATCTAAAACACACCAAGAAGAAGTGATGTCTTCCGGGAAATTAAAAGGATAACCAGGAAAAAAAAAAAAAAAAAAAAAACCAAGGATTAAAAAAAGATTAGGAGTTACAAACCGTTTCCGATAAGAACAACTCCTACAAATTTGGTTCCCTTATAGGTTAATTCTATAGCCTAATCCAACACTTCCTCTTCTCCTTCTCAAAATTCAAAAATCAAAACGCATAAATAGATGCACCCTAGTCAATTGATCATTAATCAAAGATATAAAATGGCTACACGAGTGAAAAATTACACTCTTTGTTCTCGCCTCAAACAGTGCCCAAAAGTTCACATCATAGCTATCATCGTCTGTATCCCTATCTACGTGCTGGGAATCCTGTTTTTCCACGACCAATATAAGTTGACTCCCGCAGAGCCCTGTTTACGGCTCGACTCTTCCACCGTGAGCAAACTCAACTCGAGTGGCTCCGAGTTAACCGCCACGTGGGACATGACGGTCGTCTCGGTGAACCCTAATCGCGTGCTTGCCATCTCCTTCGACAGCCTGCAAGTCACCATCTCGTACAAAACGGACACCGGCGACAACGGCAGAGACGTCTTGCTCACAACGAAGCCGGTGCCTCCTCCTCCTTCGCCTTTAAATACAAAAACCTCGACCGCTCACAGCTTCAAGATCGAAACGGTGTCCGCTTATGTAGGCGATTACGTGGCCAATCAAATCTCCGAAGGGAGAGCCCGTGGATCGGTGAAATTCGTGTTTGGCATGCTAGGTTATTATAGGTACGTCAATACTTCGCGGTGGTATTTGACTAGGCGTAGGTTAGAGTTTGGGGTGTTCTGTTGCTGGGTCGAGTTCGGGTTTTCACCGGGTAATTGGACCGGGACATTGACAACGATGGATGAGTCGAGGGCATGCGTGGATGATCCGATAACAGTCCATTTCAAGTAGAGATGTGGTTATAACTTATGTTGGTTGCCGTACATTTTGTTAATTAGGGTTTTTTTCTTTCTTTCTTTCCCTTGTTTATTTATTCTTAAAAAGTATGCAGTTAATCCTTGCTTGATTCGTAATGAAGATTATGGTGAAATTGTTCGTGTTTACCTATGTCACATTTTTTTGTCCTTAAAGTACCTCTATATAAAGCCGTTACCGATCATTTCACTGTCCTTTACCGATAGTTTTGCTGTTCGTTACCAATCATTTCGCCGTCCGCTACCGATCCTTTTGCCATTACCAATTGTTGGAATTTCTTTGTCCCACATCGGTAAGAGGGAAGGAGAAAAAGCAATTTAAAAGGAATTACTCCACTCTAATTAACACCAAGGCCCTTTGTGATAAAACCCCACATCTGGCTGATTGCCTAGGTGATAAAGTGGGGATAGTATCACTGTTGTTGGATTGGGCCCTCAGTACGTCGACCTAAAAAATTCGACACCGATTGTTTTTGTTCGCAGTGACCGATCGTTTTTGTTTTGCATCGTTTTCGTTTCGCCCACCAAGAGTTTATGCAACGCGTATTTTTTGCTATGCTCCCTGAAACTCGATTTAATCTCATTTTCCCTTTTGAAAAAAAATTTCATCCCTTTACATCTGGTAACTCATCCTTTGGAGAATAGAAAACTTCCTCGAAAAGTTCAAGGTTGGTTATATACATCCAATCCTCACATGCATTTTCTTAAACCAATAGAAAGAAAAATGAGAGAATGAGAGCACTCTTTTTTATAGTGAAGATTACTCATCCTTAGAGTGAAAAGATTGAGTTTTAGTTTTCAATGAGAGAAGACTAAACACCACCACCAAAACTTGCCACCGGCCTCCTCTTGAGCAAGAGTGCTCTAGCTTATCACTCTTACTCATCATCGATCCATACCTTAATTTTAAGATGGATTACAGCGGTTTGATTCTCATGAAGATGTGTACGTGGGCAATCTACTCATCCAATTCTTAGATGCGGCCAACAAATATTCAAACGTGTTTGACACACCCTAACCCGATTAGCCGTCAAACAAGATGTGCCAGCCATCACAAAATTATTGACGAAGCCATAGGTAAAGATTAAAAACTGTGTGACAATTAGAACCAAGGAGCTCAATTTATTAAAATAACTAAAATTATCTTGCAAGGAAGGTCAAACTACAAATAACCTCCCCTTGGAGACTCTGTAAGTTTTTTCTGTTTTATTACATGTCACATGAGTTAAGTGCATATAGTCAGGGGCGGATCTATTGAGGGACCTGGGTGGTCTCGGGACCACCTGGAAGCTCAGATAATTGGCTGTGAGGACTTCCAAGGGCCAGCCAAGTTTGGGCAGTGGTGGAGGGGAAAAGCAGCGGCTGCTTCTAGCTTTCTGCCAAACCAGAAGAAGAGAAGAAGAAGACTATTTACTTTTTAAACGGCATCCTAGGTCACAACGTAACGTAGAGCATTAAGTAAATCGGTGAGTATTGATGTATTGTTTGAGAACACCATCCTAGGTCATGTGGAAGGCTGAGAGCGTCACCATTTTTCATTATAAAAAAAAAAAAAAAAAAAAAAAAAAAAAAAAAAAAACACAAAACATAAAGGGTTCGATTTTCAAACAATTCCACTCTACCCAAATTAACTCCCTAGTCCCAAATCCCCGTTCCCTAATATTCCCACCCCACCCAACCAAAGGCCACCATCTCTTCTTCGTTCTCTTCTTCAGCCTTCACATACATTTTAAGATTAACTTGATATTTATATTCATTCAATGCATTTAAGAAGTGACTTTTCTCAATTGTAAGGGATTAGTGATCTTACTAAAAAAAGGGTGAAAAAAGGGTTGCATCAAATTGTTGTCTATATTAAGATTAAGAATAAAAAGTTGTCGTTGATCGTTTAATGTTTCAATGTTATTTTCATCTAATTTTTTTATCTTTATATTAGGACCACCCGATGTTAAAATCCAAGATCCGCCACTGCATATAGCAGTAGTAAATCTAACAGTATTTCCAATAGTGATGTTTAACTATAACCGTAAGTTCGGTTATTTATTAGTACAATTAGATAAACATTTATCTGGTGAAGTGTGAGTGGATCATAAACATTTTTCTAGTAAAAAAATTTCAATTGACTAACCCCCATTTTTGAAAACTCATAGTTTAAAACTACATAATTGTTTCTACCATAATATAGAAAATACAGTCGGTCATAAATAAAAAATCATACTTGATAATAGTGGCAAATCCAGGATTGAACCTTAGGGGCCTCAGTGTTAAATACAAATGTTCTCTATAAAAACAGAGTGCGAGTACGCAAAAAAAAAAAAAAAAAAAAAAAATCAGTTTATTCTCTGAGGCATTTCGTCGAACACTTGATTGGCTTGTTGTCACCAGCTAAACTATGTTGCACACATGTCAACATATATTGGCATATGCCAAAGCAATCTAATGAGTGATATAAAGAGAATTTATCGAGTGCTGCTGAAGCAACCTGTCAAGATATGCCTAACATGCATTACATTAAACATTTAGTAAGAACAAAAGAGATATGTACCAAACATTTGGTCCCTATTTCCATCCACCCTTGTTTGAGGAACTGCAAGACATTACTAGCATCTACTAGTGCAAATACATGCACATGTCTCTACAGGGTGTCTACTTGTGTATCTAGCATTTACTAGAAATATTAAAACATTTAATTATCCTACTTCGTAGATAGATCTATACTCAATAAATGGCAACCATTTGGTGAAAATAAATCACAATATAAATATAAATCATTAAGTGTCATGTACTCATCACGATTTCAAATCTAGTGTCGTTCAAGACCTTACCAAAAACATGTAAGTTTAACAAAATGTGTTCATCAAAACATTTGGAAAGGGATCCAGTCACAAAAACTTGGATCGTTCTTCCACAACATGTGCCTTCCTTTCGTTATGATTAGTTGAGCTTGCACCTTTAATAATACCTTTAGTCCCTTTACTAAACAAATAAGGTTTTTCTAAGTGTAAACTCGTTTATTTCCTCCGATTTGTGAAAATGTAGTACCTCACATGATTCGGGACATGGAAGAACATTAGGATAGGTCTTGAGTCCCCACACACCGACGTACGGATGTCATGCACAGTCGCACGCCACCTTGTCGCCAGTGAACGCATCGCCGTTGTCGTCGCTGTCGCTTGGGAATGTGCCATTAGGTTTCAATGAGATACATCTTTATTTTTCCATTTTCCTTGTTATGCTGGAAGGATGATCAGCACATGAACATCTTAATATGGCTTCCCCTTACTATTTCTTTGCATGACCAACACACCTCTTTAAATTGTCACAGAAAAGGGAAAATTTGGCTTTTGGTTTTCATCAATTGTCGTGGCACTAGTAGAAAATATTATTTGCTCGACAAAATTTTACGCGACGAAGCAAAATTTGTCACTATAGATAGTCAAGCGCGAAGAATGCGAGACACCGTTGCGCAATATTGTCAAACATTGCGCGACGACAATTTTCATCTCAAAAAAGATCTTTGCACGACGAAAAAACAACATCGTCGCGCAAACTGCGGGAAAAAATGCGGGTAAGTCTTTTTTTCTTTTCTTTTTTTTTTTTTGCGGAAAAAAACAATGATGCGACGAAACATTTCCCACTGAAGTGTGGCACAAAAAAATGTTTGTCGCACAAGTTTTTTACTCATGTTCAGTTATCTGAGTCAAAGGATTCAATGCCATTGAATCAGAGAAATCAGTGCGGCATTTATTGAGGGATTTTGCGCAGCGAATTGTTCGCCGGGCAAGGTGGCGAAGCTTCCTATAAATAACTAGTTTCGCTGTCGATATTTCTCAAACCTTTTCCTGAATTACAATTGTAGTTGTTATTTAAATTTAAGCGTAATGGCAGACTCATGTGATCGTCCGTTGATAATAATGAAGGGTGAAAGTTTTGGAAAAGGTAATACCCAGTAAAGTGGAAACAAATAAGCCCATGTCCACGTGGGCATATAAATGGGTTAATTCCTCCTATTTTTTCATTTCTCTCCCTATCCATACTCTCTCTAAAGTGGGAAATTGACAAAAACCAAGAGAGCAAAGACCTGTAGCTGAGCAAATTCCTGGTTGATATGGTCACGCATCTGGAGCTTTCCTTTGAAGATCTTGAGAGCCTAAGGGCAGTACTTGTACTGACTGGAGTGGGGGCGACTTTTGGAGGTGGAGAATCGGCTGAGACATTCAAGGAAATGAGGGGTCTAGCTGCAGAGGAAAAGGCAGTGAACGCCATCGTCGTCGATCTCTGGTGGCTGTAGGAGCGCTTGAAATTGACGTTCCCTAATTTTTAGGTTTTTAGTAGTACAAAATTTTGATTGGGTGAATTCCAAACATTGAGCAAGGCAATAATGAGTTTTTCTCCTCTCTCTCTCTCAGTTTTCCCTTTTCTTCGTAAAAGTGTGAATCCATATGGGTTCTTCTTTGAAGGCGTAATTTGTTCCTATAAAGATTAATCCATATGCGATGTTGATTTAGAGGGTTGTGGGGGAGGGGTACGAGGAGGAGGAGAAGAAGAGGAGAATGAGGGGAAGTGAAGACGAAAGTCTGGTACAATAAGAGTTTGGTGAGGAAGGAGAAGATCCCAGTTTTTTCATCAAACTCATTGTGTTACACGACATGCACATGATATGCTTACATATCTGAGCCAACCCAAAAACTCAGAGCTCATAACTCTATCTTCGAAATAAAAGAATGAAGTAATCACTTGTGAGATTTTACATTTTATATGTGGGTATTTTTGTCATTTCGCTTTTGTACATGGCTCTTATTTCAATTATAAGATAAAAAAATGGGTCATTTTTGGCAATTTCCCTTTTTAGTTGTGTTGGACCACTTACTTTAGTGTGAGGAAGGTTTTAGCTTTTATGTGCAATGACAAATTGGGTAGTTCATCGAAAAAAAAAAAAAAAGACAAATTGGGAATTATCAAAAAAATTTTGTCCTTAATATTAAAATGGCACAATTTTTGGTTGTTTTCATTAGTTTTCCAAAAGAAAAAGATTCGTGAATATTAATCACAATACTCTAGACTTCGCAAAACTTTTCTATTTACTGTTTTAACTTGTTATCTTAATGAGTCATATCGCATCAATTTGTTATATTAATGTGTGAAATAATTTAAACTTGAATCTAATGAATTAAAAAAATGGGTGACACCACCCTATCCATGTCTTTTGTTAACCATTTATTTATTTATTAGCTAATGGAACTTGAAACTTTATGTAAAGGGCCAACTCCCAACAACAATCAACATGACCAAAAAATCTCGTGATAATTTTCTAATCATGTACTACAGAATAATAACTGTTTGAGATCTAAAGTTAGTGAGGGGCTCTTGAAACAAATTTATTGAAATAAGAATGTAACTACCACTAGATTGAAAAAAAAAATCTATAAGTTGAAACAGATTGTAGTTTGTATATGAATTTAAAAAATAATTGCAAGTCTAAAAAAGTATCAATAAATATACAACTGAAAAGAACAAATGCTCAATCTATTTATCAAATACAGTTATAAGATAAATAGATGTATGTAGTCTAATATTCGAGTGGATAAAATGTTGGGTTTCTACCCATGTATCTTGAATTCGAAGCTTCTCAATCCTAAATTACTGTAATAGTTTCGAACTCGTCCCCTTTTCCTTAATAATAAAAAAAAGATAAATAGATTTTTAAACAAAATCAAGTGGCATTTTATCGTAGTGACTGAAAACAATCATACCTATGCATATTCTGTGGATTCAATCTGGATTGATTCCCCTCCACCATAACAACAAACTATTTCTCTCCTAAAGAAAATTTTCAATTTTTATTCTTCTGTTACAAAAATAAATGATAGTAATGATGGGTGGTTCGAATTCAAAGGAGGGTGAGAAACTTGGTTTTGCATTTAAAAAATTCTAGGGAGATATGTACATGGGTAGGTTTGGTATGGTTACTGTACCAAAACCCTCATACCAATTATCGTACCAAAATTTTAGTTTGACAAATTTATTGATCAATTCTTTAAGCTTGAGATGTAGAAGAAGCATTTGGAGGAGACATTGAGGTTGAACTTATACAAGGTTGAGGTTGAGCTTGTGTCAAGCCTACATTACAAACAAAGAAAACATATTGGTAGCAATTAGAACAAGAATTAAAGTTCAAACCGTTTATTATTGAATTGTTATATATATACACACACACACACACACACACACACATATATATAGGATCAAGGGACAAATATTTTAACAAACATTTTACACTTCCTTTTAGTCTTTAGATTTTATAACATTCAACAGTCTAGATTAAAGGTGATGTGGAGAGTTTTAAACATTAAATGACTTAGATGATGATGTGGATTATAACTAATAAAGAAAACACTAATCTAAATTAAAAATTAATATCTAATAGGATAAAATTGAAAAAAAACCAATAATCAAACTTTGAACCTAGCGTAAAAAATAAAAAAAATAAGAAAAACAAAAACATGAAAATATTGTAACCTCCATCTCCCTCCCTGCAATGCCTTGGACGAAATCTCCTCTTTCATTTTGTTAAAAAATGAACCCTAATAAATAACTAAAAAGGAATGATTAAAAAAGAAAAGGTGATACCAGGGATAGGATTAATACTCAACGGAAACGAAACTGCTATAATAAAAAAATTGAAAGCGCAGATGAATGAAATCAAGTTGTTTGTTTGATTTGAAAAGCTAAAAGAAGTAGAAAAATCATCAATGACCAAAATTGACAATATGAACAATAATATACAATTTAGGGTTTTGTACGTTTTGCTTATGTAATGAAGATTCATTGTAGAAGGCATCAAAATTTCATATCAATCCTATGAAAGCCGCAGACTTCATCGGCAAAGAGGGAGATGGAATTACAATACTTCGAATCAATGGAGTTCTACCTTCTTTCTTGTTTGCACGCTTAAAACTAGGGTTTCTTCCTTGCGAAGGAAGCAGGTCAAGGTTCTCACACCCAGCACGCAACCCCGCTTTTTCGTATGGAAATTCTAGTAGGGCTACCCTCATTTGGAGCCCCGACTGCACAGCACGAGTCACAATGTTTTGAAATCGCGCGGCATTGTGCGGCGTAGTGACGATGGTGATGATGATGCCTCTTTGCGCCAATAGTCTGGCGATGTCGATCATCGGTATCATGTGGCCTTGGGCCATGAAAGGAAACACGACAAAGTGAAGCTGGGGCTCTCCGGACGCTATGGTATTGGGAAGAAAATTGGATAGACAGATTATCATATATGAAGCAAGAGGTTCTCTTGTTACTCGAGGGATATAGTATCTCTCTCTTGCTACTGGACAATGATGCAATTTGCTGCTGCTGATCCTAACATTTCTCTCTACTCAGTTATGTGGACTCTGTTAAACCACTTCACATAACTTGCTTCCTATTTCGTGCAGTCCTAGTGAAGACACAAAAACTACGCATAACGACGAGAATGATGCAGTTGCGCGACATTTACGCGTAAGGAATTCAGCACCCAATAGATTTACGAGAATGATGCAGTCGCGCGACATTTACGGTAAGGAATCAACACCCAATAGATTTACGAGAATGAGCAGTCGCACGACATTTACACGCAAAGCTTATAGGACCAAATGGAGTCCCGCGGGTGAATAAAACTGACAATTCAATATCAAAAGATGGAGAGGCAGGAAATATTACATATTATGGCCAAGCACGACTCCGAACCAATCAACACACTAATATTCAGAATTGCCTCAAAACAAGAAACCATGAAACATCTCAAACCACATCTCCTTTGTGTTCAAGTTACAAATCGTTTGCCTAAAACCTGTAAAACCGATAGTACGTGAAAACCACACGAATTTACAATCTCCGAGATGACGTTTTGAGTGGAACAGAATTATGTTACATCTATAACACACAAAATACACAAGCGACCCGAGGTAAATGTTTGATTTACAAAGATACAACACAATTGACATGATTTACAACAATTCGAGAAATTTATGGCCTCGGTAACCCTACATATTGAAGGTCAATGCTGAATTCCACGATTCTCCTACGCTGCTTCGTTCTGCATCTTGCAATGGGACTTCCATTTCACAGCCATCAAAGATCGTGATGTGTTTCCTTGCACACAGGTGAAAATGATCAATTTAATTTCTCCTTTATGGCTTGCTACTTCATTCTAGACTGAAAAGTCATGGCCCTTTGGTATTGAGTGACTTGAGTCCGTACAATCAACTCGAGCTGATTTCCATGAGGATGACTTCGAGAATTTTAATAATAAACCCAGAGCAGCAGAGCACGTAGCTCTCATGACTGCATCTGCTGACTTACTCATTTTTCCTACTAGCGTTTTGAATACCTAGATTTAGACATGAATTTTTGTGAGTATACCATGTTACTCTTGGTTATGATGGGCCATGATATAAAAAGATAGCACTCGTGTCTGAAACTTACCAGCGCATAATATTGATTCAAGATGTGCTGATCATCGGACAGAGATAGCGTACAGCTGGAGAAGTATATAGCATTAGCCTGAATTATCAGCCATGGTGCATCGAATGCCTACCGTATCAAAAATGTAAGTCAAGTCATTTGAGTACCCATATTGTGAAAAGAATAAAAGGGTGGTATAACCATCTGAATTGCAAAGATTATACCCATAAAATCATAGGGCTTTCATACCATAGTTATGATGCTAAATTTACTAGCCATTTAGCATAGCAACCAAAAAAAGAAAAAAAAAATTGTATTGAAAATGAAGGTTTTCCAGTCGAAACCTGTATTGTAGATGCCATGTAAGTATCAAGTCTTAAGGGATGATGCTGAACAAATTGCTTTGTGAGGTCTCTGACAAAACCCTCGTAGTCAGTTCTGAAAAGAGAAAAGTTGGTGTGACTTCATTTATCGCCAGATAAGGTTACTGGCATAATCATCTCATAAATTCAGTCCTCTGATAATATGTCAAGACATACCGATGATCATGATTGAAAGAATGCATGTTGAACAAGGGGAGGAGTCCATCCATTTCCAGTAATGGGGCAATTTGTTTCAGAGTAGTCTGTTCACCAGTTCAGAAAAACAAGTGTACAATGTCTCCATAAAACAAGTGTACAGAAGAAGTAATAACGGTAAGCAATTACCCGGCAAGTCTGTCTCACGCTAACGTCATCATCATGCAAATGCAGAACCAAGCGTGGGATTACGGTATATACCTGGACATAGTATTACATTTTATAACTATACGAGCTTTTAAATGAAAACCTCGGTCAAGTTTCCATGTTATTCATATATAAATAATTAAGTGGTAAAAAGTTCTGAACAAAACTGTGCAACAAGTTACATTCTGAAATAGACAGCCAAAAGAACGAATGAGAAGCATGAAATGATAATCTCAATAATTTCTACGCTCATATGACAGTTCTTCAAAAGGAAAGAAAGTTCTTTCTAAGATCAGAACAAGTAATAGACCTGCTCGAGAAATGCCTCAAGTTGCAGACCAATTCCATAGTTACTTAGTGCTCCAAAAGCTGCAAAAGCATTAGCTCGCATCTTCGCATTTGTACATATCTGTTCCATGTAATTAGTCAATGTATCAGCACAATAAAATGAAGTACGCTACAAGCAACATGTAAGATGCCATCTGATTTCCAAATAATAAGTGACATTACATGGATATCCTTTGGCTGACAGTTTGTTCTAAAATGACTTCTAGGAAGAAAGGGAAGGCGTACATTGTTCAGCCCACCTATTTTTCTGTTCTTTGACGAACTTCAAATTTTCCATGCTCTTAATTCTTTTTAAATCTATACTTGCAATATTTAACTGATAGTCTAATACCAAAATTAGTTAAAGTAACTTTGAGAAGAGATGCTCCTATTAACTGCAATCACAACTCAATTAATTTGGAAACATTTAAACAAATGTAAATTGTAATCAAGATATGGCAACGAAAGTCGAAACCGCGTTTAATCAGATGTAATCCTTGAATGACCAAAGAAAAAAATGAAAGAGGCAGCAAGAACCAAGAAAATAATTTGTGCACCAGTATACTGAGAGTGAAGTACTGCACCTGAAGATTTCGAAGCCACATAGAAAGACTAAGCAAAATGGGATCCACAGCGTCCTTGGGTGACGACTCAAGCATCTATTATATTAAAAATGAGTGCTCAATATTGAATTAATACTAAAGATTAATGATTACCAAGGAAAAAAAGAGTGATCTAAAGAAAATTCTTAATATTTATATGACACACATGCTAATATTACACCCATCAAAAGAAAAGGAGGGAGGAATTCACCGTGAGCAAGCAAGAAACTGCAGTTAATTGCACAGATTCATTGGAATCATCTAGCAAAGCTAATATTACACCCAGAACTTGAGGTGTGTACTGCAACATCTGCATAGATGGTATCTGCAACTCAAAAGTTCAAAATGTCAATTCCTCCAGAATCATAGAATGAACGGTGAAGAGAAAAAAAATTGAAATAAGATTTAAAACACGCAGTAGGGCATACAATTCATTGTGAAGGACAGAGAAATAATGACACCAATTTCAGGCCGGCAGACAAACAAAGCCAGGCTTGAGAATGGACATGTAATTACAGGATATCGTCCAAAGACCAATAACGCTATTGAGACGCACGAAACTGACACACTAGTTGACAATCTCTAACAGAGGTGTCTTGATAACATTACTCAACTCAACCAAATAATACTCTCTTCTCTTAAGGCCTAAGGAAATGCAACACATTTTCTATCAAAATATTCCAAATAAATTTTTTTAGAAAAAAGTAATGCTCCTCTAGCATGAGACTGATAGAACCAAAAGATGTGAATGCAAGCACATACTAATTAGTGAAAAGTAAGAAATTATTCATTTTTGGATACGGTAACCACTTAATTTTTGGATTGAATAAATCAAAGGAGAATTAAGGGACATATATAACATGGTGTGTAAAAGGATACAATGTATGCGTGGAAATCATTTCCCACTGGAAAATTATGGAGGTCAGCTTCCCAGAAAAAAGCTAAAAAAGATATAAAAGAAAACTAAATAGGAACATGCACAGAAAAACCAAGCACTTTCGCAAAAGATTCACTTAACCTGTACTAGTCCTCTCAAACACAAGCGCCTGACTGTTGGAGATTCATCTGAAACATGTCGACACAATACCTCCACAATCTGCTCCAACAGGGATCCAAACCCATCCCAGTGTTAGTGTATAAGCATTGAGCTAATCTGAGTTTAGGATAAATAAGCTTTGTATTTAGTTGTGTATCCACTTTGGTTAATTTTACCAAGTGTAAGGCTCATATTGTAATTCTGTCTAAGTGACATGTGGAAGGATCCTTGAACTTAGCTAGATGTGTGGCTGAGATTATTTCTGTTTGAGATGGTGGGAATCCTTATGCATAACTAAGTTAAGGAATATAGAAAGAAAAACATTCTCTCTGCAATTTCTGCAAAGAGTAAAGCATCCAAATCCTTCTCCATTTTTTCTGTGATTAATTCTTTCTTCTTTCTTCAAATTAACACACACTAAATCAAACTTCATCACCCTGCATTATCAAGAATATTAACTAATAAGAATTTGGAATCAAAGGCTAACAAAATTATTCAACTAATAATACAAAAATGCATGAATTAACAATGAGCACAAAACAGGTTAAAATGCTTGCAAAGAACTAAGATCCCAAGTACACTAGAAACTGAAGGAAATAGAGTAAACAGTGGTTACTATGCACATATTATTTGGGTATACTTTATTAATTGTATCCTTTTCTATCACATGCGTAAACATGGACAGGAACAATGATACGGACCGAGATAATTACCAAGATGAACAGAAAAGTAACAAATTGCTGAGAATAATGACATGATGGAAACAGAGTTCGAAACAAGAAGATCCCATGATACAGACATGTCATGGAAATAACAAAATTTTAATGTAACCAACAAAATGTAGTGTGTCTTGGTTGACATCCAACGCATACCAGTAGCGGACAAACTCTGACAGTGCAGCAGCTGCAGCTGCCCTTTGGTATCTTTGGTGTCGATTTAATGATTTACTTAAAATTACACATATGCTTCGAACCTTTAAATAAAAAAGGTGGTGTCCATCAAAAATGAAAATGAAACCACCACAAGCCTTAATTTCCATGGACCATAAAAAACAGATTATGATATTTACAACAGAATATCACTTACCATATAAAGCTCAATAAATACCTCGTACTTAAATGCAAGCTACCTTTTTCAACAAATTCGCAAAATGTGATAAGCTTAAACAAATTGAAATTTTATTTAGCAAGGGTGATCTCGGTTTCTCAAATGATGATCTTTAAATGAACACTTCGGATGAATTTTTTTAGTGGAGTGAGCCCAAACAAGCGGTTAGCACCATATTAATTTACTAACCAGTTAACGCTTGAGCACTCATCGTACGACGTACATATACATATATATGGGTTAGGATCCGATGACACACGCTTTTAACACCCATTTTGTAAAGTCCACTTTGTAATGTATTTCAACGATCTGCACCATCTATATTTTAGTCAATGTTTTAAAGAGCGAAGCCTAAGCGTTTCGTGAATAACCTTGCCTAGGCTATAGCCTCATGGTACCTAATACTTTGTAAAACAATCAAGTAAGCATGCCAAGCAATCAATTATTTGATTAAACTATTATCTCTCTAATTCACATCATTAAGTCATAATAATCTAATAGAAACCAAGTTCGAAACATAAAATTAGCATGAATTTTATAAAATCCTTGCTCAAAACGACGTCATTTTGGGTTTGGGAGGTTTCTTTTAAAACAAAATCAAACGCCCAGGTTGCCTAGGCGCCTGAGGCAACAACCTAGGCATTTAGGCTAGTCTATAGCCCAACCGCTGGGCAAAGGTGTTTTTTTCATAGCCCCACCCCAAAAACTGCCTAGGTGACTCTTAAAATTAGTTTTTTTTTTAAACAATGGTTTTAGTACATCATTATTAGATCATCCTTGCAAAAAATTAGACAAATTTGAAACCATAAAGACATTCATTTGTTGTAAAGGAAATGGACAAATACAGTTCTACAAAGAAACTCTAAATTTAATCAACGGTTATATGGTGCATTTGGGTGATTTTTGGTAGACATTAGCTTTGAGGTAAAACATAAACGATAGACAGTTGAATCGTTGAAATACATTATGGTGTGGACCCAACAAAAACGTTTGTCAAAATGTGTGTCAAGAGCATGTGTTCAACACATTCACAGAACGCTTGGAATGCAGTTAAAAGAGCCCTGCAAGAGCATGAAAAAGGGGACAAGTTTTTACAATCTTAAAATTTAAACCTTACATGTGCTTGAAACTTACACGTGTGTGAGTATTTATATAGACGGCAATATTCTTTCAGACAGTCTGATGTTACGTTAGCGGCAAACTGCCAGTTAGAGGTAAAATTGTAATCGCAGGTATCAACTTAATAACCATCTTGCAGCCTAACATATCATCGTCTCTTAGTATATTACTATATATAGCAGAAATTTTAGTCTAACAGACTATAAATTTGGACCATTGACTGAGGAGTGATGGGAGAAAGTTCATGTATGGTTTTCACATGGGCTTTGGTTTCAGCAAATTTTAAAAATTCATCTTTTTCAGTTATTTGTCTTGATTGGAAAGGTGCTATTAGTTAAAATTGTTTATGGAGACTTCATAGCTGTTTTTTTTTCATTGTTTTCACTTTGTGGACATCTTGTTCACTTGTGTAGTTGTCATGCAATGAAATCTCGGTTCTTTCTCAAAAATAAACAAGGAAAATTCTTGCATGCATCTGGCAATATCAATAAACAAAAACTGTACTAGATCCTTACCGTAACGGATCATGTTGACCACGGCTAGCTAGACCATGACAACTTCCCAATTGGAGAGTAAGTTCAGCAAGAACAGAAGCATAGTTTTGTTGCACAGCTTTTTTTCCTATTTTACCACCACCTCTGCAACAAGTATGGAACATGTCAAAGTTGTCTAACATTAACAAATACTACTGAAATTTGATAATCAAAGCTGATTTCTGAAACCTGAAAATGCAGTTACAGCAATAATAGCAGCTTGCAGAATGTCATCCTCCATTTGACCGTCAACTAAATGGCTAGGATTCTCTCCTTTTTCTGAATCACCTTTAAGGATGGGATACTGGTCAAGGACGGATATGACATGCTCCAGGAACAAAGACGAAAGAACTCTATGCTGGGAAAATGCCTACAGATAAAAAGCAAAATAACAAACATTAAAAAAAATAATTTACATTAAAAAAATGTAGAAGATGACTGAATAAATTATGATCAAACTGAATAAATCAAATATAATAATAGAGGTGATTTCAAATGATGATGTATCACAATCTATGTTACAAAAATTTCAGACTAGTAGTGGAAAGTGGCAAAGTGATGAGAAAAATATTACTACAGATAGGCGGGGGAAAGGGGTTTGTCGGTTTGAATGACAAAGCAAGAGCACTTTTGCTCATATAATATTTGATATGGAGTGAAGTAGTATGAAGATATGTTGGATATTAGATACTATATTTACTTCAAAGATAACGCATGTATATTTTATAATTGTAGTCTGCAATTTAACAAACAAATTACTTGAGTGGGGTTGAGTGGGGGCATCTGCCCCCAGTGAACCTTCATTGGCTCCGTCCATGCAACCCGGTCGTGCAGCATAAAAACAGGTATCTTTATAAGAAGAGTGCATATAATATGGGTAAAAGGATACAGCGGCAAGAGTTTCCTGGCGTAAATGCTTCTTAGTCACATGGGCTGTAGCCATCAGCAGAGCTTGAGTTGTCCTATAACAGACAAACACACACGCACATATATTCTCTATCGGGGTTACCAAACAAAAAACCTATTTCTTTACCAAAAGAAAGCAAGAAAAGCTCATTGCATTTTTCCCTTTTTCAGAATCTGTTACTAATTTAAAATTTCATTATTAGCAAAACCTTGAAACATCAGTTTCACTCAGTTCAGTTCCCCTTCTTGTGACAAACTCAATTACAGCTTGAATGGCCCCCTCCGCTGATTGCTTGATCTTGTCACATACAGCTGCTGTGCAACCATGCAGGGTGGCTACTAGCTGCAAGATGAAACTGTTGTGTTGTAGTATCGGTTTCAACTTCGTAAACACAATAAAAAAAACAATGAACTTACCTCCCTCTTTGTTAGTAATATACAGACAGAGGAAATAATTCTGTTGAAAAACCTCAGATGGATCTATAGAAGTATCCTGGGTACAAAAAGAAAACCAAAGATCATCCTAGTGTTACATTTCCACCCATGGCTCCAATCAAAAGATATGATAAAAGCAAAGAAGAGAATATTAAAAAAACAAAAATATGTATGAAAAGAATTGGCAATGAACCTACACTCTTCGAAATAGCTATGACATCCTCAAGCGATGATAAAGCCCTGTAGGATATTTCTATGTCCACGCCGTAGCTAGTAGTTAAGGCTGTGGAAGTGAAACTGCAATGCTAAAAAGTTGATCAAGAATCTACAAAGAGAGAGAGAGAGAGATAGAGAGAGAGAGAGTTCAGTCATAGAAAGTATATATGAAGAGATCCAAATGCATTTCCAGTCTTCCAGATAACTATTTCAGAGACTTGTCCAACTTACCTGAGCGGAGGCTTTTCTAACTTCTGAGTTAGTGTCTGCACAAAGTGGAAGATACATAATGACCCTGTCTCCCAAGGACAATGCCTCACGACTTGGCAATACAAACGCAGCTGGACGTTAAACGTAATAATAAGAATAAGGATAGGTCAAATAAAAACTAAAAGGAAAGCTGTGTCAGGGGCATTTTTACATGGTAAGTTGGAAAAGGTCCTATGCAAATTACGGTCAATTTGCTTGCTGTGCGTGCAACTTCCTTGGCAGCACAGGGCACAATTTGCAGTGGTGCAAACTATCCGAAACTTGAGAAGTATCTCATGTACTGCAAGACAACCTCTTCGCCTTTGACAATCCACAGGTGAAGAAACATACTGGTCAATTTGTCTCAAGATATGGGATAACTGCTCTGCTCGACTTCTCCCATCTTCTCCGCTAAATTGTCATATGATAATAATCAGAAGCGGTATGGTATGTAAATAAAAGCAAATATATATATGGAATATATGAACCCATGCAATTTTTCAATTGTAAGCTCACCCTTATATTCCTAAACATGAAAACTAGCACATATAACTTCATCATCATCATACCTTCAATTAATAATGGAACACATATAACTCATAGGAGCTAGAGAATATGTATATTATAGTGACGTTTGCATACATAATATATTCTTTGTTCAATGATACATAAGATACATTACGCATATGTTTTACTTTAGAGATGGACAATTTAAATTATCAGATGTGTGAATTTGATATGCTCAACAAAACCCCACGAGTACAGCCGAACTAGAGAAGCATCTATAAGAATTACTTTAGATGGAATGGAGCACATATGGCCACATTGAACCTGAGACATACATGAATATCCCACTTTAGAGTGTCCAACCCAACCAACAACGAATGAAGAGGTTTTCATATTTGGATAAATGAATGAAGAGGTTATAAATCTATGTATGGAAATGCTAGGCTTAGAATTTTGTGACGAAATAATTTCAAATTCTCAACCTCTATCAAAGTGGAATCTCACCCATATCCAAAATTATCAGAAATCCAGAGAAAGCATTTGGTTACTTTCAAAGAAAAAGAAACAACGAAAAAACAAAAAGCACAGCAGTCAAGTAAGAGTTCGGAAAGGATGACAGATTGATGTGCACTCCCAAGAAGCATATATCATGTTATTTAAGATAAATGCTACAAGAATTGCATATATCATGTTATGTAGTGTACCTTGTAAGAAGAATTGCACACAGGAGAGTGATAAGGTTGTCGATAAGAGGATTGATAACATCCACTGGATCATTTGGTAAAGCAAAGAACCCTAAGGTGGCCTGTCAAAATTATCACAATCAACAAGATGTATTAGCCACCAACCAAGAATTGGGTTTACCAAAATAACTAGTGCGTCGGAATAATAAAAACAGCAAACCTTTAATACATGGTTTCTGGTTTCAGTTGTTAGTTTTGGCTCTACGGAGACCAACGTAGTTCAGGCACTTAAAGCACGAGCCTGTAGAACTTCAAGAAGAGAAAAATTGAGAAAGTTACAACGTAAGTTAAATCATTACCCTTAGGCTGTGTTTGTTTCAAAAATTATGTTCCACGAACTATAGTTGGGAAACAATACATATCACAGAAAGTTTTCCCTTCATATTTAATTTTGATATCACATTGATTAGATTTCTTGACAGTTTCTAAGGGGAAATAATTGAAATAATTGTATAACGATTTAATTGAAATTTTCATTTTCTGAAAACTTGGCTTCATAGCTCTTAAAATTTTATATTTATGGTTGTAGCCTTATAGGGAACATATTTTTCCGGAATCAATTGCCAGGATTTTCCTAGTTGTCAGAAAAATTATGTGGGTCAAATGCCAAGAAAATTGTGTACTCCCAGAAATTACTTTTTTTTTCTCCAAGTTTTCTCTCCTTTGGAAAAACAAACACAAGGTCATTGCATTCCACGGGTACAACCAATACTGTATATTACTAACGTGTGTGTGCAGAAATTCAAGAGTAGAATCGGAGAAGCTTTCACTCTCATCTCGGCCCATCAAAGTTAATATAGAGTCAAGCATTTGGTCCCTTCTTTTTAAATGGAAAGGATGAGCCATTTTCTGCAGACCCTACTTTGAAGGGCATCTGGTCATCGTCATAACCTAGTACTCATTGTGATCAGTTTTGCATACTCCAGATGCTTCTCAACGAGTGATGAAGTGGGTGTTGGAACCTAGCCAATACGGCTTAGCATACCAACCCCGCATAGTGATAAAAGCCCAGACATTGGCGGACTTCATAGTAGAATTCACCCCAAGCCTAAAGGACGCAACAACTCAGCCCGAAAACACCCTAGAGGCAGCCAACCAAGCCATAACCATACCATCCCTACCTGTTGGAGATTTTTGGCTTTTGAAAGTCGATGGATCATCTAACCACCAAGGATCGAGGGCAGGTCTAGTTCTTACTACCCTGGGCGGTTCGATGCTCAAGTAGGCGATCACTCTAAGATTCAAGACATCAAACAACGAAGCAAAGTGTAAAGTCCTACTAGCAAGTCTTCGATTGGCAAAAGACCTAACGGTGAAAAAGCTCACAATCTATTCCGATTCCCAGCTAATCATCAACCAAATTTTAAAGGAGTACGCAGCAAAGTATCCAAGGATGGCCCGATACCTTGAGAAGGTATGAGAGCAGCTAAGGATGTTCCAAGCGTACACACTCATTCAGGTTCCACGAGCAAAAAATGCCCATGCAGATGCACTAGCAAGCCTAGGCTCCACACTAGACCATCAGCTCAAGTGCTTCATCCCAGTCGAGTACTTGGAAAAGCTAAACATAGATGAGGAACTAGTAGTCGAGGTGGTGCAGATTAGCACATCCCTGAGTTAACAAGATCCCATCATCAACTACATAATCAATAGAACACTTCCTGTAGACAGACTGGAGTCCAAGTAGCTCCAGGTGAAGGTAGCACGCTACTACATATGGAACGGCATCCTCGTTCGTAGATCCTTCTCAGGACCACGTCTTCGCTACCTATCACCTCAACGACTTGAAGATTCTTAGCTCAATCCAGGAAGACGTCTGTGGAAACCACTCAAGAGGCTGCTCCCTAGCGCAAAAAGCTTTTAACGCTGACTATTACTGGCTAACTATGCATGAAGATGCCAAGGAGTATGTACAAAGGTGCAACAGCTGCCAGCGTTTCAAGCCCATGCCTACACTACCTGCCAGCGAACTCTACCCGCAGATAAGCCCTTGGCTATTCATGCAGTTGGTGATTGACCTGGTAGGACCAATGTCGCCTACTACAAGGGGCAGAGGCATGATGATCGTGGCGACTGATTACTTCACAAAATGGGTCGAAGCTGAACCCATGACTACCACTACCCAGACGAACATAGAGCGCTTTATATGGAAGAACATCATATGCCGCTTCAGTATCCCACACTCCATCGTCACCAACAAAGGTCCACAGTTCGTGGGCAAAGACTTGGCGAGATTCTTCAAAAAATATGGCATAAAACTTCATATGTCCATGCCTCGATATCTGCAAAGTAATAGGCAAGTCGATGTGTCCAACAAAACCATCATCGACTGCCTTAAGAAGACCCTCTCAGACAAAAATGGTAAGTGGCCAAATGAGCTTCCCGATGTTTTATGGGTATATCGTACCACCAAAAGACGAGCAACCGGTGAAACTCCATTCTCCTTAGCGTATGGCTCTGAGGTGATCATTCATCCCAACGTCATGGTGCCAAGTATCAGCATTGTATTGCCAAATTTAGAGCAGAATGAGAATGAGATGGCCACCAACTTAGACTCGGTAGAGGAAGAGTACGAGAAGGTTATCACCCGCATTGCGGCTTATCAGCAGTAGCTCCTCTCCAAATACAACAAGAGGGAAAAAATCCGATAGTTCCAACCAAAATACTTAGTCCTCAGAAAAACCTTCATCACCGCCCGACGGGAAGTCTCCAAAAAGATGGCTTCCATCTGGGAAGGTCCGTACAAAATTAGCCAAGTAAGAAGAATGGGCAGTTACACCCTTACCACTATGAGCAACAAAGAAATAGACAAGCAATGGAATGTCTACAACCTGAAAAAGTACTACGTGTGACCTCTTACCATTCCTTGGACCCTGTTCAAGATAAAAAAGTTCGAATACTTAAGCAGCTCGATGAACAAGACCTCGCATACTGAGAATTATCAGTTGTTATGACATTACTGCCTATGAGCAAAGTTAATAAAAGCCTCTACTTTCAATGAAGATCGAAGGAATTATTCACAAGCCTGGGCCAAATGCATGAAACTACATCTCCTTCCTCTGAAAATATATCTCCAGCCACTACTATGTGCTCTAACCTCTCCAATTCAACACCTTCCTCCATCGCAATTTAGAATATTGGTTCAATGGTTCAATGTTCCGATCTTCTGGTGGTATAACCTCACCGGTGACGGATCTCAAATGGCTCCACCTAAGTATCTCTGTGATTCATCTGGAAATCGCACATCCACCTTGAATCCTGCCTTTGTTGCCTGGTATGAAAATGATCAGAATATATTGATTTGGATCAACTCAACTTTCTCCGATTCCTAGATTCCTTATATTGTTAGTGTAAATTCCTCTCAAAAACTCTGGTCCAAGCTCAAATCAAGACTCACTATGGCTTCGCAGTTTCATCTCTATGAACTCCAATCTCGGCTTCATACTATAACCAAAAGTGATTCCGCCTTATATCTTCAACGAATTGAAGAAATTGGTGATGCCTTAGCCAGCGCCAGTGTTTTGATTGATGATTCTAAGTTGATCTCTGTCATTCTTCACGATTTACCTCTTGAGTTTGACTCATTCGTTGATGCAATTTAATTTCGAATTGGATCTACAACACTTGATGAACTTCATGGCCTATACCTAAGCAAGGAAATTCAGACAATCGCAATCCTTTGCACCAATTCAGGCACTCAACATATCCACTAGACTTATGCCTACTCCTCATGATCAACAAATCTCTTAGGCTTACAATGCTTAGAATTTCTCTAATTTTCATCAAGGTTATGGCTCAGATCGCAATTTCTCAAACCTTAGAAATTCTTAGAATCGAGAAAATTTTAAGAACAACAATCAACGCAACAACTTCAATCAGTCCAATAATCAGAGGCAATCCTCTCAATCTGCATTATGTGCCAACACCTCTGCATCTTAGCACAAATAGTTGCTTAACTCTGGTGCATCATCTCACATGACTAACTCATATGCAAAGCTGCAAAATCCTAAATCCTACACTAGTCCTGAGCAAGTATACATTAGAGATGGCAAAGGTTTGCTTATACTTTATCTTGGCTCTTCTAACATGCCTACTTCTACTCATTGTTTTGATCTTTAACATGTTTTACATGTCTATGAATTAAAGCAAGATTTGATTTCTACCAACAAATTTATTCTTGATAATCCATAATCAGTACATCTATATCCTTTTCACTTTATTGCGAACGATCTTTCTTCGGATAAGGTACTTTTTAAAGGACATGTGAGAGAAGGTTTCTATCCCTTTGACACTACAACCTTCATTATTGGCAATCAACATGCTTTTGCAACAGCTTTTAAAGCTTCTCAGGACGTATGGCATCAAGGATTAGGCCATCCCTCTTATAGAATACTAAATAAAGTTGTTTCTCATTCTAGTATTTCATTCTTTGGTAGTATACATAAGTCTCTGTGCTCTAGTTGTGTTATGGGAAAATGTTCAAAATTGCCATTCTCTTTTGTTTCTTGTTCTGCAAGTAGGCCATTAGAGCTTTTACATATAGAAATATGGGAACCAGCGCCAATTGTATTTGTACAAGGCTTTAGATATTACATCATCTTTGTTGATGATTACACAAAATACTGTTGGTTCTTTTCACTTACATATAAATATGAAGTATTCTCTACTTTCATTCATTTCAAGTCTATGGTTGAGAATTTGTTGTGCACTAAGATTGTCACTCTGAGATTTGACTCTGGTGGAGAGTTTCTTAGCTATCAATTCTCCAATTTGTTAAGGGAAAATGGTATTATTCACCAACTCAATTGTCTTCGTACTCCAAACCAAAATGGATGTGCTAAAAGGAAGCACAGACACCTAGTTGAAACAGCAAGAACTTTTCTTGCAGGTTCAAAGGTTCCATATGAATTTTAGGTTGATGCTTTTGCTACTGCAATATATCTAATCAACAGGCTTCTCACTGCCCTTAAGAGCTTGGTATAAGTCATTGTTTAGATATATTGCAATGGCAAAAGTAAATCCAACTATGTCTGTCAACTACATAAGTCATTGTATAGACTTAAACAAGCCCCTAAAGCTTGTTATGAGAAGCTATATACTGCCCAATCTTCTCTGGGATTCACTGGTTCACAAAATGACCATTCTCTCATTGTTAAAAAGGATTCATCCTTAGTATTCATCCTAGTATATGTTGATGATATACTGGCAACCTATTTCATATCAAAGACTTGGGATCTCTCCATTACTTTCTTGGAATTAAGGTAAAAAGATCATCATCCGGGATCTTTCTTTGTCAAACTAAGTACATTCTTGATTTACTTAAGAAATCAAACATGGATGGTGCAAAACCTTGTACAACTCCACTTAGCACTTTCTCCTTGGATCATGAATCTGTAATATTGTCAAACCCTACAGATTATAGATCCTTAGTTGGTGGATTACAATATCTCACTTGGTCCAAGACAGACCTCTCTTTTGCAGTGAATTTAGTTTGCCAGTTCATACATCAACCAAGAGAATCCCACCTACAAGCTCTTAAGCACATTCTTAGATATCTCAAAGGAACTCTAGAGCTTGGTCTTTGGTTTCCAACTAGTTCAAAATCACTTAGAATCAATGCCTCTTTGATGCAAATTGGGCAGACTGTCACATAGTTAGGAGATCCACATATGGCTTTTGCATCTTTTTGGGCAATTCTTTAATTAGTTGAAGTGCTAAGAAACAACCAATAGTGGCATGATCTTCCACTGAAGTTGAATACAAATCTTTGGCAAATACTACAACATGGATCTGTAAGTTATTAGTTGATATTGGTCTGCAACTTCCATGTCCTCCCAACCTCCCAAGCTTTGGTGTGACAACATCTCAGCTATCTCCCTAGCTAAGAATCCTATCTTCCATGCAAGGACGAAACATGTGGAGATTGACTACCACTACATTCGAGAAAAGGTTTTACCCAAAGCTATTTCAATTCATTTCATTTGCACCCAAAGATCAAATTGCTGACATATGCGCAAAGTCTCTTTAGGCTCAATTCCATCTTCTCGTAGACAAACTCTCACTTCGAACACCTCATTTTAGTTTGAGGGGGGATATTAAGTGTAGTATTGTAAGGGATAAAACTTAGTTGATATTTCTGTTATAGTTAGTTTTCTTTTAGTTGTAAATTTGTTGATGAGCTGTCATTCTCAAATGGTTTATTTGCTTGTAAATATAAGCATCAAGTGTAATTTCATCAATTAAGAAATGGAAAGATAATTTTCCTATCAAATTAAACCAAACTTCACAAATAAATCGGAAATTCTTGCCCAAACTCAATCCAAGACGTTTTGGACTAGAAATCATCTTGGACTCAATGGAATTTGACTGGTTTCCATCCCCGGAAACTAGAGAATGAATGCAGAGGTGCACAAAGGTTAAAACCCTATAATTTCAGCTCAAAACAACATGCATGAAATGGATTTGTAACCTAGAATCAAATAAAAATGAAACTGAGTTTGATTGATAGCTAAGTAGGCGTGTTTCACCTTGATACTCACCGAGAAACTCAAAGAGAATAGATGCTCGAGTTCGACACCTCCACGACCCCAAACCTCGCATGCAAGACTACCAAAACACTCCACAAGTCATTCTGGATCCAATGGTGGTGATTTGGTGTCGAAATTTGTTCGGAATTGGTGGTGGTGTGTTGGTATACCAAGTGCAGTCCATGATGAAAGATGGTTTCAAATCTCAAGAAGTCTTTAGAGAGACTAATGATACAATGAAAAATACTACATTAAAGGAATGTACTGGTTAGCTCATTCACCTTAGACATTGGAACTGCAAATGACATTAATCAAACATGGGAAATTTATGTGGTGTATGAATATATGGAGTTCCAAGGCTAATGCATTGGATGGTGCATGAATGTTAAGACTTCCTATGATAGTGGTGGTGTTAATTCTTGAACTCACTAGGATGTTCCATCCATGCATATAAATAGAGGTGGCATTTCACCATTGAAGATCATCCAAAAAAGTAAGAATACGGCTTCAAAACAAAAAGTGAGAGTTCTAAGAGGTTTTCCACTCCAAGATTAAGAATGATAGTGTTCCATCACAAATTGTGTGAGTAAGATTTAGTATTAGAGAGAGGGTGTGTTATCCTTTCTTTTATTCATCAACCATTGTCTTTGGCTTCGAAAGATTATTCTTGTAGTACCCATTATTTTGATATAGTGGAAGATTGATTGCTGCCCCGTGGACTTAGGCACCACGTAAATCTTTGGTTTCTATCTTTCTACTTTACTTTGTATTTTTTTTCTCTATCCTTTAGTACCGTCAATCCTAATGATGAGTGCATATTTTACTATTTATTTTATCCCTAAAAGCAACATTTTCTAGTGATAAGTTTGCCTTTAATTAAGGTCGTGGCATGTTTATATCTTTTTTGTGGGCGCCATCAGGTTTCAATGTGATACATCTTTATTTTTTCATTTTCTTTGTTATGCAGGAAGGATGATCAGCACATGAACATCTTACTATGGCTTACCCTTACTATTTCTTTTGCATGACCAACACTCCTCTCTAAATTGTTAGAGAAAAGGGAACGTTTGGCTTTTGGTTTTCATCAATTGTCATGGCACTAGTAGAAAAAACTATTTGCACGACAGAATTTTAGACAACGAAGCAAAATTTGTTGCTATAGGTAGTCAAGTGCGACGAAAATGAGACACCGTCACGCAATATTGTAGAACATTGCGCAACGACAATTTTCGTCGCAAAAAAGATCTTTGCACGACGAAAAACAACGTAGTCGTGCAAACTACAGGAAAAAACGTAGGTAAAGTCTTTTTGTTTTTAGGCAAAAATAATGTGCGACGAATCATTTCTCGCTGAGGTGTTGCACGACAAAGTGTTCATCGCGCAAGTTTTTTACTCTAGACTGTCAGTTATTTGAGTCAGAAGATTCAATGCCATTGTATCAGAGAAATCAAATGAGGCATTTATTGAGGGATTTTGCGTGACAAATTGTTCGTGGGGTAAGGTGGCCAAGTTTCCTATAAATAACCAATTTTGCTATCGATATTTCTCAAACCTTTTCTTAGGTTACAACTGCAGTTGTTATTTAAATTTAAGCACGATGGCCGACTCAGATGATCGTTCGTCAAAGAGAATGGAGGGCGAAAGTTCCGAAAAAGGTAATACCTAGTAAATTATGTGTTTTGTATATAAGTTCCGAAAAAGGTAATACCTAGTAAATTATGTGTTTTGTATATAGTTTATATTTTGCATTAGTATTTTTAATATATTTTTCTAGTAGACAAGAAAACTGCGCCCGTGGTTTGATACATTTTTGGTGAGACTCGCTACCGGATCAATTTTGAAAAATTAATGGGAGTTTAGAAGTCGGTTATGCGCAACAAGTTTACGCGTGCCGTGCATAAATTAGTGCATGAGAAATGCGATGTGGATTGAGAATCTTAGAGAGCCGTCCCTGAGGAGATAAAGACGCACTTGATCGATAAATAAGAGCTTGAATGAGACATTGACAAGAGTGACCCGAATTTGATGAAGTGCGTCGACAACATATTCAAATCCTCTTTCCGGGAGTGGAAGTTTGATGTTGAATGTGAGGAAGAACTGAACCGAATACCTGAACCACCAGTGGCGGAATAGAATTCTATTTTTCTTTTTCTTTTTCTTTTATGGTTAATTAAATAATAACATTTGGGTTTTAAGTTTTTATTTATAAATGTTATTACTTTTTAAGATGCGATTTTAAATTTTTTTGTTCAATAAAATATTATTGTAATAAATGACTATATAAATTAAATATGCATGAATGCTTTAATTAATTTAAACATTTTTAGATTTGTTCGGGTGTAATTTAATTCTTTGTTTATTAAATATGTATGTGATTTAAAATAAATAAAGTAATAAATGAAAAAAGTATTAAAAAAAAAGTTTAACTAATGCGTGACGAAACCAGTGTCTGTCGCAGTGCGACGAACACCATCTCAGGGCGTAAAGGTTATTAGAAAACACGGGAATGGTCATGAGTTGGCACCAAAAAGTGGAATGTATATGTTTTATGCGACGATATTTTCATCGCACATGGTGGGTCAAAAAGCAAGGTAAAAGAGAACAAATTTGGCTCTAAAATTTCGAATGCATAGGTGTTGCGTGACGAACTAAATAAAGTAATAAATGAAAAAAGTATTTAAAAAAACAAAGTTTAACTAATGCGCGACAAAACCAGTGTATGTTGCACAAAACGTAATTGCGCAACAAACACCGTCTCGTCTCACAAAGGTTATCAGAAAACGCGGGAATGGTCATGAGTTGGTGCTAGAAACTGGAATGTATATGTTTTACGCGACGATATTTTCATAGCGCATGGTGGGTCAAAAAAAGGAGGTAAAGGAGAACAAATTTGGCGCTAAAATTTCAAATGCATAGGTGTTGCGCGACAAATGGTTCATCGCGGAAGAGTATGACATTTTAAGTCAGTTTCCTAGATGCAGAGAGGCAGAAACTACAAATTCATTGCAGCTTTACCTCTCTTCCCTTAGCTCACTGTCTCTCCTCTCCCTTAGCTCGATTACTAGCTCTCATTCTCTTGCTCTTCATCACCTATATCATTTGGTAAGCGAATTTGTTTTGAATATGTTTTTGGAAATTACACAATGAAACTAACAAAATTATATTTGTTGTGTGTAGGTGTTTTTTTTTTTTTAAACGACTATAGGCGAGGAATGAATTAGGAGGTATATTTTCTTCAACTATTTTGTTAATCTTAATTGTAGTTTATTTTTTATTTTTTTAGCATTACTGAGATATAATTTATTTGTATGCAAACATTTTTGTACAGCTTGTACAAAAATTGTTTCTGTTGTACAAACTTAAGTTAACTTCGTACGTTATTTTCATGAAAACTTAGTTTCCCATTTGAGAATTAGTTGGATTTTGCGCATGAATGCAAAAGCATGACTGTGGTCCAATTAATTCTTGAATTGTCCTATTTTTTGGACAGTTTGGGATTGCATAGTTATGCGTCGTAGTTTGTGGTTCACTGATTAGATTTCGATAAGGAGAAATTTGGTAGCATGTTTGTGCATTCTTCAAGTGCTGCATATGTATTTAGTATATATGTGCTACACTTGAAGAACTACAGGGATATGCTGCCAAATTATTTTGACATCAAAATCTAATCTGATAAAGCCGTAAAATATGACACGTAGCTGTGCATTCTTGAATAAGATAAGACTTTTACCGGAGGCATAAGGTGACATGTTATAATTGAAATGTTTGTAACCATTGTGATTTTTTTATTTTTTTTTTGTTAGCAGGTGATATGGATAGACAGTAGATACAAAATCCTAACAGATGTGCAAACGAATATCTGGATGGAATAAATCAGTTTATTGGTTTCGCAATGGCACATAACCAGGGTTCACCTCTAATTCGATGTCCGTGTAGGAACTGTAATAATTCAATGGTTGAGAATTATGAAAATATTTGATACCATTTAGAAAGACATGGTACGATGGAGACGTATACCACTTCGAATCATCATGGGGAACAATCTTCACATGTGACCCCATTAGTTAAGGCAGTTGAATCTTATGTTGATCCAAACGAACAAATTAGGGATATCCTAGATGATGCTTTTCCAAATGCCTCGACCAATTTTAATTAGGAAGGGGAAGATGACATCCCTTTAAGCATGGATAGTGAAGCATTTAAAAATTATGAAAAACTATTAAAAAATGCCAAAGAAGAATAAAATTGTCCTTGAGGATTTCAATACCGACAGCTATTGTGTAGTTGATGCATGGAAAAATAAAATTTTGTATGTCCAACTAGTGCTTTGATTATTTTTTGGGCATTTTCAAGAGGATGCTTCTCAAGGACAATTGTTTGCCTCAAGATCACAAAAGTGCGAAGAAGGTGTTGAATGATACGGGATTAGGCGCTAGATAATCGCCCTATACGCTAAAAGTCAAGGGTTTAAAATGACAGCTCAAAACATAATGATGAAAATTCCACAAAAAAGTTGTGCGTTATCTTCCAATAAAGCCTAGGCTTCAACATTTGTATATATCGACGCATACTGCTAGCAACATGAGATGGCATAAGGACAGACAAGTGGATGACGATTTGATGAAGCATCATGTTGATGGTCAGGCATGGAAAAAGTTTGATCATTTGTACCTCAAATTTGCGCGAGAGGCACAAAACGTAAAATTGGGGCTGGCCACAGACAGATTTAATCCGTTCAGCGTAGTATACGAAAACCATAACACTTGGCCAATCTTCACAATTCCATACAATTTGCCGCCTTTTAAATGCATGAAGAAAGAATAGATGATGATAACTATGTTGATAACCGAGGATCCGAGCAAGTCTATCGATGTTTATTTGCAACCGTTGGTCAATGAGCTGAAAGATTTGTGGGAAAACGGAGATCCAACATACGATAAATCAATTGGGCAGATGTTCACCTTGTGAGCAGCAGTGATGTGGACTATTAACAATTTTTCCGCGTATGCTATGATGTTCGGGTGGAGTACTAAGTGTTATTTGGCATGCCTAATTTGCAAGGAGGACACAATGTCGTCTTGGCATGCCGGGAAAGTTTGTTACCTAGGGCATCGTAGATGGTTGCTGTGAGACCACAAGTGGCGTCAGAACAAGACATCATTCTTCCAACACACGATGTTCCGATGGACGGTCCCGATCACAGAATCACTAGAATTCTCAGAAAAATGATCCAGCGATGATCCTTTTCCGTTTTATATGGTCAACATTTTCTGGTTAAGGACAACCTTTTAAATCTTGGGCAAGTCTATGGCTTCGTGTTATGATATTTCTACTAGCGAGGCTTTTTTATCCACAATTGTCTTCGGCAAAAGTTTTATCTTGACGAATCTGTCGCATCAATTAAAAATGATCATGTGGCAGGTATGTGGATAATTACTTCAATTGAATTCAATTTAGTTTTTATTAATTAAATATATAAAAATTAATCAAACCTTACAGACACAGTTAATTAGAAATAATATCACGTCCCAAATTCATTTATTTATTTATATGTAATGAAAGCAGCATGACACATCCCGACTCGAAATATCTACTAGGACTCCGAATCGAGCTGTGCTGACCGACACCCGGAGGGTGACAAAGCCATAAAGTATAGTGATGTGGAAAATGTGAATAAATTTAAACCTGAAAGTGCCTAAAGAAAAAGTGCGCTGTGAGTGGGGATGTACCCATTTCACACACGACGTCATAGCCACCTATACTGAGATTTGCCCAGAATCCTCATTGATACGAACTTTCAGCAGCTAAAACCTGGAGGTACAAAAAATAAGGGTGAGTGGGCCTGAAAATAAAGTTTTAATAAAAACCCTTTGAAAACGTTATAACCCCTCACTGTAAAACCCATATAATTTCCCAGAAAATAATAATACATATGTATATAGAAATCAGGCTTGAGAGCAATGAAAACCAAAGTATGTGCCATGTCAAGTATCTCAATAATAAATATGTAAGCCAAGTGCTGTGAATCAATATAAAATGATATGTCAGCCGGAGTCACCTAACGTGACCTATACGACTGAACTTATAGCTCATTAACCAATTCTTGCACACTAGTTGGAACCACCTAATGTGGTATGTACAACAGGGCTGGGTGTAAATAAGTACGCTCAAGTGCTACGATCACGTGAAGGTTGTGCGAATAATCGCAGGTCACCTACAAGTCAGAACCACCTAATGTGGTCTGTACGATAGGGCTGTGCACTAAACTTGGATCCAAGGTGAACGTGTGGTGCGGGAAGGTAGCGTTTGGTACGCAGACGGGACGGGACGGGACGGGACTGGACGGGACGGAATGGATGTTCTGTGTGATGTTTGGTACGCGCAGGACGGAATAGGACGGTTGTTCCGTCCCGCGTTTGGTAACACATGGACGGAACGGAATCAAAAGATTAAAATGACTAAAATACTCATTTTTCGTCTGTTGTTTGGTACAATTTTATGCGCGGAACGGGACAAGACTCATTTTTTTTAATTTTTTTATATTTTTTATAAGTTGTTCAAATTTGAACACTATTATCCATTATTTGTTTTTCTTGGTCCAAATGTTAATAGATATATGTTGTGTTCCACATGCAAATCCCTTTAAAATTTGTAATTTTTCCCGTTTTCTACACCTCCATTCAAATTTTCAGCACAAACCCATCAAATTTTATTATGCAAATTGCAAAACCCACACCCCAATTCAATTTTTAGTCCCTAATTTTGGTCCTTTCAATTGTGGGTTGTTGTTGTTTAGGAAGTTCAGGTTCTACAAACATTAGAATTGGCCTTGTTTAGAAGGACACCCCTCTAAATATTCCCCATTGCAGGAACAAGGCAAACCACACAAGAGCACATGAGAAATGTTGAAAAATATATAAGTTTAATGATCATGCATATCGTAAACGTTTTAGGGTTTAAACATTTAGAACTTAACCAAAGAAAATGAAATATGCATAACTTAAACATGAAATATCCGAAATCAAACATTTGTCTTGACTTAAAAAACAAATAATGTCTTGCTAAAGCAATAATGAAAACACTAGAAGTTGATAAAGTTCCTCATACTAAAACCACAAATACTAAAACTCCAAATGCTCAAAGGCTCTCCATAAACACTTTAATGAAATCTGGCTTCTGTGAGTCATCCAAGGTGGTCCAAATACCCATTAGATCGGTATCTTTCACTAACTTCATTGAAATTCTTAGCACCTGATCGTATGGAAGACCCATGGCCTAAAGCTCAGAAGGTAGTCTAGCTTTTGCTTCTCTAAAAGTAAAACTTTCACCTAATTTCTTCATTTCAGTAACAGCTTTATTCCAACCTTCACTGATAACAGATACAATATTTGCATCACCATCATTCCTACTCATCTTCCTCTTCCTAACAGGTTGAGAAGCACTAGATGTAGCAACAAAAGGACATGGGGTGGGTGAAAGTGGAGGCATCTCGGAAGTCTCACAATCCTCACTTTCCAAACCCATATTTTCGATTGCATCTGCTGCTGATTCAGCCATACTACCCGTGGCTTGGTCTCTCCCAAACACCGTACATAACCGTGGATACAACGGGAATGGCTTATTTGGTTTGCAAGATGCATTAGGATGTTTCTACAATAACCCAAAGAAATCAAGGTTAAAACTTTCAAAGCAACTAATTGATAAAGAATAAGGAAAAAAAAATTTACCTTCACCCACTCCTGTAGTATTTCGTCACTATCCACAATAACACATTTTTTCTCATCATCCCAACCAAATCCAGATGTATTCATCATGTCATATGCAGACGAATACTTTTCTTTCAGACGCTTCAATTTGTTTTGTATATGTTTCGGCTCTATATTAATGCCAGGAATCTGTTCCCTCATCTTGGAGGCAACCGTTACAAAAGTATCAGCCTTAAAACTGCCGGTCTCACACCTAACACCATCAGCAACCATCTCCTCGAGGATGGTAAGTAGTACATCCTCCTCATGATCAATCCAATTACGTGAGGTGGCCATATAATCTATCAAAGAAGCCATATATTACATAAGTAACACAAATAAACATAGATATAATGAATAGAAAACCACATTCATGTGTTGTTGTTTCCATTGAAATCTTTAAATTAGAAACACAATCAAATGACAATGACTAAATTTATATTAGTTGTACTAACTACGCCCTAATTTTAAAATTTATTAAAATTTAGTAACACAAATAAACATATCAAAGAAGCCATAACATCCATATAACTCCCAATTACCACATTACAATAACAAACATCTCAATAGTCTTGATGTTACGAATTTTCAAGCCAATTACAACAACTACATTGAGTCCACATCTCAATAAAAGACAATTACAACAACTACCATGTCAACCAATTTTCAAGCCCTCATTCCTCTCCACTCATCATAAATTTCTCTTGCAAGATCATCCCTCCATTGAGTCCATATCTGGCTTGACTCAACGGTTTCAATGTAGGCTAATACTTCTGGTAAATCTTCCCCTATAGGTAATTCATCAAATGCAAGCCTTGCATTTTCCTCAGGATCAACTGCCATATATATTCTGATAAAATTATAAAGTAAACTACATGCGGTGATCATTCGTCCCTGAATCTTGATTGGATAGTGGGAAGGACTTCGTAAGATAGCCCAACGTCGTTTGAGGAGGCCAAAACATCTCTCAATGACATTCCTAGCACGTGAGTGTTTCATATTAAAATATTCTTCATGATTCCTAGGTGCACGTGAATTGTCTTCCCACTCTTGCAAATGGTATCTAGTGCCTCTATACAGTGCCAGAAAACCCTCACCATTCGTATATCCGGAATCAACCAAATAGTATGTACCTATATTAGTTGATAATAAATTTTAGTTGTTGGCCAACAAAGGTAAGGAAAAATGCTAGATGCTTGTCTATCTTACCAGTTGGGACGTTGAGGCCATTAGCTCTAGTAACAGCGTCACCAAGAACTCTCGAATCAGTAGCTGATCCCTCCCAACCGGATAACACATATACGAATTTGAGGTCGTGTGTGCATACGCCTAACACATTAGTTGATATATGACCCTTCCTTGTTCTATATCTTGGTCTATCAACATCAGGCACAGTGACCCCTATGTATGTTCCATCTAGCGCTCCTAAGCAACCCTAGACAAAAGAAAAACTTATATTAATTAGCAACTACAAATAATTATGTTATTAATGATTTTACTATGATTAGTACCTTGAAGCATTTCCATCTCGATTTCGTGCAATCCTCTGGGATAGGGGTTGGTTTTGCAAACAACACTTCTTGCAAACTGAGCAACGCACGCAATACTCTACGGACATACCGACTGATAGTTTCACTAGACCTAATGAATCTAACTTGCATTGACCTATTTTTATTGTGGTGGGCTAATATGTTAACAAAAGTAGCTACTTGCTCCTCTATTGTAACATGACCATCATCTACCAATCCACCACGAGTTTGTAGTAAATCACATAAAACTGCAAATGCATTCCTATCCATTCGTAGCTCCCACAAACAGTTAGTATCACTCAATCGCGTGATACGATTTATTTCCTCTCTCCTAACATGAAGTCTAACAAATGTCCTCTGCTCTAAACTAGCTATTTCGCGTTGTCTCCTTTGTTGTTGTCTATACCTCAACAATTGTGCATTCATAGTAAAAACTTGTGCCATTATAATCCAAACGTTCAAAAGAACAAAGAATTGAGTCTCATATTCATCCATACCTTCACATGCAAAAAAATAACACATGAATGAGTGGAGCATCAACATACGCTAAATTCATTTTAGATACTTGGACTTGGTAAAATTAAGCAAACACATACAAGAGCTTCAACACGAAAAATATGACAACAATGTCCCACACTTTTTGCAAGGGTAAGGGTCTGCTCAACAACATATCAATTTTTCTCTAACTTCAATTTATATTCACTTTTCCATCCATCTAAAGAATTATGAACACATAAAACCGATGATCATATGGAAAGGAAGAAAAAAGAAGGGAGATGGAGTGAAACCTTGAGCAATTTGAGCACGTTGCTTTTCTTTGGTTAACTCTTGATAAGCTTGTTATAGATAACAAACCTTAAGTTTTTTAGAACAAATAAGATATTGATTGCATAACAAAAAAGTTGACATGAGATTTATATTCACATATCTAGCTAAGTTATGTTTTTACATTACTTAAAGTTATTGTTTATGAGAAATCATGTTTTAGGATATGACCTTGATTTATAAAGTTTGTTAAAATAGTAAATCAAAACGCAGTAACATGTTAAATCATGTCGACGCAAACATGAAACGATTAGTCAATTCGAATGCACACGTACAAAATGTGGTACGTGATTAGACCGTTTAATATTCATAAGTATAAAATGACATGTAAATATGATATTTCATCAATAGTACAGTTGATGCAATTGAGCACTTCAGTAGTAAGGTTAGACTAATCTTCCCAAGACCAATAACAATACAGTTTATTTTTTAATTGAACATGACCAATTATAAAATCAAAGATGAAATTAGATGCAAGATTATTTGGGGCCACATATTTAAATAGGTTACCCAATAGAATTGTTACAGTGAATTATTGGTCCTTATATGTGTAATGGAAGGTCTAATTTTTTTATTCAACCATTTTCACTATGAGGCTATATTTGATGATATCCTTCTAGAGACTTGCCTCTTCTTATTTGATAGGTCCTCGTCCATAGGAATTTGACATGCTTTCAAGTATTGAGGAACTAGAACTATGAATAATTATTATTATTTTAAAAAAAATGGTGTTGCTAAGTCCACACAACCTAGCCTTTTACATCATCCTCTTTAATCACAACACTAGCTAGTGCATATCATTAGAAGTTTGATATTACTTTAAGCAATACTAGCGTCAGTCATTCATGTAGTTGTAATGATTGCAAGACTGTAAGTTGTCAATGCACTACAAATAAGCGACAATTATTTACAGATGTGTAAGCGACTAATATATTAAAGACAAGTCTATTGAAGACAATTATTATAGATGGACCAAATGTTTCTTTATGCCCTTGGCATTGGAGCCAATATGGAAATGATAGTGGCATATGCCCTTATCATACTTCAGAAAGTTTCCTTGTGATTTCATGGATATAAAGTTTGAATTATAGAGTATAATCAAGCAAGGACTCTCATCTTCAATCAATTTGGATAAGCCTTAAACTAAGGTGGTCACCAATGAAATGCAGTCAAAAATCAACAAAAGATCACACTATGTAGTCTTCCATCTTACATGCAAAGCTATAAATTAAATTAATGCCTTGAAGGCAAAGCATATAGCTAGGGTTAGTGGTTTGTTTAGGTAAATAGAGTGGATCTCTAAGAATTTTTTTTTTAAAGTGCGGTAAAGCAATGAGGGAAGCTTGATTTGGAAAAGCGCCAACTCTCCAAAATCCATCGGATCACTTCCTTAAGACCATAAACAAAGATTTTGAGCAGGTAAGAAAATCTCTTTGAAAACAAGAAGTCACACAACATGCTAATAAACCTTTAGAAATCTAATAGAACTTTGTAACATGCCGCAGGACATTGAGCAAGGCGTAACCACACCAACAGAAGTAGCAATTGATACTCTAATAAGGTCCTAATAAAGAATCTGAAACCTTTCAACAAGTTCAAAGACAAGTAGCTGAACTGTGTAAACAGGTAAACTAGTAATCAGATTCATAGAAGTAATTACGTATGAACCTTTTTGAATAAAATTTCAAATTGCAGTAGTGACCCCAGGATTAGTGGGGGGCAACATCGACTAACATTAATTCACATGAAATTTAGGACTCTGGTGAAAAATTGGAGAAGAAAAGCCGAGCTGGCTTTCTTACACAATCTCTCGTACTTACACAAGAAGATCCTTCATGAACATGCATAGAGATCGAGGCTATTACTGGTTGCGCCTAGCTATCTGCATCTCCATGACCCTAGGCCTCGGTACTATCTATCATGAGCTTGGATATGTTATAGATCTATTCAAGTAAGTGAGCTATGTATACAAGGAAATTGTCCCCTTAATAGGTAGTTAACATTCGTATTCGTATGTTGCAGGCAAGAGTCTTGCTGCTAGCGTACATATCTAGTTTTCTAACTTTCATAATAAGAAGAAAATTACTGGGTAGTGGAAATGTCAACCACACAAACAGAGAACAAATAAAAAACATTTGAGCAATCGAAGAAATAGAGACCGAGAGCTACACAAAAACAGATCGAACCTGGAACGAAGATGCAGAGCTGAAGATGCTGCAGAAGAGGATGAGGAGGAAGGTTCGCAGAGCTGCTACACGGAAGAGTTGCGAAGAGGAGATGTAGAGCTGCTACACAGAAGAGGACGAGGAGGAAGGTTGCGAAGGGAAGATGCAGAGGTGAAGAGGCTACACGGAAGAAGATGAGGAGGAAAGGGAAGATGCAGAAGGAGGAACACGACGGCTGAGAAAAATAGAAGATAGTTTTTAGGGTTTGTTGTGTGATTTTTTGATGTAAATTTTGAAAAATACAAGGGGCATTTTTGTCTTAAAATTTTGGAAATTTCTGTCCCACAGACATGGAACAACCCGTTCCAGGGGGGGAGGAGGGACAAAAAATCATCTAAAACTTGTTCCGTGGAACAACGCGTTCCACTCATTTTAGGCGCACCAAACGTGGGACGGAACGCCTCGTCCCACTCTGTTCCGTCCCATCCCGCGTACCAAACGCGACCGAAGTGAACATCACGTGAAGGACTGTGCCCTGGCCACGAGCGGGAGCACTAACACCGGGGTGCAGGATAATGAGCTCTACAAGCCTCTACGTATAACCATAACCAATGCAACCAATGCAACCACTAACATCATACAGTACTCACCTGAAACTTACCTGGCCTCCGCAATGTCATACAATAGTATGCATATACATACCAATGCATATAATAAAATGAAATGCAAGCATGACATGGCATTTAAAAGAATACGCTCGTTTCAAAACAGTTGTTGGGAAAATGTAAAGCATATATACATGTATATATATATATATATATATATATATATATATATATAACCAAAAGCCCACTCACTTAGAGCCCGCGCTACAACTCCCTAGCACAAACATCAAGGCGTCACGAACGATCGGCGCCTAGAACAATTATCAAATCATGACTTAGAATGCTTATCAATAGAACATATAACTTACATATCCTATTCGGGAAGATCCATATGTCGAATTCCCGATCCGTAAGTTTCTAATATCCTCAAATATTAGATATTATAACATATCAAAGTTTAGTGACGATCCAACGGTCGGATCATCAATTGCTATAATAATCAAGTGATAGACCTTAATGGAACTAAGTTCAAATGACGGAAATTCGTCAATTGGACTTCACCAATGGAATCAGGGTATTCAAATTTAGCCTAGGAAGGTCAGGGGACATCTCGGCCCACGCACCGCCGCAGGTGGTGGACAGCCGCCCCGACTTGCCGAAAAATTCAACTATTTCTAAAAATTCTCAAACTTCACAGAAATGAATATCTCAATGAGTAGAGTAACTTTCATACTTGTGACTTAGGCCAATTTGGGCGGGAAATGTCCCAATTTCACGAAAACCCGCCGGAAACCCTATAAAGGGTATTCTTGATTCAACTCCAAACAAGCTCTGATGCCTCCAAAGTTGATTGGGCTTTGTTTCTGGGTTCATGGAGAGTCTATTAGTGGTGTTAATTGAATGGAAACAATTCAGGTTTGGTGGATCTCAACCGAGGGTCCTCACGGTACCCATGGCTCCACCAGATTTTGCTCCAAAAATTTGGAGCATTCCAGAAAATAACTAATTTACTAAAATGCCGCCGACTGTAAACGTTAATATCTCCTTCGTTATAACTCCAAATCACGATCCGTTGCGCCCACACGTCCATAGCGACGAGTACTACCGGAATACACCAAGAAAATGAACCTTACGTGACACGACACGGCAGTCAACAAAAGTCAACACTTTGTCTCAAAGTGCATTTTCATAAATTTACCTTTTTAAAATTATAAAAAATCATAATAATTGGGAACGGGTCGTTACAAGTATCTCAAAGAATCGCAATTATGAAAATCCATCACGTAAATCATGTTTCCAACAGTAAACCATGCTATACTCGGTCATAGTCATTTTCAAAATCATTTATTTATATTAATGAAGACCATTTTTGAAATCAGAAGTCCACTCATCTCCAGCTAGCTCTCGCTTGAGGAGCCTTGTCTTTTATCAATCTTGGTTAATTTTGTACCAAGACTAATAATAATAATATCACGTTCCAAATTCGAAGACATATTACATCATTTAATTTTATTTAATCTTATTATTGCATCTAACTTTTGAATTAGATTGCTTACGTACTCTATGAACTGATCAGGCCAATTGTAATTCACTTTCTGTAAGAGAATTTCAACGTAAGCTACTTGTGTTATTCCCGAAACGAAATGAAATGACAATGGGAAGAATCTGCCCTTTTTCTTTGCACTTCCTTTCCGTTATCGTAAAGCGTATGCATACACTCAATTCCCTCATAGAAGTTCATATTTTCAATATCCCCAACAACAATAAATCTGCCAACCATTTAAAATTAGACAACAACTTGCAACATCACTTTACCTCACAAAAAACATAGCCAAGGTAAATAAATTCTTAAAAATAACGGGATTAGGGTTTTTCTCCAATTTTTACCTGAGTCTTCAGTTCACACTACAACTTAGCTGCTCCAACCTGTGACTTCCTTGCGTTTCCACTACGAACACACGTCTCTCACATACAACCCAACATTCAAATTAAAAGGCTTGAATCTCAAACTTTTCACAAAAAAAAAAAAAAAAAAAAAAAAAAAAAAACCACACGAAACTTAGAATTTGGAACATCCACTTACATATTCTAGAAGCCCATAAAAAAGGAGCAATTTTACCTCTTAAGTCGAGATCCAAATCCGCTGAGATTGGCCAGAATAGGCAAAAAATTGCCGAAAACCATTGAACTTCAAGGCTCCGATCTCTGCGTACGCTTTGTTTCAACATGTGCTTATGATGTCAAATCGAATAGGGCTTTGATGAATTCTTAGAACATCTCCAATTGAAATGTAAAAAGAAAAGAAAAAAAATATCCCATCTAAATTCGAAAGCTTGTGGCAACATCAAATTTTGTTTTGCTCCCAACCCATATGTTATTTCTTATTCAATTAATATTTGTGAGATCCACTCATCAAAACAAACAAATAAAAACAAATTTTTATGTTTTATGATTGGTGCGTTATTAGGATCCACTCAACAAAACATTTAAAAAACAATTGACATTAAATTTTCTCTCATATGTCAAATTTGACAACAGTCAATCCTTGGCATATCGGTTCCAACTTCTATCTTCCTTCAATCTTTATTATGTGGTATTGCACTTAGGATTTAACATCTCCTTTGAGGATGGTTTTAGCCTCTAACATTGCAACCCGCACATCCGAAAGGAACCAAGACCAGAAGATGCAGCATCGATCAGCTCCTTGAGTTGCTTCCTTAGCTCTGATAGTTCGGGGGCCAATTTTCAGGCGCAAAGCCTTACCATATGAGAAAGTGATAGTTTCATTAAGCTAAATATATATGTGAAAAGGAATGAGTAAAACCAAGAGAAAGAAGAGAGGAGCAGCAGTAAGCTGCTGTGCGTGTTCTGCTGGGGCACGGGAAGATGTCCCTTTTAATTTTCTTTGTTGTAAAATTACCCTTTTACCTTTTAACCTAAAGCATGCACATCTTCTTCATTAAAACTTCCATTTGCGCTCAAGTGTTCGCAACAATGAGTACTATCCAAACAAAACAAAATATTGACTACCACATGTCTAGAACTCAAAGGTCTAACAAAACACGAGATTTATCCTTTTGGAGACATTTTGGTCATTTCACAGAGAAAAATTAAAGTGGTTTGTAACATTCAACCCTTAAAGTTGCTAAGAAAAATAAAATAAAATAATGGATGGATAAAAAGACCTATAAATTAACCAGGGAGGGATTGACAGAGCAAAGGTTTGAGAAAATCAAACGATAGATCTTTTTAGATTATATGTTAGATTTATCCATGACGAAGTTTAAACTCATGATGTCGTGCAAAGGGTCAACACTTTTCCATCACTATAGTAAATGCAAATGGCCACTTGCACTAAGAGAGAGAAAATTAAGTAACAAATCATTTCTTCTGTATCGTTGTTAACAACAACGGAACAGATGAAGTGGGTTTTGGATCTGTAGCGGCGATGAAGTGGTGCTTTGGCTCTTCAGTCGGGGAAAAATTTGTTAGTCAGATAAGGTATGCAAATTTCTATATCTAATTTGCTCTTGGATAGAAATATATCTACGGCACGTCATTTTAATGTTATTGCTTTACCTTTTCTTTAAGTTTTAGTGTTTTATTATCTATTTTTTTTTCTTGTATTTTGTAATTAGCATAATTAGTAGTGTAGGTTTTAGACTCCAGAATCCATATTTAGAACCCATAATGTGACCAATTTGCTGGTTTGTGTGCGCGCGTGTTTGCTTGTTTATAAATTTAAAATTAAAACAAGAATAATATGTGATTAATCAAACAAATCTCTATTATTGTGTACCCTTTTTATTTGGGGTTATAGGTTGGTACATGTCTGTTCTTTATATACTGTATACTGCCATTGATTAGTACCGGAAGCTAATCAAAACATGTGTATCAACTAAAGGGAAAAGAAAAGGGAAAGGAAAATTCTATTTTTAATTGCTGCAAACATATATTCTTCGGAGAAAAAACAAATAAAACAACAACAAAGCCCTATCCCACTAAGTGGAGTCGGCTATATGAATCTTAGAACGCCATTGCACTTGATTTTGTGCTATGTCTTCCGTTAGATCCAAGTAATCTAAATCTTTTCTTCAATTACTTGGATCTAACGGGAATATAATTACCAATAGTGGAAAAAACTACCAATAATTGAATCCAGACCAAACATTGACAGAACAGCAAACAAAATCAAAGATTATGAGCTTAGGATATTCATTACAAATTCAGGATAGATAATCAGAAGTTGCTAATACCAGATATGAACGCAATAGAAAGAAAACCATGGACGTATTGGCAATTCAGTCTAAAAACTAACCTTAGCAACATAGCCTAGATTCTAGTCTCCAAGAGCTAACCCTTAAACCTATATCAGTAAGTTCATGAACATTCCTTCACCAGTTTGATTTCAAAATTTTTGGTAAGTAGCCACATGAGAGCCCCAAAGACCAACCATGAAATCAACAAAATCCAATTTTGTAAGCATCCACTTAAGTTCTTCCCTTTCCCTTAAGCTCCAACTTCTACGAGTCTTATTCCGTCATGCAAAAACTGAATTGTCGTAGGTATTTGTGTTTCTTTCTTCTATTTTTGTCGGAGATATTGCTGTTTGATTTCTTTTCCTTTATCTGTAGGTATTTCCTTCAAATTTTGGTCTTGCTCTGAAAAATTTCAATAGCTTCTATTGCACCATTAAGTTACATTGCTCTTCATGTTATTTTTTTTGTTTTGCAACACTAACGAATAAATTAAGCCCAACTAACCATCATTTAACAATGAGAGCAAAGGAAACCACCCACTTTGTAAGAAGATGCACATTAGGCATGCGAAGGTAACTTTAGTTTAACGATTCGCTTTTCATTTGTGCATCGTCACCTACTATCTGACAGTAAATTAATTACCTAGCATTCATCTATTCTTTTGCAGTTACAAAAGAGTATTGTGCTTACTCTAAAAAAATTTAATGACCTAATCGAGTTTGAGTGTTACAAGCACTCTCTTGAGATTGGAGTTTGTCTCTTTTTTTTTTTCTTTTTTTTTTTTTTCCACTCATATCCTCTTTCATTTGTGTTCTTCTCTTTGCCCATTCTAATTTGTTTTCTTTTTCTAATTTTTCCTTCTTTTTATTTGTTTTATTGGTTTTATGAAATTACCAATAGCAAATGTAGTCCAATTTTCTTGTCAGTTTTATTTATTTATTTTGCTCCAGGAACATTTGTGTTATTTTATTTGCTGAATGCTTTTGATCCCAAACAGGGGTGATTTTTATAATAGTAGAGATTGGATCAGGGTTTCTTACAACAACACTCATTAACAAAGGAAGAAAATGGTGAGTTGGGGGCAGAGAATATTTTCTTCTCAGCCTAAGGGTGATCTGAGGGTGAGGGTGTCTGGAAGAAGAGAATGCCTTGTTTTATCCTTGTTGCCTTAAATTTGAGGTACATCTTTCTTTCCCGCCATATTTTACATTACTTTTTGTTTTCTAGTTAAGTTATATATTGTACGTTCAAATTTTACATTACTTTTTGTTTTCTAGTTATGTTATATATTGTACATTCAAATTTTCTATGAACTATGCCTATGAGTTTTTGTGATTTATGTTATCCATATGCCTATAAGTTTTCTGTGACTTGATGTACATCTTTCCTCCATTTTCTATATTTTTTTTTGTTTTCTCGTTATGTTAGGAATTGTACACCAATTGTTTGACATAATTCCTCGTTCAAGTTATCTATAATTTATGTTATGCCTATACGTTTGTATTTTCTAGATTGTACATCTGTTTGACTTAATTCAAGTTCTCTGTGATTTATTATGTTTTATATATTGTACGCTTACTGTTTGATTCAAGTTCTCACTCGAGTTTTTTTTGCTTTATGATATTTTTCCTCAATTAAGTTGTTTACTTTTTCTATTATTTCAGTCATGTCTCTACCACTGCGAGAACCTATTGTAGCTTTTGGGAGCATTGCTATGCACGCTATTATTGTCAGCACATATTTCTATTTCAATATGATTATCGATGCCCTCAACATGTATGCTATTGCTAAGGGTGTGAAGGAAATCTCTGCCTTCAACAAGTGTACTAAGGGAGTGGAGGATTATATATTTAGCTGCAACAATCTGCTAATTATTTGTATTTTAGTAGTTTCTCCTTATTGACTATTGGTTACAGAAACATTGTTCCTCATGACAGAGACGTATTTGCCATGTTGCTGACAGGTGTCTTAATGTTACTCAGTTACTACATTGTGAATTTTGTAATTGCTGCAGAAGTTGGCAGGTTGTGTTCTTTGTAATTGATGCATCTCAATGAGAGAAGAACAAGATCCATAAGATCTTTCTCGGCTTGGTCATATTCTCATAGTTTCTGGAGGTGTAATTATAAAGTATGTGGAGGGAATTTCTTGGGCTGATTCTTTCTATATGTCAATATTGTCTGTCACAACGATGTAGTATGGTGATAAGCATTTCAACACACTGTAATAGCCATATAGTAGCAAAATACTTACCCGACAGTGTGTTGAAATGCTTATCACCATACGACATCGTTGTGACAGACAATATTGATATATAGGAAGAATCGGCCCATGAAATCTCCTTCAATACTTTAAAATAACAGCTCTAGAAACTATGAGTATAGGACCACAAAGATAAGCCGAGAAAGATCTTATGGATCTTCTTCTCTCATTGAAATGCATCAATAACAAAGAATACAACCTGCCAACTTCTGTAGCAACCACAAAATTCACAATACAGTAATTGAGTAACATTAAGACACCAGCAACATGAACTCTTGCCTCCATCATGAGGAACGATGTCTCCTAACCAATAGTTAATAAGATAACCTACTAAAATACAAATAAGTAGCATATTTGTTGCTGCCAAAGATATAATCCTTCACTCCCTTAGTAGACTTGTTAAGGAAGATGTTCCATTCACTCCCTTACCAATAACATACATATTGAAGGCACCGGTAATTATAACAAAACAAAAATATGTGCCAACAACAATAGCATGCGTAGCAATGCTCCCAAAAGCGACAACAATTTCCCGCAGAGGTTGAGACATAATTGAAATAATAGAAAAAGTATACAATTTGACTAAGGGAAAATATCATAAAGCACATAAAACTTCAGTGAGGACTTGAATCAAACAGTAAACGTACAATCTATAAACACCAAATCACAAAAAACTTGTGTGAGGAATTAAGTCAAACATATGGTGTATAATTATAAAACAAAAAACTTATAGGCATATCATAAATTACAGAAAACTTGAGTGAGAAATTAAATCAAACGTTGGTGTACAATCTCTAACATTAACAAAAAAACCAAATATATATATATATATATATATATATATATATATATATATATAATATTAAGGAAATAAAGAAAGATGTACCTTAAGTTACAAAAAATTTTATAGACAGAGATAGCATAAATCACAAAAACTTATAAGCACATGCATTTTTTATAAATCACAGAAAACTTTAGTGTACAATATGACATAACCAGAAAACAAAAAGAAATGTAAAAAATGAGAAAAGAAAAAAAAGATATACATTGAGGCAACAAGGAAAAGTAAGCCTTCTCTCCCTCCCAGCTCACCCTCAGCTGGAAAGAAAGCCTTCTCCTCCAAACTCACCCTTATTTTACTTGGTTAATCAGCCTTGTGGTAAGGACCTTAATCCTAAATCTCCACTACTATAAAAGTTAGCCCCTGTTTGGGTTCAAAGGTGTTTAACGAAAAAAAAAAAAGAACACAAATGCCCCTAAAGCCACAAAAAAAAAAAAAAAAAAAAAAAAAAAAACTGGATTATAATCGCTATGGCTAATTCCATAAAAGAATAAAACAAATTAAAAAATGCAAAAATAGAAAAAGAAAACAAATTAGAATGTGCAAAAAGGAAGAAACAGAAATGAAAAATTGACATGAGTAAAAAAAAAAAAAAAAGAAACGAACCGAACCGAACCACAAAAGAGAGAGCTTGAAACACTCAAACTCCTTTAGGCTTAAAATTGTTTTAGAGTAAAGCACAACGCTCTTTGGTAACTGCAAAAGAAGAGATGAATAGTAGTTAATTAATTAACTGTCAGATAGTAGGTGAAGATTCAGAAATTAAAAGCGCATCGTCAAATTAAAATTGTAGCTTAGAATGCCTAAGAAACAGACCCAAATGCCTACAACAATTCAGCTTTTGGATGACGGAATAAGACTCAAAGAGAAACGGTAGAAGTTGGAGCTCGAGAAGAACTTGAAGTGGGAGACTACCAAAAACTGGATTTTATTAATTTGATGGGGTACTTGGGGCTCTCATGTGGCTGCTAAATTTTGGAGGTTTGCTGTTTTTCTTTAGTTATATATATATATATTATACAAGTTTCAATCAATTTAGGTTAATCTCTTAGTAAGAACACTCTAATCAAACTGATGAAGGAATGTTCATGAACTTACTGATATAGGTTTAGGGATTTAACTCTTGGAGGCTACAATCTAGGCTTTTTACCACTGTTGCAGTTGGGTTGTTATTATTTACTTTTATTTTCATTAGTTTTTTCTCCAAAACATTTCTTCTCTAATCATTCTGTCTACACACTTTACAGATATTAAAACGAAAACACGATTTCAGCCAAGATCATGATTAATTGTTTGACGCACAGTTGCCAGATTCAGTGAAATAGGGTCTGAATTCCATATCGGTACGAGCGGAGGATATTTTAGTGATTCACCGGTAAATTCAGTGGTTTATCTAGATCTCTAATTAGATTAGAAAATTTTAAAGAACAGAAAAGAAAAATGCACCTGACCACTGTAAATTCGATGGTAAACTCGCCGTTGTCGACCTTGTAGTTGTCAGGGAAGGAGAAGAAGGGAGAGGTGGGAAAGGAGAAGAAAGAAGAGATGAGGGAGAGAGATGAGAGAAAGTGAGAGTGAGGAGAGTTTAAAGGCAAAAAGAGTAGGTGGGGGAGTAGGCAGGAGAGTAGGTGGGGGAGTAGGCAGGAAAGTAGGTGGGGGAGGAATTACTATTTATTTTTCATCTTACATTTAAGTTACGTCAGTATTTTATATTTATATTGTTTTTAGACTTATTATTTCTATAAAAAAATCAAAAAAAAATGTTGACGTAGTTTAACCGTGACCTCTCACATAAGAGGGGATGGTAAGTGGAGGGCAGACAATCTCCATCCAAGAGATAGAAGGTCCAACATTGGAGAAAGAGATCATTTCCGAATCTCTTCCACCAAATTCATCAATCTGGACCTTTGAAATTTGACTCAACAACTAAAATTATTATAACTTTTAAAGGGACCCACTATTTTTCGCCGTTGAATCAAATTTCAATGATCTGAATTAATGAATTTTGTGGATTAGGTGGAAGGGATCCGGAGATGATTCATGTCCCAATATTGGTTTGATGAATAAGAGTATTTTATATTATTTTGATTAAATAAGTAAATTAATTATTTTATCAATAAAAATATTTTATATTATTTTGATTAAATAGGAAAATTAACTACTTTGATTTGTTTTCATCTCTGAATGACCGGTCATTCAGATGAAGCAGCAAAATTTGAAAAACTAAACTTTAAAATAAATTTAATTAGAATTGAAAAGACGATACTAAAATATATAAATTAGAGCAAATTAATTACTTTGATTTGCTTCATTTCCCTATGACATATAAAATATAATTGTAAAATGTATAATTATAAATATTTTTATATACAAATAAATTTACATTTTTTAATGAATTTAGGAAATCAAACTGAATATCGTACTATTTATGTCTACTCTAGTATAGGTTATTAGCGAATTTCATATCCGAACCGAACTGAACTAAATCGCAAACTCGAACTGTGCTCCATATCTTTGGCGTGTGTTTTCCTGGAAAAATAATTCACAATTCTTTCCAAGGTTAGGAGTTTCCGTTGTCTGAGAAAAAAAAAAAAACTATGAACTTCTGCACTAAACTCAGTATGGATTTGACATGAATTGGTATTTGTAGATTATTGACATTTTTAATTAATTATTTTTTGTTTCAATTGTTTTTGTTCCTTTTCTTGCTGGTATGCTGCTTGAAATTATAATTTTACTTTGTCTTGAGCCTATATTTTCTTAATTTATTTGTTGGAGATTATGTCGTGTTTTTTTTTTTTAATAAAAAAAAATTATCTACACTAAAAGGGAAAAGAATGGGTTTAGCCTCACATCGGACTAGCAATAATATGGTTCAAATTCGACTTTGACGAGAATCAAATCTAATACATCTCACTTACAATTGAATAGGAATATCATTGGACCGTAGTACTAAGTGGCAGAGATTATGTCGTTTTAACTCCTATATATTGGATTTGTTGCCAATATGAAATGAAAATATAAGCAAAATTGAAAAATGAATTATATAAAGAATTGAAAACAGAAACATGAAGCATCGCCCAACGACAATATTTGAGAATAAATCAGCTTCGACAAAAACTTAACAAAATTTCTGTCACATTTTCAAATTTGCCCTTAAATAAGTAACAAAAAAATTAATATTAAAACCCAAAACTCAGGAACAACAAATTATCTCTACACCCATCCATTTATTCAGGTAAACTCAGCTCAGACGCCGGCTACACTTTCCCCAACATTGTCAACGGCCACCATTCCCTTTCACCTTTTTTTCCTTTTCTTTTGTTTCTTGAATTTCCATGGATGTATGGGCAACTTATATGAAAACTAACCTTAGCAGCATAGCCTAGATTGTAGCGTCCAAGAGCTAAATCCTTAAACCTGTATCAGTAAGTTCATGAACATTCCCTCACCAGTTTGATTTCCAAATTTTTGCTAAGCCTCCACATGAGAGCCCAAAGACCAACCATAAAATTAACAAAATCCAACTTAAAGTTCTTCCCCTTCCCCTAAGCTCCAACTTCTACCTTCTCTCCATGAGTCTTATTCCGTCACGCAAAAAATGAATTGTTCTAGGCATTTGGGTCTATTTCTTTATTCTATTTTTGTCGGAGATATTTTTCTGTTTGATTTCTTTTCCTTTATCTGTACGTATTTCTTTCAAATTTTGGCCTTCCATTGAATAATTTCAATACCTGCTATTAGACCATTAAGTTATATTGCTTTCCTGGCGTTTTTGTTTTATTTATTTATTTTTTTATTTGTCTGTTTTGCAACGCAAATGAATAAATTAAGCTCAACTAACCATCATTTAACAATGAGAGCAAAGGAAACCACCCACTTTGTAAGAAGATGCACATTAGGCATGCGAAGGTGCAATTTTAGTTTGACGAATTCCGCCCAATAGACTCGTTATTGAAAAAAAAACAAAAAAAAAAAAGGAAGAAGAAGAACAAAAACATTAAATTGACAATATGATGGATGCTGTGGTGTTTTAGGGTTTTAGTTATAACTAGATAGTTTTGCTCGCGCGTTGCTGCGGGATCACAAATTGTGTGAAAAATTTATTTCAAAGATATAAAAAGATTGTATGACAGAAAATGCTGAATAAATCTTTATATACGAAAGATTTGATTGATACAATCTATATACAAAAGATGATGTGCATATGAAAAAGATTAATCTTTACTTACATTCCTGCATTCTTACTTTTTTCGAACTCACCTACTTTAACTCCTCCACACTCAATAGGCACGAACCTTCATCTTTCTTGTTGGATTAAAAGCTGGCAAATCGCAGAGCTGAAACCATTTTCATTCAATTACAAAGTTGTAGAATCAAAATATCAATTTTATCAATTTACGAAATCACAAATATGCAGATTAAATTGCATGTAAAGAAATGTGTAAATAGAAAAGTATCAAATTGCAAAAGAAATGTTAACACAACACCACAACAATAATAAGAAATCTCAAATAATAACATCTACCACATATGATTTTTTAAAATGGATACCGGTAATAGATAACTTATAGCTTTCACTTGCTTACTGTTGTTAATGAGATACAAAATACAGCCAACAAAAGAAAACATAACAAATACCAAAAGAAAGATTAAGCTCCCAATCAAGTATTTAAATGAAAGAGATGTAAAGGTAGTCAAATAACTGAAAAACATCAATGTGTCAAATAATAACCATCACAAAATTATTCCACTCAAAGTCCCCTAAATAACACATCATGGGCATCCTGCCACGATTATCTGAGAATATATCATTGGTTCCTGTTGAAAATATACTGCATTATCTTGAATTCGAAGTACAAACGATGAAGAATGCACATGAAGAACACACAATTTCTATGCAAAACAATTTTATAATGTTATAATGTTGAATTGGAAATTCAGAATGAACTTCATTAGTTCAATATGAAAAATTCAAGAATTTAATTACACTGAAAAATGAAAATCACAAAGCAACGAAGAAGCAAGCAAACTACAGAATTCAAAGAACCAAACATGCCAGAACTGAAACATTAAAAATAGCATTTACCTATTTCAAAGATAAAAAATCCCAGATATCAGTATATCAGCACTCCCTGCAAAACACCAAAATCAGAAAATTAGAAAAATCTAATTTGATATCATTGTATCTTAAGAAACCACCAAATTTCCAATCAAAGAAAAAGTAATAAAAACCCCTGCATAAAATAATCAGAAGATAAAAGCTGAAATTTGTAAAGCATTTGTGCATAGCACTTATTAGAGGAACTTACATATGGATGAAAGTGTTGGTCTCTTGTATCATGTTAGAGCAGCATTAGCTGGAATTTACAAATATAATACATTCTGAGCATTCGAATGATTCACTTTGCACAAAACCTAATCATCCAACTGTGCAGAAAAATAAAAAATGCACAATGACAAATTTGAATCTATAGTACTACAATAAAGAACGGAGAAAAAGTTACTTATTACAACCCCAGTTTTTATTGGTGTCATTAACCCCAATCTTGTACCATATACCAAGGTACTGAAAACATACTGTTTCACATTTAATTACACTGTTTCACATTCAATGTGCACACATAAAATTAGTATCAAATTTATTTCAGTAATGGCTCAATGGTGTAAGGATTCTTTATCGCTTGTTTTGACTTAGACAAATTTTTTCATCATTGCGGCTTTATTTTTTTCTAATACCATCACGTAAAATAAATGCAAACCAAGAATATCTAGAACAATATAAATAAGGAATTTCAAAACGTTATAGCAGAAAATCAATTACATGCAACTTTTCTTGAAACACTCTTTAAATGTAGAAAACAAAACTAACCTTTTTTGTAGTAGCGATGATAAGGAATTAAAAACCAAAACAACATCTGCTAAAAAATACAAAAAATCAAAATCAAAATGAAAAAAAAATAAAAATCAATCTTCAAAACCATATGCAAAATAGCGGATTTGTGTCATCATCATTATCCTCACCATTATCATTATCATTACCCACTTGCAATTCCTTGCTGTCTGGTTTCAAATTACTCTTAATTCTCATCCAAGTTAATGGGTTTTGAATCGCCACCAACTTCTACAATTCCCAAATCACAAAATTCTAGTAAAGGGTATGCCAAAAACACAAATTCAAAATTCAATTTCTTTTTGTACAGGACAATAGAAAGATTGAGACTTTTTTTTACTTCTACAGTTTACACACTTTTGAGCTCTAAATTTTCTCGGAAACAAACAGAAAGTCAAAGAAGTTGTACCTGGTCCAGGAGAAGAGCAGTGCTAGAAGAGATCTCTGGTGACAAACTTAATAAGATGGACCAAACCATTGAACAAAGAAACCCAGTGAGACTAAAAGAACGATAATCAACCATAACAATTATAGTTAACAATAAATGTAAAAACCCAGAACCATTAATCTTCCTTAAAAATATGAACTATTGTCCTTATTACTCTGCATTTAACCAGATCGCAAACAATCTCATTAGATCTCATGATATCTTGAGGGGGCATAAACACATGTAATTATCAAGAAGTTAATTCTCCAATTTCTAATCACAAATTCCAAACATAAACAACAGAGTGCAAGGGATAAGAACATATTGGACTGATGAACGGAATAGCTAATGTGATGAAAATGCTCAAACCTTACCAACAACGCTGCAACTCCTGAAAAATCATAGACTCACAAAATCTGGTTTTACCAGGCAAACCGTGGACAACCCATTGCAATTTACTGCAAAACATGGATGAAAAATGTAATGGAGATATTATATTGAAATGAAACAATAGGTGAGGTATAAAAGTGAAATTTTTTGATGATGTTGTATGAAATTACAATAGACCTCAAACTTGAGGTGGTAAAGTGTAATTTATCCCTTAAACTAAGACTTACCCCAACTTACTCCAACCCTTGTAGCAAATATGAGTTAAAACTCAAAACTCATTTCTAGGCCAAATTTAACCATGGATTCTCCCCAGGGTTAGTAGGGCTGACCCACCATATATGTATATTTTTTTTAGTTTTATATTATAAATTTATTGAATCCAACAGTTAAGATCTAATTTGATAAAATTCAATGGTAGAAAAAAATATCTAACGCTCCAAATTTAAATCTAATGGCTAAAGTAATTAAAAAGAAATTCTTTTATGTGTTTCATATTTTTTTCATAGTGTTTCATGAGTTTCATGATGTCGGTTAATGATTTTTCAATATTTGTCGGAATCTAAATACTTTTAAGTTAAAATGTTTATAAAATTAAATTAGGATAGTGTACATAATTTTTTCTTGTAAAAAAGTTACTTTAAGTAAAAAAATTAGACTAAATTCATACTTTAATAATCTGGGATTAAAATTTTAATTCATAAGGGTTATAGCAAAAAAGTTATTTCTGTGTTAAAACCTAAATTTTATGAGCTACAAATTTTAGATTTTAACCCAATGATTGGAGATGGTCTAAGGGGTGAGAGAGTTTGGCTAAGCCACGTAATGAACAATCAAACTTTGTAACGAATTCGCCATCTATGAGATTCAAATCTAATATCTCTCATTTACAAGTGAATAGAAATATTATGAGACCGTATTACTGAATGACATTAATAGGTAGTTTAGATTTACAAAAGGCTGCCAAATGAACTTATCGTCATTTTTAGTGAGATGTATGTTAAATTATTAATTGAAACCAATGGAATTAAAATTATTGCGAGGAACAACTTGTTGCACTTTTTCCTTATTCCAGGAACCATCGATGCTAATTTCCAGTTTCTCCAAAAAAAAAAAAAAAAAAAAAAAAAAAAAAAAAAAGAACCATCAATGTTAAATATTCGATCAACAACTGTTTCACCAAGATAACGAATATTTTGCAAATAAATTATTTTAGTTTAAGGAAAATGATAAATTCAAGACCGATTCTGAATTTTTTGGTGTTAAATGCTCAAAATTTACATTTTTTAATATTCGAAAATATATTCAAAAGATATATTTAAGGGGGGCTGGAAGTGGAACCTAGTTGAAACCGTTTTTGAATTTTTTGGTGCTCGGCCGTCATGCCCATATTATATTAATTGAAGAAAAAAAAATATGGAGGGGCCATAAAACCTAAGCCCCAACTCTCTTCTTAGGAAAAAAAAAATTATTATTAATTTTTTTAACAAACGATATTATCTACATTTGGGGTGGAAGAGTAGGTCAAGGCTCACAATGAGACAACCATAATAATGTGGTTCAAATTCACATTTGACGAGAATTGAACCTAAGATCTCTCACTTACAAGTGAAAATGATTACCATTAAGCTGTAGTACTAAGTTTCTAGAATTTTTTTTTTATTAAGAGATCCCTTTAAACTTCCGCAATTTCTTTATCCTTAGCATTCTTTTTTCTTTTCATATTACCAAAGAGTTTTTTTTTTTGAAAAATTACCTACATGCCGTATAATAAAAAATTTCAATTTGTTGTAGGCCTAATTTACTAAACAATTATAATGGCACAGAGAGAGAAGAGAGATATGACACACCCCGACCCAGAAAGTCCACTTGGACCCTGAATTGAGCTGTGCTGGCCGACACCTGGAAGGTGACGAAGCCATAAAATGTGATAGTGTATAAAAAGTGAATAAATTTGAATCTAAAAGTGTCTAAATACCAGAGCGCGCTTCAAGTGGGAGCGAACCCATTTCACACGCGATGTCAGAGCATAAGTAAGGTATAGTAGTGTGGGTAAGAATCATACCCTTAAAAGTAGCCAGCAATACTAAGATTAGCTATATATCCTCGTCGATACGAATTCAGCAGTTAAAACCTGAAGGGGTACAAAACAGAAAGTGTGAGTAAGCAGTAAAACCAAGCTTCCCAAAACTATTACCTTTCTAGCAGTAATAACCCCTCACTGTTATTCCCTTATCGTTTTCTATAGGACAGTACAACATATATACATATATCCAAACCATATTCAAAAATGACCAAAACCACGGTTTGCCATCAATTCCACCATACATTAATAAGTAGGCCAAATGAACTTAATCAATACAAAGTGATATATCAGTCAGAATTATCTAAAATGACATGTACAACTTATCCATATCTCATCAATCATGGTTAGCATATAAGTCGGAGTCACCTATAGTGACCTGTACGACTTATCCATATCTCGTCAATCATGGCTAGCATATAAGTCGGAGTCACCTATAGTGACCTGTACGACTTATCCATATCTCATCAATCATGGCTAACATATAAGTCGGAGTCACCTATAATGACCTGTACGACTTATCCATATCTCATCAATCCTGGCTAGCCAATAACTCAATAAGTATACCTGCACACGAGTCGGAGCCACCTAAAGTGGTCTGTACGACAGGACTGGGTGTAAATAAATACGTTCAAGTGCTACGATCACGTGAAGACTGTGCGAATAATCGCGGGTCACCTACGAGTCGGAACCACCTAAAGTGGTCTGTACGACAGGACTGTGCACCTACCTTGGATCCAAGGTGAGCGTAAGGTGCGGGAGGTGAACATCACGTGAAGGACTGTGCCCTGGCCACGGACGGGAGCACTAACACCGGGGTGCAGGTTTATGAGCTCTCAATGCATCTCAATATAACATGTGCAACTTATGGCAACCAATACGACAGTATCGAAGTTGCCTAACACATAACTGTAGTCAAGCTATAACGCAATCGATTCAACTATTACCACAAACTCACCTGGATTTACCTGTGTGTCTTGAGTTCACCTTTGTATTTGAAAGCATTCCCAATAATTATATGCAAGTAATATACATGTGGATATACCATACTGCAATCTAATACTCAACCATGTCGTAGCATTTTCAATTATAAACAATACAGTGTGAAGTGTACAATCAATAACGCCCTACTCCCGAACTACTTATTTTCAAGGATAATTATCCATGACAACCCAATTAACACTAATTTAACTAACTAATTCACAAAACTAAAACTTGCCTTTACCAATTTCTTTCGCATTACTCAATTTCCCAAGCAAAGTTTTTGTCTCAAATATTTTATGGCTGCATCTAACGTCTCGTTAGACTGCCTACGTACCCTAAACAGGGATCAAGCCATTCGTAGTTCATATAGGTACTTTAGGCATTCACAATAATTATATGAAGCTAATATACCTAATCAATTTAAAAGTGTTGATAGAACTCTCAATAATATGTACGATAAAAATGAAAAGATCCACTCACCAGGAGTCCATGCTATGATTCTCTAGCGCACGCATCGAGGCGTCCTGAATGATCGGTCCCTGCCACGAAGTCCAAAAGTGGACGGAAGATGGTCAATTTTGCCCACAAAGCCGGCGGGTGCCTAAAACTTCCCGACGTCGATTCGTCGTCTACGGTGGTCTAACGGGGTCAAGGTTGGTTGGGTTTTGCTCCTGGGATGATGGGCTACAAAGCTCAAGTGGTGGCATCAGCCATCGCTTTGCCGATTTGCCGGAAAATCGAAAAGGGTGGCCGGAGCACTATTGATTTTCGTCTACTTTAGTGGCCTCAAACCGCCACATACCATGGTTAATCAAGGTGGTTCTTGGGTGGATTTTGTAGAGGGGAATGAAAGCTTCAAGATGGTGGTAGTGGCATCGAAAAACTCCACCGGAGTTGGCCGGAATCGGCCTTGGAAAATGGGAACTCGTGGTGGGTGTGGTGGACGGGAAGCCACTTCCTTTTTTTTTCTTCTTTCTTTCCTCCATTTCTGATTGGGCTTCACCTTGAATAATCAATTTCTGATTGGGGATTTAATTTAATTAACACTAAACCTTGAATAACCAATTTCGAACGTCCGTAACTATACCGTTATAATCCGGACTCGCAAACGGCTTTCGCCTATACGTTCGTACTAATGAGTACTACAAGGATATGCTAAAAGAATAAGTCCCACATCTCTCAAGTCGATGGTCAACGGAAGTCAAAGTCCTTGCCTCTAGGGTAATTTCGTAAATTCACGCTTTTAAAATAAAATAAAAACGTAAAATTTGGAACGGGTTGTCACAAATATGTGTAATTGTAAGGTGTGAGTTATTCAAACCTATTGCGCATTTATTTATAGTGGTAGGAAGATAAATTCTTTACCCCAATAGAATCTACTAAGGGTATTTTAGAAATAATAGAATTTACACGATTACATTTTTATAATAAATAGAGTTGCAACACAATTCATATGTTATAAAAAAATTAGCAATAAGAAGCATATCAATTAAAATTCTAACATATATTATAAAAATTACCTACTCGCTAGTCGCCTGGATTATTGCTACTTTTGCAGTATTTATACTACACACGGTTGCAGTTTGCTGCTGTTGCAGTCCTGATACGAAATTAAAACTGATTAGTAAAAAAACAAAATTAAGTTGAAAAAAATTGAGAATACTGAACGAAAAGAAATGAGCAAAATTAGGGTGAACTCAGAACTGGTCTGTGCCGTCTGGCTCGTCTGGCTCGTCTGGCTCGTCTGGGACTCTGTCACTCTGGTTGTTTGGAAGTGGAAGGACGGGAAATTACTGGAATCAGCCCATTCAACAATATTTTTGTGAGCCGGTAAATTTTTTTATAATTTTATAAGGTTTTTTTGTTTTTTGGTAATATAATGGAGTGAATCACAATAAAAAATTAGCTTAAAGAGTTATTATAGATGAAGTAGGATTATCTCCTCCTTTTTTTCTTCTCCTTTCCTCCATTCCTATTTGAATGGTTACGGTTAAATCATGTCAATATCTTATATTAATTTTTTTTATAAAAAGAGAAAAATAAAATAGAAAATGTGAGAGGAGGGGATTGAAGGAGGAGTGAGAGAATCCTAATCCGATAATTCGAATCCTAAGGACTCCCACCATAGTACAGAGGCAAATTCTCTACCCTCCCACTTCCCGTGCTCTCCCGTGCCCTTCTATTTGTGTGGTCACGGTTAAACCACGTTAGCATTTTATATTACTATTCATTTTTGTCTTAGTATTTTTATAAAAAAACAATATAAAATATTAACATGCTTAACTGTAATCACATAAAACAGGATGGCACAGAAAGTAGGAAGTAGAGAATCTGCCTCCCCATAGTACACAGGACAACGCCTTGCAGTGAAGACGATGCAGCAGCCCTATGTTAACGGTTAACTATGTTGTTGGGTGGTAAGTGTATATTTTGAATGCATAAAAAATGTAAATTATTATTTTTCTATAACAGTAGACAAGAATTATGCGAGATTAGTTATTTGACAACAACTTAAATTATTGTGGCTAGGGAAAGGTTAAAATGCTTCTGTGAGTCTTTCCGACTCCCGAAAATGATGGATAACCGTGATTTGCCACCAATTGTCATTTTTGTAAGAAAAAAAACTTAAATCATTGTCATAGACAAGTATAATATTTTTAAACTAATATAACAAATTAAATAATATGTTACATTAGGTCGGATCCGCCTATAAAACGTATTCTATTTATTAGATTGGAAGTCTCAAATCCATATTTTATTAATTACATTGACTTAAGATATTGGAAGGTACGTGTCTATTTCAACTTTCTTGATGTCTAGTAAGGTATTCTTTGAGAAGTAAGATTCTCTCTCCCTTTTTTTTTTTTTTTTTTTTTTTCCTGCTCTCCTATTTGAACGGTCATGGTTAATCTATATCAACATTTTATATTAATTTTTTATAACAAAAAAAAAAGATAAAATAAAATAATGTGAGAGAAGAGGATAGAAAAAGGAGAGGAGAAAATCTTAGTCAATTCTTTGGACTCACACTAATCAATAACAAACCTCCCCTAACGATCTATTAGTTCACGTGTTCCTTCGACATATGTTCTCACTTATCCTTGTGGTCGATTACTCATTATTAGGTTGCTAGGAATACAGAATCATGTGTGACCACACGTTAATTGATTTTTTGGCGTACAATAGTCTTTTCATGGCTAAGAAATTATATTGTATTTCTAGTGAGTTTGTATTGTATTTATGACGGATTTGAAATGCAGAGTTGCATGTGTTATTGCTTTTGGGATATGTGGCCTCTTTTTCTTGCTCTAGAGATTTCCCAAATGGTTTTCTCCGACTAAGGTTTGTTCTGATGATCACGTTTGATATGTCTGCTCTATATAAGGTTTTTTTTTTATCGTTTTTGTTCCAATTTCAATTTATCTATAAAAAGATTCTCTTTAAGACTACTTGCCTACGACTTATCTTGGAGAAGTTTAGTGCCAAATTTGCTTGCTAGAATTAAATGCACCAATTTAAGCACAAAATGGTATTGGTTACAGACTGTTATCGGTCATCCAAATTAAGTGTACTTGTCATTTAGTATTACGGTCTAGTGATATTCCTCTTCACTTGTAAGTGAAAGGTCTTAGGTTCGATTCTCGTCAGAGGTAAATTTGAACCACATTATTGCTAGCCCATTGTGAAGCTAAGATCATCCCCTCCCCCTAGTGTAGATTATATCGTTTGTCAAGAAAATAAAAATTCGAGTGTACTTTGCCATTTTAGTTTACTTAATCAGTTTGTTGACCCTTATTTGCTATAGAAAGGAAGGCACATTTAATGGGATCTAAACAGATGAAGATTTTGGTCCTAGTCTATTTCCTCCTATATAGCTATGGCATGCGCCAACCAATTAACATCCTAAATACGATCATCCAACTAATTTAACCGAAATAAACGCTACAAAAAGAAATGGTCAAACTACAAAAATAACCTGCATCTTGTACTATACATACTCAACTGACGCCGAAAATTAATATCTAAAAAATAAAAAGAAAGAGAGAAAGAGAGCAATGGCCATGCCAATGTCCTCACCGAGTGCCAACGCCATGACAATGAAGGCATTGACTTTGCGAGCTCTCCTGGGGCCAATCCTGCTATGTCTTCTTCTCCCTTACCATGTTCATGTCTCTGCTGCCGACCGTGTGCTTCTTGAAGCCAAGCAGGATCACGATAAGGTTGGGCCAAAGTTCAAGCCTGGCCCTTGGAAGCATGCTCATGCCACATGCTACGAAGGAGGCTCCGGAACCTTTGGTATGAACCCTATCAACAAGAGCGGAGCCATGAAGGGACCATAATGGTCCCCGGCTTACCTAACATTTTTTCTACAAATTAAAAAAAAAAAAAAAGAGTTATTCTTTTGATTTCTAAAGACTTTTTAAGGTTTTAGCGTCTCAACTAGAATCTTTCCTTATCTCCTTCACTAAGTTATGCAGTTAACCCGCGTCACTATGAGTTTTGAGGGACTCAGGGGATCAGAAGAGGGACAGAGAGAGAGGAAGTAGGCGAGAGAGCTGGTTTTATTTTTTTATTTTTGCTTTATTTTTTTTTTAATTCTTTGAAGTCTCTTAATAGTATTACTTCTGCTTTTTCTTTTTTCTTAAAGGGATTTTTATTTGAATCTAAGTGATGATACTGGGCATGGGGTTGAGTTGAGAAAGAGGATGACAAGAACGACATCATACTCCTTAATAAATCACCCATTCCCAATGTATTTTGAACCATCCTCTAACCCATCTAATTTCTTACAAGGAATTTATTGCTCACATGATGTAGCAAATTTATATGGAAAGTGCTTGCCCAAAGATTTTTCTCTGTTAGCCGTGAGGGAATGTTTGATAATGTTTTGGAATGCTTAGCAATATTTTTGGACATCTAAAAGCTCTTCTTATAAGAACAAAACGTGCTTTTCAATGAAACACTTGCATTTTTTTTTATAGAAATTTTGGCGCTCTTCTAATAAAAAAACAGCACTAATTAATTCATGAAATTTTTTGAACCAACTAGGTGGAGCTTGTGGTTACCATGATGTTGTTAAAGAAGGTTATGGCCTCAAAACTGTAGCACTAAGCGATGCACTGTTCAACAAAGGGCAGTCGTGTGGTGCATGCTTCGAAATCAGATGCGTAGACTCACCCCAATGGTGCAAGCCCGGGCAGCCAGTTGTGTCAGTTACAGCAACAAACCACTGCCCTCCAAACTACAACCTCCCAAGTGACAATGGAGGATGGTGCAATTCGCCACGCGAGCATTTCGATATAGCCAAGCCCATCTTCCTCCAGATTGCAGAGTACAAGGCTGGCATTGTCCCAGTTGAATATCGAAGAGTACCATGCAAAAAAATAGGAGGCATTCGGTTCACAATAACAGGGAATCCTTATTTCAATGAAGTGATGGTTTGGAATGTTGGAGGCTCTGGGGATGTAACAAGTGTCGAAGTGAAAGGTGACGGCAAGCTTCCATGGACGCCGTTGAAGCGAATGTGGGGTCAGAGGTGGACCACCGATGCTAAGCTTGTTGGGGAATCATTGACATTTAGGGTAGGTGAGAGTGATGGAAGAACCATTACTTCAGTGAATATTGCCCCTAAGAATTGGCAGTTTGGTCAGACCTACGAAGGCAAGAACTTCGATTAGGAGTAGAATCATGTTGGAAGCTTCATTTTGATGCTTTCGACTAGGAAATTAATGAACAAGCTCTAATGGTTCTTTCAGTTCTTCACCTATTGTTGATTGAATTAGTTTTGCTTGTTATCTTATGTGTATAAGTTGCGATGAAATGGTAAAGTAAAGGGGCTGCCTTGTTAGGTGGATAGAACATGGAAATAGTTCTAAATGTACCATTAATTAGGTTAAATCTTAATTCGACGAAAAGTAATTTAGTTGTGAAATCCCGTCTTTAGATTTCACTATTTAATTTTACATATTTTATATCTATGCGAATTTATTTTATTTTTGTTAATTTTAGATTCGTTCCTTAGTTACAAAGTTTGAATTTTTGTAACGAGTCATTAAAAATCCATAGACCTTTTGGGTTAGTCTTAGTATTTTGGGTAGATTCCAAGAATGCCTAGGTGAAAACCGTTTACAAATCGGAGTAGTAACGAAGGAGAAGTAAGCGAGGAAAGGCAAGGGTGAAATGTTCTTTTGAACCCTATGCTTCTGGAAGGCTCCAAGAAAACAAGGGAAATGATCTGTTGAGGAACACATGTGGACCGAGAGGGGGGGTAGGATTGGCTCGCCCTCCCCCCCGGCCCAAAAAAAGAACCCTTCTCCTTTTTACCTGTTTTTGGAATCGTTGATTCTGGTGTTCTCCGATCGATTCACTTAACGCCACCACCTGGAAACGACTCACCACCATTCTACGATCATTTCCCACCTAGGGTTTCCATTTTTTGGTCGTCGTTCACGACAGGACGAGTTCATCGGACGTCAACCACCATATCCAGTCGAAAGCCCATGACCCTAGGAGGTGATTTGTGGGCCCCAATGGTCTGATGGTGCAAAGGTGGCGGCAAAGTGGCGCCGCGATCCCTCCAGCCACCCGCCGTTTTCTCAACAATTTACGTTGTCTTCCGTCCCTATTAGACTTTGTCACAGGTAAGAAAATCATTCCTTATACTTGAGTTCTATTTGCTTGTAAAATTTGGTAAAAATCGTAGTTGGTAGGAGAACGGAGTTTCCATTTACTGAAATCGCCATCCATGACGGTGCATAGGGACTTTGGCATTTGGGATAGCAAGACATCTTCAATGTCTTGCGTTTGGTTCCAAGGTCCGTTTATTGAAACACTAAACGATGGTTCGATAATTTGATTTATAAAAAGTTGAACCATCGTTTGATTTTCAAAATTGACTTTGATCTGACTGTTGGATCGCTATGATACTTTAATATGTTATTGTATTTGAGGACTTAGAAATTTACGAATTGGAAATTTGATATACTGATCTTTTGGATTGAAGAATCTTAGATTATTAACATTTGTGGTTGACATTAATCCGACCGTTAGATCGTTATGAAATTACAATATGTAGTTGGGTGTAATATTTGAGAATATTAGAAACTTATAGATTGAGAATCTGACGTACAGGTCTTCCGGGATTGGATTTCTAAATTTGTAGGACCAATTGTTGATAACCACGTAAACTTGCGAGTGATGAAAAATCCAACCTTCAGATCGTCACAAATTTTTAATATGTTGTCCTAGAAATACATTGAGACTCTTAGAAAGTTATGGATCGAAGATCTGGTGGGCGGATTTACCATATTGGATTACTAGGGTTGTTGATCGTTCTGTTGACCGATGGTTGATTTTTGGTCAACATGTCCTGAATTGTTCTTTAATACAAAAATTAGTATTACTAGAAGCTAGGTAGAGCCTAGTGGGCCCATCTTGGCCAGTGAGCTATACCTGTTGATTTATATCTCAGGTTGCGTGTAAGTGGCACCTTATCAAAATTTATGTGATTATTGAACTACTAGAAGATATAAATGATATGTGTGATTGCTAGGAAGAAAATTTGAGCTAGAACTATGTTAGAATTATTTCATAGAACTTGTATGTATGTGTGAGTAGATATTCATTTGTGTTGTGGAATTGATAATGTGTATGCTAATAATAATAATTCATGTCGACTTGATGTGTGATGATGTGACTGCACCATGTTGCAATGATACATGGATGGTCCCGCCTGGCTAATCCACATTGGGGGACCATACGCATTCTAGGGGTAACTCTACCTAGTTAATCCGCATTGGGGAGTCACTCCTTGCTCTGGTTTCAGGGAATCCCTCACCCAGTTCCATATGGGGATGAATCCAATCCTAGGGCATAAAACTTTATGGGAAGCCGGTCCCTTTACATAGCCATAATAGGCAGTTTTTTCGAAGTAGCTGCAATTGATTCTAGAAGGTTACACTATTCCCATAGGTGATTTCGCTTGGTTAATATGTATCGGGGAACCGACTATTGGAGGCATGTCCATGGTCCCGCCTAGTTAACATTGGGGGAGCATGCGCACCCTAAAGGTGGTCTCGCCTGGTTAATCTGCATTGGAGGATCATGCACACCTTAAGGGTGACTTTGCTTGGTTAATCCACATTTGGGGGGGGGGGGGGGGGGGGGGTTAACTACCTACTCGGTTTACTATAATAGGTGGTTCCACATAGTTATCCGCATTGGGGAACCATACACATTCGAGGGGTGACTTCACCTAGTTAATTCGCATTAGGGAACCATACGCATTTGAGGGGTGGCTCCGCCTGGTTAATCCGCATTGGAGGGTTACTGCCTTCTTGGTCACATTATATCTATAAGTGGTCATGCGTGGTTATTCTGCATTGGGGAACCATACACATTCTTGAGTGGAGTTCTGTCGAGTGGTCCAGAATCCTTCTTTCCATTTAGTTCCATTGATTTGTTCTGGAACTAGATCTCTAAAAATCTTTACAGTTCCTCTGTATCACTCTAGCTTTAATTTTCAACATGTTTTTGAATGAAAGAATTAAGAATCTTTGTAAATCAATTTAGAGATGAAGATGGCTGTCTGGGTGATTACTTCGAGATTTTCAGTTAGTTTATTTATAATTTTATAAACCATGATTTTATAATGATGTTGATTGGTTGGTTGATTAATATAGTGAAAGATTAATATTATGCGTCATTGTTTCATGGAAATATTATACGATGTTGATTGTGGTTTCTTGAAGGATAATGCGGTGATCTGTAAGGTTGATTAAATGACAATCCTGGTTGTCATAAGCTTCCTTGTGTGGTTTAGAACTCAGTGATTTATGCTCTTCAACTTCCATCGAGTGATCTGAGATTTTTATGTTCTCTGCTAAGAAGTAGCATGCAAAATGTCAAAATTTAACAAAGGGTGAATTACAAATGATTTGATCCCGTTATAGGGTACGTAGGTAGTTTAACATAGAGATTAAATGCAACCATATAAAGTAGACAAAAAGCTATTCCGCTATTGGACCTTGAATGGTGTCTTGTTCAAGTCTCGAAGACGAGGCACCATAGATGTACATGTACGAGATGACATCATGTATTGATCATGAATGTATCTCGAGATCGGGGCATGACATTAGTACTTCATTTTGTAGGATATATAAGTTATATATGAAAATTAATATTTAAAGGTTGAGATAACATATTGTAAAACTTAAAACACACTACGTAAAAACTAAGAGGTCTTAGGTTAGCTCACATGTATGATGATGATTTATTATATAATTTAATATTTGTGTTGACTTCGATACCTATTTCTTAATCCCCCTTCAAAATAGATGTATAAAAAGGAACATGAGGTAGGAGTTAGGAGTTTCCAACCCCGGTTTGAGAGAGATCAATCTTTTGGTGGGACTAAAATATGGTCACATGCTTTAATTTACCAATGTGCCCAAATTTATACACCGAATTTGAAAGAGAACTTCTGTAGTGTTTGACTTGAAACATGATATTATCATGCACTTAAAACTTGCAACATATTAAGCTTCAAGTATGACTTATGCTATAAATTTACATTTAAAGTTCCCATAAATAATTTCCTCCTAATTAATACACACCACTAATTTATGTTACTTTTTCTTCTTTTCTCTCCTCACCCTTCACATCTCTGATTTTTCCTCCACCGAAAATAAGTATTCTCTCCCCATGCCCTACAAGAAAGTGGGTAATGGTCACCATTTTTATTAGTCGCCATTGCCCCCAATACGAAAAAGCTACTAAAGAGGGGTGCGTTGTTGTCATAGGCGTGACAATATGGCTCCATTGTCACCATTTTTGTGTTGGTGACAACAGAATATGTGCCATTGCCCCAACTTATAACCCTCATACAATTCCAAGCCGTAAACCGAGGCAGAAAATTGGTGCCGGCTGTTGGCTATGTAAACATTTTTCTTGGGTGGGCGAGACATAAAAGCTTTTAAAATATATGAGATTCTAATGATTTCTAAGATACAACTTATAAATTACCGTTGTCTACAATAATTGTGTGGATATAGGTGATAAATAAAACTTACGACACGCTAATGAGTATCAGAGTCTTACATATAGAGACAAAAGCATACAATATAATTCAAGTAACTTCACTAGTGGCTGCCGTGCCATTCTTCCTCCGCGTCAGCTCAGAGTAAGCAGTCAAACCCCAGCGCCACTCCAGTGGCCAGCGGAACCCAGGCTGCTACTGCCGAGTCGCCTGCCGGCGAGAGCACTTCCGAGCCATTTACCCATGCCGCCCGATCTGCCAGGAGGCTTCACAGCTGCAGTCTTCACTAGCCTGTGGCGGCCCTGCTCTGCCCCATCCACCCTTCTCAAGGCAGCTTTAGTGCATAGGCCGTTTCGACAATCGTGGAGGAGGTAAGGAATGGAGATATCTCTGCCGGACTAGTAGCCTCGTCTTCAGGCTCTAGAACCCAAAGACCGAGAGTGTTCCTTCCTCGGCCGCAGTTGCAAGATAAAAAAGTCAGCAACGCGCTCAACGCAACATCAACAAATTTTACTCCTCAGCCGAGCTCGGCCGACGAGTTGGCATGCCCCGTATTCAACCGAAGGACTTAGTTAGCTTATTAGTTATTCGGCATGCGCGCCACGTAGGCCTTGTAATTTTTAGGGTCAACATTTTCTCAATTTGTTTTTTTTTATTTTTCCGTTACTTATTTTTATGTGGTTGTAAACTAAACTATTTAGTTTTTTTTGGGCGAATTTCAGGCAACTTCTAGTGGGACGACTGAGACAAGGCTTGTTTTGATTACGTAGACCGTGTGTGGAGGGAGCCGTATACGGAGTGGAGGTGCAAGCTGCACAAGTTGTGCGTCGCCTGATGCAACTCTTACAGATTCACCCCAGAAGTTAGTGAAGATTGTGGGCGAGTGGCATTGGCTGTGCATTCATTTTGAGAATGAAAATTTTCAGGTCATTAAATTTTATTTATATTTTAATTTTAGCTCAATATTTATATTTTTTTAGTTAAGGTTAATTAATATTTTTAGTTGACAGAAAAAATTGGCAGCAAATAAAGGTAACTGGGAAAAGAAGCCGTACCTTCACCACTTCGGTTCTTGACCCCTATCTTATAGGGTCGAGGAACAGCGCGCAACTGGTTGGCATTTCTTGGGGGTAGAGGTTTTGGGGGAGACGCATGCCAATTATGGCACCGAGGTTGCTAACAAAATTTATGTAACTATTCATTTCTATGTTTTAATTGTAAATTTCATTACTATATATAAGGTTTACATTATGATCAATAATCTTTATTAGTTTCTCTTTTTTTGTAGGCTTCTATGATGCAAAATAAGGACGAGTACCTCGCTAACCTCTCTTAGCAATAACTAGACGTCTGTATGGAGGAGCTGACACCTAATCCAAATGTGTCTTTACAATTGCTGATGGACGGGTTGGCCTACGGAAAGGCAAAGAACTTCATAGAGTAGGAGCGAGTCGGGGTTCAGGAACTTGGGAGATCTTCTTCTTCTTCTTCAACAAGCTCTAATCCTTGGACTGGACTGATTCCAGACTTCAGTAGGTGAAGATGGATCTAGCTCGCCAAAAAGAAGTTGAGCGCCTATAAGAAGAAAAGGCGTGCGTGGGAAATTGGTACCAAGTGGAATATCCTACAATTATGAATTAAGTATGCTAGATTGACTAGTCAAATATACTAATCAACTAAGTAAAAATTCATTAGTTATGCAAACACAAATCCGGCAACCAAACTTAGTTTACTATAAGTTATCCTAGTCAACAACAACCCAATTCATTACTCATAATCATTGAATGTAAAATTAAGCGCATACACGTATCAAATAACAAGCCATAAAATGCATGCATCATATGCTAATCAATTAAATATGTGGACAAGATTAAGCAATAAAGAACACATGAAGTTTTGATCGGAAAAAGCCACTTCTGGGTTAAAAAATTGAGGACTCCATGGAGTCCATCCATTATTGCAAATAAGGTTCATACAAAGTACAACATCAAACTCATTTCCTAGACCTAACCTTCAAAGTAGTTTTACCTTTGTGCAACCATACTTTGCACGAGTTGGAGAATGTCTTCGGTCTTCACAAGAGGGCAGCTCCATCCCTTAAACTCATCTCCATGTGGCACCAAGACCAACACGACCTATGTATGGTAATATGATATAAGAATCCAAAACAAAGGTCTATGAGATGATTTGAAACTTAAATGCTAGACCATGAAAACAATGCAAACCTATTTCTGAAAGATTGGGAATTTATTGCATGAATGTGGTTTTAAGGTTTCATTTATGAAGAAGCGGGGAAGCTTCAAAGCTTTAATGCACTCTCACACTCTCAAAGTAAAATCTGAATAACCAAGGAGTAAATGAAAACCTAGCTTCAATTTTAACAAAAAACAATTGTTTGATTTCAGTAAACAAGAACAAAAGACACTTATCAATGTTGAAACTGATTTGAACAGATCAAGGGTCAAAAGCTAGCTCTCAGTAAAAATGTGTCAGTTAGCCCATATGGGTAGTCTTATAATGCATGCCCAACTTGCGTAAAAGTAGCAAGCAAAACTGACGAGACAACTAAACCGATTAGATTGCAACATGAATTTAGACATGAAATGCACATGGATGAACAGAAGTTTCTGCTAGCAACGTTGAACACTTATTTTCAACAATAGCAGACCTTCAGAATATATTCTAAAACCTAATTAGAGTAAGTGTGGTACAATTACAACATTGACAAGGAAAGCCAAAATACTTAAGTCTAGACTTCACAGCTTTGCACAAGCTGCTACGAAAGAGTTGGAATTATTATGCTTGTACTTCCTTGTCGTAGCCTAGTCCTTGTCAGCTCCTGGCATTAGGATTCCCAAGCCCCTCGGCCGAGCTTTTGTAGCCATTCCCCCAGCAGCAGCTACCTCAACAGCCACCTCAACGCCCACCCGAGTAGTTTACGTTTTTATGTTTAGTTTTTTAACATAATTGTACGTGCGAACAATTTTATTTTGATTGTAAATATTTATTATAAATATTTTTAAAAATTTGAAAAAATAAATTATTAATATAAATATTGAACTCAAAAAAAAAAAAAAAAAAGTTAGCTCGACAAACGTTTTGCCCTGCAAAATTTTCAATATTTTTTACTTTTGGTTTCTTAGTTCGTCGAGTCAAGTTCATTACATTATTTAATTCTTTGCTAGCTGATCAGATATCCTTGTTGGGCAAGATGATTTTTTCGAGTCAATTCAGTCAATGCACGTTCACCAGACGAATATTTTCCTCAAGCTAACTGCCTTTTGCCCCACGGAATTGTGTTATCGTCGCTCAAGGTTTCGAGCGACGGATTTTTCCAAACTAATCTTCACGACGAACCTCTGTTGGCTAAATGCATCCACAACAAAACCAGAGTTTAGCCGACATAAAATATCCGCCTGGCGAGGTGTTTTGTATGTGGTGATAATAAGTCACGAAGACCCATTCCAGTCATTCCTATTTTTAGTTGAAGAAAGAAGAAAAATGATGAAGTTACGAAGGATAAATCATACATAGACTGGTGTACAAAGTAAGGTTAAAAAGTAATTTTAAGTTTTATTTTGGTTTTCTGTCTAGTTGAAAAAACTAATCTTAGATTTTGAGTCATGAGGACATCTCCAATCAACAAAGAGAGAGAGGAGTTACAACCATATATATATATATATATATATCATTGGACCTAATGATCCTAACAAATGCATGCAAATGCTTCCAATGCTCATCTATTGATTTTGAGAAAATTAATACATCATCAATATAAACAATCGAAAAATGGCTGTATTGATTAAAAATTTCATTCATGATATTTTGAAATTCACTTGGTGCATTTTTCAAGCCGAAAGGCATTACATTCCACTCGTAATGTCCGAAAGGAGTTACAAAAGCAGTTTTGTATTTATCAGATTCATGAATTTGAATTTGCCAAAAACCTGATTTCATATATATATATATATATATATATATATATATAGGTACAGGTATAGGTTGTGTATTGTTGGCAATGATATATTTCAATGAGGTACAGAGTAAACTAGAAACAATTGCAACTAACAAAATAACAACAATCTTGTACTATATAACATATGCTTAAGCAGCACAAGAATCTTCAAATTAAAAACAAAGAAATTAAATCACCACGACATTACCTACTTCACCACCCCATAAAGCACCATAAGCCAAGGTTCACTACTAAGCAAGCTCATGCCACATTCTACGAGGGCGTCTCGGGAACATTTGGTGGAGCTTGTGGTTACCATGACGTGGTTCAAGAAGGCTATGGCCTCGAGACAGTGGCATTGAGCAATGCTTTGTTCAACAATGGACTGTCATGTGGTGCATGCTATGAAATCAAGTGTGTGGATGAGCCCCAATGGTGTAAGCCAGGGAATCCTATTCTCACTGTTACTGCAACCAACAATTGCCCACCAAATTGGAATCAGGCTAGTGACAATGGAGGATGGTGCAATCCGCCACGTGAGCATTTCGATATAGCCAAGCCCATGTTTCTCAACATTGCCGAGTACAAGGCGGGCATTATTCCAGTCACGTACCGCAGGTGATTAAATGCACATGCATGCATGAATACATTGAATGTTTGATCGATACATATAAATGGTTTTATCACGAATACTAATGTTCTAAACCACACATTATATATATATATATATATGAATTTCGATGGGGCCATATTGAAAAGCATGATAACATGACATGTACATATATTAATTGTATGACAAGAGAATATTTCCCGTTGTAAAATATGATTTTAATGAATGCTAGAAATTGTTTTGTAGGGTTCCATGCCAGAAGAAAGGAGGCATGCGATTCACAATAACTGGGAACCCTTATTTCAATGAAGTGTTGGTATGGAACGTGGGATGAGCTGGGGACATCATCAGCGTGCAGGTGAAGGGCTCCGACAAGCTCAAATGGACAACAATGAGTCGGATGTGGGGTCAGCAGTGGGTTATAGGTGCCAAGATGGTCGGTGAGTCACTGACCTTCCGAGTTGAAGCAAGTGATAGAAGACACTCAACTTCATGGCATGTTGCGCCCAAGACTTGGCAGTTTGGCCGGACTTTTGAACAGAAGAACTTCCGATAGATCAAATGCACATCATAAGCTTCAATGCTTCGTGCATGTTAAACTCCTCCACACCATATTATGTGAACTAGTTTGGCTTGTCATTACAAATGTATATATACTAACCATGGAATTCTTGCGTGACAGTGTAATAATAAAAGCAAGGAACTCATATATACCATACCAATTCCTCGTAAATTTTCCTTCTTCAATATTTTTCTTGAGTGGTACTATGTTGAATAAGAAGAGTATCCAAGATAACTCTAATGATCCCAAGAAGAAGAAAATAGAGCACACTCTTAAAGAAAGCTCACAAAACAAACTAATTAGCAAAGCTTTTCTTATTTAGCTCTAGGCTTTGTTTTTCCTTGGATGATTTACAATGCTTGAGGACTTGGGTATTTATAGCAAACCAAATGAAAGCTACACCACACACTTACTTCACCTACAACATCCACCTA